>NC_137777.1:20019332-21395453 GCF_963455305.1 Plecotus auritus | reverse complement strand
CAAATGAAGTACACAAATGAACACATTAAATGAAATATTAAAGGTAGTTCAAAAGCCCTCTTTATATCCCTTCCAGATGCAAAGCCCTGCTTAAAGTAGTTACTACTTACACCATGGATAAATTCTGCCTATTTTGAAATGTATGTGACTGAAACCATTTCAATTTTTTTGTGCCTGGCTTCATTACTTAACTTTGTGTTAGGGAGATTAATCTATGTTGTTGTTTGCAAGAAAAGTTCATTCATTTCCATTGCCAAATGCTTTGAATGAGTATATATTCATCATTATATCTATTCTACTATCCATAGACATTTGGTTTGTATCTATCCTGAGACTTTACACATAGGGTTGCTATGAACATTCTTGTACATATTTTTGTGACCGTTTTTATATAATTTTGTTGGTATCCTATATAATAAAAGGCTAACATACAAATTGTCCCTATGGGTGGGAGTTTGACCGACCAGGAGTTAGATATGCACTGACCACCAGGGGCGGCACCAAACATGGCAGGTGTTGGCAATGGGCCCTGTTGAGAGCGGGACCATGGTGGGATGGTGGAGCAGGTGAGCGGGTGGCGCCAGGCCAAGGCAGGTGTGAAGGAAGGCCCCAGCTGACAGCTGGCAGCTGCTAGGGACCCTACACATGCACAAATTTTGTGCACTGGGCTTCTAGTATACCTATAAGAAGATTGCTGGGCCATTGGGTATGTTATGTAGATATGCCAAATAATTTTCTACAATAGTCAAATCCATCATTCTTCTTTCATTCAAGTGTTTTCTGTTATTGAAGACTATTGTTTGATTGCATATTAGATTAAATTGGTGTTAGTAATTAAGAAATTATTACTTCTGTTAAATGTAAGAATAGGTTTATGGTTATATAAAGAAATATTAATTTTTGGAGTTGTATTTTGAATTATTTAAGTACACAATGGCATGTCTTAAAATACCTTATAAAACAAAATGGTATGAGAATTAATTAAAAATAAGTATGAGAAAATGTTTAATTTTTGGTAAGTATAGAGACATTAGTTCTACTCTCTACTTTTGTGCATCTTTGGAAAATTTTATAGCAAATTTCATAACGTGAGGCTCAGTTCTATAATTCACTTCCAATCAAATGTTCTTTCTGTATTCACTTGAAACTTTCCAGTAGGTTTACAATTATAACTTTAATCTTAAGGGCTATCTTACTAACAAATAACTTACATGTGAAAAAAAACACAAGTACTTATAATTACATATTATGATTCATTTCTTTCTAATAACGGAATCCTCATTTATAAAGTAAATGAAAGTCATATTTGATGCTACTATTGAACTATATTTTATTTTGCAATCAAGCTATTATTTTTATATTAGAACATAAAAAGCTTTTATTAACATAAGCAAATATCAAGATGAATTAAAGAAGTTTTGGCTTCTGAGCCTTATTAACATAGGATTAACTTTCAAAGAATAGGATTAATTCAGCAAACATCAATTCATTTTAACTCAGAACCAAATTACTCTGTAAAATAATGGTGCATCAAATAATAAATAAATGCACACTGAAAACTGGCATTTGTTCATTCAATGCACATTAAACATGTAAAATTAAAAAAGAAAAAGTAATTCAAATGTGATCAAAGGGGAATTTCAATGGTTTAGATAAAAAAAAAAAAGGACTTTCAGTCTGTTCTTCCATTGATCTTCGTGTCCTTAGAAAAATATAATATTTATTTTCCATTTGTTTACACGAATCTTTATTTTTCCAATTTCAGAAAACAAAAGCTTAATTGCCAAAAAATGCTGGCTTTTCTCATAACCCAAATGTCCTTGGGGTATTCCTTTCCCTCAATACCTAATGTTAGTTTAACTGGACGCTCACTCAGCCTAGGGCCTTTCACAGGCTTTCCTGTGATTTCTGCTCTCACTTCTTCACTTCCTTTCCTTGTCCAGGCTTCCCTGTATCTAGTATCTCCAACTCACTTCATCAAACCCAGGTGACTTCTTCATGTTTTCCAGTATGTTTTATAATGTCACACAATGTCCCTGATTGTATCCCAGATTGTACCGCCTTTGGGTGGGCAGGGGTAGAAAATCACATGATGCACCTAAGGCTCTCTCTCTGCTGTCTGGAGGAATCCCTTTTCCTATTTTGGGCTGCCAGACGTCCATTCTATAAGCTTATGTAGGGAGAGAATAATAATTCTCCCTTTGTCCTTCTGAGTTCTTAGCTGGCACCCCTGTAATAAAAGCCGGATTAATGTGAGAAAAACAAAGAGTATTAACACGTACACTTCATAAATATGTAGGACATAGCCAGGATTAATGAGGTACGCCCAAGGGGGCTTAGAATCCAGAATTAAATTCCATTTCCCAGGGAAAGGGGAGGAGGGATGAGGCCTCTACATAATTTTTAGGGAGGATGACTTGGTCCTTAGCAGAATATATGAGAAACATGATAGGTTGTGACAGAGTTAGTCTGGTGTCAACTCCTGGCCTCCTCTCTTGTGATGAGTCAGTCTTCCCTAGCCAATGACCCCACAGAGGAAAGTGTTGATGACACCTGAGTTCCATTTTGAGGATCTGTCTTTAGGCAGATAAGGGGAATTCAGAGAAAGCCTCTCCTTGTATTTGTTGTTTTTCAAGTGCCCATGGCTCCAAAGGGGCATATTTTGGGGTGGCATGTCCTGAACGCATACAATCCCCTGTTGGGTTGTCATATTCTGCTGCCCTTCACTTACAAAGTCTGTGATCTCAACATGTGCCTTCTTTGCTATGTGTAACTTCGTGGAAGGTTCTCTTGCCACACCAGTGTGATATTCTGTAGTCCTGATAAATACATGTATGTATGTGTGTGTGTGTGTGTGTGTGTGTGTGTGTGTGTGTGTGTATTTTGTTTTGGACTGCAAATGCAGATAATAGACTTATTACTTTTACTCTTCAGATCTTACACACTATTATCACCAGTGTGTCTCACTCCCTCTTACAAGTCATTTTTGCCGTGCTATGGCACAACGTGTTTGTTTTGTTTAGCTTAGCAAATTCTATTATTTTTCCTTTGTTTCCAATATTCTTTCTTTTCTCTCCTTCGAATGAACCTACTCTAACATGTTTGGGTTTGCTCATGGGTGTGAGGTATCTTTGAAAACCTAGTGGTAGAGTTAAGTAATTCTCATTATGTTATGAATATTGTCTTACTTGCTACTTTAAAATATCCACATTGTATGTTTCTCTGTCACAGTTGATCTAATTGTTTCATCATATGTCAAAGAATGCTTTGCCACATTTTACTTAAGTATTTCTCTCTAATGGCAATTAAGTACATTCCCCCAAAACCCAGATAGTGCTGGAACCCACACGGTTCTATAAGAAATTTCTCTGGGGTAAATATCAGGAGTTAAAACTATTTATTCCTAGAGTTTGTGCTTACATATTTTTTGTGTACTATCTGATTGTACAACTGGGGCAGCAACGGATTAGACTCCCACCCCCAAAGCATCTGAGACTGCTTGTTACTATATCCTAGAGAGTATAGGATAGTGGTAGTACATTATTGTTGAAGTCTACATTTTTTCTGATCACTAAAATGATTGAGCTTATTTTCATAAACTTATAACCATTCTGTGAATTGCCTATGCAAATTCTTTTTCTATTTTTTTCTTAAATTTGTATATTTTCTTTTTAATTTGGGAGTTCAATACTTTTTAAAATATTAATTTTTATCAGGTTTAGTTGCTGAAATATCTCCTCCCAGTGTGCTAACATTACTTGGTAAATGTGTCTCTAGTTTCCATTGCTGTGAAGAAAGACTGTTTTATTTTTGATATTTAAATGTGTGAAAGAGAGTATATGGCTGAATAATTGCTTCATGATGAAAGATATATTTTGTGTGTGGGGTGTGCGAGGGGGAGAGGATAACAGCTCAAATGAGTCAGAGGAAAGAAAACATCTTTGTATTAAGCATACTTCCTACACCGTTCAAATTAGTAATTAACGACTTTGTCTTACTGGATATTCATATTTTCATAAATTTGTAATAAACTCAGCAGCAATAAACTAAAAATAAGTGTGTGTTTCATAAGAAATTAGATCAACAAATTTAGATTTCTCAAAAAGATGATAAATGTGTAACATTCAAAATAATTTGTTGGCACTTATCACCACAGCCCCCCAGGCTGGATGGCATCACTGGCCACATGAAAATTGGAAGACCATCCATTCACTGGAAAAGCATCAGATATACTGCACAAATTAGTAGGTATTAAAACCCTGTTGTCTGAACATGGACATTTAACAGGGGCAGTTGCAGAAGGCTCATTACACAGTACTGTGTAAAGTATGACTTTTTAATTATAGTAGATGATTTTTCTGCTAAATTATTTTGGCTCATTGAAATCAAGTTTGTGTGTGTGATTGCACTTTAGGAGAAGTGTGATGATAGCTCTTGATATGTTGGATCCATTAGCAGGAGAGCTTTGTAAACAGTTACATGAAGCCAATAAACCAGTGTCATCAGATGCATCAATCAGAAAGTCAGTTAATTCCAGTAACAAAGCATTTGTTCATCCAAATTATGGAATCAAAGAACGTGTTTCAGAAGCTCTGTCAGAAACAGCTGGCATTTTTTTGTGTGAATATTTGAAATTCAATTAGGAAGCTGAATGGTCAATATAAAATTGTTTTTAATATTTCTCTAATAATAAAACTACAAACTTGGGGTGGGCAAAATGTCATAGATTAAGCATTTTTCTTAAGAAGTTTCTGTGTATAAAAATGTTCTTGGAATTTTGGGAAACTTCATGTTTTTCTCACATTTATTGTGAAATTCTGTTTAGAGTATATTCTAAATCTCTTTTATTGAGGTCTGGACATAAAAATCTATGTTCAAAGGAGAAAATAATCGGGTTCAAAGGAAAAATAAATGCTTAGAGACAGAAGCTAAGAATGCTTGTTTCCTGGTACTGGATACCCTGCCCTCCAAGTTGAAAAAAAAAAAATAATAATAATTAACACTTAAACTTCTGTTGATAGGGTGTCAACAAACAATTTCTCTTGTTTTAAAGATAAATATGCTTTGAGTTTCTTGTACTAGCAACAAATAAGCTCAGGTGAATATATTTTTTTTTAAATATATTTTATTGATTTTTTACAGAGAGGAAGGGAGAGGGATAGAGAGTTAGAAACATCGATGAGAGAGAAACATCGATCAGCTGCCTCCTGCACACCTCCTACTGGGGATGTGCCCGCAACCAAGTTACATGCCCTTGACCGGAATCGAACCTGGGACCTTTCAGTCCACAGGCTGACGCTCTATCCACTGAGCCAAACCGGTTTTGGCTCAGGTGAATATTTTGGTTAAATGTTTATGATAATTTATTGGCTGTAGGTTAAATTATATGGTAGGCTACAATTCAAGTGTCTAATAACTAGTTTTTCTCTCTCATGCCTGATTGTGTTTGCACATGGATCTTTTTAGGCTGCAAGAGAGGAAAAACTGAATATGCCTTGGGCCTTGCCAAGGTGACATGTCATGAAACAGGAAAAAAAGGTGGGGGGGGGAACATTTGGTGTATTGGTTAAATACCTCTCTATTCCTTTTTTTAAAATAGAAGATGTATTTATTTGTGGATAGGAGAGTGCGAGTTGGGGAGAGACTATTAATAAACTTGTAACCAGTGGAAAGCCTGTTAGCAAAGTCAGTTAACACAGTGAACACGTAGCAAAATATTCTGAATCACCAGAACCGGCATTTTGCTCAAACGTTCACCAGGCTGATGTCCTATAGCATCCCCCCTGCAAGGCCTGGACTTATCCAAGGCAGAGACTGTTAAGTGATGGGTTTCAAGTCCGTTTTGGGGCAGTTGGAGTCGAGCTTCCCTACTTCTTGTGGAATAAAGGAAAATATGAGGAAAGACGGGCTTTCTCATAATATGAGAAACCGCCCCATATGAAGAGCCTCAGAAGGAGCTAGCTCTTCCCAGAGGCACCCTGGAGGTGGAGGCACCGCGTCTGGCCTTTTCCCACGAGGGAACCAGTGACCATCCCTGAACATGGCAGCAGAGAATCCCAAGGGTGGGGCTCTGAGGGGGACGGAGGTGAAGGAGCCTCCTTCTCTGATTCAATACAGGTGCTAATGGAACACGAACAATTAAATCACGTTTTATTGGCAGCAACAATTCAGGGTAGTTACATCTGAGGGTTTCATGGGCAAGGTTCATCCCTGCAAAATCCAGTGTGTTCAAAACAGATTACCAGACCAATTTAAGTGCCAAAACCAAAGCCAAATTGCTCCGGGTAGCCAATGAATAAATGATAACTGCATTAACTTAAATACCTTCTGAATTTTTGGTATTCAACACTTGTCACATAAAATTAAAGAGTTAAGTAAGAGTTCTAAGCAAAATTGCACAGACATTATTCCTTCCATTGCCATTTTCTATTAACAGTATGAGGTTCTGGTTTTTATATTAGGTCTTTTACATTTTTATTTTCTCTGATATACCTTAGGGGAGATATTAAAATCTCTTCTCTCTTTTAAAAGGCTATACTGTTTTATATGCCATTAGAAGGCCATGTCTAGATGGCAAACTATAAACCCAATTTGAGATAATTTGACAACATTTCAAAGCAAATTATTAATAAACTCTCTTAAAAATACCTTGGGTACTTCTCATCCAGTGTATTGACCATTTTAAAAATTTTCCTCTGTAGCTCTTTTTTTTCTTAAATTAAAATGAAATATATCTAAAGCCCCCCCGCCCCCCACAGAAAATGTAAAACATTATTAAGTTGCATTCCAATGACAATGAAGAAGAAATTTAATTGCACATGCAGAATATTTGTGACAGGCTCTGGCTGGTTGCTTGGTGGTCCCTCAAATTTTTTTTTCTCTATCATGTCTGTAGACCCTATTCTATGACTCATGGGAAAATAGAGAACATATCAACTTCAAAAATATTTTTTGCACGAATTAATGGAAATTTATATAAATGCCGTCTGCCAATTGTATGATGATTTTTGCATTACTCAAGTCCATTGGAAAAACAAATTACACCATAATGAAAAATTTAAATCCACTCTTCACTGTGGATTTCTTGTTTTATCTGGCAATGACTGAGAGACCCTTTCCACAGATGAGGTTCTTAAACTCATCAGAAAAATTCAATAGACAGCAAGTCCTGCACTTCTAACCTTCTTTTAGGAGCAGTTGAAAATGTAAGCAGATCTTAACATATCAAATTGGCCAAACTGTGACAACATATATTTAAAAAACAGTCTGAAACTTTATTATAAACTCTTATGGGTATAAACAGAACTAGGAGTAGCTCATAAATATTATGTCAGGAAATCTTATAGTAGACTAGAAGCCCAGTGCATGAAATTGGTGCACTCAGGGTGTCCCTCAGCCTGGCCTGTGCCCTCTCGCAGTCCAGGAGCCCTCGGGGAATGTCTGACTGATGGCTCAGGCCCTCGGGGAATGTCTGACTGATGGCTCAGGCCCTCGGGGAATGTCTGACTGATGGCTCAGGCCCTCGGGGAATGTCTGACTGATGGCTCAGGCCCTCGGGGAATGTCTGACTGATGGCTCAGGCCCTCGGGGAATGTCTGACTGATGGCTCAGGCCTGCTCGGGGAAGTGAGACATCCTTAGTGATGCCGCGGAGGCGGGAGAGGCTCCTGCCACCGCCACTGCGCTCGCCAGCCGTGAGCCCGGCTCAGAGCTTCTGGCTGAGCAGTGCTCCCCTTGTGGGAGCACACTGACCACCAGGGGGCAGCTCCTGCATTGAGTGTCTGTCCCCTGGTGGTCAGTGCACGTCATAGCGAGCAGTTGAGTGGCCTTAAGCATATCATTAGCATATTATGCTTTGATTGGGTGAAAGGCCTACCGGATGACCGGACACTTAGCATATTAGGCTTTTATTATATAGGATGCTTACATCTGTTCCATGACCGTATCCAACATGTAGTTGTAGATACTCAAAGACAAAAATAACCTCAGAGTATCAGTATCTTCTAAGTTGTTTCCAAAGATAAAGCCCAGCTTCTTAGATCTTCTCACACTGATGTTTCTCTCTCTCTTGTTTTGGCCATAATGAAAACATAGCAGTGCACTGTTGGATCAAATAATTTCAGATGTTCTCAGCAGTGCATGTTGCCATGAATAGCCAGTAACAAAGAATTAAACACTTGTGTCCCACTGTAAGTCAGTTCTTTTATGCACTGGAATATTCCTCTTGTACTGATTATCAAATAAACATATTATCACCACCATTCAGCACAGTGCCCTGTCTTCCTCCACCACTTAAGTCTGAATGACCAAAGTGTACTTGTCTAGACATGCATCTCATCTCTTGAAGGAGCAAATATTTGAAAAATAGGCTCTGTAATTATTGTTCTTGGTAGGTAGTAAATCTATTTTGAGACTGAAATGGCTCTTGAGGTCTATGCTTCAAATTGTGTAAAGAATTAATGATAAAACCCTGAAAAAACTGCATCATGAAACAGTCCATACATATACTATTTGGGATAGCATGAGATATTTGAGACAATCTTATTTTTAAAACTTTAGTAACCTTTATTTTATTTATCCTCTGCTGGTTCACACAGTACTGGTTTCCTGATTAACTGATTGATTGACTCCATCTGCTCTAGACAATTCTTTCATTCCCTAGATAAGGGATTATGGTCCTGACTTTATGAAGCTATAGTTTCTAGGTAGCACTGATCCAGGTGAGCCTTGTCCAGAATAAGTATTATTATATTCATCATGTTTAAAAAACCGATTCTTCTAGAGCATGTTCTAGTTCATTGGTTGGCAAACTCATTAGTCAACAGAGCCAAATATCAACAGTACAACGATTGAAATTTCTTTTGAGAGCCAAATTTTTTAAACTTCTTCTAATGCCACTTCTTCAAAATAGACTCACCCAGGCCGTGGTATTTTGTGGAAGAGCCACACTCAAGGGGCCAAAGAGACGCATGTGGCTCGTGAGCCGCAGTTTGCCGACCACGGTTCTAGTTTATTCATTATTGGAGACCTTAATTTATAGATTCTCACTTGACAGGATTCTCTAAAAATCACAAGATAGCCTGGCTGGCATGGCTCAGGGGTTGAGCATTGACCTATGAACCAGGAAGTTATGGTTCGATTCCTGGTCAGGGCACATACCCGGTTGCAGGCTTGATCCCCAGTGTGGGGTGTGCAGGAGGCAGCCGATCAATGATTATCTCTCTTCATTGATGTTTCTATATCTCTCTCCCTCTCACTTTCTCTCAAATAAAAAAAAATATATTTAAAAAAATCACAAGATCTTTGATAAATCAAGATATCCTGAAGCCACTTGTATTGCAGTAAAGAATTCACCACCCCAACTTTTGGGGAATAATCACACATTGATCAACTAGGAAAAAGAAAAAAATGGAAACAAAGTTAAACAAAGAACCCAAACCTTCAGAGAACTTCTGGGAATTGGTAGAAGTTTACATATGTTTTCCTTAATCCTGCTTAAAGTTTGAGGATAAAAATCATAATCTGCTTTTTTCACCATGACAGAAAAAAATGTCTACTGTAGGAAACTAATCCAATTACTGGATTTGTGCTCATGAGATCCCTTATGGATCATAGTTTAACTCTTATTCTCATTACTGTCGGACTATCCTTGTGAAGTAAAAATCCTCTTAGTAGTTATCTAAATATATTGTTTTAAAACTAACTACATTAGCCTCATAAACAGCACAGCGTGACCATCAACAGTCGGAAAGTTCACTGTGCTGATGTCCCTTAGTTTGTGCATAGCCACAATGGAGGACTGTGGTTTCCAAAACCAATGTTCCTGTATTTCTTGCATTATTCCCGTACAAGTGTCTAGGCCAGTGGTCGGCAAACTCATTAGTCAACAGAGCCAAATATCAACAGTACAACGATTGAAATTTCTTTTGAGAGCCAAATTTTTTAAACTTAAACTTCTTCTAACACCACTTCTTCAAAATAGACTAGCCCAGGCCGTGGTATTTTGTGGAAGAGCCACACTCAAGGGGCCAAAGAGCCACACATGGCTCGCGAGCCACAGTTTGCCGACCACTGGTCTAGGCCATTTGTTTTAGATAAAGGGTCCTTTTGAGTTCTAATTTTCTTTACTCATTAGTTTAACTGATATGGATTGGCACTTACTAGGACGGACACTGTTCTAGGTGCTGAGATTTATCAGTGTGCAAACAGACTACCTCTCCATCATCTTGAAGATTATATCCCAGTGAGAGGGAGACAGTGTGGGAGCTAGTGAAGAGTGCAACAAAGGGAAAAAAGTGACCCCGGCTGGCATTGCTCAGTGCTTAGCGCGTAGGCCCACACGGAAGGGTAACGTGTTTTATTCTGGTCAAGGGCACGTACCTGGGTTACAGGTTCAAACCCACATGCATGAGTCAGCCAATCGATGTGTGTCTCTCACATTGATGTTTCTCTCTCCCCCTTTCTCCCTCCCTCCCTTCCCTTCTCTCTGAAATCAATAGAAAAATATTCTAGGGTGAGGATTAACAACAACAACAAAAAAAAGTGAAAAGGAACAGAGTGATGGAGATAACCATCTTACTAGTATATAGGGAAATCAGGAAGAGGTAAGAGACACCACTTAAATTTTGGTAATGAGGTTTACAAGGACTCTAACAATCGATGTTTCTAAAAAGTAAGAATGAAGGTAAGTGATCCACAGCCATTTAGTAATAGCAAGAGCATTGCTCTTTTAGTAACAATTCTAGCTTTCTTTCTTTTCTATGAAATGTTATTCTTTGTTCAGATTGAAATTCACGATAATGTGTTTTTTGAAGCTGAGTACTTAATATTGATAGAATAATTATGATTTGTATATAGATTAACTTTTTTTTTTTTTCATTGTGAGTGGAACAAAACAAAGCCATGGTGGTACTCTAATCACTTATAGACATGGCACATTTTATTGCAAAATTTGGGAGGGGCTTGTGTCACCATGACCTAAATTCAGGCTTTCTTATCAGTGTATAAAATTCCCCATCGTGACATCTGGCGCTGACAGCTGTGAAAGCCTGGAACAGCTTTAGACCTATATGGGTGCCTCTGCTTGCACACCACATCTCTTCCATGTGTATTTTGCTTATTAAATGGTGTGGTGTTTTAGACTCTGCTCAAAGTATAGAGCGTTTTCTGACCGTTCTAAGTAAACCCAGAACAACATTTACTAATCTGGATGTACTGTACCTGTGAGAGGTGAGCATGCGTATAAGCATAACCAAAGGACGCAAGACACGGAGGGGGGTGAGGGCATGTGCCGGGGGTGGAGGAGGCTGGGGGAAGGTCAAATAGAAAAAAGGGAGACATATGTACTACTATTTGTAATACTTTAAACAATAAAAAAAAAACAACCAAAAACTGGCAAACTGTTCTTTGGATATCTTCTATCCTATGTTGATTTCAATTGGTAGCAGATACAAACTTGCCTGAACCTAGTATTGGGAGCGTATACAAAATATTTTAACTAATTTTTTTAGAGTGGCGATCTGCCTAATTGACCATAGTATTTTTAAATATATATATTTTAATTGATTTTTGAGAGGAAGGGAGAGGGAGAGGGAGAGAGAAACATGAATGATGAGAGAGAATCATTGATTGGCTGCCTCCTGCACGCCCTCTACTGGGGATTGAGTGAACAACCCAGGCATGTGCCCTGACTGGGAGTAGAACCGCAACCTCCTGGTTCATAGGTCAATGCTCAACCATTGAGCCATGCTGGCCCAGTGACCATAGTATCTTAAAATTCCCTTACTGCATATCTTGTGAACTAGATTTTGACATGGATATTTATTGCTATAGCTCCCTCAGATATGACTTTGAAGTAGCAGGAATTATATAGGTTGTTCGCTGGTCCTATACTTTTCAAACTCTTAATTCTATAGCATTCTTTATCTCAACCATTTAATACACAGTGACTGAGATATTAATTTACATTTTTATCATGGCCAACCAATTAACATGGGCTGTTGCTGAATGCTTTTTCTGAGTAGAATACTGGAGATAGTACAAAAGTGGGAGTGAATTTGAAAGATCTTGGAACCTAACCTAAGAGCTGAATGGAGATAAATTTGTGGTGGCCAATGATGGTTGATTTCAGTGTGATGGAAATGAAAAGAGCTGATTCCTAAGAAACTCAAGAGGCTAGAGAAGAATGCTTTGCTTTTGGTCTTCAGCTTATTCCCACAGTGCAA
Source organism: Plecotus auritus (assembly GCF_963455305.1). Taxonomy (NCBI): domain Eukaryota; kingdom Metazoa; phylum Chordata; class Mammalia; order Chiroptera; family Vespertilionidae; genus Plecotus; species Plecotus auritus. The sequence goes on along the minus strand of NC_137777.1, from coordinate 21,383,230 downwards.
GGCCAGTGACAGTCCCAGTTTGGGAGGCATATTGGCAACTTAGTATCTGGCAGACATGTCAGTCTGAGTGTTCCTTCTCTTGACTTCACTCCAGAGTTTACCTGATTGAAATCCAGAAGGGCCAATATTGAGAGAAAGAAGAGAGAGAGAGAGAGAGAGAGAGAGAGAGAGAGAGAGAGAGAGAGAGAGAGAGATTGAGGGCTGTTAACTGAGAAAATGCCAGGCAGTAGAAAGGGATGAAAATGAAGGAAGGCTAGCCTACAGTTAATATTAGAGATTCTACCCTGAGACTATATTTTCCTCTTTAATTCTATGTAAGATGAAGCAAAATTAATGGATCTAAGAAATAACAATTTTAAATAAGCATAATAAATATCCTCAAAGACATAAAATGGATCACAGAAACATAAAACAGGAGCAAGAGGTCATTAAAATAACCAATTTCAGACACTGAATACAAAATTTTGAAATAAATAAGCCAACAGATGGATTGCCTAACAGTATAGATGAACTCAAAAGTGAGTTAGTGAGTCAAAAATCAGATTGAGGAACTTTGCAGAGGGCATTAGGAGAAGATAACCGAATGTAATATGTAAAATAAAATAAGTTTAAAAAATTTGAAGTTACAAGCACAAGTCTTAACAAATGATACAAGTATAAAAAAAGAAAAATACATAAAAAGGAAATACTATATGAACCAGTTACTTAAAATTTCCCCAAATTAATAACATATATAAAATGTGAGAGAATGTTAAAACTGAAATGAAACAAATAGAAATATTTACCTCTAAATATTTACTTATAAACTTCAAAGCTGAGTGAATATAATGAAGATCCCAAGAAAGAAGAATATATCTACACTAATAAAAGAGAAAGGAGCAAACTGACCATACCTTCGCGACGCCCACCAGCCAATCAGGAGGGAGTATGCAAATTAACCCAACAAAATGGTGAATTAATTTGCATATGCAGGCATGGAGCAAAGACTGCTGTGGCCAGAGCCAAGCCTGAAGGCTGAAGGCTTGGCTCCACTGTGGCCTGGGTCCTGGGTACCGGAGGAAAACCGGTGCCGGCAGCCAAGGGAAAGAAGGCCTATTGCATGAATTTTTGTGCAACAGGCCTCTAATATATACACACACACACAAACACACACACACACACACACACACACGTATCTTATATTACTTATGTTTCCCCCAAAAAATCACTGAATGCACAAGAGTAAGGTTTTCAAAAATTTGAAAGAAAAACTTTAGGCTTGCAATTTTATATATATATATTCTTAGAATAAAATTTAAATGCAAGACTGAAACTAGCACTGAGAATGGCAGAGGAGAGAGATGGAAAGGACTTGTTCATTAAACTGCTGATCACCCTGTACCTAAAGGCTCCTCTTCCTCTGGATTTCACTCTCAATTGCGGTTTTCTATGATGCCTTCTTAAATCATCCTACATGATACACTGCTTCTGAGGAGTTTAAGAATACAGGAGGAATACTGCTTAGTCATCAGCGTGTCAGAGGGATTCTAGCCTGGCAGCAGTTGGACCTCTCAAGGCCATATCCTACCTCAAGGGTTATAAACTCTGATCAAGGAGGCACAGCCAACTTCATCTAAATTAAAATAGAGGCTTCCTTACCAGCTTCTGGAAATAAATTTTGAAGCAGACTTATGTTGATTTTTGCCTGTTACACATCCTATCTATTCCCTTTGTATTGGCCTGCATTCTTCTTTGTAGGAGGTCTCCCATTACAGAGCTAATTATATGTCCACTGAAGACTGTTCTTCCTCTTATAGAATGTAGGATCTTTTATTGGAAGCATCTGCCTATTAGTAGTGTTTCTCATGCCTCCTTACATGTAGCTGAAGCCATCAGACAGATTATTGCCAATAATGGGAGCAGAAGTCATGTATGTAGCTGGGTCAAGAAACATAAGCAGTGGGTATACCTTCATTGCCTTTATTCATTCTCCAGCTGAATGTAAAAGACTTTAAGACCTAGGAGTAGGGTGGAGCCACAATATGGAAGGAACCTGGGTTAGGATAATCCTGCAGAAGGTTATCTGTTAGACAGCTATCTGCCTACGGAATACATTTCTATTGTATTAAGCCATTAAACCTTGGGTTTTGTTTTTTATGGCAGTTAGTATTGTCCTAACTAACACGTCCATGCTGCGTATAGTCTTAGTAAGGGTTGGGAACAATTAGCCATCTCAGCTTCTTGTTGAAGCCTCCATCATGGAAGGCAAATATGTTTGTTTCCCCTTCTGTGTGCTTCCTGATACATCTAAGGTTTAAACAGTCCGTTAGACACTTGTTCCAATGGAACTGAATCTAAAATAAGGGGCAAATATGTAGGGAAACTTTAGAACAAAATGCACAACAGTGGTAGCAGATATTTGAGAGAAATACTGTGCTGTGGCAAAAGAAAAAACAACAGCACTGGAATAAAGACCCTTTATAAAAATAAAAGTGATCTTTTACCACACACAAACAACACTTGAAATACTCATGGAAGGAATACTCAGAGAAATAAATACAGGAAGATATAAGTAATGACAAGGAAGAGCCAGTTAACCTAGCAAATTTTACTTTCACCTATGAAATTACCAGCTCTCCTTTCCTGGCTTGCTATCCAAACCACTAGAGAAAAAAAATAAGTAGTTTGTTTAAATTCCAGTTAAAAATAAGTAGTTTGTTTAAATTCCAGTTAAATTCCACTCTCCTAAAAATGTATTAAAATAATCCTTATGAAATAACAATGGTATAAATGCACAGCAACAAAGCGAATGAGAGGGAAATCTACTGTGGATTAGAGGTGTCAACAGAATTTTGAAAGATGGATGTAAATGAGAAAGTGGTCACTGACTGAAAGCTGAGAAGCTTAAGCCCAAGATTGACTAGAGGGGAAGCCAACAAAAAGTAAGATTTGCTTCTCCGTTCTACACTGATCAGGATCTTGGCTCTGAATAATCTAGGGAGTGGGTGCAGGTAAGAGTTGCAGCTGAAAAAAAAAATAGAAGAATTTGTTGAAAATCTTTGATTGTCTCCTCTGTCACCAATAGCCAAATGACTACTATTCCCCCACCATGAAATGACAGATTTGTATGCTGAGGAAATTGACAATTAGATTCCCCCTAATGGTAAAGAACAATGAATGGGTTACCTCATTGAAAAAAAAAATAGGGAAATTAAATTAATGTTGACATTCATGGCAAATAAGAAAACTGTGCCTCTCCTCCTTCCTATCAATAAGAGGCTATCAATCATACTTGAGACTTTAGGCAAGAAAGTGGGAGTCTCCTCTGTAGAGAAACTAAGCAGTCCAAAGATTCAGGTGGTGAATTCGTTGTTTACTGTATTGAAGTACCCCATCAATATTACCACCTCTAAGTTAGATAAGCCACACCTTTCATTGACGATTTTTACTCTTTAATATAAATGAATATCCATGAATCTGTGGATATTTCAGAATGCTTCTTATATCAAATAAAAAAAGCAAGCTAAAAATAATTCAAAAAGTAAAAACTCCAAAAATTATATCTTCAGAAGTATAAGGGAGGGTATTGCATTTATAACGTAAAATGGAATGATATACTAGGTAGAAAGGAACACTAAGGAAATACAAAGTTCTTGGAATGAAACATGATAGCAGGGGATAACAATGTTGAAAGAACATAGAAAGAGAGAAGAAATACAGAGTAATTAAAAACACACAAGTTTAAGAATTTAGGAGATTAATCTAAATTTGCCTAATTGTGTATCAGGCAAATAATCCAGAAAAATACACTAAACACAGTAGATAAGATGGAGAGGAAAAAAGTACATACTAACGTTTCCCATTCTTAAAAATATGTCGGATTAAATTCCCTGTAAGTGTTCCTGCAACAAAACAATTCAAAATGCTAGATGATATGTGAGTCATTTCTCAATAAAGCTGTGACCATTTTTAATGCTAGATGAAATGTTTGAAAACATCTTTTAAAAGTGCAGAGCTGAAATGAAAAAGTAATCAACCTCCTCAGAGGACAGGAAGGAGGCAGGAGCACGGAATCTAGCTTATTAAGCGTGTTGAATCCGTGATTGCTCGAAGGGCACTTGCCTCAAGTTCTTGACTTTTAATGGTTGCAGTGAGGAAAAGAACGGAGTCCTACTGGCTGTGCAAGGTAGGGAATCAGAATAATAGCCCCACACAGAGACCTCTGAAGATCTACAATGTCAGTGTCAGAGAAACTAAAAATAACCCGTTGTGTAAAAGGGGTGTTCAGCACATTTACCACAGCTTTGGCACTAGTTGGTAGAATGAAAGTCACTCCCGAGAATTCAGAACTGTAAACTGCCCTTGTGCAAGATTAGAGTTTAAATTCCCAGGACATAGGTGGCATCAAAAGCATCCAGCCGGGGAAATTAATTTGAAGAGACCACAAGCTAGGAGCACCTTGAACAATCACAAATCCTCTCTGGAGTGCTGCACCTTTACACCCTGGCTCATTGAATTCTCTTAAATAAACCACCGCGGATGTGTTCACACTCACACACACAATCAGAAAATAATCCAGTGAAACAGCAGTCTGCCTTTCTTACCCTCCGAGAGGCTATTTGTCCCACAGTTTATTTTTTTTGTAGCCTAGACTTTGTCTTATTACTTATTATGCAGAGTTTTCCAGTTTTTTAATTACTTCCCTCTCCATGAGCATTTGTTCAGACAAAAAAAAAACACATTTTTTTTTTTCAGTTCCGGCCTCATAGTATGGTACCAATATTTTAAAATCAATATTTTAGAGTTCTTGAGTTTTAATCATTGTGAAAATATGCTGCTTACATTTGAGCTGCATGGATTTTGTTTATGATCAGAGTACAACTTTTCCTCCCAACTGAAGTAAATGTATTTATTCTTAATTGAGGTATAATTGATATTTTAGTTTCAGGTGTACACCATAATGATTCAATATTTGTATATATTGTGAAATGATCATCATAATAAGTTTAGTTAACATCTGTCACTGTACATAGGGAATTTTTTGTGTGTGAAGGATTTTTAAGATCTTAGCAACTTTCAACTATGCAATACAGTGTTACTAACTGTAGTAGTTATGCTGAACATTACATCCACGTGAATAATTTATTTCAAACTCAACACTTGGGCTATTTGACTCTCTGCACATTTTGTGTACCCCACACACCCCACCTCTGCCAACAACCTATCTGTTCTCTGTATCTATGAGCTTTCTTTTTTTTTTTTAAATATATTTTATTGATTTTTTACAGAGAGAGGAAGGGAGAGGGATAGAGAGTCAGAAACATCGATCAGAGAGAAACATTGATCAGCTGCCTCCTGCACACCTCCCACTGGAGATGTGCCCGCAACCAAGGTACATACCCTTGACCGGAATTGAACCCGGGACCCTTCAGACCACAGGCCAACGCTCTATCCACTGAGCCAAACAGGTCAGGGCGAGCTTTCTTTTTTTAGATTCCACATATAAGTGATATTTGTCTTTCTCTAATTATTTCACTTATAATAATGCTCTCTAGATCTATCATGTTATTACAAATGGCAAGATTTCATTGTCTTTTATGGCTGAGTAATATTCCTCTGTGTGTGTGTGTGTGTGTGTGTGTGTGTGTGTGTGTGTGTGTGTCAATGTTTTCATCTATTCATCCATCTATAAACATTTAGGTTGTTTCTATACTTTACTATAAATGCTGCAATGAACACAGGGGTGTATATAGCTTTTCAAGTTAGTGTGTGTGTTTTTCTTCAGATAGAGACCCAAAGTGGAATTGCTGGATCATGTGGCAGTTCTATTTTTAATTTTTTGAGGAAACTCATATTGTTTCCAAAGTAGCTGCACCAATTTACATTCCCACCAGCAGTGCACAAGGGTTGCTTTTTTCTCCACATCTTTGTCGACACCAGTTATTTGTTGTCTTTTTTATAATAGTCACTCTAATAGGTATGAGGTGAGACCACGTGTGGTGTTGATTTCCATCTCCCTGATGATTAGTAATGTAGAACATCCTTTCTTGTGCCTATTGGCCATCTTGTGTCTTCTTTGGAAAAATGTCTATTCTGCCTATTTTTCAATTGGATTTTTTTTTTTTTTTTTTTTTTTTTTTTTGCTATTAAGTGGTATAAGGTTTTTTTAAAAATATCTTTTGGATATTAACCATCTATCAGATATAATTCATAAATATTATTTTTCTATTAAGTAGATTGTTTTTTCATTTTGTTGATGATTTCCTTTGCTGTCCAGAAGCTTTTTAGTTTAATGTAGTCCCACTTATTTTTGCTTTTGTTGTCTTTGCTTTGGTGTCAAATCAAAAAAATCTTTACTAAGACCTATGTCCAGGAGCTTGCCACCTATGTTTACTTCTGTGAATTTTATTGTGGTCTTACATTAAAGTCTTGAATCTATTTTGAGTTAATTTTTGTGTATGGAGTAAAATAGTGATCTGATTTCATTCTTTTGCCCGTAATGCACATTTTCCCCCATTATTTATTCAAGAGACTGTTCTTTCCTCATTATATGTTCTTGACTCCTTTGTTGTAAGCTAATTGACCAAACATGTGTGGGCTTATATCTTGCTTTATATTCTATTCCGTTGATCTATGTGTCTGCTTTTTTGCAAATTAATTATTGTTATGGTTACTCTAACTTTGTAATATACTTTGAAATCAGGGAGTGTGATGCCTCCAGCTTTGTTCTTCTTAAGATTTCTTTGCCACTTGGATTTTTTTGTGGTTCCATACAAATTACAGTATTGTTCTCTTTCTATTATTGATTTGATTGGAATTATAATTAAATATTTAGATTGGTTTGGGTAGTGTGGACATTTTAAGAATATTAATACTTTCAATTCATGAGCACAGAATATCTTTCCTTTTATTTGTGTCTTTTTCAGTTTTGAAATTGTCTCATTTTTACATTTGCTGATTTTTTTCCTATGAGTCTCATTAATTTACTCCTAAAGTTGCAAAACTCTCCTGAAGGCTGAAGTATAGCAGGTCTCTTATCTGCGTCTTTCCAGAGAGACTCTCCTCTTCGCTCTCTCAGTCCCTGTCCAGACCTTGTGCTTCCTAGTTCTGCGGCCCAGTTCCAGGCTGTTCCTATGTCAGCAACATGCTGAGCACCCCCTTCACCACCCTCCTTCACCACCCACCAGCCCATGATTCTTAGGTCCCCTCTAGTCTGTTATCATTTACTGTTTATTTATTCATCTTTTGGTTAGTCCTCCAGTAGCATACTAAGAGAATGTGCATTGGATTCAAATTTGTAATTGTTGTATGTCTAAAAATGTCTGTATTCTAGGCAATTATTCCAGGGGAAAACTGGAAGACCAATGTGCATCAGAAGATGTTTTTAGCCTTATCAGCAATTCAGACAGCCATGTCACAGGGACGAATGTGAGAAATAGAGTGGCTGGGAACAGGGATGTTTCAGGAGAGTGGATGTTTGAGCCATGTTTAGAAATGTGCATCATGATCTATCAAGTTGATTGCTACTCAGATCTAACGTGTGTTGGTGTTACTTACAATTGATTAAACTATTTAAACTTTTTAAATACTTTTCTTTTGAGCAATGTCAAGTACAGAGTGTTATGCTACCCATAAAGGTATGATTTTCCAGGTGTTAAATGAAAAGTGATGCTCTCCTCTGTACTACCACTGAAGGGTGAGAAGCTTAGACTCATCATATTAGTAAAAGGCAATATTACTATTTTTATAGAGAAGTATTTTAATTGGGGCATAATACAAATAAATAACTCAACTTGGACCAGACCCATTAGTCCACATATGGGCCAGGGTGGTATGTCAACTAAAACAACATGTTTGAAGTGTTTAACGTATTAAAACAACATTCAACTACAAAAAAAAATATCATTCACTTTATGTGCATGGGTAAAGATGAAAGAGAAAACACTCCTAGCTTCAAGGATTGTAAAAAAAACAAATAATTATAATAGAAGGTAAAGCATGATGAGAAGCATAATAAAAACACATTGGTCTTTGATTAATGGCAAATTGTTTTTAGCTGAAAGTTTTCACTGTTGGGACCTTGATAAATAAGAGACTAACCCTCCCAATTTAAGTTATGAATATCTGAAATGTAGTTAACTGTTTACAAAGACTCACAGTTTTCAAAACCAAAGGATGTTTTGACAGCTTAAAATAGCTGAAATATAGGAGGTAGGAGCAAATTTGTACCACTGGCTTATCCTTATGATTTCTGATATTGACTGGATTTGCTGACCATCTTATGAATAAATAACAATTTATAAGACTCATCTTTCAACATATTTTTCTCATGTTTAGAGTATGTGAACTGACATAATTCAATATAATGAGAAGCAAATTTTATGTTAACTGTACTTATGTAGGATTATAAAATAATTAGAGGAATTTTGTGCACTGGTAGGGTCCCCCGCAGCTGCCGGGTACTCCCTCCCTTCCCCCAGCCACCTGGTCCCCCTCCGCCACCGCAGCTGGTTGCGGGGCTATTGGAATGGTGGGGCATCGGGCCCCGCCCGGCTCCCTCATCACCTGGGAGCCGGGCGGCAGTGGGCCAATCGGATCAGCTGGGCCATCGGCCCCCGCCGCTGCCCACTCACCTGCTCCACCCTCCCACCCTGGTCCCGCTCTCATCAGGGCCCACCAGGGCCTGCAGCACCTCTACTGCCAGCACCGAGCCACCCGTGATAGTCAGCGCATGTCATAGCAAGTGGTGGAACTCCTGGCAGAACTCTGGTGGAGGGGACAATTTGCATATTAGGCTTTTATTACATAGGATAAGCTACAAAATAAAACTTGAAGCATACATTTCAAATTTGATTTAGAAAATGAAATTATTTTCTTATTTTATCAGAAAATATAAATGTTACATGCAAATATATTTGACCTGGTGCATACTTACAAAGAAAATAGTTTAATTTTTATCCCTACTGGTGTTTTATTTTATTTAAATCAAAAATTTTAATACGACCATGCAAATGACTACGCCAGTGAATTATGGGTGACTTTGGAATTGTTTCAGAAGGTTAAAAATAGGTTGCTCTGTACAGCCTTTTTCTTTTTTATCATACTGAGGAGTTTGCAAATCAAGCAGTAATAGTAATTCTGGAGATGAAACTCGCTTTTCAAAGGCCACAGTCATGTGGGTGAGAAATTTGTGAATATGCCACTTGAGTATTTGAGCTGAAGGTATCCAAATGAGAAAAGGAAGAGGATCATAAGGGCACTTCTTTGTGCTTGTGCTTTCTAACTCAGACTTCCATTCTCAAATGGTATTTTACAGGCCATTGAGCTCTCAGTATAACATTATGGTTGTGGGCACTTTATTGTTTGGATTATGGGGAAAAACCTGCTTACAGTATCCATTCGAAGATTCTCCCTGGTCCAACAACAAACTCGCAGTGGTGCAATCCATTTCCTATGCCTTAGGTATTTTTAAAAATCATTTCTGCTTTTCTCATTCTACATCACTTGTCACTGGATTTCTTAATGAGATTGTATTTTAGCTTTTTTGAATTGCTTTAGATCAATCCAGGAATGACAAAAAGAACAGAAGCTCTGTGTTGAGTGAGATGTGGGGTCAAATCCAAGTGTGCTATTTATTAGCTGTTTCTCTTTAAGAAAATTATTGTACGTCAGTTTTCTGAACAATCAGATTGAGATACAGGGTTTATTAACAAGTACATGAAATTCCTCAAAGTGTCTAAGCATAGTGTCAATGATCTCTACCTCCTCTTTGAAAAAAAAGAAACATTTCAATCCTCCGCATATAGGCTGAGTACCTTGTACTAAATACCACCGCCACCTTTGGTTACTCACCAGATGCTGGTTAATTAGTCCCGTCCATTTTTTTATGTGTGTGGTTACATCTGACTGAATGTCAGTAATAATAAAATTGCTTTAATTTTTTTTTTTACTCCAGCCTTTCCTTCATTGGTGCTTACTGAATTATTAATTTAGCTCACCACCGAATTTTAAATAGACTAAACCACAAAGATTCTTAATTACATAGCCTAATTCTTATGTTATAATGAGCATGAACTATTCGGTTGAACCATAAGAAATTTCTATTATTAGTCTGTATTTGAACCACAAAAATAGCAACTTCATATGGTTCAACCTAAAAAGTTCAAAAAGTAATAATAATATCTGGAAAATATAAGTGCTAATTTTCTATTATACTGAGTTTTACATTAGTTTTTCATTCCCATGTACAACGTTCACATATCTATGAGAGAGACTGAGAAGTGATAGATAAGTCAGGGTTCCTTGGGAGAAAATGAATACTGCAGAAAGGGGTTATATAAATAAAATCGTGAGGGGGAGGGAAGTATATTCCATTAGAATTAAGAGGTAAATTATGACTTATAATTAGTTTCTCTAATTTAAATGAGTAACTGGATTTTAAGGCAGCTTTTATGAAATAAAAATAAGCTTTAACAGTATGTTTGCCTTTCCTCCTCAACTGCCATGGTGTTAACAGAGAACTTGAAATTCAAATGTAACTCTGACAAACTTGAACGTCTTCAGGTCCACAAATAGAGCCATTGGGAAAGTTCATCAGGCATTGTGCATCATCACCTGAGTTATGAAAATCATTATTCCAGATAAAAATAATTCTCTGCTTAAAATGTCTCCACATATTTTCAACAGTCACTCAGCAAATTATCATTTTAGTTCTTTAGATAAGAGGATAATGCCACTGGCTAAGATAATGACAGTCAATTTCCCACTTAAAATTTTTAATTGTATTCATTTTTCTTATACTGTCTAATCCTACTCACTGTGAAGTATGCAAGAAAATCTGTGGATTAATGTCTTAATTATAGTATTGTCTAATGTTGCTAGGTAGATGATTCTTTAGTTTTGAATATTTTAAAAAGTAGGCTCATTTCCCTCCCCGCCCCCACTTTCTGGGAGGATAGGCAACCTTTAAATGGATGATCTAGCTCTCTGTGCCCCTAATTCTGGCAGATGAGCTATTTAGGTGACAGGGATGAAGAGAAGTTATGTATGAATTCAGCAGTATGGACTTCTCTTCACCAACGTCACTGCAATACTGAGCTATATTGACTTCTCCTCTTGCCAATAATAAAGGTCAATGCTGAAACCCTGAGACAGGCACGTCCCCTTCTCTCCCATACGCTGACTGAAATAAAAAATACTATACAGAGACCCCAAAACAGACTAGAGGAACACAAAAATCAAGTCAAAGAATTGAAATACAAAGAAGCAAAAAACACTCAACCGACAAAGCAAAAAGCAAAAAAAAAAAAAAAAAATCCAAAAAGTTGAAGATAGTGTAAGAAGACTCTGGGACAACTTCAAGTGTACCAACATCAGAATTATGGGGGTGTCAGAAGAAGAGAGAGAGCAAGATACTGAAAACCTATTTGAAGAAATAATGACAGAAAACTTCCCCCACCTGGTGAAAGAAATAGACTTACAAGTCCAGGAAGCACACAGAACCCCAAACAAAAGGAATCCAAAGAGGACCACACCAAGACACATCATAATTAAAATGCCAAGAGCAAAAGACAAAGAGAGAATATTAAAAGCAGCATGAGAAAAACAGTTAATTACCTACAAGGGAGCACCCATACGACTGTCAGCTGACTTCTCAACAGAAACTATGCAGGCCAGACGGGAGTGGCAAGAAATTTTCAATGTGATGAATAGCAAGAACCTACAACCAAGATTACTCTACCCAGCAAAGCTATCATTCAGAATTGAAGGGCAGATAAAGAGCTTCACAGATAAGAAAAAGCTGAAGGAGTTCATCACCACCAAACCAGTATTATATGAAATGCTGAAAGGTATTCTTAAAGAAGAGGAAGAAGAAAAAAGTAAAGATAAAAATTATGAACAACGAATACATATCTATCAACAAGTGAACCTAAAAATCAAGTGAATTAAAAACCTGAGGAACAGAATAATCTGGTGAATATAATAGAATCAGGGGCATAGAAAGGGAGTGGACTGATAATTCTCAGGGGGAAAGGGGTATGAGGGGTTCATGAAGAGACTGGACAAAAATCATACACCTATGGATGAGGACAGTTGGGGGGAGGTAAGGGCAGAAGGTGGGGTGGGAACTGGGTGGAGGGGAGCTATGGGGGGGAAAAGGAGAAACAATTGTAATAATCTGAATAAAGATTTATTAAAAAAACAAACAAAAACAAAACAAAAAAACAAAAACAAAAGAAAAGCAACAAATCTTACTTCTGTTCCTTTGAGACAGCTGGGAAGGATCCTGGATTCTCCCATCCATCCTGGATCTTAACTCTGGCCTTTTGGAATGTAAATATGCCATGTCAAGGGCCACATAAATCCCAGGTGACTGTCTTTTATAACCTAGTGACTTCGCCAAAGTCTTGGTATCAAACCTAGAGAAACAGCACCCCAGTATTCCTGGCACTTTGGGACATTAACCTAAGAACCTTGTCTGGGCTGTAACTATTTGTGTGTCTTTAGGCAGGTCAGAGAAGTTTAATTACCCTACTGGATCAGAGAAATTAACTGGAGGGATGACTATAAATATACTTCTCAAAGTTTGAGAATGGTCTTAGGAAGCTAGGGCTTTATACAGAATCATTTAAAAACTCAGGGGAGATTTATTTCCCACAGTAAGTTTAAACCATTTAGTTTTTAATAATGGCTAGGCTTCACAAGCAATTCACAAAATTCCTGAAACTTGAACAATTGTCTCTCAAGAGCCAGTATGATCAGTCCAGGACAACACCTCACTGTTTATCAACATGTTACACATGTAATATTTCTGCTAGACAGAGAGCTCACTTTAAGGCAAAAGATATGTTTGTTTTGTTTTTAAATATGTTTTTTTTTTTAAAAGAGAGAAAGCGAGAGGGAGAGGGAGATAGAAACATTGATGAGGGAGAAACATCAACATCGATCGGCTGTAAGGCAAAAGATTTGCAGCAACAGGCGCTCACCCATGGAATTTCCTATCATCACAGCTCCATTCATGATGAAATGCCTTGCAATTATTAAATCAGAGCTTCATCTGATGTTATGTTATTGTTCAATAGGACACAATTAATTCTTTAAAACAGAGGTTGATATATAGTATTGCTTCCCCCGCTGACAAAATATGAGTCCAGGAACTAAGGGATCCAAGTGGAAGAGATCTTTTACACGTTACACTTAAAATCCGAATCTCAGATCTTCCTTCCCTTGCCTACAGCTTTGGACTCAAATAATTTGAAGGTCCTTGTGGACAGAGACAGCATTAAACTAGAAGCTATGACTGTATACTGAACCTTGGTTTTTGATTCCTCATACTAATAAGTCAATGATGAAAAAGAGGTTTGTTCTTTTCGATTCAACTTACCAAGAAAAAAATTGGACTGCTGCTGTACCATGAACAAAATCAGAACTGTGGTAGGTTGAATATTCGTCTCCCAACTATGTCCATAAACCCTGAACATGTGAAGTATGTTACCTTATGCACAATGGAAGTTTTTCAGATGTGATTAAATTAAGCATATTGAGATGGGGAGTTTGTCTTGAATGATCTGGTTAGGTCCCATGATGTACTCACAAGGAACCTTACAAAGACAGAATATAGAATCACAAGACAGAGGGAAAAACATTTGAGGCCCAACACTGCTAGCTTTGATAGGGAAGAAAGGGGTGATGAGTCAAAGGAGGTAGGCAGCTTTGGAAGTTGGAAAGCTCACACACACACGCACGCACGCACGCACGCACACACACACACACACACAGATTCTCCCCTGGAACTTCTGTAAGAAATGCAACTCTGTGAACCCATTTTAGGCTTCTCACTTCCAGAACTACAATAAATGTGAGTTCTTTGAATTCCCTAAGTTTGTGATAATGGTCGTGGCAGCAATAGGAAACTAATACAAGGGTTATGTCTGGAAATCTGAGGATTCATGGGAGCAGGCACTAGTATCCATGAGCAGTATCAGAAGTCAGTGAGCAACTGTGGGAACCAACAATACAGGATAAATAGGAACGTATATATTGGGGGTCACCCCATCAGTTACTCTTAACTGGCTGAGTCCAGCAGTGTGTAATGGGAAGGGGAATATGGAATAAGGGATGGAAAGAAGAAACCCAACTTAGACCATATGATTAGTAATAAAAATGGTGATTATAGCAGGCATGCTGTACAGTATATAGGGCATGTGCTGTATCATGAGGCCAATTTGTCATGATATTGGTATGTTCTCAGTTTTTCTTGAACAATGAATGACATCCAGGAGGAAAAATAGAAGGGATATAAATGTTCTGGTGCACAGGATAAATACAAGCTGACTGATTCACTCATTTTAATGTAAAGCAGACAAATATGTGTTTATTATATCAGGGGACATGCATTTCCATTTCTTAGTTATGAAATTCTGTCCCATTCTAAACCTTTTAGATGCTAGGGGGAAAAAAAACACCAAAAAAATACTCATTTCCCCTGCCAGACTATGACCTTTTAAAGTAGAATACTGCACGAGGATGCCTATTTTCATAATGTTCACTTTGGCTTCTTTACAATAAAGCTATAAAATAGGAATGCTGAAATCTGCCCCTGAATCTGTGCCTACATACAGTTGCCAAGATAGTAGCTTGGGTATTTAAAGTTCTTTCTAGTAGGATAAGTAAATGGACTTCTCTCATTTGTCAAGTATAACACATTTTATCAGTATCTAAAAAGGTGTAGGGGAATGGAAGGGTTTCCACCATAGAGGAGAGGAAATAAAATTGTGGGTTATTATGGAACAACTCACCTTCTAAGTAATTATAATCAAATCAATAATATACTCAATTAGATTTCTTTGGAGCTCTCTTCAACTAGGAAGTAGTTCTTGTGACAAACCCTTGCTCTAATTGTGGAGCACTGATTCTGCCAGTTAACTACACTATCCACATTGTAGTTCATACAAATGGTATCCTTAAGATGTACACTGCAACCCTCACCCACCAGCTACTGGCTTTCATTCAATTGGAAATCATTTCCCGCATCTCTCGCCTCTTAATGGCATTAACCATGGTTCTCATACACCCATAAATTAGAAAAGCTTATTCTAATTCCAAAAATGAGCAAAATTATCTAGGCTTTTGAAACACAAGCTTATTTGGGGGAAGGTGATTGTTTATAGTTAAACAGGATTATGTAAATTCACATTATCTTTTTTTACCACTCATTTCAAGGGTAGAATATATCTTTTATAAAAAGCTGCTCTGTGGACTGAAAATAGAACTAGTGTATGTGATTGTAGATATGGTTTTCCAAATCAATCCTGGAGAGTAGGTTATAAACAGTTTCCTGGTCACCTAAGAAGAGTGAAAAGAATAGGGTCAGTTTGGGGTTGCTACTTTTTCTAGAAAGGGAGCCCATTACCATGGCTCTGCTGGCTGAAGGTCAATAGAATTCATACCTTTGAGAATCAGCTTCTCAAAATTGGAGATGAAAGGAATTCATTGTCTGAAGCAGTTCAGTGAGAAGACAAATAAAAGCTCTCATATAGGAATGTTCTCATCTTGATGCCATAAAACTAATCTACCTTATTGAGTCTTTGCCCTAACTCTCTGCTTTGTCGTTGTTCCTCTAACTATAGAAGCCTCTCTGCTCATATCAGGGCCACACCCTCAAACTTTATGCTGTATTTTATGATCTGTCAATTCTCAGGAATGTTGCTCTTTTAATCTCATCTCTACCCTACGTTGTTGAATCATCCATCTCCATTGATTCATTCTCATCAATGCGCAAACATGTTCTTGATGTTCAACCAGGTTTTTGCTTTTTTATTTTATTTATTTGTTTGTTTTTTAATTTATTTTTATGGCTCTTGACCATAGATCCACTTTGGCTTCTGGGTTCTTTGTTTTCCATTCACTTCTTTTTATTTTTTTATATTTTATTTATTTTTTACAGAGAGGAAGGGAGAGAGTAGAGAGCTAGAAACATCGATGAGAGAGAAACATCTATCAGCTGCCTCCTGCACATGCCCCATTGGGGAATGTGCCCGCAACAAAGGTACATGCCCTTGACCGGAATTGAACCTGGGAACCCTCAGTCCACAGGCCGACCCTCTATCCACTAAGCCAAACCGGCCAGGGCTCCATTCACTTCTTGATAGAATGATTCATCTGATGCTGTGTGATTTTGCTCATCTCCCATTGTCCCTTTAACTCTCCAAACCTGGGTTATTTTTCAAACAATTTTCTGAGAATAATTGCCAAGGTTATCAATTATTTACTTTTTATAAAATAAAATGATAAATGCTTTTTTTTTTTTTTAGTTCTCAGCAATATCTGCACTGTTGTCCACTTTTTGATACTTATTCTTCTCATAGCTTTGAGATAAAACACTCTTATTTTTTCTTCTACTTCTTTGACCTGGATGCTTCCTGCTTCCTTTTTGATTCTTTCCTCTGCTTAAACTCCAAATGTTATGATGTCACATGTTTTCTAACTTGGCATCCCTTCTCTTTTCTTTAGAGTCATTTTTCTTAGATGACTTGTTTTAAATTCAGGATTTTAAATATTCTCTGTGCACTGAAGACTCCATAATCTACATATCCACTCCTGACTTCTCTCCATAAATCCAGACTCTTACCGACAATTCCAAATGTCACATCTCCAAATGAATGCCTACTTGACACCTCAGATTCAATATGGTCAAAACACAGCTATGAATGCTCTCCATAACTGCACTCTGTCCTTTTTCCCATTTTTATATCTCTGTAAATGTTAGTGCTGAGATGTTTGAACCTAAAATATAGCATTTACTCTTCATTTCTTTCTATGCCTCACTCTCATATCCTTACTCCTATTGCATTTACTTTTTTTTTAATTTTTTTAAATATATTTTATTGATATTTTACAGAGAGGAAGGAAGAGGGATAGAGAGCTAGAAACATCGATGAGAGAGAAACATCCATCAGCTGCCTCCTGCACACCTCCCACTGGGGATGTGCCCGCAACCAGTGTACATGCCCTTGACCGGAATCGAACCTGGGACCCTTCAGTCCGCAGGCCGACGCTCTATCCACTGAGCCAAACCGGTTTTGGCTGCATTTACTTTTAAAATATTTCAGAACTGTCCCTTTCAGTTCATCTGCAATTATAATCATGTTAGCCCCAAACACCACTATCTTTTGTTTGAACTGTTGTCATAGCTTCATAATTGTCCCCTTGCTTTCTCTTTCTCTCCTAAAATCTTCCCACACATCCAGTAAAGTGATATGTTCAGTCTGTTAATTAGAGAATTTCAGTTGTTGATTAAAACCCTTCAAAAGCCTCCTGTCATCACACACATATGACTCACTGCTAACTAAATGAGCTGGACTCAGGATGAATAAAAAATGAAATGTCTCTGTAATGTTTTACCACTACCATTCAAAATCACTCTTGTGGACTTTTCCTCTCCGTTTTTGTATGTTTTCTTGCTCTAATTCCATACATCTTTCCTAATCCCTTCACATATTGATTAGCAACCTTGTTTTCCAGTATTAGAAATACCAGACCGGTGAAACATCAAAACACTTCCATCTGTCACACACTGTAAAGCAACTCCCTCCACAGTTCAGGCCTAATCCAGATTTTTAATACTGTAATATAGCAGGAAAGAGAAACATGCTTTTGGCTTTTATGTTGTTGTGTTTCTTTTGTTGTTTTTTTTTTGTTTTTTTTTTTTTTTTTTTCCTTTTCCTTTCTCTATCATCTCCCTGAGTCAATAGTTGTTATTCCTGGGTCCTCTAGAATCTGGGAGAGAAAAAAGAAAGATTTAGAAGAAATGGCAAATTAATGTTCATGCTATTTTATCTGCTGTTGTATCCTTCTATGGAACAAAACCCCAAAAGTCCATTTCTGTGTTGGGTTTTTGTTTGTGTTGCATTGAGATCCATCACTTTATTAAGACCTGCTGCTATGTCTTTTCCTGATGTGGATCCCAAGCCAACTTTTGTCTGCTTATCACTCACCTTTCAGCGCTTCCTTCTGATACTGCACCCCATGTGTGTGCTTTCTGATCGCAAAGGATCACCCTGACACCTGACAGGTGGACTTCTTGGTGAGATTCTGAAGTCAAGAGACATGGTAGAGGAGGTGGCTAAAAGAAAGCAGGGAAGCAGACCCTGATAAACTATTAGTCTTTCATGAGTCTCTTGAATTCTTATACTGCTTTGATATAGAGGTTTTGGAAAAGGTAAGAGTAACAAAAAAGGTTTTTATTCACACCCTTAGCAACTTTATTGTTGGTAAAGCACATCATTTGGGAATCTCATGATACTTGCTTTCTATTCTCCATTTTCAAATATCATGTTCTATATTCCACCTTGGTTTTCTTCTCATTATTTGTTACTAGGTTACTCTCATGAACTCATTTCTAATGAGTGGGAACATTTACTTTGTGTTCCTATAGCATTTTACCCGTTTCCAAATTAATCAAACATGTTTCCACTAAGCCTCCTTAACAACCCATTTTTCTCTCATATTTTAATTAGTAAAATTGAGGAAAATCCTGGCTTTTATTTGATTTTTGATGTTAAATAGCTATTTGATCCTAGTATTTCTTGGCCACACATGAATATTAAGCCATAAATCCCTTCTCTGATCCCTATTAAACCTAACAGACATTTAGTTTATGCAGTAAGTGGATTTTAACCTTGGCATTAAACTTATTCGGTAAGGAACTTTAAAGTTCATTAAACAGAATTCAGGTCTGTTGATACCCAAGTGATTTTTCGCATATGGCAAAATTTGTGAAATTGCTTGGCAAACAACAACATTTAACACCTGTCATTTTTTAATCAAATAAGTGATCCACTTTTATATATTGGATGTGACTGCCAAATGTAGATATTTTGAGAGTCACTCTATGAGGGTGGAGTGTTTTACTGGAAGCAGAATGGCTTTTATCTTTCGTGTTTCAAGAAAAAATCATTAAAATATATATAAAGTTAAGACACTTTGATTAGAAGAGAATAGTAAAAGTGTGATGCTTTTACAACTTTTTAAAAAATAAAATGATCTATATTATCTGAAATGAGATATTCATAGTAAGGTCATAATTTCCAAAGCCATTTACACATTTACATTCACACTTTTAGAAAACACCTCCTCTACTTCAGGCACTATCCTTGGTGTTCTAGGAATGAAATTGAACAGGATACAATTTTGTATTCTACAAAAGTTACAATCTAAGTGGGAGAATATAAAGTGATATAAAAACGTTACAAATTGGATCATGAGAATCTGGAAAATGTTGGGTATGAGCTAAATCCTATATAATAAAAGCCCAGTGACCAAATGGAAGAATGACCAGACCCACCGGTCAACCAGTTGCTATGACACGCACTGACCATCAGGGGGCAGATGCTCAATGCAGGAGCTGCCCCCTGGCTGACTGGGATGAGTGGTGCTCCCACAGTGGAAGCAGCCACTCAGAGGGCAGGTCCACAGCCACTCGGCTGACCAGGATGAACTGTGCTCCCACAGCAGGCCAATCCCTGCAGGCCATACCCCCACCAGTGCATGAATCCTGTGCACTGGGCCTCTAGTATAAAAATAAAAATAAAAAATAAAAAATAAAAAATCCTTGAATTAATAAGCAATTATAGCAAGCTTGTAGTATACATGGTTAATACATAAAAGCCAATCATCCTATATAATAAAAACCTAACATGCAAATAGACTGGCAGAATGACTGGCAAAATGACTGGTCGCTATGATGTGCACTGACCACCAGGGGGCATACGCTCAGTACAGGGGGAGTGCCACTTAGCCAGAAGCCAGGCTTATGCTGGCAAGTGCAGCGGCGGTGGCGGGAGCCTCTACCCCCCCTCCGTGGCAGCGCTAAGGAGCAGCGAGCCTGGTGGTAAGGAACAATGAGCAAGCAGGAGGTAAGGAAAGAGGGGTCCCGGACTGCGAGAGGGATGTCTGGCTGCCGTCTTAGGCCCACTCCCCATGGGAAGTGGGCCTGAGCCGGCAGGTAGACATCCCCCAAGGGGTCCTGGACTGTAAGAGGGCACAGGCCAGGCTGAGGAACCACCCCCAAGTGCACAAATTTGTGCACTGGGCCTTTAGTCTTTTAATATACTAGTTATAAGTGGAATTTGAAATGAAAAACATACTACCATACAATAACACTCCCTGAAATGAAATATGTAAATTTAACAATGTGTCAACATCTATGCAAGAAAACCTTAAAGCTCTGATGAGAGATTTAACTAAGTGGATAAATATTCCATAATAATGAACAGGAAGACTCAATATCTTCAAGATGCCAGTTCTTGGCTACCTGATCTATAGATTCAATGTAATCCCAATCAAAATTCCATCAATTTATTTAGTGAGTATCTTAAGAATTATTCTAAAGTTTGTAAAGAGACAGACACAGAATAGCCAACATAATATTGAAAGAGAAGAACAAAGTTTGAGGACGAATTCTACCCAACTTCAAGTATTAACTCTAAAGCTACCATAATAAAGACAGTGTGGTGTTGGTGAAAGAATAGATCAGCTGGTCAATGCAAGGGAGTAGAAAGCCCAGAAATAGACTTACCTAAATAGAGTCAACTGATCTTTGACAAAGGAGCAAAGGCCATTCAATGGAGAAAATACAGTCTTTTCAATAAATGGTGCTGGAACAATTGAACATTTAGATGCAAAAAAAAAGTGAATCTAGACCCAGATCTTAGAGCCTTCACAAAAACTCACTCAAAAATGGATCATAGCCCTACATATAAATACACAATTGTAAAAATCCTAGAGAAAAACTATATGGCATAGGGTTTGCTGATGACATCTAGATATAACAAGGCATCATCCATGGGGGGAAAAAAGTACTAATAAGCAGGACTTAATTAAAAATGAAAAATTTGTCTTCTGTGAAGAAGACTATCAAGAGAATAAAAAGGTCACAGACTGGAAGAAATATTTGCAAAAGATAAATCTGATAAAGAGCTATTATCTAATATATACAAAACTGTTAAAACTTAATAAGAAAATAATTGTATTTTAAAATGGGCTGAAAATGTGAACAGACAGTTCACCAAGGAAGATATGCAATGACAAAAACATATGAAAAGATGTTCCACAGTATGTTATAGGGCAATGCAAATTAAAACAATGAGATACCACTACACAGCTTTTAGAATGGGCAAAATTCAGAACACTGACAACACCAAATGCTGGTAAGGATATGGAGCAATAGAAATTCACATTTCATGCTGGTGGAATGCAAAATGCTACAACCAGTTTGGAAAACGGTTTGGTGGTTTCCTACAAAATTCAACATACTCTTCGATACAGCAGTCACACTCCTTGGTATTTACCCAAAGGAGTTGAAACTAATGTCCATACAGAACCTTGCATAAGGATGTTTATAGCAGCTTTCTTCATAATTGTTAAAACCTGATGCACTCAAGTGGTCCTTCAGTAGATAAATGGGTAGATACACTGTGGTATGTCCAGACAATGGAATATTATTCACCACTAAAAAGAGATTAGTTACCAAGCCATGAACAGAAATGAAGGGAACTAAAATGCATATTACTTAGTGAAAGAAGCTAGTCTGAAAAGGCCGCACACTGATTCAATTATATGACATTATGGAAAAGCAAAACTTTGGAGACAATAATAATAAAAATTAAAAAAATCAGTGGTTGCCTGGGGATGTGGGAAGGGAGGGATGAACAGGCAGAGCATAGAGTTTTTTTTAGGGTGTGAAACTTCTCTGCATCATACCATATGGTGGATACATTTGTCGCAACCCATAGACTACAACACCAAGAGTGGACCCTAGAAAACTATGGACTTTAGGTGATAATGATGTGTCAATGTAAGATTGTCAATTAAAATGAATGTACTACTCTGGTAGGGGATGGTGATTATGGGGGAGATTATGCATGTTATGGGAACAGCGTATATGTGACCTCTCTTTACCCTCTGCTCAATTTTTCTATAAATCTAAAACTGCTCTAAAATAATAAAGTTTACTTAAAAACAAGCCAAAAACTTCTTTAAGTTCAACTTTTAATTTTTGTTATGATGGGAGATAATTTTAGAAAATGTTTAGAGAAATTAAGTTGTATGGGCTAGCTAATGTTTTCAAGTAAAATTTTTAATTTTAATACAAAATAAATAGATGCTAATTGTTAGCAAATTTAAAGACTTTATAGAAAAATATAAAGAACAAACTATAAAGACTGTTCTTACCTTTTTCTCAATCATCTGTCTTCGGCTTGGATTAAGTATGTATTGCTAAAACTTTGGGGTGCCTTCTTCCAGGCCATCTCATATTCACTTATAAAAATCACATTATTTTTCATTAGAATGTATAGTAAAAAAACAAGGACCTTGTTTATCTTATTTGCCATTTTATACTTCCTGCACAGAACATTTCTTAGTATATAGTAATTATAAGAAATGTTTATTAAATTATAAATTATATATACATATATATATATATGTATGTGTCTACACAGGAAAAATACAATCACATTCTATATATTGTTTGAAATCTTGTTTCATATCAATATATTAAAATCACCTTTATTAACTTAATTAGCTACCTCTTATCTAACTGTGCCATAATGTATCGAGCCAGTCTCTAAAAGATGGAGTTTGGGTTTGTCTATATTATTAACTAATATATACAATCAACTATTCTTGTACATGTATCTTTACATGATTTTAAAATTGGTAGGTCAGAATGTACTTGAGTTTTGCATTTTGGTGAGTTATGGACAAAGCTTGAAACAATTTATATTCCTGAAAATGGTGTGGCTAATTAAGGGCTTCATTAAACTTCTATTTATAAAATTGGGTCTTTGTCAGAAAGTGACACAATCTCCAAAGCTCAGCATTTGAATTCTTTATTACTCAGAGCACTTTGTTGTCTTTAATGATAATTGAGTAAACGGGGAACTAATTCTGAATTTCTACTAATTGGGGGCCATAGCATCTGCTTTTAGTGAGTGCAAATGACAGAATTAAACACCTCTTACCAAAAAATAAACAAGCGTATGTATTCAATGCCAGTGTCCTTTCTGTTTTCTCACTCCCTCGTTAATTGAGTTACGTGGTAAGATAACAATAGTTTTTGAGCACCTCTTATTTGCTGATCACTTAGTTAGGACTAGATGATCAGACACAGTCCCTTAAAACTTAGAGAGTTAATGGTCTTGGGGGAAGGTAATATAAATAGCATTTGTAATAAGTGACAATGGCTCTATTTTGATAATATAAATGAAGGGTACACTGAGAACACAGAGTGGCCACCTAATTACATGTTGGATGACAAGGAAGCAGTCTGACATGACCTTGAAGAAAAAATGATGGGCAAACTGAAATCTGAAGGAAAAGTGGGACTTGGCCAGGTATAGATTAGGGAGAATAGTGACCCAAGGAAAGGATGGACAGTGTGTAAATTTCTTGGAGAATTTTCTTAAGACCCCAAAAACAAACAAGCAAATAAATAAAAACACCTGAGTATATATAAAGAATTTAACAAAATGGTGTTATTTTCTTAATGTTTTCTTTTAAAGCATGTTGCAAGTATAAGCTTCTTTTGTTTAAATAAGATATTTTCCTGTTATGTTCTTACTATATTTCAGTTTTTACTGTAAATTATTTATAGGTTTTTCTTTTTTTTCTTTCAGTATAGGTTTTTAGGAAAAATGTTCCCTGAGCAGTTCTTAAATTTCAAAGGAAATTTTTGTGCACAATTTCTCCAGCAACTGTAGCTTAAAAACTAGGTGTGGAGTAAATTAAATACTTGTTTATAATTTATAAGTTATGAATATATAACCTTGACTTTTAGTAAGATCCACAAGGTTCATATCATAAAACTGATAAAAATGTAGGAAATGCATAATGGTTCTTATCTGAATTTATAGACTGTTGAACTTGTATGGCTTACAAAAATGGCATTAGATCTCATAAATTGGACTTGAAGTAAAATGTCATTGTGTATATGGAAACTCTCTATTTAATAAATCATTCTTTTTGCCAGAAATGAATTCACACAGTAAGGAAAGCTAGTATTAATGTGATAGAATTTAAATTTTCTTTCTTATTCCAAGTAGATGCTTTTTGTGAGACATCCGAGTTATCCAATAAAGAATACATAAAGGAATTTACATTTTTTTCTTTAGTGTCAAATAGAATTAATTAAATCTCTGAAACGCTGCAGCAAGACGCTAATCTTCTAACACATCCTGGCAGATTTCTCCAACTCTTAGTTAGATAGGCTTCAAAGAGTGTTGTTATTGTACAGGTTTTGTTCTTAAGTGAGTGAGCTCCCCACAGAACACATAGAATTTCTGGTTTGGAAAATCTTTCATAATTAAACTTTCAGGCTTTAGTGAATAAACTAGTACCTGATCGTGCCAGTTATATCAGTTGAAAATGTCATTTTATTTTATGTGAAAATGATAGGTATTCGTGGATTCTCTTTGTTTCTCATGCAGAAGACAAAAGAAAAGAAAAAAAAAGCTGTAGCATTTTTTCATGTTTTTTTCCAAAGTTTGAATATGATGAAGTGCCCAGAGAAAGAAACTCTGTACACAGTGTGGACAAAAAGGGACCACATATTAAACCTGACAAGCTCGGATGAGGCCTGCCTGGTGGAGCTCAGGGAGACCAATAGTAACCACAAAGGATGGTTTGAACATAAAAACTCCTAACTAAACAGGAGTCACTGCGGGGAATCACATCCTAGGCTTGTAGCTTCCTTGACAAAGGTCACTCTTTATCTTAAGTGAACCTATTGTCTTTTTGTGTCTAAGATAACATACCTTTGGAATGTTCATTTTCTTTTTCTAAACCCCTCAGGGTATATCTACCACACAGAGCAGGAGCCTGCACAATCCCTCATTGTTGTCTAGTTCACTGAGTACCATCTCCTTGTGCTGTAAATGTTGATTGTTAAACTATCCTATACCCACAAATGTATAATAAGTGTTGGTCTGCTTTACTCTATCCAATTTCACTGATTTTCCCAATTTGCTTTCTGTCACCTCCATCTACCCAAAATAGATTTCATATAACCTCCCTTATGTCTCCTTATCTGACTAACATCCTACATAATAATCCTATATAATAAAAGGTTAATATGCAAATCAACCAAACGGGGCAACGACCAGTAGCTATGACAGGCATTGACCACCAGGGGGCAGACAACACAGGAGCTGGGCTGATGGCTGGGAGCACAGCGGTGGGTGGTGGGAGCCTCTCTTGCCCCCGTGGCAGCGCTAAGGATGTCAAACTGATGGCTGTAGGACTGTGAAAGGGCGCATGCTGGGCTGAGGGACCCTCCCCTCTCAGTGCATGAATGTCATGCACCGGGCCTCTAGTCTAAAATAAGCTGCAGAAAATGCCAATCTCAATCCTTTGAGATTTTGCTTCCCAGCAATTGTCATCAGTTTGGCTCAAATGAATTCACAAAAATTTTCTATAGGTTTGGACGATAATAATTTGTACTTATGTGGAATTTTCAGGTGTGTAGTTTTCACGTGCTGTCTGGCTGCATTTAATTATTTTTCTTCAGTTTTGCTTTTACATAATTTAGGATGAAGTCCTGTACTTTATTTCTGAAGTTGTATCTGTGCAGGAATATAGACGTGCTACTTATGTCTAAAAGCTACTTCATTTTTGTTTTTATGGAAGTGTTTTGTTGTGTTTTTGTGTTTTCTTTTCCCTGGTAATCACCATTCAGTGAATGTAAATTGCAGTGTAGCAACAAATTTCATGTCCAAATCATTTCAAAGAAATTGTTTTTTGGGGGTCAATCTTTCTGAAGTGGTTATTTTGTCAAAAATCATTCATGAGCATAAAAAGAAAAAAAATACAAAATACAAGGAACATTTTGTTATAATATGAAAATAATTCTGAAGTCATCAAAATGATGAAAATCTTTTGAAATACTTCACAAGTGGAACTAAGAAGGTCACATTTAAGCAACAAATCTTGCCATAATCTTTATTATTTAGACAGATAAAACTTTCTTTAAACCATGAACAGGGGTTTATCACTGTAAGGATTTAAAGGCTCATGTCCCCTAAATTATTTTGTTTCATGTGAAACTTGGGTAAAAACATTCCACTTTGGATTCATAAGATTACTTTTCATTGTGATATTTTTGTGCCCACACAAATTCTCCTTTATCTTAAAGGGCACAATTTTTAAAGGGGTTGGGGTGATGTTGTGAATATGCACAGACTATCCATACCACTCCTGTCAATCAGAATTGAAACAAAGGCTGCAAACAGCACAGTCATTGGTCATTGTCAGAGTAAACATGTTCCCATGTGAATGGTATATTCATATTTCTCATCTTTCTGATATAAAGTTGATGTCCTTTAAACGTAAAAGAGAGTTTGTGTGGACACAAAATAATCACAATTAAATAATCTCATAAATCCTAAATGGAGTATATTTCCCTAAATTATACAAAAAGGATAAGATAACTACTAGTATAATGAGGGTAATTCTAGAAATGGGATCAATTTTTAAATTTAATTTGCAAGGTACTTGAGTTACTTAAGGTACTTTAATACATATTCATTACCTCTCTGTATGGGCAGGGTTTCCAAATTTAGAATACCTGTAGAATGATTGACATATAGAGTTGTCTTCTCTTAAAAATAGATGTAAATATGTTGGAGCATATAACCTTATAAAAGAACTCAGGTCCATTTCTTTATTTCTAATATATATATTTAATTTCCTGGGCTTCTGTAACTAATTACTACAGATGTGGTAGCTTAAACTACAATAGAAATTTGTTCTCTCACCATCCGGGAAGTCAGAAATCTCACATCAGTATCATTCAGCTGTAATCAAAAGGTCAGTAGGGTTGTGAACTCTCTGGAGGCTCTAGAGGAGAAACCCTTCCTTGTTCAGCTCTGGAGGCTACTGGCATTCTTTGGCTTGTGGCCACATCACTCCAATCTCTGCCTCTATGATCACATTGCCTTCTTTCTGTATCAAATCTCCTTCTTCCTGCCTCTTATACAGATAGTTTTATTATCAAGGCCTACCCTAGTAATCCAGAATAATATCAAATTTCAAGATCCTTAATTTAATCATATCTGCAAAGACCACTTTTTCCTTTTAAGGTAACATTGATAGTTTCCAGTGTTCAGAAGCTGGTATCTGAGGGTGGCCATCTTCATCTAACTACAGTCATGAATAATGAAAAGAGTCTTATGATACTTCAAAAATGTTCATTTACCTAGTTTTTCGTGGATTTTTAAATGTCCTAATTGTTATCTTTCAATTTCTTGAGGCAACTTTGACATCCTTACCATTATCAAAGAGCAAGGATCTAAATAGAGAAGGTTGTCCAAATATTTATGATCCCCAGCTATCTCACAGAGTCATTAGAAAAATGAGCTCCACCCCCTGGCAGGAGAGAATCAGAGTGGTAATACCAGCTAACAGGACAGAAGAGATCAAAGTCTGTGATATGTATATTGACTCCAGGAAAAGCCAGTAAGAGGGATGCAGTTCTCAAAGGCCCCAGCCTGCAGACTTAAGACAATTTTTCTATTTATAAGCCAAATTCTTTTTTGTTATTTAGTAGATTTTTATTGGTTTCAGAGAGGAAGGGATAGGCAGAGAGAGAGAGAAACATCAATGGTGAGAGAGAATCATTGATCAGGTGCCTCCTGCATGCCCCACATTGGGGATTGGCCCACAACCCAGGCATATGCCCTGACCAGAATCGAACCATGAAGTTCTGGTTCATAGGTTGATGCTCAACCAATGAGCCATGCCAGCTGGGCAAGCCAAATTCTTTAGATTCTCCTCTAACATCTTTTCCTAAAACTTTCCACTGTTGTTATTATTTCATATAACAAACTTTTGATGGGAAACAAAGAATAAGATAACAAAAGGAATATTAGTAGAATGATCCAATAAATCTATTTTTAAAAAAATAATTGAATTTGGATCCCCAAATTAGTAATATTTAATGTAAAACAACAGTTTTGCAATGCACTTAAAGTAATTGTTTATTATAAAAGTAGTAAATTTGGTAAAAATACTTAAAATGATTTTGTCAAATGATTTTTTTTTTCATCATCCCTTACACATTACTGCCAACTGGTTAAAAACAAATTACAAACAACCAAAAATCCCTTGTAATTATTTTGATTATCTGCAAGTCTCTGATTTTAAATATATAAAAGCTTTATTGAAGAGGGATGAAATAATAGAAAGTATACTATTAATGAATAGGATGCTTTGCCTTGAAGCAGGATTAAAAAATTATAGCTATGCTTCACTGAAACATTTGTGAATCTCTAAAAGTAAACTAAACTTTTTTTATATACAATTCCTACTTTCCAAGAAAAAATATACCAAAACCAATTAATTTGTTTAAAGCTAATGATAAACCATTGGTATTTTAGGTATTATGTATTCTTGCAGCAAACCAAAAAGTTTACATAGGAAAACCTTTACTGTTTTGTAATCCAGACTCAAATACTTTTATTTGCATTAAGAATCATTCCACATGAATTAAGATGCCAGTTTTATCACCTGCTTTTAAGTAGTCTATGGACATACTTCAATGTATGTCTTTTTTCTTGGAATTAAACTTTCTAGGATTTTATGGGGAAGGGTTGTTGAATTTTCAATATACCTAAAAACCTCCACTATGGCTCTGAGTTAGCTAGTTCCCACGGTGTAATAGAATTTAGATGTAGACAAGTTAGGTTTATAACTGAATATATCCTGAGTAACTGGTGGAACTTCATTTAGTTCCTTATTCCCATTGGTTCATGGCTTCCTCATTTATTCAATAAGGTAAGTGAATTGTTATACAGTTGCAGTTAGTGGAAAATATAACTCAAATTGATTTAAGCAATAACAACATTTATAATCTCACTTTAAAACAAAACAAAACAGCCAGGTTATGATGCCGTCAGGATTGGTAAATTCAGTGGCTCAAAGACATAGCAAAGCAGAAAGATGTAAAGATGTGATAATTGGCTATCTCTAAAGTTGTGATTTTATTCATAAAACAATTCTTGATTTAAATTGACTATAGCTATTTTAGGTCGTATGACAAAACAATATCCAAAGATAAAAGAGACTGTCACTTTCAATTTCTGTCTGTCTGTCTGTCTATCTACCTACCAATCCTTCCTCCTCTCATTTCAAAAAACATCCTAGCTGACCCTGATTTGAGTCTCATTACCTGGAATTTGGTAGCATAAGTTTTGCTAAATTGATCTTTGGTAAAGTTAATCAAATTACCCTATTTGGTTTAAATTAATTATCTATGGTGGTTTGGATTTGTTGTTGGTTTTCTATATCTGTTATTTTACAATTAAAATATTAAAAATAATAAAATTTCCCCCAAACAGTGGCCATTGCCTTGATTAGTAATTCTTGCAAAACATCTAAGGAAACAAAGTATACAACCAATACCAGCTATTGTTAAAATGTCAGTACTGGAAGAAATTTGAGTGATTCATTACCAGTTTTCATAGCAAATGTAAAATTAACTTTTGTCCTATTGAAGAATTGGCTGATCACTATTTTCCTCCCCAATATGGAGCTCTTGTTAGAAACAGTATTTCAGAGTAGAAAGGTAAAATGAAACCTACTTGACATCTTTTGTTCATAGTGTTTTCATGCCCTAGTAACTAGAAAACCAATATAACTAGATGTGTCTTTTTATAAAAATTTTGTTTTAGGACATCCTATCACAAATTTCACATAAAATTATATTGCATTATGCCAAGCTATACCCAGTTTTCCACCTGTGGTTTCCAGGATGAAATAATTAAATATTTATTAGATATTAAGAATAAAGTATTTTTAGTGTATATTCTTCATAGTACCACACTACTTCGCATGTTTATAAACATTTATATTGTTTAGTTTTCATCAAAAAAATTAGTTCATGCTTAATTCCACTAGAGGCCTGGTGCACGAAATTTGTGCACGGGGGCGGGGTGGTGTCCCTCAGCCCAGCCTGCACCCTCTCCAATCGGGGACCCCTTGAGGGATGTCCGACTGCCCGTTTAGGCCTGATCCCGGTAGGATCGGGCCTAAACAGGCAGTTGGACATCCCTCTCACAATCCAGGACTGCTGGCTCCCAACTGCTCGCCTGCCTGCCTTCCTGATTGCCCCTAACCGCTTCTGCCTGTCAGCCTGATCACCCCCTAACCACTCCCCTGCCAGCCTGATTGCCCCTAACTGCCCTCCCCTGCAGGCCTGGTCACCCCTAACTGCCCTCCCCTGCAGGCCTGGGTCCCCCCCAACTGCCCTTCCCTGCAGGCCCGGTCACCCCCAACTTCCCTCCTCTGCCGGCCTGGTCATCCCTAACTGCCCTCCCCTGCTGGCCTGATCGCCCACAACTGCCCTCCCTTGCTGGCCTGATCCCTCCCAACTGCCCTCCCCTGCTGTCCATCTTGTGTCCACAGGGGAGCAGCTATCTTTGACTACATGGGGGCAGCCATCTTGTGTGTTGGAGTGATGGTCAATTTGCATATTACTCTTTTATTAGATAGGATTAGTTAGAGGATTCTAATATGGGTAAGAAAGTATAAATCATATATTCCTGTGGATTTAAAGACTAAAGATATTTCTTATCATTTACTTGGTAAGTGATTTTTGGGTTAATATCTCTGGGAATCTGAGAATTTGGCAACATCCTTCATAGCCAATGTCAATATCACATTTTTTAAAGTGTGTTTTAGAATATTTATAATAGTTTAGCTATATTTTTCTGCTATGCTCTGCTAAAAAAAATCCTCATGTAAATGAAAATGAGCTGGTAACTAGAAGCAAATTCTTTAAAAAAATAGCTATCTGGTATTATTTTATATAGTACTTTTTATTTTGGTAAAATGACTTCTTAAAATGAATGAAGATGGTAAGGGGGGAATTTTAAAAAGAAATATGAAAAAATAAAAGCTTACTCTACAGCACTGCTGTTTTCTCAACAAATTATAGCATTGTGCTCATTCTGCATTTATATAAAGTCATAAAATATCTAAAAATACTCAAGGGAAGAAATAAGTTAGTTTTAGTGTACAATAACAGCTGTCTTATTGGTTCATATTTTATTTGAGCAGTATAGCAGTTGAAAAGCCCAGTGGGGTGAACTATACATATTAGACTACCTTCCAAATGAAAGATGTACAATTTTAAAGCTCTTACTTCAGACAAATCATTTCTTTCTGTACGATGTGAACTGAAGTAATCTGTGAGTGTATATTTCTCAGGCCGGTCCAGGAGTAGGATTCTAAAATTATATATTTTATAAATCATATCTATTGACAGATTATGTTTATTTGCTCCGAAGGTAGACTGACAACATGCTGCTTAATATTAACAATGGAAGCCAGAAAATGGCGGAATGCTATTATAAGTGTCCTGAAACAACGTAACTAAAAGTCAAGAATTCTATCCCTTTTGAAAGAACTTCTCAAAAATTAGGGTTAAAAAATATTTTCAGAATAAAATTGTTTGCCATAGCAGAATCTCACTGAAGAAATTCTAAAGCATTTCCTTGTGATATAAAGAGGTATCCATTGAGGCTGTGAGATGTAAGAAGGAATAACGAGCCAGAATGATGTAGAGGTGTGACACATATAAATAAATACTGGCTGCATAAATCATTCATTGTAATAATGATTTACAGTTGGGTTAAAATAAAGGACACATTAAAATCACAAAATGTACAAGTCTGACAACTCATAGGCATATAGTGTTAAGATGTTGTCGATCACATGTATTATTGAGGAAGAAGAAAAAGCGATGTCATTATTTTCAACTTACCTAAATTAAACATGCAAATTATATATTTTTAGATAATCACAAAAAGAATTTTTTTGAAAAAGCATTGTGATCTAGTTTGCCCTCAGATCTCCTCCCTGCCCATATTTTCTTCTTCCTCTCATTGTTTTATGAGAGACTCCAGACGCCGTTTCTCTTTCACATGTTGCCTTATTGGCCAACTTTCTGCCGATTTAGCCAATGGAATGTACTTACAGTAGCTTAAGCACAGGGGAAGAGAAAAGCCTGGGTATTTCTCTCTCTCTCTCTCTCTCTCTCTCTCTCTCTCTCTCTCTCTCTCTCTCTCTCTCTCACACACACACACACACACACACACACACACACACACACACACTTTCTGACCTAGGCAATATATTTGACAGCTGAGTCTCCTTTATGGTTCAAATCTTGCCAGAATGACCCAACATAATTCCTGCTGCTTCTGGATAACCCTAGCACCTGGGCTCCTGTAGCACTGCCTCCCATGTCTGCATCCCTAGCCAAGATGTGGTAAATTCTGGTTTGCCATACTTTCTTCTCTCTGGCCTTAGATATCCCATCATGTGGATGACCTATTTCCTAAATTAATTGTACCTTTAAAAAAATACAAAGATTGTTTTCCATATCCAAGTTGAATTCACACTTATAGAGAATAAAAAATGATTAATTGGCATTTTAGACTAATGGAGAAATAGTTATAGCCAATGATACTTCTAAAAGTTAAAAGTTTTAGATAAAAAATATTTAACAGAAAAAAGTATATAATGGTACAGCAGAATGTTCAACCTAAGCAGAAACTGAAGGGCATTTTACCCTTGAAAGAAGGGTAGCTCACTAGGTAACGTCAACCTCTGTATGGCTTATTCCTGAGGCACCCCTGAGCCAACAGGTGTCAAATAGGGTATTTGAGTCTTTTGGTTTGAAGTGTCAGAATTTGGGGCTGCCAAATCAGCTGAAAATTAAGGGAGGAGGTCCTGGAAAGAATCCCCATACCTTCAGGGGGAATCCCCATACCTTTGTTCAAACTCCTTTCAAATTCTTGGTTGAACATTGAGTGGCACATTTGTCGAGGGGACACCAGTGCACCCAGAAGAAAGGGACAGGTGGCAGGCTGGAAGGAAAGAGCAGAGATTTCAGCTGTGGAAGGTGAAGGTGAAATAGAGCCTGACATTTGAGTCCAAAAAAGTTATATGGACTTGGTAAACACCCCGATGTTACACAAACACACTCTAACAAAGCTTAAAATCAAACCTCGGCAAAATCCAAGTGATAAGCCAATTTAACTGTGTCAAGAGTCTGCACTAATAAATGAATGATACCACATTCAGTGTCCACAATGTAGAGCCACACTATTCAGTATAAAATGAAATAAAATAAAATAAAATTGACTAGACCTGAAGGCAACAGCTATAGATTGTATAGATTGTATTTAATGGGGCTTTGGTTGCATTCCTTGGTGAAAGTGTTCTTCCTTTGGAGAACAGGACATCAAACTGCAGAACCTAGATGTGTGGGGCCCCTTTTGCGTCTACCCCCTGGTCCCTAGATCTCTGTATTTTTCCTGCTGGAATATAGGACAATAAAAGTTCTTTGGCTCAGTGTGTATATTGCTTCGTTGGGGATGATACCTGATCTGAACTAGAGATTCAACTTCACCCTCAACAGGCTGTTTCCATGCTCTTAGGCCAGCTCACTTCGACCTCCTTTGCTGCATTTTTGTGCCCCCTGGTTGGGTATGATGTTTGTAATATTAACGTGAGATCCATGCCGCTGGGCATACGTGTGTTAGGCTGGCAGAGAGTGGTACTTGCTGGGGCTCTATAGACAGGAAAGGCAAACTTACACGATTTCTGTGAGGACACATTTCTGGGTTTTCCTTATATCTGAGCTCGTGTCTTTAGGCCAAACCTTTTCCCTTTCATCTTCTGGTCTTTCCTTTCCAGGCCCCTGTCAAGCCATCCACCACTGCACACGGTTCCATGTATAATCTCAACTCTTTTATTTTTTTTTAATTTATTTTTATTGTTGGGAGTATTACAGATGTCACCCTCCCCCCCATTAATTCCCTCCACCCTCCACTCTCCACCAGGTCTACCACACTATTGGTTGTTTCCATTGGTTATGCATTTATGCCTATAAGTTCTTTGGTTGATCTCTTCCTGTCCCCCCTCTCTCCTTCCCCTTGAGATTCGTCAGTCTGTTCCATGCTTCCAGGACTCTCATTTTTCCACACCAAGTAGCCATTGGAAGGGTACGTTTGTCAGTTTGTTTTGCCGATTATTTAAAGCCACATGATTAATGTATTGATAGGTTTATCTTTTTATTTTTATCCTAAGTGTTAGGAATTCACAGATCCCAACTGATTTTACAGAAAGAAAATAATGCCAACAGATAAATGGGATAGTCCCTCTTTTCCTGTGGTTAATAATTATGAATTTCCTTCTCAAGGAAAGATTTTTGTCTGATCATTATCACTATAGGTAAATCATAAATTATATTCCTTTTCAGTTTGGGAACTGGAAGTGGGAAAACACCTTTTCTGTGTTGAGATTTAAATAACCACTCTTACCTTACAATGAATTAAGATGGAAAGCAATGATAGATTTCATGTTGTTCATGGATGGTTCTTCCTGTGTACAGGAACCAAATCATGATTGAGTAATTAATAAGTTAGTAAAATTAGCAAAATCTGTGAAAGCATATTAGTCAAGAGGACGAGTGAAACAAGGACATGAGTCCAGAGCAGCTATCAGCAGCCTGAGAGACCTACAGGCATTATTAAAGGGGCCACTGCAGCCACTTAATGAGGCTGCCAAGGAGCCAGCTGCTGCTGTGGGCAACTGTGGTTCACAGCTGGGCATCTGGGTCAGTTTGCCATATGAAGAGAAAAATGACTGAGGATTTTAATGTGGGAGGGCAAATGGCACCTTTCCATCACTGTGCAGTCATTGTAAAAGATGATTTTAAAAAGACTGCTTTCGGTCCCTTTGAGAAGAGGTATTACTAAAATGATGCCAGTATTTCAGAATATTTCAATAGATGAAAACTCAGAATAAATGAAAATATCTTTATTACCTAAAGATCGTTGTAAAAGAACTCAATATTTGTGTTAACCCATTTTGTATACACCTGGAGATGAAAAGTTAAAATTATTTTATAACTAAAGCAAGTCTCTAAAAATACTTTAAAGTGTAGCTATCATCATGGTCATTAAAAAATATAACTTAATTGTAATGTTCATGAAACTCCAGTAAGTGTAGGTATACTTCGTACATTTTGGGCAAGGAAATCCAAAGCAGAATAGAAATCTAAAATTCTGGGTCTTGTTCTGGTTCAATATTTTCTGTGAATCATTTAACCTCCTTCAGTCTTAATTTCTTATTTCCTAAAAGTGAGAAAAAAGTTAAGTTCTTTCCACTTACTAAATATTTTTTAGGTGTTTAAGAAAGTGCTTATATAGCATTTATCTAATACAAAGAAGACTACTGTACTTAATCCTCAGAGTTAGGATGTAGACAGATTAATATGTATTCACCATTTTACAATCTCAGCATAGATAGTTTATTTGTCTTGCTTAACATTATACAGTGTTTTACAATGTGGAGGACAGACTAGAGTCTGGATTCATCACTCATCCAGTAGTTTTCCCACTGGTCCATGGTATATCTATTAACTTAGAAATTACTAGAAAATAGAAAATATTATCATTTTTTAAAATTATCCAAACTATCAATATGCTGTGTCAATTCTAGAAAACGTTTTTAAAAGTAAATTCTACTAAGATTGATGATGTCAGGGTCAGTCACTCTAGGGCGATGGGATAGACAAGGTTCTCAATTAGATAACCAACCAGATAGAAGGACATTTGATGCTGAAAATAATGTGCGTTGTCAGGTTCAGGGGGGTCACTGAAACAAGGGAAACAAGCATGCAAGAGAAAGATGAGTGGTGGTGAGGACATGGCCATGGGTCAAGCATATGGAATGAGAATCCCAGACGGGGCAATTCATATAACATTTATCAGTGTTCTAGGCAGGACAGCTAGACAAAAGGAGTGTTGAGCTGTACACAACCTTGAAATAAAAACCCTCACGCAAAGCTAGAACCATTTCAGCCAGCCCTCGGTCAATAAAAAGTGTGTAATTCTTTTCTTTCTGTGAAAACCAACACAAAATGACAATTACTTTTATAAAACACTTTTGTGAAAGCTGCATGAGGCGATCTCTCATGTTTTTTACTTCTGATGGGCACCTGCATGTATCCATAGAACTAATGCCATAATGCGTGAGTCACTCATTTGAGTACTAAACAAATAATACTCAATATGTGTTTCCTGGAAGCAAAAATCCAAACTGTTTTTATTTGGAACTAGACGCCTGGTGCATGAAAATTCATGCACTGGAGAGAGAGTCCCTCAGCCCAGTCTGTCCCCTCACAGGCGGAGAGCCCTCAGGGGTGGGAGGCAACCGGCAATCGGGAAGGCAACACCCCCATCACACCTCTTCTGCTGCCACTGCTGGCAGCGCAAGCCTCGGCTGGCCCTGGTTACCTGAGCCTCGGGTGGCCTGGGCGGCTGGGAAGCTGCCATCTGAGTCTTGCTTGTGCCTCGGGCCAGCCCTGGACATCTGGGCAGCCGTCATCGAGGCTTGCCTTCACCTTGGGCCGGCCCTGGGTGACTGGGGGTTGAGGGGACTGGGGGACTCCGGAGGCAGGTGTACAGAGCATCCAGACCCACCTCGGGGTGGGTCTGGCTGTGCTGTGTGCCTGCTGCCCCGACAGGGCTGAGGGGACTGTGTGCTGCCATCTTGTGGCTGTGGGTGCCGCCATCTTTGAGGGCATGCCAGTCAATTAGCATATTCCCTCCTTATTGGCTGTGGGCACCACTATCTTCATGAGGGTGTGATGGTCAATTAACATATTCCCTCTTTATTAGATAGGATATGTTTTAAAAAATCTGAAATATCACAATGCAAAATTTGGATATTCTATGTAGTGAATACAGTTCAGGGGATTTTGTCAGAGCTTCTATTCCTTATCAGAAAGATGAATTTAATATATTCATTTCTAAATAAGTGGGGGAAAATTAAATAAGAAGCACACATGTTAGAAATAAAAAGTACATTGAATTAAGCTGTCTTTCATATTTGGCAATGCCATAGTTCAATTTCTGAAAATTAATATACAAATGTGTATGTGCAAAGGTATGTATTCAAAGTTTATTACCACAACATTATAAATGATAGGAAAAAATAGAAAGCAATAAAATGTTTGAAATAAAGTATACACACACACACACACACACACACACACATATATATATACATATATATATATATATATATATATATATATATATATATATCCAAAGTATGTATATGTGTGGGTGGGTGTGTGGGTATATACATCTTACTATTATACTTCATTTTGTAGGCCATGTATTTCACTATTATACTTTATAAAGGTCATTTATAAGCACTGCTATTACAGGGACTCAAGCACATGTGATATGGAGACCAGATGAGGCTATATCTTTCACTTAGTTACATGTTGATCCCTCAAGCATACAGACCCTCAACTGTTTAGGACCCAATAGTGAGCTCAGGTATCCAGTTTCCTTCCTCATGTACAGGTTGTGTCTCTCTCTGCTCACTGATCTCAATGATAGTAAGTGCTCTAAGAACTGTGGGGAAGGGCTCATGATTCTCAAAACAGTTTTCTTCCAGGCATCTAATTCATTCCTAATTTTGTAATTTAAAATTGATACAAATTTTCTTATCCCCTCACAGCAGAAGGTGTCTAGATGTGTCAGCCATAGTTGCGCCAAAAACTTGCCTTGTATAGACACAGAAAATGAAACATTATTGGCAAATATACTGATAGACATTGTGTTGTGTTTTATATCACTAATCCCCAAATTTTTAAGAACATATTTTTTCTTCGTGTAGTGCTTGAAAAATAATAATCCATCAGAAATACAAAATTCCAAAAAAAATTTTATATTTTTATATTTGTCCCATGAGACAAAAAAAGTGTCCCACTTTTTTAAAGCAAGTTTCAAATAAGAATGCTAAAGCTCTTGTTTTATGGAAAATATGATTCGTATTATTAAAACTATGATCAAGTAATCTGTATTATTCAATTTTCCTTCTAAGTGATGTTGATAGTGATGCTTTATAATGATGATGGGGAAAAGGTATTTGAAAGTCAGAAGGCTGAACTAATATGTATTTCACAGATATAAAAGAAGTTAATATTTTAATCTAAGCTTAACTATGTTTCATGGTTTATTTAATCTCAAATTTGTATGCTGATTCTGCTTTTTACATTTGTTATTGAGCCATTGAAAATATTGATGAACTCTGGACTAGAAGGGACATCATTCCAAACTATTTATCCCATATATTTTAAACCTATGTCATTTTCAAATAACATAAGGTCACTTAAACGGAAAAATAAAAAGGTGTCCATTTTTATTAGGTCACCATTTAATACTAGACCTTTGTATCACTGATAAGAAAAAGTGAATTGTCATCAAACTATAAATATCAGGACCCTTGCCATAAGTAAAATGTGGGGAAAAAAAACGAAGATGTATTTTTAACAGTTACTGTCTATTACTGAGATACACAAGTTACAGGAAAAAAATATTCAGTGAGACAGTCATTTTTTATTAGAATTTGTTATAGAATAGAGGTGTCTTTTTAGAAAATTGTTTCTTATCAGGAGGCATGTTTACATTTACAACAGATGAAAAGTAAATCTCATTCATTAAAATTAATAATGATAAATATCCTCATTTGCTCATTGGAAGTGCATAATCAGATTGATTAATGCTATGGATTAATTAGTCGACACAATTAGGAGTTTGTGGTAATGTCAAATAGATGTAGGTAAATAAATGAGTGAATGGATAGAACTAATCAATTTCAATGTGGGATGTTGCCTGAGAGACAGAACAATTTCAGTTCTACAGAGAATACCTGGAGGTGGTTCCAAATGCTATATTCTGTCATTAATCACATTGTCATCAGTAGGGAGTTCTCTGTCCCCACCTGTTGCCAGGGGAAGTGGGCTTCTTGGGGTGCCACTGGAATAAGAATTTCTGGAGGCCTCTGTGGGAGGATGAGTTACTGTGGGAAGTTTACTTTCTGTGGAATCAAACCCCTTTTTTCCAAGGCCCCATTTCCCACCAACCTGCCAGGAAAAGAAGTCCCATTCTATCTTCAGCAGAGCTAGGATTAAAGCCAGTGTCCAGACGTTCTGTTTCATATTTGTATAGTCCAGTCCAGCATCAAGCTAGCTCAGCTTGCATTCCATTGCATGTGGGTCTGCATGGCCATGGGCCACGCAGCTTCTGGGGCCACATGGTATGGAGGGAGCATGGGTGAGTGCCAGGAAGCAGAAGTGAAGCAAGAGGAAAAGGAAAGGGAGGATTCCTTTGACTGGGAATTTTACCTTCTGAGATTCTGTAGGCTTGCTGTGGCTCCACCCCCGAGCCAATTATCTTTGTTCCCAGGTTAGACTGACAGGCAAGTATCTTCTCTACATCATCCAGACGTCACTGTGCACGCACCCATCTTCCCCTTTGTTGGGCCCCTTCCCTCAGTGATTTGTAGTTCCCTGGGGACGGTAAAGTTGCAACCTCCTGCTGAAGCTGCCCAAATGACATGCCTATAATGGCTGGCTTGCCCCTTTGCTCCTTTTCTACTGTTAATAACTAGTTAATTACCACAGTACCAATGATACATAATATAGTTTTTGGAATAATAAGTTTTCCAGGTAAATTAGTTAAAACTTGTTCATATCCCCCATGAAATTGCATATTTGATATAGAGGTAACAGAAAAAAGAAAACAAAGAAGAAAAACCATAAAGCATAAAATATAATTCCCACATTAGAAAATGTATGGTTACCCTAATAGGAGATTAGGACAAATCCTTAAAAATGAGAAACCATGAAAAAGCATGAATCCAGATGCTTAGGATACCTCTGTATGCGCCAGAGGGCATCTGTCAATTCCTGGGATTTGTCCTTTTTTGATGCACTTTGCAGGACCATTTGTGAAACTAGAATTTATAAAAGGCAACACATTCATTGAGAAAAATCTGTACTAAAACAGAGAGTGAGACATTATTCAGATTCCTGCCTGCTATAGCCTTGAGGCAGAAGGGTGTGAAGATGTGAGGAGGTGTGAAAACCCCCTGAGAATTCTTACCATAATGCTGCCTTCCATAAATGAGAGGCTGGATTGCCATCTATGTGGTTCAAAAGATTCATTAAAAAATTTAAGCTGAAGTAAGTATTCCAGGATTTTTAGCAACATCCACTCTCCCACCCTACCACCAGCACCTGCCAAAATGACAGGGAAAGCATTTGGGTGAATTAGTTTAAAACATGACATCAAATAATTCCCAAAATGTAGTTAGGAGGGATACAAACTCATTTTTAAAACATACAGAGATTAACATGAGTAATATTTTTTTTAAAAAAAGTCCACAGCAAATGCTGAATTTGCATGCATTATCTAGAGAATATAAAATGTATGTTTAATAAATTTGTAGAAGTAAAAGAAGGAATTAACACTATAAAACAAGTGGACGCAATTTTTGTATTTATAAAATACTGAAAAAAATGTAAAAATCAATAGATGGTCAAGCCAATTAAAAAATTGACAAAGAAAAAAAAACACAGAACAGAGCAGAGAGAGAAAAAAAATAAGATACTATATAAGACGCTAAAAGATATGGAGAAATTTTTAAAAATCAAAATGCATCAAATGTATTATTAGAAAAAGATTATTGAGAAAAAAAAGAACCAGGTTAAATGAGATAATTATTAAAACCATTGCAAAACTGATATAATCATCAAACTTCATGTTCAGGAGAACAGTAAGCCTTAGCATGATAAATTACACTCTTTAAATATATATATATATATATATATATATATATATATATATACATATACATATATATATATATATATATATATATATATTTATACACACACACACATATATATATACATGTATATAGATGTATATACATCTATATATATAAAAGGCTAAGCGACCGTCGCATCTGAGACAACCAAACGGATGACCAAACAGGCTGTGTGAGGCGACCAGGGTAGCGGGGGGTTAGTGAGGGATGAGCAAATGACTGAGAAGCAGGCTGCGTGGGCCGACCATACCGGCAGGGGGAGGACAGTGAGGGGCGACCAGGTTGGCAGAGGGGGCAGTGAAGGGTGGCCAGGCTGGTGGGGGGAGGCAGTTGGGGCAACCAGGCCAGCAGGGGGGGCACTAACAGACAACCAGGCCGGTGGAGGGGAAGTCAGGGGCGACCAGGCTGGTGGGTGGGGGCAGTGGGGGGTGACTACACCAGCGGGGGGGGGGAGGCAGTTGGGGATGACCAGATCAGGAGGGGGTGCAGTTAGGGGTGATCAGGCAGACAGACAGGTGAGCAGTTAGGACTCAGTGGTCCCAGATTGTGAGAGGGATGTCCGACTGCTGGGT
Source organism: Plecotus auritus (assembly GCF_963455305.1). Classification (NCBI taxonomy): domain Eukaryota; kingdom Metazoa; phylum Chordata; class Mammalia; order Chiroptera; family Vespertilionidae; genus Plecotus; species Plecotus auritus. The sequence goes on along the minus strand of NC_137777.1, from coordinate 21,341,921 downwards.
CCCAGATTGGAGAGGGTGCAGGCTGGGCTGAGGGGAACCCCCCCGCTGCTGTGCATGAATTTTGTACACTGGGCCTCTAGTGTGTGTGTGTGTGTGTGTGTGTGTGTGTGTATGTATATATATACATATATATATATATATATATATATATATATATATATATATATATATATTTTAAAGAGGAAGAAAGAGGGAGAGATAGAAACATCAATGAGGAGAGAGAATCATCGATGCACTGCCTCCTGTACCCCCTCACTGGGGAATGAGCTAGCAACCTGGGCATGTGCCCTGACCAGGAATTGAACCATGACCTCCTAGTTCATAGGTTGACGCTCAATCATTGAGCACACCGGCTGGGTATAAATGACACCCTTAAAAAAATATTTTGACACATCATGGTAAAACCCAAAGCAACCATTATTCTTCCCCCAACTATCTTAAAAGCATTAACAGCTTTAAACAGAATAAAAGAGAGACAGTGTGATATTATACATATATATAAACATACACAGAGGGACATATTAAACTATAAACTAGTGATAACAGGAAAATAAGAAATTAAAAATCAAAATTATGTTCTTCCATTAACACAGTTTGACTTCTCTATGTCAAGCATAAGTGTGCTAAGCACTTGATTTAAAAAGATGAATAAGTCATGAAGATTTTTCACAGGGATCTCACAGCCTGACTAGAGATGCAGATGACTGAAATATGATATGAGAAATTGTAGCAATTGAGAGGCTAATCAATTCTCAATTGATTTTTTTTTTTTGTAAAGTAAATAATTCAGGGCAGTCTTCTTGGATCTAAGAATCAACCAGATAATTATAAATCTTCCTAGTGAGTGACTGGAATAGTGCATTCCAGGCAGAGGTAAAAACACGTTCAAGGAACAAGGAGGGAAACGCAGGAGTTGGGCTCTGTTTGGTGAGCGGCATTGGTTACACTGACACAGTAAACGTTCAGGAGTACCTGTGGGTGGTGAAATAGTATGCAGTCAGACACATTTACATATTTCTGGGCTATGGAAGAGTTGAACTTCAATACTTTAACTTGTTCCCAATGATGCAAAACTAGATTCATCTCCGAGTTTTAATGCCCCACCTCTTGCATCAACTTCCTGGAATTGAAAGTTATTCCTGACCTGCAACTTTGGAGAGCAGCCCTCCACATGATCGAAGTAAGATGTCCTGGGTCTCACCCCTGCTAAGAAGAGCAGTGATCCTGGAGGCCCTTTCCACACGTTACAGACCGAAAAAACAAGAATTCTACCTTATCAGTTTCCCTCTCCCTTACTGCTGGGGTTCTCCTGATTTACAAGTATCAAGTTGAAGCAGAACAGCCAGGGTCTTTGCATGTTTCTAAACTTCCATGTACCGGGATGGATTTCTCACACCTGCTCACCGAGATTGCTTTCTGGGATTTTGCTTTGAGCACCTACCCTCTTCATTTTACTCCCTATCAAATCTGCTAATTCCCTCCCCGCCCCCCATATTTTGAATTCTCAAAACAAGTCAACATTTTAGTCAGCTAATATCGAGCATAATCAAATACATCCAGCAGCTGACATTTCTGTCATCATTCCCTCCATCCGTGGCCTTAGTTCCATGGCTTTTCCCTGGTTTTGTTACATGAGTTTAGTGACTGGGTCTCCGTAGCATAAGGAGATTTATTTCATATTCTGTTCCCATCATCTATTTTTCTGCAGTGTCTCTGGTGACAGGAAAGCATTTCCACCTTTTTTTTTAATTTTTTCATATCAAACCTGGAGTATCGTTGATTATTTTTATCAGGTATTCAATTAAATGAAACCACTTCACTTCCTATTTCCCTTTCAGAGGAAAATAGCTTCTGAGCAGAATGACATTAGATATGGAAATTGGGAGCATTGCCATCAGCACATCAATTTAACATAATTTGATAACATTGGGATTTGATCAGAGTTCAAAGTTGCATTGCATTTTTCACATTACTGTTACTCATATTTCACTTTTGACTTGTGGAAGATTAGAGTATGCATATAACAGTGGTTATCAGATATAAGTGCTAAAACATTTGTCAGCTTAAAAATTAAAATTCCTGGCAGATTGCATAGCTTCCTTTTCTAAGCATTAGAATTATCTTTCCTTTTCAAATAACGAAAATGACTTTGACCCCATCCTCACACTTATTACCAAGAACATTTCAGAAAATGAGTTAGTAAAAATAATACTTTATATTCATTAGTATTCCCTGAACCATGTGATAACTAATAATTTCTATTACTAATCATCATTACTAAGCAGGCCTTATTTGGAAGCTTCATGACAACTTTTAGTCATTATTTTGCTTTAATTGGTGTGAAGAAAAGAAAAATGTATTACATAACGATATCTTTCAGTCAGCAAAATAAATTGGTTCCCTGCTGGGGGAATAATACTATGGTGGACACATTTGGGAGAATATAAAGGGAAGAAGTGGCACTTCCATTCTCTTTCCTGAAGTTCATAAGATAGTTGAAAGGGCAGAGTAAAGTAAAAAAATAAATAAAAAAATTCTAGGTCTCTGCGGAAATCTCAAAAAATTACTCCGCAGCATACGTATTTTCATGTTGAAATAGATTTCTGATAAATTATAAAGATCAACAATTTTAAGAATGTAATTATTAGATTAAATCACATTAATAAATTATAAACCCAGTTTGATCTTTCTTGAAATACACATAACCGTAGGTTTCTATGTTTATATGTCCAAAGTTTCCAATGCTTGTGATCGAATTTTAGAGGAATCCATTTTCATAAAGGAGCCTGCTGAAACTGCAAAATGGGAAAATTAAAAGAAACTGGGTTGGAATCAGATGGGGTGTGATTTGAGAACTGGCTGTAGCCCTTATTTCCCATGTGCTTTGGAAAAAAAATGTTGTCTATTCCAACATTTTTTTTTCATTCTCTGAAAAGTAAATTTGGGAATAAAGGCTTACAAGGTGATATTTATATTAAAATCATCACACAAGGCAGAATTTAAGTCAATCATAGCCCTTATTATTTTTATGCTGAAATAGAGGAAATCCTGAAATGTTAACTAATGTTTGGAAATAATGGATATTTGAAATCATTTAGGTGATTGCTTTTTATTTATTTATTTATTTATTTTTTTAATATATTTTATTGATTTTTTTACAGAGAGGAAGAGAGAGGGATAGAGAGTTAGAAACATCGATGAGAGAGAAACATCGACCAGCTGCCTCCTGCACACCTCCTACTGGGGATGTGCCCGCAACCAAGGTACGTGCCCTTGACCGGAATCGAACCTGGGACCCTTCAGTCCGCAGGCCGATGCTCTATCCACTGAGCCAAACAGGTTTTGGCTAGGTGATTGTTTTTTAAATGACTTTGTAATTACTTCTTGCTTCTGTTCATGTCAAAGTTTCATTGATGGATCACTTTGCTTTAAGCTACAGGTTCAGCCCTCTTGCCAACAGGGAAGCATCTTCTGTCCTTCTAAGAATTCTAGGAAAGTTGGGCACGTCAACAAATCAAACATTTCGCTTTCTTCTGAATTTGTATACCAGTGCTCAGATTTTCCCTCTTATCTTGTTCTTACCTGGAGTTGAATCTAGCTGTTAGGAGCAAGATCTGTGGAGGTGATATAATTCACGCAGGACTGACTCTTAAGGCTTGGGAAGAGTGCAGAACTAAGTGGAGGAGAGACCTGGAGAAACGATTAGAGAGTTACAAAGAATTCTGTCCCCTCCCCCTTATTTTCCTGATAAGAAAATAAGACTGGTAGATGGGAAACATAATATAAAACATGAGGTCTGTACATTTCAAAAAGCGTTTCCAGAATATTTCTCATTAGCAAGAGGATATTCTGAACAGAAGTGCTGTGCAGATAGATTTCATAAGTGGTTTCCTAAACGTACTATTTATTCCCTAAGACCAATATTCTTGTGCAAGGAGTAGAAAATGATGATGTATGTTCTACTTCCATTGAGTTTAGTAAATAAATTGAGACAAACACTTTAGGATGCTTGCAGTAAAATAGAATAGAAATCTGCTTGTCTCTCTCTATTTGATATATTCATCAGTGAGCTTCAATTAGAAAATAGATATATGCTTTAGACCAGCCGTGGGCAATTCACGGCCCGCGGGCCAGATCCGGCCCGTGGAGCCGAAAGAGCGGAGGGTTCTCTTGCTCTCCCCTCCGCTCCTTTACTTTGAATTTATATTAGTTCACACAAACACTCCATCCATGCTTTTGTTCCGGCCCTCCGGTCCAGTTTAAGAACCCACTGTGGCCCTCGAGTCAAAAAGTTTGCCCACTCCTGCTTTAGACATTCACAGGACACACTAACCAAAGAGAATGCTGATGTGTTCATTGACAAAATTATTTTTGCAAAAAAAAATTCCAACTTGATAAAAATAAATAATGATTTAATGGAGATTTAATGTATAAACACATATATCCCTCCCCCCACAAACAAGTTTGAAAAATAAACTGCAGAAAGAAAGAAAGGGGAGATATTTATTTATTAACTAGTGGCCCGGTGCACAAAATTTGTGCACATTAAAAGGGAATTAATTAGAGGAAATAACTTAATATTACTATTTGCCCTTTCTCTATAATAGAAGTGTCAGAGATGAAAGAAAATTACTAAAATGTATATGAAAACCTTTCTCCTGCCAGAGTCTGGGGCACACCACAGGACCCAGAGTCAAGTCCCCGCCCACCCACATTCACCTCAAAATCGCATGAGATCCAGACCTGGCCACCCACCCCCACATTGGGCTAGATCCAGACCCGGCCATTTCCACCTTTGTCAAGCCCTGCCAGGCAGGGGACATAGCCTCAGGTCCCCTGGCCTGGTGCCAGGATGGGGGGCGTGGCCTGAGGTACCCCAGCTGAGACCAGGGCGGGGGGCGTGCCTTGAGGTCCCCTGTCAAGCCAGGTGTGGGACATGGCCTGAGGTCCCCCGTCAAGCCCCACCAGGTGGGGGTGTGCAGTGTCAGGTCCCCTGGCCCAGTGCTGGGGTTGGGGGCACGGCCTGAAGTCCCCTGTCAAGCCCCACCTGGTGGGGAGCGCGGCCTGAGGTCCCCCGGCCTGGTGCTGGGGCGGGGGGAACAGCCTGAGGTGCCCTAGCCCAGCACCAGGACAAGAAGCACACCTTGAGGTCCCCATCAAGCCCCACTGGGTGGGGGGCATGGCCTGAGGTCCCCCAGCCTGGTGCCAAGGTGGGAGGCACGGCCTGAGGTCCCCTGTCAAGCCCTGCCAGGCGGGGGGTGCAGTCTGAGGTCCCCTAGCCCAGCACCAGGATGGGAAGCACACCTTGAGGTCCCCTGTCAAGCCCTGCTGGATGGGGGACATGGCCTGAGGTCCTCTGTCAAGCCCCACGGGGTTGGGGGAGGGCGTAGCCTCAGGTCCCTGCTGATTGCTGGTTAAGACTCCTTATGGGAATTTGGCCTCAGCTGTGGGTGTAGCCATCTTTGTGATGGAGTGATGGTTAATTAGCATATTCCCTCTTTATTAGATAGAATAATTGTGTGTGATAATAGATTTGGGGACTTCAGTTGCCTCTATATTCTATGTTCCAAAAATGTAAAATTGCCAGGAAAATAATGTCATCTTATATTGCCTCAAAATTTGCAGAAATATCAGCCCAAAAGGAAAAGCATGATATTAATGATCCTAATGATAAGAATATTTAGTTTAGGGGATAAGAGAAACAGGAGCATTACACAGGGAAAGAAAGCAGGAGGGAAAATAAATAGAAATTTGAGGTAAGAAAGGGCAGAAAGATATTAGGGCATTGAGACTTCAAAAGATAACAAAAGAAAGAAAAGTGTAGGCACCTGAAGATGATTACAATGCTATTATTTGAAATAGAAATTAGATTCTGAAAGCTTTCATAAGTTACTAGAACCTGTAGAATATAGATTAAAGAGACAAAAATATTTGAACCAAAATTTCTGGATCAATATAAATACATGTTGGTATTGTTTTCCTCCATATAGAAACTTATGTTATAATTTACATACAGAAAAATTAATTCACTTTGGTGTGGAGTTCTACAAGTTTTGAAAAGCCTTATAATTGCATAATCATGGTCAAAGTAAAAAAAAAAATAGAACAATTCTATCATGTCTCCCCCAAATTCTTTTGTTTCCCCCCAAATTGTAGACAGAACCTCCCATTACTCACTTTATCTGGTATCTTGGACCTTTGGGTCTACTATAACAAAAATACCATAGACTGAGTGACTTACAAGCAACAGAAATGTCTTCGTATTCTCAAAGTTCTGGTGACTTGTGAGTCCAAGGTCAATGTGAGGGCCCTCTTCCTGGTTCATAGTCAAAGAGTCTTCTGTGTCTATAGTTGTAGGAAAGGGCAAGGGAGGTCTCTAGTCTTTTTATAAGGTCACTAATCCATTTCTGAGGATGAGGGCTTCAATTTCAGGACTAATCACCTCCCCACACCTCCCCCTCCAAATCCCATCACACTGGGAATTAGGCTTCAGCATATAAATTTGGTGGGGTTAGGAGTGGGGACACAAACATTCTATTATAGCTAGCAACCAATAACCTCCTTTATGTCAGCCTTTACAGGGATTCATATAAAAGGATATATAGAGCATGTTTCCTTTTGAAATAGGCTTCTGTCACTAACAAGAACGCATTTGAGATTGATCCATATTTTTGCGTGTTGCCGTTAACCATTACTTTTTAGTGTTAAGCAGTATATACCATTATAGTGTAGAGTTTGTTTATTCATTCATCTCTAAACTATACCTTGGTTGTTTCCATTTTGGGGCCATTATAAATAAAATTTCTATATATATTCATGCAACAGTTTTTGTATGAGAAATACTGAGGAGTGGGACTACGTGGTCATATGGTAATTGTATGATTAACTTGGTAAGTTACTGCTAGCCCTGGCCTGGTGGCTCAGTTGGTTGGAGCATCAGCCAGTACACAGAAAGGTTGTAGATTTGAGTCCCTTTCAGTGCACATATCTAGGTTGAGGGTTTGATTCCCAGTCAGGGTGCATATGGGAGGCAACTGATCAAAGTTTCTCTCCACGTTGATCTCTCTCTCTCCCTTCATCTCTCTAAAGATCAATAAAAAATCCTCAGGTGAGTATTACACACAAAAAGATACTTGTTAAGTACTTTCCAAAGTGTCTACACCATTTTAAAATACCATCAGCAATGTATGAGAAGTCAAGTTGCCCTGCATGTTTATCAGCACTTGGTATTGTGTGACAATGCTAAGCTCATGTATCATTTCTAGTATGTTTTTGGTAGATTCCTTGGGATTTTTAACATAAAAAGTTACGTTGTCTGAAAATAGATGTATTTTTATTTTCTTGTTTCTAATCCTGATGACTTTATTTTTATTGCTCTATTACACTGTCTAAGACTTTGGTGCAATGATTAGTAGGAGTAGTAAGAATGAATATGCATGCCTTTTTACTGGTGGTAAAAAAACATTTAATATTTTATCATGAAATATGAAGTAGATACAAGTGTTTGTAGAAGCCCTTGTTTAGATGGAAGAACTGTTCATTGCTGAATGTTTGATCACTAATAGCTGTTGAATTTTTTAAAGGTTTTATTTTCCTTATTTATTAGCGCTAATAAACATTATATATTAGCGCTATTAAATATATTATATATATTATTATATATTAGTGCTAATCTATAATAATGAAAGTGTAATATCTATAATAATGAAAGTGTAATATGCTAATTAGACCGGACAGCCAAATGACCTTCCAGACGTCATTCCAGACATCCTTCTGGATGAAGCCATGGTGGCAAGGGCCCAGGCAGAGGCGGTTAGGGGCTATCAGGCAGGCAGGTGAGTGGTTAGGGACGATGAGGCAGGCAGGCAGAGTGGTTAGGGGCGATCAGGCAGGCAGGCGAATGGTTATGGGCGGTCAGGCAATCAGGCAGAGGGGTAGGGGTGATCAGGCAGGCTGGCGAGTGGTTAGGGGCAATGAGGCAGGTAGGCGAGCGGTTAGGAGCCAGCGGTCCCAGATTGTGAGAGGGTGAAGGCCAGGCTGAGGGACACCCCCCCCATGCACAAATTTCATGCACCAGGCCTCTAAAATATATATATATATATATATATATATATATATATATATATATATCCCCCTTTAGTCTATTGATATGATGTGTTTCTTTTCTATATTGAGAAAAAATTTGTGGAGGATTAATATTACTTTTTTTTTTTTAAGGGTTGGTAAAATTTTCCAGTGAAACTATATGGGTCTTGGATTTTCTTTGGGGGAAGGTCATTAAAAATTTAGCCCTACCCAGTTTAGCTCAGTGGTTAGAGCATTGGCCCATGGACTGAAAGATCACAGGTTTCATTCTGGTCAAGGGCAGTAACCTGGGTTGCAGGCTCAATCCCTGGCCCCAGTTGGGGCATGTGTGGGCAGCAACCAATGGATGTGTCTCTCTCACATCGAGGTTTCTCTGTCTCTACCCCCTCCCTCCACTCTCTCTGAAAATCAATGTAAAAAATATCCTCAGGTGAAGATTAACCAAAATAAATACATACATACATACAATTTCAATTTTTTTTTACATTTTCAGATTAATTTTATTATCTTTAATGAACTATGTTTAACAATTTCAATTTCTGTGGAACAGATATTTCATTTCATTGGTTAAATTTCTACCTAACTATTTTAATTTTTATGCTATTATAAATGATATCACTTTCTTAATTTCTCCTTCAAATATTTTATTGTTAATGTCTAAATTACAACTGATTTTTGTACATTGATTTTATAAATTTTGCTGAATTTATTAGTTTTAACAGGGTTTTTTTGGGGGGGCGGGTGGGGATAGAGTTTTTAGAGTTTTCTATATGTAAAATCAAGTCATCTACAACAAAAATAATTTTACCTTTGTATTTCTGATTTGGATGACATTTTTTTTTTTTTTTTCAGTTTGCTCTCACTAGGACTCCCAGTGAAGAATAGAAGTCACAAAGGTAGGCTTCCTTATCTTGTTCTAATCTTAGAGGAAACTTTCAGCTTTTTATCATTGGGTATGATGTAGGCTTCTCATATGGCTTTTATTATGTTGAGGTAAGTACCTCCTATACTTGTTTTGATAATTTTTTTTTATCACAAAATGGTGTTGAATTTTGTCAAATGCTTTTCTGAATATTGATCTTAGTTATTTTAAACTTGCTGTCTGATATTGCTAACATGTGTATCACATCTGTGTCTGCTTTTGTTGATTGCTATATCTCTTGATAATGAGTTGTTTTTATCTTGTTGTTTGTATGCTTTAACATATTTGGTCAAAACCCAGACATCTTGTTTAAAAAAAATAGCAATTTCTATGCTTGGAAATAGACATGGGTTTGCTTCATTCAGGACTTTATTTGGAGGAATTGGGTCAATATATTCAGGATTTTTTTTTTCTGGGTTTGCTGTTTGCTTTTTCTCTGTGTACTCTTAATATATCACAGGCCATACATTCCTCTAACAGTATCTTGTGTTTAGGTTAGGGGATGATTGGGCAGAGGGTTGACTGTTGTTTGTTTTTTTTCCATCTGTTATGCTACACCTCTGGATTTTTCTCACTCTGATCTTCCCTGTCTTTCAGCAATTAAAAAAATTGTTAATCTGATAGTGAAGGGTTGAATGTGGGATGATGTCTCTGTTGTTGTAAATAAGCTTCAACCTTGAGAATATATAACAATGTCCTTTTGTCTCATAGTTGAGACCATTTTAGTTATGTCATGGTAAGCTGAAAGTCTGGATTTAGCACTTATTTATGCCTCTTGTCTATGAGTTTTAATTTTCCCTTCCTTCAGCTTCAGTGGGCTTCATCAGTGAACTAAGAACTGTGACTAAATGTCCTGGTTTGTGAGGATCTGAAGGTGTTCTCACAAGGTGGGATTATCAGTTTTAAACCCCAAATAAGATAGCCTGGGACTGACAGAGTTCTTGGCATGACAATTCAGTGCTAACTGGGAAATTCCAAGGCAACCTGATATAAATCGGTCACCCTAGAACTAAAACTTTTGCATATATATTTATATGCATATTTTATAAATGTAATTCTTCTGTTTATTTGTAAGGGAGGGTCGGTTACTTAAAAAAAAAAAGATGTTTCAATTGTCATTTTGAAATAAATATCGAATCTGCTCTTACAACTGTATTTTACAACATAGACTTTATTACATATTTGATGTAACACTATAATATATTAGATTATGATAATATTACTTCTAGTCTTGTGCATTTTTGGCCTAAAGATTTCAAAAGTTCACTCAATATTCATGAAAATATTTTAAAAAAGGAAAACAAATTTATAAAATAAGAACCTATTATTTCTCATTCACAGGTAAAGGTAGTGTTCTCATGATTTTTGAGGGTTATAAAGCATACTCTATTCAGGATTTCCAAACTAAAAAATAAAGCAAAGTAAAAATCCCATTCCAGCCATACTATGTTGATTGAATAGAATAATATATAAACTAAAATATAACTATATACATATATATATTTCCCAAACTTAATAACATTAATTCATCCTCTTTCTCTGTGTCAAATGTTCTAAATCGCATTGAAAATATTTGAAATGTAACTTGGTTAAATCTGACAAATTGTGGTTACTTTCTATGTATTGGATTAGCTCCATCACTGGAAATTTTTAATTTCTTTAATGCATTTCCTATTAGCACATTTTTTTCTTCATGTTCTTCATGTAAAGTCTGGTAAAATTAACTTCCTTTTATGCATGAGAAAACTGACATATACTAAGATTGAGTGACTTTGCCCAAGTTATAGCTACTTAATGCAGAAATATGACTAGAATATATTTTTGTACATTCACGCTAGAATATCTCTCTATATCAAACTGCCTGGAATTTTGTTTTCCAAGATGTTAATATGAACTTTCTATTTTCTTATCATTAAATGTAAACTTTCTGTGCACATTTTCTAACATTTTTTAATTTATAGAAATAGATCCCCTTTCAAAAAAACACAAAAAACAGACTGTTTAAGAAGTCATTTTAATCTTCTGCTTATCTAGATATTCAGACTTTTAAGAGAGTTATTATATATAGAAACTAAATACAATGTCCTGAATATTTTACTTTAGCTTAATCTACAAATTGGGGTTAATATTTTTAAATTTTACACCTAAATAATTTTAAAATCATTCACAAAGTGATAAAAAAGTTACAATGTAAATTAAACAAACTTTGGCATTATATAAACCAATGAAATGTTATGATTGCACCATCTGCCAAGTAAATATCCTTTTCTTTGACGTTATGACAAAATGATGGTTGTAAACATTTTATTAACAAGCATATGTTGCATTAGAAATAGATGCCTTGTCAAGACAATTGTATGAATTTATGAAGTAAATTTAATGAGTCACATGCTTTTACATAGATTATAATATCAAGTTTTAGTCTTCTCAGTAACAAAAACATTTGTCATTCGCATTATGCACAGTTTTTCAATCCAAGGTGGCATATTTATTAGTGAAATTAAAACAATCTATTATCTTTCATTTCATACTGCACACAGGAATAAAGATAAGACATTACAATTTCGTTCTTACATCTTGCACTGAGCCTCAAAGAGTAAATTTTATTGCTTAAAGTCATATAATATTACTCGCATCAGTTTCATTCATTTATATTAACCATAACTCACTTAAAAATTAACACAAGAAAATAGAGTTTAAGATTAAAAATATCCAAGATTACTTGCAGAAAGTAGACATTTTGTGAAAGATTTCTTGGTCATCTTTGTGTTGTCTTGCCTGGTCCCCAAATTTTCAGAGAAGTATTGCCATCTCCACCCATATGATTACCCTGGAAAAAATAGTTTTGTAAAATAGATTTTTTTCCTTATAGAAGAAGTTGACTGGTAAAATGGCGTAAGTCTAATTTGAGTTCTGTAAATAAGTCTCTTAAGATTTTAGAACTTGAAATATTGGGCATTAGGACAGAACATGCTGTAGTGTCAGTGTTAAGTTTGATTGTTAATAAAAGAATGGCTGTGGCTGCTTAAGTAGAAGTTTATTTACCTCTCATCTTAGAAAAATCTGCAGATAGGTACTCCTCTCTTGGTTTGGTGACTTCAAAATCACCAAAGAACTGGTTTTCTCTGTATTTCTACTCCGCCATCCTCAACACTAATTTCCATCTTCTTATTGAAGTCATCATGCCAGATGGCTGCTAACACTCTAGCTATCACATTTGCATTTCAGCCAATAGGAAGAAGGAATGAAGAAAGACCTCAAATGCTTACTTATGGTTTCTTCCCTAACAAATTTTGCTTTTACTTTTATAGCCACCATTATTAGAAAAGAAACTACAAAATATAGTTTTCATTCTGTGAAGTGGGGTAATCATCTGTAAATCATGGTTCAGTTATGAATGAAGTTGGAAAAAAATGGTACTGGGTCAGTAAGTAGTAATCGCTGTCATAAAAATAAGGCTTAGAGGCTGGTAGTGGTTGTGTTTTGTCATTGAACTGAAGAATAGAAAAAAAAAACTGTTAGAAAGAAAAAAGAGTGGCAGACATTCAAGGAATAATCGACAGTGAGAAAAAGACAGCACAGATATGTGATACATACCAATGCCGTAGAGTATACAAATCACTAATGAAATTGCCTGACTATAAGGATTGCGAAACATAACAGCAACTACATTTGATGCTGCATTAAGCAAATATGTGTATTAATAGAAAGGATTATTCTCCAGTATTTCTATTTAACCACAAGGTAGTGATCACTGTGGGAAATATTACCACTTTCAAAGTGATCTCAAATGTATTTCTTATTTTCCAAGTTTTTCATTTTCTCCTCCTGTTGTCTTTTAACATTCTTCAACAGGTTTCATCTAAACATGCCATCCTCCATGACAGACACTCCCTCCTGCTTTCTCTATGTGATCATGACAGAATCAGATTCTGTTACCTAAGCCCAACAACCCAGAATCATTGCTAACACACATTCCCTTTCTTTAGTTCATCAGGCCTAACTAGCCATCAGCTCCTGTATATTTCTCTTTGTCCTATCTCTTGTAAATGCTCTTTGGTTTCCTTTTTACATCGACCGTCCTTGCCCCAGTATGTGGAACATTTTAGCTCATTATTCAGGATTGGTATCCATTATGCTTACTACAACAGCATGTTGAACCCATACTGAAGTAAAATAATATGAAAAATGCTTATCTGAAATGCCAAGGTTGAAAGTTCCCTATCTTTCTGTGAGCCTTTAAGGGCTCAGATGATTTCTTTCTATAGGAATTGGGAGAGGGCATAATTAAGAAAGTCTCAGATTTTGAAATTTGCACCAATTTTAAAAGCTATTGAGAGAATTATTTTTTTTTAAAGGCTGAAACAGTTACAATTTTTAAAGTGGAAGTCATATACGAAGAGGAGAAATGTGAAGAGAGATCCTAGAAAATTGCCAGGTGATAGGAGGTTGAACACCAAGTCTAAAAAGAGAAGGAAATGCAGTAGCTGTACTTCAGGCTTTCTACCCCATTAATCTTCCCTTCTGTAGCTATCTAAATCTCCAGTCCTGAAGCAGGGTATGAAATTTTCTTTATTAAGGTTGGATTTCATGGTTTCATATCCATAAAATTTAACGTTAGACTCCAATTTTATGGGAAGTCTATGTCAAAATAAATCCATTTAATACAAACCGATAAGTAGTAAGAAGAGTGCTTTTCCTATAAAAATAATTTCAAGTTCCAAACCATACAACTCACAGTTAATATATCTGCAGTCAATGTGTATGCCCGTTTACATCAAGGATATAAGCAATATATATTACAGGTCAAGGTTGACATTTTGTTAAGTATTTTAGCCACTATAGGGAACATTACCAAATGATGACCGAAACAATTAAAGGCTGGATCCTGTATTTATTTTACAAAATATACACAGCAAAGGCTTTTAGTTAGTGAGTCAGCAATTTAGTTAGTATATAAATCTTTGTATTTCTCACATTATCTCACATTTGACCCATAAATAAAACATTTATTTTCTCCTCTTCAATATATAACTACCATTCCCCTTAATAATTACTGTATTCCTCCACCCTCCCCAGTGGACAGTCTGTCCCTAATTACTTTCAAAGTCTCCTTTCTTAAGAATATTATATTTTAATGATTTTTATGGTCTGTTGTATGATCCAGAATCCCAGGAGGAAACAGATGGCACAGTCAAATATAGAGTCATTAAGAAGTGTTTAATAAAGCAGCTAATTTATAAGGTTGTAGGTGAAGAGATAGAACCATCAAGGAGAGGTGTACTACCCCATGGCTGGTACACAAGACAGAGAACTCCGTACAGGAGTTGTGTGGTTTCCTAGAGGCAATGAAGGACGTGAGGTAATAGATAGCCTGGCCCTACTTCAGCCCATTCTGTGTTCTGACAATGCTTCCCACTAGCTAAAACTCACTGTGACCAGTGGACAAAAGAGCTGGATTGTCTAGTTCTTAAAGATGAGCTTCCTAGAAATATATCATAAGACAAAAAGGATGAATCAAACAGAAATTATCCATCATATATCCACGAATTAACATATTTTATTATAGGATTACTGTATATTTTAGTTTAATGAATTGTCCTATAATCTTAATTTTTGTGCATTACAACTCTGTATCCCATACTTTTTGTTTTTAAATCAAATTGCATCATAAGTTTAGGAGTTCTTTTAACTGACTAGTTCACATCTTTCTGTGCCATAGAAAGAACATGAATTTGGAGTCAGACAAAAAATGACTTCACTTCTGACTCTTACCTTTGCAAGATATGTTAATTAGATGAGCCTCAATTTCTTCTTTTGAAAAATGGAGATAAAAAAAACACACACACACAAGTAATGGTAAGTTTCCAAAAGAACACACTAAAAATATTTTTAAATGTTTAATATGGTTCCAGACTTGGGCTCCCACAAAGTCAGAAACCCTTGCATGCCCAAAGCAAAAGTCAACAGAGGGATGTGAAACAAGGAAGATTGCCAATGGGAGAGTGCATTTT
Source organism: Plecotus auritus (assembly GCF_963455305.1). Taxonomy (NCBI): domain Eukaryota; kingdom Metazoa; phylum Chordata; class Mammalia; order Chiroptera; family Vespertilionidae; genus Plecotus; species Plecotus auritus. The sequence goes on along the minus strand of NC_137777.1, from coordinate 21,326,900 downwards.
TGAGTTCACCACTGCTATGGGTCACTGCTGTTTGATGATGCCAGTACATTATGAAAAATCTTATTAAATGCATTTTAGAACTGATTACCCAGAGGACAAAAGGATGAAATCAATATCCATCCATTCTAATTCCCTACAGATCATGGGCTGTCTCTCCAGTGTTCACACCTTGACATCACAGTTGTACATGCATGGATGCACATAATTTCCTGAGGGTACCCCATGCAAAACCAGTTTCTGCCTGGAACTGGTTGCTGTAGCCATGGCTGGAATGAGGGTCTGGGATGAGAAGATCTTGAGATGGGACATAAGAAATGTCCAGTTCAACTCTTGACATATGGTAGATATGCTATGGGCTTTTAATATAATTATATTATTACCAAATTCACCACTGAACATTGTACTAATGCAATAAACCAGTTCAAGTTAGAAATTACCAATGTATGTGAGGGAATGTTCTAAAAATTTGAACATGGCACTATATAGGTAAAATAGAGCTCTGACAATGAATGTCTATCAATTGAAAACTTCCCACTTGATTTCTCAGAATTTCCATATATACCTCTCTCTTTTGTAACTTTGCATTTATTAATAATATGATTCATCTGAACAAAATATATTTAAAACTTAGCAACGTAACTTTATTCGTTCATTTTTAAGTACCTTATTAAGTGTCAGGCATCATTCCATATGCTGAGGATAAATAATGAACAAAACAGTTTCAAATCCCTATTCTTATTCTAGTGGTAGAGACAAATAATTGAAGGGTAAATGACCTATAGATTATATCAAAGAGTGGTAAATATAATGGAGAAAAATTAGGCAGTAAGGAGGACTATGTGAGGGGCTAGAAATGACAGGAGGTGCTATTTTGCATAATGTGGTCAAGAAGACCAAACTGGAGATGAAACAGGTGAAGATGCAAGGCGGGTGAACATTAATGGAGGAGCATTTTTATGTAGAAGGACCTGTCAGAGCAGAGGCCTCAATCATGACTTACGCATTAAAGAAAAAGCTGTACTATACATGATACATGCAGTCAAGAAAAAGCTAGCCAGTGTGCCTAGGATGCAGTGCATGATGTAGAATAGTAAAAGAGGTTAGAGGGGTAACAAGTCCAGATCTAATAGCCTTCTGTGCAATAGTAGGAAACTGGCATTTATATTTCAACCAAAGAGTGCCACGATTTGAGTGATATCGTAAAAGGACAGTTTTGGCTGCCGGGAAGAGAAGAGATTTTAGGGATGCAATAGTAAAAGAGGGGAATTATTTCAATAATGCAGGTTATTTGATGGTACTTTATAGTACAGTGTGGTAGCAATACGGATGATAAAACATGATGAGACAACATATGCATTTTAAAAGTATACTCCTAGAGTCTTTTCTGATGGATATGACAAAGTGTGGGAAGAGAGGAATCAGAAATGACTGAGGCTTGAGCACCTGGGAAGATACAGCTGCCATTGACTAAACTGAGGGAGATTTAGCCAGGGGCGGGGCAGGGGGGGGAGCGGGAATGAATTTTGGATGGAAGATTAGGTGTCTGTTTTTCAACATGTTAAGTTTGTAATGCATTTGTTATCCAATCAGAGATGTTAGATGGGCATTTGGATATATAAGACTGGAATTGAAATAAAAAGCCTAGGATGGAGATAAAAATTGGGGAGCAGTCAACCAATAGATGTTATTTGAGGTCAAGGAACTGGATGAATACAGGGAGTGAGTGTAAAAAACAGAGTAGGTCAAAGGAGTGGGCTCTGAGGAATTACTATGTTTATTTGATGGACTTTTGAGAAATGACCAACAAAATAGAGTGAAGCAGAGTAACCAGAGAGATTGGAACAGAAGGAGGAAGTATGTGATATCTTGGAAGCCACGGGAAGACCCTACTTCAGTGAGGCAAGAGTAAGCGATGATGTCAAATGTTGCTGATAGTTCCAACATGAAAAGGACTCAAAATTGATATCAAGCTTTAGACAGTGAAGATAATTTTTTTATCTTGATAGGAGCAGCCTTAGTTGAATTCAGGAGAGAAGAAGACTGATTGAATATGAAAGGAGAGAAAATAGAAGAGGAAACTGAGACAATGCATGTGGATAATTTTTCCAGGACCTTTGATGTAAAAAGAGAAATGAGATGGCAGCTAGAAAGGGATATGGAAAAAAAGTGATTTTTCAAAAATGGGGAATATAATTACATGTATGTATTTTCATGGACTCAAAATTTCTGAGAGAGAAATTGATGATTTAAGACAGAAGAAAATTGCTCAAGAGGTCATTTACATTGTAAAATGCTGAGAATATTGTAACATCTTGGATCTGATGATGATCTGGATGGTCTGGCTTCTATTGGGCTACTGTGTAGATTTCAAGTGTAGATTCTGCTGGTCTCAGGTAGATTTGAGTACCTCCTTTTGCATCTGTTTTCATGACTGTGTCTCCTAAAGCCACATACTTTGTTGAAAAACACATGTTGCTTACCTGACTAAAAAGTTCAATGAATCTCCTTTCACTCTAAGTATACCTGGTAGATATATTTAACAGTAGATACAGGTCTGATCAAAAGCTGTAGCCCAAGTATTTACTTAGAGGCATAATCTAAATGTTAGGCATTTAAATATTGTGTCTATTATAGTTCAGAAGTCTCATGAGAACAAAATTAATCAGTGTGTATTTCCCTGTAGGAAAACAGTAGGACAATCCCAGCAGTTTTAAAATTTCATGAGACCTGGGTAGCTTTCACTGAAACTTTGGGGGCTTGGGTAGATATAACATTAAAGGGAAATGGTGAATGTGGGGGAAATAAGATTATTTGAATTTAGTAAACCTTCCAAAGAGGTCGTATTCACTTCCAGTCTATAACCCTTTGGCTGCTTGATTTTCTATACTTATTGGTACATCCAGTAAATGACCCAAGTTCAGAACCCACTTTCATCCTCTCCTTTCCCCATGATTTTGCTGCAGCTTCACAAATGCTCAATGTGAAAAAGGCAGCTGCTATGTTATTGTGTCCTATCTTCTTTCTTGCCCTGAATCATCCCTCTTCTTTTAAATGACACTTTCTCGATGTCTGTTATTTATTGTTATGTATTCTCTATAATCTGTTATTTATTGTACTTTCACAAAATGCCACAAGGCTGCTGTTAGTTTTGGAGCTGCAGATTGCTTTGTCAAAGCAAACAAGTAGGGTCAGTAGATATCTTTAGAAGTCTCTAGGCTCCAGGAAACTAAGAACTGTGTGTCCTCCAGGATCAGGCATTGACCAGCATTTTCATGAATGAGAGACATTTTAAAAACATGATATCCTTTCTGAGATTTTATTTTAAATGACAAATATATATTTTTATACCATCTGAAGGTCTATGTGAGACACTTCACAATTTCCCAGTGGCTATAAAATTACGGTGTCACGCCACAAAAAGTCCTTTACAGAAGCTTATTTTCAACAATACCATATATCATCCTCCGGATGCCACTGGCAGTAATCTCCAACATTTATTTATTCTTGACTTCCGAAAGTACACGGACCCAGCTCCTTGGAAAGCCATTGTTCACTTTCCCGCATTTAGAGCCCAAATCCTTTATTTTCCCCATCGAAATGATTGTTGTGTAAAGAAAAATTGTATGTAAGCTCCATCTTTCAACTGGGTATTTTTCCTTCTACTTAGCAGTTCTACCAACCCTGTATGCCTGGGAATCTAACTAAAAATAGGTAAAATATTTTATGGAGAACATCATACATATTATCTCTGTAGTTCAATTCAGTGAAATAAGTTTTAAAAAACTCCATATTAAGGATGATATTTTACTTTATAAGAAAATTTGATCCTACTACTTAGTCACATGAAGTAAGCAATAGGAACATAAATACAATAAACATTGCATAAAGATATAATACGGAATCTAAAAACATACTCCTATGGAGAACCTTACAAAGTACCACATTTGGAAATAGCTGTGATTACTCTAGAAAATATTAGCTATCACCAAAACAGCATTTTAAGAACTCTTTTAAAAAATTATGAAAAGTGTTCTGAAGGTTTGCTTTTAACACAGTGATTTTCATATTTCTTAGTTGACATAATCATTAATTAAAAGAAAAATGTTAACTCCTTTCCACCAACTCTCATAGTTCCTTTTTGTTTGCTTACTCAGGTAGTTTTACTATCTCTCTTGTTGTCTTGGATTCTTATACTTCTAGAAAATAGCAATCATCTTGAACCTGTGCTTTAACTGACTAATGTAGCGCCATGTGCAAATTGGCAACCCATTGAAAAAAATTAATGCTAATGGTTTTATTTTACTATGACAATAAATATAGATAAGACCCTTGTATTTTACATGGAGTCATCTTGACAGATTCTCTTACTCCTTTTTAATCAAACTGTTGGTTCACAAACTGGCCCCTGTGCGTGGAGAGGAAGGCAAGGAGAGACCGAAGAAAGAGGCAAAACACTCGCGATTAGAAGGCAATGCTTTTAATAAGCAAGGGAACTTACATATGCACAAAATGAGTAGATCTTCAAACAGACCCTCCACAATCTTAAAAGTTTACATGGAGTCCTTAACTGGTTTCGTTCACTTATACCATCCGGATGGTCTCCACATCTTACTTTCTTCAGGCAGCATTCTTGGGACAGTTCCCACTGTGGGAACATTGGCCAGAACATACATTACAAGGAGGGGGCGGGCGTGAGGAGCCTCTCATGCCCGGGTCCAGCTTTCAGGTCAACTGCAGATGGTGTCTTCTCCATTCCCTCCCCTAACACCAACCCCCAAGCCTTCCCAAAGGGAAAATTGTAGTTTTCAAATAATAGAGCAAAGAGATTAAGCGATCTTCTTTATCAAAAGCAACTATTTTCAACCATTTTCATCTCATGGCACATATAAACTAATCACTACAATTCTCCAGCACACCCAAAAACATATTTTTTTTGCCAATCTGACAAAAAATAATATGTATAATTTTGGTTCACTCACACCGGACAGCTATTGTTATTTTTTCTGTTGTTGTTGTTTTATTTGACAATCTAAGGGAAAAGAGGTCAGTGCCCCCTGACTAAATAGTCAGGTATTGCATGTTTTAAAAATTCTTGTGGCACACCAGTTGAAAACCGCTGATCTAAAATAACAGGGAATGGCCTGAGTTGGGTTTGTCTTTGGCTGTGGATAAGAGTGATTACCACAACTGTCAAGAGGAAGTAGTAAAAGGCATTGTTTCACCAGAAATATACATCACTTCAGAGCTTCTGCGAATACTCAGGGAGTCCTGAGGTCCCATAGTAATGGATCAGAGAAGCATGAAACATATGTCAACCTGAAAGATTTTTTTTTTCCTGTGAAGCTAAATAAAGGAGTAAGCAGTATTAGCATTCATTTTATGAAGCTACCCATATTTCTGTATGTCTTTTTAAAAACTTGAGAATATTTAAAAATTGAAGGCTCAAATTATAGATTATTGTCATGTCACAATGCATTGCATATTTCCAAGAATCAGTACAACTCCTGCTCTGATTTAAAGGCCATAAAATTTAATATTAAAGTGAATATAGCATTTCATCTGATAAAAATTATTGAACAAGTCCCATTTAGTGAAATGAGGAAGAACTGAGCCTGTTTCAGAACACAGATGAATGCACTAGAGGTGCTTCCTAAATTCAGGAAATTATTATTTCCAACCTTGAACTTTAGAATGAACCAAAAAATATATATCAACTACGAACTATCAACTGGATCATATATTTTATATAATAAAGTCACAACTAATATATATTATTCCTTAAAATATAAAGTCACTATTGATTCATGACTGCTGAGAGATGCAAATAAGTAGGAAGCAAAGAAAAGCCAAAATGTGGAAAGACTTGGAGATACCAGCAGAGTTGGAGAAAAAAATATAAAAGAGAATTTTTTTCTAGTGGGTACAAGAAAAGGTGACTTTATCAAGACTTTCCCAAAGAGATTCAAGGGTCAGGAGAGGGAATTTAATGTATGATTCTGGGTGTAGAAGCATGGCATTCATTCATTTGAATACGTGTTTATTGAGTGTTAGGCATTGTAATGGGTAGCAGAGAAATGATGATAAATGCAATATTACTTTTGAGTTAAAATCAGTTTCATTGATTATTATATTATGGAAGTGCTATATTAGTATGTCAATTAAATATTCTAGCATGCAAATTGGAATATATTAACCTAAAATCACTTTAAAGTGTAAGTGCACTTGTTAATCTAAAAGAGGGTGGAGGCAGAGGTTTTCTGAAGCTGGTTAATATAGCAGATAAGTGATAATAGGGTTCTGAGCTGCCTTCTCTGGGATTCTCTGTCTTTCCCCTCAGGAGCCAGTCACCATATAAAATATCACATTACCTGGCAACGTCTAAGATAGCAATTGTTGGGGAGTGTTGTGGGCTACATTGTACCCCTCTCCTTTGTATGCTAAAGCTCTGATCCCTAGTACTTCAGAATGTGAGTGTATTTGGAGATAGGCCCTATGAAATGGTGGCTGAGTTCAAATGAGGCCATGAGAGTGGGCCCTTGTCCAATCTGACTGGTGTCCTTATAAGAAGATGAAATTTAAACACACAAAGAGACACGGGGGCAACAAAGGCATCATTAAGTAAAGAGGTAGGAAGATGGAGGCCTTCTGGGAGCCAAGGAGAGAGACCTCAAAAGAGGTCAACCTTGCTGGAACCTCCATCCGGGACTTCAGCTTCCAGGGCAGTAAGAACATAAATTGCTGTTGTTTAAGCTACTCAGTGTGTGATGCTTAGTTATGGCAGTGCTAGAACACGAATATAGGGAGCATGTCAAGAAATGGGTCTTCCTTATCTTTCTCTTTGTTTTACTGCGGAGTACAGACTTTCTCAGTTACCCTCAGCAGAGTTGCTGTCAGGTCCTGGTGGCTAAGACTGGGTCGCACGTCCATGTAGCAGCAGAGGCTGCACGTGTAAATGTTTGGAATTTGAGCACAGCAAATGTGATGTGGATTTTTCTGGCAGAAGGGAAGAAAGAGGCTAGAACTTGTAGTTGGGTTAAGCAACTAACCATTTATGTGAGGGAGGATTCAGGGAGCACTAAGAGGGACATTTGCTCAAATTTTAAAGTTTGTAAGAATTTGTGTGGGTTAGGAAAAAATGTCATGTTTCTAAATGATGGGTGATTATACTTCATGTCTGTACTAGAAGTTTGTTGTCATCTCTAAACAAATATCCTCTAACTATGAGTCTTCTGGTACTTCTTGGAGTTGTGGTGGCTTTGTTTTCAAGAAACTACATGCGGAGTATAGGATGTTTGAACTGAGTTATAAGGGGTACGTGGGGATTAGATTTAAAAAATGAGCTGATGAATAGATAAAGAAGATGTGATAGATATGTGTGTGTATGTATATACACACACAATGGACTATTATGCAACAATAAAAAAGAGAATAAAATCTTGCCATTTGTGACCACATGGATAGACTTAAAGGGTATGATGCTTAGTAAAATATGTCTGACAGAAAAAGACAAGTACTGTAAAGTTTCACTTATTTGTGGAATCTTAAGGAAACAAAGCATACCAACCAACAAAACAAAACAAAAACAGTCTCATAGAAAGAGGCCAAAGGGATGGATACCAGAGGGGGAGAGGAAGGAGGAATGGATGACAAAGATGAAGGGGAATATAGTTAATAACACTTTTATACGTTTACGCAGTGACAGGTGATTACTAAAATTGGTGGGGTGATCACATGGTAAAATCTGTCAAATAACTATAGTGTACACCTGAAACTAATATAACAAATATAATATTACATACTAGCTATACTTAAATTTAAAAAAACAATGGAATGGAGTGCATTGTAGCAGAGGACACAAAATGAGCAAGGTCACAGAGAAATAAAATACCGTGGCAACACTGAGGAAATACAAGCTGTTCTATGTTGCTGCAGCTTGAAATGCATTTTAAGGAGTAGTAGGAGCTAAAATGGGCCAGGTTGACAGGGGCTCCTCATAGAACTGAAATAATGCCAAGTTTTATGGCTTGAGTAGATGCAAATGTCATAATTAGAATTAACATATACAGGGAGAAATAATACAGAAATGAAAGGTAAAAAATGGTTTGGACATGTTAAGTATAACATACTCCAAGAAGCAACTATTGCATAGACTACTGGCTTAGATTTTTTACATGTGTGAGTTCTAATTCTTTGCTCTTTTTTTGGCTATGGTACTGTAGGAATATTATTAACATCTCTAAGCCTTAGTTTCATCATATGTAAGATTGATACAATAATATTTGTACTTGAATCTAAGGTTTTATAAGGATTAAATATGGTAATGAATGTTATAGTATACATTAAATCTGCATATGTTAATAAAGCTCATCCATTGTTCTTCCTTCTATTTAATCTTCATCTTTCTCTTTATTAAAATAAAGATGTCTACTGGATTATGTCTAAAACCACAAAGTAAGTCAGCTTTAAAAATAATTCAGGGAGAATGTCATAATAAAGTATTAAAATTATGAAAGTGGATGAGGTTCTCTGGATAGCATATGTAGAAAGTCAGAGGAGCAGTGACATTTTCCAGAGCCTTGTAGAATGCTAATTTTTAAGAAAAAAGAGGAGAAAGGAATTTCCACTAACAGGTTTGAGGATGTTCAGAAACATTTTAATGTGATATCAAGATGTGAGAAATTTCAGGAAGAAATGATTAGGTTTTGTTTTGTTGTTGTTTTTAAACACAGTGGTTATACTTGTGTAGATCCTATGTAGCAGAAAGTTAATGATGTTAAAAATGTTCAAAGACAGAAAAAAGATAAGAATGAAAACTGTCCAGTGAGTTTAGCATATTGGAGTTTATTGCCAGAGAAATTTACTGGATAAGTAGGGGTCAAAAGGAAAGTGGAGACAGAAAATGTCCACTCTTTTAGACTAAAAACTAATGATAAATACAGTAGTCATGTAACAGTGATATTTACCCATAGTCAGACTCTTTAAATTTTTAAAAATCTTTCGTTGGGGGGAGGGATATTAGCATATTTATAGGCTGAGCAGAAGATAATACAAAAGATACAGAAAAAGATAAAAGAACAATGGAGAATCATTGATAGAGATAAGGTTCAGTGAAAACAAGATGAATAGAATGAAAAAAAAAAAGACAACTTAAAAAATGAACAGTTCTTCAGAATCAACCAAAAAGGATGTAGAAGATTTATAAGTTTATAGAGGTGAGATAAAATAAGGAAATGATTATTTCTGTGGATCACTGAGAATACCAAATGCGTCTTGCAACTTCACCACTGAGAACTGGAAGTTACGAGTAGTTCCTCGTCCATCCAAACATTCACTTCACTGCTGTGTTGCAATGAATGGGGCATGCTGAAGGGCCATAGAGCACATGTAGCTGAGAGTTCCCTTGCTTTCAATTAAGCCCTCAAATGGTATGAGAGCCTACGGCAGGTGTACAGTAACATCTCTTCATGCTGCCTTCATTTGTCACCCAACTGAACACCCCCAATCTTAAGAGAGATAGTAGAATCTACCATGGAAAGTTTGTATAAGAGGTGAAAGTTAATATTAGGACCTCTATTTTGCATTATAAGAGGTGGTTATAAGTTGTCGCATTATATTAGCACCTTGTGGTTCATATCTGAAGTAAAATATGATGGACCCTGCATGCCTTTTAGAGGTTAGCAGTATTGTGTGGTAACTCAGCAAAATGGATGGCTCTTCTCTATCTTAGTTTACAACATGACCGTTTATGTTTGTTGCTAGTAGAATAAGCATCTCTGGGTATCTACTAGGAAAAAAATATATTTATCTAAGTTTTCTATATACCTTAGAGTTTATGATACAATAATGAAGGAAGGTAACCAATGGTTTCATGGTCTCAGCTTCATGCCCTTTCCTACTTTCCATATACTCTCTTTCTCAATTCTCTGTTTCATCCAAGAACATTATGATTAATTTTAATTAATTAATTGATTAATCAATATTCAAGAAAAGTAAAGATTCTGGGAAAAGAAATTTTGGGGTGGAGAGATTGGCACCTTGTCGGGAACCAGTCTGAACGTCTGGGAGATTTTAAATGAAATTCATTAACCCAACTTAAAGCTTTGCTCTGTGACTTAGAGAACATTCTTTCTGAAAGGTCAGTCTCTGAAACCATACCCATTCACTGTCTTTATTATATTTATTTAGAGGAGACAGTCTTTACTGTGGCTTTCAATTTTTGATCCCTCCTGTCTTTCTGACTTCTACTTCCTACTACTCGTACTCTCTTCTATTGCTGGCCCTCTGGAAGGTTCAGGAGCCACCAAGGTCACTTCTGACCAAGGGGATTTGCATTTACAGTTTTCTCTGCCTTCAGTGTTCCTTTTTCAGGTACCCTCATGCCCAGTTTCCTTCCTTACTCCCTCCAGTCCATGCCCATATGTTACCTTATTGGCAAGGCCTTCCCTGAAGGGTATTCTGTACCTCTCCCCATGCCTAGCACAACTTGTTATATTTGCCTTGATTTATTTTTCTCCATAGCATGCATTACTATTTGATAGATATGTGTGTGTTTTTTTAATTTTCTACTTTTCTTTTCCCTTGATAATGAAAGTACTAAATCTCATGAGGGCAAGGTCTTCTCTGTTTTGTTCATTATTTTCTCAGCATTTATTACAGGGTCAGAAATGGTAAATTTTTACTGAATGAGAATGGAAGTGAATATTGACAAATAAAATGATGATTTATCATATTCATATAAATCAGTTAATATATGTAATTTACTTTAGCATGATTAATATTTTTGCCTGAATATCAGAGTAAAGTGAAAAAAGAGCAATGGCAATATATTTCTACCAAATCATAGATTAGACATGTCCCTCTGCTAGGCCAAAAGAATCTTTGTGCATACTTAGATAAAGCACAAAGCATACTACTGTCATTCTGCAGGATGACTGTCATGTTAACTATATAAATCTATAATGACTACAATAGAAAAGATGTATTCTGGAATTGGACAAAGTACCATGGGGTGTGTGTGTGTGTGTGTGTGTGTCTGTGTGTGAAAGAGGTGGGGGGTAGGAGAGAGAGAGAGAGAGAGAGAGAGAGAGAGAGAGAGAGAGAGAGAGAGAGGAAAAAACTCCAGTTAAAATCTTTCAGCTAATTCTGAACTAGAGTTAAACGATGACATATATTGTCATCTCTAAATTGATGATCCTTGAATTTTAAACAAGTTTTGATAAGCAAAACAATGACACCAGAAACAAATACTCTTTTTTAAATTTTAAAATTCTATTTGTGGTATGTATGAAAAGGGATTTTTAAGAGAAGAATTAAAATTTTGGAATATAATTCATCTATTTGGGAGTAAAGAATGTATTTGCTTCCAAAATACATAATTAATATATTCCCAAAAATGTAAAATATACTTAATGCAGGTGTTAAAGTATTGTCTTAGTAGTGAAGTATTCTAAGCCATTAATATCTTAAAATATCTCAATATTCTTAATATAATTTAAATTGCACTTACTATAGGCGAGCCATACTGTATGACCAGTTATAGGAAATCTCTTCACGTTTTACAATATGACACATGATGCTCTTACAAAATTTCATATTAACTCCTTTCAGAAGGAAATAAATACATGTATTTTCAGGTGCAATAGTGGCATGGTAGGGCAGATCCCAAAGTAATGAATCAGTCCTTTTAAAACTTGCCTCTATTTCTCACCTATGAAGAGTGACAAAATCCTAAATTTGAAATAGGTCTCCAGAGATACACATATTCTGCGCAGTAACTAGAACTGAGTCTCTTAGAGGAAATTGAAATATCATTAATAGAGAAAAACATCTTCTAAGAGTGTGTATCAATTCAACACTTCAGTTCCCAATCCTGCCATAAATGGAGATTGCTACATTTATCTCTGATCTTATTATTTAGGGTCTTGTAATTCAAAGGAACACATGTGCTTCTTCTATATTGGTTAATAAAGTAGTTTTTACAGAACTGCTTTGTAAGTTCTGAAATCCCATTACAACTAGGAAATAGTGTGCAAGGTATGTTGGTAGGTAGGGGGAGATTTTAGGGGTTGTCAGTGCCGTACTTAATTCTGAAATGGGACATGTCTCTTGCCACTTATGTGAGAAAGGAAAAAGCATCCAAACGTTTCTATTTTTTCCCCCACATAAAAGAGATTGACATTAAATATAGAGTGTTGGAATATATAGGAAATGATTTTAAGTATCTGTTAACAGCATTACAATATTAGTCATTTTAATTGAGTAATTACAGCTCTTAATAAAAGATCCAGTCTTCTCCAAAATTTTATGTCTTGCTTTTACATGAAATTGTATAGCAGATATAGTGTTGGAAGAAAAAATTGATGGAAAGATATTCCTAGAAAGTATAAACCTAAGTATAAATTCTATGGACAATAAAATGAAAAGCAAAACATAAAATGGGTTATATTTTAGAAAATAGTGCAAATAATACCCCCCTCCCCAGCCAAAATATGTAAAATTGTGATTCTGAGAGTGTTGTTTTTTTTATCCATTATTGACATTAAAAGGGTGATTTCATTTTGAGGATGTCACAATTATTTTGCTGTTAATAATTATTAAGAACCAAAATGTATAAATGTCTTACTTTTTAATCAATAAGAGAATTTATGTATATATATTTATAATTACATCAATTTCACTCAATTTGCCTTAGAGTATACTTTATTTATTGGGAGAGAAAAATATTGACTTACTGCTCATATGTCATAAGAATTAAATAATAGATAGCTATTGTGCCATCTATATATATATATATATATATATATATATATATATATATATAAAAGGCTAATATGCTAAGTGTCCAGCCATCTGACTGGTTGCTATGATGCACACTGACCACCAGGAGACAGATGCTCAAAGCAGGAGCTGCCATGACGCACACTGGCCATTTATAGAGAAACAGCACCGCAGACTTGGGGCCCACAAAGCAACACTTGGCTTCCCCAAAGTGGGACACAGGCCGCGCCACCACCCCAGAGTCACCCCACCAAATCACAGCTGATGGTGCCGAGACCCCATGGTGCAAAATGTGGCCCACAGCCCAGCCCAGCCCGGAAACAGTGCCAGGTAATGACGTCACATAGCAATGCCCAGCCTCCTCTGCCTGGCGACTTGCCTCCTTGGAGTTTCTTCAGCCCAGGAACACGACTTGCTTTATAGCTGGGTGGAAATATTTTACACTGTAACCAAATGTCTGTGAAGCATTTTCCCATGCCTCAACTCATTTTATCTTCGCAGAAGTCCTGGAGTAGGTAGATAGGAGACTCAGTGGAATCCTACTTTCTTTTCATTAGCCGGAAAACAGAGATTAGGAAGCTTAGAAACTTGACCCCACTGAAAAGAAGTAAGAAATGGTGGACCTTGAAAATGACTTCAGGTTTTCTCTCTGCGCAGGATATAGTCAAACACTGCTGCAATTAAATATTTTACCCTTTGTTCTCCCTGCGTGATCTACAATAATAATCTTCTTCGTGTTGATATTTACTGCTGCGTTGCTAACAATTACCTGAAAGAGAAGTTGGGGTGCTTCACTGGGTTGGAAAAAGTTTAGCTAAATCAGAAAGCAGGTCTAATTAAGCAAGTTTATTCTATACTAGGGGCCTGGTGCGTGTGCACCAGTGGGATCCCTCAGCCTAGCCTGTGGGGATCAGGCCAAAACTGGCTCTCTGACATCCCCTGAGGTGTCTCAGATTGCAAGAAGGTGGTTCTTGGATGATGCACCATGAAATCAGACTCCCTCCTCTCTGGTTCCAGTTGCATCACCCGAGAACCGCAGCTGCCAAGTCACTGCAGCTACCAAGTCACCACAGCTTGGCAGCTCCTGTGTTGAGCATCTGCCCCCTGGTGGTCAGTGCATGTCATAGCTACCGGCCGGTTTGCTGGTCCACCAGTTGCCCTGTGTGTGTGTGTGTGTGTGTGTGTGTGTGTGTGTGTGTATAAAATAAAAGTGTAATATGCTAATTAGACTGGGCAGCTGAACGACCTTCCAGATGTCATTCTGGACGTCCTTCCAGACGACCTTCCAGACAAAGCTGCAGTGGTGGGGGCTGAGGCACAGGCAGTTAGGGGCAATCAGGCAGGCAGGCAAGCAGTTAGAGGAAATCAGGCAGGCAGGTGAGCAGTTAGGGGCGATCAGGGGTGATCAGGCAGGCAGGAAGAGGTGGTAGGGGTGATCAGGTAGGCAGGTGAGCGGTTAGGAGCAATCAAGGAGGCAAGAGAGCAGTTAGGGGCAATCAGGCAGGCAGGCAGAGTGCTTAGGGGTGACTAGGCAGGCAGGCGAGGATTTAGGGGAGATCAGGCAGGCGAGTGGTTAGATACTATGAGGCAGGCATGCAGAGTGGTTAGGCATGATCAAACAGGCAGGCAGGCAAGCAGTTAGGAGTCAGCAGTCCTGAATTGTGAGAAGGATGTCCGATTGGGCCTAAACCGGCAGTCAGACATCCCCCGAGGGTTCCTGGATTGCAAGAGGGTGCAGTCTGGGCTAAGGGATACCCCTCCTGTTCATGAATTTTGTGCACCAGGCCTCTAGTAGATATATAAGAGGCTAAGTTGTCTCGTGCATGTGTGATACATATAAAGCTCTCGCTGGCACCAATGGCACATGTGTGTTTCGGTCTGTCATTGTCAATCATGAATTTGGTTGACACTTCTATTATAGAGAAAGGGCAAATAGGGATACTTAAATATTTCTTCTAATTAATTTCTTTTCAATGTGCACAAATTCATGCACCGGGACACTAGTACAATAATAAACATATATTTCTCATGTGTCTTTAGCTATCAGCTGATGTTGACAGGATTTTGTTGAGCTTGACTGGACTCACTCATTTATCTGTTCACTGTTTCTGCTATATTTTATCTTTCTCCAGGGATTAGTAGACTAGTGAAGAAATATTCATTCCACTGCAGTGGCAGAGGTCAAGCAGGTGAGCAGAAACATGGGAAGGTCCTTGCGACCTAGCCTTTGAATTAGCCCACAGTCACTTCTGCCTCATTCTACTGACTGAAGCAAAGTGACATAGCTGAGTTGTATTCAACTGCCTTTTTAGCTGGAAGAAATGGACAGTCATATGGCGAAAGACATGATAGAGGGCACAGTGAAAAATAATTGAAAAATTCTCCAAATGAGGAATGAAAGAATTGAACTGAAAAATTTAAGAATTGAAGCCATTAAAAGGATCAACCATCTTTTCTAAGTTATTGTGCAGATATGCAAAGAGTCTGAAATGAAGATTAACTCCCTTAAAGATGCATCAGATATAGTGTATTCAGTAGATACTATCATAATTACCCATAAACATGGCTTTACTGATATTGTAAAAAAGTATAGCTAGCCCTAGCTGGATTGCCTCAGTGGAAAAGAGGGTCAGCCCATGGGCTGAAGAGTCCCCAGTTTGATTCTGGTTAAGGGCATGTACCTCATTTGTAGGCTCAATCTCCATGAGGGAGGCAACCAATCCATGTGTTTCTCTTATATCGATGTTTCTCTGTCTCTTTGTCTCCTTTCCACTCTCTCTAAAAATCAATGGAAAAATATCCTTGGGTGAGGATTAACAACAACAACAAATAAGTATAGCTAAGTAGTTACACATATAATCATATTTAGTATTTAAAATAAATCTAGGTAGTAGTATTCAATTTTAGAGATGGGCTAGAGGTAAAAGCTTTGAAGGTCCCAAGAAGATCAAGTAAATTGCTCAAGGCTACTTAGTAAAAATCAGAGCCAGAATTTCAACTTTGGTCTCTTGATTCTGAAGCCCATTATCTTTTACTCTTTATGTGTTGCAGCTTTTAATTAAAAAAAAAATCAACATATGACAAGTGCTGGTGGGAAAGGAGACTGGTACAGTCACTATGGAAAACAGTATAGAGGTTCCTCAAAAATTAAAAATGGAACTTCTATTTGACCCAGTGATCCAACTTCTAGGAATATATCCTAAGAATCCTGAAACACTAATCAGAAAGAATGTATACACCCTTATATTCATAGCAGCATTATTTATAATAGCTAAGATCTGGAAATGGCCAAAGTGCCCATCAGTAGATGAGTGGATAAAAAGTAGTGATACATTTACACAATGGAACACTGCAGCTGTAAAAAAGAAGGATCTCTTACCTTTTGAGACCACATGGATGGACCTGGAGAGTATTATGCTAAGCAAAATAAGCCAGTTAGAGAAAGACAAATATCACATGATCTCACTTAAATGTGGAATCTACGGAACAAAATAAATTGACTAACAGGACAGGACCACATACATGAAACTGATAGATCTCGGTGGGAAGGTCGGAAGGAGGGCAGGAAAAAATTAACCAAAGAATGTATAAGCATATATGCATAACCCTTGGGCACAAATAATAGGGGAAAGCCTGTGGGAGGATGGGTGGAAGGGGGCCACAGGGGTAAATGGGGGACATCTATAATACTCTCAACAATCAAATAAATTTTTAAAAGATTTTGCATAAAATACTAAGAAAAAAAAAACTTTAGAAAGTGGACTTCCCATATTAAATCACAGTTTTAACATACAAATTTAAGTTTAGGACATTTATTTTTTTCCTTGATAAGAGAATCACTACTTACTATATGTTTTATAAAGAACAGATTGAAGTATTATCTATAAATTATGAAGGACTTCCATGCACTGAGCTTTTCCTCACAGTAGATTTAGAATATAAATCCGATTATTTTCTACATTTTAAGATTGATGAAACCAAGAATTACATGGAGATTTGTTGCCATAGAAGCATTCTGGATTTTATTCTAAACTGCAGGAGAAACCATTGAAGGTTTGATTAGGGTAGTGACAGGATCTGTTTTAAGTTCTAAATGTGTCATTTTGGTGAAGGACTGGTCCCTGGAGGGGACCAGACTCCACAGGGAGGCTGGATAGCAGACGATGGCTGCAATCCAGGTAGGAGATGGGTAGCATTTGGACTGGTGTTAAGAGTCAGATTCAGAATGTATTTCAAAGCCAATTCTAACAGGATTTGCTGATGGTTTGGATAAGGGTTACAAAAGAATTATAATTTAAGTATGTCACAAGATTTTTGCCTCAGCTTTTGGATAAATGGAGATTCTGAGAGGTTGAACACTGATAATGAGAAAGTTTGAGGAAAAATGCAAGAGATTAGTTGTATACACATTTATATTCAGATGAATATCCAGGAAAGCTGAACACTTCCTTAAATATTAGATTCTCTGCTACACAAAGCGCTTAGCAAACAGAATCTGTTGGTTAATAAAACATATAAAAATGTTTGGCCACTGACGACTGAAAATCGTTTTCCCTATAAGACACTAATTCTACTACTACCTTTATTTTTAGTATTATGACAAAAATGGGGTAAGGAAAATTATGCTTGAGACGGATTAAAATTATGATGTGTCTTTATGAGAAAAAATATAGGCAACTCATTCTCTCACTAGCAAAATCCAAAAAAATCCTTATAGTTTAAAAACTGAAAAAAAAAGGATTGAAAGCTCATCTTACATTAGAGAAAAAGTTACCTAAACGTGCATTTCTCAGGATAATCTTTTGAGCAGAGGAGTGAGGTAAGAGGTAATTACATTTGACTATGCCAGATATAAAATAAAGTGAAATAAAATGCCATTTTTATTCTGCAGCGTGGGTGTTGCATTTCAGGGGGGAAAGAATTCCAGAATTTATTCATGAAATTTTGAAGTGCAAATACTTTAATCAAATTGTGAAAAATATTTTAAACTTTTTATAGTGCAGTCCTTCTTATGTGTAATTTAAAAAATAAGCCTTAAAATCAGTGTGCCCTGTGCCTTTACCCATGAACTCTTCCCTGGAATTTATCTTAAGGAATTTGTAATTGATAGTTACAAGGATGTTGACCATAGCACCTCTTTAAGAAAAAAAAAATGAAGTAATATTGGCCTTTGAAAATATTTTGTATTCATATTGTAGATTGCTGTGGCTGCAATAAAATTGATTTTGTAAGAATGTATCTAATATATCATGGAAGAACAAATGTTTAACATATAAATGATGAAAATATTAAAGGGCAAGCTATCTGATTTTACAGAGATTTCTTTTTAAGTAAGTATACAGCCCTAACTGGTTTGGCTCAGTGGATAGAGTGTCGGCCTGCAGACTGAAGGGTCCCAGGTTCGATTCCAGTCAAGGGCATGTACCTTGGTTGCAGGCACATCCCCAGTAGTGGGTGTGCGGGAGGCAGCTGATTGATGTTTCTCTCTCAGTGATGTTTCTAACTCTCTATCCCTCTCCCTTCCTCTCTGTAAAAAATCAATAAAATATATATTTAAAAAAATAAAGTAAGTATACAGAGGATTCTCCAAGGATTTACTACTATATCAGCATGTTTTATGTAGTTGCTGAGCAAGCGAGTTTAGGGCAAATGGAATTTTTGCAGGGTTTTCTATACATTCAAATACTTCTATATTATACATTAATTCTGATTTTAAAAAAAGCATTACCACTTGTGATAAGACATCATGGTGACAGAACATTAAACTTGATGTAAAAGATCCAGGCTTTATCCCAGCTCTACAGCTGTAATCAGTCTAACTGAACCTTAGTTCCCTCATTGTAAATAATGTGTCACATAAATCCATGATGAAGTAAAACATACATGTGAACACTCCATTAAGAAATATTTATTTCTCTTTTCAGCCTTCCAACAATGCTTGAGATAGCTATTTATATCCATCTTTCCCAGATGAGGAAGCTAAATTTTATCAAGGTTAATGATGTGGTTCACTTCTGTATTTGAATTTAAATTAGTGTGACTTCAGAGCCTTTGTGCTCCACTCAGCTGTTGGAAGAGGTAAAACAATAAAACAGTAGCTATATCATTATAGATGAATAGAATTAAAGGAGCAATAGAAGATGAGCATAACTGAAGAGATTTAAAACAAGTTTGCTCTTGAAAGCTAAAGAGAATAAATAGGGAATATAAGATAGTAAAGTCAATTGAAATACTAGAATAACCTCAGAGTGAGCTACTAACAAATTAATTAAGTAAATAACTATGAAAAATAAAAATTCTGATGAATTTGGGTTGGACTCACTATAATAGTCAATTGATTTAGATTCCAGTGAATATACCGCTAGTGGCATAAGCCAGAACTAGGAAAGACATTTCTTCCATAAATCTGTACTTCCCCCCTATCTCTTATCCCAAAGATTTTGTACAACTTCTCACATTAGCCTGGACTCTCTTCATTCAGGACAGTTCAGTCACTTTTTAATGTTTTTCCAAACAATGAAAAACTTTACTTAAACTAAATTAAGCACTAAGAATATTTTGGAAAAAATTACCTTAAAATGTTAAATCTTTAATGAATCACATACATGAAAACAATTTGCTTATAAGAATAAAATATGTGTCTAGGATTTGCAAAGATGGACACTGTCCAATAAAAACCATAAGAAGCTAAATTTGAAAAACAACATTGTAATGAGTAGGTAATCCTCTCATGGTTCTGAGAAATCATGAATCTGAAAATTATATATACTTTTTCTCGGCATTCACTTCTTTTCTTAATTTATTTATTGTTGAAAGTATTACATATGTCTCCTTTTTCCACCACTGACCTCTCTCCGTCTGCTCTCCGCAACCCCCCCAGCACATGTCCCCAACCCCTACTGTCTGTGACCATTGATTATGCTTATATGCATGGATACAAGTCCTTTGGTTGATCTCTTACCCCCCAACTCCCACCCACCCCTGCCTTCTCTCAGAGGCTTGACAGTCTGTTCCATGCTTCTATATCTCTGGATCTATTTTAGTTCATCAATTTATGTTGTTCATTATATTCCACAAATGAGTGAGATCATGTGATACTTAATCTCTGCCCTCACTTCTAACTCTGGAAAGACCTTACCTCACATTCAATGATTAAAAGATATGCTTTAGTAAAACCTCTCCTTGGCATAGCCTATGAAACAGAGTGAGTAATGCTCTGTTAAATTAGTGATAGATGAATCATAAAGCTTTGGGAGGTTGAGTTCCTTTTCTTCATTTGAACTGTCACTGATGAAAAAAAATAAGGCTAGAAAACATGTCAGAAATCTTTATCTCATGAGAGGTCCAGTACTTGTATTTCAGTCTCTGGCTTTAAAGTGTTTAAAAATGTGAAAAATTGTATTCCTGTACTTCTAATCACTGTATTTTCTGTTTAAAATTCATTGAAAAAAACAAAACCAATTTCTTTTTTCCTCTCACAAAGTTGCCTAATCTTCATAATTTTTAAGATGTACTATAGGGAAAATACAATCTTCTATTCTGATTCTGGGTAGGACAACAAAAATAACATTGGATTCTCCACAATATCTCTCTCTCTCTCTCTCTCTCTCTCTCTCTCTCTCTCTCTCTCTCTCTCTCTCTCTCTCTCTCTCTCTATCTCTCTATCTCTTTTTCTCTCTCATGCCCACTTCTTTCCTTAGGCACATACCTTTTGCTTTCTTCCCCTAAGCTCCAAGGGCCCTTCTTTTGCCTCTATAATTTGTTTCCTTAGTCTACTTAGTCTAAGTAGCCAAGCTGGATTCCCTGCTAAATGAAATATATGAATAAAGAATAAAATAAAAAAGAAGAAAAGGCAAGAAGGAAGAAAGGAAGGAAGGAGTTCTTTTATTCACTTGTTTGATTTTCTCTGCCTACTTTTGGAGAAGCATGTCTCTTTCTGAACCCAATTTCTAACTGCATAGGAATTGGAAATAAACATTCCTGGTGCAATAGAAATTCTTCTAACATTTGTTATTAATCAACCTATTAATGTGTCAAGCATTCTACTAGAAATTCTGATTTTTAAAAATCAAACACTTGGGTTAGCCAATAAAAAGTGTAGATCATGTGATAAGGGAAACCATTCTAAATAAGAAAACATTCTTTAAAAAATCTTACAAAGCAACAGATTCTTTCAGTAGCAGTGGGCATAAAGTTTTGAAAGGATGTCAGTAGAGAAGTTTTATGAGGTTAAAGACACCTCTTCATACTTAGAATACCATAGAGAATGGCACATTAATTACAACATCAACTCTGTACCCAATATCTTCTTCTTCTATTTCTTTGATATTTATTATCTGATATTTATAGACAAAAAATCCACCCCATTTAGTTCATATTCTCTTATTCTTATGATCTGAAATGTATTGAGCCTTCTAAGGAGTCCCAGTCACTCTGTATTATGCACATGCATCTTAGGATTCGTTTGCATCTTCCTGTTTTAGTACTTCCTAAGATAAAGTTTTGCAGCCTAAAATATGTCTTTCCCATTATAGACCAGCCCCATGTATAGTTTTTTTTTTTAAATATATTTTATTGATATTTTACAGAGAGGAAGGGAGAGGGATAGAGAGCTAGAAACATCGATGAGAGAGAGACATCGATCAGCTGCCTCCTGCACACCCCCCACTGGGGATGTGCCCCCAACCAAGGTACAAGCCCTTGACCGGAATTGAACCCGGGACCCCTCAGTCCGCAGGCTGACGCTCTATCCACTGAGCCAAACCGGTTTCGGCTCCCATGTATAGTTTTAGTGAAGTAATATATTACTGTGTTTACTTCTTCAAATACACAACTTTGGCTGGACTCTAATTCTCTTGACGCAAAACCCACAAATTAATAATTTTATATTCTCAAGATAATGTTTAAAATTAGTGAGAAAAAATATAGGATAGGTTAGCACAGCTAGAACTTTACATTTTACCGCTTCCTCATCTTTCCCCAGCTCAAGCTGTATTGAGTTATTCAATACATGCAGTTATGAGTTTATAACAAGGGTGAATTTTAGCAAGATTAAAACACTGCTGTTGCTTTCCTCGAGTTGAATATATATATATATATATATATATATATATATATATATATATATATATGATAGGCAACGTATATTACGAACAGTAAGGGATTACCCCCGGCTGAGAGGAGAGAAAGAAGTCTGTTTCAAATGGCACAGGGTGATGTTAGCCTCTATTCCAGAGAGAAAAATCCATCCATAGTTTCTCAAATGATGTCTGCATCAAATAAATGTAAAGAAAATAGATGAAACCTAGATGACTTGAAAGGGTGCTATGCACAGGGATAATGACAGCCTCGGGGCTATTTTGCAAGTGAAAGATCGACTGGGGACCATATTAAAACTCCAACATTCCCCTCTGCCATTTCTCAGCAATGCACACAATTGTGGCAAAACTCTAAAAAGAGATAGGAATGTCCAGAAAATACTTAGTTATTTGTTGTATTTTAAAAATGTTACGCTCCTTGGCCAGAAAAATCAGATGTCAGAGGTACTCATTTTGAATTATATACAAATAAAAGATTCCATTTGTTCACAAGTGACTTTGCGAATTGAGTAGTAAGCCCACTGCACTTTTTTGGAGACTGGTTCAGAGAGGGCACACAAAAAATACTAATAGTGAAGTTCTATGTATAAAAGCGGTGATGGTAGACTGTTACAGAATAAAGCAGTAAAATTTGCGTCTTCCAAACTCTAAACCAAAAAATCAATGCCAACCAGTACAACTTAATATTTTGTTTTTTTTTCGGTCTATCACCTCGTTTGCTTGTTTTCATTGCGTATTGGTTGTATAACTCTTTCTTTTGACCTTTTTTTCTTTGCTCTTTCAAAAATTATGCCCACACCACCTACCCTGTATTCAGTCAGTGAAGTTTCAGATTGCTAATTCATCTGCCATCGGCCTACTGGAAATCCTCCCACACTTATCATTTTCTTGCTGAAAATCCACGATTTAAGACACCCCAAATTCTTATTTTAGAATGTACCAAGTTGATGCTCTCTGGTTCGTGTGAGTAGAGAAAGAAAAACCATAGCTTTTTAAGGAGACTGAATAGTTTAAAAGGAGACTAAGCTAAGCCAGATTTAATACAATAAATGTAAAATGAATTAAATATAAAAGAGCAAGTCAGTTCTCAACCTTTTAAAAATTAGGCTAGGATTAGTAGAGGGAAAAGGGGTGGGGAGAGGTGGAAGAGGGTAAAGAAGGGATAAGTGCTGATGGAAGGAGACTTGACTTTGGGTGGTGAACACTCAATACAATATACAGATGATGTATACCCAAAACCTACATAATTGTATTAGTGTCACCCCAATAAAGTCAAAAATTTTTAAAAATTAAAAATTAGCATTTTTAATTGATTATGATAAAAAACCTGATGTAATATTTTCTTTGTGCAGGCTTTAATATTGAAATTATTTTAATATTAAATAGAATTATAAAATATTGCTAACAAATGGAAGCTGGCATTTCTGTAACATATTCTCATCTATAATTTTTGTGTGAGAAAAACATGAGCTAGGTCCCAAAAGAGCAACAGTCTATTAACCAGTTAAGTATCCTATATTCTCTTAGTTCCCAGTACCTACTTCTCACAGTACTTAATACAATTTTAATTATGTTATTGAATGTATAATTTAACCCTTAATATCTCATTCCCCAACAAAAGTAAGTGTTCAAGAACACTGCTATATCTCCCATATCTAGCAGCTTCTTGGTAAATATTTTTTGTCGATTATTTTTATTTTAGTTTTTATTTTTTTGGTTAATCCTCACCCAAGGATACTTTTCCATTGATTTTTTTTAGAAAGTGCCTTCTTTTTTTTTTAATCCTTACCCAAGGATATTTTTCCATTTTTTTTTAGAGAGAGTGGAAGAAAGAGGGAAAAGACAGAGAGAAATATCGATGTGAGAGAAACACATTGATTGGTTGGTTGCCTCCTGCATGGGCCCTGACCAGGGCCAAGGATGGAGCCTGCAACCTAGGTACATGCCCTTGGCCAGAATGGAACCTGGTACTCTTCAGTCTGAGCCACACTCTATCCACTGGGCCAAACCGGCTAGGGCTGGGTAAATAATTTTTGAATGAATGATACTGAGACTCCAGGAAGTTAAATCATTTTCCCAAAGAATAAAACTAGCGTGACAGAGTCAGGATGAAGTGCTCATTTCATTTGTTTATTTTCCTCTCAACAAACACTGCTTTTTATTACCTGGAGGAAGGAAATGCAGTAATTGATGTTAAATTCACCTGCTGGCTCGACACAGCAGGTAGGTTTATTTATTTATTTTCATTTTTTGTTAATCTTCACCCAAAATATTTTTCATTGATCTTTAGAGAGAGTGGAAGGGAGGGAAAGAGAGAGAGGAAGACAGAGAGAGAGACATATACAGAGAAACAGAGACATCGATTGGTCACCTACCACACACACCCGGCCAGAGTCAGGAATCAAAGCCAACCCTGGGTGTACAGGACAACACTCTAACCATTGAGAACACTGGCCAGGGCAGGGGGTAGATTTATTTTTTTCACAGTGAGTGGGGAGTTCAATGCAGGTAGATTAAGCCTTTCCAACAAATAAACACACTTCTATATGTGGCTTTGGTTCCATTCCCTGTAGGTTATTTATTTATTTTTAAAAAATGAACTGATTTCCCTCATCATGGAGGCCAGGAGAGTTCAGCACCTCATCTAAGGACTTAATCTCAGTGGAAAGCAATTATTTCAACTTGCAGACTGGTCTTACTGCTCAAAGGCAATCATTAAAAAGCACATTAGACATGTTTTACTTGAAATTTTCCAAGTATTTTTTTTTTCTTTCTGAAACCCATCTTTCTTAATTCCAAAACAAAAAGAAATAGAATAAAAAGAGAGGTTTAGTAAAGCATGGGATGTGAGATGTGATAAAAAACAAATGTGAACAAAGTATATATGTACTATATAATCTTTATGTTAAGTGGAAATACTGGTATATATGTTCAACAAATCAACTGAAGAATGTATTAGATATTATAATATTTCTCATAAAAATACTAAGATTCCTAAAATGTTAAATTAAAACCGGATATATTATATCAAAAACTTAGTGACCTAGACATAGTTATTTAACTTTGACTTTCTTACTCAGACAAGTCAAATTTTTTTTTATTGATTAAGGTATTACATATGTGTCCTTATTCCCCCATTGCCCCACCCCCATTCATGCCCTCACCCCCCTGGTGTCTGTGTCCATTGGTTATGCTTACATGCATGCATACAAGTCCTGTGGTTGAGATCAACCAAAGGCAAGTGAAATTTTAATACAAACTTATATATCATTAAAATGATATACAATAACCTTCCATCATAACATATGTGCATATTTTACTTATGGAAAATTCTTCTTTACGTGCACATAAGAATGTGGTAACATAATTTGCACAAACAAAGTCGGCTATCTCCTGATTCGTTCTTTACTCTTTCTGATAGTTATGGTATTTTCAATCTGAAAAGTTTCCATTTGACCTCATTTTCATCTGTCTCTGTGGTCTGTACTTCTTAGCTCACATAATAAAGGTTGAGCCACTGTGATATTCCTAAGTGGTTACTCAGAGCTGAGCAGAGAATGGCATTACCACACACTGTGCTGTAGAGCATAGAATTCTTCAATTATTTTGACATCTTTTCTTTGTCATTGTTTATTTGTTTTAAATGAGTGATCACAGAAAGTCATCATAGATTGTTATTTGGATGGTTCTGGTGTGCTGACTCCTAAACAATCTTCTGTATGTGACTCAGTAATGGGGTGCATTTCGTATTCTCTCTAGGTTCTAGAGGGCAAGATTTGAATATCGAGGGCAACTGAAGATAAACAAAGAAATAAAACGGCTCTGAATGTTAATGTAAAGTAATAATTCTGTTTCAAGAGAGTTGACCTTGGTAATTATGTGGTTTGAATATGTTCCAGTTAGGAAAATGCTTATTTTTCTCCTTGCAGTTTAGACTGTTCTACTGTTCTGTCTCAGAGAAATAACAGATTTCCGTGTGTGTGTGTGTGTGTGTGTGTGTGTGTGTGTGTGACTGTGGGTGAGTGTGCATGCTTGTGCACATGTATGTGTGATGTATGCTACAGTTACCTGCGGACAAGTGGGTGGATATGGATGGACGTGTATCTGATCAGGAGAGCTCCAGGTGGTCTCCACTCAGAGTGCCTGCCTGGCCCCATGCACCTTTCTGCTGCTGCCTTCTGGGTGCTACTTGAGAAATATGGATTCTGACTTTGAGAAATTTACTTCTGGTCACAGCGGATGGATCTTAGGATGGGAACAAATTCTGTGAGCCCCTTGAGTGTGGTTTGAAATGCATATATTCTTGGATATAAGAGTGAAACTATGGATAGATATACAAGTTTTATGAAAATACTAGAGGCCCGGTGCACGAAATTCGTGCTCGGGAGGGGTGTGTCCCTCAGCCCAGCCTGCACCCTCTCCAATCTGGGACCCCTCAAGGAATGTCCAACTGCCCGTTTAGGCCTGATCCAGATAAGATCGGGCCTAAATGGGCAGTCGAACATCCTCTCACAATCCAGGAATGCTGGCTCCCAAATGCTCGCCTGCTTGCCTTCCTGATTGCCCCTAACTGCTTCTGCCTGCCAGCCTGATCAACCCCTAACCACTCCCCAGACAGCCTGATTGATGCCTAACTGCCCTCCCCTGCAGGCCTGGTCACCCCTAACTGCCCTCCCCTGCAGGCCTGGTCACCCCTAACTGCCCTCCCCTGCAGGCCTGGGTCCCCCCCAACTGCCCTTCCCTACAAGCCCAGTTGCCCCCAACTTCCCTCCTCTGCTGGCCTGGTCACCCCTAACTGCCCTCCCTTGCAGGCCTGGGCCCTCCCAACTGCCCTCCTCTGCTGGCTTGATTGCCCACAACTGCCCTCCCTTGCAGACCTGGTCCCTCCCAACTGCCCTCCCCTGCTGACCATCTTCTGGCAGCCATCTTGTGTCCACATGGGGCAGCCATCTGTATGTTGGAGTGATGGTCAATTTGCATATTATTCTTTTATTAGATAGGATTAGATAGGATAGAGGCCTGGTGCACAGGTGGGGGCCAGCTGGTTTGCCCTGAAGGGGATTCCCTTGGGGCATGGGGCGGCCTGGGTGAGGGGCCTGTGGTGGTTTGCAGGCTGGCCACACCCCCCGGCGACCCAAGCAGAGGCCCTGGTATCTGGGATTTATTTATCTTCTATAATTGAAACTTTGTAGCCTTGAGCAGAGGCCTGGGCCCGCCAGGGCAGGCAGAAAGCTTGGCTTCCTCCATTGCCAGGGAAACCTAAGCCTTCTGCTCTCTCCGTGGCCACAGCCATCTTGGTTGGGTTAATTTGCATACTCGCTCCTGATTGGCTGGTGGGCATGGCTTGTGGGTGTAGCAGAGGTATGGTCAATTTGCATATTACTCTTTTATTAGATAGGAAAGTTGAAGACATGTACAAAAGGAAACCCTTGGGAAGGGGTTCATCTAAGACTTTCAGAGATGACTTGGAAGCAGTCTTG
Organism: Plecotus auritus; assembly: GCF_963455305.1. Lineage (NCBI taxonomy): Eukaryota > Metazoa > Chordata > Mammalia > Chiroptera > Vespertilionidae > Plecotus > Plecotus auritus. The sequence continues at coordinate 21,299,545 of NC_137777.1, read as the reverse complement.
TTTTTATATAAATTTATTCTCTTAGTCTTTATTCAATACCCTTAATTACTTGAGCCCCTCAGTATGGACTAACATCTATCATTTGATTACCTCTAAATATCTAAGGGATATCTTTCATCTTTCCCTTTCAATCTCATTCCTACCCTCTCTGTCCTTCTCCACCATGCTCTGGATGCCCAGGGTTCTGACTTGTGGCATCCGGCTCTATTAGGAGATGTCCTTATCATTTGTCTTCAGGTTTGATCTGGCTGATGGAGGGCCCAGCAAGAGAATGAATCACAAAGAATGAGGTTGGATTATGTATTCACCCAGTTCCTTTGCTTTTGGATTACTTCTGGTTGGTTGAACTCTTCAATCTAAATTCCTGCGTAGGTGGCCTTTTGCATGTAACTGTCTTTTCTGAGTTCTGGAAAAGGCTCTTTTCCCTCCACTCTTCAGACCTAAGGGTGCTTATTCTGATAACCACCTGCTATTAGGGTGGGAACCACACTGTAATACCCTGCCTACAGTTTAGAATGTTACAGTATTAAACTTTCCTAGTGTTACCCAAAATATGCTGTTTCCTGCCAGGACCTGATGGATACGGATAGTGAAGCAAAACATGTCCTTGCTGGGACCCATGAAATGGTTAACAACATTGTATTGAAAAGACTGAATCCCATATTTCCTTTCAATCAGGTGGTAAAGTAAGAAGGGATTTTTAATAGAACTGTATAAAGCATGTAAGAAGATATAGATTAGGAAATAAATTGCAGATGGAAAACATATTAAACTTTGTACTTTAAAAATAAATACTAGCCCAATCAGTGTGGCTCAGTAGTTGAGCATCAACCTATGAAGCAAGAGGTTACAGTTCAATTCCATCCAGGTCAGGGCACATGCCCAGGTTGTGGGCTCAATCCCCAGTAGGGGGTACGCAGGAGGCAGCTGATCAATGTTCCTCTCTCATCAATGTTTCTATCTCTCCCTTTCCCTTCTCCTCTCTCTAAAATCAATTAAAAAAACCAAAAACATTTAAAAATAAATAAAAAATACTAAAAGAAGTTGGTCTTTGACAGTGGGGAGTGGGGGTGATATTTGAATCATAATTTGGAATCTTGAATCATGGCTCCTGGGATCTCAAAAATATTTTAGTATCATGACATTTCAAAATATCACAATATTCGTTATAATACTTTGTTCTTTCATATTATTTTTCTTTTTCTCTTTAAAAAATGAGTTCCGCCCTAACCGGTTCGGCTCAGTAGATAGAGTGTCAGCCTGTGGACTGAAGGGTCCCAGGTTCGATTCCGGTCAAGAGCATATACCTTGCTTGCAGGCACATCCCCAGTAGAGGGTGTGCAGGAGGCAGCTGATCGATGTTTCTCTCTAATCGATGTTTCTAACTCTATCTCTCTCCCTTCCTCTCTGTAAAAAAAAAAAATCAATAAAATATATTAAAAAAATAATAAATAAAAAATGAGTTCCTTTCCTTATACTCTGCAGGTGGTGAATATGGATTTGGGGGTTTCTATTATGAGGCGTGTTTGTCTGCACTACTTAATGTGCCAAATATTTGTTATGCATTTATTTTGCTTGGTGTGGACTTAACATCCCTTCCATGCGGAAGTAAGAGCTGATGTAAGTTTCCTTTGTTTAGTGTTGTTTACCTGGAGTTCTGCCAAATTTATGTTGTAGTCATTTGGAAAAGACTCGGGGCAACCTTTTTTCTAGATAAATTGGATCTTTCTTTATAAATTGTTAACAAAATGTTCTGGCATCTGGCCATTACTTTTTAATCAAATAAGTGCTCTTCAATGTTATTAAAACTCAAGAGAAAACCCATAATATAGTAAGAAGCTCTGTACTTTCCTTGAAATAATAAAAGTAAAATTTGCCTTTGGTCTAGACATAGTAAGTCTTAGTTATTTCTTTAACAAAATAAATATGAGCAGAACTTGACCAACTTTCACTCTCCTGTGAAATTAGGGAATATGATTTAAAAGTCAGTGTAACCTAAACTGTGAAATATTTATCATTTCAAATATATACATTTATACTTTGTTTTCTTATAGTATTAGAACTTAAAAAAACACACACCTTATAATTAGAAGGTGTCATCTTAGATAAACCTTTCAGCAGCTACAGGATTTTTAATTATTACACGTATATAATTATCATTCCTGCTGGAAATTTTCAACTGATAAAATACTCCATGTATTATTTGTCAATCAGAAAGTAATTCCTTATGTTGAATGAAAAACTAACTCATTATTAAGCCAAATTCTGTCCTTGGTGATATTTCAATACTTTACAAATCTTTTTTTTCCAATTCTTCTTCTCTTTATAATAAGCATTCATTATTTCCTCTTTATAATGTTATTTATTCTTCTGCTTTCCTTGATAAAGCTGGCATCTTTCAAATATCATTTAAATATGAGCTTTAATATACTTATATACACCAAAATGTTATAGAGAAAAATAACTACTTTAGTCATCTGTTAATGTTTTCAGTTGCTTCCTCAAATTACAATAATATACTGTAAACAAGTTTTATATTTTCTTTAACAAGTTGATTTATTGTTCAAAAAACAATTATTTGAGGATTTTATCAGATTTCGTTGCAAGATTTTTTAAAATTTTTTAGAGTGAAAGAAAAAACGAAAAAATGTGTACTCCCTTTTTAATATGACTCTCTTTAATAAATTATATAATTCTTGACATTTTAAATAAACTTCAACCCTTCCTTATATCTTTACTCTCAAAAAAGGACATTTACTAATTTCCCCCCCAAAAAAAATTTTATCAAACTTCCTCATGCACCCATTCTTATTTTAAATTACCTTTATATTTGACTTCAAAAATGTCCCATTTTTATGACTCAAGCCAATACAATTATGTTAATTAACATGTATAATATTGGGAGAGATAAAAGAGTACTCTCATCATTCCTTTTTTTCTTTACAACCAGATTAGGAAAGAATGAATTGTGTTTATACCCTGTGGTCACTCTACATAGCTTTAATAGCATCAAGTAACAGTTTCTGTGCATAATAATCTGATTAGATTATTTGGTTCCAAAATGATCACAAGAGGAATTGAAATACAGATTTATTACTCATGGGTCCTGGCAGAAGTACCTGGCATGCTTTGAGGGGGCCACACACGGGCTCATGTCAGAGAGGAAAACAGTGCCTGTGCAGCTGCCTTTATTAGGGGCTGTGGATAGAGTGCTTTGAGGTTTCCAAGTCTCATGCTAGATTGGTTAATTCAAACCAGAAGAGGTAGGTTTCAGTAGCACTGGAAGGCAGAGGAGACTGTTGAACACAAGGCTGTTGGAGATGCCACCTTAGACACTTGCATTTATTTGTGACTGCGAAGGCTGCTATCCAGGTAGGGCACGTGCTTGCTTAGGGGCTAGTGTCATTGTGAAGTCACTGCCAGCTGCCTGGCCAAGCAAAAGAGATGTCTCGGCAGCTTTATCTTAGCTAACCTCCTGACAACCCTTCAAAAGAGAATCTGGAGAACAGAGACACAAGAAGCACCCGAGCCCTTTCCTGATGGACTTCAGGAAGCCACTGCCAGGCAGTAGGGAGGGTCCGATTGCAGGAAATGAGAGGTGGCCTCTAGAAGCTACAAACTACAAGAAACTAGATTCTGTGGGAAAACACACACACACAAACAACAACAATTAGAAAACACACAGTGACCTTGGAAGGGGGCACCAAGCCTCAGATGAGACCTGAGACCCAGCTGACACCTTAATTGCAGCCAAGTTCCAAGGTGACCCTGATCTGTGGAAACCGAGAGAAGTACACAGTGTTCTAAGCCTCTCATTTTGTGGGAATTTGTTATGTAGCAATAGAAAACTACTGTAGTTATAACGTGGTGAAAAAGTGGGACAAATATTAAAATGTCTGTTTCATTCACTAACTTATTCAGTCATTTAATAGGTACTATTATGTGTTAGAAACAAGATGAACAAAGTATCCAGTCCACTCCCTACTCTCATGAGGCTTAGAGTGCCATGGAGGAGAGACAAATTATATAGTCACAATGACAAAATCTGAGTACGCCCTGGCTTGTGTGCTCAATGGTTAGAGCATGCTTCTGTGAATGAAGCGTTTCAGGTTCAATTCCGAGTCAAGGGCACATACCTGAGTTCAATCCCCTGCCCCAGTTGGAAGAGAATCAATCCATGCATCTCTCACATTGATGTTTCTCTCTCTCTCTCTCTCTCTCTCTCTCCCTCGTTCTTGTTCTCTCCCTCTCTCTTCCCTCCCTCCCTTTCTCCCGTCCTTCCACTTTATCTAAAATCAATGGAAAAATATCTTCAGGTGAGGATTAAAAAAAAAGATGAAAACAAAGTGAATATGGGCTCTAATGTAATACAACATTATTTTTTTTCACGGCACATAACAAATGATCCTCTTAGGTTCAAGGCTGGTGTCGTGGTGTTTAATGAGAGATTGGAAGGATTAGTTAGACTCTTCCACGGAGAGAGGAAGGTGTGGTTGGTTACACAACTACCTCGTTAGAATAGGATCCTTATTCCATTTGTAGTTGTTTATCCCATTAGATAACATATTGCCTTCAAAGCAGATATTGCAATTTGTTTTTGTTTTATTCATAGAGTCTAGAACTCACTATGTACTGAATGAGTCATTGGTATCATAAGGAAGCGGGCTTTGGCTGTGTATAAAGAAGGTACCCCTCATCGTAGAACCACGAAATGATGAAATGGACCGTCCCTCAGAGTAGCTGGATCCCGGTTGAAATTGAAGCAGATACAGCGTAATTATCACTCAAGGGCATTGCAAATTAGCAAGGAGACTGTTTGAAGCAATTCAAGTTCTCAGCTTCTGCCCAGTACTAGGAGTGAAAATGGAAATCCTAATAGACAGAACTGGGTGTCTTTATGTAAATCAGAAACAGCAAGGGGAAAAGGAACTGTCAGGTGATGAGAGACTTGGATCCAAAAAGATACAGTACTGGTAGGGATAGTATGGAATTAGAAAAGAGCACTTTCGTTGAAAAAATAATCAGGATATTTGACCTTAGCAGTCAAATAAAACCATGCATATTGATAAATGAAGAATCACATAAGGAATGCTCTTTCAAAGAATTGTAAGACTCTCTGAGCCCCACTCAAAGCGAGGAAATATAGAAGAAAAAAGGCTTTCAGTATTTGTAAATAAGTGTACCTATGCATGCCGCTTAAAGGTGTGGGAATAATCCTCAGAATTCTAGCATGCCTCAGTTTGGAGACATACCCCTTCTCTCTGTTCAAATGAAATTTCAAACAAAGTAGAGGGCTCAGGCACAAGTCCCGCAACCACAGAAATGGTTGAGCTGAAACTCTGACAGACTTCTTTTGGCTTAATCTCCAATGCAGACAGTTATATGTGGGAATATATATTCCCACATGTAACTATATGTATTCCCACATACTTATATAGTATTTAGATAGATCAAGATCATGTATTCAAATACAATGTATGGGCAAAGTTAGCTATCACTTATTTTAAAAAATCTTATTTTGGATTTGTTTTGAATCTTTGGTTGAGCTTGTAGACAATATTAATAAACTAAATGCATTGTTTATATGTTAACATGGATAGTTCACATTACAATTTGGGTAACAACTATGTAAATATAAAAGATACCATGAACATCAAAACAGAAAAAAATTTTGACTTACATGAAGTCTAATCAATAATCTCTCTGATGAAATATCTATTTTTAGTAATAAAAGGAGTTGTTAGCTCCTTGACGGGGGGTGGGGGGGCGGGGATTTGGCTTTCAAAGTAACTCTCAGGATATCAGAGTTTCTCATAATGCCTGACAAATACAACTTAAAATATGTATTTGAATACATTAGCGAAAGCATAAAAAATGTTTTATAATAATTTTTGTAACTATTTTGCATTCAAAATAGTTATCTTTTAAAGAATTTTATATTTTAAAATATTTAGCTAGATATTTTTATTATTAAAAATGCTTTGAATAGAATTCCTACTCCTTTGTAATAAAATGATGTTGATTTTATTCTTTTAGTGCAACCTCTCACATTTTATGGGAAAATGTTGCTATATTAGAATCATGAGTACTAATAAAATTATCCTGACAGCTTAAGAACAAAATAGAGAAGATCAAAGTGATAAATTACCCTTTTAAACAATTTATAATTCTATAAATGCTAACTTGACTTAACTTCAATTTAGATAAGAAAACTAAGTAAAATGAGCATGATTTACATTAGCTTTCAGAATAGAAAAGCTGAATATAAAATGCTAAATGATATAACTGTTATGATGATATTGTCCAGAGAATTAGATGAGTTCTCACATTTTTTAAAAATTTGTATTGAATTTATTGTGGTGACATTGGTTAATAAAGTTATATAGTTTTCACAATTTTAAGTTACATAAAATGACTGGCATATACTATTTTAAAATATTTTATTACTATCAATTATAGAACCTTATCTCCAGTCAGAATAATGTGCCTGTAAAATAATTTTCAAATGAATTCCAATAAAACTGAATAGATGGCCAACAAATCTCATTAATTAAAATAATTAGCTTAATTATTAGTCAGAGTGAATTGATGCCTGAAAATTATATTTTATAAGCATCAAAGACTTCAAATTATTCATCTTGTAAGGGTCATGAATTAGTAGTCATTAAGAATTATTTTCTCAGATGATTCCAAATATTTAAAACACAATCTATTTGGTATAATTTACTTATGAAAATCTCCTCTGAGAAATCACTGCTACAACATGGTTTACTTTCATAAATATATTCAAATATAGGCATATCAAATAATATTTATAGTAATTAGAAGAAAACTAAACATTTGTTATAATAGAAAAAGCTTAAATAGTATTTTCAGAATATGAAGCTAATTGTTTGTAAAGCTTTCTTCATTGCTATCCTCCTATATCCTATATAATAAGAGAGGAATATACTAATTATCCGTTACACCCTGAGGTGTAACGACCAACCGCATAACCACTGGATCACGGATCTGCAGCAGGATGGGGCAGCGAACTATAAGCAGGTGGCGGAGAGCTACAGGAGGGGGCAGGGCAGCAAGCTATAAGGGGGGGAGGGGATTATGGGCCAGGGGGAGCTACAGGAGGGCAGGGCAGTGGGCGGAGAGCTACAGGAGGGTGGCAGTGACCTACTGGTGCACGGATTCATGCGCAGGGCTACTAGTTTTAGATAAATATCAGACTTGTTTTTATTTTTTTACCTAAAGAGGGTAAGATAAAAACAAAACAAAAATTAAAGAATAAAAGGAATAAAAGTGACTTAAAATATTTGCTACAATTGGTCCTAGAAAATCATTGTGTGAAGATCATACCCCATTCAATGTGACTTTCACACAGGGTAGTTACAACCTAAGAGAGAAGTGATTCTACCATCAGAAAAATACATCATGGTGCTTAGCCAAGTTCAGTCAAGATAATAATAATTCGATGTAGTCTAAGTTCCTCAAGGGTAATATACAGTAGTTTGGTTTCAGGCTCATTTCTATATGTTCCTATATTTGATTTTTTTCAGTATACCCTGTGTTGAAAAATCTGGGAACATTTAGAGACACTACACAAACTCAAAAGACACTAAGCAAAAGAATGAATGGTCACAAAAAAATTCAAATTAAAACTATAAATAACAAAACTTAAAAATCAGATATTTGTATTTGCAGTTTATTTATTCTTTCCTTACAGCAACATGTACCTGAGAAACAAAGTAAGACAATAATGCAATAATATTTATAAATGTTTTCATTTTTTTTCAGTATCAGATACATGCATTTGCTGCATACATGCAGGATTAGTAAAGTGGCATGATCTGTACATAAAGCTTTAGCTTAAATAACAGTGTCCTCACTTTATAGATGAGGAAACTGGCTCAGAAGGTTAAGTAAATTGGTAGTGATTATTTGTAGTGAAATAAAATTTGAACTCAGGGCTCTGTGTTTAAAGAGGCCATGGCATTGTCACCAAACTCCATATTTCCAGATCAGTTGCAATAAAAGGCATACTGTGGAATAAACGCGCATATAGAAAACAAACAGTTCTCCAAAGAAACTACAAACCTTTCAGATCCAAAAGAAAAACAGACTAATACACATTTTCCTCTTTTCTTTACTAGAATGAACAAACTAGGGCCCGTTTCTGTGATAACCAAGGAGAGACCTAGTAAGAGGTAATTTATTATGTTTGCTACTTTGATAAGGCACTTAATGTGGATGAAAATGAACCAAGAAATGGGAATTACTCTCTCTATAGGAAATGGCAAAGAGCTTGCTAAATAAAGTAGGAAAATTGTCCATCTTCAATTTGGATTTAGATTAGACCATATCTCCACCTGAATTTCTGTCCTTGGATTATGTATATGTGCTTGAGCTGGCAGGTTCACTAGTTTAAAAATAATCATGTTTTAACCTTTTACTAGTGAAAATAACAATAAAGATTTATGTATGGCCATTTTCAGTGGTAGAGTTCCAGAATTTATTCCAATACTACCAATATATTCTCTTGCACTCCCACCCCAAACTACTGACTCCTCAAATTTTGGCAAATGAATGGGCAAGGAAAAATGGGTTCAGTCAATACTGTATGATCAACCCCTATGTATGTGAGTGGGTTTTCCTCAGAGGTGGGTGGAGAGTTCTATGGTGAGATTTGATGAACAGTTCATTTGGGAACTAGAAACATGGTCTCAGGGCAAAGAACCAAGTTAGGTCCTGGATGAGGTGGTGGTGCCACTCACCAAGAGAATATTTAGAGGAGACTAATTTCAAAGAATTTTTTCCCTTGACCTCTGGCAGAAACATTTTGTCAAGGGCTGGCTCTTTTCTCCCTTTTGTTGTACTTGCCTTTTAAGATGTGCCAATTAGTAATTAAATACATTGTTTTCTGGCTGTGGTTTTGAGGAACCTTAAGAGCCAGAATAATAATGGAGGAAAATGTTCTAATTCTTTCTGCTCTGTGGTGCCCATAAAGATGAAACTCAGTGCTCTCTCTTTAAAACAGGTGAAAAGGCAAAAACAAGCAGGAACAAGGAAAAATAAGTGGTTATATGTCAGCAGTCTAACAGATTTAGATGCAACTTTGAGGGTGAGGCCGCGGGAATAAGTGGCAAGAAGGATGTTTATTGTGGATGATTAAGCATAAGGACAGAGAGAGAAAATGAAAAAAGTGGATAGAAACGTTGTGTGGATAGTAAGACACTCATAAGAATAAGTGCTTTGAAATAATGCTTGGGAATGAGCAGTGTGGAAGCAAGATGATGCAGGCGCCCCGTCGGGTCCTTTTGGAGCCTTGGGCGTGAAACGGAGAAAAGAAGCTAGCCCTCCGTTGAGCCAGAAGCATAATGGAGTGGTCGCTGAAGAGCTGATGATACAGGTGATGACACAGGTTGATTAATGACCCCGAAAGACGTCCATGATGTATAATCCTCAGAACCTGGGAATAAGTTTGGTTGCATAGAGTGGGGACTTTGAAGGCTTGGTTCAAGTTAATGACCTGGAGGTGGGCAAGGAGCCTGGGTTGTCCAGGTGGGCCCAATCTAATCCCGGGTCTTTAAAAGCTGCACCCCTCTCCTGGTGGTGGGCAAAGGGAAGGGTGACCACAGAAGGGCAGAGAGGAGCTTGCTGCTGTTGAAAATGGAGGAAGGGAGCCGAGAGCCAAGATAGGTGGGTGGCCTTCAAAAGGTGGGAAACAGGGAGAAACAGATTCCCCCCCCCCCCCCCCCCCCAGTTTCCAGGAAGGAGTGTGGTGGGCTGACAACTTGGCTTTCGGACTTCGGACCTTCAGAACTGTAAGTTAACCCAGTGGTCAGCAAACTCATTAGTCAACAGAGCCAAATATCAACAGGACAACGATTGAAATTTCTTTGGAGAGCCAAATTTTTTAAAATTAAACTTCTAATGCCACTTCCGCAAAATAGACTCGCCCAGGCCGTGGTATTTTGTGGAAGAGCCACACTCAAGGGGCCAAAGAGCCGCATGTGGCTCGCGAGCCGCGGTTTGCCGACCACGGAGCTAATCCTTGTGTGCTGTTTTAAGCCACTAAGTGTAATGGAACTGTATCAGGACAGCTATAGAAAACTAATGCATGGGGGGGGGGGATGCATTTATCATGGAAGGGAGGGGCGCTGAGTACAGGGGAATCCGGAAGTAGGAGAGCCCACATGACAGGCCGTCAATTAATGAGATTGGGTGTTACAGAGCATTGAATACAGTTTCTGGAATGTAGGCTTTCAGAAGTAGTCATTATTTAAGTTTCTAATTGTTGCAGGCGTTATAGATTAAGAAATGTGGTAGGCCCTGCTGATAAAATGCTGAAAAATGTGTATTTGGAGCTCCTGCCATGTAGCTCATACTTGATTTCTGAAAACAGTCAATTAGTTCTAGGTAATTAAACAGTTTTGTGTTGAAATTAGAGTAGAATTGTGGAACTCTCCCCCTCTCTTTCCCCAATAATATATATGTACTTTACTCTTTGAGACTTAGTTTTCTTTCTTTTTTTTTTTTTTTTACATTTTTTTCCTTTATTGATTAAGGGCTTACAAATGTGTTCTTATCCCCCCATTGTCCCTCCCATGCCCCCACTCATGCCCTCACCCCCCGGTGTCTGTATCCATTGGTTACCAGAAACCCCAATCAGAAAGGATATATGCACCCCTATGTTCATAGCAGCACAATTCATCATAGCTAAGATTTGGAAACAGCCTAAGAGCCCATCAGCACATGAGTGGATTAAAAAACCGTGGAACATCTACACAATGGAATACTATGTTGCGGTAAAAAGGAAGGAACTCCTACCATTTGCAACAGCATGGATGGAGCTGGAGAGCATTATGCTAAGTGAAGTAAGTCAGTCAGAGAAAGATAAATATCACATGATCTCACTCATTTGTGGATTATAAGGAACAACATAAACCGATGAACAAAAATAGATCTAGAGACAGAGAAGCATTGATCAGATGCTCAAACCTCAAAGGTAAGGGAGGGGAGGGCGGGACTAAGGGGGAGAGATCAGTGAAAGGAGACTTAGTTTTCTTATCTATAAAATGGAACTTTCTTGTCTACTGTGTAAACCTCTTAGAAGGGCTAAATTCTTCACATGAAGGCAATTAAACGGGGGCAAAACATTTTAAAGCATGTATGGGTTTAATATCTTAACGTGTGTGTGCTTGTAAGGTTCAGTTTGTAGTGAAAAATATAGCAATTATTTTTGTCTCTATCCCTCTATTCTTGGATACCTCCAGAGTGAAAATAGAGATGTTGTAAGCAGCATTAGGTAATGTGAGCTTTTCACATTATTAGCAGTGGAGTCTATTAAGCGACCCATTTATTTGTGGAACTGCCACGGCTTCACAATTAAGGGGAAACACTAAAATCAAGGAAGTGTTTCTTAGTAATTTGTTGAGAATCAATTTAATTGTCCTTTGTACTTAGTGTTACTGGAACTCCATAAATAGTTCACTTGGAGGAAATGCGATGATGAGTAAAACCAAGAGAAACACAAGATAGTCACCGTTAGTCACTACTCAGCTTCTGTTCCCAAGATAATGCTGCTGTGTTGTGCCTCAATTAAATGTTGCAACTTGGAAAAAATCCAACTGTAAAAATAAGGATTCTAATCACTTTAACTACATTCAACACACAGTGAGCAAAAATCATGTGTATGCACTGTTTGTTTCCAAACAAAGATGAATTAGAAACCACTTCTACATTAAAGGATAATAAATAATAGTAGCTATCATTTATATAATGTATTCTAGTTTACAGAACATTATTTCATGTTGTATTTTACTTGAAAATGCTAAAATCTAATGGAAGATACGGGAGTACATGTGTAAAACAGGTTTTCTTAAGAGTGTAAGGAACCTATCTGTAATAATAAAAGCATAATATGCTAATTAGACCGGACAGCCAAACGACCTTCCAGACATCCTTCCCGACGAAGCTGCAGCGGCGTGGGCCAATGCAGAGGTAGTACAGGTGATGAGGAAGGCAGGCGAGTGTGTAGGGGTGATGAGGCAGGCAGGCAGAGGCAGTTAGGGGCGATCAAGCAGGCAGGTGAGTGGTTAGGGGTGATCAGGCAGGCAGGCAGGCCAGCGGTTAGGAGCCAGCGGTCCTGGATTGCGAGAGGGATGTCCAACTGCCAGTTTAGGCTCGACCCTAAACCGAGGGTGCAGGCCGGGCTGAGGGAACCCCCCCCTTGCACGAATTTTGTGCACTGGGCCTCTAGTGGAAGTTATAAGAGAGGAAACAGTGATTTTGACTGGACAGTTAGTAAATGAGTTATAAAGATGAAAACTCTGAGTTCTGTTATGAATTATGACTAGCAATTAACCAGTAAACTTTGTTATTTACTAAAAAATATGGGTGCTTTTGTTTTAAATAACCAAGTTGCAGTGGGCTTATTTAATCAGCACTTTCAGTATATAACTTGCATATGACATGCATTTAGCCATTTTAAGCATACAATTCTGTGAGTTTAAAAAGCATGATATAAATATTGCCAGAGCCGTGCCACGCTCCCCATGTCCTTATGTAGTCAACCTATTGCATGGCCCACCACTGGCTTCTGGTAGCTGCTGCTTTTCTTTCTGACACGATCATTTTACCTTTTCCAGAATATCAATCACATAAATAAAGTAAAGAGTTGATAGTCTTATGTTTGATGTTTTCACTTAATATGCTCCTTTTGACTTTCATGCATGTTGTTGGGCGTATCAGTAATTAACTGCTTTTATTGCTGTGTAGATTTCCACTGTAAGGATATAACATTTCTTCTTTAATACACATGCCAGTGAACATAAGGTTTGTTTCCAGCATCTGGGTACTATGAATAAAGCTGTTATGAATATTCAGGTACTGTACAAGCTTTTGTGTGAACATATCATTTCGCTTACCTTGAGTAATTCTTAGGAAATGATTTTCTGGATCTTATAAGGCTCTGCTAAAGCATTTGGCAATGTTACTAAAACATTTTGCATTCTCACTAGAAAATGTGAGTCTTCTACATGTATTATATACATTTTGTGAACATATTCTGCAAGTCTGGCTTTCATTTATATATACATACATATTTTATATATATATACATATATATGTTAATATGTATTTATATATAAAACATTTTATTTATCCATTGATGAACACTTAGGATATTTCCATGTTTTGACTATTGTAAATAATGCTACCTTCCATAAGGAGTACAGATATTTTTTCAAGACAGTGATTTCATTTCCTTAAGATAAATACCCAGAGGTGGAATTGCTGGATCATACAGTATTTGTATTTAAAAATTTTAAAGGGACCTTCACACTGTTTTTCGTAGTTCTTGGAACAATTTACATTCCTAACAACTATGCACAAGGGGTCACTTTTATATAAATTCTCACCATAACTTTTTTTCTTTGTCTTTTTTATAATAGCCGTTCTAACAGGTGTGAGATGATCTCTCTGCAGCTTTGATTTGGATTTTTCTAATGGTTAATAGTGTTGAGCACCTTTTAATGTACCTTTGGCCATTTTAATTTATTTTTTTGGGGAAAAAAAGTCTATTCAGATCCCCTGCCCATTTTTAATTGGATTTTTTCTGTCGAGTTGTGTGAGTTATTTATATATTGCCAGTGATAATGTTTTATCAGTGATATGGTTTGCAAATATTTTCTACCATTCAGTAGAGTGCCTTCTATTTTGTTATGATTTCCTTTGCTGTACACAAGCTTTTTAATTTGATATAATCCCATTTTTTTTCTTTTATTGCCTTTGATTTTGGTGTCAAATAAAAAAAAAATCATTGCCAATACTGATACTAGACATGTACCTCACATGTTTTCTTCTAGGTATGTTATGGATTTAGGTCTTGCATTTAAGTATTTAATTCATTTTGAATTGATTTTTGTGTATGATGTAAAACAGTGATCCAGTTTTACTCTGTTTCACATCCAATTTTCCCAATACCGTTTATTAAAGAGACTAACCTTTTCCATTGGCTTTTATGTTATAAATTAACTGATTACATATACATGCATCTACCTAGGCTCTCTGTTTAATTCTTGACTCTTCTACCTGTTTTGTTTCATTTATTTATTTAGGTTCTTTATGTGATCCTGTTTGTTGTTATTTTTCTTTAATTTGAATGAATTCCTAGTTTGGGTTTCATTCAGTAACCTACTTCAGTGACCTTTTCATTTCTAATTCAAATAAAATATTGCACACACATGTAAATCGTTCTTACACTATTTACCTACTTATATATTCCAGACAACATTTTGTGCTACAATGGAGTCATCTTAAGGGCTCTTATTTATTTCTCTTCAAGTTATTTCCTCTCTCATAATCTCTGTCCCTATACTGTGAGCACCATCTGGATTATTTTTCCACTTCTTTTCTTATTTTTGTTTGCTCCGCCCTCACTGGTTATTTTTCGTTATGTACTCATAAGCCCTTGTTAGAAAGTAGGTCCAACCCTAGAGATCCTTAAGAGCTTTCATGTCTGGCCCTCACTTTATAGGGGAAAGTGTTTGTTTGTTTGTTGTTGTTTTTTTTGTCAGTTCCCTTTCTAGCATCTTGCAGAGCCTGTTTTCTCCATGTTTTCCCAGGTACTGTGTTCCTGCCAGTCCCACAGTCACTAAGCTCAGGGGAGCTGGTTGTGACTGAATTAAAGATGGGTGTCGAGAGAAGCAGGAATCTCCTTGGATATGAAATCCTTTTAGTATTCAGATAGAATTCCTTTTTAAGGTATTTATTTGTTTATTAGAGAGAGAGAAAGAGAGAGCATAGAGAAATGAAAACATCAGTGAGAGAGATCGATTGCCTGCCTCCTGCACCATACCCCTCTCCCCCCCCCCGCACCCCCTACTGGGGATGAAGCCTGCCTTGACCAGGAATCAAACTGGTGACCTCTTGGTTCCTGAGTGAACGCTCAGTTGCTGAGCCACACTGGCCTGGTAGAATTCACCATGTTGATTGTCTGTGACTCTATGTGGATAGGAGGAAGGATACCTTCCCAGTGAAGACAAGAGCATGGACAAAATTTAAAGTGATATGCCTATGTAGAAGTCACAGAAAAAAGATGTCTTTTGTTATTATTTGTAAAAGTTACACAAAGTAAAACCTACGCATGGAGCTTTTAGAAAATCAGGATATGGAGTTTAGTTTCAACCTAGTTAGTAGTGATAGGTTATCACGGAAGGTACTTGAGAAAGGAGAATAGCCAAGGAAATAGGTTAAAATTAGAGAAAATTGTCAGAAGATTAATAGCAATGCTGTTATTTAGGTAGAAATGGAGAAGGTGGAATGGAAGAAACTGTTAGTGTCCACATGCCTCTCAACAGTTCCCCGTTTGCCAAGAGGTTAGGATTGCCTAGTGATTAGCATAGGCCAGTGGTCGGCAAACTCATTAGTCAACGGAGCCAAATATCAACAGGACAACGAATGAAATTTCTCTTGAGAGCCAAATTTTTTAAACTTAAACTTCTAATGCCACTTCTTCAAAATAGATTCGCCCAGGCCGTGGTACTTTGTGGAAGAGCCACACTCAAGGGGCCAAAGAGCCGCATGTGGCTCGTGAGCCGCGGTTTGCCGACCACTGGCACAGGCCAAAGCAATAGGAGTGGAGGGCAAGTATGTCACTTCTAGGAAGAGTCATTTAGTATCTGGGCCTCACCCACCCATCCGCTCTCTTTTCCCAGTCTGTGTGTATGATGCCATGGCGACCTGAAGTCCTGTGTCCCTGAGTCACTGCGTAGGGGAGGACTGTCCCACCCCCGCACCCTGTGGCATGAGGGAGAAATGGTCTCCCGTTGTGTTCAGCCCTAGGCTGTGGTGTTTGTTGTTCCAGCAAAGCCTCTCCTACCTGAGGCAGGCAGAGCAGTGCCTCCAGGGTGGTCACAGCGGGGATGGGAAGGTTCCGGTGGAGCTGTGTAGGAGAAGCTGACTGCTGAGCAGAAAGGATGGAGAGAGCTGCTCCATCCCCTGCTGCGTTCACCCCTGGGTTCCTGATAGCCCTTCCTGCTACTCCTTTTCATTTCTATGCTGGAGTTTTGGTTCTTTCTGCTGCTTACATCCTCTGTATGCATCCCAGTAATGACAGCAGCAGATCATGTGTTGTCATGCTTGTGACCACCTCTCTGTCCTTTCTGTTCAGTGACAAGCCTCAGAGATTTGCTTTAGTTCTGAATGTCCTTGGCTGTCTGTACTTCACCAACGTTCTTCCCCATCTGTCCTCACAGTAACAAATGATGTGCACAATGCCTGGGAGGCTGTTCAGAATTTCAGAAGTGGTTTCTGACTTTTTATTTTTCAATATTTGATATAAACTTTTATTTCAGCCATTCATACGTAATATTATAAAACTATAAGTAGATAAATATTACAAAACTGAAGAATTACTGTCCATTATAAACATTTAATTTTATTTCCTCCCATTTTTCTATGCATATTTTATAATAGTTATTTATGTATATTATATTCAAATTATTTATAAATTTTTATTCAAAACATTAATTTAATTTTAAAAAGTTTAAGTGGGTCAAAAATATTATAATGAGGATCAACTTCAAAGTTCAGAATTTCATAATGAAAAATAATCACCATGTAGTTGGTTTGATTTCTTAATTTTAATTTTTCTACTTAAGTTTGTACTGCTGAAATAGAATTGCCAGGACAGGAAAACTATTTTTAATGAGTCTTAAATTTAAAAATAATATCTAATACTTTTAGGCTTACTAGGTGCCAAAATTTTAATAAAAATGTCACTTATAGTTATCTCATTCATATCTCACAGCATTATAAAGTAAATGTTATTGTTATATCCCCCCCTTTTTTTAAGATGAGAAAGATGAAGCATAGGAAATTATTGAGTTCTGGCTCAAGTCTATTTCATGGTAGTTTAGGAAGTTCCTGAACACACCCTGTGGTTATTGCCTCAATTCCAGAATGTACTGTTTGAATAAACATATTCCGTAAACTGTTTTGTTAAAAAAGACCATAGGGGCCCTGGCTGGGGGGCTCAGTTGGCTTGGAGCATTGTCCCATACACCAAAAAGTTGTGGCTTTGATTCCAGTCAGGGCACACACCTAGATTGTGGGTTTGATCCCCATTTGGGGTGAATATGGGAGGCAACCAATTGATGTTTCTTTCTCTCCCTCTCTCCTGCCCTCCCTCCTTCTCCTCCCTCTTTCTCCCTCCGTCTCTGTGTCTAAAAATCAATGGAAACATATCCTCAGGTGAGGAATTTTAAAAATAATAATAATACATCAATAAAATTAGTAAAAAAGAACCCAGGGAACAGTTTCCTTTCAGCAGGAGGAGCAATATCAGCAATATACACCCACTGTGTTATTTTAGGATTGTACAATACACTAGCTCTAAGTCATCGTGTTTTATACAGGAGTCTTAACTACCTGTCTATCCCACAGACATTATGCAAGTTCATTATATTGCTAACATATTTAAATCTTGAGAGTAGAAAGTTGCAACCACTCTAAATGCCTTGATCAGAAACAAGCATGCCAGCGAGTGGGACATAAGAGCCATAGAAATCTGGGGCCGTGACACCTCAGTGAAATTCCGAGGTGACTGTCCTCTTGGGAAGGTTGAATTGTCCCTTTCGGCAGAAAGATAATCTGCTGCAGCTGCTTGCCTATCACCAAGAAAGAGAGCACATAGGTTGACGGGTCTCTTTAGATTTTGGAAGCACATTTCCTCCTTTGGATATGCTACACCAGACCAATCCCCAGGGAACTTAAAAAAAAGGTTGCCTGATTTTTGTTTGTTTGCTTTTAATATATTTTTATTGATTTTTTACAGAGAGGAAGGGACAGGGATGGAGAGTTAGAAACATTGATGAGAGAGAAACATCGATCAGCTGCCTCCTGGACACCCCCTACTGGGAATGTGCCCGCAACCAAGGTACATGCCCTTGACCAGTATCGAACCTGGGACCTTTCAGTCCGCAGGCCGATGCTCTATCCACTGAGCCAAACCGTTTAGGGCAGGTTGCCTGTTTTGAGTGAGATCCAGAGCAAGAAAAGACTGCTACAGATAAAGGCTTTCATACAAGCTGTGCTGCCATTGGGCCAAATGACCAGCAGATCTGGTGGGGGGTGGACTTTCTGTGGCACTTAGGAAGGTTATGGAAAACTGGTGGTAAACTCCTGTAGGAGAGTCACACCACAGACCTTTGAGATTCGATGTAAGGCCATGCCAGCTTCTGTAAGTAAATATGCACCTTGTGAGATGTAGCTTCTAGTTTGCTACTGGGCCTAATAAAGACTGAAACTTGACCACCGGGAAATGGGTGTTTCCACCCACAGCCGCAAGCACTCCAGTATCAGCTGTGTATTCAAGTGGTGTATTCAAGATCAGGCTCAAGCAAGCCCTGATAGCACAAATAAGTTGATGAGTAAGTGGCCTAAATGCCCACTCCTGACAAATTTCTTTTTCTCTCATAAAATTACACTCTACCTCACAGCAAGTTCTCTACGACCAATTGACTGAGGGGAAAAGGATGTTTCTGCAGATTATTCTGCACAAGATGCTAACAATACCCCAAACTGGATGAAATCGGTATACGAGGTCTCCACTCTAGGGTGGTTCTGAAGGACAGACGTAAAGGGCAATCTCCCCACTGGAGAGAACTTATATAATGCACCTGGTGTACATTTTGCCTGAAAGTAGTTATGGCCAGAGATATGATGTGCACTGATTCAGTCATAGCGGGTCAGTGGTTTGGCATTAACGATCCAGGACTTGGGACAAACACAATCCTGGGGGACTGAGTATACACATGGACAATGGCCAGACGATGCATAAAAATAGAACTCTGCCCACACTCTGAAGTAATTTTATCAGCAAACCAACCCCTTATCCTATATAATGAGAGAGGAATATGCTAATTATCTGTCACGCCCTGAGGTGTAATAACCGACAGCTTAATGACTAGATCACGGAGGGTGGGGCGGTGAGCTACAAGCAGGGGGCAGAGAGCTACAGGAGGGGACAGGGCAGCAAGCTATGGGGGAGGGGCAGGGGGAGCTATAGGAGGGTGGGGCAGTGGGTGGAGAGCTCCAGGAGGGTGGGGCCACGAGCTATGAGCAGTGGAGAGCTACCAGCGGTGGTGGGCGGGTGGCCAGCTGAGGAAGCTGCAGCAAGCTACTCGCATGGATTCGTGCGCAGGGCTACTAGTCTATAATAAATAGCCCCCCAAACCAATAAGTCACTTATAGGAACCCAGATTTCTATCTTTGGTAACAATCCAGGATTTAAAAACTTCTGTAGTAGTTGACCCAATATAGTCACAACTTGATTAATAATTGACAGCTTGGCTATTTTTTTGTCCTGAATTCCAACTTAGTACCAACTAGAGAAAGTCAAAAATATGCCCCTAACCAAGCACATAGGGTGCTCCTCGTCTAGAGAACCTACTTACAGCTTCACTATTGCCACCACCTCCAATCAGTGTAAACCTGAAGCCTATACCCATTTCCACTTGCTTTCCCACTATTCTGCCTGCCTTCAAGTCTCTGCCAAAACATGCCCTGGTGGCTGAGTCCCTTGCTACAGCAAACTCAAAACAATAAAAATAAATAAAAAGCCTTTGCATTTCTGTTTGGTTGGCATTGTTTAGTCCCATAATTCAAGCATTGATAACAAGGAGGTCTGGGGGAGAGGTATGTGGATACAACTCTCTGAATGGACGCAGTGTGTGAAGATATTTTTTATCTCATGAGATTACTCAGCAAGGAGAAACCTCAGCAGAGGAGGATCTTACCCACCATCGGGGGGGGGGGGGGGGGGCGGTGGGGAAGGGTGGATGTGGGGGAGGCAAGATGACGCACTCTGTGGAAATCAGCCATTCTCCTTCCCTGGAATCCCTTTTATCTGAATACCAAGACTTTTTTTCACCTGCTTTCTTGGTTAAGCTATTTTCAACTTCAATCTGGCTAGTGCCTCCTTTTAGATAGTTCTTTCATTGTTTGGAGCACACATCATTTAGCGAGTTAGTTGGTTTCTGCATCTGTTTTTATCGTTGTTTTTCCCCTCATATTTTCTATTACTTTTCATTTTTATCTTGAGAGTGCTTTTTATACCATTAATAGAGGTCCGGTGCACGAAATTCGTGCACGGGGGTGTGTGTCCCTCAGCCCAGCCTGCATCCTCTCCAATCTGGGACCCCTAGAGGGATGTCCAACTGCCCATTTAAACAGGCAGTCGGACATCCCTCTCACAACCAGGACTGCTGGCTCCCAACTGCTCGCCTGCCTGCCTTTCTGATTGCCCCCAACCGCTTCTGCCTGCCAGCCTGATCAGCCCCTAACCACTCCCTTGCCAGCCTGATTGATGCCTAACTGATCCCCTGCCAGCCTGTTTGCCCCTAACTTCCCTCCCCTACAAACCTGGTCAACCCTAACTGCCCTCCCCTGCAGGCCTGGGTCCCCCCAACTGCCCTTCCCTGCAGTCCCGGTCGCCCACAATTTCCCTCCTCTTCCGGCCTGGTCATCCCTAACTGCCCTTCCCTGCAGGCTTGATCACCCCCAATTGCCCTCCCTTGCAGGCCTGGTCTCTCCCAAATGCCCTCCCCTGCTGGCCTGATTGCCCACAACTGCCCTCCCTTGAAGACCTGGTCCCTCCCAACTGCCCTCCTCTGCTGGCCATCTTGTGGTGACCTTCTTATGTCCAAATGGGGGCAGCCCTCCTCTGCTGGCCATCTTGTGGTGACCATCTTATGTCCAAATGGGGGCAGCCATCTTTGACCACATGGGGGCAGCCATCTTGTGTGTTGGAGTGATGGTCAATTTGCATATTACTCTTTTATTAGATAGGATATAAATTTATATTTTATCACTTCTATTCTTTGTTGTCACCTATGTGTCAATTCTATCATTGCATTTTTATTTCCCTTGAATTTTATATATTTGCCAAAGTATCTTTTAAATAGTTTGACTTATCATCTTCATAGATCCTCCTACTCTTTCTGATAGTTTTATAAAAGCCATGTCTTGTTAGCGAGAATCTAAATAACTTTTATTTAGTTTTTTTAGTTGTTTTTAAAATATACAACTTTATTTATGACATCTTTAAATATAAATACTTTTGGAAATATAAATACTTTTGAAAATATTATACATATAATAAATATAGTATTTACTCTTCTTTCATAGCTTGTTGTTGTTTTTTTAAATCCTCACTCAAGGACATTTTTCCCATTGATTTTTAGAGAGAGTGGGAGGGTGAGAGAGAGAAACATCAATGTGTATGATGTGAGAGACACATCAATCGGTTGCCTCCCACATGAGCCCCAACCTGGCCTGGGGATGAACCTGCAACCCAGGTACATGCCCTTGATCAGGAATCAAACCAGAGACCCTTGGGTGCGTGGGCTGATGCTCTATCCACTGAGCAGCACCAGCCAGGGCATAGCTTTTTCATTTTGTATTTTGCTTAGGAATAAATTCCCTACCCTTAGATTATTTTTCTAATATACTATTCTATATTCCTTATATTGTTTTTTAGTTTTTCTCTATATTTGTAAATACTTAGTTAGAAATTTATTTGGAGCAAGGATATGATTTATGAACTTAATTTTCCATCCTCATTTTTATGCAATTGTCCAAATGTTACTTATTGAATTGTATATCATGTACTCACTGAAAAATCTAATTAACTACTTAATAATTAATAATTAACCACTTATTAAAATATTACACCAGCATATAATTTCAGTGAAACTAAGTAGGAATAAGCTTATAGTTTAAAGAATAACTTAGTAGCATGGGAAAAGTAATTACATTTTAGAGATAAAATAAATGATTTTCAAAACATAAATAAAGCAATTTACAATATAGAGTAACAATTTTGACAATCCTGTATTCCTTCTGCTTAATATTGCTGTGAACTGAAAAAATGCTCGAAAGAATAAAACCTATTAAAAGAAGTTTGACAATAATTTTAGCTGTATTTTTTAAATGAACTGATCATTAGTACTTGACTAGACCAAGTAATATCAGAATAACTTCATTTCTCTTTTTTATTGTGCCAGTTTAGTTTAATATCCATAGTCTTAGGCTGTTATTCTAAAGTCTTATTCTGAATTATATCAAACTAACTTCATTTCTCTTTTTGATTGTGCCTGTTGAGTCTAATATCCTTGGTCTTAGGATATTATCCCAAGGACTTGTATTTTCAATATTTAGTATAGTGTCTGGAGTGGAATGGACATTTAATAATTATTTACTAAACTGCTAAACTTATTAATAATTTAATTGAACTACATTTACTACCTTAAACAACTAATGACAAATCTAAACATCCTTTTAAATAATTAGAGTTCAGAAACACCAATAATTCTTTCAGCATAGGTATAATCTCAACTATCATGTGCAACTCTGGTGCAAGTATGTAGATATTACCAATAAGTAAAATTATATTTAATGCCATGATTACAAAAGATGCTTTTTATTTAACTTCGAGTCCTGTGTGCATGTGTTTGATGCCTCAGTGTTTGTTATTCTGATTACATGGTGTTAATACTGTTTTCTTTCAATTGACATCTGCTTGAAGGCATTGGAAATCACTCTCCCAATCTCTATAATCTCTTTTGCATCTAATTCAAAGCCATGACATCAATCAGAATGTCTTAAATGCCTCTGATTATAGTTGTGAATAATAATAGTAAAGTTCATACGTGGACATATATTTACTAACTAGATAATTGGTTCATTAAGTTCAATTAATATGTTTATTAACATATTTTATATTGTTCTAAGTTTTACTGATAAATCTTTTTAAAAGTCAATGCTATCTTTCATTTTTACTTATGCTTATAAAATTCCAAAAATGAACAATAAATTTCCTTAAATTATGAGTCAGTAATCAAGAATTATTCATATAAAAAGTAGATACGCAAGCATAGCTTATTGTTGATGTGCTTGCATCCATAGTTATGGGTCTTAGTATAAATTGTAATTATTTATAATGAAATCAGAGTAGTACAAATGTTACATATGATTCCACATTCAACAGATTGCCAACCACTGCATAAATTTCACAACCAGTAATTCAACTTCTCTCTACTGAAAACCAGAAAGAAAAAATATATGAACAGTAGGAATAGGGAATTAACTTTCTGCAGATTATTGTAAAAATTTATCATTTAAATTTATCTTCTGTTATAATTTTATTCTATGTTCTTCTTACTGTTCAATTTTAATATCGAGAGGAATCAGCTCTTGTGGAAAGAATATTGGCTTAAAAAACAAGTATTTGGTTTTAATATAATTTGTTTTCATAGGTTTTTATTTTTGTGTGAGACAAGAACAGATAACATGAAAGCTACCTTCTTAATAAATTTTTAAATGTACAATATTATTAACTATAAGCACAATGCTGTACAGCAGATCTCTAGAACTTATTTATCCTGTATAAGTAAAACTTTATAGTTTTTGATTTCTAATATGCCCTCAGTATGTCACAATTTGTGAATTTTAGTTCCTTTATCTGTGAAAGAGGACTAATAATATGTTAAAATCCTATATAATAAAGAGGTGATATGCAAATTAACCCTCACACCCTCACAAGATGGCTGCCTATGACCAGGATGGCAGGGGGGTTAGTGAGGGATGACCAAACGACTAAACAGCAGGCTGCATGGGGCGACCAGACCAGCAGGGGGGTTAGCGATGGATGACCAAACAACTGAACAGCAGGCTACGTGGGGCAACCAGGCTGGTGGGGGGGAAGGGGGGGTGACCAGGCCGGTGGGGGGCAGTTGGGGGTGATTAGGCTGGCAGGGGGGGGCAGTAAGGGGTGACCAGGCAGGCAGGCAGATGAGCGATTAGGAGCCAGCAGGCCAGGATTTTGAGAGGGATGCCTGATTGCCAGTTTAGGTCCGATCCCTGGGATTGGGCCTAAACTGGCAGTTGGACATCCCCCAAGGGATCCTGGATTGGAGAGGGTGCAGGCTGGGCTGAGGGGATACCCCCCCTCCCATGCACAAATTTCATGCACTGGGCCTCTAGTGTTTTTTATAAAGTGAAATATTATAAAATATTATTTATATATAATAGTTAACCTTTACTAAATACTTACTATGTATATTGCAAATATAAAGTAATTTAAATTTCATGAAAACTCTTTGAAGTTACTTCTATTATCCTCATTTCTTAGGTAAGGCTACAGAAACAGAGAGATCTTTAGTAAATTGCCCATCATTATGTAGCTAGTAAATGGTGAAGCTGGGAGTCAAATGCAGGAATCCTGAGTCTGTGTTTTGACCACTGTCATGCTCCCTCTTTTATGCTACTTAACTTTTTGATTAAAATAGAAGTTGCCTCTTATAGAAAAATCACTAGTCCTCTCTCCTTGTGAAGACATACATTTATTTTATAGTAGTTCAAAATTGTTCTAGCTGTCACACTCAAAAACAAATGTTGAGGTCCTTTTCTATAAAGCATAGACTTTCCAGAGAGAATAAAAGAGCTACATGTATGGCTTTTAAAATGGTCACTGAAAGTATAAATCTAACATTGCTGAGCTATGACAGGATATAAATCAACAAACCAAATAATGTTTGCTTTTTCTCTCATAAATAAGTTTGTTTAGTATATTTTTTCTTAGTTTTGACACATTAGAATTTCCATATGGATCCAGGGAATGGAACATGTCAGTCTATGTTTCTCTAATAGATAAATTATGAAAGACTCATTTTTAAAGAAAAAGAAATCATTTAATATAGGCTTCAACACAGAGATATTTAAATATACTGCCAATATTACACAAGTTGATGTACAGAGTTAATGCAACCCTTATCAAAATTCCAACAGCCTTTTTTTTTGCAGAAATGAAAAAACTGAACCTCAAATCCACTTGAAATTATAAGTGTCCCCAAAGAGTAAAACAAAAAACAAAACAAAAAAACCCCGACCAAGATCTTAAAAAAGGACAAATTGAACAACTCGCACTTTCAAAACTTATTATAAAACTAGAGTAATCAAAACAGTATAGTACTGGCATAAGGTTGAATATATAGACCAATGGAATAGAATTGAGGATCCAGAATAAACCAATATGTCTATGTGCAATTGATTTATGACACAGATGTCAAGTCCACTCAATAGAGAGAGAATAGTCTTTTCAATAAAAGGTGCTGGAACTGAATTTCCACATGAAAAATAATAAAATTGAAGCCCTAACTCTTACAATAAATAAAAAAGTACATCAAAATGAATAAAGAAATATAAAAGCTAAACCATAAAACACTTAGAACAGTACTTAGAGGACTTTGGCTTTGGCAATGGATTCTTTTATATGACAGCAGACACTAGTTAGTGAAGAATAAAGGCAGATTGGTCGTAATCAAAATTAAAAACTTTTTGGCATCAAAGGGCATGATCAAATAAGTAAAAGGATAATATACAGAATGAGATAAAATATTTATAAATCATATATTTGATGAGAGTTTTATATCCTGTAAATATTAAGAACTCCTAAAATGCAATAACAAAAAGAAAACAACCCCATTAATAATGGGCACAGGACTTGAACAGAAACTTGTTCAAAAAAGATTAAAAAAAATGTCAATAAGTATATGAAAAGATGCTCATCATCATTAGTCATTAAGAAAATGCAAATCAAAACCATAATGAGCTTCAACTTCATACCTACCAGGATGGCTGTAATTAAAACAAAAGGAAAATAAGTGTTGAATATGTAGACAAACTGGGCCCCTCATCCATGGATGGTGAGAATGTAAAATGGTTTAGCTGCTATGGAAAACAGGATGGTGACTCTTCAAAAATTAAGATACAGAATTATCATATGGCCCAGCAGTTTTAATATAGGCACACACCCAAAATAATTGAAAACGAATTCAAACTGATACTTGTAGACCACTATTTATTGCAGCACTATTTATAATAGCTACAAGGTAGAAACAACCCAGTACCCATCAACAGATAAATGGAACAAAGCATGGTTTTTATATACAACAGAATATTATTGAGCTATAAAAAGAAATGAAATTCTGATACCTGCTGCAACATAAATGAACCTTGAAAACACAATGCTAAGTGAAATAAGCCAGGCACAGATGGACAGATATGGTATGATTTCACCTATATAAAATATAAGAATGAGCAAATTCATAGCAACAGAAAGTAGAGAGAGGAGAGAATGGGGAATTACTCTTTAATGTTTACGGAGTTTCTGTTCTGAGTTTCTGCAATGAATGTTTAGAAATATAAAGTAGTGATGATTGTAAAACATTGTAACATTAAAACCACTGACTTGTAAACTTTTAAAATGGTTAAGATGGCAAATTTTGTGTGTATATATATATATATATATATATATATATATATATTCAAAATTTTAAAAAGATTTTTCTCCAGTTAGGCCAAACACATTTCAAAAATTATACTTGATTTATCTTCTATTTCTCCTTCAATATCTGAACCCAGCAGTAGCCCAAGTATAGCTAATGCCCTATTTATTGCTGTTCCGTTTTTCCAACACTATTTAACTCTCAGCTGGGATTCAAACTCATTTTGATATTGGTATTGTAACATAGCTTGTGAACTTGATAGGTTGCTATCAATTTTGTTTCTTAAGAGACATAAGGAATCTTTTGCATATTAAAGTGCTACAAACTTCTGAGCATATCCAACTTTACAAGGGCAAAGATACATTTTACTACCAGTTTTTAAATCAATATAAAGATACCATAATTAATATAATGAATATTAGTGAAAGGATAAATATAAATTAATAAAACATTAGAATCAAGAATTAGGTATTTTTGTTATGTTTTATTGTTGATACTATTACAGATGTCTCCCATTTACTCCCCTCCTCCCACTCCCACCCACTCCCCCTCCCCCAGCTCTTCACCACCCCACTGCCCATGTCCATGGGCTATGCATATCTCTCCTATATAATAAAAGGCTAATATGTAAATCGACTGAAGGACCGGTTGCTATGACACACAATGATCACCAGGGGCCAGATGCTCAATGCAGGAGCTGCCCCCTGGTGGTCAGTGTGCTCTCACAGGGGGAGCGCCACTCAGCCACAAGCTGGGCTGAGGGCTGGCAAGTACAGCAGCAGTCAGGAGCCTCTCCTGCCTCCTCGGCAGCGCTAAGGATGCCCGACTGCAGCTTAGGCCTGCTCCCCACAGTCAGACATCCCCCAAGGGCCCCCGGACTGCTGAAGGTCACAGGCCAGGCTGAGGGACACCCCTCTCCCCCCCCCCAAGTGCACAAATGTTGTGCACCGGGCCTCTAGTGTGTGTGTGTGTGTGTGTGTGTGTGTGTATATATATGACAGCCTAAGTAACCATTTGACCAGTAGCTATGATGTGCACTAACCACCAGGGTGCAGATGCTCAATGCACAGTCATTGAAACATGGAACAGACTAATGAATATCAGAGGGAAGGGGGAAGGGGGAGGGCGGAAAGAGATTAGCCAAATATCTTATATGCAAACTAGAGGCCCGGTGCACAGATTCATGCACCGGTGGGGTCCCTTGGCCTGGCCTGTGGGGATTGGGCTGAAACCAGCTCTCCAACATCCCCTGAGGGGTCCCAGATTGCAAGAGGGCACAGGCCAGGCTGAGGGACCCCACTGGTATACGAATCTGTGCACCAGGTCTCTAGTAGGTATATAAGCTCTTTGGTTCATCTCCTCTCGTCCTCAACCCCGACATCAAGGTATGTCAATCTGTCCCATTATGAACAAAATGAATTGACCAATAGGGTATGACTTGAAGCATGGAGGCATCAGCAATTACTTTTGAAGAAAGTGCCAGACATGAAGTGAGGAAAGCATAGTGTTTGTAACAAATGGTGCTGGAAGAATCTGATATCCCGATAAGGGAAAAAAATTAACATATACCCTTACATCAGAACCAGAATTATCTAAAAATGGATCGTAGACCTAAGTACATAAACTAAAATACCTTTTGGAAAAAAAAAAAATAGAACAAAACCTTTGTGACAGGAGGGTTACCAAAGGTTTACTATAATAGGGTACAAAAAAGCATGAACCATAAAAGCAAATTTGAATAATTAGACTTTATTCAAATTACAAAAAAAAATGCTTTTTGAAATCCCTGTAAAAAGTCAATCTACAAACAAAAGTTTTTATTATTCATATTTCTGAAAAGCATAATGTATCCATAATGTATCCATAATGTAAATACTATCTAGCTCAACATATAAATAATATAAACCAATAAAATGGGCAAATAATTTGCAGAAGCCCTTTACAAAAGAAGATATATTGACAGTCAATAAGCACATAAGATTTCCAATATCTTTAGTCATCATAGAAATGTAAATTAAGCTTACTTCACTTTCATTTGGGTGATTCAATTAATAAGACTGATAATATCAAGTATTGGCATGAAAATGGTATAACTAGACCTCTCATGTTGCAAATGTAAAATGGCACAAGCTCTGGAAAACTACTCCGTATTAAATATACACCTTTAAGATGATCCTGCCATTCCATTTGGAAGCATTTACTCTAATTGGTCTTGACACCAAAACTTTTGTATCACCTATTAAAAATCCTGTGACAATACTATCCTCCTAACACTATTCATCTCTTATCTACTCCTCTTCACAGCAAAATTGTTTAAGAAACTATTTGCTCAAACTTCTATCTCTGGTTTTCTTCTCAATATACTTAGTCTACTTCCCACACTATTCAACAGGAACTGTGCTAATCCATGTTATTAATTAATATCCTACGGCCAAAGACAACCATTTTTTTGACTTTCCGTTATACAAAGTATCAACAACACATCACAATTAACCATCCTTTTGTCTTGAAACACTTTCCTCTGTCTTTTTTTTTTTTTAATAACTATCCTAATTATATTTCCCCCTCAATTGTCACTCTTCACAGTTTTCTTGGTTGGCTTTTTCTAGTTTACAAGACCGCTATATGTTTGTGTATCCAAGTGATCTATTATGGCCTCTTCTTGCTGCTCTACACTCTTGCTTTATGTCACTTACCACCGATTAGCTTATAATTTAGAAATTATTACCTCTAACATGAACCTTTTCTTAGTGCCAGAGCTGTATATCCAATTGCCCAGTCATAAACTTCTCTTGAATGTCCAAAATGCATCTTTTTCTTTTTTAAAAAATATTTTTATTGATTTCAGAGAGGAAGGGAGAGAGAGAGAGAGAGAGAGAGAGAGAGAGAGAGAAACATCAATGATGAGAGAGAAACATTGATTAGCTGCCTCCTGGAGGCCCTTTACTGCAGATGGAGCCTACAATCCGGGGGCATGTGCCCCTGACTAGAATCGAACCTGGGACCTTTCAGTCTGCAGGCCGACACTCTATCTACCGGGCCAAACCAGCTAGGGCCAATATGCATCTTAAACTAAGAGGGTCAAAACACAATCACTCTGTTAATTCCCAATCAGCCCAAAGCACATTTCTTTAACCAATGACATACAAATGTGGAGGGGTGGGAGCGGCCTTTCCTAGGGATTCTGTCTGGATACAAGCCATGTTAGAACACTGAGCCTGCCTGCTTCTAAAGTTTCACTTATTGAAGTCCCACTAAATAACAACAAATATAAAAAGCACAAACAAAAATTCTTTAAAATAATGTAAAAAACAACTACAACCCACAAAAGATCAATTTTTATTTTCCTAATCCAAATGGTGACTGCCAAGATTTCAGGGAACTCCATTTTTTCCCCCAAGAGGATAACTTATAAATTATTGAATACAATGCATGCTTTACAAGCTTCGGTTTCCTTACTGTCCCTGTTGATTGCAGCAATGTTCATACAGTCATGTACCACATAACGAAGTTTCCGTAGATAACAGCATATACAGTGGTGATCCCATAAGATTATAATGGAGCTGAAAAGTTCCTGTTGCCTAGTGACTTTGCAGCTGTCATAACATTATTGCACAATGCATTATGCATGTGTTTGTGGTGATGCTGGTGTAAACAAACCTCCTGTGCTGCCAGTTACATAAAAGTAAAGCACATGCAATTATACAGTATAGAATACTTGTTATTAAACAGCCATGTTACTGTTTTTTACTTACTACACTATATTTTTATCATTATTTTAGAGTATACTCTACCCATTGAAAAGTGTGCTGTAAAACACTATGCTGTGTTGCACCAGCAGCAACCCCATACATCTAGTGTTCACCAAGTTTCCTGACGGTGTTCTTTTATCTTGTGCTTTAATCTTGTGTTGTTGTGTATAGCTGTGTAGTGTATGGGCTTGCAGCCAAGGTGTGCAGTAGGCTATACCATCTAGCCTCGGTGTGCAGTAGGCTATACCATCTAGCCTCGGTGTGCAGTAGGCTATACCATCTAGCCTCGGTGTGCAGTAGGCTATACCATCTAGCCTCGGCGTGCAGTAGGCTATACCATCTAGCCTTGGTGTGCAGTAGGCTATACCATCTAGCCTTGGTGTGCAGTAGGCTATCCCAGTGGTCGGCAAACTCATTAGTCAACAGAGCCAAAGATCAACAGTACAACGACTGAAATTTCTTTTGAGAGCCAAATTTTTTAAACTTAAACTTCTAACGCCACTTCTTCAAAATAGACTCGCCCAGGCCGTGGTATTTTGTGGAAGAGTCACACTCAAGGGGCCAAAGAGCCGCATGCGGCTCGCGAGCCGCAGTTTGCCAACCACTGGACTATACCATCTAGCCTCAGTGTGCAGTAGGCTATACCATCTAGGTCTGTGCAAGTGCTTTCTATGATGTCCGCACAATGGTGACATCATCTCATGAAGCATTCCTCAGCATGTATCCCTGTTAGGCAGTGCATGGCTGTATTTCTTTATAACCTCTCTTCTCTCGTATCTTCTGAATTCTTCTTCTCCTGGGTTTCCTAATAGATATTCTTGACTATTCTTTATCAGCCTAAGGCAGTGGTCGGCAAACTGCGGCTCGCGAGCCACATGCGGCTCTTTGGCCCCTTGAGTGTGGCTCTTCCACAAAATACCACAGCCTGGGCGAGTCTATGTTGAAGAAGTGGTGTTGGAAGAAGTTTAAGTTTAAAAAATTTGGCTCTCCAAAGAAATTTCAATCGTTGGCCTGTTGATATTTGGCTCTGTTGACTAATGAGTTTGCCGACCACTGGCCAAAGGTGTTGCCTTTGTTTTCTTGTCTTTTCCTTTGAGAATATGATTGCTACACAGGTGCCTGCACTATCCAACTATATAATTATATATGTATTTCCCCCCCATAATTCTCCCCCTGGTCACAGTTTTGCCACTTAGTCAAACAAGCCAGCAACATGAGTGTAACCAAAATGCTGACTGTCAAGATTCCAGAGAACTCCATTTTTTCAGCCCTAGCGTTTTCTTCTGTATTAACACCATATTCAGCAATTTCAGTAATGCTGCCAGTTTTGTCACATAAGTATTTTTTCCATCTACCCCTTTACTTATTCCTTTTCCAGGTCCTCCTCATTTATTATATGAGTGGTTGCAACTTCCATGTAACTAACGTCTTGTCCAGTAGTGACAATCTCCCTCCCCCTGAGATTACGTCAGTTTTTTTTTTTCCTAAAAGTCCAGAGTGGCCTATTAAAAATGAAAATATGGTCATTTCATTCCCGTGCTTACTAGGTTTTCAATACCTCTGGATAGTTTAGAAGGTACACCCAAGCTTGTTATCATCCCATGCAACATCTCCGTGACCTGGTTGGCCCAGTACCTTTCATCTTCCTCATCTCTTCATTCTTACCTTTTTTAGTAGATGAAATTGTCATCTTAATAGTCCAAAAATGGTAAACATGGGCCATTTTATAGTGCTTAACGAATCTTATACTCAAATAATACTGAAAAGTCTTAAATTTCCAGAATATTCTATTTCTTGACTCTATGACGATTCTGACAGTCTTGTTAAGAAAAATCCATCAAATTCCGATTTCAGAACCTTAAACTCTTCTGGTAGCTTTTGCTTATTGTTCTTTGTTAGACCTCTCACTGATCTTCACCTCTGAACTATTCCTGGGAATTAGTCTTAACCATAGTAAGTTAGATACCCATGGAGCTTCTAACAGATCTTGTACTAACCCACACCAGAATAATGATATAGAATGGGAATAGAATTTGTTCTTTTTCCCCTTTAGTTACATGATGCTAAGTGATGTGAAGTCTCTGAAATTAGTTTTCTCTATTATGAAATTAGGATAACAAAAAATAAGTCTCTATAGTATAATTCATATATATTCATAATGCACCTAGTGAAAAATATTATAAACTTTCAAATTATTTTGATGTTAATAATAACTCTTAAGGAGACTTCCAAAATAACACCAGGACCAGATAATTATCACTTATAATTAAAAGTCAGATTTAAGGCCTCAATTTTAAATGAAAACATATGATGAATATTGCTATAAGTAATTATAATAAGCAATAAAATCCCACAAAAAGTTATGGTGTTTCCAAAAATAATATAAACATATTTGTTGCATTAATATAAGTTTGTATATTTCAGCCAATTCTATAATATTTAAATTATTACAGAAGGTTAAAACTCTTCGTGAAATTACTTTTGTAATCATTATTATAGTTCTAATTTTCTCCATTAATTTTAAGAAGCTATTCAAAATGAAAAGTTAAATTTATATTACACTGTCTCCTGAATTCTTCAAATAGCTTACAGATTATTTTAATGTAACAAAAAGATGTATTATGTAGTATCATTACAATTAGAGTAGACCTTCCTCATACCTTTCTTTGGAACAAAACTGATGAGACAGTAGGAGTACTAAAATGAGCACATAATGAGATGATTTTTCAGTAACTAAAATTTTAATCATGCTTAAACGGTGAGGTTACAGTAAAATGTGTGAAGGCTGACGTTATGGTAGATAACGTTTATCTAGAACCTGGTTTCCTTCCATCTGTGTCCTTGTCACTCTCAACATAACGTTAGGTCCCTTAGGGTTGCAACATGTTTTTTGTCATCACCGGCATTGTTGCTTCATAGAAAAATATCCATTGGTGGAGAAGGTAATTTCTCTATGTTTGATCACGAAGGAAAACCTTTCACAAGTGTAATGGAGACAGACCTCTTTAAACCTACTTGATGACACACAACCAGTCATTGGTACCAATAAAAAAATTTCCTTGATTATCTTGAGTATCTAATATTCATTACCCGTGGCTGGTGAGAGGCAGCCCAGGCTTCCTTACCTGGATAAAATATACTTTCCTTAGCCACAAAAAAAAAAAAAAAAAAAAAAAAAAAAAAAAAAAAAAAGGGAATAGCTATTTTCCAGGTGTGGCTTGCTTTAAACTGAATTCTGTCCCTGGTCAGTGTGGCTCAATCGTTTGGAGCACCCTCCGATGCATGGAAGGGTCACATGTTTTACTCCCAGTCAACACACCCAAGTTGTGGTTCGATTCCCGGTAGATCGAACCGCAGATTCATGTTTCTCTCTCACATAGATGTTTCTCTCCCTCTCCCTTCCTCGCTCTCTCTTAAAAACAAAACAGAACAAAAAACGTTAAAACATATCCTTGAGTGAGAATTAAACCAAATTCTGTTCCAAACCACAGAGTGGGATTGCAGTTGTTCAGGATGTGTGTCTGCATCGTCATCATAAAGGGAAGCTATAGAGTTGCTAACAGAGAAAAGAGTTATTAAATGACAAGAAGAAAAAAGAGAAGGAGGAGGAGAAACAGAAAGAGAAGAGAGCAAAACGAGGAGGAGCTAGACTAATATCACAATGCCATAAATAGTAAGATTCTAAATAAGGTATCCTATTGAGAACTTTCAATTTGTGGTTCTCAGGTCATGGATAACAAGAGGTTTACTACAGGAAATCCTCATATTCATAGATTCCACATATTATCTTCTACATGATTAAAAATGTATCTTGCATATTTAGTGATAATAGGTGCTACTATTGAATTAACAAAATTCAAATTGTTACTGAAATCATTATAGCCTTTGTTTTAAAAACAATTTATATATTGAATATGTAATGATTACTATATTGGGATTTATGAACAGTTTTTTATTTTAACAAAGAAAAGGTGGAGATCACTGATAGAGACAATCCTATATAATAAAGAGCTAATATGCTAATTAGACCGAAGCCAGAGCTGTGAGGGCTGGCTGAGGCTGCGAGGGGCTGGGAGGGCCAGCCGAGGCAGCTGGGGCTGCGAGGGCTGAGCCCCTTGCATGAATTTCGTGCACGGGGCCTCTAGTCCTATATAATAAAAGGCTAATATGCAAATAGACTGAACAGTGGAATGACCGGTTGCTATGACATGTACTACCACCAGGGGACAGATGCTCAATGCAGGAGCTGCTCCCTGGTGGTCAGTGTGCTCCCACAAGGGGAGCACCACTCAGCCAGAAGCTGGGCTCACGGCTGGCAAGTGCAGCGGTGGTGGCGGGAGCCTCTCCCACCTCCATGGCAGCGCTAAGGATGTCCGACTGGTGGCTTAGGCCTGCTCCCCTGGGAAGCGGGCCTAAGCCGTCAGCCAGACACCCCCCAAGGGCTCTCAGACAGCAAGAGGGCACAGGCCGAGGGGACCCCCCCCCCCGAGTGCATGAATTTCGTGCACTGGGCCTCTAGTGTTTAATAATAAACTAGTGGGAGTTTCAAAGTGAAAACCTAAGCATTGTACCCTCTGCCCCTTCGTTTATACCTTCATGTCTAGAAGTCTCTCTGGATAAATCCTTCTGTGGGATTGAGACTCTCCATTAGGTGAGTCACTGGACCCATAGGGCTTATGATTTATTCTCCTCCTGAGCAGCCGCACTGAGAGTTATAAATCATCACACAGGTCACCTCTAAATCTCCTAAACGCAGCATACACGATAAAGGGCGTCTCACCCAATGGAAGGGAAATATCCCAAAGCACACAATTATTCCTGGGAAATAAATGTGCATCAGAGCCGAGACTGGCTTAGAGTTTACTAGTAGTCACCTGTGCATTTAAGATTTTCTCAGATTGAGTTTTCAAGATACTCCTACCAGGATAAAAAAACAAACAAAAAAAAAAACACCTACTTTGCCCTGGAGAGAGATGAAAAACACACTGCAAAGCATGAAGGATTTGAATGGGATGTGGAACCATGGCTATGATATTGGTGTGTTTCAAAACAAAGCTGTGGACTCACGTGACCTAAGCAATAGCTTAAAGGTGGGCACATTCAAGATACTAGCAACTGCAGCAAGGGAAGTGATGGAAAACGGAATTACTCCAATCTAGTTGGAGAAGTAGATTAAAACCAAAGTATGGCGTGTTTGGAGTGCCCCTACTTCCCTAAAACTCTACTTAAGATAATAAGCGCCTCAACTGGAGATGGGGCTGTGGGGATGAGAAGGGGGAGGCGTTTCTGATGTTAGTTCAGGGTACAGGCTCTGGAGTAGACAGCTTGGGTTTAATTCCTGCCTCCTCTCTACATGAGCATTGGCCCGTTCCTTACACTGCTCTGTGTCCCAGCTGTCAAAGCAGGAAAATAACACTGTCTACCTCATGAGTTTGTGAGGGTTAAATTAAATATAGAGCACTCGGAAGACTGTTCAGAAGTTAGTAAGTGCTCTGTAAATGTTAGCTAACATTATTCCCAGCTCCCTTAATTTTAAGTTTGAATTGGGAAAAAAGAAACACATGGTAAAATCATTTGAAATAGTTTACCTTCTAAATAGCTCAATATTTGAACACGTACATTATCATGCAGTGTATAGTATCACTTTAATTCAAAATATTTTTGTGCTATGTCAATGTGGGGCAGCAATTTTTTTCAAAAGCCATCTAAATAACATTATATTAATGCACATCACTTTGCAAAGAAGAGAGAATTGTTAAGAGATGGGTCAGTGTATTTTATACACAGCACATGCTTTTCTTCAGTAATAGGATGGTACCAGTGAGCAGGATTAGGTAAATGCAGGCCTACAAAAGCAGCTTAGTTCAATGGACTTGCTGAAGGTCACGTGTTAACAATTTTATGCGAAACCCCATGACAAGTAAAGGATTTAAAATATTAGATGACAACATTCAGTTGAATTATTTTCTTTAGGAGGGAGTTCTGAAGACCCTTTTTGAGAGCTCTTTGTGAGAAGAGGCATGCTCTATATTTTTCTTGACAGCTTACATTTGTGCTGAACGAGGCATACACACCTTGTGGCAATGTAATCTGTTCCTAAACATCGTTTTTTTCTAAAGCAAGAACAAGGCTCTAAGTAATTATTAATAGATAAAGTGGCATTGCTACTCATGTAAGCATGTGATTAACAGGAACTGCATAATATCATAAATGGCAAGGAAAAATAAAAACACAAAAACATAATAAAGATGCCAGTCACTAGCATCATCGTTTACTTCCCTAAAAATCTGGCCAGAGAATATGCACACGGTTCAGACAGAATTAGGGAAAGGGATATAATGAGCACCACTTAGAGACTTGCTGCGATGTTCCAGGCATTGCTGCTCTCTGAGTGTTAGCTGCTTTAACCCTTGCAGCTACTTGTGTTAGATTTTGTTGTTCCATTTCATTGATTTAGAAACTGAGGCTTAGACTTCAGGGTTATCTTAATTTAGGGTCTACATTCTTAAATCTGTGCTCCCAAAATTATAGTATAAGGACTTTTGCATGAGAACTCCTAGGGGCACTTGTTAAAATGCATATTTTAGGACCCACAGCAGAATTAAGTCATACTATCTGGAGATAAAAGCTCAGTGTTCATTTGAATATGCTTCTAGATGATTCTCATATTCAATAAAATCTGACAAACATTGTTTATCAACTAGCAAAATCAATTGCTCCTAACTTTATTTCTAAATCACATAACATTAAACCTATTTTACAGATTAAGAAATTGAGTTTCCCAGATGCCATTAATTTGAAATTTTAGTATATATAATTTGAAATTATAATAATACATACATTGCAATAAAAATGATTAAATAAATTTCTGAATATTTTCAAATAATGAACTAATATTGCTGGCAAATAACTGATATTTAAGAATGAGTCCCTAAGGACTTATGTTAGTTTATATTTTATGGTGATGATGATGATAGTGATGTGTATTTATAGAAGTGTCAAATTTCTTACAAATTGTATTGCCCATTGTTGGTTCCATAAAAGAGGTCTTCTCTGTTCAGAAAAAGAAGGGGAAAACAAGTTTTAGTCTAACTTATTCTGCTTTTAGGATCTCAGCATTAGGCTTAACCTTTATTTTTGTATATTCTTTATTTTACATTTAATTGTTATCTGAAAGTAGCAAGCATGATTTGCCTCATACATGATACATACTATATACATATATATATATATATGTGTGTGTGTGTGTGTGTGTGTGTGTGTGTAAAATCATAAGATACGATTTTTAAAAAATTATTTTTGGTGGCTTTAGGTAAATGTTCCTGCTAATATATTATGGTTTTAGGATTATGACTGTTATTAATTAAACTTCATAATATATTGGTGGTTGGATGTATTTTAGTGAAAACAGAACACAGTTGAGAAGAGTATATTGGTTTAAAGTTAACAAATTCAGAGTTCATAGCATTATATAAACTGCATTATAAAGAAAAGCAAAACTTACACATGCTAAGTATAAGATTGTGTTTTATCTATTTTTGTTATTCTTTCAGGATATTATTATACTAGCTCTATCTAGTGGTCACATGCAAATATTACACTAAGCTCATAAATATAAGCTTAATTTGCAATTCTTTTTTTTAATTGTGAGAGGAGCACTTAACGTGATACAATATTGTTAACTGTAGGTAGAATTTTGCAGTACAGCTCATCTCTAGAACTGAATCATCTTGTATAACTGAAACGTTGGGCCTGTTGACTAGAAACTCCCCATTTTTCCCTGCTCCCAGGCACTGAGAGCCACCATTCTACTCTGTTTCTGTGTGTTTGACTGTAACAGAAGTTATTTTTAAACCAGGCTTAGTTACTAAAATTGAGGCTTTTGATTTGTGTTTTCTTAGCATTGATTTTGAGGTATAACAATCTAAATAACGAAAGAATGTAAAATATTTAAAAAACTCAAAATAAACTAAGAAAATTCAATAAGATTATAAAACACTAGAGGCTCAGTGCACGAAATTTGTGCACAGGCGAGGGGGGGGATCCCCTCAGCACCCCCTGCACCCTCTCCAATCCAGGATCGGGCCTAAACTGGCAGTCGGACATCCCAGGACCGCTGGCTCCTAACTGCTCACCTACCTGCCTGTCTGATCACCCCTAACTGCCCCCCCCTGCCAGCCTGCTCATCCCTAACCACCTCTGCCTGCTGGCCTGATTGCCCCTAACTGCCCCCCACTGCTGGCCTCATCACCCCCAACTGCCCCCTGCCAGCCTGGTTGCCCCCAACTGCCCCCCCTCCCCGCTGGCATGGTCACCCCACGCAGCCTGCTGTTCAGTTGTTTGACCATCCCTCACAAACCGCCCCCCCCCCCCCCCCCGCCAGCCTTGTCCCCCCACACAGCCTGCTATTCGGTCGTTACTGTGATGGAGTCCTGGACAATTTGCATATTACTCTATTATTAGTATAGATTATCTTAAAAACATTATAATATTAAACAATCATGATCATAGCAGGGTGTATCATTTTTGAAAAATTGATGAGAAGTATCTTAACCTAGTGATTAAGCCTAGATTTATGTCTTCCAATGGAATAAAATTTTATTGTGGAATATTACACAATATCAGTATTAATATTTGTGACCTTCTTATTACAAATAATGTAACATATTGTCATCAAAGAACTTTCATATTTCACATAAGTAACATGTAATCTAATTTTTCATGCTTTCATGTAAATAATAACTTTAAAGAATATCATTTAGCTATTGTAATAAAAAAAACCCAACTCCAACTTAATGGCTTCAAACAACAATCTTTTATCTAAGGGGTAACTGTGTCATCTGGATGGTTCTGTTGATCTGGGCCAGATGCAGTGACCTCTCAGCTAAGCTCATGCATCTGTGGTCCGATGCCAGGTCACCTGCTTGTTTAGCTGGGGACTGACTGGTTCCTCCTCCCACCTCTTATAGGCCATCCTGGGCTTCTTCACCCAGTGGCTCCATAGGGTTTCAAGGGAAAGGGTGGAAGTACGCAAAGCTTCCTCTGATTCCTAGAATTGGAAGTGGTACCATATTACTTGCATTGCACTGTATGACCACAAGAAGGCATAAGGCATATATATGTAAGGAGAGAGGAAAGAGATTCCTCTCTGATCTGAATTGCTGGGAACTCACATGGCAAAGAGCATGGACATAGGGAGAAGTGAAGAATGATGGTCAGATTTTCAATCTACCACAAGAATTAAGGGATTTAAAAATAAGGATTTTCACAGGTGTTCTATTTCTATAATTTAACATGAGGTCTTTTTAAGTTGAAAAACAGGTCTCTTTTTTCCTAAATATTAAGGATAGTAATGATTAGTCCTTTTTTTATAAAGATAGGCCAATAAATACCATTGCTTATAAATGTAATATGATAAATTGCAACACCTGAATTTAGATCTATGCTTCACTTAAGTTCCTCAGTGGAAATAGAAGCTTTGGACTGAGAGGCCCAGGACCTGGGTCTGGCTCCCTGCAGATGCAATTGTCAGTTCCACGTGAGAAAAATCACTTTCTTCACTTGTGTCTTGCTTGCCCCTCTGTATAACGAGAATATTTGAGTAGCCTCCAAGGTTTCTTCCAATGCTTTTTAAAATTTTAGGGTTACTTCTAACATGTTTGTGACAGCCCTCCCAATCCATTGTTTCCTTTGCTAAAAGCAATCAATATTTATTTCAACTAGCAATTAATTGTCACTCAAAGACATCTAAATAGACTAGGACATAAGCATATCAGTCAAAGAAAAATTATTTTTAACATCTTTGTGACAATGACCATCTGGGTTCACAGTCTTTTAACATGTAATTTTAGGCCAACATTTTCTGAAGAAAACACACACACACACACACACACACACACACAAACATCTCCCTGTTTTTGCCAATGTTAATGTGATATATTAATACAGTATATTTTCAATTAGTCATACTTAAAAATGCTAATCATACATATTTCTATCCTTACATCTGTCTGTCCACCTACCTACCTATCATCTCTTTGATTTCTATAGAATGCCTACCAGAGATGGAATTATTTGTAGTAGAAAAATATATTTGTAGTAATAATGTTTTTGAAGTTTTGATAAGTATATCACTATAATGTACAAGGTTAGCATTAGGTGAAATTTAAACTGGGGAGAGGGTTATTCAGGGACTTTGCACTATCTTTGCAACTTAATATAAATTAAAAGTTGTTTTAAAATGAAAAGTTTAAAATAATGCAAAAAGAAAACTTAAGTATCAACCTAAACCTTTATTTGTAAGAAAATAAAAAAATACATTGCAGTATATTCAGACTATATGAAAGTTAACAATGAATTAACCAGACTTACATACATCAATATAGGTAGATCTCATGACATACATTTTTTGAAAGCAAATGATACAACAAAAGAAGTTTAATTAAAATTAAGGAAATGCTAAAATATTACATTTTTTCTACATATGCATATATACACATATATTTTAAAGATCATGTAGAGAAGATGCACTGTATTTATGATAATGGCAATGCAACAACACAGGGGAGAGCAACGTAAGGAGGAACAAACTAATCTGGTAATGCTTTGTTTCCTTAAAGAAAATCTGCAGCAGACTTGTAAATAAAATCAGGTTGCTTCAAAAATACCAGTTCTGTACCTTAAAATAATACAATGTTACATGTCAGTTATATCTCAGAAATACTGGGAAAATACCTGTTGGAAAACCATTAAAGACAATTCTCATTAGGTAATTCCAAATTTTCACTTTTCCCCTCTGTGTTTTTATCTAAAGTTCTGTATTGGAGAAAATATAGAATGCCCATTAACATCAACTATTTTGTGTCTGTCAGTATCTCCTAACTCTCAAATCTAGCTTCTCTCTCTCTCTCCTCGTTACTTTCATTCCGATTTTAATGAGATCCTCTAATCCTCTCACCAGCTCTCTGCCTGTTGCCTTTACTTAATTGGTATTTCTGTCTCTGGCTCAGCCACACTCTAACATCCTGTGGCTGATCAATGTTCCTCAAGTGCAGCACTGATTGAATCCTTAGCCTGCTCAATCACTTTAAATGACATCCAAGTATCAATTCAATTAAATACAAATCCATTTGCCTGATTTTTAAATAATTCCGCAAAATGACCTCAACCGAACGTGCCAGTCTATTACCCACTTAGGCTGCACACTTACATAGCCTCGCAGCTGCCCAGACCCGCCAACAGCTCCTGGACAAGTTTTGTGTTTTGTCACCTTCACTCCTTTTTATACTTGTTAAATCTTCCGTTTAGAATACCTTCTCCAAACATTTATCCTCCTGAAATCCCGTCCAATCATCAAAGGGGGGAATAAAATAACTATGTTCTTTTGTGATATTTTTCTGATCCTGGTTTATTTACCCTTACCTTCTTCAAGTGTGACTTTCCTTTTAAGGGCTCACAGCACTTAACTTATACCTTTTAATGACACTTGAGTATAGTAGATATCTACTTGCCTTAAACCTGTGTAACTGTCGCCTGTAAGAGGTTAGGATTTATGCCAATGACATCAGTTGCTATAGTTTAAGAAATTAATTAGTCTTAATATAGATATATTTGGATATGCAATTTATGGAATTGAAAAAAAGTGTGAAAAATAGTATTAAAATATTTGAGATAGTTATGGAAATGACTTGATGTAGAAAGATAATAATGTAGAGATCAAAGTGTGGTGTCTATTGACAAGTAGCTTAATACTCGAATAACCACCTTAGCAATCACCAGTTGAAGGGAATATGTAAAATTCCTAGGTCAGCATTTCACAAAGAAAAAATACATCATTATTGTATTGAGTAGTTCAACAAGGCTATTGAACTGAGTGAAATAGAACTGTCCAGGAAAGTATTACTTTAGCAGTGGTCGGCAAAATCATTAGTCAACAGAACCAAATATCAACAGTACAACGATTGAAATTTCTTTTGAGAGACAAATTTTTTAAACTTCTTCTAACGCCACTTCTTCAAAATAGACTCACCCAGGCTGTGGTATTTTGTGGAAGAGCCACACTCAAGGGGCCAAGGAGCCGCATGTGGCTCGCGAGCCACAGTTTGCGGACCACGGCTAAGGGATACTTATATTAATAATATTGTAATATATGTAGTTATTTTTACATATATCATGGCTTTTACCATATCCTCTTGACAATCACAGACAAGAAAATATAATGGTTAGAGGCAAGTCTAGAGGGCCATTTTGTGGACACACAGAATGTTCATCTGGTCCACACTAATTGCTAAATACTTGCCAATCACTGATGGACAAGAATTAGGCCAAATGGTTTTATTGGAATAAATATCTAAGCTGCGTTTTAACGAGGGAAAAGTTTAGATACAGGCAGAGTCTGTAGCCTGTGAAAATTGAGAGGGCTTAAAATAATGGGGCTCATTTGAAGAGCAGTAGATAATTTGACATAGAATTTATAACTTGGCAGGAGGGAGTGGTAAGAGAAGATACCAGGGAGGTAGGCATGCAGCAGCTCCTTCTTTATGGCAAACTAAGACTTGTGTGCAAGTTTCATTAGAATAATTCAGCAAAAAATGACACGGACTATTTTTTTGTATTCTGTGATAGATTAGAGTACAAATAAGTCTGGAGGCCACTGCAGACTAAAACATACATCACAAAATAACTGTGTACAGTGCATTTCCTTTCTGTGGTATATTCAGTTTATAGTTACTTATATCTAGCCAAATATTAATATTTTTCTATGTTCTTTATTCCATCATCCATCTCCATGATTACATTTGGCATTATTTTCCATCTAACTTAAACATTGTTTTTGGAATTCCCTTTAATGTGTTTAGCTCATGATCTTACTGTTTTTGTTGTAAAATTATATATATTTTACTTACAATTTTGAA
The DNA here is from genome assembly GCF_963455305.1 of Plecotus auritus. Lineage (NCBI taxonomy): Eukaryota > Metazoa > Chordata > Mammalia > Chiroptera > Vespertilionidae > Plecotus > Plecotus auritus. Next base: position 21,256,537 of record NC_137777.1, on the reverse strand, counting down.
GAATACTTTTATTGGATATGTAAGCTAGATTGACAGTTAATATCAGTCAGCATTTTGAAGATATTCTAAAGTCTTTAGACTTCCATTTTTTTATTTTATTTTTTTTTTAGAATAAACTCTTAATATTGTTGGTTCTTTTGCACTTAAAATATCTGGTTATCAGTATATTTTTAAAGATTTTTCTCTGTCTTTAATTCTCAGTAGTTAATCTTTGTCTGCCTACTTAATGGTTTTTGTTGCTTTAAATCCTACTTGATATTTATAAGGTTACTTTACTTTGATTCTTTAACTTTATTGAGGAATAACTGATAACTATAACTATATATTTAAAATGTACAGTGTGACATACATATACATTGTAGAATAATGACCAAGATAAAAATAATTAACACATCCATAACCTCACATAGTAAACATAGATAAAATTTATATGGTGAGAATGCATGCTATTCTTAACCTGTAAGTATACAATAATGTATTATTAAGCACCATTTTATTCTCTGTCTCTATGAAATCTTTTTATTTTTTAAATTCTATATATGAGATACCACATAATATTTTTCTTTCTCTTTCTGGCTTATTTAATTTAGTATAATATCAATAGATTCAACCATGTTGCAGATGACAGGATTTCCTTCTTTCTCTTGTCTGAGTAACATTTGTGTGTGTGTGTATCACATTTTCTTTGTCCATTGACATGTTGAGGACATTTAGGTTGTTTCTATTGCTAATAATGGTGCAGTAAACATTGGTATGCAGATATCTCATTCTATGTGTGTCCTTAAAGCTTAATTTAATAGTGTGTGGGCAGCATAAAGTTCGGTTTTATATTTTTATCTATTCAGCCATTCTATGTCATCTAATTGGATAAATTAATCCATTTATATTTGGAGTATTTACTGGGGAAGGACTTATTTTTGCCATTTTTAAAAATTACTTCCTGATTCTTTTCTTTCTTTCTTTCTTTCTTTCTTTCTTTCTTTCTTTCTTTCTTTCTTTCTTTCTTCCTTTCTTTCTTTCTCTTGCCCTTTCTCTTTGTGAATTGATGTTTTGTAGGGGTATACTTTCATTCTTTTTTTTTTTTCTTTATGATTTGTGAAACTCATAGAAATTCTCCCAAATTATCTGCTGTCTCATTCAAAAAGTATGTCTAGCTCTTACTGGTTCTGTGACATTTATATATATGAAAATCATTATATATGAGAAATGTGTTTTTATATACATCAGTTTTATTATATAAAGCAGGATAAAAGAGCAGTCTTTAATTCATAGGGCTGTTGTGAGAATTAAGTGAAGTGCTACATAAAATTTTTTTTTTCTTTTTTTTTTTTTTAAATAAATCTTTATTCAGATTATTACAATTATTTCTCCTTTTTCCCCCCATAGCTCCCCTCCACCCCTTTCCCACCCCACCTTCTGCCCTTACCTCCCCCCCACTGTCCTCATCCATAGGTGTATGATTTTTGTCCATTCTCTTCATGAACCCCCCCATACCCCTTTCCCCCTGAGAATTATCAGCCCACTCCCTTTCTATGCCCCTGATTCTATTATATTCACCAGATTATTCTGCTCCTCAGGTTTTTAATTCACTTGATTTTTAGGTTGGCTTGTTGATAGATATGTATTTGTTGTTCATAATTTTTTCTCTTTACTTTTTTCTTCTTCCTCTTCTTTAAGAATACCTTTCAGCATTTCATATAGTACTGGTTTGGTGGTGATGAACTCCTTCAGCTTTTTCTTATCTGTGAAGCTCTTTATCTGCCCTTCAATTCTGAATGATAGCTTTGCTGGGTAGAGTAATCTTGGTTGTAGGTTCTTGCTATTCATCACATTGAAAATTTCTTGCCACTCCCGTCTGGCCTGCATAGTTTCTGTTGAGAAGTCAGCTGACAGTCGTATGGGTGCTCCCTTGTAGGTAATTAACTGTTTTTCTCTTGCTGCTTTTAATATTCTCTCTTTGTCTTTTGCTCTTGGCATTTTAATTATGATGTGTCTTGGTGTGGTCCTCTTTGGATTCCTTTTGTTTGGGGTTCTGTGCGCTTCCTGGACTTGTAAGTCTATTTCTTTCACCAGGTGGGGGAAGTTTTCGGTCATTATTTCTTCAAATAGGTTTTCAGTATCTTGCTCTCTCTCTTCTTCTGGCACCCCCATAATTCTGATGTTGGTACGCTTGAAGTTGTCCCAGAGTCTTCTTACATTATCTTCAACTTTTTGGATTTTTTTTTTTGCTTTTTGCTTTTTCGGTTGAGTGTTTTTTGCTTCTTTGTATTTCAATTCTTTGACTTGATTCTTGTGTTCCTCTATTCTGTTTCTGGGTCTCTGTATAATATTTTTTATTTCAGTCAGTGTATGTTTAATTTCTAGTTGGTCCTTTTTCATATCTTCGAGGGTCTCGTTATATTTATCAGCCTTTTCTAGGATATTCTTAAAAAGTCTTATAACGGTGGTTTTGAATTCTATATCCAGTCGTTTGTTTTCCTCCATTTCTTTCGTTTGTGATCTGATTCTTTGACCCCGCATTTTCACTGCTTCCCTGAGTTGGTAAGGTAGATATTTGTGCTAGGTTTCCAATATGGCCCAGTGGGTCTGCTTCCCCAGTTAACCTGAGGTGGACACTCTTGGTGCACCCCTTTGTGGACTGTGTGTACAGCCTTGTTGTAATTAAGTCTTTATTGTTGTTGGTATCACTGGGAAGAATTGACCTCCGGGCCAGTTGGCTGTAAGGATCAGCTGTGTCTATGCTGGGAGAAGCCCGGTGCTGGAGACAGCCTTATAGGATTAGACTTGCCAAATTGCAATAGCCTCTGTGCTCAGCTTGGATGGGGTGGAGTCTCAGTCTTGGCTTCCTGTCAGCCCCGCCCCTGCGCGCATGTGCGCTTTCAGTCCTCCGCCTTCCCCAGCTCGAGTCTCCGCCTGAGAGTCCAGACTCCCCCCACAAGAGCGTGGGTCCCCAGGGGCTCGCCTGGAACTGGGGTTCACTGCAGTCAGAACTGGGGCTCGGTGCAGTCAGAATCCTCTGACTCCCCTCCACTAGGGAAAGCCTGTGGCAACCCCCGCAGCCTTTGTGCGCACCGGCGCGGCGCGTGTGCGCACTTTCGGTCCTCCGCCTTCCCCGGCTCCCGAGTCTCCGCCCGAGAGTCCAGACTCCCCCTACAAGAGCGTGGGTCCCCAGGGGCTCGCCTGGAACCGGGGTTCACTGCAGTCAGAACTGGGGCTCAGTCAGGATCCTCTGACTCCCTTTCACTAGGGAAAGCCTATGGCTACCTCCGCAGCCTTTGTGCGCACTGGCCCGTGTGCGCCTTCAGACTTCTGCCTTTCCCAGCTCGCGGTCCGAGGCTTCCTTCCCCCTTCCGCCAGAGGAAGTCAGCCAAGCTCTCAGCCGCCCTTCCTCTCTGCGTGCACAAAGCCCCTTTGCTGTACCTCCAATTCTCTGTGAGCTTTTCTCCTTCCTTCTAGTTGTAGAATTTTCACTCAGCCTGCTTTCCTGTGGTTCTGGATGGTGTCCGTTCTGTCTTTTAGTTGTAGTTTTGAAATTGTTGTGCGAGGCAGCAGTTTAGGTGTTTACCTATGCCGCCATCTTGGTTTCTCTACATAAAATTTTTATGAAGAATTCAATAAACACTAAGTATATTTATATTTATTGACCAAATTTTATGTCCCAGTTATTAATGATAAGGGTAATGTTGTACCATGTGAGTCCAACCACCTGTCATGTTCCAAGATTCTGGTCAAATTTTGCAGGGACTCATTGTATATTTGTTAAAGAAAAGATATTTTTTAAGAGACAACAGAAATGCACATAGGCCAAGATTCAACAGGTAAGATAAGGAATAGGCTCCCTGATATTCACATTATTCCCCCATGGAGTATTTCAGCACCAGGGTTTCTCTAGCCCTTAGAGTGAAAATGTTCTCTTCCTATTATGCCTTTCTTGTCACTTACTTTCCTTTCTTATAGCACAATTGAGTAGAGCAGTATAGTTTATGTTGGAAAATTCAGTCTTAACTTGGGGTTGCCAACTTTTTTTGTGTGTAAAAGTAAGTTGGGGAGAGATGGATCAACACTGTTTTGAAAGAGGTCTTCACTATATTTATAGTGTGATGTGTCAAATCAATTGTATACTCTTTAGATTTTTATAGGTGAGTGGGATAATTCCTTTACATTCAATGCTGATAAAGCAGACTAAATTATATGATCATTACAGTGGACCTGGGAAGAAATTATCACTGTTATATCTGTTTTAGTTAAAATTGGATATTATCAACTGTAAGCAGAATTCTAGATTTGAGGAGTATTTCAAAATGATCATTGAGGTTGTTCAGTTCATTATTTCTAATACACAGAATCATGGAATATTCTTTGACTGATCACATACCATCAGATTGATAGTATAAATATTCATATTACCCAAAGTGATCCACAGATTCAATACAATCTGTATCAAACTCTCAAGGGCATTCTTTACAGAAATACACAAAAAAAAATCTGGACTTCATATAGAACCATAAAATACTCCAAATAATCAAAGCTACCTTTTTTAAAATATATTTTTAAATGTTAGTTTCTTTTTAAGAAACTTTATTGTTGAAAGTATTGCTGAGAGTGTTGGTACTGGAGTCATGATTCTAGCAATTAATTCCTGGTGCACCAACTGTGTGACTTTGAGGAAGTTATTAAACAAATATAGATCTTATATTTCTCACTGGGATAAGAGGCAAATTAAACTCTAATTTTAAGTAGTCAGATAAAAATATAATTCATTGCCCTGGCTGGTTTGGTTCAGCATCGGCCTGTGTTCTGAAGGGTTCCAGGTTCAATTCTAGCCAAGGGCACATGCCAGGGTTATGGGCTCGATCCCCAGGGGGGAGCATGCAGGAGGCAGCCAACCAATGATTCTCTCTCACCATTGATGTTTCTATCTCTCTCCCTCTCCCTTTGTCTCTGATATCAATAAAAAATATATATATATATATATATATATATATATATATATATATATATATATAATTCATGTAACACCCTCCACAGAGTGTCTCACTCTAAGTGCCCCATAAAGATTAGCTTTTAATTTATTAAATTTTACTACATTTTACATAAGTTATATTCTTCTTTTACATAGCAAATCACTATTTCTGATTAAAGTAGAAGTTTAATATTCTATTATGATTTTCATATTAAAGATGACCTTGTGTTCTATTTTTTCAATAATTCTGCTCTTATTTTTATCTACTTTAAACATGAAATTATCAATAACTCAATAGACATAAAATCTATGTTAAAATTTAAAAAGACATATTTTCCAGTTTTATTAAAGTATAATTGGCAACTAAAATTGTATATATTTAAGATGTACAATTTGATGGTTTGACATAGGTACATACACATTGTGAAATAGTTATCACAATCAAGCTAAATAAATTTATCACTTTCTGTAATTATTTTTATTGTGTGTGTGTGATGTGTAAACATAAAATCTGTCCTTTAAGAAGTTTCAAGTATATTAGTCATTTTGTTATACTTCAGATCTCCAGAACTGATTCATCTTGCATCAAAGGAAACTTTTTACCCTTTGAACAACACTCCTCATTTCTTCCTCCCACCTTGCTCCTGTAACCAGCATTCTACTCTCTGCTTCTATGAGTATGTTTCCTATTCCACATGTAAGTGACATCATGCAGTATTTGTCTTTCTGTGTCTGATTTATTTCACTTAACATAATGTCCTCTTGATTCATCCACGGTATTAAAATAACAGGATTTACTTCCTTTTCATAATAATAACCATCTCTGTGGGTTTATAACCCACATTTATTTATTTTATCTATTCATTCATCAGCAGATACTGAAGTTGTTTCCTAATTTGGCTATTGTAAAAAATGTTGCATTGAACCTGGGATAGCAGATATCTCTTTGACAGTGATTTTATTTTCTTTGGATATATACCTAGAAGTTGACTGCTGGACCATAGGTTATTTTTAATATTTTGAGGACCCTCAATACTCTTTCCATAATGGTTGTACAAATTCACATTCTTACCAGTAACATACAAGGATTCCCTTTTCTCCACATTTTTGCCACCTTGTCTTCTTTTGTCTTTTTTATAATAGCCATTCTAACAAGTGTGAGGTGATATATCTTGTTTCAGTTTTCATTTTTATTTCCCTGAATAGTGATATTGAGCATCTTTTTCATTTAACTGTTGGCCACATGTATGTTTTCTTTGTAGAAATGTCTATTCAGAGTCACTTGACCATTTTTTAAATTGAGTTTTGTGTTTTCATTTTGCTATAGAATTGTATGAGTTCTTCATATTTTGGATATTAACTCCTTATCAAATATATGGATTGCAAATATTTTCTATAATTCCTTTTCATTTTATTGATGTTTCCTTGGTTCTGTAGAAGCTTTTTAGTTTTTTATATTTTTGCCTGTGCTTTTGGTGTCATATCCACAAATTATTATACAGACTAATTTAATGGTTTCACATCTTATGTTTTCATCTTTGAGTTGATTTTTGTATATAGTCCAATTTTCTTTTTATGCATTTGGATAACCAATTTTCTCAGCACCATTTATTGAAGAGACTATTCTTTCTTCATTGTGTGCTCTTGGCACCTTTGTTAAGGATCACTTGACCACAGACAGACACATGGGTTTATTTGGTGCTGTATTGTGTTTCATTGGCTATATGTATGTCTGTTTTTATGCCAGGACCAGGCTGTTTTGATTACTAGAGCTTTGTAATGTTGTGTGAATCCAGGAAGTATGATGTCTCCAGCTTTATTGCTCTTCATCAACCAAAGAATTTATATGCATACTAGAGGCCCCTTGCACAAAGATTTCCTTCCCCTGGCTGCTGGCACCGGTTTCCCTCCAGCGCCCAGGACCCGGGCCACAGCGAAGCCAAGCCTTCATCCTTCATCCTTCAGCCTTCAGGCTTGGTTCTGGCCACAGCAGAGTCTTCCGTCTTCAGTCTTCGCTCCATGCCTGAGTATGCAAATTAACCCGCCATTTTGTTTAATTTGCATACTAACTCCTGATTGGCTGGTGGGCGTGTGGAGGTACGGTCAGTTTTCATCTTTCTCTTTTATTAGTGTAGATATGCATAACCCATAATAGACAATAGGATGGTAAAGGGGGGGCAGGCTAGAAGGACTCCATGGGGGGTCACATATGTAATACTTTCAACAATAAAGTTTCTTAAAAAGAAACTAACATTTAAAAATATATTTTTAAAAAGGTAGCTTTGACTATTTGGAGTATTTTATGGTTTTATATGAAGTTCAGATTTTTTTGTGTATTTCTGTAAAGAATGCCCTTGAGAGTTTGATACAGATTGTATTGAATCTGTGGATCACTTTGGATAATATGAATATTTCAACAGTTTTGTTTATTTCTGATCTTTATTTTTCTGATCTACTCTTTATTTTTTATGGATTTCTTTGTTCTTTTTCTAGTTCCTTAAGTTATAAAGTTAGGTTGTTTGAGATCTTTCTTCTAAGAGTTTAATGCTATAAACTTTCCTTTCAGTAATGCTTTTGCTGCATCCCATAAATTTTGATAAGTTGTATTTCCATATTCATTTGTCTCAAGGTATATTTTAAATTCCTTTTTGATTTTCTCTTTAACACAGTAGTGGTTTGTGTTGCTTAGTTTCCAGATTTTTCTGAATTTTCTTGTTTGTTTTTCCTGCCATTGATTTCAAGTTTCATTACATTGCAATCTGAGAAGATACTTGGTATTATTTCAATCTTTTATTTAAGACTTATTTTGTGATATAACATGTGACCTATTTCACAGAATATTGTGTGTTCTTGAGAAAAAGGTGTAGTCTGAAATATTGGGTGGAAAGTTCTGTGTGTGTTAGGTCCATTTTGTCATAGTGTTGTGCAAGTCAGCTGTTTCCTCATTGATTTTCTACCTGAGTGTTCTATCCATTATTGAAAGTAGGGTATACTGTATTTGTTTTGTTATTAATTTCCTCCTGTGGACCTATAATATTAGTTTTACATTGTTGGGTGCTTTAGTGTTAGCTACATATTTGCAATTGTTATATCTTCTCATTATACTGAAACTTTTATCATTACCTTCTTTGTCTCTATGACAGTTTCCCATTTAAATTATATTTTTCTGATATAGCCATAGTCATCCCTGCCCTTTTTTCCCCATTTGCATTGAATATATATAGATATATGTATATATCTATGTATATACATATATATATATATATATATATATATATATATATATATATATTTCTTCATTTTCAGTCTATGTATGTCTTTATAACTAAAGTCTCTTATAGATACCATGTTCCTAAATCTTGTTGGTTTTCTAATCCATTTAATCATACCATGTCTTTTCATTGGAGAGTTTAATCCATTTACATTCAAGGTAATTACTGATAGATCAGAATGTACAGTTGCAGTTTTATTCATTATTTTTCCTGTGTTGCATTTTTTTCCCTCACTTCCATTATTTTTTGTCTTTTGTTATTTGATTTTGGGGGTACTGATGTGGTATCCTCCTTTTTTTTAATTCTGTGTATCTACTAGAGGTTTTTCTCTTTGTGGTTATATACACCTTCATGTTGTTATAACATCTTTTTAAATTTGATAGAAATTTAATTTCATAGAAAACTACCATTTTGACCTCCTCCCCAAACTGCTTTCTAGAAGTCAGAGTTTACTTCTTATATTGTGAGTCTTCTACCAATTTTTTGTGGATATGGTTACTTTTACTGCTTTTAACTTGTGCATTAGGGTTATGGATAATTTGTGCACAACCACTATATTCTTACTTTACTCTATATTTTACTGTATGCTTAACATAAACAGTAAGATTTATCTTTTCTTATGCTTTCATGTTGCTGTTTAGCATATTCATTACATGTGAAGAACTCCCTTAAGTTTTCTTTTTTTTTTTAGGTAGGTCTAGTGATGACAAATTTCCAGTTTTTGTTAGTTTGGGAAAGATATTACAACTCCTTCATTTTTAAAGACAGTTTTGCAGAACATAGTATTCTTTATTGGCATATTTTAAAAAATCTCTTTGAATATGTTATGCCATTGTCTCCTAGCCTGCAAGTTTAGGGTTGAGAATTAAATTGATATTCTCATGTGGTTTCTTTTTCATGTAACAATTTCCTTTTCTCTTGCTTTCAAAATACTTTATCTTTGACTTTTGACAGTTTAATTATAATGTTTTGATATAGACCTCTTTATGTTCAGCCCTTGGGTGATTTAAGACTGAATGACTATTTCCCTCCCAAGATTTGGTTAGTTTTCAGTTATTTACTTAACGAAGATATTTTTTTTCTCTTCTCCCTTCTTTGGAAATGTCTATAATTCATCTGTGGTTAGTTTAAAGGTATCTAATACTCTCATAGGCTATCTTCACTTTCAAATTTTCTCCTCAGAGTAATTTCCAAGTAATTTTCAAGTTATCTATTTCAAATTTGTTGATTTGTCTGCTCAATAAATTCAGTTACTGAAGCTCTAGTACAGTTTTTTGTTCAGTCATTGTATTTTTCACTTCCAGAATTTGTTTTCTACATTTTGTTTTCTATATTTTCTTTAAATTCTAATTGTGTTTTTATATTTCCTTATTTTGAAAAAACATATTTAAATTTTTTTTTCTTTTTTATCATTTTAATTCCTTTGAAGTGTTATTGCTCATCCAGTGAAAATATCCTTCAGAGAAAAAACAATATTCTCAAATGAAGAAAAACTAAGAGAATTTGTTTCCATTTGACTCACCCTAAAAGAAAGGAAGCAAAACAAAAAAAGAATCTCAGACACATAAGGAAGGATGAAAGTTTTGTGTTGTTATTTTTTTTTTCATTTTTGCATTGAAACACATATAGGAGAGAATAAAAGTATGCTAGTATGTACCCTAAAGAATGTCTCAAAATTCTAAGTTTTCCCTAGATCTTATCATTACATGGTTTTATTTTTGATTCTTAATTTTAAATTCTATTTCCAAGTAATGTTTATTACTTTTGTAATCAGGCAAAATAGTAAAGCTCCTTTTATTTTGAAAAACAAAGGAAGAATCCTGATATAATAGCTAATAGCTATTGCATCTGATTCAAATACTGACACCTTTGTGAATATTTTAAGCCACTTCATTACAGTATTGATTTTTGAGAAGCAAAGGAAGGAGACAGAGCAAAATAAAAAAAAGTAAAAATAAGACATGATCATACTGCAAACAACATATAGTGGATCCTTGTGCCAAATACGTATTCATATACACAATGTACTGAAAGGGGCAAAAGATTGAGGGGGACACATATTTGTTACAGAAACCGTTTTGCTTTTAGTAACAAGTATACATGTGTAAACATATATACACATACACAATTGTTTTGGTTTTTAGCTACAAAAATCTAAACATCATTTGTTTTATAATGACAAGAAAGGGGCAAAATCAATGAAATACAATAACATATAATACAAAAATTGTTAAATTTGTAGAACAAGGAAGAGATATTTGCTCTGTAGACAGCCAAAACTATAATTGCTTTTTTGTCCAATTGATTTGCAGGTTTTGAAGTATTTTCTTTTTGCTTTTCTATTTCATAGTAGAAAATCTAACAGTTTGCAATTAGAGAGTCATTGATTTAAAGCAATATTTTGCTATTATACCAGATATACACTTTTGAGAAATGTACTACATCTTAAGGCAATATTATAATAATAAGACCTGTCTTAAAAGGTTGAAATGAAAATTAGAATATATATACTAAAATACTTAGGGTTATTTTTTGTTATTAGGTTCTACATTGACTTGTGCTTTAGTTACTGTCATGTTCATTCCAGTAAAAATTGCAAATTTCAAAATGTAATACTGGTGAATTTAGAATAACACAAGTACCCCAGAAATACTTGAAGAAGACTCACATATATAGTAAATACATATTTTAAAAGTTAAAAGCATCACTGTGACTTAGCACAATTCAAACTGTGATAGTATATGACCTTCTGCCTTTCAATTGAAGATGTACACTGTAAAAAACAAAACAGAAAACAATATTATGGGCAGAGCCACCAATAGTTAAGGAAAAAAAAAATCCCATGCATTTGCATTGTGATATGTTATCTATCTAATCTATTTCTAACATGAACTTCTATAATACTATCTATAATACTATCTTTTTATTGGTATTATAAATACATAATGATAAAAGCAAATTTTATTTATTCCATTGCAAATTGGATCCAAACAATATCAAACAAAAAATCAAGCCACATTTTATATAAAACAGAAATTTATGCAGTTGAGCTTAGTTTATTTCAGACTGTGCTAAAGCAAGACCAGTGGTCGGCAAACCGCGGTTCGCAAGCCACATGCGGCTCATTGGCCCCTTGAGTGTGGCTCTTTCACAAAATACCACAACCTGGGCGAGTCTGTTTTGAAGAAGTGGCGTTAGAAGAAGTTTAAGTTTAAAAAATTTGGCTCTCAAAAGAAATTTCAATCGTTGTACTGTTGATATTTGGCTCTGTTGACTATTGAGTTTGCCGACCACTGAGCTAGACTATCTGGGTTGTACTTTGGTTCCAACATTTACTAGTTGAATTTCCTTGTTTAATATCTCTAAGATTCTGTTCTTTCATTTATATAATGTGACTGCTAATAGCTATTTCTAAGATATCTGAGACTTAGTAAGCTTTTAATAAATGTATTTACCACTGTTACCATCAATATTTTAATTATTATATTTAGCGCTGATTTTTAATCAACAAGGGAGTAAAATTACTCTAATATTGAAAATTTGTCACTCTTTGGAGCAACACTGATCTATTTCTTTAATGAAAAGTACATTGCTCTTTCATAATATCAGAGATCATTATTTTTATTCACATTGGTATTCTACATATCTTTACAAGTCTAAAATCTATCATATGCCATCTGTAATCCCCAAAGCTTTGCAAATCAAATCTTTGTGTGTATTAATTTTGTTTATATTTTGCTCATTTGTCCACAGATCCGAAACTAATCTTAATTCATTTGGTAATAAAGCTTGACCAAAACTGATGTCAGACTTTTTAAAGTCTTTATCCCACACATGTGGGTTGGTTTTGGTACATATACGTCAGTGATTGGTTATGAAATAAAGGATTGTAATATTTTACATAGTTTATGCATCGCTTTATCTTTCTAAAGTAAAGAAAGGTTAAAAGCACATTTGGCTCCAAGGTCTCAGAAAATGAATTACAGATGTTTAAATTTCATTGAGTTATTTTCATGTAACTGCACATTTATTTATACATTCTACATGTGAATGGTAAACAAAACAATACTCATTATGCACAATAAAAAATCTAATACAATTATCTTAATTGTTAGTACATTTTATATTGCAATGAATAGTCTTGACACCAAGTTAACTTTATTCCAAATCAATCCTGTCTATATTTGAATTACCACTTCTAAAATGATATTGTAAATTAAGAAATATATCTAAATTATATACATGTAAATATATTGGTTATTTTACTTTTATATTAAATTTATTGGGATAACATTGGTTAATGGTATTACATAAGTTTATAGGTATACAATTTTATAATACATTATCTGTATATTCTATTGTGTGCTCACCACCCAAAGTCTAGTCTCCTTCTGTCTTCATATATTTGACCCCCTTCCCCACTCCTAATCATCACATTGTCTGTTTCTAAGATTTTATTTTGTTTGTTCATTTGTTGCTCTTTGTTTTATATCCCAATGTGAGTAAAATCTGTTGCTATCGTTCTTATCCTTTGCTGTCTGACTTAGCACAATACTCTCAAGACTCATCCATATTATGCAAATGGCAATATTTAATATTATTTATAGATGCGTAGTCTTCTATTGTGTATAAGTACCACATCTTCTTTATCTAATTACCTGTTGAAGGACACTTAAGTTGTTCTCATGTCTTGGTTATTGTGAATAAGGCTGTAGTAAACATAGGGGTACATAAATCATTACGTTTTCAAAATTCGGGGGTAGATACCCAGAGTAGACATTTCTGGGTCCCATGGTAGTTCTATTCATAATATTTGGAAGAAGCTTCAAAATTTATGTTCCCTTTTTTCCATTCTAACAGTGATGAGGTGATATTGTGATTTTGATTTACATTTTCCTAATAACAAGTGAAGTTGAACATGTTTTCATATATCTGTTGGCCATCTGTATATCTTCTTGAGAAAAGTGTCTATCCTCTACTCATTATTTAACTGGATCTTTTGTTGTTGAGTTGTATGAGTTATTAAGTATTGACCCCTTATCCGAGATATCATTTGCAAATATCCTTTTGGTTAGTTGCTTTATTCTTTGGTTGATGGTTTCTTTTGCTGTGTGCTGAAGCTTTTGCAATCTGATGTAATCTCATTTTTGTTTTTACTGCCTTTGCCTATGCAATAAAGTTCATACACACACACACGCAAAAAAAAAAAAAAAAAAACCCTCTGAGACCAAGGTCTATGAGTTTAGCACCTATTTTTCTTCTATGATTCTATTGTTTCAGGTCTTAGATTCACATCTTTAATCTACTTAGCGTTAATATGTGTATGATATCAGATATCATTCTTTTGCATATGACTTTTCATTTTCCCATTTATTGACCAGGCTTTCTTTTCTCCGTTGTATGTTTTTGGCTTATTTGTCAAAAATTAGTTGTCGCTGAAACCGGTTTGGCTCATTGGCTAGAGCGTCAGCCTGCGGACTGAAAGGTCCCAGGTTCGATTCCGGTCAAGGGCATGTACCTTGGTTGCGGGCATGTCCCCAGTAGGGGGTGTGCAGGAGGCAGCTGATCAATGTTTCTCTCTCATTGATGCTTCTAACTCTCTATCCCTCTCCCTTCCTCTCTGTAAAAAATCAACAAAATATATTTTTTTAAAAAAATTAGTTGTCCATGGATGGATGGATTTATTTCTGGGCTCTCAGTTCTGTTCCATTGGTCCGTGTGTCTATACGCACTGCCAACACTCTCCTGTTTTGATTGTAGCTCTGTAGTATAGTTTGAAGTCAAGGAGTATGATACTTCGAGTATGGTACTTCCAGTTTTGCTCATTTTACTCAAGAATGCTTTGACAATTCAGAGTCTTCGATGATTCCATGCAAATCTGAGGATTTTTTTGTCCTGTTATCCGTAAAAAAATGCCATTGGGTTTTGATGGTGATTGCATTAAATCTGTATATTGCTTTAATATGGCTATTTTAACAATATTCTTCCAATCCATGTCCATGAATATGAAATATCTTTCCATTTCTTTGTGTCTTCAACATATTTTAGCAATGTTTGTAGTTTTCAGTGTATAGGTCCTTTACTTCCTTTATTATGTTTATTCTTATTTTATCACTTTATTGCAATTGTAAATGGATTTTTTCCCTGATATTTCATTGTTAGTATATAAAAATGCATTAGTATATAAAATGCAATGGACTTTTGTATATTGATTTTGTATCCTGCAATTTTACAGTGTTTGTTTTTAATAGTATTTTGGTGGAATCCCAAGGTTTTATCTGTATCGCATTGTGTCATCTACAGAGTGTTTCTTTTTTCATTCCCAATTTGGATGGAATTTCTTTCTTTTGCCTGGTTGCTCTGGCTAGGACTTCGAGTACTATGTTGAATAACAGTGGCAAGAGCCAGCATTCTTGTTTCTTTGTTTTTTTCCTGATGTCAGAGAAAAAGCTTTCAGTTATTCACCATTGAGTATGATATTCAGTGAGGGTTTGTCATATATGGCTTTCATTATATTGAGGTACTTTCCTTCTATACCCAATTTAGTAAGTGTTTTTATTATAAATGGGTGTTGTATCTTGTCAAATACTTTTTCTGCAACTATTGATATGATCATCTGATTTTTATATTTTATTTTGTTAATGTGGTGTATTGCAATTATTGATTTGGATGTGTTGAGGAGTTTTGCACCCATGTTTATCAGAGATATAGGCCTGTAATTTCCTGTTTTTGCTTTGTCCTTGATATTAGAGTAATGGTGGCCTTGTAAGGAAGTATTCCTACTTCTTTAAATTTTGTTAGAGTTTGAGAAGGCTAGGTATTAAACATTATTTAAGTGTTTGGTGGAATTCACCAGTGAAGCCATGTAGTCCTGGATTTTCATTTTCTTAGGAAGGTTTTTTATTGCTGTTACAATTTTCTTACTTTTGGTCTATTTAGGTTTTCCAGTTCTTTCTGGTTCAGTCCAGGAAGGTTATATACTTCTAAGAATTTGTCCATTTCTTCTTGGTTATCAAATATTGTGGCAGATAGCCTTTCATAGCATTCTTATATATTTCTTTGGTGTCTATTGTAACTTACCTTCTTTCATTTCTCACTTTTTTCTTTAGTGAGTCGACAAAAGTTTGTCAATTTTATGAATCTTTTCAAAGAACTAGCTCCTTGTTTCATTCTTTTTCCACTCTTAAGCTTACTTTGGGCTTTGCTCTTATTGAGTTTTTTAAGGTTTAATGGTATATTGTTTGTTTGATTTTTCCCCTCGATTCTTGAGATAGGCCTGCAATGTTATAAACCACTTTTGCTGCAATACAAAATTTTCGATATCATATTGTCATTTTCATTTGTTTTAGATATCTTTTCATCTTTTATTTTTTGACCCAATAGTTGTTCTATCTCTACACATTTGTGGTTTTTCCAGCTTTCTTCTTGTAGTTGATTTCTAATTTCATACTGTTATGGTCAGAAAATATGCTTGGTATGATTCAATCTTCTTAAATTTATTGAGACTTGTTTTCTGCCCCAACATATGGTCTATCTTTGAGAATGTTCCCTGTGCATTTGAGAAAAATTTGTTCTTTCATTTTGGGGTAGAAAGCTCTATAAATAACAATCATTTCCATTTGGTCTAATGTGTCATTAAGGTCAAAAATTCCTTACTGACATTCAATCTGGATGATCGATAAATGTCCTTGCTAAAATTTATTAATATCACTGGTATTGTAAAATTTACTCTGAGTGCTTTGTATTAATGTTACACTTTCAATTTATGATTGAGTGTAAGAGGGTGGAAAATGACAAATATTTTAACATCTGATCCTAACTTGAATATGGTTTACATATATAAAATTTTCTGAATGTTATATAAGAATTTTGTGTTCCCAGAATTTGGTCTAGTTCTTACAGATTATGATTTGTGACAAGCTCCTATATAATAATAACCAGTGCAGCAACCCAAAATTCATAGTAGTAGTATTGACAAGGACATATTGATAAAGAGCCTGTCTTAAAGTATGTGAATAACTAGAATACACAGTAGGCAAGAGCTAGAGGTGTTTTAAATGTAGAGAAGGAAAAAAAAACACAAATTAAAGAAGGTAGTATGTAATAAGGAAACAGACATAAGGAAATAGACTAAAAAAAGATATATCAGGGCAATGGGGTCTGATTTTTTTCTTCTAGTTTTCTTGATTTTTCTTTTCAATGAATATTTCTAGAACAGATTCAATAGTGTACTTTTTCTGGTAGTCTTATGGTATATTGAATTACATTGATTTCTCTGTATTCACAATACATACATACTTCAGGCCTTCATTTTCCCTTTCCCTTCTTTTTATAATTATGGTGTTCTACTCCAGAACTCTGAATTCAAATCTGTTTGTGGGTAAAACAAACAATAATATAGTAACTAATTCGATCCCACCGTGATTCAGGAAGCAGTTTATACACTTGTGCTTACACTGCATTCAACAATGAGCAATGTCATTTCTTCCTTAAACATTATAGGGTATATTTTAAATATATTATGTTCCTGTTTATAAAAAAGTATCTAACAAGATCCAATATTTTAGGAATTTCATCATTTTTTTAACCTATACCTTATTGATTATAATTATATCCAGAAGTTTTTTATATAAACTTTCATCACTTTACTGTATTTAATGTAACAATACATTTTTTCATTAGTCACTTTCCATCATGCCCATTTTTATTTTTAATTTACTTCAAAGGAAGAGTACATTTTATAATTTTAAGGATGTGTGTGTGATGTCTAACTATGACTCTTGGGATCATATACTAAATGACCTTAAAGGAATTTAAGGAGGTATTTTTTTTTTTAGTTCAACAAATATGGTGAGTCTTTTCTAAATTAGTAAAATGAGGCGATACAAAAGGAGGATAAGAAAAATCACCCACTTTTACAAGACAAAATAAGAAAATTGCATTCAGCCAGTTTTCAAAGTGCTTTTCATATAAATCATATTCACATATCTTCAAAATGCCTACTCCTATTTTCCTCCCATATTGTTCTGTAGTTATTAATACTAGTTATGAATGATGGTAAAGAATTGGATTTCAAAATTTTACTGAATAAATAATATGTTGCAGGAAATTGTGTGTTCCATCAGGAATAAAAGCTACTTGTTTTTTAACATACTAAGAAATTTTAGTCTTCTCGGTTCAACACTATAAGAGTGTAAAGTTTATCAGAGTTAAGAAGTTGTTAAAACTGCTTTCTGATGAAATGCAGTGGAGATGGACAAAGCAAGATCCAACTATTCCAGATCTGAAGTGAGGACAATGTGTGAGACGAGTTTCCATGAGGATTTATGACAATAAAATCCATTGAGACTATCATTAAGTGAACCTAACTATTGTATTCACCTGGTCCCCTGGGAAGCAGAAACTGAGCTGGAGTTTACGTGTGTGAGAGGTCTATCTAGAGCTAATGCCCATTAAAGATAAAAGGGAGATTATTGGAAGGATAGGGCAGGGAAAGCCTTTGGACTTTTCTGCAGACCTGGCATCTGTGAAAGGCAAAGAAGCAGGATTGGGAACGTAGAGGTTAAGGTCATTATGCAGATAAGATACATGTTCAGCAACCCAATGGGAGCTGCAGAGCAAAGATTGCCTGTTAGAGGAGTTATGCATTTGGCAACCATGTCCAAGCTCTTGGACCTGTAGTGGGCTCAATAATTGGTCTGTCTGTCCACTTCCCTGGTGATGTCTTTCTTGCCTGAAGGTCTGAGCAGCATATCTCCATGTATAGTAAAGTCCATTCTTTGTACCTTACAAGGGTACAAGGTTCCAGTGGAATACTCTTTCTGAGTAAAAACTTAAAAGAGGAAAGATAATGTAGTAAACAATACTTATCAACGTAGTGAGACCTGGTTTGTTACTAGGACTCATCACCTCCCTTCTCCACTAACCATTCTTTTTCCCTTACTTAATTCTTCCATTGGTCTCAGTGACTTACCTGGTGGTGTTACTCAAATCCTAATCCTAAGGGGGCTGGGTTCTTGGAAATCATTCCCTTGTCAGACTGCGGTTGCTGCAATGACCTCTTGTATTCATAGTTGAGAAGGGAATACTACTAGGGTCCCAAGGGCATCACCTAAGTTCCACACATAGTCTTTCTTTCCCTAATTGTGAACAGCAGTCTTACCTTCTCATGCTGATCAGGGTTCATTATTTCTGCTTACATGGTGAATCCTATTCTTGTCTTTAGGTCCCTAGGGAAAAAAAAAAAATCAAAAGTGCCCAGGTGGTACCATGACTTATACAGCTCAGTGGAGTTGTTTTATGTTACTTGGCAAGAGAATGGCCACTAACCCTATAAATCCCAGAGGTAACAGAATGGGAAGCATAAGTGAGCCAGGGAGAAGAATTGGTAAGTGAGGTAGTCATTACCCCATCTATGTGTCTCAGACCCAGGCCTTCTTCCTACGGGGACACAGGCCACATAGAGTTTTCTGAATCAGTATGCGCATCTCATCAGGAAGACACTGCAGCTGGCCATTTCAATGCTCAGGCCAGTTGCTTCTGAAAGGTACACTACAGAATGAATCCAGTGGGTTCCATGGCCTTATGCTATTCATACGGTTCATTTGCTATAAAGTGGGCTCCATGGCCAGATGCCATGTTTTGTGAAATTCTATGCCTTTGGGATAGGTAACTTAAGTCCTAAGGATAGTGGTAATGGCTAGGTTCTGCCAGTAAGGCCTCTTTGGTTTCCACTTTGAATTGAAGAACCCTTGGCTTCTAGAGTTTATGTGTTGACAACTGCCATCTATTGCTTTGGTGCCACACAATCCCTACTGCTATCAATGAACTAAAGCAGGGGTGGGCAAACTTTTTGACTCGAGGGCCACAATGGGTTCTTAAACTAGACCAGAGGGCCGGAACAAAAGCATGGATGGAGTGTTTGTATGAACTAATATAAATTCAAAGTAAAGGAGCGGAGGGGAGACCAAGAGAACCCTCCGCTCTTTCGGCTCCGCGGGCCGGATAGAACAGCCGATAGGCTGGATCCGGCCCGCGGGCTGTAGTTTGCCCACGGCTGAACTAAAGTCATGGCAGCCTCTCCTATCATGAGCACTGGCCTGCAGAGCAGTGCCACTATGAAATTTAACTTCTCTCAACATCACATGCATGCAGACTCAGTGTTCAGTGATATCTGCATGTTCCTAGGCAATGTGATCCTTTAGTGAGTGTTTTGTCCTCAAAAAGTACAACTATTCCAGAATGCCCAATTCTCTGGTTCTTTCAATCCTTCTTTTACCATTTGTAATGGCATTTCGACTTCACTCAGGGTAAGTTACACTTTCTCCAGTTTCTAGAAGCCACTAATAGTAAAGAGTTTGTACTATGCCTTGAGGGCCTTGTCAAGATATTATGTTCTGTGTCGCAAGAGTGTAAGCTCAGGTCAATAAACTCTCCCTTTTCTAGTCCTGTGTTCCAGCCCCCCTTGACTAATTACCCTCAAATTTTAGTCCCACAGATATTCCATTGACTTCATTTAATGAGAGCTAATTCCTATAGTTTCTCTGGGACATAGTAGTTTTCTTGTTTATCAGGCCCAAATATTGCTGGTTGAGTTATAAGATTACTTAACCATAGTTACCCATCTGGCAGCCAGGAGAAGACATGAAGCAAATTCTGATGGGTCTCCTATTGACTTCTGGGGAAGAGGCCTCTGGAATATCCTTGGGTAGTGATGTTTTCTTTGGCTGTAGAGAGTGCCATCTTTTAATAGGGTGGTCTCCTCTTCAGGATGAGAGGATTCATAAGAGTGTGGGGAGCCAACATTTTTGGGGACATGCACCTTGATGTCCCTATCACATATTTTAGATCCCATTTTTCGTAAAAAAAAATATTGGTTCATCTGACCTGCTTCTCTATTAGGTATCTTTGAAGCTCTGTAGTTTTAATGATTAAATCCTAATATTTGTTTAAACTTTGATTCCTGTTATAATTAACAAAAGCCACTTTGGAAGCTACTAAGAAACTCTAAGGCCACTACTGTTTTGCATTTTCTAAAAATTATTTTTTAGAGTAGATTTAGGGCACAGAGAAATTGAAGAGTGTGTTCTCATATCCTTCCTGTCTCCACAAATGTATAGCCTCTCCCATGATCAATATCCTGTCCCAGGGTAGTACATTGGTTATAATAGATGAACCTATATGGATACTTCATTATTCATTATTACCCAAAGCCTGTAGTTTACATTAGGGTTCACCTTGGGTATTATATATTATATGGACTATGGTAAATTTATAATGACATGTATCAAACATTGCTGTATCATGCAGAATAGTTTAGCTGCCCTAAAAGACTTCTGTGCTCTCACTATTCATCCCCTTCTCCAAAGCCCTGGTAAACACTGATCTTATTACTGTCTTCATAATTTTGCCTTTTAAAAATGTCATATAGTTCGAATCATATAGTATATAGCCTTTTCAGATTGGCTCTTTCACATAGTAATGTTCATTTAAGGTTCCTCCCTATCTTTTCATGACTTGAATAATACTCCAGTATCTGGTTATACCGCATTATAACCATTCACCTATTGAACATCTTGATTGCTTTCAAGTTTTGGCAACTCTAGTTAATATGGGGCGAGGCTACAGTGTTTGGACAGGCTCAAGCCTCGGATTAATGAGAAGGCAGAGCCCTCCCAGCACAATTATAGCCAACAGCTATAGTTGTAAGCTTGAACCTATGGTCCGAACACATGGCCTCAAGTGCCTAAGTGATATAGGCTGCAAGTAAACAAAGCTTGATCAAGTGCTTGTAATTGAGTAGGATTGAAACTCAAGAATGTTGTAAACATCTTGACCACGCCCTTACTTTGCCTCGTGGCATCAGCTATAAAATAAAGACACGGCTTGTAGTCTGTGGCACTGTCCCTCCATCAGAGAGGCAGCGTCCCACTGAGACGCAGCTTTCATTCTCTTGTCTGTCTTTTCTAAGCCTTTCAGCCGCCCCCACTCAGGTTCACCCTTAGCCGTGCCAGCACGGCACAAGTTAAAAAGCTCTAAAGAGCTGTGTGCAGGTTTTTAGGTAGACATAAGTTTATGATACAAATGTGCCTTGGCTAGCCCAATGGAGAGCTCCAAAGCAAATATTAACTGATAGAACGGAGGTGTGTGATCAGCAGAAATGATGAGGTCCTGGAACTCCTGATGTACTTAATCATTGACTGTGTGTGTCAGGAAAGGGCACTGACTTCAGTGGAAAACCATGAATAAAGTGGGTGCATGCTATAACATTTTGAGATGTTGGGAATACTGAAAGTTTCTTGGCTTTATCACTGAGGAAAATCAAGTAGGAGGCCACTAGGTACCTTATATGGTGGCTCTTGATATCAGTAGCTGGAGGCTGTCAACACTTGCACTCCTTAAAGCTAACCAGCAAGTATTTTCTGATGGGTTGTCAGAGCAGCATGCACCTCCTTGGCTGGCATATCCAAGGTCATGAACAAAATGGCTAAAACTAGTTAACTGCATTGCATATAAAACAACTAAGTTATTTGGTACATATTTTTCATTTCCGTTAAATACTATGGAATTTGCCATCTAGTTTAGGAAACTCCATGAATAAGGGTAATTCTGTTACTGCGACTGTATTTTATACTTAAATATACAAATAAATCACTAAGCACAGAATAATTACCATTTTTAATGGGTTTAAAGAATCCACATAAGACAAGGAAACATCTGTGGCAGTTGATTACCTATGGCAGTGGTCGGCAAACTGCGGCTTGCGAGCCACATGCAGCTCTTTGGCCCCTTGAGTGCGGCTCTTCCACAAAATACCACATGCGGGCACACACAGTGCGATTGAAACTTCGTGGCCCATGCGCAGAAGTCGGTTTTCGGCTCTCAAAAGAAATTTCAATTGTTGTACTGTTGATATTTGGCTCTGTTGACTAATGAGTTTGCCGACCACTGACCTATGGCAAAAACAACAAAACTGGTTCTGGGTATTTTGATGTGCTTTTCTAATTCCCTAGAACTATTTTTTTTGGTATGTGTTTAGAGCAATCATGCTATTTTTTAAAATCATATTCTGTATTAGCTTGAAACTGTAAAAGTGGAAGACAGCTCATAGCATTAAATGATACTACATATAACATAGAACTGAAAGTCAGCATTGACTTTGATAACTATTTAGTTCATTTTAGCAAGAACTTTTCCAGCTTTTTATGGACCAGAAGAGTGCTTGGGTTGAAGAGTTAGAATGAAATCTCAGTGAAGACAGGGATTTATTTCATTTAAGTCCAGTAAGGAAGGTAATTACTGCAATGGGGCCTCAGCCAGATACCAAAGCTATTTGGGGGACATAACATAAGCTTAACAAAGGTGAGATTTGAGAAGAGACAGGATAAATGTATCATATTTCACTGACAAAAAAAAAAAAAAGAAGGCATGTTTAGAGGAGATGACATGAACAAGATGACATAAATTGCAAATAGAAAATTTGTAAGAAGCACACAAAAAATCTTTGTTGTCTTGGATTCTGCAAAGATTTGATGTATAAATACAAAATTAAAGCTGTGGGGTTAGAGCACTGAATGGCATGCTAAGCATCTTTCCACAGGGCATGTTGAATGTCATGTGTCTTTGCTACAAAACATAATACAAATGTTTTAAAATATTTTAAAAGATAAAGAATTTCAATGCTCCTAAAGTTTTAAAATATTTTAAAAGATAAAGAATTTCAATGCTCCTAAAGCCAAGTTTTAGCACTAATTGGGGTGAAGGGCTCAGTCCAAATAAGCATAATATACACATTTTGGACACATAAAAAACAAAAACAAAAAGCTAACACTACTGACTACTGCGTCTCTTCACCTGGCCAGTTAGAGCCTTTCAACAGAATAAATGCTAGATGTTGGAACTAAATTAGAGGGTAAATCCAGGAGTAGATAATAAAGCTAAGAGTATTCATTTAATAGTATTGTAAACTTGGAATGCAATATGAAAACAGGATGTATTTACACCAAAAATAAATAAAAGCAACACACAACTAAGAACCACTAGAAAGCATTAAATTGCAAAAGTATAAGAAAGTTACTAACAACATATTTAACAGCTTTGTTCCATATAAAGTCTATTATTTCACTCATTGGGCTTAAAATACAGTTTCTACCACATTGAAATTAATTAGAAATAATGACGGGGTTATTTCCAAAATGGGGAGAAGGTAGTACAACATCCAGAAAACGACAAGTCCAAAAGCATATCAGTGGTGAGGTGAGGTAAAACGTTTAATTGTAGAATGTTGAAATTCTTTACCACTGCTCCAAAGAAAATAGTTTATGTCTTTATAAATATTAGTGTTATTTCATTTATTCATGACTGAAATAAGCCTTGTCAGTTTGCCTCTATATTGCTCATGTAAGGCATTGCCCTGAAATTTCAACTACTTTAGGATGAACAGAAAGCCTCCACAGGTTAATCAATCTTAGTTCAACAATAGAAAATAGATGAAAACAAATACAATGGTACGATGACAGCAATGTTTTACTAAAGACATTTTCAATTTCCGTTGTTTAATATTTGATGTGGTGTGTCACTGTAGGCATCTCAAAATGAAAGCCCATCCTTTGTCCTTCAAGTAAAGAAGCCATTTATTAAAACTTAGCTGAGCCATGGCAGTCACACATAAAGAGAACAGAGGACTTCTCAGAGCCTTACTCCTGGGTCCCGAGTTCAGCTGTGGCCCACCATTAACGGGCTGCACTATAACAGCTCTGTGGCCCCACTCTCTGGTCCTAAGACAGGCATTTGGCCAGCCATCCCTGGGGCCAGGCTACCTCTGCACATCTGGGCCCAGGCACTCTGGCATCTTGCTCTATGCATGTCCTTAGGGGCTCAAGTCATAGCAGTAAAGACCAGAGTCTAGTTCCATGGGCTGTCTGCCTTGGTAGTTCTGCATAACCTTGATCCCAGGACTCCAGCTCCATGGCTGCTCTCACAGCTGTGCACCAGACCTGACCTCAAAAACCATCTCCTTCACAAGAAAAGGAAGCCAAGCAACTCCCATCAGCCTTAGCTATCACTGCCACCAGACAGCTGTAGCTTTGGTCAGCAAGGACTCCCTAATCTTCACCAATCGCAATTTCAAATGAAGGAACCAAGAAATTATGCCACTATACCCTTGCCGACACCGGCAGGTGAAAACTTGTCCACACTGAAGCTGGCTGAAAGGCTAGAAGATTGTCTAGTTCCTCAGTAAGGCAGACACAAAAGCCACTAGAAGTGTGAAAAGCAAGAAAACATGACACCACAAAAGAAACAATTTTTTAGTAACTGACCCAAAGAATAGAGAGCTGAATGTAATTTCAAGGAGCCTCAATTAGATTTAAGAGAACAACTCAACAAACTCGGGAAAATAATACATGAAAACACAAGAAGTTCAACAAAAGGATGGGAATCATAAAATAGAGCCAATCTGAAATTTCTTGCACTTTGTTGTGCTTGAAACCTGATGTGTATGTTCAGAAATTTGGCAAAATTAGAAGTCTAATGGGATTTTCTAAGCCTCCTTAGCTTTCAAGGCCTTCCTACTGATAAGCAGAAACATAAACACAACCTACATCTGCCTAAGACTAAACAAACCAAAGGAAAATGACAAAAAAAAAGAAGGAAAACTTCTTAAAAAATCACAAGTAGCTGAAAAGGTTCCCTTGCCAAGGCAATGCCCTCCATTCCAATTTCCTTAAAGATGGTTTATCAGGAACAAAACAAAACAAAAAACCTTAAAGCTTTAACCATCTGAATGAATGAACTTATTTCAAATGTTATAAATTAATAGTGATAACTGGTACAGTGAGCGAGGTTTTTTCCTCCCAGGGTTGTGTCTCGCAATGCCAAAGAATGAGCTCTGCAGACCAGAAGATTTAAGCAGAAGTGTGGAAAATTTATTACAAGCAGATTCAGACTTCCTGCAAGGGGAGGGGGACCAATAATGGGCTGCCTTGTAAAGCCTTATAGTCCAGGGGTATAGATTTTCTACAAGCCTGCTTTATGTCTACCTTTGTCACCACCTGATTGATTCCCTCCACTGTTCTCGCCCAGCAAGGACCTGAACTTTCCCTGTTTCTAAGTGTTCTTTCTCTGTCCCTATGCTGAACTTTCTCTGTGCCAGTTTACCTTATTGTTGCAGGCCCTCCCTTGTGTTCCCGTGCCTCCTGCTTTGAGTCTGGAAACATTTTATTATTTCTGCTTGGTTGGTTTCTGTGATTGGGCTTGCTCAAACTGCCATGCCTGCCCCTGCCTATGTTCCCCTGCCTTTGTTTCCCAGTGGACCCTGCCCTGTCTGCCTGCGTTTCAAGTTAACCCTCTCAATAGTGTTGTTGTACCTGCATCATAGCTAAAAAAAAAAAAAAAAAAAAAAAAAAGTAAATTAAATTATAAATTATTAGGTCTCTGGTTGTGTCTATCATCTATATATCTATATATATGTCTACCTTGGGAGGAAATTTATAAAATAGTTTATATAAAAAGAGCTCTGTTTAATTAGCTTTAAAAGTGCTTGCATAAATTAAAAACATAACCGAAACGACCCAAATGCTTTTCAATATCACGAAAATATTTTAACATTTTAATTTTATCTGGGCTTGTCAGCAGAAAAAGAGCTAGGTAATTGACTTTGTCTTAATTTTTTATAATTAAATATTATTGAGGATTAAGTAGATGTAAAAAAAAAGGTATTTTAGTTGAAACTTCAGAAATAAATGTTTTATGGCATGTGTACTTAAAAATAGTTTCTAGAAATCTTTTGGTAATTTGAAAGCTTAGAGTTTTACTAAGTTACATTTAAGGTTGAAAAACAGATTTAAAGTCTATTGAAGAGAACCAAAGTTTTGCCACTCTGAAGCTGCTTTTGAGGATATTGATTTTAAGCTGTTTATTAAAAAAACAGACTCAGAAAGAAACTCTGACCTTAGACCAAGGACACTTAAGAGTAAGTAAATGGTTTGCACTTCTCCCCAACCAGAGGGTAAAGAGCTTAAATGGCCCTACTCAGGGAGACAGATAACAGAAATCTAATGAAGAGCCATTTGCCAACCACACTCAAGGACAGACAAATTAAGAGACTAAATCTCATTTTGGTACATTAGCATAAAGCTGATGAATATTCTATTAACCCTCCCAAAGATGGCCTAGAGCCTTTGATGCCATGCTAAGAATATGTCCTAACAAGTGTTCAGCCATAAAAGGTTGTTCAGCAGAAAGTTTCATAATCAAATGTTACTGTGTTTTAAGTTGATGACTTTCATGGCGATGTAAAGAGTAGATTGAAACAAACACTGGGGGACAATAATTCAAGCAAGAAATAAGGTCCTAGGCACATATGACTGGAGTAAATGGAGTAGATTGATGGACAACTTTGTGATGGACATTTGACATATTTAACATTAGGGAAGAGAGATCAAAATGATTTTTTTTCCTTCCGGCATGAGCAACTGGGATGAATGCCTTATAACTAATTTCTTATGAAAAAGAGGAATCTTTCACTAACAAAGTATGCAAATACTTCCCATCTCATGGAGGTGATTCTTTATGGAATCACAAGAACATGTAAAAAAGTGAAGAATGATTCATTCCACTACTTTTATGAAATCACTTTATAACTTTTCTCTGAATAAATTGACCACAAATCTTGTGATTGTGGAGGTATTACCAATAGGTATCAAATATAGCTTGAGCCTAGAATTATAATCTTCATGCTATCAAACTGTCTTATTTATCTTGACAACGTTCATTAGTTAAAATTCCACCAGGTTTGCCAGTACTTCTTAATCCCTATCCATACTAAAAATTCTATATCCGACAACGGACTATAATTTCTATACTCCTCAACTCCATTAGTTCCTAGTTGCACAACCTCTTTGACCGCTTTTCAGTATACCTGTGCTGTTTAATGACTATCACCAAGGATCATTAGGCCATATTAGCATTAAAATTCACTTGAGGATTCACTGGGATAATTCTTGCTCAGATAGACTCTAATTTAAATATTTATAGAATGCTTTAACTTAGATGTCAAAGAGCCAGAACAATTAACATAAATGAATAAGAGAGAGGCAGCGATGGGAATTGGGCAACTGTCATTAAGGCACAAAAGTTGGTGTTTGTATGTGAGAGAAATCATTGTGCAGTACTGTTTTAGAAGCCATTTGTTTCTCTTTGAAAAGTTTCGAGTACAATGTTCCTGAAGTTTTTTTAGAGAGATTAAATTATGACATTAGTATCGAAGAAGAAATAAACGTATGAAAGTTACTTATTGAAATAAGTCATTCATAAAACTCTTTTCAGAATCTTTTTTTGTACATACACTAAAGTGGTTTTAAAACACAGGTGAAAAGTCATAAAAGGTCTACAACTATGGTTATATGCCACAAAAAGAATACAAGTGGAAAAATAGGATAGTTATTTTAGAGAAGAAAACTTCATAGAAACATTATATAATCAAATCATATTTCCCAAGCCTCTTTAATAAATGACAAGTCTCTTGAACTCCCAGATAAAAATGTAAGCAATGTGATAGGGATTTGTAACCTCCAGGAAAGTGTTTGATTATATCAATAAAAAAATAAGTTCTAGATATTTTATAGCCTGGAAACCCAGTTTTAGGGGTGTCACTGAATATGTCTTCCTATATGAGATACTACATAATAGTTATTACAGCATAGAAATACAGAGGCCAGAAATCTGAGGATAAAAAACACATCTGTTATTCATTGAAAGGTAAATTCACCCTGGAAAAAAAGGGGAATCATGTAAGGACATTACAAGACAAAAATAATTGATTGTCTAGTCTTCATCACCTCTAAAACAACACTGAAATGGGTTCTAATTGCTGGGTTTTTTTTTAGGATTATAGTATGTCAAGTGCTCTTAGAACACAGAAGTAAAATTGGGGGATTTTTCTAAAATTAAAAACAAATTGGTTATCAAATTTTATTTATTCAAGCTAAAAAAATTTGATGGTGGCTAAGCAGATTACATCTTAATATTAGTAGAAAGCATGAAAACAGTACTCAGGGAATTCACTCTTCCACTCTACTAACATGGAAATCCTCAAATGGCTTCTGAGCTTAGCTAGGCAAATAGTGAAAAAAGCCAAAGGAAGAATTGAGAGGAGGTAAGTGGGCAAATAATAACTTGAGGAAAAATCAGGGTCTGATGGAATTGCAATCTAGACAGATTTAAAATTGTTTCCTTTCTGTAAAGTATGTGTTAGCATTTGTTCATTAATTAAATATTGATTGAATAAGTACCATAGCCAAGACTATGCTGGACACTGAGGAAATGATGCAAACAAAACACACATAGTTTCTGGATTCAATATCATACTTTCAAAGTAAAAATTCAATAAATGACTGAGAGAATGGAGAAGGCTTCATTAATTATGGAAAAACCTTTCATTTTATCTCAGTTTAATCTGTGTGATTTGATGCTCAGTGATAAAAATTAAATTATTTTTAGAAACACATTTTAAGTATAGTAAAAGTAAATCAAGGAAGAAAAATATCTGTCCAGGGGGGGGGGGGGGGGGGAGGATGGACAATGAACGGTAAGATATGTACACATATAATACCTTAATAAAAAATTAAAAAAAAAATATCTGTCCATTTAAGAAGCAAAATAAACTTTTTGCTGAATAAAGAGTATAATTTTTCATATAAATTCATTTTAGAATGAATTAGGATGATAGTATTACTTACATGTGACAACTAAACATACTAGATATTGTTGTATTATATACTAGAGGCCTGGTGCACAAATTCGTACACCAGTGGAGTCCCTCGGCCTGGTCTCTGGGATCAGGCCAAAACCAGCTCTCCAACATCCCCCGAGGGGTCCCAGATTGCAAGAGTGCACAGGCCAGGCTGAGGGACCCCACAGGTGCATGATCGGGGCCGGGGAGGGAGGTGGGAGGTTGGCCAGCCAGGAGGGACCGCAGGAGGGCTCCAGGGCATGTCCAGCCCATTTCACTCAGTCCTGATTGGCTGGACCCCAGCAGGAAGCTAACCTACCAGTCGGAGAGTCTGCCCCCTGGTGGTCAGTGAATGTCATAGCGAGCAATTGAGCTGCCTTAGCATATCATTAGCATATTATGCTTTGATTGGTTAACGGACAACCGGGCACTTAGCATATTGGGATTTTATTATATAAGACTAGAGGCCCAGTGCACAAATTGATGACAGGTGGGGTCCCGTGGCCTGGCTGGCGATCCAGGACTATCAGGGGGCCGACCGGCCAGGAGGAAGGATCCTGGGAGGCCCCCCAAACGGGGAAGCTCCTGCATTGAGCATCTGCCCCCTGGTGGTCAGTGCACATCATAGTGACTGGCCAACCAGTCGTTTGGTCGTAATGGTTGCTTAGGCTTTTATATATATATAGATAATGTACCTTTAATGTGCCTTGTTTATGAAGAAATAAAATTTAGCTCATCTTTCTGGAATTTATCCAACTCTGAGTATTTTATATTTAAAAGTTTAGAAAGGAGATAAATTTTTAAATATTCTGATGCTATATCTATGAAGTTAATATACATAGATGGCTTTTGATGTTTGTATTACACATTAGGCAAATATTTAAAAATTCAATTTCTTAATGAAGTTAGCCAAAGTGAAAATACAGCTTTCTCTGCTCAGTAATTTCAGAATATGTGTGAGAAGTTGATAAACAGAGAAATGGAATCATCTCTTGAATTTTATCAAATTCTCACAGAAACGCTATGGATCTATACCTTTCAAGGTTAAGTATATTAACCAGAGGGGTCAAAATTTTTACTCTACAGTTCCTAACCACCAATACAAAAGCCAACATGGTTGCTTACATACATTTTGTATACCAATAAGGTAAGGGAAAGCCAGTTACATAAAAGAAGCATAACTATTATTGGTCTCAAGAACAAGAGCTATCCAATATATTCTGCTAAAAAAAGATACTCTATGGAACTGACTTTTATAAAATTTTAATATTAAAAATAAAATGCTTTCTTTAAGTAATATAATTTACTAGCTAAATAGGGAGCCAGCAAATCAAACATAAATGTGAAAAAAGATTATAATTAGATGATACTAGAATAAGGGCAAATTATAGTGAAAAAAGTTATACATTTATTATAATAGTCTGCATATCAAAGTTATTTAAGTGAAAATAATAAAGGAAAAACATATAGGTGAAATAATGTGTAAAAATTTCATGTACACAAAATAATTCATGTAGATATCAATTTTGTCCTGCTCTAAAAGAAATTTAGATACAAAAGTTGCTATATATGACTAGAAAATAGGATAATTATTTCAGAGTAGAAAGAAAAAATCATGGGATGACTGAACATTACTGTGTAATTATTAAATCTAAAAGGTAATTTGCATTATTTGAAAGTGACATAAAATAGCCTACTCAAGATATGTTTTATTTATGAACACATACTATATTTTAAAAGGAGTTAATGACTAACCAAGAACACAAACCAAATCTTTCCCATATATAACCATTGTACTCAGGTCTTCACTAAATATTAAAACAGCTCTAAAGAGATTTGGGAGATAAAGACTCAACTACAGTAGACAGGCTAATATGAGCACTGAATTTTAGGTAAAACACAATCTTCGCTTCTATGATGGCTCTAGGCAAACTTGTTATTCCCTCTATCCCCCACTTCTTTGGGAGTGATTACACCAACCTTATCCCAGCTTCTCCAGAATGGTACTATGACATCCTTCTATATCTTGTTTTTATTAATCCACTACGGTAGTAGCCCTGCACACGAATCTGTGCGTGTAGCTCCCTCCGCCCCCCTCATAGCTTGCTGCCCCACCCTCCTGCTGATCCATGATCCGGTTGTTACGCTTCATGGTATAACGACCATTTGCATATTACATCTTTATTATATACGATGCTCCCTCAGTAACACTGCCTAAGAGCTATATTCTTCAAATGTCTATTCACTGCAGCTCGAGTAAAAATTTTATGAGCCTATCGGATGCTAATCATTATGGTTATTTTGCACTCCTAAACTTGAAAATATCATGAGTGGGGAAAAGTGATTTAGAGCTCAATCCTTATAAAATTTTTAAGTGATTGTAGTATTAAATGATGGTTTTTTAATATTTATTTAGCATTGCTGTGTTTTCATCCTTGACTAAGAGTTTATTATGCAGTGCTTTATGTAGTACTGATGACAGTCTTACGTACAAAATACAACAGTTATCCCAATTTTATATTTGAGAATTTGGTTTAGAAATATAATTTGTCCAGGGTTATACAGGTATTTGGTTGTAAAGCTGGCTTTTGAAATAAACTTTTAAAAATCCAAGCTGGGGCTGTGTAACTACTGTACATCCTGCCTCCAAGCTAGAAAAAAAAAAAATGATATAGGAGATAAGAGAAAACCCAGAGCACACCAGATTATAAACTCCTTGAATCCTCTTAGATATTGTCTTCAACGTCCCAGCAACCAGCAGATTACCTAGGATACTTACTATTCTATAATTACCCAAAAATGTAGGCCATCAATATAAACTTTTAAACTTAAATAAAAGAATTTATAAGTCAAGTAGTTTTGAAAACCAACATTTGAGTCTAAACTTTAAGAAGAACCAAAACTGTTATATGAAAATGTGTGAATACATTTTAAGCTGACAACAGCAAATAGCTCTAGAATAACCTGAAAAGTGGCACGGTAGTTAGGTCTCCACATTTCTCATCTTGTTCCTCCCTTTTCCCTCAAGAATTGTCAAAAAATATTAAGGATTGGCTATTGGAAATAAGAGAAATAGGACTGAAAAGAAGAAATAGAAAACCTTTCACTTACAATGAAGAAAGCTGGAAAAAGTGCCAACATCACTTCACCCATCTTTTTTGTTGTTGTTATTAATCTGCAAACTCATAACTTTTGTTGCACCCATCCAAGACTTGCAGGTCAAACATCTAGACTGATATCTAAGGAGAAACAAGCGCCACCCTTAGACAGGATGTGAGCCACTGGCTCACTGGAGTCAGACCATAGAGAATGATACACAAGACAGTAAGACACATTTAGATACTAGTAAACTGTTTACCGAATGAGTAAAGGCTGAGTGAAAGGGCATAACCCCCAGAGCCACCAGCACACCGCAAGTTCAAACCAAAGCACAGCATTTTATCTATGGGCCTCTGGCAGACGCATGGGACAAAATGGGGGATCGGGAGACAGGCTTAGAGAAGAGAAGTAGCAACGAAAGGAAAAAAGATACAAAGCCACACTCAGACCCTTCTCTGCCGAGGAATGAAATCCTGGAGTTCATGGAGGAAGGGTATCAAATCCATCCCCTCTCCCCGGGACACATGTTAGGACCAACTTAAGTTAAAGAAAGGGGAGGAAATTATATGCCAATTAATGTATTTTATTTCCTTGAGGTCTAGAAAGGTAAGAACATAGAAGCTTCTAGGTGATAAAGCTTCTCACAGGTCCTTCATCATATTTGCATTGAATGCATAGTTTGTTTATTTAGCTACAGTTAATACAGCTGCATTTTGACAGAGTACAGCTTCTAGCCTCTGGGGAAAAAAAGAGAGTAAGAAGATATCAAATCCAACAGAGGGAGGCAACTGAATAAAAACTATGCAAATGGACCCTGAGACATTGATTCCTGGGTATTGCCAATGTTACACTTCAGCCAGGATTATGAGATGGGGAGACAGGATATGCACCAGAAAAATTCTTAGCCATTTGTATTAAAATAGCATGAGCAAAGGCATACAGTGGGAAATGAAACTTGAGTATTGAGAACATAAACCCAACCTTACTAATTAATAACCTATTTAGTTCATGTGACAAAGAAATTTGAACTGAAAGCAGTAATTATTAAGAATGTTACTGAATTTTTACTCTAGCATTGATTCTCAACTAAGGAGGCAGGGGAAAGTGTAATGTTCCCCCTGAAGAATTTGAAAGTGGATAGTCATGTTTTTGGCTGTTAACGGGAGGGAAATGGTTAAGTGATTTAATTTAGTGATTTGAAGCCAGGGATGCTGAATGCTTAGCAGTGCACAGGGCATTTGCACAATAAAAATTAGCCCCAGTGCCAATATCGACCTCAGTGATAAATATTGAAGAAGTGAGTGAATACCTTGTGTATCCTAGGAACCTTAGAAGGAACACAAAATATGGTTATAGAAGGAAACTTTGCTTCAGATCTACAAATCACAACTTGTGTAACACAGTTTTTATTTTCCTCATGTGAAACATCTCACCTGACTTCTTCAGAACCAAAATTCATTTAACACTGTGAAATAATTAGGCTCTGCTTCATTGCTAGAGTCATAGTGAATAGGCTTAAGAGTAATGGTTTTAATTGATAAAATAACTTTTTGAAAACTAGAACATGTGAGTGTGGAGGGAGTCTGGAGTGTTTTGGGGGAGATTTATATTTGTAATTACACTTTCCTTTGCCTAACCTTAAAACTATTTTGCATATATTAGCACACAAAGACTAATAAAAAGGCATACTCTAGGAATATTTAAGAGTTGATGAAAGCAAGCATAGTATTAAAGCAATCTCCAGAAAGCAAGCATAGTATTAAAACAATCTCCATAAATAAAGCTCTGGGAAAATTCATAAATACCTGATACTGTGCATATAACCCTACTTAGCAGCTTAGTCTTTTAACAAGAGGTCACAAACTCTCCATTTTTGTAAATGAAAGGTACCGATATTTTATAATGGCTCAAATATATGTTTAACCCCCCCCCCCCCCCATTCAAGGATACAAGTTTATAGAACCTGAATTTATGGTCACTGGTCACCATATCTATATTAATATAACTAAAATATAAAAGTACTTAAGAAACGCTCAAGAATTGCCAAGTTTACAGAAACAAAGAATAGATTAGTTGTTGTCTAGATCCAGGAGTGGAGTGGACAGGGGGTGGAGAGTGAATAAGTGTTTATGGGTTTCTTTTGGGATGAAAATGTTCTAAAATTGTAATGGTTGTGAATATCCTAAAAGCTACTGAATTGTACACTTTAAATGGGTGAATTTTATGTTATGCAATTATCTCACTAAAGGTCTTTTTAAAAGTATGTAAGAAAAGGTTAAATGTTGTCCAGCTACAGCCACAGCTTGAAGATCCTTTCTGATGCTGCTTTTCAACAGAGATACGCTCTGCCTTCCGGATTATTTCCATTCAAGATCTGAATCTGGTTTCATAGGAAAAGCTTCTAGAAGAGACCATGAATATCTATACCTTCCATGGGCCAGAGCTGGAAGCCCTCTGAGAACCAGAATCAGCACCTATTGTTGCCAGGGGGCTCGGGAAGTTTGCTTTTAACAGGTTTGTGGGCAGCTCCGGAACCACCTGTTGAGAAGGCTTGCAACACCAGGCTCAACCCGAGCTGGTCCCCCTTCGTTTCCCTTCCTCAGACCAGAGAATATCACCTCAACTCCATGTTTCCTCCTGCCTAGGCCCCCTTTGGTCCCATCATCCATCCCTTTTGAGGGAACTCACAGTGGTCCTAATTGGGGGGTGGGGACAGTCCGTGGTCATTTGGCCTGGCCTCACCCTGATTTCCTACAGGCCTCTAACCTTGTCCTCTAAATGTCCAGCAGTGGAAAGGTACTTATAATTTTGAATTGTTGCACCTTTAAAATAAATGGACATTTTAGCTGAAAAATTTAAAAGATGATAGTTTGTGGAGACACACAGTAGACACAAACAAAATTTTCATATTGTCTTATAACTTTTGGAATGAAAGCATATATACTTAAACTCTAAATTTACACAAACATCATTTTAAGCATATCAGTGTAAAACATAAGTGTTTAGATTTCATATAAAGAAGAAAAGGTTTGCTTTGTTTTGTTATGAACTAGACAAATGAGTCCTAGATGTTGTAAGAATTAGTATTCAAAATACCAAGGTTTTTTGGGGGGGAGGGGGAGAAAGAAGGAGTACTTGGCATATTGGATATAAAAAAACTATAAGTGTGAATTAAGAGTCAGTAGTGAAACAAACAAAAAAAAAATGACCTCTAAAGTAATGTCACAGAGAGTCTAGAAACTACATAGAGAGAAAAAGAGAAAGAAATCATATTACAGTTTGATTAAAAACTTTAATTACAAAAAAACTATAACTGAACTAGAGGAGGATACAAGACTTTATAAATTTGGATTTTTAAAAAAGCAAGACAAAATATTAAATATCTAGTATAATAATGAAATGTATACAATGCAAGAAATTACAGAATATATACCTTAGAAAAGAACAAAGTTCTTATGTCAATGAATGGAAAAATAGCAAAGCTTAAATTATGAATTTCTGTATGATGCCATAAAGAAATCTAAAAAACAAGTAATAAGTTGGAAAAATATTGCCAACATTTTAACAAAAATCATGGGGGCAGAGGGAACATACCTCATAAATTCAGGTTTTTTCTTCTCTACTGTTGAAGTATTATCCCAATGCTAGACATTTCTGAAGAACCAATACATGACATCAGTGTTTCATTTAAAAATCAATATCCATGTTCACTTTACAAATGTCAGTGGTGTTTAGGTATGCAGTAGGGCTAATTTCTCATGGGTGCTGTTAAAGATAATGATGACAGCCCTAGTCAGTTTTGCTCAGTGGATAGAGTGTAGGCCTGCGGACTGAAAGGTCCCGGGTTCGATTCCGGACAAGGGCATGTACCTTGGTTGTGGGCACATCCCCAGCAGGAGGCAGCTGATCGATGTTTCTAACTCTCTATCCCTCTCCCTTCCTCTCTGTAAAAAATCAATAAAATTTATTTTTTAGCCCTAGCCAGCTTGGCTCAGTGGATAAAGCGTCAGCCTGCAGACTGAGGGGTCCCAGGTTCAATTCCAGCCAAGGGCACATGCCTGGATTGCAGGCTCGATCCCCAGTAGGGGGTGTGCAGAAGGCAGCCAATCAATGATTCTCTCTCATCATTGATGTTTCTATCTCTCTCTCCTTCCCCCTTCCTCTCTGAAATCAATAAATATATTTAAAAAATAATAAAATTGATTTTTTTTTAAAAAAGATGATGACAGATATAACTGAAATGTCGACACTTGGTGATAACAATGTCTGATCTTCTTTTAAATGCCCAGGATTTTTGCATGGCTATCATTCATATTTCTGCACTAAGGACAAAAAAAATATGTCTAATGGAGTAAATAGCATGAATGATTCTTTAAAACTGCTGAGAAACCTTATACAGGAGGAAGTGACTATACAGACAGAGGTCTGTGTATTTTTTACTTTTTTAAAACTTTATATATGTGTATATATGTGAAGAAAGATAGATGGTAGATAGAGATTATTAGAAATAAATACGTGTTAGTGTGTTAAATGTGTGCTTCATATAAAGGGCCTTATTAGGTATTAGTTCCCAGAGGTGACAAAGAAATAAAATACTCTTTTTACTTTCACAGGGACTTATAATGGGAGAGAATTACATATCCTCAAATAATATAAAAGTTACTAGAAGAGAAAGCAGAGAAGAAAAAAACTGGCGAGTATATATTAGCCAGAAATTGTTATGCTATTTCTGATTTCCATTGTTTCATTAGCTACCAGCCATTACTGTAAATGTATTGGCTTATCACAGTTAGACCTGTTAAAAAGTTATTGGTATTCCATGACATAACATGGAAAGTATATTTGAAGCTTTTAAAAATTATGCAGCTTTGAGTCAACATCAGAAGAGTTTACACTTCTCATACTCATCTGAAATCTAGATCAGGCTTATATGCTCATATGAAGATCATATTACTAAGTTCAGGAAATGATTTCTCCTCAG
This sequence comes from Plecotus auritus, assembly GCF_963455305.1. Taxonomy (NCBI): domain Eukaryota; kingdom Metazoa; phylum Chordata; class Mammalia; order Chiroptera; family Vespertilionidae; genus Plecotus; species Plecotus auritus. Next base: position 21,219,491 of record NC_137777.1, on the reverse strand, counting down.
TCACAGCAGTAGAATTAGATGAGAATACATTAGGAAAGCATTCTGAGACCTCTCAGCCCCACTAGTAATCCAATCAGAGAACAGTATGCAAATGACCTAAAAGGAATACAATCAGAGCTACAAGAGGAAGTCATTTCCATTTCCATTACTACTTAATGAGATTGTGCTGTAATTTTAAGGTGGTGGGAACCTACAGAAAAAGCTTTTCTTCTTCTCCCTTTGCTTTATTGCAGCTACTTCCTCCAATTAGACTGAATGAGAAATTACTGCCTTACCTGACCCAAAGACTACAAAGTGTTTCTAAAATAAATTTCCCCCTTATAAGTGTTTTGAATCCTGCTAACATAAGAATTAAAAAGAAAATGTGGCCATAATAATTTTTATTTTCTTCACATTTACCAGTGTGATATTTAAACAGTCTACATTCTGTAAGACCTTCTTGCTCTATAGCCTATCATCAACCCCATCAACTCTTTCAAGATTAAAATACCTTCTGGAGAAAGCTACTTCTTAGGCATTGAAATTCACTATGTGGAAAAGTTATTTTTAGGTTGTAGTGGTTAGGGCAAGTACAGGACACAATTATGAAAATCACTGAACGTTTGAAATTAAAGGACACTTAAAATCATTATCCGCCCATTATATTTCTCTTTCCTTCTACAAATGAGATGCAAAGAGGTTAAAATTATCTACACAATAGTTTACAGAGAGCTGTTAATGAAGCTACATCTCTTGCCTCCCTGATTTGGAGTTAATTAGGTTTGTATTTCCATTTTCTTCCCTAATTTCACATTCATCCTTCCTTGCTTGGTGACCCTATAGTATCTATATTTACTACTTATTAATAGATATGAATTTATTCTATCTTTAATCATTAAGATAGCCTGCAAAATAGCTACAATTTACTCCCTTTTATAGATGAAGATAATGTGGTCTGGAAAGTTTAGGTGGCTTTTCTAAAGTCACAGAGTAAGTGGTTGTTTCAGGAAAATGAACACATATCTGTATGACCCAAGGCCAAAGCTTTTAAGAACAATTGGAAACTGTTTCTGGTAATATGCCCTGCTTAGGTTGTCCTATCTCCTGCATCGAGATATTTCACTTCCCTAAAAAGGTCATCCAAAGCTAACTTTTCAAAATACTTTATTAACTAATTCACCCTAAAAAATGATGACTAATGGTAACAATGTGTTAACTTTTGGGGGTATTTGATTTCTATCAAAGGAACAATGTTATAAGCCAAAAAAATAAAAAAATAAAAAAATTAGTGTTAACTCTTACTGCAAACTCATTGGATAAAGGATTTGGGGAAGCTTTGTATTTTGAATCCAATGGAGGAGGAATATAGGGGGCCACCTGGGGGTGGGGGTGGGAATGGGACTAGCAATCTGAATCTGTGCCAGTAACCAGTATCCTAATGCACATGTCATCCTATAATTAGGTCACTTCCCCTTCCTTAGGCAATCATCAGTTTTCCTAAATACTCTCAGTTTACAAGGGCCACAAACCAAGAATTTAACAGCTTAGCCAGAGGGGAGGTCACTGGCCCCACCCAGGCCAGGCCTGTAGCTGTAATCTTACTTCCCCATTCTAACTAACTTGGGTAGGGCTGCCAGAGCCAGCCACAAACGCCCGGAAGTTAGGAAACAAAGAATTTAGGAATATATATAAGGGGGTTCAGGCTTTGGATCTTTGAATCCCCTGGGCCAGCAGCGCTGCTTTGAATAAAGGTTTCTTTTTTTCCTGAATCTTCTGAGCACCCATTGTGGGTTTTCTGGTTGCCTGGTAAATTCTGCAACACAATTTTTGCCTATATTTTGGAAATTATAATTTGCCCAATATATAAATTACATTTAAAAACCATTTTCATGTTGTGAATGGGAAGATTAGGGATATAATGAATAATAATTTTCTAAACTTAAAGGGCTTGTCTTTTACTAATTCATAGACATTTAGATTTAATCTCTGAATTAATCTAGTGATTCTAACTAAGGGGATTTGATGATGCAGTGGGAATAGAGGATGTATAGTGGGTTGGAAATGACTCTCCCATCTCCATCCTCACTTCACTCAGACAAACTCTCTATATATTTCATCTTTACAGCAGAACATGGCTAAAATAACTTGAAATTCATTGATTTTGTACACATTCTTTACGGTAAGCAAAATACCTTAAATATTTCCTACATTCTATAATATCCATATTTTATAGAAAACTTGTTTTAACAAAACTGTTCAAAATTGTATATTATCAGTTTTAAACCAAACCATGTATTTATATATGTTATTGGAACTTATTTCCTTCAATAGTGTTTAAAATGTGTTAAATTCAGTAAATGATTTAATAAATGTGAACATATACCTTTTTATTATTCTGGCATTAATATATTTTCTCTCTCTCCTACTTAAAGGTGAAAACTCTCAAATAAGAATATTTAATATCTATTCATGATTTTTACCTACACAGCCATTTTCTGCTTTCTACCTAAAACGCTTATTAGATTTTAATCTTTATACATGTATTTTAAAATGGTAACTCTTCCTTCTATAAGCTTTTTATAGTTCTAATTTTAAGTAATGTATTAACATTCATGATATATACTCTTTTCTTGGTCCCAAATATGTTAATAGCACAATTTACATTAAATCTACTAAGTCTAAATACCTGAAGTTTCTACTAACCAGATTCAGTTTTAACTGAGCCAGTATTTTACTATATTAAATTAGATTTTAATAATATACTAAGAACATTACAAAAACTTTAAATCAGTGATCGGTTATTCAAAAGTTTCATAAAATATTAAGTACAAATTTTTATTAAAATATTTAGGTGGAACAAAGAAGAACTAATTTTATTATATAACAGGAAATCTATGATTTGAAAGTTTTATTAGAAAGGGTTATATAAAACACTGATTTTGTGTTTACTGTTACTTTTTGGTTGCTTTTATAAAATATGTAATACCCTTAGATAATTTATTTCCTTTATATACTTACATTTTACTACACGTAATATTCTGTACCTTATCCCTTATGTTCTACAGTTACTCTAATATTCATCTGTGCTTATAAAGGCAACTGTAGGATCCCAACTTATACATTCAATTGTTAGTGTATATTGGGGTTATTTTTAGAGTTTTCTTGTGAAGAAATGGTAAAATTTTAAAAGATGCTTTGAGTGTCTTTATACATGCATCCTGATACACATGTGTAAAGTGTTGCTCACTATATACCTCAAAATGGAATTGATAAATCAGAGGGAGACAAATCTCAAACAAACATATAAGGCAAATTGTCTTCCAAGTGCTTCTATCAATTTAGATTAATGCCAGCAACACATAAATGTTTCTTTAGGAGTACATTCTTCAATTTCTTTTCTATATTGTCAGATGAAATTAAAGTTGCTAATCAGCTAATGTTAAATTAGGGAGAACATACTGGACTATTCAAGTAGGCCCAGTGTAATCAGAATGGTCTTTAAATGAAGAAGGAGGCAGTGATGTGAGGTAAGAAGGACGCATCCAGTTATCACTGCCTTTAAGGGTGGGAAGGGTTCATGTCTCAAGAATGTGGGTAGCCACTAGAAGCTAGAAAAGGCAAGAAAGTGAATTCCCCCCTAAAATTTCCAGAGGAGATTCAGCTCTTGATTTTAGCTCAGTGACACCCAATTTAGACTTGTGACCCTGGCCCCACCCAGGTGAAAATAACTGTTAGGTTATTATGGTGAAATAATTATTTTGTTTTAAGCTGCTATTTTTTCTTTGTGATTTATTTCAGCAGCCATAGGAAATTGATGCAGATTTCAGAACTTCAAAGTATACTGCTTCTGTGACAAACACCGAAAAATATGGAAGTGGCTTTGGAGTAGGACAGTGGGCAGATGTGGAAGAATGCTGAGCAACGGGAAAAGTTTAGATTGCCTTGAACAGACCAGTAGAAATATGTAAGCAATTCTGCTCAGAAAGACTCACAGGAAGTGAGGAACGAGGTAGAGAAAGCATTATGGGTAACATGTTTCATATAAAGATTCATAAACATTAAGATTCACATCATCCCTTGTGTCACAGAATCACAGTCTAATTTAGGAGAAACATATGTCCATAAAAGTTTCTAGGGAACAAAATCTGTAATGTAAAGGGTGCACAGAATAAAAATAAATACCAATTTAGGAATATCTTAGGCCATTTTAAAATTCACTAATTAGCATAAATAAGGTACCAATCTTAAAATTCACTAATTAGCATAAATAAGGTACCAATCTATGTAGTACAAGAGCTACCATCAATCTACTTCTTGAAGAATGTTATCTACTCTTCCAAGTCCCCTCCTTTCGCTTCTCTGCTTCTCTAGTCATTTTGCTGCTATTCCTTTAACCATAATATCAACTACAACCTACATCTTTCTTTACATACTTCAGCATAGTCACAATGGCTTTGTTAAAATTATCTGCTAATCCCAACAAGTGTTTAGCTAAGTTGAAATCACATTTCTTCTTTTCATAATATCAACTACAAAACATGATGCATGAACATATTCTTTCTGTTCTTCTATTTGCCGAAGAGTTCAGACTTTAAGCATGTACCAAGACCACCTTTAGAGTATCTGAATGTCTCTCATCTCTCCCTCAGCCTGCCATGGAGCCTTTTTAAGGCTAATTTTAAAATATGGGTCAAAAGAGCCTTATTTTGTTTGATAATGTTTAAAGATGATAAAAAATGACAAGGAAAATGGTCAATTAAGAGCTCATCTTGATTTTTAAAATAAAAAAAAATCTTAACTAAAAAGCTTCTGCACAACAAGAGAAACAATCAACCAAATAAAATGGGAATCCACTATATGGGAGAATATATTCACCAGTGATACATCTGATAAGGGGTTAAATTCCAAAATATATAAAGAACTTATATAACTCAACACCAGGAAGACAAACTATCTACACAGCTGTAAAAAAAAAAGGAACTCTTACCCTTTGCAATAGGATTGTTATGCTAAGCAAAGTAAACCAGTCAGAGAAAGACAAATACCATATGATCTCACTTATATGTGGAATCTAATGAACAAAATAAACTCACAAAATAGGACCAGAGGTATGAATACATGGACCAGACTAACAGATCTCAGAGGGGAGGTGTTTAGGGGAGACTGAAAGAGATTAGCCAAAGAACATATATGCATAATGCATGGATACAGACAACAATATGGTGAAGGCTGGGGGGGCTTGGGGAGCACCTGTAATAACGTCAACTATCTAAAAATCTAAAATCAGTGAATAAATTCTGTGGAAATAGTTGTTTGGACATCTGTAACCAAAATAAAAAAAAAAATGTTTTCCAAGTTTAATGAAAATTTTCATGTTATTCAGAGGCTTTGACACTTCCAGATGCCAATTTTTTTTCTCTCGCAAACATTAACAATTACTTTGTAGGAAATGATCAGAAAAAGTAGATATTCTTTCAAAATTCAGCAATTGAGAATCACAGAAAAAGAGATGGATATTAGAGATTATATTTCTACAAATATTTGGGAAAGCACCAGGCTTTTTTTCAGAACTGTGCCTGTATTCTACACACAGACACACACTATTAAATTCCCATTTCAAATATTTAAAAATGATCTTTTGAAAACAGTTAACATTCTCTGTACATAAACATCTCTTCTCTCTTACTGAGATAACAAGATAAGCATAGCTGGAATCCTAATATGATTGTGCTTTTATGCTTTCCTTTTTGTCTACAGTTCATAAATTGCTATATTATCTGTCAGTGTTCTGATTATACTTGTGAAAGAAATAAGACGCTTTTAGAGTGAAAAAGGAGCTATGCATCCTCAGGTCTTTAAACATGTGACATTTGATACAGCTAATGGCATTATAATACAACAATGTTGTCTTCTCTCTATAAAAGTGACACAGCTGAAATATGTTCAGTAGAGTGGAGACTATAAATTGCTTTCCCGGAGCAATGCGATGTATGACATCCCTTACCTATGCTCTTTGCTCAGTCCTCTGTAACAAGCACAGCACACTTGCTGTAAGTCTTGTTTTATTTTAGGTGGACCATTTGTGATTTACCTAGACCTATAAAGATGGTATCTTAGCGCAGCAGTAGGTTACAAAATATATTTTAGCTGTGGAATTCCACTTCCAAATAAAATCGTTAGAGGCACAACATGTAAAACTCATGAGCTGGGCTGGCTCCAATTTCAGATGAGACTAATTTCTCCCTCTCCCTTTCGCTCCTTCCTAGGTATCCCCAGAGTGCATTTAGCCCAAATCCCTATGAATCACTATTTCAAACCTGATAAATTAATGCCACATTAAAAAAATATTCAGGGATCAAAGGACCAGACTATGAAATGCTTAAGATTCAGAATTGCGTTACCGTCAGAAGAGCAAATATTTTTGAGTGATTATTTGTGAACCATCATGTTGAGTGTTATAGCTGCATTATCCCAGATATCCCTTATCTTCATCATCTGAAGATAAATACTATTTCTGGGTATTATTCTTAATGCCTTTTATAAAAAGGAAACTGAGGTACAATGCACTTAAGGACCTTCTGTCTATAACAGCTAGCAAATGCTAAAGATGGGATTTAGCATTTGAGGTAAATGGAACCAAAAGTCTACTTATGTGGTGGATATATATTATCTCTAACATCGATTTATCATTTCTAGAACTACCCCCTTCCCCAAATATATCTATGTGATTCTAATGGGGTGAAAGTGGAGACCAAAAATGAGGCATTTTAAGTAGGGTGGCCACTCAAAATAATTATCCCTATATAAAGTGATCGGTCCAGGATGAGATACATAAGTAGGAACAATCTCTTTTTTGGAGATTGTTATATATTCAGGGAGAGATGTCCCTCTTCCAAATTTTAAGTACCTATAAACCTGGATCTGCTTGGAAGGGGTGGAATTTGCAGGTGTCTCTCTCATTCTGTGGACATGTCGTACCCTAAAGCAAAGCCAAGAGGAGGAGGATGCTAGATATTCACCTGGATTTTTCAGTTGTGAAGAAACAACTACATTCTTTAAATTTTTACCCATGGGGTAATTTGAGTTCGATTGGTTTTCCATTAAATTTATTGAGGTGACATTGGTTAATAAACTTATATATGTTTCAAGTGTACAACTCTATGTGTATTGCTTTTTATCTGTTTGGTCCCAATTGCTACATAATGGTTCTCTCATTTTATCTTTTAGTTCTCTTCTATTTTTTACATTGAATTAACCCCAAACATCCTATATGATAAAAGCCTAATATGCTAAGTGTCCGGTCGTCCATTCAACCAATCAAAGCATGATACGCTAAGGTCGCTCAACCACTTGCTATGATGTGCACTGATCACCAGGAGGCAGACAGTCGACCAGTCACTATGATGTGCACTGACCACCAGGGGACAGATCCTCCTACCAGTAGATTAGCTTGCTACTGGGGTCCAGCCTATAGGGATGGAGTGAGACAGGCTGGATACACCCTGAGCCCTCCCACAGTCCCTCCTGGCTGGCCAACATCCCGCATCCCTGCCCAGCTCCAATCGTGCACTGGTGGGGTCCCTTGGCCTGGCCTGCGCCCTCTCGCAATCCGGGATGAGGGACCCTCACCCCCCAGTGCATGAATTTTGTGCACTGGGCCTCTAGTATATAATAAATAAAAGTATTTTCTCAAGTATAATACTACTAGGAATACAGAAATACATTAAGACCCAACTCTATTCAAAGAAAGGGTAGAAACTTACAAATAAATAGTAGTATAGAGGAAAGCAATATAACTGAATTGTGTTTAAAATATCAATTTTTCCGCTAGAGGAGATTCATGGACTGAATCTTAAGGATAGGTTGTCATGAGAATGAGGGTTAGGGAGCTTTTCAGGATTAGGAAATATAATGTGGCAAGTTCAGAGTCAGAAAAGGGCAGAACCGTCCTAGAAGAAGTAAGGCATTCTTTGAAATGATGGATATTACAAACAAACACAACATAATCAATGTCAATTAAAATTCGGACCACAATATTTTTATGTAACTTGACTGCATGAGGTAATGATAGGTACTATTTAACATCTTTCATTTACTTTAAGATCTACTCCTGATTTAAGGGGAAAAGGGTAATCTATAGTTAGGAATGAAGAAAATCTCCTCTAGTAAAATGTAACCTCATTTGTAGGAAATAAATGTTCTTTGTAACAAAAATTATTTTTAGGATTATATCTTGGTTGAAGTCTCAAGCCCATAGACTCTGTTAATATATTTTTTTTCATGCAGCTATTCTAATTATTTCTTTTCCAAGCATAAAAATTTGGAAGTATAATTTAACTAACAATATACTGATATTGATAATTGCTGATTTTCTAAAGTCTGATGAAAGAGAAAGGCCAGAGTAGGAAAAAAAGCCCTAATATTTTTATGACACATTTTAAATTCTGACTAAATATTAAGTATAGGGAGTACACTATAGAGGAGGTGTTTCATGCCAGCTATTCAGTCACTAGTAATAGAGGCTGTAGGATGGGAAAAAAAAGAAAAGGATTTTTCTACTCCTCTAATTGAGAAATTTTTTTTATTCCACATAAAACATTAATAAAGCCTCATTCCCTTAGCACTGTATACTAGGATCTGACAACCTAACCAGTGTGTTACCAATCCCATTTCCTTCTATTTTACTATTTCCCAGGTACACCAAACTCTCCTGTTTTCTCTATAGCAGCACATGCATTATTTTCTCCTTCATGCCATTTGAACTTCTTTACTCACCCTTTTCATCCTGAGGGAACTCTTCATTATTTAAGATACACCTCAGAAGTCATTTCTTCAAATACTGCATTTTTAGATTCATGTTTCAAAACCTTCCTGCCACTGCCACCACTGTTAGCCAAAGGCCTGACATGTAGTACTCCTCACTCAATAGAGAGAAAACAGAGGAAAATAAAAGAGGACGAGCCACAAAGCATTCAAACTAATGACAATGAATAGGAATGGCCTGCATTTTTATATAACCATCTCATTGTAGGAAGGCATTTGTGATTTCATTATTTTAGCTACTTTGTAACTAGCTTTCATTTATTCATTAATTAATCCAACAGATGCCAGATATTATGCTATAATAAAAAATATAGCATTCTTTCAAGCACTACACTTTTATTAGAAAAAAATTTGTATAATAAAATAATTTACAGAGGGCTATGGTAGCAGAAAGGAGGGAGCGTTTAGTTTTAGATAAGACTCTAAATGATTTTTGGTGTATCCTCACAAATATTCATAAATTTTATTAATGATTCTTTTAAATTTTAAAAAATCTTATAATTTACAATGAAATTCTGGATACATGTTTTTAGCTGAAATCATTGTAGTTCTTTTGAACACACTATATAAAGTATTGAAGGATTATATAAAATTTTTATATAATGTTTTTTTAATTGATTTTAGAGAGGAAAGGAGAGAGAGAAAAAAACATCAATATGAGAATCATTGATCGGCTGCCTTTTCCATGCCCCATACTGGGGATCGAGCCCACAACCTGGGCATGTCCTGTCCAGGAATAGAACCATGTTCTTCTGGTTCATAGGTTGACATTGAGCCACTGAGCCACATCGGCAGAGCTATATGTTTATTTACCGCATCACTTATGAATATACTAAGCAAAATAACAAATCAACCAAATTAATTGTGTGCCCAAGGAGACATATACCTTACAAGCTGTTCATACCCTTACTTTCTGCTACACATAAAGGTTTCTCAGTTACTTATGCAAAGAAGCTTATATATAGTCTATCAATGTCAGAGCTGTAGTTTAATTATTATAAGTACTTTACTATTAATCATTTTCCCTAGTAATTTGTTTTTCCTTTAAAATAGTAATGCTTATTAATCATAATTGTAATATACAGTTTTTTAAAAAATGAAATCTTATCTATCTTCATATAAAATCCATTTTTCTTATCACATTACCCACAATTATACTAAGAAAACTCTGAGACAAACTTGAAACAACTAGTTTTTTAAAATTGTGTTTCAATATTAATAATGTCCTTGGGTGTATCCATCATCATAATGGATTTTGTAAGTGAAGAAGTAATTTTCACTCCTGTAAAATGGCTTTGGTTATGAACGTATCTTTCATTTGGTTCCTTTAACCAGGGTTTTGCTTTTAGAGAGCACACTAATTTCCACAATGCTAAAAGGTGGACCAGGTTGTCATGAAGTACCATTAAAATATTAAATGTTTGCCCCGCTGGTGTGGCTCAGTGGTTGAACGTCAACCTGTGAACCAGGAGACCACAGTTTGATTCCCTGTAGGGTCACATGCCTGGGTTGTGGGCTCAATCCCCAGTAGGGGGGCATGCAGGAGACAGCTGATCAATGATTCCCTCTCATCATTGATGTTTCTATTTCTCCCTTCCTCTCTGAAATCAATAAAAAAATATTTTTTAAAAATATATGAAATGTTTACCATCCAGTTTCTATTGGTTGTTTTAAACACCTTTAGTATTTGCAAAATATTTCTATATATTGCTCCCTGAAAAGGTAAGATTTTAAGAAAATTCTCACCCAAGGATATGTTCATTTATCTTATTTTTGTATGTGTTGTTTTTGTGTTCAAAAATTTATCTCTATTGTGGAATCACAGATGTCATCTTTCCCCCCTCCATTGACCCCCTTCTCCCACTCCTTGTAGAACATTAAACTGATATATGCATTTATATACCAATTACGGTTCTTCAGTTTGAATTTATGTATACGTGTGGGCATAAACAGATTTGGATAATGATCAATTGTTTTATTCATATACTGAGTACCCACTAAAAGCTAGGAATCATTAGTGCTGAACACAGTGCACATGGATAGAGCTTAGAGCATAATGGGCAAAACTGCTTTAAGGTATTACAAACAAAATCTTAACAAATAAGTACAAATGCAATTAAATCCTCTGGATGAAAAAACTGTGTGAACAAAGAGGAGCTGTGTGATCAAAGAGGGAATGCTTTTAAATGACCTTTCAGCCATGACTTCCATACAGCACTACTTCTACTGAGGCTTGGAAGGCCAGAAGAATGACAGTAACTAGAAGAAAGGGACTTTAAGATAGTGAACAAATAGCACTAGAAAGGCCTTGGTTTGGAAAAAAGTGTGTATTCAAAGAAACCTGAACTAAAAAAAGTCATGTATTAGATTATCTTATATTTAAAAAATAGTAAAACTGGATATTTCATTATTATTATGTATATTTTGCAGAAATTAGTCTTTAAAACAGATATTGACTCACTTAACAATTCCATACAATTGATACAAAGCAATATGAGGTGTTTATCCACTACAACCCAGATTACGGGAAAAGTCCAGATAATTATTCATGAAGTCAAAGTCAAGGTTATATATATATATATATACTTATATAGGCAATAAAAGTACTCTTCCTATGAACTTCATTTAATCACTAATCATTGAGTTAATATGGTATTGTTTCAATTGTAGAAATGCTTTATACAAGTTCATCTATATCAGCATGACTTTGATATATTTTCACATCCCCCAAAATGAAGTCTGACTTTGATAATTACTTCAAACACAGAGGATATTCTACTGGAGAGGAAAACAGTACTTAAAAATGCTGAGAGTTCACTCAAAAGCATATGTCATTCTTATGCTGTCTGCATTTATTATCTTGCCTGGAATATTATTTATTAAATTACAATATTTTAAAATGACATTAAAAATAATTTCTACTTTCTTTTCTCAGTAGAATTTAGATTTTTTTTAAAAAAAAACTTTATGGGTCATAATTATATTGGAAGCTTTTCAGTTAAAAGACAAAGTTATAAACTATATAATAAATCTGTGAACAAACTTATGATACAGAATTTGTTACAACAGTTACTGTAACCCCAGCGGCCAGACTGACCCTCTGGTTGTCAGGTCTTTGCTCGTTGGGAAGGCTCCCCAAAGTCCTTATAATGAAGTACCCACAGTGCCTCTCAGGATCCATCATCCTTTCAGACCTTGTTTTCTACTCTGTTTTATGCTCACTGAACTCTGGGTAGGGTGGTCTCCTGGCTGTATTTGGATTCTAGCTGAACTCCCACCTTAGACCTTCACCCTGTTACCTCAGTCTGCAGGGCTCATCCCCCAAATATCCATGTGGCTAACTCTGTTAATCTCCATGGTAATCCTCAAATGACGGTCACAGAAGCAGCCTCCATTGCCAAGTGACTGCTCCCTTGCCACACACAATTTTCTTATTGTGCCCGATTTTCTTTTTTCCCATAATACTTTGCGATATATATATTTGTTTATTGTCTCCACTATGCTCTATGAGAATTGGAATTTTGTGTCTTTCCCTACTTTGATCCCCGATGTCTAGAAAAATTCCATGATTCTAAAAGATAACCAGTGACATATTTGTTACATCAAGAATTAATTCGGGACTGAATTTAATGTTTCATTGGGAAATTTTAAGTAATTCACAATTAATTGTTGAAAACAAACATTTGAGTTTATGATATTCACATAAAAATCACAGCTGATAGGAAATTTTCCAGGTTTTCTTAATGGAATAATACTACTGCTGATTTCTTTTGAAGTGTAGATATAAATTGATTCAACTAGGTTTAAATAAAATGATTTGATGTTTTCATAACCACACTATTCAAATTTATTTTATAAAATTACAATTTAAAAACAGAGGACCAAATTTGTTAATGAAAATGAGTTGGAGCATAGCTATTGACTTAATAGACTAGCTTTTAAGCAATGTGATGTGAAAAGAGTTAACACTCTTTCCCCCTCCCCCCAACTCTTTTCCAGGCTCATTGACTAGTGGGCAGGCCTAGAAAGTTTTCCCTTGGTAAAAGGAGAAATAGAGGATGCCTTACAACCAGAGTCACAGTAAAGAATCCTTTCCCACCAACACTGGAATTCCATGTGAAACTGAAGAGAGACATTCCTCTTTTAAATGTTTTTACCAAAAACATTTCCATCACTATTGTGAAAGAATTAGACTTCACCCATGCAATTCCCAGCTAGAAGAAATCTTTATCTTGAACTTTGCAACAGTGTTTAAGTGCAAAATAATACCTGCATAAAAAATATATGATATGATTAGGTAAAATGTAGATTCCTCAGAGCCACAACATCAGAATTCTAACTAATAGTTGTTGAAATTTAACTTGAATGTCAAGTAATATTGAATCACATAAAGAAACATATCTTTAGAGGATTAAAGATAGTTTGACTCTGTAAACAAAGTGTCCCAAAAACATGTATACACACACTTTAAATAATTATAAAGGCAGTGTTTATTAAAAATATATTTCATTTTCAAAACTGAGCTATCAGTTGGTAAAGTGTATATACATGTTTTGGGAACACACTGTATTTTCAAAGACTGGGTATGCGTTATATCTTCAAAAGAAACAGTAACCTCCCGAGGCACAGTTCATCAAGTGCAAATTGGCTTTAACCTTGAATCAGTTGTTTACTTTTGTCTCCGTTCTCTTGAGTAAATAAGTGAGATCTTGTCTACAAAACTGAATTTAGAACATAGAGGACAAAAACCTGATACCTGTATGAAACTCTCTGGAGGCAACTGTGAAATAGTATTATTCTCATTTTTTTTTTTAACATTTAGAGACAAAATTGTGTATCTCTCAGACACTTCAATAGAGAGTGAAAGGCTTTCATTTATTTATGGACAGTCTTTATCCCAGGAAACTGAATGACCTCATTGTTTATGTTGATTGGCAAGAATGAATAATGACACAACAAGCTGTTTTGAAAGGGACTCAAGAAGCTTCAGTCTATGACAGAATATAGGACACCAGGAACTCTGGGAATGTAGCACAAGTGAGTTTACTTATGTATGTATTAATACTTCAGTAATGGGATGCTTGATTCATTCATTTAATAAAATTTTAGTATATAATTTACTCAAGGTTAAATTTTATGTAGAAATGTAGAGGAATAATAGTGAAGTGATGGTATATATATATATATATATATATATATATATATATATATATATAATTTATTTTTTTCAGAGAGAGTGTGAGGGGGAGAAACATTGAGTTGAAAGAGACACATTGATTGGTTGCCTCCCATACTCACCCCTACTGAGATTCCCAGGGATGTGTCTTTGACTGGGAATCAAACCCATGGCCCTTCTGTGCATGGGCCGATAATTTAACAACTGAGCAACACTGGCCAGGGCTGAAGTAGTGTATTTTTTTGCAGTTATTTTAATTGATATACTGCCACATTTTGATTAAATACATAAAAACTTAAGGGGGGCAGTGAAAGCAGTACTAAGAGGATAGTTTATATTGGTAATGCTTACATTAAAAAAGAAGAAAGTTCTCAATAAATAACCTAAACTTATTATGCCTCAAGGAACTAGAAAAGGAACTAAACAAAGTCAGCAGAATGAAGAAAATAATAAAAGAGAAGAGACAAGTGAAATAGAGAATAAAAAAACAATTGATAAAATCAACAAATTCAAGCGGCAGAGCATGGGGCTGTGCAGGAACCAGTGGGGTGGCCCAGAGCCAGACTAAGTTTTCCCAGAATCTGCTGTGCATGAAGCTCATGCAAAGGGAATTGGACTCAGAAACTAAGGAACAACTAGAATAGGAAGAAAAGGAAATCATTAGTGAAGAGCACTGGAGCTGGGATCTGCCAGAGCTTAAAGAAAAAGTTTCATAGAAGAGCAGAGTTCTTGTTAAGTGAAGATCTTCTCTATGGGAGATTTAATCCTGAAGTTGAGACATTAATGCGTCTGATGAATGCTAAGAACAAAGCAGAGGACGTTAGAGATGAAACAGTGGGGCCTGACGTGTCAGGTGAAGAAATGGCTATAAGGTATGAGAACTTGGTGGGGATCAGTGGAATAAAGTCTGCTGAGAAAGAAGATTGTGTCCATTATGAAGAAGATGAAAGTGGAGACATAAAACCAATTAAAGCAAAGAAGATGTTCGTAAAGCCCCAAGATTAAAATATATGCACAGCCCACCCACAGACAACAGTGTGCTGATGGCCAAAGGGAAGGAGGTGGGGGGTGGAGGTGGGCAAAGGGGGCAAAACAGGGACAACTGTAATAGTGTCAACAATAAAGATAAAACAATAAATGCCTTAATCAATAGACACAGACACTAGGTGGTGAGGGCACAAGTGGGGGTGGGGTGGGGCGGCAATGGGGGGATAAGGACACATATGTAATACCTTAATCAATAAAGAAAAAAATGATAAAAAATTAAAAGTCTTAAGATATGGCTTGGGGATGCCTTGTGAGAGTTAACATATTTTAAAACTCATTCTGATGGTTTCTCTATAATTATTAATATTGTAATGTTTAGTTGTAAAGAAATGTATAACTTTGGAAACATGCTGTTTCTGAAGCAGCTGTATGATGGATGCCGTACATCCTTTGCTTAATGGTATTCAGGAAGAATGGATTTTAGCCCTTGATCTTCAAATCTACATAGGTTCATGGTTGTTTCCTAAAGATTTTTTGACCTCAGATTTTTTTAAAGATTATGTCTCTCTCGTCACTAACCTTGAATTGACCCATAAATTAATAGTATTTAAATTTTCCTTATGTTTACTTTTTCATTTAAATTAATTATGTAAGCCAATTTATACATATATTTTAAAATTAAATATTATGAGAATTTATATGTAAATTCGTTAAGAACTTATTACAGAAAAATTCATTAAGAACTTATATGTAGATTCATTAAAAACAAACATGCCACTCTGGCCTGAAGTATTTGCATGCTACTAAGTAATTGTCAGATTGTGAAATTATGTTTTTTGGTTTAAAGCCTTTACTTAATTAAAAAAATGACAAATGTTCTGTAATAAAAATCAACAAATTCAAGAGTTAATATTTTGAAAAGATAGAAGATTCAAATATTTAAAATTGGAAATGGAAGTGAAACTTTACAACTAATGTCACAGAAATAAAAATTATTATAAAAGACTACTATGAAAAATTGCACACAAATACAATTTGGAAGAAATGGATCAACTCCAAGAAACTTACACCCCACCCAATCTGAATCATGTGAAAATAAAGAAATATTTGAATAGACCTATAACTAGTGAAGGAATTGAACAGTAATTGAAAACCTCCTAGAAAGAAAAAAACGCAAGATCTGATAGTTCCTCTGAGAATTCTACCAAACATTTAAGAAGAAATAAAGTCAATTCTTCTCAAACTTCCAAAGAGCAGAGAGGTGGAGGCATTCCCAAATATATTCTATGAGATAAACATTACCTTATATCAAATTCAAAGACACAACAAGAAAACTGTAGACTAATATCCCTGATGAATATTGACACAGAAATCCTAAATAAAATTCTATCACCTTGAGTTCAATACAAATTTTACAAAGTATGCATCATGACCAGGTGGGGTTTACACTTGAATGCAAAGATGGTTTGAAATATATATAAAAAAATCAATCAATATACTACATTAACAAAATAAAGGATAAAAATTACATTATTATTTCAACAGATGCAGGAAAAACTATTTACAAAAGTCAACATCCTTGGACTCAAAAGGAAACTACCTCAACATAATAAAAGCCATGTATACTAAAACCCACAACAAATGTCATACTCAATGGGGAAAGATTGCAAGTTTTTCTTTAAGATCAGGACCAAGACAAAGATACCCACTCTTGTCACTACTATTCAACATGGGGCTACTAGTTCTAGCCATAGTAATCAGGCAAGAAAAAATAAAAAGTATGCAAATTGGAAATGAAGATTTAAATTTCTCTGTCAACAAGGTAACATGACCATACCTGTAAAACACCCTAAAAATTCCATGAAAACATTCTTAAAATTAATAAATGAATTCAGTGAAGTTGCAGGATATAGCATCAGTAATCGGGTTCATTATTAAACATTTAACAATGACCAATGCAAATAGAAATCAAAAACAAAAAAAACATTATTTAGTTAACATAAAAAATACAATACTTAGGAATAAACTAAACCAAAGAGGTAAAAGACTTGTACACAGAAAATGTAAAATATATATATATTAAAATAATTTAAAGAAGATATAAATACATGGAAAGATATCCTGTGCTCATAGGTTGGAAGAATAAATATTATTAAAATATTTATACCATCCAAAGCAATCTGTGTAATCAATGCAATCCCTATTAAAATCACAATGACATATTTTGCAGAAAGAGTAAAAACATCCTCAAAGGACCTTGTATAGCTAAACAATAAAGCAAGAAGAATAAAGTTGAAGGTGTCACACTCCCTTATTTAAAAATACACTATAAAGCAAAAGTAATTAAAAATGATGTGGTACTGGTATATAAAACCAGATTTATAGACCAATGAAAAAAAATAGAGAGCTCACAAACCCTTCCATGCATGACCAATTTATTTTCAATAAGGGTGAGAGGACTATACATTGCAGAAATATAGTCTCATATAGTCTCTTCAGCAAATGGTTCCAGATATGCACATGGAAAATGACATTGGATCCTTACCTACCCCAATACAAAAATCAACTCAAATTGGATTGATGATTTAAATCTAACAATGAATATGTTAAAGTCCAAGAAAACCTGGGGAAAACGTCACGTGGTTAGTCTTGGCAATAATTTCTCAGACAGGACACCAAAGTACAGGCAACAGAATTAAAATAGACAAAAAGAGCTACACCAAATTGAAAAACTTCTGCACATCTAAAGAAGCAATAGACAGAATAAAATCACCCACCTACAGAATGGAAAAAAATAATTGCAAACTATATATTCATTAAAGTTAATATCCAGATTATATAAGGAACTCCCACAATTCAACAAAACAAATAAACTAATTTAAAAATAGGTAAAGAACTCGATTAAGATTTCTCCAAATATGATATTAAAATGGCCAAAAGCACAAATAAAAATGCTCAACAGCACAAATCATCGGAGGAATGCATATCAAAACTCCAAGAAGATATATTATACCCATCAACATGGACACTATAAAAAATAGAAAATAGTAAGTGTTGGTGTGGATGCAGAAAGGTTGGAATCCATATGGCTTTTTGGTAGGAATGTAAAGAGGTACAGAGAAAATAGTATGAAGAACTCTCAGAAAATAAAGAATAGAACTGTCATATGATCCAGCATTCTCATTGCTGGGTACTCAAAGAACAATGTCAAAAAGATAATTACATACCTGTATTTATCACAGTACTATTCACAATATCCAAGAGGTTGAAGCAACCCAAATGTCCATCAACAAATAGCAGATAAAACAAAATGTAGTATACACGTACAACAGAATAATATGTAGCCTTAAATAATGAAGGAAATCCTATCATATGATACAATATGGGTGAACCAGGAGGGTATCATTCTAATGAAGTAAGCCAGTCACAAAAACAAAACACTCTATGATTCCATTCATATTCTAAAACTTTTAGTATCAATTTTAGAAGATTTGCCTATTTTCAGTTTCTACTATATCTAGTAAATTTCGATTCCTGAGACCCAAATTAGAATCTATGTTAGACACCCTGGTGAATAATTCAGAAAATTCATTTTGTACAGGCACCACCCTTGCTTGTGTACTCATAACACTTGGTTTCCTCTGTGCTTTCACAAGAATATATTCATTTTACTTAGTCATATTTTATACTTTTACTTGAAAGTTTGAACACTTAATATGCCTATTCTGAATTCTATTAAAATGCTGTTTTGGAGGACAGGTCAACATGGCATCATATTTCAGGGAACCCATTAATTTTTTTAATGTAATATAAAATATTAAGTGAACATATTTGTTCCCTCTGGGGAAAGAATATGATGCCTTCATTAGATTCTTAAGCAGATTTGTGACATAAAGGGGAAAAGTACTTTACAAGCCACTAGTACATAAAACTTTTTTCAGCATAAATAATTCCCTTTTATCTATTCTAAACTATCCTATTGATCGACAATCAATTGCAATCAGAATTGGATGTTTACAGTACTAGTAATGACATAAACTGATAGTTCTGGTTGATATTTTGTGTAACTTTAAGTCAAACTTAGATGTCCCCTACAATGATTCAAATTAATCCAAATATGACGTTACTGTGACATTCAACCTCTCTATTCCACTCATTTTAATACTTTTCTTTTCTCAAATCGCAATATTCGCATACTCCTTTGTAAAAATATGCACATTGACAAAGAACTGAAGGGAATTAAGGAAGGTTACAAAGACAACTGAAAGTCCATTTGAGGAAGAGAAAAGAGTTGGAAAAGGAATGAAAAGAGTCTATGTTCTCCAGGTAGAGGAGAGAAAGGACATGGTCTGATCTGGGTCTTTCTCTGCACTGCGGCTCTTGCTTTTATAGTGACGTGCAGAATATTTGCCCCTAAAACAGAAAGTTTGTGTGGATGATGCTGACAGCACTAAACACACAAGTGGCTTTTTAACCTACAGTGAGTGTTCAAATAAAAAACAGATGGCCACTTCTTGGAAACTAAGCACATTCCTCCGGAGATGGAGTAGTGTGTTACAAACATTTTAACATTGCACTGGAGCAGATGATTAGGATAATTATAACTCTTCAAAAACACAGGCACTAGGTCTCAGCCAACTTCCTTTACTTCAAATTGTAAAAATTATGAAATCCTAAGGGGAACTTTGGCAAAGTAATTATTTCATAAGATGCAATAATATTGACAATAGTGGCATGTGAGCTTGAGTCGATTGTCTACTTCAATATTATGTTCCAATATCAATTATATAATTAAGGAAGTAACATCAGGCGGCTTCTACTTCACATGAAAACTGATAACGCAAAGCTGTCACACTAGTTTATAATCACAAAAATAAATAAGTGCACAAGCACACACACATACACCAAACAAGCAGAAATACTGAGTGATTTAATGTGATGTGATTTTCAGAATATTTCGGCCCTTCATCATCGATGCCCAGCCCAACCGGGCTTTCAAATGACACTAGTACCAGCTACCATCTGAAAGCACTGGCATGTAGGATGCTAAGCACGGACTGCCCAGCTGCCAACCAACCCATAACATTGTAAGAGAAGATAAAACTGTGTGGCACTGAACCACTAGGTTGGGGAGTGATTTATCATAGAGCAATAGAAAATAGAAAGGCCCCTCACAGCAAAATTGCTTGAACACGCTCTAAGTTTGCTTTGTGCTCACCGGCAAGATGACTCCGTTGAGACCGCAGGGACAGATGAGGTCTGGCTGGGCATCTCAATCTCTCTCTACGTTTATATCCTCACCTGCACTCTTTGGGCTTCCTTACGATACGGTGGCTTCAGGGCAGTTAGACTCCATACACGGTGACTCAGGGATCCTAAGGGTACAAAGTTTAAACAAATATATAATCTCACAGCTTGGAACTGACACAGAGTTCGTTTTACAGCCAACTTGTTAATTAAGATAGAGTCGTAGAACCAGTTCAGATTCACTATAGGGTGTAACTGAGCAAGGAAAATGTAAGCGGGCATAATTTATTGGATGGCATTGTTCGGAATCTAGCCACCATAGTATAAAAAACAAAAACAAAACAACACACAATAGTAGACATCAAGGTTGAGACCATTACCAAGTAGTAATTTGTTTATTAAGTCACTATTTTTTACATAGCTGTACAAACAGTCATTAGTGTGTGAAGGTGACATAGTTCACTGAAAGACACAGATAGTATTTATGGTAAGATAACCAGAGGGCTTGCTTCAGTTTGATTTTAAAATGTTTATGTATTCCGAGCCAGCAACGTGCATTGCTTGCTGTAACTTCAGAATTCCTTGAGTACAGTGTATTTATTTGATCTACTATAGATCTTTATACTTGCTCATTGGGTTGTCATAGAAGCACAATTTTGAGAACATAATATGCCTATTACCAATTTAAGTGATTTTAGCATAAATCCCTGCATTGTATCATAACTATGCCTTTATGGCAATACCTAGATTGAGATATAATCACTAACCTTCTGAGTAGATACACTGGATTTATTATATAGTTATCTTTTCAGACCCTTGAAAGAAACTTGTAAATAACATATAACAGCATTTCCATCTTCATCACCATCTCTCTCTCTCTCTCTCTCTCTCTCTCTCTCTCTCTCTCTCTATATATATATATATATATATATATATATATATATATATATATATATATATATATAAATATATAAAAGCCTAAGTGACCGAACGACTAAATGACCAAACAACTGGTCGCTATGACATGCACTGACCACCAGGGGGCAGATGCTCAACACAGGAGCTGCCCCCTGGTGGTCAGTGCGCTCCCACAGCGGGAGCGCCACTCAGCTGACTGACCTGTCCCGGCAGCCCACCAGCCCAGCGGCAGCCACTCACTTTCTCAGTAGTCCTGCAGGTCCAATCTCTGGAGAATGGGCCAGGCACTGATGGACCAGTGCCACCTGCATGATCCCGACAGCTGCCGGCCTCCTGGAAGTTGGCCTTGGGCACCACAGCTGCTTTCCCTCCCTAGATGCTCCACAAGAAAGAACCAATATAAAAGTGGCCGCCAGGTGGCTCCCGACACCCAGCGTGAACGTCAGCGGGAGGTATCCTGGGCCGGCAAAGGCGTCCCACTGCCTGCCTGGAGGGTCGATCGCGTCCTGGCCCCACCCCCAGCCCCCTTGGGCAGGCACCAGAAGCAGGGCTCACAGCTGGCGAGCACCGCTGCAGTGGTGCAAGCCTCTCCTGTCACAACTAACTGGGTGCAAGCCTATGGCAGGTGCAGTGGGCCCGGATGAGCAGGAGTGGCAGGCGGCGTAGGACTGCCGGTTTTGGCCCGACACCTGCAGGCCACCCCGAGGGGCCTCACCCATGCACGAATTCATGCACCAGGCCTCTAGTTAACAATAAACCAAAACATAATCTATTTGTTTCCTATTGCTGCTATAAAAAATTACTACACGCTTAGGGACTTAACACATATTTATTCTCATATACTTCTGGAGGTCAGAATTCTTAAATTAGTCTTACAGGGTTACAATCAAGGTGTTGACAGTACTAATTATTTATGAACTTCCCAGGGGAAAGGTCTTTTTTTTTTTTTTTTTTGCCACTTCCAGATTCTAGAGGATGTTGGCCTTCCTTGGTTTGTGACCATATTACTCCAAACTTTCCTACCATTCTCACATAACGTTCTCCTCACTCTGACCTTCTGCCTTCTCTTATTAAGGACCCCTGTGATTACACCAGACCCACGCAGATAATACTGAGTAATTTACCCATCTCATAATACTTGATGGCATTGCAGAATCCTTATTACTAGGTAAGGAAACATATTCACAGATTCTAGAGATTAGATATGTGGACATCTTTGGGCAACCATTTTTGCAGCCTAACATGTACTATTTCAAAAACTACTAATTTTACTAACATTATCCAAAAATGCATAACCTCTGGTGTCTCAATCAGATATGCTACCAGTCACTAAGTCAATGACATGTAAGAAATTAACATCTCCAAGATGTTAAGACCCTGAGGTATATTAGCCAATTCCCTAATCATTATTTATTCTCATTAAGCAAGATGTTATCAGAGTCAGTTATTGATAACTCTTGTATTTTTGAGTACTTCTTCATTTCCCTCAAATCTCGATTGCTTGTTAATGCTTGACATTTTTTAAATGAAACAAAATCCTCTCATTACTCAAACAGAGCTAAACAGTCTGTGAGTATTTTCTTGTTAATGCATAAATAATAAATGAAAAACCATATGTAAATGAGAGACTTCTATATATCTTGTTTAAAGGGAAGGACAGAAGAGTTTTAAGTAATAGAAACAGAGGGAAAACTCAGGACCTTTCCTTACAAGTAGGAAGCCAGGAAACATGAGACAAATTACAGACTTCTCAAAAATTTTCCTCAGTGTATTTCATGGATAAGTCCGTTAACATTGTGTTGAGTAAAGATAAATGAAGGCCTGGACTCACAGCAGATTCTTACCCTGCAGCAGCAAACTGCAGGGTGACTATGCTTCATGTTTACAGGATTTTTAATTTTGGTTGCTTTTTATTAACTATCCTGACTTTATGTCACATTATTTATCCAAAGAAACCTAAAACATTAATTTGAAAAGACACATGCACCCCTATGTTAATTACAACATTGTTTACACTGGCCAAGATATGGGAGCAACCTAAGTGTTCACGGATAGACAAGTGGAAAAAGAAGTGGTAGTATTTATATACAATGAAATATCAGCCACAAAAAAAAGAATAAAAATCTTGCCATTTGCAATAACATGGATAGACCTAGAAGATATTATGCTAAGTGAATTAAGTCAGACGGAGAAAAGACAAATCCCATATGATTTCACTTATATGTGAAATCTAAAAAACAAACTAAACAAATAGAAACATAGAACATTTTGCATAGATACAGAGAACATTTTGATGGTTGCCAGATGGGAAGGGGTTGGGAGGATTGGTGAAAAAGGGGAAGGGATTAATATATACAAGCTGGAAGTTATATAAAAAAAGTCATGGGATGTAAAGTACAGCATAGGAAATGTAATCAATAATATTTTAATAATTATGTATGGTGTCAGATGGGTACTAGATTTATCTGAGTGATCACTTCGCAAGTTATATAAATGTCTAATCACTATGTTGTACACCTAAGACTAATATTGTATGTCAACTGTAATTAAAAAATAAAATTATATTTTAAAAAAATGACTGTGGTAGGCCCCAGATACTTTTACTGTGGAAGTCACACCCTACCTCATAACCAATATATTAGAGGCTGTCCACATCCCATATTGAATACAAATGATATGTAACTATGTGAGAACAAATTGACTTGTGGTTGATGAGTTGACATAGTTACATTTTCTAGACATTTAATTAAACATTTACTCATTTAAAAAAATTTCCTTCCTCTATACCTAGCAGAGGCCAGGCACTATGCTAGGTACAGAGGAAGGAAACAGTGAGAACAACAACAATCTGACCCAATCAAAATTAAAATTTAATGTAAGAGCAGATACATGAACATATTTAAAATGCAATATTACAAATGCTCGATGAGTGGTACGTATAGCATTCTCCAGAAGCACACTAAACCTAGGAAATTATTTCCTTGGGGATTTCTTGACAGAGGATCTTCCCAAGTGAATTCTTGAAATATGTGGTGCATCTGTAAATATTACCTTTTTTTTTTAAAATATATTTTATTGATATTTTACAGAGAGGAAGGAAGAGTGATAGATAGTCAGAAACATCGATGAGAGAGAAACATCGATCAGCTGCCTCCTGCACACTTCCTACTGGGGATGTGCCAGCAACCAAGTTACATGCCCTTGACCGGAATCGAACCTGGGACCCTTCAGTCCGCAGGCTGACGCTCTATCCACTGAGCCAAACCGGTTTTGGCTGTAAATATTACCTTTTGATTTGAGGAGAGGAACAGATCCGTGTGGAAATGGTTTTGGAAAGCTGCACTTTATCAAACTTTTGGTAAATTTTTCCTGTTGCCATATCAACTAATGTATTAGTTTCTAATTATTCCCATAGCAAATCACCACAAATTAGTGACTTAAACAACACATGTTATCTCACAGTTTAGTTGGTGAGAAGTCCAATATGGCTCTCACCAGGCTAAAATTAAGGTGTTGACAGGGCAGCCTTCCTTTCTGGAGTCTTCAGGGGGAGGCTATGACCTTGACCATTCAGGTTGTTAGCAGAATTCAGTTATGTCCAGTTGTAGGAATGAAGTCTCCATTTTCTTGCTGGCAGCCTCCTGAGGGCCTTTCCTCCTCTGTAGAGGCAACCCTTCATTCTTGGTCCATGGCTTCCGTCCTTCATCCCAAAGCCAACAAGTGTTGGTCAAGTCCTTTGAATACTTTATATCTCTTCTTCTGCATTATCGTTTAGATTCAGAGTTTTGCCTTCTTCCAATTTTTAGGATATATGTGATTAATTTTGTCCCATTAGGATTATCCAGTGTAATCCCCCCAACTCAATATCCTTAATCTTAATAAAAATTTCAGGGTTTTTGTGTTTTTTTTGCCATTAAATGTAACATATTCATAGGCTACCAGGATTAGGCCATGGACATCCTTATGGGACCATTATTCCACCTATCACACTACCTTCTATTGATATCAAACTTTTGACATGCAAACTCCACAGAGAATAATAATCATTTTAAATAGCCTGTAATTCTTGTTATGTTTTTTATTTTATTTTTTATTGATTTTACAGAGAGGAAGGAAGAGGGATAGAGAGTTAGAAACATCGATGAGAGAGAAACATTGATCAGCTGCCTCCTGCACACCTCCTACTGGGATGTGCCCACAACCAAGGTACATGCCCTTGACTGGAATCGAACCTGGGACCTTTCAGTCCGCAGGCCAACACTCTATCCACTGAGCCAAACCAGTTAGAGTGTAATTCTTGTTATGTTTTACAAATTTTGATGAATTGGTGATTTAATGCATCCTCTTTGGAGGATGAGAATGTTGACACAATTTAAAAAAATAATTAAGTGACACTGAACATAGCTACTTTATATGAACAGATTTAGTGATTATATATTGTTTTCATTTACTTTATAAAATATCAAATAAAAGAGTCATTATTTATATTTGTCTTGCAATTTACCATACCCTCAAACTATTTTACCTTATCTGATCCTCACCATAACTATGTACTATATCTACCATAGATACTATTCTTTCACTTGTATGGATTAAATAAATCAGGTTCAGAGAAAGTAGTGGTTTTCTCACAGTTGGTAGGAGAGCAAAGCAAAAATCTCTTAGTCCAATGTTCTAACCATAGAAATGTGTGGAAATAAATACCTTAAGTTTCTACAGCTTCCAAATAAACTCTAAAAAAGTGTGTGATTGTGGTTGTAGTTGTTATGGTGGTTGTTTTGGGGGAGGAAGTGGGTGACAATGGTTAGGGATGAAGTCTTTTTTTATATATTATGTGAAGAACAGATTAACATTCAAATATTAATTTCATAATAAATTATATTCTAATGAGAACCTAGTATCTTAAATACAGAATAAAGGGTAGAATACAGTATTATTGTATTTGAGAGAAATGCCAGGATGACAATAAGTTTTATACATAAATATGTAAGTTCAGAGTTAGTGAATTAAATTTAATAAAGTCTTGAATTATTTTACTTTATTATCAGATTGGTACATGGTGCATGAAATAGTGAAGCAAATAACATCATTTAGATGAATACATGAAACAATTTAATTAAGGATGCATAAAACATAATAGTGGGGAGAAATATAGATTAAAATTGAAATCAGCCTGAAAATATAAGTAATTTTAAGTAATGCTGGCCACTTGATTAATGTTAAAATGTATCAAAAAGCCTATGTCATAATAAGCAGAACTTAGTTTAGTCTCTTATTCCCTGTAATAACTAGAAAAGTATGCATGTGTGTGTATAATTATTGTGTACTGTTGAGAAAACACTCAAAATTTTTCTCCTTACAAATTCATATCATGGATCATTTAAATGTGTTGTGGTTTTGTTGTTGTTTTTTAAATTTAGAGTGAAGCTCTCACCATTTTTCTTTCTATCTTCATCCAAAAAAAATCAAACTTGCTAGGGACTCATAACCACAGGGAGTCACTGGTAAAGATGAAAGAGGGAGACATAGATGTTCCTTTAAGAGTCTTTGTCACAGGGATTTGGAATTATTTTATGGAAAGATGTGGTTAGCTGAAATTTCCTTTTATGTGTCTTTTAACTGAGATACTAATAAAATATTTTTCCCTAAGTGAAGTCCTTAGATCTTTTCCTTTACTTCTTTTTTAAATTAAATTTCCTTTTATTTCAGTTTTTGTTTATTTTATTCTGAATATAGTAACCATAAAAATGTGAAGTATATCATGGAAGTTTTTTGTTTTTCTTTCATACGTCATGAATTGTAATGAGAATTTCTGTATTTATTCAGAATAGGGCTTTATAAGTGGTTTGCAGATAGCAGTGATTCTGGAAATGACTAATACAAAGAAAAATTTTTCTGAAAGAAAAGGAGACTATTTAGATTGGGTCAATTATAATCAAAGTGAAGATACTTATGTCTGGGGCTAAAAAAGTAAAAAAAATCATTATTTGGTGAATAAGAGATACAGCTTTTGATACTATACAATCATAGTGATATTGTTTCAGAGATGTGTTGGTGAAGTAATGAATTTTGAAACAAGGTAATCACAGCAAAGGGATTTTCTGGTCCTTGGCATGAAGTAATTTTATGAATAGCCTTACCAACTTTGATAAAATTATAAAGGTTAAGAGGAAGTGAAGAATATTATGTAAGTAGAAGATGACTATAGATGACTATAAGAGTTATGATGATTAGAATTCTATAACTTTACCCCTCAAACCATGGACATATAGCTTTTTAATTGTATATTAACAGAGTATATAAATTATATTCTGTTTCTGGTAATGAAATTTATATTTTGAACATTAATTTGGGTAATAAAGCTAATTGACCTTTAAAAACAAATATTGATAAATGTATGTGTTGGTAAAAAACGTCTGTTCTCATATTAATCTTCACTGTGTAAAATACAACTTAACTCTCTCCCAGATATTTCTTTTTCAGATAGTGCTTTAAGGAAGGCTCACTTTCAATTCTTTTAAATATTTGTCTTAAATTTTATATTTTTAAAGTATGTAATTTTCTGTGGCTAAAGATTTTCTATTCTTTTTCATGGTTAATGGAGCTATTACTATGATTTAATTTGTACAAATTGTTTGGTTCAAACTATGAAACATTGTCCAGGTCAAATTTTGTCTGCTAAACTGGGGATAAACCCTCCACGTTGTTGATATGTTTTTGTTTTTGTGATACTAAATCATTTCACAATAAACTGTCAAGAAAGAAGACTTTTGGGATAGCTTTTACCTCTGTACTACATATGTTGCTTTATCATCTTGTCAGCTTCAGATATTTTATGCCAGGTTATTCAATAATGGAAGAAAATTGTTAAGCATCTTACAGGTTAGAGTAATGATCTATTCATACTTGATAATTTCTGTTTCAGTGCAAATCAATAGCAGCTTTAGCTCCAAGTTAGGATCTGTAGATCCGTATCATATGAGATGTCTCAGTGTGGAAAAAAAAATTGAATTGTGCTAATTACTGTTTTAAAATTAACCATAATTCATCAGGTTTTCTTAACATTAGCACTACTGACTTTTGAACTGCATAATTCTTTGTTGTGGGGGGGCTCCCCTATGCATTGTAGGATGCTTAGCACCATCCCTAGCCTCTACTCACTGGATGCCAATAGCCACTCTGTCCTTTATATTCAGAGCCAAAAGTCTTCAAGGCTTTGCCAAGCATCCTGCTGGGGGGTAGAGTGGATTGTCCCTTGGTGAGAAATACTGTTATACAGAAAGAGATTCTAATGCTGTTTTTTAACAAAATGTAATTTTTTCCTTTTATTTTTTTCATCACCATTTATCACCATATATCCTTTCTATGCCCTCTCCCACTTCCTCCCCCAACTATTAGTAAAAATATATGTACCTCTAAATTTGTTGCAGCATTATTCACAATAACCCAAACATGGAAATAATCTAAGTGTGCTTCAATGGGTGACTAAAGAAGATACGCTACAAAGTACAGTGGAATACTGCTCAACCATGAGGGAGGATGAAGTACTGCCATTTGCGACAACAAGCTGGTTCTTGAGAGTATTGTGCTAATTTAAATGTTAGAACCAAGGCAGACAGATTTTACTCAGAGGTGGGATATAAAACAAAAAGAAATAAACAAAACATACATACAAACAAAAGAAACTATCTCATAGATACAGACAGCAGAACGGTCGTTACCTGAGGGTAGAGCTGTGGGGGAGAATGAAGAGGGCAAAGGGGGTCAAACACACGGGGATGGAAGGAGAGGAAACTTCGGGTGGTGGGCACACAATAGAGTTTACAGATGTCATGCTACAAAGCTGTACAGCTGAGATTTACATAATGTTATTAACCAATGTTCCTGCAATAAATTTAAGACATTAAAGAGGCTTGCCCTAGCCAGTTTGGCTCATTGGGTAGAGTGTCATCCTGTGGACTGAAGGGTCTCAGGTTCAATTTTGGTCAAGGGCATACATTTTGTTTGCAGGCTCAATCCCCAGCCCCAGTGTGGATACATACAGGAGGCAACCAATCAATGTGTCTCTGTCACATCAATGTTTCTTTCTCAGTCTCTCCCCCTCCCTTCCACTCTCCCTAAAAAATCAACAGAAAAATGTCCTTGGGTGAGGATTAATAAAAATAAATAAAAATTAAAGAGGCCTAATGCTCCTGATTGAAAATAAGGGAAGAGACTTCTCTCCCTTTTCTTAAAGCATTTACACTAGAATATTTAGAATATTTATAATTTATATATCCTATCCAATAAAAGAGTAATATGCAAATTGACTATCACTCCAACACACAAGATGGCTGCTCCCATGTGGTCAAAGATGGCTGCCCCCATGTGGACACAAGATGGCCTGCAGGGGAGGGCAGTTGGGGGTGATCAAGACTGCAAGGGAGGGCAGTTAGGGGTGACCAGGCCGGCAGAGGAGGGAAGTTGGGGGTGACTGGGCCTGCAGGCAAGGGCAGTAGGAGGGGGGACCCAGGCCTACAGGGGAGAGCAGTTGGGGAGACCAGGCCTGCAGGGGAGGGCAGTTAGGGGGAACCAGGCCTGCAAGAGAGGGAAGTTGGGGGTGACCAGGCCTTCAGGGGAGGGAAGTCGGGTGTGACTGGGCCTGCAGGAAAGGGCAGTAGGGGGGGACCCATGCCTGCAGGGGAGAGCAGTTGGGGGACCCCAGGCCTGCAGGGAAGGGCAGTTGGGGGGGACCCAGGCCTGCAGGGGAGAGCAGTTGGGGGGGGGGGACCAGACCAGCAGGGGAGAGCAGTTAGGGGTGACCAGGCCGGCAGGGGAGGGCAGTTAGGGGCAATCAGGCTGGCAGGAGAGCAATTAGGCATCAATCAGGCTGGCAGGGGAGTGGTTAGGGGGTGATCAGCTGGCAGGCAGAAGCTGTAGGGGCAATCAGGAAGGCAGGCAGGTGAGCAGTTGGGAGCCAGCAGTCCTGGATTGTGAGAGGGATCAGGCCTAAATGGGCAGTCGGACATCCCTCCTACTGGGATCGGGCCTAAACGGGCAGTCGGACATCCCTCCTACTGGGATCGGGCCTAAACGGGCAGTCGGACATCCCTCAAGAGGTCCCAGATTGGAGAGGGTGTAGGCTGGGCTGAGGGACACACACCCCTGTGCACGAATTTCGTGCACCGGGCCTCTAGTATGTATATATTTTTAAAGCTAGATAGGACTTCTGTCAGCTTTAAGACCCAGAAATGTCTTTCTCAAGAACCTGGGAGCCATCTCTTTGAAATGTAAACACTGAGGAAGATAGCAGCCCTATCTTTCAGATTCAGGTAGAGCCCTAGCTTGCTCCAAGTTGTGAAACTATCTCCTGCCATACTTTATGAGAGGTTTGTTTTTCCTCTGGATTAAGGCAACTAGCTAACATATTGGTCACTACAATTACCATTGGGGTCTAGGATAACTGTATATGACCAATGGTACTGCCAATCCTCTTACTTAGGATTAATTATCATTTACCTTGAGAACCTGTATGTAATGGCTATCTCAAAGGGTAAGATTTTCTGCCATCTCTTAGGGGACTGGCCTGTTCTGCACATCACATTCTGGGTTAATAATTATCCAATAATAAGAGTGTTTTCTTTCATTACTACATTTGTGGAGAGTATCTGGGTTGGGAGAAGATTTAGCTTTAAATTATATTACCCCAAAAAAACAAAAAAGGGAGTTCATAAAACTTGGTTTAGAGGAAAAAAAATACACACACACACACACACACACACACACACACATTCTTGCTCTCCTTTTTTGATCTCTGGATACAGCAGGGTTTGGGGAGACCAGAATTGACTTATTGATTTGTATTAAAAATATTTTAGCTTTCGTTTCACTCGTGTTTTAATGCTTTTTCCCTGAAAACCAGAAACCAGGAAGGAAGAAGTTCGGCTTGCTTCTTGCATGACCTCTGTATAAGTTACCTAGGCCAGATGATTCCATTCTGGTGTTGGAGTGAACGCTGTGGTAGAGAAACATATTGAAAGAATCTTTATTTTTACAAATAGGGCTTCGATTCTTACTGTGTCTATAGTTGAAAATAAGATGTATTGGGAAGAGAAAATACTGGCAGATAAGCCCTGGAGAGTGACTCTCCAAACTGAATCCTCTGCCACCTCTGCATCTCTGCTAAATAAGTCCAAAATAAAGCTATAAAAATAGTGCAATTGGGTCCAGAAACAGTAAGTTAAAAACTGGAACTTTGCTGATGTCAAGGGCAGGGCCTTTAGGCAAAATATCTTAGGAAGTTTTCTTTCTCTCCTCTCTTCTTTTCTTTCCCTCTTTTCTTCCCTCCATCCTTTTCTATGCGGCATTATCTTTCTGGTTATTAAAAAGCCAACCATAAACTAAAGGTTTATTAACTTGCAGCATGTGACACTTGAACATCAAGGTAGTTTCCTTGAGACTATTTCCTGAGGAGACATACAAAGAATGACTAAATTGATTTCAGTCAAGGCAAAGAACGCTTACTCATGCAATTCTGATAAAAGCCTCCCTGAGAGAGGTGCAGCTGCCTGGGCTTCTGCTGTTTCTTTTTCCTTTTTCTTCCCCGTTTCTCTCCTTGTTCAGTCTCTGCTGATACACTGGTTTAACTAATGATTTCCAGCAACTTTTCAAAAGTATTTTAACACGTTTAGACGATTTACAAAAGTTTTATACCATCTTTAAAAACCACAATAAATACAATGCCAAGTTCTCTTCCTAAATTCCTTAGCAATGCTGTACCTATTTCTATTTATCCCTGTTAGTCTCTCAGCCATTTTCACTTTCATCATGTTGCTATTTGAAAAGGAGATATTGCCTGGCAAGTATGGCTCAGTGGTTTAGCATGACCCATGAACCAAGAGTTCACGGTTTGATTCCCCATTCAGGGTACATGCCTGGCTTGTGGGCTCAATCCCCAGTGGGGTGCTTGCAGGAGGCAGCCAATCAATGATTCTCACTCATCACTGATCTCTCTCTCAAGGTTTTTTGGTTGAGTCTTTAGGGTTTTCTATATACAGAATCATATAATCTGCAAAAGGTGATGTTTTTACTCCTTCCTTCCCAATTTGGATGCCATTTATTTTGTCCTCTTGCCTGATTTCTCTGGCTAGGACTTCCAGAACTATCCTATATAATAAAACTCTAATATGCAAATCGACCGAATGGCAGAATGACCGGTTGCTATGATGCACACTGACCACCAGGGAGCAGACACTCAATGCAGGAGCTGCCCCATGGGGGAGCGCCCACTCAGCAGAAGCCGGGCTCATGGCTGGCTTAGCACAGTGGCCGTGGCGGGAGCCTCTCCCGCCTTCACAGTAGCACTAAGGAGCAGCGAGCTGAGCAGTAAAGAGCAGCGAGCAGGCAGGAGGTAAGAAGCCAGGGATCCTGGACTGTGAGAGGGATCCCGGATTGCGAGAGGGATGTCTGACTGCCGGCTTAGGCCTGATCTCCCTGGGGGGTCCCGGACTGCGAGAGGGTGCAGACTAGGCTGAGGGATCCCCCCCACCCTCAGTGCACGACTTTCATGCACCGGGCTTCCAGTATTGAATAATAGTGGTGAGAGTGTGCATCCTTGTTTTGTTCCTGATTTCAGAGGAAAAGCTTTCAGTTTTTTACCATTAAGTATAATATTGGCTGAGGGTTTGTCATATATGGCTTTTATTATGTTGAGGTACTTCCCTTCCATACCCATTTTATTGAGTGTTTTAATCTTTACTGGATATTGTATCTTATCAAATGCTTTTACTGTAACTATTGATATATGACTTTTTACTTTGGGTGGTGGGCACAAAATGCAATATACAGATCATATATCACAGAAATGTACACTTGGAACCTATATGACCCTGTTAATCAGTATCACCCCAATAAATTTAATTTTTAAAAAGTCTGAATATAATGCCACTTTATCCATTTTAGACTTATAACATGCAAGCAGCATTTCTTTCTGTAAAGTGTTTTGTAACAGGTAACATATTAATTTAATTTAGTCTTTAGGATCTGTTTTGTGAATATTTACCTTCATTAACTCCAAATATTTTTATTACAATGACTGAATTTTGAAGTCCAATGGACTCTTTTGATAGAATTTTTTAGTGGAAAGCATTATTATTACTAAGTACAGAAATGAGTAATAAATCTGAATTTGACATTTCTTCTTGTCTACTGTGAGTTATTGGTTTTGCAACCTAAACTTTGATTGTCATCCTGATTATTTTTGGTCACTGCAGGTGAAACTGTCTATCATAGAGCCTTTGAAGTCAATTATTTTGCATTTAGCATCTTAAAATAATAGCAGTGAGATGACTTAACGTGTGAGCAACTGTGTGAATGGAAGTAGAGATGGCGGGATTTCAATTTCCATCCATAATGGAAGCAACTAGCTGAAAAGATAAGCCAGGATACATATGATGTCCAAACACTCCTGAAAGCTAGTCCAGTGCTCTGCATTTCTATAGCAGTAATTTTTAGGGTTACATTTTTTTCCTGTTCAATCTCAGAGCCTATCATGAATTGAAAGTCCTGAGATGATAGAAAAAAATAGCAATGTTTTATTCAAAACTCAGCAGTAAGCCTTATTTCTCTTTCTGACTCAACACTTAAAATGCAGGTATAACAACAGAATGAGTTTGAGTGTCTGAAAGGAACTTGAACTTGCCTTAGAATTTAACTGAATGAGAGCAGAAGAGTAATTTCTATACCCACTGTGCAAAATAAGAGTAAAGGAAAAGAAATACATAAGTGGTGGGTTCCATTTTACCTTTTTGGCACATATCAATGATTTTTTTTCTAAGATTATCACAATTTTTTTTCATAAGCCTCACATGTTAGTAAAATTCAAAATAAACCTATATTGCTCTTGATTGTTTAAATCTCCTCAGTTGATTGAATAAATTTAAATCTGACTCCACATGTATATGTGTACATATTTGTAGTAACACAAAAACAAAAAAAATGATGCCTTTTATTAGTTTTATTTTGCTAATTTAATTTTATAGGCCTCAATTGGTTAGGAACAATAACACATAACTGCTAAGTGTACAATGGCTACATGATACCAATATATAGGGCATTTCTGTGTTCAAAATACATTGAAAGCCCTATCATATAAGTGCTAAAATGTTTGCACTGAAAATAAATATTAATGCAGTAACTACTGTTATTTCAGCTGCTAATATGACAAGCTTTATTAAAACACAAATGTTTTATTACCTGTAATTTTTGTTCATTGTAGCATTGCAATATTAATAATGGCTGGCTTGCTGCATAGGACTACTAAGGTATTTATTTTAAAAATGGCCTCTGCCCCACTTATTGACATCATATAACTAACTGTTCAACTTTCAAAATATCAAGATTGCAAAGAAGTATTACAAAGTTAGAGAATCATACAGCTGAAAAGTTGAAACATTATCATTTTTAGTTGCCAGCCTTCTTACCCCCCACAAATCTGATTTTTCAAAAATTTAAGTATATTTGAATCTCCTCTCTGAATTTCTCAATTAATAAGGAACATAGATCAGATGTTAGTTGCTGCATTATGCCAAAACTTACTGGTTTACAACAATGCCTTATTTATGACAGTTCTATGGATTGGGTGGATGGTACTTCTAATGGTTTTCCCTAGGCTCATTCATTGGACAGGGATGTCCAAATGTCTTTACTATCATGTCCAGAAGCCCATGGGACTGTCAGTTAAGGCTCCATAGTTCTACTCTATGTGGCAAAATTCCAATAGATTAGATCAAGTTTCTTTACATGACAGTCTCAGGATAGCAGCCACAGGAGCAAGAGTAGTAACTTCAGGAGATCTGTGGCCCCATGGTCTAGAAAACTCAAAACATTTCTTTCTCAATATTCTGTTGGTCAACACATGTCACAAGACCAGCATGGTTTCAAGGTATAGAGAAACAGACTCCACCTCTGAATGGGATCTATGAGAAACTGTGGCCATGTTTTCAATCTATTATTCTACACAAGTCTTCTTGACATTAACTGGTTTCCTATTCCTTTTCTTATTTTACAGATTTATTGAGACATAACTGGCATTGTATAAGTTTAAGGTGTAGAAAGTGTTGATTTGATGCACTTGCATACTGCAAAATATTTACAATCGAAGCTTTAGCTAACATCTTCATCATGTCACATATTCCTATTTTTCTTCATGGACAGAACATCTAGGATCTACTCTCCTAGCAACTTTCAAGTATGTAATACAGTATTATTAACTACAATTCCTATGCTATATATTAGATCCCTAAACTTATTTGGCTAGATATCCAAAAGAAATGCAAACAAGATCTTGAAAGGTTATCTTTACTCTCATGTTCATTGCAGCATTATTCACAATTGTTAAAGATATGGAAACAACCTAAGTGTTTATCAATAAATAGATAAAAAGATGTCACACACACACACACACACACACACACACACACACGGAGTGGTATTCAGATATGAGAAAGAAATCTTTCCTGTTTCTCGGAAGCAAATATTTGAGTCATTTAGAGTTTGTCACTTGTACGAAAGGGAAATATATGGAAAAACATTAAGATTTTCGTTTCACCCTTTATCTGGGAATAAGAGCAGTCGACCACTCTTTCTCCCTACTCTCATATCATTGCAGGTATTAAGGCTCCTTTAATATATAGAGACTTATTCACTATAAATTTCTGAGCCAAGTCTAATTAACACAACAGAGTATGAATAATCCAATTGCACATGAGACATCTGAGTATTGTGTTTCTACCATATATCCAGTATGTAGCATCCTCTGTTGCTCTGAGTACATTTATTCCACACTGTTTCATAGTTCTTAGTTATATAGCTTACTAATTCTTTGCTAGGATAAGAATTTTACCATAAACACAATCCTTTGACTTTGGTACTGAGGAACAGCCCAACTAAATCCATTTACTGTCCTCATCGGCTATTTGTCATAACAACATAATATTTTATCACTTTGTATTGATTCTACTACCTATAGGAAAGTTTCCAACCCTGCAGGTTCCAGAAGAAATCTGATCTATAATTGTGTTATATTTGACCAAAATTATGTTTAAAAATAACTGTATACTAATAAGGAAAATATAGAAACTGAAATTTAAAAGTATGACACTGTTTGTAATCATTTCAGGTAAAATACAAAATTGCAAACCTAACCAAAATGAACAGGATCTGTAAGCTGAATTATTATAAATACTAGTGAAAGAAATCAAAGAAGACCTAATAAACAGATAGACATATCATGTTTGTGGATTTGAAGACTCAACATAGGAAAAATTTTTCCCAAATGGACCTATAGGCTTTGTACAATTTCTATCAAAGTCCCAGAGAGGTTTCATAGACAGGCTAATTCCAAATCTTATATGGAAAAGCACAAGTCCTAAAATAATTAAAAGCTCCTGGAAAAAAAATAAAGTGGGAGAAATCACCATGCCCAATATTAAGGCCAGCTACAGTAATCAGGCAGTGAGCTATTGGTACGTTAGTCACATATCAATGGAAAAGAGTAGAGAAAACAGAGACAGAATCACAAAAATATACCCAGCTGACTTTTGACAAAGCTACACAAGCAATTCAATGACGGAATGATGGCTTTTCCAGAAAATGGAGATGGAACAATTAGATAACAGTAGACAAAAAAATTAAACCTAAACTAAAATGTTTACACTTTATTTCCTAATTATTTTCTAATTAAAATAGCAATTTTTAATCTAAACTCAATACTACCTTTAAACACAAATGCTATGCTGCATGAGGAAAAAGAGCAATATTAAAAATATTTTGTTATACATCTATAAGTTGAATTACTCATATGAAATAATGAATCCAACACACACTTATAAATGTCCTGTGTGTGCTCCTTAAGAAAAGTGATACACGTCGCATCATGTGAGCTGGGAAATCTTCAACAGGCTCGGTGAAACATGGATGGGCATCTGAGGTTAGGAACTAAGGAGCCAGGGAAAGATGCAATGTGAAGCCATCAGGGGTGGGAGAGGCTGCCAGTGAACTTCTGTGATTTGATCCTGCACAGCATGGAACTTACGTGTTTGTTTGTTTAACTAGACAAAGGTTACAACCTTATTTAGCAAGTACCAGAAACTTCTAGAGGGAAAAATATTTTTCTGTAATTAAAATATATATATTCTCCAGTAAGCCACCGGTGCATTCTGCGAGTGCCTGCAAAGTAATATTTTCTTGCCTGTGACTTCTTATGTTCTGTGAATTTATTACTTAGCATTAAATTTATAACCTGCTTTCATTATTGATTTGTATGCAATTCAAAAAGGATTGATATTAACCTTCAGAAGCCGTAAGAATTAAAGTTCTAGAATATATTTTAAAATTTTTTATTGAGGAAGGGAGAGGGAGAGTTAGAGGCATCAATGATGAGAGAGAATCCTTGCTTGGTTGCCTCCTGCACATCCCCTCCTGGGGATCAAACCTGAAACTCAGGCATGTCCCCTGATGGGAAATCTAACCGTGATCTCATGGTTTATGAGTCGATGCTCAACCACTGAGCCACACTGGCCGGGCAAGTTCTGGAATATTAACTTCACACAAGTTCCTATAGCATCTAATATTTGCACAACACTATGCCTGGTGCAAATGTTTTTTATATAATATTTAATTTTCTTGACTAAATGACTTCTAATGAAGACAGAGACCAATGTTTTGAGAGTTTAAAGGACAGCCCAAGATCACAAGATTAAAATTGTTTACCTAATTACATTTAAAGTTTTTCTGTGTGAGGCTTTGTGATCACAGACACGGTTACCATGTAACATATTGTCTAAACTGAGACACTGCATCTCAGAGACAAATTCTGAACCAGATGGGAAGCTGCAGCAACAGATGTAAATTAGGACTATTTTGTGCAAACTGGAATGTATATTTACTCCGTTGGAAATATTGGAAAACATAAAAACCTAGACAAATAGGTAAGATTTTTTTAAAAAATCTTTAGCAAAACTGCTAAATTTTTGCTGTAGTAACTGCATATGGTGCAGTTTAAAATAAGGGGATATCATATAAATTGCATCGTTGTCTATGCCAATGCACAATTACGTATCAACTTGCTTAAATGAAAAGGATTTCCTGTGCTAAGTCTGTAGGAAAGTGATTACTCTGACTTCCCCTTTAATTGGGGTACCACTCGCTTTATCTCCACACACAAGATTATAACTCACTGTTATAACACTGGTGGCGATGAGGTGGGAAGAGGAAATTCTACATGGGAATAAGTAGCAATGAATTTCATTCTGAGACATAAAGATCCCTCTTGTGAACAACAATTCTGAGTTACACATTGTGAGGTTTTTATTTCTACACAAAGCACCCAGGCAAGCAACACTACAAACACTGTGCGTACCTAGACTTCGTTTCTTCCTTCTAAGCAGAGAACCAGAGTGGGGGCGGAAGCAAATCCCACTGGCTAGTATCTTAGATAAAAAAAAACCTCCCAGAAAAGATGCATCTGACACAGCCAGGCCAAATCTCTAACTTTTGGTCTGAAGTAAGGCGACTGAAAAACCCTAACAGTACATTAGTTTTCTTTTTTTAAAATTTATCTTTATTGTTGAAAGTATTACAGATGTCCCCCTTTCTTTTCCCATTGATCCTCCCACCCCCCACCCCACCCCACAGGTTTTCACTGCATTATAGTCCTTCTTGACAAACCTCATTCCTAGAATGGTCTCCCCACATCAAGCATCGTGTGGCCAAACAAAGATAATAAAGGAGACAGAGGGACAATGATGAAGCCGCTGCAAGGGAAAGAGTAGTATCTCCAAGAAGATATCAAAAGAATAGATGTTAAAATTTTATTTTGTTTTCTCAGAAGGACTTAAAAATAGCCCTTTTTTGAGATATTTTCTCCAGTTCTGTATTCTCGATGCTGCAGTGTTTAGGGCCATGGTACTGCAGAGAATGCCCTTCCCAGGATGAGCTAATTCCTAGAGATACCAAAGGAGTCTACTTAGAGCACACCTCTGATATAGACACCAACCATCAGCCCACACCCAGAACCATGTCTTTTATTGAATTCCCATACAAGAAGTCATATTCCCCTTGCCCTAAATCACTCCAGGGCCAGGTGTTGGGTAACCAGGGACCATCATTATAACCCAGATTCCACTGAGATTAGTCATACTATCCGATCCTCAACTTACTGAGTGAGCTTACCCTGTGTCACCCATTGCTTTCCTCAAAAATCCAGCAAGTTCTCTGGGCGAGCTCTCACCTTTGTGCCCTCTGATTCCTGACCAACTCGGGTCCTTCCCCCTGGAGCCCTGGCTGGCATGGCCTGCCTCCTGGCTCTAGGGCTCTGTGAACAAAAACTACTTTCTTCATGACAATTACTGCTGTGTCTGTATGTCTTACCGTAACTTGGTTAAAACAAGCCCCAGGTACTTAAGCACATCAGGACATAAAGGAATTTAGGTACGTTTAAAAACACTAAGTTGAAATAAATGGGAAAAATGGCTGCAAAGGAAAAGACAGAATTAAAATATGCATTAAAATGTATGCCAAACAAAAGTAACACTAGAGAAATGGAGTTTGAAGCTTTCCCTTTGAGAGTAGAATGTTTAGCATCATATCACCCTTTCACAAAGACCAGATATACTCTCATCACTTGTATCAATTTCCCATGGTTTCACCTCTCTAATCTCTTCCATAAAATACTGACCTCATAAGATTTTTATGAAAGTAAATATAGTTATGAATAGATAACTTAGCCAAATGCTTGGCAAATGGCACATGCTCAATAAATTGTAGCTCTGTTATTAAGATAATTTAAAAGGTATGACAGAAATGGGAAATTTATCTATGAATAATAACTGGATTTCTGTAGAAGAATTTAGAAAAATACTCAAAAGTATAACAGAATAGTGTTCTAAGATTTAAAATATATCTGAAAATTTAAAAGAACTCTATATTTCAGGAAAATTTATTGAAAAGAGACACATTCCTATACTTAGATTTGTGAATTTTTATATCAAGATACAAAAAGTTTTCAACAATTCCACCAAAATAAAATTACATAGCTTTAATTTAGAATTATAATTACATTAGGTAAAACTTCCTAACACCAAATGCCAGAAGACAATAAAGAATTGCCTTTTAGACTTTAAGAGACCAAGTAAAAAAAGTGTTGTGACCCCTCCCCAAAGACATGTAACTGAATTTTCTTTTGGTAAAAGTATAGAAAGTTATGATTAGATATGTATATTAACTTAGAAAATATATTGCTTAGCTATGTTCTTAAAACATGATATAGAGTCACTGCTCCTGGAAACAAGAATCAAAGCTATGGGCATCTGAGAAAACCTAGAAAGATGTAAGTAGGTGGAAAGGGGCAGATGAAATGGCAGTTACAGAATGGTCCTGAGATAGATAGATAGCTTTCCTAATTACTAGATCCACAGGGACATGAAAACTTGTATTTAATTCTGTACTTTTATATCAAAAGTCCAATCTTTCATGTGGTGCCAAACAGAATTAATCTTCTGTCAAACTACAGCGGGAAGGCTGGGGAGGGCTGAGGAGTGGAGGGGGGGGAGGTAAGAGATCAACTGGAGGACTTGTATGCATGCATATAAGCATAACCAATTGATGCAAGACACTGGGATGGCGGGATGGAGGCATGTGCCGGGGGGTAGGGGAGGCTGGGAGAAGGTCAATGGGGAAAGAAAGGAGATGTATGTACTACTATTTGTAATACTTTAAACAATAAAATAAAATTTTTAAAAAAGTGTAAATAAGTGAAGGATTCAAGTGTAAGAAATGTCAGGAATAACTGTTACCCTAGCAACCTGGAGAAATGTATTTTGCATAAAAGGGCAGCTGCAATTTAAACCTACCCAAATATATCAGAAAAGAGTATAGGTGAAGTGTTTGCAAAAGTTCTAATTCAATAACAGACAAAAAAAAATTCAGATTTTATGTAAAATATGATTTCATGTGTACACTTCATTTTACTTTAATATTTTAATGAACTTTTTGAGATAAGCGTACATTCCAATACAGTTGTTAAGAACTAATACAGAATGATTCCTTTACCTAGTTTTGTCGAATGATAACATCTTGCAAAATGATAGTGCATTGCCACAATAGGATACTGATATTGCTATAGTCAAGATACGGAACAATTTCATCTCCTAAATGATCCCTCCTGTTGCTTTCTTATAGCCACACACACCTCCCTCCCAAGACCACCTTCCCTCTCAGTGTCCCAGTCAACCTCTAACGTATTCTCTATTTCTATAATTTCAAGAATGTTCTACAATAATATATGACCTTTTGGAATTTGTGTTATTGACTCATAGTTCTCAAGAGATTCATCCAAATTGTTAGGTACCAATAGTTTGTCATCATTGCTGAGTAGGATCCCACGACATGGATATACTGTAGTTTGATTTACCGTTCACTTGCTGAAGGACGTTTGCACTGTTTCCAGTTTGGGGCTATTATGAACAAAGCTCCTAAGAACATTTGTGTACAGGTATTTGTGTGACCACAAGTTTGCATTTCTCTGGGATAAATGGCCACGAGTGCAACTGCTGGGTCCCATGGTAGTTGCACATTCAATGTGTTTTCCAGAGCTGCTGTATCATTTCACTTTACATCCCACCAGCACTGAGTGAGTGATCAGGTCTGTCTACATTCGGGACTGCATTCGGGGTTGTTGCTATTTTTTATTTTAGTAATTATGATAGACTAGAGGCCCGATGCATGAAATTTGTGCAAGAGTAGGTCTTCCTTCCCCTGGCTGCTGGCACCAGGGACCCAGGCTTCCCTCGCAGCCCCAGCTTCATCCAGAAGGTCGTCCAGAAGGATGTCTGGTCTAATTAGTATATTACGCTTTTATTATTATAGATGTGCAGAGAACTTATTGTGGTTTTTAGTTTGGTTTTCTTTAATAAAATTGAATATTTTGATGTGTTTGTTTACTATCTGTATATTCCTTTTACAGAAATGTGTTAACCTTTGCACATTTTCAAATGAATTTTGTTTGCTATCAATTTTTGAGAGTTCTTTATATATTCTAGGTACAAGTCCTTTACTAGCTATATGATTTATAAACATTCTCTCTCCAATTCTAGCTTTTTAATATGATTCAATTAATAAATAAGAATTCATATAGAGGTTAATTTATTTTTCATTGGTGAACACATTTGTGTATGAA
Organism: Plecotus auritus; assembly: GCF_963455305.1. Lineage (NCBI taxonomy): Eukaryota > Metazoa > Chordata > Mammalia > Chiroptera > Vespertilionidae > Plecotus > Plecotus auritus. Next base: position 21,177,147 of record NC_137777.1, on the reverse strand, counting down.
TTACAATAGTTATATATTCCATTATTCTTATACAACTAGATAAATTTTCAATATTTTACTCTTACATAAGAAGTCTTTTTTCTATGTTTCTTGTGCATATATGTTAGAAATTCTGGATAATATAATTTTTACACTTTCAACTATTCCGTTTTGATATTTCCAAATTGTTCTTCTTATTGGTAAGGCTAATTCAGGTTCCTCAGTAGTACACAAGGGGTCCTATTTTCTGTGCAAGATCACAAAACTGGAGACATAAATTATGTTCAAGGACAAGATTTACTATCCTATAATACAAATTTTTTTTCTCAAAGTTAATCTATAAATCAAATGCAAGTCCAGTCACAATCCTAAGATTTATTTTTGGAAACTGATGTATAGTTCCTAAAATCCAGTTGGCAGAGAAAAATAATCCAGTTGGTTCAAGAACAGAAAAATTTCAAATATAATTGTTAAGAATGAGAGATTTTCTACCATCATCAAAATGCACTATCCAGCTAAAATACATACATCAGTGCCACATGTTGTGAGAGGTATTTTAACATTTATCTCCCAGAGCCAATGGAGCTAGGCAGCTTCAGAGTCTGTTTCTCTTCTCCATCAATGCTGTTCTTAGAGTAAGAGAGCCCTGCCCTTGGCTTTGGTTCTAGAGGACACTGTATGGATTTCTCTGTCTCTGTCTTTCCAAGAGAATAGATACCATGCTCTTCCCCGATTAGAACCTCCCTCTGGGTACATGGGAATACAGAAGTCCCTTCCCAAACTGCCCCTTCTGGAGCTGGTGTGGACTTGTCTGAGGTTCCATTTCCAAGAGAGCAGAACATAGCATGACAATGCATAACTCTAAAATACAGTGATGGCCATCACGTGGCTATCTGTAGTTAGAATACACAGAATTTTAATGTGTATGTGGAATGTGCCAATTACCAAGTATACCCATTCCAATTATACATTCAAAAACCAAATAAATGAAAACCAGATAGAACTTTAACCTAGTGAACTCACAATAATCCAGGCCTGGGAGAAGATGCCATTTACTTATTGGCTTGCCTGTGCTTTTTCTTCTAATAAGGTGGATGCCATGAAACTTTGGATCCTTCTGTATAAAGTCAGTTTGGACCCTATATCCATAAGTTCTCAGAAATGTTTGAGTATTCTGTTTACAATCTGTGCACATTTATGTGGATAAAGTTCTACAGGTCTCCCAATAATATACGTACTTGACATATATGCTGTTGCAAGATTCTTTCTTCTGAAAACTTGGCCATTCCTTCGGTTATTGGGTTGCAGATCAGGGAACAGATTCAGTTCAACAAATTGAGCAATCATGCATTCCTGATTTCTTTTGAATGTATCGACTGAGCATGAACTACGTTAGCTGCCCACCTAACTGGCGTCTAGAGTCAGGTTCTATGCAGGCCAGCTACCAAATCAGCCCTGCCATTCATTAGATTATTATGCCTCCTGCTTCTCATTACTGATCACTACCACTTTCTCTCCATTCTTTTGGCATTTTATTATCCCACTAGTGGCCCAGTGCATGAAATTCATGCACAGGGGCGGGGGGTGTCCCTCAGCCTGGCCTGCACCCTCTCCAATCTGGGACCCTTTGGGGGATGTCCGACTGCTGGTTTAGGCCCGATCCCTGTGTGGGATCGGGCCTAAACCGGCAGTGGGACATCCCTCTCACAATCTAGGACCACTGGCTCCTAACTGCTCACCTGCCTGCCTGCCTGATCACCCCTAACCACTCTGCCCGCTGGCCTGATAAACCCCAACTGACCCCCCGCAACTAGCCTGCTCACCCCTAACTGCCCCCCCCGCCAGCCTGCTTGCCCCCAACTGCACCCCTGCTGACCTGCTTGCCCCCAACTGCCCCTCCACCAGCCAGCTTGCCCCAACTGCCCCCCCCACCAGCCTGCTCATCACCAACTGCCCCTCCCTGCTGGCCTGCTTGCTCCCATCTTCCCCCCCCTGCCAGCCTGCTCGCCCCCAACTGCCCCCCCACCAGCCTGCTCGCCCCCAACTGCCCCTCCCTGACAGCCTGCTCACCCCCAACTACCCTCCCCTGCCAGCCTGATCGCCCCTAACCGCCTCTGCCTCAGCCCTACCACAATGGCTTTGTCCAGAAGGACGTGCGGAAGGTCTCCCAGTCTAATTAGCATATTACCCTTTTATTAGTATAGACTAGAGGCCCGGTGCACGAAATTCATGTACGGGGGTGTGTGTCCCTCAGCACAGCCTGCACCCTCTCCAATCTGGGACCCCTCGAGGGATGTCCGACTGCCCGTTTAGGCCCAATCCCTGGGATTGGGCCTAAACGGGCAGTCGGACATCCCTCTCCATCCCAATCCAGGACTGCTGGCTCCCAACTGCTCTCCTCCCTGCATTCCTGATTGCCCCTAACCGCTTCTGACTGCCAGCCTGATCACCTCCTAACCACTCCCCTGCCAGCCTGTTTTCCCCTAACTGCCCTCCCCTGCAGGTCTGATCACCCTTAACTGCCCTCCCCTGCAGATCTGGTCACCCCTAACTGCCCTCCCCTGCAGATCTGGTCACCCCTAACTGCCCTCCCCTGCAGGCCTGGTCCCCCCCAACTACCCTCCCCTGCAGGCCTGGTCACCCTCAACTGCCCTCCCCTGCAGGCCTGGTCCCCCCAACTGCTCTCCCCTGCAGGCCTGGGTCCCTCCCAACTGCCTTTCCCTGCAGGCCTGGTTGCCCCCAACTTCCCTCCTCTGCCGGCTTGGTCACCTCTAACTGCCCTCCCCTGCAGTCCTGGTCCCTCCCAACTGCCCTCCCCTGCTGGCAATCTTGTGGTGGCCATCTTGTGTCCACATGGGGGCAGGATCTTTGACCACATGGGGGCAGCCATCTTGTGTGTTGGAGTGATGGTCAATCTGCATATTACTCTTTTATTAGATAGGATAGAGGCCTGGTGCATGGGTGGGGGCCAGCTGGTTTGCCCTGAAAGGTGTCCCGGATCAGGGTGGGGGTTCCTTTGGGGCATGGGGCAGCCTGGGGGAGGGGCCTGTGGTGGTTTGCAGGCCGGCCACGCCCCCCGGCGACCCAAGCAGAGGCCCTGGTATCTGGGATTTATTTATCTTCTACAATTGAAACTTTGTAGCCTGGAGCAGAGCCAAGCCTTCTGCTTGCTCCGTGGCGGCAGCCATTTTTTTGAGGATTTATGTATCTTCTATAATTGAAACTTTGTAGCCTTAAGCGAGGCCTGGGCCGGCCAGGTTGTGTGGAAAGCTTGGCTTCCTCCATCGCCACGGGCAACCCTAGCCTCCTGCTCTTTCCAGCTCTGTGGCTGCGGCCATTTCTGTTTGGGTTTATGTATCTTCTATCATTGAAACTTTGTAGCCTTGAGTGGAGGCCTAGGCTGGCAAGGGCAGGTGGAAAGCTTGGCTTCCTCCATTGCTGGGTAAACCCAAGCCTCCCTCCTGCTCTCTGTGGCCGTAGCCATCTTGGTTGGGTTTATTTGCATATTCGCTCCTGATTGGCTTGTGGGCGTGGCTGTGGGTGTAGCAGAGTGATGGTTAATTTGCATATTACTCTTTTATTAGATAGGATCGCTATGGTGATTCAGTTCATTGAAGGTATCTTACTGCTAGCCAATAGCAACAGAGAGCCACTACCAAGATTCTATGTGATCTGATACCACTCTCACCAGCATATTTCTTTCATTTTATTTTTCTTTTCATTCTTATTTTTGGGTGGGGGTTATATCTTATAGAACTCTTCCATAGAAATAGTCACCTGGTAGTTTTCTGGACTTGAATAGTAAATCTACTCTAGCATGCCCCATTCTCTGGAATTTTTACTTCATTTAAAGCATTGTTTTTTCCAAGTTTCTAGGAGACATCCTTGTGGTGTGTCTGTACTAACCCACAGCATATTGCCAGGATAGTAGATCCTGTATCCTGCGAGAATGCTGCTATGTTAATAAGCTCCTCCTTCACACAACTTTATGTCCCAGATACCTGATCTAGTGTGCTCAGTACAATCCCAGATGTGCTCTTCTGGGATGTGGTTAGGGCTACAGTTTCTCCGGGGTAATAATAATCCCTTGCCTTTCTTAGTAAGCCAGGCACGTTTTCACCTAGGTAATGCTGTTGTTTAACTCTTAGTGACATCGTAGTCGGAGGGAAGGTGAGAGCCATCTTGCATGATGACAGGGATTGCATCATCTTAAAGGCCTATAGAAGGAAGAACAAACCCTTTGGCAGGCTGAGGGTTTGGGGGGCACAGGAGGGTTCACGATTTTTAAGTGCATCAACCCAGACATCTCCATCACATTCTGATGGTCCAGTTGTTTCCCAATCAGGGCCCTGATCTTGCTATAGCAGACCTGTTTAGAGTAAGAATTTAAAGCTCTCGGGCACTCTGCTCCTCTTTATAATTAGCTTTGGTCCTGGCCCTGAGCTTCCTCGGCTCTCCATCCACAGGAGATCGGTATCTCTTTATATACTGCCGGAATGCCTTTCTGGCTTTCACACATAGCTTTTAACTAATTAGCTTTATATTATCTCCATCTCAAGCATCAATTAACCCCAATAATTGCTATCCAATCTTAGTATCCTTATAATTAACATTTCCTCCATATTTCTCAAATGCCTGCTACCTTTTCCTCACTAGTGCAGAGTCAAGCAAAGTTTTTCCGTAAAGGGCCAGATAGTATAGAATTTAGGCTTTTCGGACAATACAGTTTCTGTAACACCTACCGCAATTTGCTGTGGTAGGGTGAAAGCAGGCACAGATAATATGGCTGCTTAATTAAAAGTTCATAGAGCACACACACCCTCATACCCATGTGCGCACACATTTACACAGCTGGCGATGGACTGTAATTGTGTAAACCTGCACTTCATCAACATCTCTTCCGGTTCATCATACCAGTTTATGATGTGTGAAAGTTTTAGCGTTATTTCATGTCACAGCATGCTAGGGATCTGGGTCCTGCACCACTCACAGTCATCGATGTCTATCCAGCTCCAACCTCTCACCTAGCTCTAATTATTCAAGTCCTTCTCCTGATACCAACTCAGACCCCAGGAAAGAGACTCTTGGAGGTTAGCAGGCAGGGAAGAAAGCAAGATCATGCAAAGGGAGAGAGTGGGCTGTCACACATTCTCAAAATGCTTCGTCAACCCCTTGGGGATGTTTCAAGTGAGACTTTTCAAAATTATTCAGAGTTGGGAGCAAAGGGACCAGGTATTTATATATTCATACAGACAGATCATTAAATGAAGGTTGTCCCTGGAAGTAGAGCATAACTTTTGGCAAGGTGGCTCTCTTCAAGCTTCGGGAAATTCCCAGAGAAGGCTTTTAGCCGAGGGCTGTCAGTCAAAAGCAGTGTCTGTAACTGGAGGGATATGCGCTGCAGCGGGGTCTAGGTAATATATGGTGGCTTCCACGAAAGATGTAGACTCAGAAATAGGGTGCAGAAATGCTGAGTCCAGCTTGTCCTCGCTCTCCTTCATTTCACACCCAGCTCTTGCTTTCTGCAGCCCTCCAGAGAGGCAACCGTTCTCCACAGATCACTCTATGTTATCCTACCCCTTGCTCTCATTTTGGTAACTGGGCACACCTGGACTTCTCAAAATGAGGTTGGAGATTCTTTGACCCTTTTAATTTCTATTTTCTAAACCTCTACCAGCTTTACCAACAATTGTAAAAGCTATCATTTGTATGACATATTGCTATCTCATATTCTCCTAACTGAACCTAATGAATGTAGTCATAATTTTTCAGTTCTTTTACATAAATACATAGTGATTCTCTTTTTCCCCTTTTTCCACTTTCCTACTTGTTTATATAAATGTTCTAATTGTGGTCAGTCTTACATATCTGTACTTAAGTTACAGGCATCAAAAGTATAGTGCGAACTACACATGACTTCCAGATGGATTAAGAACCACTTGGGACTTTGCGTCTCTACTTTTGAAAAGAGGGTTCATATATTTTCAGTATTACAAGTTGTATCATGTTAGCTGAAAGCATACTTTTACTCTATATTAAAGGAAAATATAGTTAAAAGAGGCATATATAGACACCATGTGGAGGTGGACTCTGGTGTACAATAGGTTGGATGACTTGGTAAACTGGGAAATATATTTCCTGGTATCATTTCACTTGTATGTCCCTGTGTTAGAGAGGAAATATGCACAAGATCTGAAATGTGGAAGCAAAGGAACTCTCTCGTCTCTACACTCAGAGGGAGTGGCAGTCCACCAGATCAATCAGTGCTTAGAGAATGCTATCACTCCTCACTCTTCTGCATCTACCTTGTCATAACTGTTGGCCCTATTGGCCTACAATATTCTTTTTTAACATATTTTTATTGATTTTAGATAGGAAGGGTGAGAGAGATAGAAACATCAATGATGAGAGGGAATCATTGATTGGCTGCCTCCTGCATGCCCCCTACTGGGGATCGATCCTGCAACCCGAGCATGTGCCCTTGACCAGAATCAAACCTGGGACCCTTCAGTCCGCAGGCCGATGCTCAACCTACTGAGCCAAACCAGCTAGGGCGGCCTGCAATATTCTTAAGCCAACTACCAGATGCTTGACTGTAGTTCCACAGAGACAGCAGCAGCATAGAAGCAATAGACCTCTCACTTTATATAATAATCTTTCATTCCAAAGCATGCTACACCAGATTCCATCACATGGTGGCAGCAGAGTTCTAACAGGGCAAGACCCAGCACCAAAGGACCTAGTAAGCTGATGGCACTTTGCAGACTGTCCGTTGGCCAAAGCAACTACCACCAAGCTTAGAGTCAAGGTGGGAAGAAGACACAAAAGGGTATGGATGCGGAGAGACATGATTCAAATCTGGCCCAGCTGTATTTTTCATCAGTTGTCATTACATGTGCATTTAGCTTTCAGTGTACTCTCATCATATATTGACTATGTGTAATCTTTGGTTTACATGCTGATTTTAGAATATATTAATTGCAACTCCCCTACCTCCTTAATAGTAATGTCTTCTTATCTTTTTAATTTTGTTGGCCTTTAGCACAGTATATTGGAATTCAGTGGATTTTTAAAAGAATAGATTATAAAAAATGAATATGCCATAAAAGGTATAATAAGCTCAACATATATATTTTCCTATCACTTTGTGAAATTCATATATCTATTATCCACTTTGCTTTTTAAGTATTTAATATACAGAAAATAAAGTTAATATAACTTCTATTACACAAGTAGAAATATCTTTTTTCCCCTAATCCCACCTGAGAAAATCTATTCAGAGCTAGACTCTCACATTTTAACATGAGGATTTTCATTTTTTTTAAATATATTTTATTGATTTTTTACAGAGAGGAAGGAAGAGGGATAGAGAGTTAGAAACATCGATGAGAGAGAAACATCGATCAGTTGCCTCTTGCACACCTCCTACTGGGGATGTGCCCGCAACCAAGTTACGTGCCCTTGACCAGAATCGAACCTGGGACCTTTCAGTCCGCAGGCTGACGCTCTATCCACTGAGCCAAACCGGTTTTGGCAACATGAGGATTTTCAGATCATTTCTGTAATAGAAGTGCAATTTATAGCTGAAAAAATACAGGCTAGATAAAATAAACAACAGTTGTTAAAAATGTACTCCTAAATGTCCTATATTGAACAATTAAATCTAAGAAATATTTTTAGGGTATTTTGCCATTGCTATCTACATTGATCACCATGAAGATGTTTTAGACTCTACTAATAAATATTCAGACTCAAAAGACAAAGATTACACTTAATGCCAGTCTAATCAAAGGATTTTAGGACAGGAAATACCCCTTGCCAGCAGGACAATGTTGGACATTCTTCTTTTGCCTGAGTTCTTGCATTAGACTATCCCGGTATCTTATATGTATCAATATCTTTGTAATATCCCTATAAACAGAGCTTCAGAAGAGACATGGCCAGTTAAAATAATAACGGCAGGGATGAATAAAATAGTTTGCACCTATCACATTTTTATGTTTTTCCAGGCTAGGTGCAGTACACAAACCAGATCATTTGTAGCCATAAGTGATATTGCCTAGCAATTTAGTTTTCATTTTGTCCTATAGTAGGTTTCCAGGGGAACAGGAACAAAATTCATTTATATACACACACACACACATACACAAACACACAGCACTGAAAAGGGTTTTGTTAACCCTTTGCCAACACTGTCAAATGTTCCAATCATACTTTGTGTACAATTATCCTATATAATAAGGGCTAATGTGTAAATTGTCCCCTCGACCAGGAGTTCAACTGGGAGTTCAACCACGGGGCAGGCCCTCCCCCCGGCTGGCCCCTACCTGTGCACAAATTTGTGCACCGGGCCTCTAGTTTATGATAAATGAGTGAGCTTTAAATCCATGTAGATTTTCTTAAATGCAATTTAATTTCCTGAACATAACAGATAGTCCATATGATTTAAGAGGCAGTAGGTAATAGCTATTGTTGTTTTATTTTTCTAGTGGTGAAAGTGATGGTGAAAGATGTGCCTTTAGAAAAGAAATATCATATGTTGATTGTCAACTAAGTGCCAAGCCTGTGCTCCTTGCTCAGTATGTATTTCATTATCTACTGACCACATTAATACTGAGCACTGCTTACAGATAAGGAATCCAATGTTTTCCATAAGAACATTGGCCAGCTCATCTCTAGATTACTACTAAGCCCAGTTTATAAACACTCATTAAATCCGTTTTTGTTGATTTTGAACTGTCCTTTAAAATTGGAATATTTAAGTGACATAGCAAAGCAAACAGTGTTTTGTTTGTTTTTGCTTTCATTAAAACATCATGGCTGTTTGGAAATAGTTGAGGGCAAGAAGGAACAAGGATTTCTCTAAGAAGTAAACAATAAAAATGAGATCATTTCATTAAAAAGATAATGCCTCTGCATAATTTTTGAAATTTTTGGTTGAGGCATTGGAGAACCAAGGTTTAACTATATTTTTTAATAAGAGCACTGATAGACTAAATAAAAATATTTTAGTGGTATATGTAATTACAAATATTTTAATTTTATTTTTATTTTCTTAATTCAAAGATTGGTCCTGTGTCATTAAGTTTTTTCATCAATATTTTTATTTAAAATTAGTAAGGAGATTTCAAATATTAAGGGGGTATTGTGATACAAAGGATTCAAGAATATATGATTTTGAAAGAAGTTTTGTATGTTCTCTGCTATTTTCCATATTTCTAAAAATTTCACAAAACAATAATAATGTTACTAATAATGTTAGTACAATTAAGACATTTGGAAATTTTTATGTCCTATTTTTAACCTGATATATACTTAAACTGATGGAAAATTAGGAATTAACGTTAAGTTGCAAAGAAAACTGAGTTTGCTTTTGTACTGCTTACTTTACTACCCAGCAAGTAAAAAATAAACAAAATCCTTGACATCAATGAATATAAACAGTTGACCTTATAATTTTGTATTTCTACTTCTTTCCTTTTATATTTGGCTTCTATTTATTATCTTCTATAATAATAAAAGCATAATATGCTAATTAGACTGGGCGTCCTTCCGGACGACCTTCTGGATGAAGCTGGGACTGTAAGGGAAGCCTGACAGTGGCCAGAGGGAAGTCCGGGTCCCGGGTGCCAGCGGGAAGCCAGTGCCAGCAGCTGGGGAAAGGAAGGCCTACTCTTGCACAAATTTCGTGCATCGGGCCTCTAGTGATTAAATAATGATTAAATAATGATCTAGAGGCAAGAATTCTTAGAAGCTTATACCCAGATGAATAAAATGCCATGGTATAACTAAACTGACATAAATAAAGCAAAGCTAGAGAATAAAATGGACTACTTTCCCCCAGTGATTGGACAGTTATTGATTCACAGTTGTATAATAGGCAAAGAAAAAAAAAAAAAGACAACACACGCCAAGGTCAAGGAACACTTAAATTACTGCTATTTAAGGACTAAAGAATGTGTATATTGATTAATTCACCTATGTACATTTATATAAATGTTTAGCTGTCATGTAGAGATAGAAAATCATTAAAGCAGATAGGTGATTTACTGCAATAAAAGGTTATTTTTGTTTCAAATTTTTCGCAAAAGTATAAAGAAATTTCTTCATACTTTTACAAAAAATGACTCACTTTGAGATTTATATTTTAAAATGCTTTAACATCTCTATCAATAAATTTGGTACCATATAATAAAATTATTGTGATTCCAGCCTTTAAAAGTCATTCATATAACCAGGTAATAATCATTCCTTAGTCTAAATCTATATAAAAGCTCAAAGGCATTGCATTAATTCTTTACATGTGGGATATGAATAGGTTTATCTTTTCATTTAAAATTCTAATAGTCTATCCTTCAATAATGAACAACAATACCTTTATCTTCATAGCATCCACAGGAGTTGTAACTATCAATTGCAACTTTACCCTTGTAATTGCTGATCTTATGACCATGGGCCTTCTTTGACTTTTCTTTCTCCTTTGCCCCATACGTGAAAAAATGTTACCAGGATGGCCATTCTGCTCCTCTATACTATACCTTTATTTTGCTAGAATTTTTATTCAATTTTTAAAAATAATTGTCCTATATACATATAGGTAGGAAGAATATTTTCTGGAATTTTCAATATTTATGCTAAATGCCTAAAACTTAGCATAAAAGTATTGCTAAGTTTTAGGCATTTAGCATAGAATTGAGACTCACTAGCTAGACATTTGTTGTAATAATGAATTTCTAATGTATTCTCCCCTGGAACTCAAACCTAATTTTTGTATTACATGCTGAAGATAAAAGTTACCCAAATTGAACCATGTTGTAGTAGTATTATTTGTTTAATGCCTCGAGTCCTTGCTTTCTTTAGTTCTCCCTAATTTGGTCTCCAAGCCATTTATAGGTAAGCAAATGCGGCTTCTAAATTTTGCAATATGGTAGATGCTACCTGTGATGGTTAATTTTATGCCAACTTAACTTGGCCATAGGGTACCCAGATATTTGGTCAAACATTCTGGGTATTTCTGTGAGGGTGGTTTTGAATGAGAGTAACATTTTAATTGGTAAAGCAGATTACCCTTTATAATGTGGGTCATCATCAATCACACACACACACACACACACACACACACACACACACACACATATATATATATGTATATATATCACACACACATTCTATTAGTTCAATTTCTCCCAAGAACTATTATGCCTACCATCCCTCTTGTTGTAAAGTACATTTCTTCCTTTACCAAGCCAATCAACCCATATTTGTTATTATTTATTGAGAGACCTCTAGATGCCACAACCAGAGGTACTTTCCCCAACACATTATCCGTTATGGTTGACTGAAATACCTCAATACATTCTCCCCCTTTATAGTAAATTATATGTGAAAAATGAAGTAAATCACCTACAAGCAAATTGTTGGTATATAAAATAAGTAGGAAGTGAACCAAGATCTGTCACATCCCAAACTGTTGTTTTTCTTAGTGACATAAACTGCTGATCACTTAATATCTCTTCAAAAAAATCAACTATTTACAATTTATGGAGATTTTAATTCTACAACTTATTAAGTTACTTTGCTATTTATTGACTAGAAACCTATGACGTAACACAAACTTACTTAGTGTTTGTGCATGAAGATTTTCCATTCCTTTTACTTCTTTAACATTGGGAACATTTGCCACTGTGATGTTGGAGCACTATAAATATGGTTGCCTTATTAATGATCTAATATGTTAAATGAAAACAAATTTAGGCATGGCAAAGTGAACTCTCAGAGGTCCGCTTTTACTGAAGGAATGGTATGTAAAATGTGATTTTTAGAACAAAAATCCTGCTAGGATGTGACTATTCCGTTTCTTGTTTTTACAGTTCCTTATTTGCCTGCATTTTTTTTTTATTCAGAAGAGAGAAAATAAAGTAACCAATTTATGGGAGCATTGCTTATTTGCATATTTCATTTTAAGCTTTTCTAATTGCCATTAAAAAAGCCCAGATTGTTTAGTAGGCATTTATTTTGTTGAAGAATTTTATTTGCATAGACATTATTAATAATAAAACTATCCTCAAAACAGCACACCAAGTATAGCAGAAAATCAACAACATTTATTTTCCATTATAAAGTTTTCCAATTTTGAAAGTATATCTCCTGGCATTCTGAAACAGTTATATGTATTACTCTTCATTATTTCAAAGTATCATAAATGGTAATTAAATACCTCTGAGTAGTCTTAATAAGATAATTACTTTCAACAGGAAATAATTCCTTCTGCATCAGTGTCCTGTGACCCTTTATTGCTGTTTTTATATTAAATAGCACAATGAGCACATTACAAATGAACATAGAATATGACTATTTATTGAGTTATAAAGTATATATAACCTGGTTAATTTAAATATTCATTGTGAAAACCTATTTTAAATAAATAGGTTAAAGTAAGTTTTTTTTATAAGAACAATGAATTATGAACTCCTAATCTCTTAAAACTCTAAGAGACTCAGACCCATCAGTGCAAAAATTTTGACTGGTACCTTATTCTGAAAGTGGTCATTTGAAAACACATTTGAATATTTTCTTATTTTTTAAGAATGATAAATAACAAAATAAAATAAAACTACACCTATTTGTTACTGGGATAGAAATCTTATTGTCATCAAGTTATATTAAGAAGGGGACTTCTTTATCCCTTTCCAAAGGGGATGATGTGTTAAAATGAATAGCTTTTCATTCTTTAGTCTCTTACTCCTCTCCAAGAGTCAAATTTTTGCCATAATGGTGAAGTTTACTGAGCAACAACTGACTGTACAGGCAGGAGGCTGAAAGTTGCAGTCGGGGCTAATCCCATCATGCATATATCTCTATAGTCTTCAGTCTCCAAAGGAAGCCCCAAATACCCCTGATCTGCAATCGTATCTTCATTCAGCTCTGAATATGCCCTTATTTGACCCCCCTGATACAACCATGATACCAACCCTAACCCCCCCAAACCTATATTAACCTGTGGATTTTTGGTCATCAGCAAAGCTATAGTTTACAGCTCTGAAATTTTCCTTCAGCTCCTGCTATGCAAAGCCTGGCTATCTCGTAAAGACCGCTTCCATTGCAGCATCTGCGGTGAGGGCTGTTGTCCCGTTACAATGCATGCACTACCGGAATTTTTAAAGGGGGTTCGGTGTTTCTTTCTCTAGACACCAACTGATTTAAAGCATAGTTCTTGGTTTATAAGATAGGCTACCTTATTTGTTATGGTTATTTATGAATCTGGTCACTTTCCTCATTCATTAAAGAGTTTTACTATTTGACTCACTGTTTACTTGTTTTCTTCTCTCTCTAATGATTAATCAGTTCTTGCTTCTCTGTTACATCTAATGATCTCTCTGTTCATTAGAATAATATAGCTGAAGACATCACACTTTATTGATTTAAAAATATATTACAAAGCTACAGTAATTAAAACAGTATAGTGCTTGCTTAAAAATAGACATGTAACCAATAGAACAGAATAACAGCCCAGAAGTAAAACCATACATATAAGGTCAACTGATCTTTAACAAGGGTGTCAAGAATAGGGAAAAGGTAAGCTCTTAAGCAAATGGTGCTGGGAAAACTGGATAGCCACATGGAAAACTGGACCATATCCTACCACATGCAAAAATCTAGTAAAAATGGATGAAAGATTTCAACATAGGAAAACTCCATACAACTCTCGAAGAAAATACAGGAAATAATCATCATGATATTGGTCTAATAAGTACTGATTTTCTGGATTTGACACCATGAGCACAGGCAACAAAAGCACAAATAAGCCAGGGGGACTACAGCAAGCTGAAAAGCTTCTGCAAAGCAAAGGAAACAATCAGCAGAGTGAAAAGGGAGCCTGTAGAGGGGAGGAAAATGTTGACAAACCACTTGTACGGCAAGAGATCAATACTCAACATACACAAGGACTCCTACAACCTTAATGCAAAAGAATAAACAGCCTGTTTAAAAAAATGGCAATGGCCTTAAACATTTCTCAAAAAAGATATATAAATAGCCAACACATACATGAAAATATGCTCACATACTAATCTCCAGGAAGTACAAATCAACCATTTTAACCAAAAAACTTGGAGGAAAATGTTAGTTTGAAATTTTAACTTGTTCATTTGTAAAGTGAAGATACTATTTTATATACTATTTTAACCCTAAAGATAGGATAATCAAATGCAAGAATATATGTGACATCTTTACACTATTATGTTTTAACTAGAGGCCCAATGCACGAAAATTCATGCAAGGGTAGGCCTTCCTTTCCCTGGCTGTCGGCACTGGCTTCCCTCCGGCACCCGGGACCCAGGCTTAACTCCAGCCCCAGCTTCGTCCAGAATGACTTCCCGAAGGATGTCCAGTCTAATTAGCATATTACCCTTTTATTATAGATGATATAATGCATTTCCATTGATACCCTAATTTTATCCTATAATTTCTATTTGTATATTTTAAAAATGTTTTTCTCATTTGCAATTAAATAGCTATGTTTATATATCTGATCACAGGATTAGCAAAAGGCCTCAGGAAAGGGTTCCTGCCTTAGAATTATTCTTAGCAGACTTATTATTTTAAATAGTTAGTATTAGTCTTTACCAAACAATCATCTAAATTTATCTTACATATATACTTAGCTTAGAATGGGCAAAAATGTGAAACATATTCCATATTGGGAAACTGTTTTACTATGCACAGAAATCCACAGAAATTCCTTGCTGGATAATCATTCACATTCTATGGAAAATGTCAAGATAAAATTATTCTAAGAAATAAGAGCAGATATTAAGAGCAGATATTTAGGCTCAATAATTCTTGTTAGAATAACATATATATTTCCATTACATAAAGATAACCATTAAAAGCTATTTAATATTATAGCATTGTTTAATGAAGCTTAAGAGGAAGGAGAGTTTCTGGCAAACTTGAGTTTAGCCAATATGTTGAAGAATATATGGAAAGGAGATTATGGTACATAAGTATAAACGAGTTGATGAAAAGGAACTTCCACTAATGGTGGTATTTACAGACTGCACATTGGAGACAAAAGACTGAATGCAACAAGTGCAGGCAGTGTAGAAGCAGTCAGGATAGAAGAACTGGGAAACTTAAGGAGGGAATAGCGAGCAAGGTAAATAGTTAAAGATACAAGAGAGAAATATGTATCTTATTTTAGGAAATGTCTATGCATATTCATAAACATGGATCAGGAAATTATTAGAGCGGCAGGGTTACTGAAAAAAAATGGAGATGATTGATGAAGTGAGGTCTAGGGAAATAGGAGGACAATGGGGTTATTTTTATTCGTTAAAATTACTGTGAGAGATTTTCCACCTGAGGTCCAACTCCTTGCTCCTCTTTAAGGAAGCAGGAACTCTACTGACTAAAAGGAAAACGGAGTCTCATTATGGGCTGTGGTGCATGAGTTGCTGAAAGACTGTCCAGAAAAATGCAATGGGAGGCACACAGGAACCAAGTCATGTTTTCCACCTCGTCTGTCTGCAAATCACTCTCTGGACAGAGAGCAAGCTATTTCAAGTCCATCAGATAAATTTAAGTTAAAAGAAAAAAAAAAAGAAAAGAAAGGGAACAAACAACAAAACCAATGAAACAACAAACCTAAAGGAATGTCAGGGTTTAATGGTCATGTAAATTGTGTGATAATAGGAGATTAATTATGGTTTTGAGATGTTGCCAAGTTTATTATAAACTGAGTTTGAAGATAGTTAAAATACTCTAAAGTTATGACAAACTGTAAATCAAGACAGAGCCTTAGGTGACTATTTATGACTTTGAAAGACAAAAAAAGGGTGGTTCTCAATAGGCTTGTGTGCATGTAGGCATGGGATTGATTTGAAGTATGGTGCTAGATTCTGGGTTTAAGTATGAAAAAGAAATAGATTCTATGTTTTTTAATTAATAGGAGAAAAACATATTTTAAACCTCTCATGAGTTATGTAAGGCAAGAAAACTGAGATAGAAAGAAACTGAGTTTGGAATGCTGATAACAATGCTCCTGAAATGGCTCAGCAGTCGCCAACCAGTGGTCCTCGGACCTCTGGTGGTCTGTGAGGTCTGAAAGGTTGGCGACCGCTGGTAGATCATGAAAGCCTGGATTAGACTTTCATGTACAACAGCGAGGGTGCCTGGTTTAAATACACATTTTAGTAGTGCTTTTAATGCTGCTGCAAAGAGGGTCATAGAACTCCCAAAGAGAAATAGAATATCAGAATGCTAAGCTGCAGGGTTGTTTTTTTTTTTTTTTAATGCTTTTTATTGATTTTTAGAATGAGGGGAAGGGAGAGGGAGAGAGAGAGAGAGAGAAACATCCATGTGAGGAACATCAATTAGTTGCTTACTGCATGCCCCCTACTAGAGATCGAGCCCACAACCTGGGCATGTGCCCTGACCAGGAATCGAACCAGTGACCTCTTGGTACATGGGATGGCACTCAATCCACTGAGCCATACCAGCTGGGCTAGGCTGTATTTTTTTCAAAAGCAAACATAAGATTTCCTGTGTTTTAACTTTGGTTCATGATATTCAATGACCCTATAATCCTGAAAATAACACAGTCTTAATGAAGCACTTCAGAACAACCATTGGTTTAATTAATAACCTTTGCCTTTGTGATTTGCTTTTTCTTGCACTTTGTAATCCTTTTCTGTTCAGGACCTCATCATTTGGCATCTTCAATCTTGAAACCTCCTATTCATTCTTAAACTTCAAACCTCAATGTCTTATCTAAGTCAATTAAGCATGGATAAACTTTCCCTCATTTGTTTCCCTTAGCACTCTTGAGAAATAAGTTAGTACTTACATTGTTTGGGGCTCTGTCTCAACAGATTAAATATCTCCATGAATTCTCATAGTCATCAGCATGTTTCCAAATACTAAGGCTTGGGTTTCAAGATACATTCTTTATAATCTAGCAACAACTAACTGCTATAACAAGCTATGTTGCAAACTCATTTTTGTCCAAGCTAAATCTACCTCAGGAGAATCTAAACTTATGTTTTGAGTCCTCATGGAAGATACACTGAGTGGCCAGATTATTATGATCTCTGAACACATAATAATCTGGCCACTCAGTGTATATCCTATATAATTAAAGGGTAATATGCAAATTGTCCCTTCAACCAGGAGTTCGACCAGCAGGCAGACCGGCCAACCACCCATGTCCCCTCCCCCTGGCCAGGCTGGCCAGACCCCACTCGGTGTATACATCTGTATGGACAGACATAACTCTCCTATGCTCAATTTCATTACAACATGTATTATATCTTTAAGTGGTTTTCTTATTGCACTTAACTCTTAAAAGAATGAACTTCCTATATTCTTGTCTGTATGTGAGCAACGGGAAGCCGTGCTCTATAGCTTTTACTTTTCCATCATCTCCTGCTTCACTGTTGCCTGACGAGTGAGATGCACTCCAGCCTGACCTCCTCCAGTCACTCCGCAGTTCCTGCTCCCTGTGGCATACCCTGCCACTTTGTGCACCGGGGTTAATGCTTCCTATAAGACAGTTTTCTTGGTAAAGATACCAGAAAGAGAGAACAAGCCTGCTATTTCTCAAAGTATTGACTTAGACCACACAGTGGAAGGACCAGCAGGACCTTGGGGTCCCATGTCTTCTCCCTGCCATTTCTATTCAATTCATTTAGTCCCTGGCTCAAATTTGCAAAAATGAAAGCTCACCAAGTCTATTCAGAGTCTATTGAATAATACAATATTCATCTCCCCTATCTTCTAGGCGCTCTACCCAATCAGAGATGATTACTTTGGTGCTACCTTCTTGCTTACTTCTTTGCACTAAGGAAAAGCAATGCCCCTACGCTTTCCCCCCACACCCCACCCAGGAAAGATAAGGAAAAAGTCCATCTCCCACCAGGAAGATGAGTCCCTATTTTAGGGCATTCTTCTCCTTAAACTACTACACTTCCTTTTGGAAACTTAGGAAAAGTAATGGTAGCTGTATATGGGAAAATTTTTTAGTAGTTATGTTCAGTATAGGGAGGTGGTAAAACCTATTTCAGCCACATGGCTTTCCCTACAATTCTGAGGCAACATAAAAATAATTATTCATTGTCCTATTAGGTATTTCAATTTGTAATTGCAGTTTAAAATGTTTGAGGAGATTTAATCAATCAAATACATACTCAATGTTTAAATGCTCAAGAAAAATTGGCTTTCAAAGTATGTTCAATAATATGTAAATTTAATAAATTGAACATTAAACAACGGCAAAACAGCTGTGGGTGGTCTTTTCCAAGCACAAACTTCTCCTAAGATGTTAAGACTCATTTTTAACATCCTGAAATCTAGGGTATAGCAGAAATGCCACCCCCCTTACACAGTGGTGTTTATCCCTCATATTCTGACATCTGCCTACCTTTCTAATCAGGCTTATCTACTCTCTAGAGTATAAATTCCAATCAATAAAAGTCTTTGCTTCACAAACTTTGAAACCAGATTTTTCTTCTTTAATGCTCAATGTCTCACACAGTCTGCCTTAAATTTAAAATTTTAAGAAGTGTAAAGTTTCTTGAAATAGTGAAGTTGTATATTGATTTGTAAAATACTTGCCTTAGTGTCATCATAACCTCTGACCTAGAACACAGTGGCCCCTTTTTATAACCTTAAACACACTAGCATCTTTAACTATTGTTATAGGCACCTCTTTTTTTGACTCCTCATTCATGCTTTTATTTTCTTTAATATAATGTTTTGCTTTATAGTCATGATTTTGTTTTCCAAATATGAGATAAGGCATCCTCACTAGCTTTGTGAGGGTGTTATTCAGGTCCTGTCATTGAGTTGATTGTTGCTCAAAGCCCCAGAGCAGCTCTGGAAGCTCCTGTCAATTTCTTAGAACACAGTCCAAAGAGGGCTTTAGTCCCCAATAAGCAGATCTTAGAAGTTCTACTTAGTCATCTAGCTGATGACAGTTACCAAGTACTTGGAGCAGAGCAGAAGAAAAGCAAGTGCTGGGAGAAAAAGAAAATGCCAGAACCACAGATATGTGTGAGGCACAGGCCGGAACGTACAATATCCCAGGGAAGTCCTGAGACTCATGGCTGCCACCTGACCCAGCCCTTGTTTGTTTTCCGAGATAGTTGGGGGAAAATCAGGGGGCTTGAGAAGATGTGTGTGTTTTTCCCCCTCTGATTTCAGTCCTTAGCTCACCGATAAAGAAACAAAGGACATTAGACAAAGATATACGGAGCTCCACCACATTGAGTGGCAAGCTATCAGGGATTTGTATTGTAGAATCCATTCTCCTACCAGACCCAGTTCTAAAATATTCTGAGATATAAGGCACTCATCTCAAAGTTTTCAGAGAAGAACTATGTCCTTAGTAAACAAACAGCCAGACAACAACATTATGGAATCCTTAAAATTTGGAGTCTATGTGGATTAAGCATTCTTAGGACTGAGAATATGGCAAAGGAGAAATGAGAAATTTTGTAGCAGATATTATGAGGTGAGAAACAGAAATGTATGTTGTGAGTGATTAATGTATAGGTGAATTTGGTACAGAGAAACTGAATAAGTGATGCTATTTTATTATTTTGAAACTTTATATAATATTTAAAACATGCAAGATTTTTTATAGTAATAAAAAGATTATAAGGAAAAATTGAGAGATGTTTTGGTAAAAAATGACTGGCCCTAGCTGGCTTGGCTCAGTGGATAGAGCATCAGCCCGAGGACTGAAGGGTCCCAGGTTCTATTCCATTCAAGGGCACATACTTCAGTTGCAGGCTCCATGTGGGAGGCAATCAGTCAATGTGTCTCTCTCACATTGGTATTTCTCTCTCTCTCTCCGTAAAAATCAATGAAAAATATTCTCAGGTGAGGATTAACAAAAGAAAAAGACAGCTTGGTTTGTTTCTTCTGTTTTGCAGTATACTATGTACTAGACTAGAGAATTAGCAGTCTACAGAGATGTTTAAAGGTAGTAAGTATTATTAATAGGTGTTTAGAATTGTTCTAGGGAGATGTTGGGACGTAGGACAATGGGCAGAATTTTGATGAGTATACATGATTAAATGTTTGCATATCTGTTATCACAAATTGTCCATACTCTTCTCAAGGGTATTTTTTTTTTCATTCAATAACAACAAAGAAGCATTTAGTGCTTTACTGGGTTCCAAAGCAGATGAGCAGGGTTGTGGCCAGGTCCATAGTGAGGTCTGTGGTTGGTGAGACAGTTTCCAGTGGCTTAGGCAAGAATGGATTTTGTCTGAACCTTGGGAAGACAGGACGGCTTCACGTACTTTGTTCTCTAAGGTCGCACTGGGATAAGGGTCCATTTCCAGGTCTGCCGTTGGCATGGCTTGTTTCTCGATGCATGTTGAGTGCGGCTTCTGCTAGGTCTCAGGGAGTGCTCCTGCTGTCACTGGGTTGGTCCCTGGACAGGTAACACTGGGCCCAGAACACAGTTGAGCAGGGCTGAACAGAGTCACAGGGATTTCACCGTTGGGACTTAAATCTGTTGGCCCGCCTCCATGGGCTTGGGCAAGTATGTCTCATTCTAGGTCTCTGTCAAACAGGACCACTCTGCACTGCAGATGAGAGGAGCTAGAATTGGTATAAGTCATCATTAACATTCTCAGTCAGACAAATCAGTGGGCCTGTCTCAAGGCGCCTGGACAGAATATCTCTTGTTGGGTCCCTGCACGGGGAGAACCACTGTGACTCAGATGGGCTATAGCCAATTTACAGAGCTCCCTCAAGATCTGATGTTGGACCAAGATCAGTGGTCCTGCCTTTAGAAGAATGATGGGCTTGTCTCTTGGCAGGTCCCTGGACAAGTAGGACTGCTCCCAGATCACAGAACATCTAGGTTCAGGTTATACTACTGCTTCAAGGAAGGTAAACATTTTTAGCTACTGTGGATTTGAAGCCATTTAAAGAACAAAAATGATGGAATCCTTAAAGAGATACGTTGTGAGCAATGGATAAAGGGGAAGCCGGAGGAACAGATACATTGTCTATAGAGTTGGAGGGAGTGTAGTTCTGAAATTGCTGCTAAGCTCCAGCAGAGAGGGAAACTGGAAGATGCTAGAAGGAAGACCTGGAGTCTAGGTTTACAAGGAAGGAAACACGCTTGGTTGGGGCACGGTAAGGCCTTGAGGAGAGGGATGGTTTCATGGAAGCGACGAGCAGCTTGGTGATGGCAGGAACTGTGGAAAACATCAAAAAAGTAGCAGGCTTTTAGGGCTGCTCCCCTAGCTGGTTTTGGAGGCAGGAAAAGTCAGGACTCTGGGGTGTGTTCATAACTACTGTTGTGCCAAATACTCTGACCCTGGACCAGGCATGGGAAAGTGGAATTTGGGTTAAAAGAATACAAATGTCTAGTTGTTCCACACTGGTTGAAGCCAAACCAAATGTTGGTGAAGCAGGGTTGACTCGTTTGATTTTTTTCTTTGACTCATTTATTGTTGAGAAATCTGTTGTTTAATTTCACATTTTTGTGAATTTCCAGTGATTCCTCTCGTCATTGATTTCTTTCTTCATACCACTAGTCAGAACAGATACCTGGTATAATTTCAACTTCTTAAATTTGGTAGGACTTGTTTTATGACCTATCCTATGAACTGGACTGAAAAATGTCCCAGTGGACTTGAAGAATGTCTGTGTCTTCTGCCCCTTCGGGATGGGATATTCTGTATATGTCAGTTAGGCTCATTTAGTTAAAAGTATGGTTCAAGTCCATTTACTTGTTGATTTTCTGTCTGCATGATTTATCACTTCTTGAAAGTGGGGGATACTCTTGATGCTATGTTACAAGGAAGAGTACTTTCCATTCCATTTATTTTATTACCTCTTTTATTCCATGAAATACACCAGTATCATAGCAATATATCCTTGTCTTTTACTTATAACTCTTGGTAATTTGCAGAGATACTTAAAGGAAGGTAGGTACACACAGTATAAAGGAAAATAATTGTATGCTATTTTCGCAAATATATCAAATTAACACTATTTGATTAATATATTTGGAATTCATTCGGTTTCACCTGTGTTCAAGAATACAAATGCAAGAACACGTCTCACACAATTGTAATAGAAAAGAGTATAAAAACAACCACTCAGAGAATTGAATACTACATTATCCTTTAAAAAGTATGAAATAGATTAAAATATATAATTCTAGAACCATGTTTACATATTTTTAAAATGATTATTGAAAGTATTACATATGTCTCCTTTTTCCTGCACTGATCTCTCCCCACCTGCTCCCACCCCCAGCACATGCCCTCATCCCCCTATTGTCTGTATCCATTGGTCATGCCCATATGCATGCATACAAGTCCTTTGTGTGCAAAAATCATCAAGTAGAAAAGTAGTGTAATAGTAAGGTTTGGGAAATGGTGTCCTTTTCTTTTCATATAACTTGTAGCCTCATTTGCATATACTTTTCAGTAAATATGAGTCATGCTATAAAATTTTTATTAAGATTTAATATAAATACACAGAAATGCACAAGACATATAATCATGTGTTAAATCAATTTCCATAAAGTAATTATATCTGTGTCACTAACTAAAATATTACCCGCATTGTAAAAGCCTCCATCCTGCTGATTTCCAATTACTACTCCTGTCATTCCAAAAGTAGTAATTCATAACATCAGAGGTTTGCTTGTTTTTGTTATATAAATTGAATCTTCATTATGCATCTTGCATCTTTCAGTGTTTGGTTTCTTTTGTACAATTTTATTTCTGAGATAAATCCAAGTTGCTGTTTGAATCCATAGTTCTTATATCTTATTGCTGAGTAGTATTGCATTGTATGAGATCCCAATTATCAATTTATTCTATAACTATATAAATTGTCTCCAAATTTTAGCTTTTAGAAATACGGTGCTATGAATATTCTTGTACATACTATTTGCACATATGCATTTTGGCTATATGTTTAGTAGTAAAATTGATGGGTCATATTTTGTGCTTATTGTTTAACCATAGAAAATACTGCTAAAGCTTTTCCCAAAGTGTTTATAAAAATTCATACATCTATTGGTACTGCAACAGAGTTCCCACTGCTCCACTTCCTGTTGTCATTTGGTATTGTCAGTCTTCAATTTTTGACATTCCGGTATGCATTTATAAGTAGCTAATCACTGTTTTAATGTGCATTTCCTTGTGACTAATGAAACTGATTATTTTTTCACAAATTAATGACTTTTGGCTATAATCCTGTGTGAAATTGCTATTTGAGCCCCATGACAATTTTTTGATTGTCTTTGTTATTATTTGTGGGAGTAAATCAGTTATATGTATTACAAATATATTTCCTTATATATGCATTGCCAACAAAATTCTTATTTTATTTCCTCAAATATTAAACATAATTACTTTAAAATGCATGTCTGAAAACTCTATTATCTGAATCTTTTATAGGTGCATTTCTTTTGCCCAATGAGTAGATAAGTCTGACTCTGGATTCTGAGGAAGTTCATCCCCACTAGACCCGCCTTGCAAGAAATGCAAAGGAAGCTCAAAACAAAGGAAGCTCAAAATTAGACAGAAACTAATCAGTGACATAAAAATAAATTAATGTGTAGAACAAACTAGTAGACGTAAATACACAGATCTAGATAGCTAAACACAGTAATAGGATAATGTGTTAACCACTTAACTGGTATGAAGTTTAATGAAAAAATAGTATTAAAAATAACTATAGCTACTATAATTTATTAATAAATATACAATGCAAAAAGAGGTGAATTGTGACATCAAAAATACAAAGGGGGTTAAAAGGGTGGAGGTTTTTTTAGGCAATTAATTTTTAGATGGCTATCAGCTTAATATTGACTATTATATCTATGGGCTGTTTTATGTAATCACCATGGTAACCACAAAACAAAGACCCTAAAGTAAATTTAAAAGATAAAGAAAGGGAAACAGATGCACCATGCAAAAGAAAACCAAAAGACTGTAGCTATAATTATAGCAGACAAAATAAACTTTAAGCTAAAAACAGTAACAAGAGACAAAGAAGGCTGTTATATAATGATAAAAGGGTCAATTCATCATTCAACATCAGATCACCAAAATTTATTCAGCAATACTGACATATGTGAAAGGGGAAATAGACAATACAATAAGAGCAGTGAACTTCAATACTGCATTTTCAGAAATAGATAACTCAAACAGAAAATCAACAAGGAAATGAACTTAAATAATAGTTTAGAGCAAATAGATCTAACAGACATTTATAGAACATTCCATCCAATAGCAGAATACACATTCTTCTCACGGGCACATAAAACATTTCCAGGATGCAGAAAACAAGTCTTAGCAAATAAAAGAAGACAAATTATACCAAATATCCTTTTCAACCACAATCGTATGAAATTAGCCATCAATTAAAAGGAAAGCTGGTAAAACTATAATGTGCAAATTAAACAACATACTCCTGAACAAACAATTGGTCAAAGGAAAAAAACCTAAAGCAAAATTTTAAAAATATCTTGAACAACTGAAAATGGAAACCAAACATACACAAACCTATGGGATGCTACACAAGCAATTTTAAGAGAGAAGCAATACATTCATATATTAAGAAAATAGAAAAATCTCAAGCTAAGGAACCTGGAAGAGAAAATTAAGGAACAGGGAAAAGAAAAACAAAGGAAGCTCAAAATTAGCAGACGGAGGAAATAATAAAGATCACAGTGGAAATAAATGAGATAGCAAAAATAAAAAGATCCAGCAAATTGAGAGTTGGCTTTTTAAAACTATAATCTCTCTTTATACTTTCCAAACAGTAAGTCATAATGATTCTACTGTCCAAATAATTCTGTAATTAGTGGGTTTTAGTTCATTTCCTTTGGCATTCAAATGCTCCAGACAAAAAAAAAATTGTCATTATTCTGGTCAGATACAATAGCATTCTAATTGAAGAGACTGCTTGTTTCTCTCAGGAAAAAGAAATTCACATGAGTTTAAGAGATAATCCTTATTTATCAGATTGAATCAGGTTTTTCAGATTTAACCAGTGTTCTTCCCAATATCTATATTCCGTTTGTTTCCTGAACGTATTAAGCAGCATCTCTACTACTTTTCTGCCTGATCTATGGTACTCTTCGGTTTCCCACACGCCATTTCATACGGGTAATTCTCACTCATCTCTCAGGTCCCAGACAAAAAGTACATGTCCCTTCTTAAGAAAGACCTTTTTCTGACACAGGCTCTTATAGAGATTTCATTATATTCTATCCTTTAATAAAGTTTATTAATATTCAGATAACTTGGGGATTTCCAGCACTCTCACAAGTCTATGTCAATCAAGTTAAGAATTTTCTCTGAAGAAGAATATAGCCTTGAAATGTATAAAGCCCACCTGAGTTGAAGTGCTCCCTAAGTCCTTTCCTACCACATATGGCAGAAGGGAGAGATCTTTGCTAACTTTAAAGAAGCAAAATTCCTGGTGGACTCTGTTTTGAAAAGTTTTCAGGAGCTTAGATAGAAGCTATGGTGCCAGGAACCAATTACTAATTCATAAAGAGGATTTAATTCCAACCCACGACTAGTACAGTTAGGTATACCCCCTCAGAGATGTGCAAATAGCTTAAGCTAGTGCTTCTAAAACTTCAATGTGCATCTGAATCACCTGGGAGGCTTGCTAAATTGTCAAATCCTATTCTGCAGATGTGAGGTGGAGCCTGAGATTCTGCATTTACAAAAGCTCTCAGGTTAGGCAGTGCTGTTAGCTGCCATGTCACACGGACGTTTGAGTAGCAAACTCCTAAACTACATTTCCTGGGGACAAAAAAGCATTCTATAATTTGTTTTTGAGGGAATGTAAATGAAAAGGAGTCACTTTCACATTAGGTAAGGCTGTATTTCTTAATCAAGGGTATGTAAGAAAACCTGTATGCTACAGTAATATGTTTACAGACATCCTCCAAGGTTTTCCCAAGATGAATGTAAAGATTTACTCCTTTATGAACATGTGCACATTGAATGTGCAAAACAAAGAGAAAGAGTACATAGAAATAAGAAGGAAGGGGCAAATGAAAGATATAGCAGGGATATAAGACAAGTAGAAAACCCGCCTGGAAAAGGGAACAAAACGGTGATTAGCCACTGGGGAGTAAGGATTTAATGGTGTCTAAGTCATTATTAGTTTCTGACATGTACTAGAAAAAAACAAAGATGTTTTTTCATTGTTTTTTGTTTGTTTTTCAATTTAATTCAGCAACAGGGAGTCATTTTAGGGTATTGATTGTCCAAAGTAAAATATTACTGTAGGAGACGTTAATTAGTTTTTAGTAAGCACAGAGATTAGAAAAAAGAGACACTAATGGTAGAAAAAAAATGCCAATTTTAACCTGAGAACAGAAACCACCTACATACTTCCATTTCCCCAACACAGTTTGGACTGAAACTATTTACCCTACCCCGCTCCATAATAGCTAGCTATGTTGATAATGACTTCATTATTTTGTCTTTTTTAGCGTAACTTCATATTCTGGGAGATTACTGTTCGGGAAAATAACTTAATTGCTTACTATATGAACTTCCTAAAGGATGTATCAACTCTTTCATAAAAAGCACCAGCAAATATTATCTTTGTATTTATGTCTCATAATCTTATTAAATATTTGTACTGACTTCAGAGAGGAAGGGAGAGGGAGAGATTAAAACATCAATGAGAATCATTGATCGGCTGCCTCCTGCACGCCCCCTACTGGGGATCCAGCCTGCAGCCCAGGCATGTGGCCTTGACCAAAATGGAACACAGGACCCTTCAGTCCACAGGCAGAAGCTCTATACACTGAGCCAAACAGATTAAGGCTGTCTCAAAATCTTCACCTTGTTATGTCCACCAATGGTAAACAGTTATAACATGAATCTTATTGATCCGAATCAAACCTCTGAATTAAAAGACCAGTCTTTCAATTTGCATACCATGGAAAAGCAAGCATATATATTTTATGAAGTTTAATAGACACTAGGAGATGGACAGTTAAGACTATAGGTGAGAAATCCTATCTAATAAAAGAGTAATATGCAAATTGACTGTACCTCTGCTACACCCACAAGCCATGCCCACCAGCCAATCAGGAGGGAATATGCAAATAAACCCAACCAAGATGGCTGCAGCCACAGAGAGCAGGAGGGAGGCTTGGGTTTCCCTGGAAATGGAGGAAGCCAAGCTTTCCGCCTGCCCTTGCCAGTCCAGGCCTCCACTCAATGCTACAAAGTTTCAATGATAGAAGATAAATAAACCCAAACAGAAATGGTGGCAGCCACAGAGCTGGAAAGAGCAGGAGGCTAGGGTTGCCCGTGGCGATGGAGGAAGCCAAGCTTCTGCAGCCCTGGCCTGCTTTGGCCTCCACTTAAGGCTACAAAGTTTCAATTATAGAAGATACATAAATCCCAACAGAAATGGCTGCCACCACGGAGTGAGCAGAAGGCTTTGCTCCACTCAAGGCTACAAAGTTTCAATTGTAGAAGATAAATAAATCCCAGATCCCAGGGCCTCTGCTTGGGTTGCCGGGGGGCGTGGCCGGCCTGCAAACAACCGCAGGCCCCTCACCCAGGCCACCCCACACCCCAAGGGAACCCCCACCCTGATCCAGGACACCCTTCAGGGCAAACCAGCTGGCTCCCACCCATGTACCAGGCCTCTATCCTATCTAATAAAAGAGTAATATGCAGATTGACCATCACTCCAACACACAAGATGGCTGCCCCCATGTGGTCAAAGATCCTGCCCCCATGTGGACACAAGATAGCCACCACAAGATAGCCAGCAGGGGAGGGCAATTGGGAGGGACCAGGCCTGCAAGGGAGGGCAGTTGGGGGTGATCAAGCCTGCAGGGGAGGGCAGTTAGGGGTGACCTGGCCGGCAGAGGAGGGAAGTTGGGGGTGACTGGGTCTGCAGGGAAGGGCAGTTGGGGGGGACCCAGGCCTGCAGGGGAGGGCAGTTAGGGGTGACCAGGCCTGCAGGGGAGGGCAGTTAGGGGTGACCAGGCTGGCAGGGGAAGGCAGTTAGGCATCAATCAGGATGGCAGGGGAGTGGTTAGGGGATGATCAAGCTGGCAGGCAGAAGTGGTTAGGGGCAGTCAGGAAGGCAAGCAGGCGAGCAGTTTGAAGCCAGCAGTCCTGGATTGTGAGAGGGATGTCCGACTGCCCATTTAGGCCTGATCCTAGTGGGCAGTCAGACATCCTTGAGGGGTCCCAGAATGGAGAGGGTGCAGGCTGGGCTGAGGGACACCTCCCCCCCATGCACGAATTTTGTGCACCAGGCCTCTAGTTATCTAATAAAAGAACAGTCCTAAAACCAACTTTAAATTTCCAGTAAATTCTACTTTGTGCTTTTCCCTCTGAGACACTCCAAAACTTTGTTGCATTATCAAGGTAAGAAATAAACTGAAAAATTTTGTGTTGGTGACATTTGGGGAACTGCCATTCAACAAGTCAAAATCATGTAATTGAATAAGGAGCAAATGAATAAGGAAAGACTAATTGAAGAGCAGAAGGCAGGTTATATACATATTTTACATTATCATCACTGGTACAACTAGGAGCATAAGGAACCCTCTAACAGACTAATTTAAGGGAAACCAAAACTTTATTAGGCTCTGCATTTTAAGAAATTAACTATGCATTCAAAACATTTTTTTCTGGAGTCTTTAGAATTTTATTAAAGGATATAACTCCAATTCTTTTAAAGTTATACTTTCAAAAAATATTTTATTGGGGGAGTACAGGTGTCCCCCTTTTTTTTTCTCCTCCTTGCACCCCGTTACCAGGTTCCCACCCCACCTTAGGCCTTCACCCAATTGTGTGTTTTTTTAAAGCCTTTGAATTTTGTTAAAATTTTCTGATGAGTTTTGGTAATTGTTTGCAGGTGGGTAACTGTCAATGCCTTAAGGCAAAAACGACCAGAAATACTCATGTAGTTGAACAAGTTGCGTTTCACACACTAAGGGGAGCCACAGCGTGTTTCAGTAGGTGTCTTAGAAAGCATTTGTTATAGATTGGGTTTGGGCGAGGTGACTGTGTGGAGGGCTTAAGGAAACAGGACTTTGCTCTGGATTGGATGCCCTCAAGAAGGAGGGATAATTCAATGTTTAAGTATCTTAAATCTTATTGAGTAGAAGGAAGACTAGACTGAGGCTAAAGGTGTAATTGAGCACTCATCTTAGCTCAGATAGGGGAATGGTTGGTCATTTGGGGGTCTTAGACAATTGATATGTTGTCTGTGTTCAACATGATTACAGAGTGGTTTATTTTTGTCTACATTCAGCCTCCAACAACTTGTAAAAAATATTTCCATTTTTCTGTGGTTTCAGCTGCAAGGGTTTCTTTTTTTTTTAAATATATTTTATGATTTTTTAAAAAGAGGAAGGGAGAGGGATAGAGAGCTAGAAACATCGATGAGAGAGAAACATCGATCAGCTGCCTCCTGCACACCCCCCACTGGGGATGTGCCCGCAACCAAGGTACATGCCCTTGACCGGAATCAAACCCGGGACCCTTCAGTCCGCAGGCCGACGCTCTATCCACTGAGCCAAACTGGTTTCGGCTGCAAGGGTTTCTGTTCCAGGTAGGGGTGTCTTCTTGGTTGTGACTATGCTGAAATCTTTCTCCAGATTTCAGAATGGCAGTCTGCCCTACAAATTCAGTTCTCTGATGAGTCTAAGAAATATTTTTCATGTTAAGTTTGTTCTGCTTTTTCTTTTCCCTGGGATGTGACTTATAACTCCCATGCTCTTTAATGTTAGAACTGTTATCAGAAGTTTGTATTTTTAATATACATTGAGCTTGTTGAAACTGTTCCCTGAAGATTTAAACAAATGAATAAAAAAGAACTTCATGGAAAAAATATTCTCAAACTTGGGACCCAGAACCTTTGCAGTGCCTCTCTAATAAGAAGGCCTGCTTTGGTTCCAGGACGCAGGCTGCATTGTAGAAATACGGATATAACTATGCAGGGATGTCATTATCTCTAAGCCATTAATCCAGGTGTCCTCTGGCTCCTTCCTTTAGTGGATCATGATGAACTTTAACCTGTTCCTAGTGTTCTCATTGACATTTAACTCATTAGTGTACAGGTATTTATTGCTCAAAATACATTATTGGCATTTCTAAAATAATGTGTCTTTATTATATAAGAAAATCTCAATTAAGATGCAACATGTAAATGTATCTCTATATTCTCTATTGATTTCAAAATAAAAAAATAAATATATAAAACAGAAATAATAAATTTTTTCATCAAAAATGGTATGGAATCTCTAACTTAAATTTATAACTTACTTCATAGCCAATAGCATATTCTATAGATTAATCAATTTATTTAAAAATTATTATAAAACATTATTTTTATCAATAGATGCAGAGAAATCATTTGAAAAAAATCAACATTATTTTATGATAAAAACACTCAAAAAGTAGATATAGAAAGAATGTGCCTCAGCATAATAAAGGCCCCAAAGGACAAGCCCTTACATAACATCATATTCAAAGTTTAAAGGTTAAAAGCTTTCTTTCTAAGATCAGGAACAAGACAAGAATTCTGACTTTTACCATTTCTATTCAGTTTAGTACTGAAAGTCCTAGCCTAGCAAATAGGCAAGAAAAGGAAAAGTAGCCAAGTCAGAAACAAACAAGTAAAAAATAAAAGTATGTCTGTTTGCAAATGACATGATCTTATATGTAGAAAACTCTACCAAAAATGGCTATAATATGTAAATTCAGTAAAGTTGCAAGGCTCAAAGTCAACATACAGAAAGCAGTTGCATTTCTGTACACTAAAAACAAACAACCTGAATTAAAAAATATTCAGTGAAATCACTATGTTGAAAGCACCTTGCACGTTCTGTTGTGTGCAGTTCATTTTCTCTCACAATAAATCACACCATCTATTAATTAGTATAAAATGACGCCTCCTGCTCTGGCCAGTTGCCCTTGGGCAGAGGGTGAAGGGTTGGATTCTCAGTCAAGGGCACATACTTTGTACTTTGGTTGCAGGCTCCAAAACTCCATCCCCGGCCCTGGTTGGGATGCAGACAGGGTCATGTAAAGTAACTTTGCCCTAGGGCTCAGGCTGGGTGCTATTAGGTGCACCGCTAGGATATGAGTTTGTTTCTGTATGTATGTGATGATTAGATATTTTCTTCTAGTCTCTGACTCATTTTATCCTGCAGTATTATAGTTCTCCTTAAACATGTAGTTTTTACTACTTCTCTTCTTCATGCTGACAACTTTTTGCTTATCATCTGGGACTTTATTATTAGGTTTCTATTCATCTTCTAAGACTCAAAAGAGGTTACCTCCATATAAAAGCTTTTCCCTTTAATTTGGTGGAATATCCTCAGACACTAATCTATGTATTTTACTAAGCTATGGTACAATAATTTCTTTATGCAGCTACATATTCAGCATGTGATAGTCCGAAGGTTGTATTTAGGCTAGGGTTATTTAATTCAGATTCCCCACCTGTAACAACCAAAGTACATGACATTTACTAAACACTTATATTCAGGGATTATGCCACATGCATTGCAACTATTATATCATTTAATGTTCTAAAATCATTAATATAGGTAGTCTTATTATCTTAATTTCACAGACAAGGAAGCTGAGTCATAGAAGTGTAATATTCTACCCAAAAATACACAATAAAGAAATGACCCCTGGTTTTTCAGTTCTACAGTATCAGTTGCTCTAATATACTGTATATACAAGTCTTCCTATTGCAGTGTTAGTGAAAAAAAGTAAGAATTGAGAAACAAAGATGATCCAGATCAGAAAAATTCATTATAACAAAAGGAGATATGTGACAATCATTAAAAAGCATTTTAAGGACAATTTTAACACAAGGAATTGCCCATGATAGGATGAGTAAAAAATAATTTTAAAAATAACATTAAAATAATCAATGATAATGTACTTTTCTCTGCTCAGCATAAATTAGGTACTCAGCATTTGCTAAATACTATTTTAAAACTAAATATCCTATACATATAAGTGCTACAAAATTAAGAGATTTACAAAGAGATAAGCATTTAAATGGCTACCTAACATTTTAGTATTTAAAATTATATAGATTTTACATAAAACTTCCAGTAATTGCTACCTTGATATTATATAAATCTTTGCTGGAAACAGAATTCTCAGATATGAATGTATAACTGTATGAGAAATTAAAATACTAACCTAAAAATATGGCAGAAGGTCTACTACATCTTCCAACCCTGAATAAAATAGTACATTGAAAATGTAAGCCTTATATTATAAAAAAATTAAAATTGGAAAGTACTCATATTATGAGCCGAAGATCAAGAACTGTTTCCCCAAATCAATGCAACTTCATTTTTGGAAATATAAAATAAAAAAAGCCTCCACAGGCAGTGTTTGAAGCTATTTTCAAAAATGTGTATTTCTGCAGGTTTGAGTCTTTGAAGTTTTGGTACTTCAAAACATGAAATAAAGAGTTGCACATATCTTGGTATCTTAATAGTAGCCTTGTTTAAAAAATACGATTTTATTGGTTGACTTAAGGGCTCTCTGCTAATTATGGTCCATTTCCTTTTTATTGCAAGTGCTAAAAATAAGGTAGCAGTAGTTTTATTTGTCTAGAAATATAATAAAGATGACATTTTCTCTCATCTCAGGAAACCTCTTTACCAAGATAAAAGAGAATGAAACAATGTTTTGCATTGTTTCAGGTTTGCATACGCATGAAACCTGATCTTGATGTGCATTGCAGTTAACCTGCTAAGAGATTTCAAAGATAGAAATCTCACTCTTTTCTGTAGCCAAGTAGATACAACTCATTACTTACATTAAATGCCCTCAAGAAAAACCATGACAATCAAGTAAGAGGCCAACACTATTTGTCACACTTACCCTAAATTTACTTGGTCATTGGGAAGACCATTTATGTCCATCAATTGGTTTTAGACCAAGGAAAAATATACTTTCTATACATTTATGACAAGAGGTAGTGCTGTTAACTTGAAGAGAGGCACCCACTGAAGTTACGCTCATCCCCTCCCACAAACAGGAAGGCAGGGGTCCCATCTATTTCCAAGAGATGGTTCCCAGGTCTCAAGGAAGGTATTACTGGGCCTGAACGCTGGCAAGAGGTTTAATTAGCTTTTGAAATAATTCACCCATTTGAAAAAGGTAAGACTATTACCAATTGGAAGTTTTTCAAAGTAACTGCTCTAAGAAATGGTATGGGGGAAGTTTCCTCCCTTATTTGCAACAAGGAGAATTAAGCTTATTATTTTCAACTTGTATTTATCCTTACTTTTTTTTTTTTTTTACATTCCTACAAACCTGGCAAAGTTAGCAGCAGTACTAACATAACTGGATGAAAACAGATTCCATAGTTAATACCGAAGAATAACTAGCGTCTTCAAATCACCTGATTGCTGTCACCACTTAAGGAGTATACTAGAAAAGCACTCAACTCTTCAATTAAGTCTGCCTGTGCAAGGCACGGATTTTTCATGAGCAGTTTGCTAATTTTTTCTCCAGAAACAATAAAATTTAAGTGTTTTAAAACTTTTGTTTGCAAAATGCTGTTTATATTATTTTGGTATTGACTGCAGTATAATGAACTAATTAAAACTACCCAAGTAAGTAAATTAACCATATCAAATGCCTAGAAAACTATAAACCTGAGCAGGCTAGAAATGAAACATATAGCCAATAAAATTAATCTGCACACAGAAGAAAACAATATTCAGTGAGCCTTAAATTAAGTAATCGTTTGAAAAGGTTTTTAATTTTTGTATGGCTTATATTGAATGGCTAATTTAGTTTAATTTACTATTTTAAACCATGTTTATTTTCATACTTATGTGTCCCTACTTGATAAAATGTCTGTAGTATGACCACAGCAATAAACATCAAGTCCATGATTTCCCTTTATAATCTTCAAATTAGCAAATATGATATAATAAACCCAGCCACACAGTGTGCAATATTTCAGTTAGCAATAAAGATGTCCCTTCCTATTGATATTCAGTCACTATGAAAAAGCCGGCACAAGCAATGCTTTCCTGAGGAAATTTGGAAAACAAAATCCAAAACCTTAAACCAAATATTGCATTAATGGAGGGATAACAAGCATGACAGGTAAGCTAGGCAGGCATTCAGTATAAGGACCGTGGAAAATCGGAATACAGATAGTTTCCAGAAGTGAATAAAGCATGGCAAGGGGCTTCCAGTTTGCAATGCACATATAAGAAGCTTGGAAGTCACTGTTCTGTTCACACCAGTGAAAAGCTGACCAGACTGAGACGTCAACAACTCTTGTAGGATCCACAGGGGAGGTGAGGACACAGGGAAAGCCTGCGCCCCAGGAATGGAGAGACAGACAGGTGAAGACAGGGAGTCATGGCTCACCTTGCTGGAGCAGAGACTCGAGGAGAAACCTGCCTGGGGACCGGTGCCAGGGTAGGAACACCTGAGCTGATATTGGAGAATTTCTGCACACTCAGTGTGGACAATTCCGAGAGAGAAAAACTTCAGGGGGCCCGTGTCATGGAGCTGCCGCCACGATTCTGTGAGGTTTACTGTCAGGAACACAACCAGGTTTCCACAATATATATTGGAGAAAAATCGCCTCGTGCTTCTGGCAGGGGGAGGAGGGCAATATCTGTTCTTAACAAGGTCCGTCCTCAGGAGAAACTAGTTAACCAGACACCAGCCTGCTGGGGTATTACCAGAGTCTATCTGACCCCGGGGAGGAAAATACCCACTCTAGTCATCCTCTTCCATATAAAGAGGAAAGGAAAAAAACAAACCAACAGCACCAACAAAAAACCCCGAGAAACCCTTGTGAAGTTCAAGAACCCAGGCCAGGACTCACTAAAAAAAAACTATGACCGAATTATTAAACTCTAAGGACACTTCCCCCCTCACATATCACCACTACAGTTAAAGGCCTATTATAGCAGTTCCCTTGCCCAGGACATTATTAACCAGGTATGCCTATCAAGAAAAAATTATGAAGACATACCAAAAAATAAAAAACACAATTTGAAGAGACAGAGCAACATCAGAACCAGATCACCAGATCGGGCAGAAATGTTGAAATGATCAGCCTGGGGATATAAAACTACGATTAATATGCTAAAGGCTTTAATGGATAACTATGAACAATAAAAGCACAGCGATGAAAAATCTAAGAAAGAATCAGAAAGGGATGCTGGAGATAAAACACACACACATTGTCACCAAAGTGGAGATTGACTTTGATGGGCTGATTTGTAAACTGGGCACAGCTGAAGAAAGAATCCTGCCCTTGAGGGTAACTCCTTAGACACCTTCAAAAGGAAGAAGCAAAGAAAAACAAAGACTGAAAACATAGAACAGCACAGCCAAGGGCTGTGGGACAACAACAAAGGGTATAACATATGCCTCATGGAAACACCAGAAGGAGAAGATGAGAAAAAAGAACAAAATAAATATTTTAAATAATCATGGCAGAATTTTTCTACATTAATGTTACACACCAAAGCACAAATTCAGAAAGCATAGAGAACATCAAGCAAGAAAAATTGCCAAAAAAACATTAAAATAAAACAACTATACCTAGTCGTATAGTTAATTTTTAAATCACAGAAAAAAGAATTCTGAAAGAAGCTGAGGTGGGGAGCACCTTCCCTACAGAGAAATAAAAATTAGAGTGAGGTCCACCATATCTTCAGAAACTAGGCAAACAAGAAGAGTGTGGACTGAAATATTCAGTTTTGAGAGAACATAAAATGCTGACCTAGGATTCTGTACCCTGCAAAATTATCCTTCAAAAGAAAGGGAGGAATAAAGACTTTCTCAACAAAAATTGAGGGGATCTGTTGCCAGTAGAACTGTGTTGCAAGAAATGTTAACTGAAGTTCTTAAGAGAAGAAAAATGGCATATGCCAGTGAACAGGGGTTCATGGAAAAACACAGGGCTACAGACTGGGAGAAGGTACATTTCCATAGCACAAGCAAGCCAGGTGCAGTTACATTTCCATAAGACAAAGGAGCTGGAAGTAGCCAAAAAGGTCTATACTTACAAAATAAAGAAGGAGGAAGAAAGCCAGAAAGAAAAGAACAATGAGGGAGGAGGCCATCACATGTCCCATGTGGTGTTTGACCTTTGAGTTCAGGAGTTACTATAGTAACCGGTCTAATGGAATAGTGACCAATCAGAGGGGATATCAAGGCACTAGGATCTGCAGCCTTTATAAGCCACAGGGAAAAAGAACTCAGTGGGACCCTTTCCCCGCCCCCCCACGTGGGAGTCCATTCTGTGGGACTCTTTCCCCCCCCACACGTGGGAGTCCATTCTGTGGGACCCTTTCCCCCCCCCACGTGGGAGTCCATTCTGTGGGACTCTTTCACCCTCCCCACGTGGGAGTCCATTCTGTGGGACTCTTTCCCCCTCCCCACGTGGGAGTCCATTCTGTGGGACTCTCTCCCTCTCCCCCTGTGGGAGTCTGTACTTGTTCTTCAATGAATCTCCACCTTTGCTATACCATCTTCTGTCTGTGGATTCATTCTTCAATTCTAGCGGACAAAGAATCCAGGTTCCAGTCCAAAAATTCCATTTCACCAGACACTCCAATCTGCATAAAGAAAATAAAAACAATGAAGAAGGAATATGTAAAGTAAAATAAAAGCTTTGACTTTTTAATACTTAATTGATTTAAGAGATAACTATTTGTTCAAAATAAGAATACCAACAGTATATTAGAATATTACCTGTAAAGTATCATAACATTGTTGTTTTTTTAAGTGGAGTTACATTAGTAGTAAATGCATATTTCAATTTCTAGGGAAATCACTAAAAAATTTTAAAAGGAGTATAATGGATATGATAAGAAAGGAGAGACATTGGAATCATGTAAAATGTTTACTTAAAACCACAAAAAATGAAAGAGTAGAAGACAAATTAGGAACAAAGAATAAGGAAAACAAATAGAAAACAGTAAAAGATATGCTAGATATTAATCCAACTATTTCAGTAATTACTTTGAATGTCAGTGACCTAAATGCAACAATTAAAAGAGATTATTAGAATGTAAAAAAAAAACAAACAAAAAAAACCCACAAACATTATATGTTGTCTACATTATCCACTTTAAATATAGACATATATATTGAAACTAAATTATAGAGAAAAACATACCATGCTAATACTAATCAATAGGAAGCAAGGGTAGCTGTAGTAATTTCAGAATACTAAACTTCAAAGTAAGAAAGTTATCAGGGAGACAAAGGTCTATACATTATGATAAAGGGGTCAATTCTCCAAGAAGACGTAACAATCCTTAACAACAGAGTATCAAACTACATGAGGCAAAAGCTGATAGAAACGCAAAGAGAAAGAGATGAATCCACTGTTCTAGTTGGAGTTCTCTATCAGAAATGGGCAATTTCTACAGGCAGAAAATCAGTAAGAATGAGAAGGCTAAAAGGCTAATTCCAATGTAACCCTGATATTTGGGGGGGCTAGCAATCTGAATCTGTGCCAGCAATCTAATGTACATTCTTGATAACCTATAGTTAAGTCATTGCCCCTTTCTCCACAAACTGGTCCTGAAAGACCTGTTACCTAAATGCTCACATTTTACAGAGGCCATAAACCATGACACAGCCCCCGGAGGGGGGTGATCAGCGCTGGCGCCAGGCCCGGCCCTTAGGTTTGGTCTCAAGACCCCCAACACCTGGGGCTTTATGCAAAGTCTGAGAAAGGTCCGGAAGTATAATCCATATTTGGGGGACAGAGACACCAAAAGGGTATAAAGGAAAAGCTCCCACCATATTGCTTTGCCCAGATTTTGGAGGCAACTCCTCTGAGACCGCCAGCGTAATAAAGCTGTGTAACTCCATTTCTCTAAGCGCCACTTGGGTTTCTTCGGTCTTCTACAACAAGAACACAGTTCATCTCAACAACACCGTCAATCAACTGGATATAACTGACAACTTTGTCTGCTTTCAGACCACTATAGGATCAAACTAGAAATCAATAACAGGAATGTAACTGTAAAATCCCCAAAGGCATGGATGTTAAGCAACACACTCCTAAAGAACACAGGCTCAAGGAAGAAATCACAAGAGACACTGAGACAACATTTTGAACTAAACAAAAATGAAAACATAACTCATCAAAGCTTGTGGGGCGTAGCAAAAATTCCTTTCTGAAATGATTTCAAATTACCATGCAAAAGATACATTTGATTACTGAGTAATAATCACAAATATTTCAAGAAACCCTTTAGCATGCTTTATGGGGTGAGAGTACAAATTTAAGAATACTTTGTTTTTAGGAGTTAATTTTTATTCTTACTAAAATCACAGAGAAAAGTAATTAGAAATTCAACTTTATTTTTGCTGAATAGACCATCTTCTTTAGAAGGAAATACAAAACCACACCTCTGACACTTTAAAGACTCTTCAGTACTTTTCCAGGCAGTATTATTATTATAGTGTCATCAAAAATTTGATTAATTGCACTCTGTAAACTCAAAGTTCTCTTCCAAGTTCAATTGTTTTTGACATTATTTTTTCACCACCCCATTATATAAATAGGCTGCTAATGAAAAGCAATGAAACAGTTCATTCTCCCATATAGAAAAATGAACCAATGCTGTCAGAAGAATACATTCTCATTTTATGTTTGAATATGTGAAAAATGAACAATGAACCAGCTCATTTCACAGTTTATTAAAGAAAAAAAAAGAAACTGGTTATTTAAGGAGTGCAATAGTTCAGGTCTTACATACAGAGGTGTAGAACAGCACACTCAGTCCCTAACTATCCAAAAAGGAGTTCTAGTAGCCACAGGATAGGTAAACAGATAAATTCAGAACTCTACAGGTCGTGTGGCTAAAATTCTGAAAATGCATGAAATATGTGGTCAGCTATGATGATCCAATGAGACTTTGAGAATTAATTCATCTTTCTTTTCTCACTAAAATTAAGCTCCATGAGAGCAAGATTGATTTTTGTTTTTTCTATTGTCCAGTGACCAGAACAGTGCCTGACACAGAATAGCCACCCGTAAATATCTACTGGAGGAATTAAGTAAATGAATGAACTTGTGAAATTAATCTCCAAGAAATAAAATTAAAAAAAAAGTTGATGTACTATATTTGTGAAAAGTCAGGCTACATTTACAAAGGGTAGCTATCCAGATAAAAGTGGAAGAGATAATCAGAAACAATCCAGGATTCACATAATTTATAGAATTTCACATGAGCAGGCAGAGCAGGCCATTCTTAAATTCTGAGAAACAAAGACAGCAATGAAATGGGATTTTTGGACTGGAATGCAGTGTTCCCCTGGGCAGGATGGCCATTCCCCTGGCGCTTGTTTGGTGGAGTCGAAGAATGGAAACCACAGATGGAAGGTGGTATAGCAAAGGTGGAAATTTATTGAAAAACAAGAACAGACTTCTATGTGGGAAGAAGGAAAGAGTTCCACCGAGTCCCTGTGGCTGCAGATCTTTGTGCCTTGATATCCCCTCTCATTGGTCACTATCCCCTTCTGATTTGGTCACTATAGCAACTCCAGAGCTCAAAGGTCAAACCTCACTTGGGACACTTGAGGCTCTCCTCCCCTCCTTCCTTATTGTTTCCCTATTCCTTCTTGGGCTTTCTTCCTCCTTCTCTTTATTCTGTGAATGTGTATCCTTTGCTACTCCCAGCTCCCTTATCCTATGGTAATGTAACTTCTGCTGCTCCCTTGTCTTATAGAAATATAACTTCTGCCTCTCCCAACTCCTTTGTCTTTTGTAGCTCTGTAGCCTTATGCTTTTTCCATAGACCCCTAATTTCTAAAATTTCCTAAACCTGCCTTTTCACCCCTAAAAATTCCTTTCAGTAACCGTTTGCTACTGCTATTTCTAGAATACAAGGAGAAAATCAGGACAGTAATTATCACAGTGCTGGGTGTATAGTGAAGATTCATCAACATATGTATATTTTTATGTGAGTTACTGAGATACCCCTCTGCTTTTTTCCATTGCTATACCATGTGAGACTGCAGTTAGACCGTGAGAAGTAATGACTAGATTTGTAAGGTAAATTTGGAAAATCAATTGTATATCCACATACAAGCAACAGAAAAAAAAATAATGTCACTTAAAGTAGCATTAAAAACATAATGATGTACAAGAATTCTACCACATACAACTACAACAAATTTAATGTTTATTTCAAGGACCATCAAATATGTCATTTCATAATTAGGCAATAGATTCCCACACTAAAACAAAAATTTTGTTATTAAAAAACAAACTATAATTTGAAATGTTAATGCTCCACATTAACCAAATGTTGATTATTAGCATTCTCTCAACTCATGCACAATAAAATACATAAGCTAAATATCAGTATGATGTTACACCGCCCCCGCCCCCCTATCCTCCTGTCTAGATCTTGTTTCCTGTATTGGTGAACTGAACAGCTTCTTCCTCAACCATAATTAGTGCTTAGTCCACTTTTATACATTGGTCACTATCCTTTCCATACCCCAACATGCTCCAAGGTAACTCCATTAAGATATCACCATGCAGCCTAGATCCCTCTAACCTACAAAACTGTGTTGCCTTAACAGGGTTCTCCTCAGCTTACAAAGGTTTACATGAAGAACTACACTTCTCTAATCCTTTCTGTCCAGTCTCCTTCAAACCTGCCCTGTGGGTCAACTTGAGTGACAGCTATCATTATATGCACAAAAGCTCTCCTTTCCCTACCTCCTCCTTTTCCTTAAAGTAAGAATACTTCTTTTGTTAACCCCTTGTATCTCAGGCAATTAAGTTCCTGACAGTCCTTCCTCAGAAACATTCAAGGTCTGTGAACAAGCTGAAATCCCCTCACCTCACGTTGATCCCATAAAAATAGTACAAGTTGTCCTTTACTGTGTCTGACTTCTAGTCAACTTTAAAAATATATATAGTTGTAATTCAGTAATATATATTTATCTTTTTTCAGTTTTAAATATAAATAGTAACTTTTGAGAAATAATTTTCTGATATCATTGTTGTAGACGATATGCAAAAGAATATTTTATACCTGCTCAACTGAATGAGATATTAAAAAGTTGGACTCACCTGGCCCGTGTGCTCAGTGGTTGAGCATTGACCTATGAACCAGGAGGTCACAGTTCAACTCCCAGGCAGGGTATATGCCTGGGTTACAGACTAGATCCCCAGTGGGGAGCGGGGTGGGGTGCAGGAGGGAGCAGATCAATGATTTCTCTCATCAATGATGTTTCTCTCTCTTCCTCTCCCTTCTTCTCTGAAATAAAAAAAAGAAAAAATTAAAGAAAGGAAAAAACGTTGAACTCATTTAATAATTCAGAAGTTCCACTTCTTGTGAGAGCAAAAGGGAGTTATGAACAAGAGCTTATTTGCAAATGTAATTAAATTTTATTTGACAAAGTAAATAAACAAAAAACTTTTATTTATAAACGAAAAACTTTTATATTAAAGCCTTGGAGATATAATAAATATTGTGCTACACAATGCCTTTTTAATATTAATTTCATTGCTTCTATGGTGCCATACTTGAAAAAGCAAAATTAATTGTTACATGATGTATAATTAAATTTTATTATTTAATTGGATATATTAGATTAATTACATATTAACACAGTTGACAAATTGATTGATAGCACTTAAGAAGATGCCATTATCATTTTCAAAATCACT
Source organism: Plecotus auritus (assembly GCF_963455305.1). NCBI lineage: Eukaryota > Metazoa > Chordata > Mammalia > Chiroptera > Vespertilionidae > Plecotus > Plecotus auritus. Next base: position 21,135,450 of record NC_137777.1, on the reverse strand, counting down.
GCAATTTGTGATCAACAAAACTATTCTTTAAGGATTCCAACATTTTGATAGTTGCTATAAAACCACAACTTAAAAGAGTAAATTGTCCAATAGGTATGTGTGTTTCTGTGGATAGATGTGAACATATAATCTCAAAAAAGTAAACTATCTTTGAACGGAGGGAGGTTACATACAAACAAAAAAGGGTAACAATGGAATGGTGATTTTTTTAAATAATTTTCACAGAAAAGAAGCATCTTATTTTTGAAAGAATTTATTATTTGTTGATAATGCTAGTTTCTGCTGTAAAGATTGAAAATAATAGTAGCTTAAATTCAATTCCATAAGTATGCACTGAACTTAGGTTAAACAACTTAAGTATGAGTTTAATGCTGAATTTCTCAAATTTGACACTATTAATATTTTGGGCCCTATAATCTGTTTGTGGGTCTGTTTCTTGAATTGTAGGATGTTTAGCTGTATCCCTGGCCTCTACCCACAGGATGATGCTAGTTCTCTCCACCCTGAGAGCCAAAAATGTCTCCAGATATTGTCAAACGTTCCTGGAGAGAAATAAGCCCCCACCAAAAACTACTGATTTTATTAAGTCACTCTTATAATCTGTAATCACAACTGGCAAATAACAGGTAGGATTACTTAAGAAAATAGGAAACCTACTTCAGGAAGTCAATTTTAGAAAACAAAACAAAACCCTTATGAGGCTTCTTTTTAACTACAAGCTCCCAGAACACAACTGTGACACACACACACATACACACACACACACACACTTAAGAATCACTGTCACAGTGAGCAACCAAATATAATATGAAATGTCATGTATTTTGCTATGGAGAAAAATGGAGATCCACTACTCTAGTGTTACATTAATTAATTAATTAATCATAAAGTACTATATAGAATATAAAAACAATATGATTTTAAATATTTTTACCAAATAAACAATGGAAAAGCTCCATAGGTATAGTAAGATTTAATTTGGGCTTTAAAAGATGGGTGGGATTTTAATATTAGTGAAAATAAAAGGGAATTCTGATTATAGGAAAATCATTAAGTATGACTTCTGATGTGTGACAGTATGAAGTGGTCATAGAAGACCACTAAGAAAACTAGTAAGTTCAGAACATCTACACTAATAAAAGTGTAACATGCTAATTGACCATACCTTCGTGACACCCACCAGCCAATCAGGAGTGAGTATGCAAATTAACCCAACAAAGATGGTGGGTTAACTTGCATACACAGGCCCGAGTGGCCAGGGCAGGGTGGGACGCAGGCGTTCCACACCACACTGGCCGCTCCAGGCCTCTGGGCAGCATGGGAAGGCGGAAAGGCAGCTCTGGCCAGAGCGAAGGTGGTGCCGGCAGCCAGGGGAAGGAAGGCCCATTCTTGCACAAATCTTCATGCATTGGGCCACTAGTAAGATATAAGAGATGGAACAGCAGAGGGGATGAGGTTGAAAATACCAGGGTCTATAAATATCAAGTTATAGAATTAGAACTTCATTCAGTAACAATTTGGTAACCAAAGTGTCAGTTAGTGACAATTTTGTAACCAAAGAGTTTTATAAAATTATAACACAACCAGATTTATCAAGGGGGGTGAGGGAGTTCAGGCCAATATTACAGAATTGTGGAATTCAAAATTGAGGTGTATTAGTATTGGGGGATGCTAGAAAAATTGAAGAGATTATTGCAATTGTACAGAAGAAAAATAAAATGAACAATAGTCAACATAGAAAAATGGGGAGCAGTGGGTTATTCAGGAGGCATTTCAGATGTAGAAGCAACTGGATTTTGTGATAAATTACAAAGAAAAATTTAGTTTGGATAACTTGAGAGATTGATGGATGGTGATGCCAATATTTAAAACTGGAAACAGCACTGAGGTAGAAAACTCAGGAAGTGGAAACAATGTGTTTTGAAAATGTGAAAGCTTAATATCTTGGACAGCTCTTTTTATTGTGCAACAAATAGTGGGGAGATTTTGGAGTTCTGGAGATTGATGAGGCTTAAGTTGTTGATATGGTTGTTATCCACATGTAAGGCAGGAAATTGGATGCAGATTAGATGAAATATAAGGTAGTGTGAGAAATACAATGGCTAAGGAACAAATTCTTCATAACAGATATATATCTTTACAGGATGCATGATGTCAGTCTCTACAATTTTACATGTAGGCTGAACTAATAAATAAGTAAATAAAAAGTGTATATGAAATAATGGATGAAGAAAGTGCTTAAACTTCATTGCATATTGTGGATTTCTTGAAGTTCAAACACAAGTTAGTTTCCAAAATTATTGAGTTGTATACATTCAATATTTACAGCTTTTTTAACATGCCAATCATACTTCAATAAAATGGTACAATTAAAATAGAATAAAATGAAAAAATACAATTGTGGACAATTGATGCAGTACTTGTTGATCAGTTACAGGCTGTAATGTAAGTTTAAGCAAATGAATTAGATGTACTCTAGGGAGAAGCTGTATTGATTCAAAATAGTAAATATATCTAGGGGCAATAAGAAGAGTGTGCAAATATTTGGTCTAAGAGAAGGTTCATGTAATAACTATACTTTATTGAGATTCTAATATTTGCCAAGCATTGAACAAAAATCTTCTTTTGTATAGAAACACACATGTAGGTATAAATGGATGTGTGTTTATGTAATCTATATATACTATACATATATCTTCAAAAATATATGTGTTTTCTCATTTTATATATGATGTCTTAAGGATCAATTTGATCTTGAATAAAAATGTGTAAAAGTATGAAAACCAAGCTTTTTACATTCTATAGCTTCTGCTTACAAATCTTAGAATGCCAAATTACTCAGACTAGAAAGGAATGCATTATTTTCTTTGATAACGAATTGCTTATTCACTCAATAAAATTTACATTGGAAAGAAAAAAACACAAATATTTAAGAGAGTATTGTCCCCCACCCCCCCGCCATAGAAAGAGGAAATATCAAATAAATTCACCTGTAATTAATTTACCCATAAATAATTCAACCCTCAGAAAATGTAACCTGAGCTTCTCCTACAACACAAAGTCCCTGTGCAAGGTGTTTTTGACAGTAATATGAATTAGACAAGGTGTCTGTTGTCAAAATGTTTGCAATATAACACAATGGGAGAAAAGTACATGCATGACTATAATACATGTTATACTCTAATAAATTCTAACATATTTAAAATCACTACAGTTATTCAGAAAAATGAGAACAATAGTGGGGAAAACTATATTTCCTGTATCATTCAGACTTTTGGGGAAAGACATGGTGTACACAAAGTAATTTGAAAGGAATTTATTAATGGCTCTATTTAACACTATTTAACAAAGTATGAAGAAAATCAAAGAGAGAGTGCAGGTCATGGGGATGGTATGAATGGTACATCATTGGCCCTCTTATGACTAAAGGGGAGAGAGAAAGGATCATTTCCCAGACGAAAAAAAAAAAAAAAAAAGATAGAGTACAATGGTAGAAGCTCTGGGTTTATATGGTAAAAGAGCCACCCTTAAGGATACTCCTGTAGAGAAAATAAGTCAAGGGAATAAATAGCCAATTTCAGTTTCTCTTATTTTGGTATTTTGTAAGTGCTCATCATTAGTCAAACTCAACAAGAACCTAGTGGGCAAGACTGCCCAGTGAGGCGGCTAGCTATCCCAAGCTCTCAAAGGGGGGAAGAGTAGGGAACGAACCTGAAGTGGCAAGAAATAACATTCCACACACTCCCATATCTCCAATTAATCATACTATATTGGGCCTGGGGATTCTTCTCCTTAAAGCAGAAACAAAACCACTTTGTTACAAACAAAGAGAGTATTTCCAGGAAAAAATGGTAAAATAATAACTACAACAAAAATCAATAAATGTTTTCTATAGAAGACATTTTTAAAGTAAATTTTTAGATCAAGATGGAATGGGGTGAGTGTGTCTTACAAAATAATGTTAATCTTCTGAATAAACAGATAAATATGTGACAAATTATTAAATGTATATGGAAACTGATACTAAAGCTGTGTTTCTATTAAAAATAATAGCTGTGACCTTGACAATGAGTAAGTACATATTGGTTTCCATGACATAGCAATGTCTCTCAGAATAGGACATTAATTGTCTCAGCTATTACAGCAGATGTCAATATTTTCTTCCTAAAGAGAAAAATATTTGTTCAGAAACATTTTCATTAGATATAAAGCTCTGTGAGCAGAATCCATGTTAATGAAGTGAATGCAAAGTCAAATGGGAATAAAGGGCAATGAAGTTTGGAGATTAAATCTATGTTTTATTTGTTTGTTTGTTTCAGCAATTTTCTAGAATTACGGAATCAGAGTAGGGAAGTGCATCATTTGTCTCTCATTTCTCCCCCCACCTACAGCTCCAGGGACATCAATTAGCCACAGTGGTCCCATGAAAACAAACTGCCAATTAACACCAGGAGAGTTTCCTCTAAGCCTCTGTGGAGCATTGCCCAGGGAGCCCAGCTGGTTTCTGGTAAATCTTGCCAGCATTTATTTGAACACACTCAGAGCAATAACAGTGTTGAAGAAAAAAAAACAACTATGGAATTTATAACTATTTATTTTAAAGGATTTATTTAAAAAGTTAAAAATATTTAGATAAATTGATTTGTTACATTGAACTGTTTTATATTATTGTAATTGTGTATGCTAAATGCATAACACCTTGATTATAAATAAAATATATCTATATTAAGCCAATATTCAAAACACTGTATGAAACCAGTTTACTACAATCTTCTAAATCCCAATAAGCCACTTTTCAAGGAGAGAGGACAACTTAATTTGACATTACAATACAGTATTTTATGTTTCAAAAGACAACAAATTATTTCACTTTCCTATTTTTTCAGAAATATCATAATTAATGGATTATTTCATCATTAAAATATTTCACACTAGTTAAATGTATAAGTAAATTCAATATATGTTTTGTCAATGCAATAAATGTAACTATAGATATAGCCTTAGATAATAACATTATATTCCTAAGCTATTGTAAATAACTATTCACATTACCAGCCCCCTACAGAGTCTCACATAATGTATTTAGTTTAACAATATAATTTATTTAAAATCTCTAATGATATTTATTGACAATAATGTGTATAATAATAATGTATGAAGCTAACATCCATAAATTAAGAATCGTTTCTGTCAATTCTCCTGGCATGATATTCAATGTGCTAATTTATGGAGGAAAGATGAATTGTCAAGTTAAATTTCTTTAGCTAATTTAATTTGCTCCAGGACTTACATTATGATAAATATATTTAGTCTCTAGTCATAAAGTGTTATTATATTGCTCATGTTGTTTATATGCTTTTGGTTATGGTACAGATTACCCATACTGCAAGGAAAATATTAATTTCAATTTTAATTTTGTACCTGTGGAGGATCATTCTATCTAATAAAGAGGGAATATGCAAATTGACCGTCACATCATCACAAAGATGGTGGCGCCCATAGCCACAAGATGGCAACACCCAGTCCCCTCAGCCCCGTCGGAGTCCCCCAGTCCTTTCAGCCCTGCTGGGAGGGGGGTGGCAGGCGCATGGTGTGGCCAGACCCACCCTCAGCCCTCCAGCGCAGGCAAGCCGCGGATGGCAGCTGCCCAGCTGCCCAGGGTCGCCTGAGGCTCAGGTAACCAGGGCCGGCCAAGGCTTGTGCTGCAGGCAGTGGCAGCAGCAGAGGTGTGATGGGGGCATCGCCTTCCCCTGACCGCCAGGTCACCTCCCATCCCTGAGGGCTCCCGGACTGTGTGAAGGGGCGGGGCTGAGGGACCCCCTCTCCAGTGCATGAATTTTCATGCACCAGGCCGCTAGTAAATTATAAATTGTAATGTTTGTACATTTCTTGATATATATTTTTCTCCTTTTTTATTGTTCCTTTATTTGACCATCTCCACTGTAACACAGGTGAAATAAGAAATGTTTGATTCATCCCTATATCCCTGATTCTGAGAAATATGTGGGTAACATTGTACAGACTCAATAACGTTTGTTACATGAAAGAATGCCATTATTTATTGATTGCTTTAAAGCATATTAAGTCATATATAGAATATATTCTCCTTTTTAATGTAGTCTCTTTACTAACACTTAATGAATGTCCTATTGACCATCAAAGCTCAAGGTAAATATAATTTTATTTTAAAAAGCTATCCCTAATCCTTTTTCAACTCTTCCAGGCCACCTGAAATTAAACATCTTGCCTTTCCCTCTACCTCTAGAGATCTTTGCTGACATGTTTCATATGATAATCATCTATAATATTGTTATCATAAATATATACATAGTATATTACTAGAGGCCCGGTGCACGAATCCATGCACCAGTGGGGTCCCTTGGCCTGGCCTGTGCCCTCTTGCAATCCAGGACCTCTAGAAAGATGTTAGACGGCCAGTTTTGGCCTGATCCCCACAGGCCAGGCCAAGGGACCCCACTGGTGCATGAATCTGTGCACTGGGCCTCTAGTATGCATATAAGATCTTTGGTTAATGTCTTCCTGCCTTCCCCACCCCCCCTTTCCTCAGAGATTCATCAGTCTGTTCCATGTTTCCATGCCTGTGTGTTGAGCGTCTGTCCCCTGGTGGTCAGTGCGTGTCATAGCTACTGGTTGAACAGTCGAATGGTCGAATGGTCACTTAGGCTTTATATACTAGTATATAGATATCTTTCCTATTGGGGTCCAAATTTTTAAAGATAAAGTCTAGGCAATTTTCTTCCTTGCTTTAAAAAAATTTTACCAATATAAGGCTTAACATAGCAAGCATTCCAATAATTACTTAAAGTTTATCTATTTTTACTCATCTAAACACTCATTCATTTAAGTCTTATTGTTGACCATTTGGCCAGCCACTAAATAGTGATGTAGGGTTACATAAAAAAGAATAGGATATCTTCAAGTTTTGGCAATGAAACTCTATTGTTCTCATCACAACAATAATATGAGCATTAACATTCATGGAGTTTCCATCTCTTTTTAACTTTGGAGTTAAGCTATGAAAAAAGTGCCTTTTTTTCTTTCTAAATATCATGTATTGGACTTCTACTTTCATTAGTTTGGCATCCCTTTTAAAAAACAAAACATCTTTCATTACCATGTCAAGTTGTCTCACCTTCCTTGTTACAGTGGGGGGATATAGGTTAGCTAATAAAAATTATTTTTAGAGATTAGTATGGATGCTGAGGAGGAAACCTCATCTTTTTTATTCAAGGAACAAGTGCTGGTGGCAAGGGTTACAAAACCCTAAACCACCAGAGGCACCTCCACTTATACATGGAGAAAGCATGCTTGAGAATAGAGAAAGGATAATAAAGCAGAGAAGGCAGATGGTCAGTAAAAGTATAAATAGTACTTGTTAAAAGAAGGAAAATGAAGCTAATTCATAACTACAGAAAATGAACGTTCGTAAAGGTTCTGTATATTTTTAGTGTGCCACACTACGTAATTGCATTGCAAACCCATGGCCTTGCATTGTTTGTTTAAACAACTTGATTGTTGCTTCTAGACTTCTATAGCAGTTTTCAATATTCTTCCAAAGGATATTCAACTGTTTGCATTGCATTTTATATCAAATACAAATTTGCCTGCTTATTTTCAAAATATTCCTATCAGCTTTTTGGCACCTGTTGTTAATTTTTACTCTATAAACTCAATGACAGTAAATACTTCCTTGCTATTCTCCCTCTCCCCTGCTCCCCATTATAGCACTACATACTTCACAGAATGCTCAATCAGTGCTTGTTGAATGATTGGCATAAATAATTACTTAGATCAATATTTAGGGGGGATATTAATTTTATTCAATTAATGAATTGAAAAAAACTTAAGAGTACCAACAAGATAATCTTTGTGAACAAAGCACCCTGTCTACATGGTATATCTCCTTGGCCCACTATGATGATGACTGTATCACAGATATTTAGATTTTAAATAATAAGTGGTAAGTAATTGACATTGGTTTTATGAATAGTGTTATAACATTTATTTGGAGACATGTCATTATGCTTTACAGCAGTTAGTGTATAAAATATTTTTACTCTCTTCAGTATAGCTTGTGTGATAGAAACTGTTAGTTGCCTACTTAGTACTCTGACCTCTCTGTTCCTTACAGAACCTAAAGTTTCATGTCTACAACTCTCCCCCTTGCAGCCTGCATTACAGGTGAAACTGAAAACCCAATCACTCTCAAATCAAGCCTAAGGTTAATCTCAGTTATCTTGTCAGGAATCATTTCAGAAATAGCCACATTCTGTCGTGGCCAATGAAATAGGGAAAATTTGATGGGAAGCTCTCTTGATTCTATCAAATTCTCCATGAAGTCATTGTCTTACATCTGTGTCTGGATGTGATAAGACTTTGATTTGCTAAAGCCACCTTACTACCAGCATGCGGATGAAGCCAACATAGAGGATGGATAAGGAGAGGACAAAACAAAACAAAATCCAGGCCTTTGATTGCAGTTCTGTGCATAAGTACATCAATGCCCTATAATAATTTTCCATCTGAAATATTATAGTATGCTTGGTACGCACCTTTATAGAATTTATATTCCCTAAGTGACAGAATAAACAATATTCATTTCCTCTGACTTAAAGTGAAGGTGAAAGGAAAATAAACATAAGCTAGAATGCAAAAATTTCTAACTCATGATGCCTTCCCATAAGAAAATGACTTATTTTATGTAAGTAGTTCCCTAATCACTCTCTTCTCAATGAAACCATGTTTTGATGATTTGCATGGGCATCAGGGACTCATAACATTCCTGCTGACTAGAGCCATGTGAACATAACTGTCAGTAGACAACTGTTCCTTCTGTTTTATTTGGTAAAAGTAATATTTCTACAAAATACGATAGCTTTGGGAAATCTTTTCATTCTCTAAGTATCCAGATTGAGTTTATATTTATGATTCCTCCAGTACATGAATTCTTGGCTTTTTAAAAATATATTTTGATTTAAAAGATTAAGAACTTTTTTAAAGATTGCATATATTGAATAATAAAACATAAGAAAGTAGATAATAGGTGCCTTAATTTTTCTTCAGAGATTCATAAAATCTTTACTAAACTCTTCATGATGTGATTCGCAATAAGATGTAATACCATTATGGTACAGGAATGAATGATACAATTTTGTTATAGAAATGTGAGTGAGAATATTTACTAAATGTTATGGGTTCTCAAATATATTTAGAAATATAGACATATGACATGTAAAACATAATGAAAATATATATATTAAAACTGTTAACCAAAGATTACAGACCAAATCTGGTATGCTAGGCAAACAGAACTTTAACTCTTTCTTATATATACTGTAGTTTTACTTTAATCTTTTCTAAGAAGAATTTTCTAATACAGAAAAGAATTAAGCTGTCTCTAAATAGATTTTAGAATTCCATATCATTTTAAAATTTTTACATCATTTTGATATATTTATAAAGGTGTATCTATAATAGGCCATTATATCTTAGAATGTCTGGGTGCACAACTCTTGTGACTAGTTTAACAGAAACAGCAAATTAATCAAGTCTCTTGATTTTTAAAATTAGAAATGGCTTTAAGCAAAGCTTTTTCTAAAAGAAGCATGGACTTGTACTAGTGTATTTTTACAATTAATAATTTCATCAATAAATAACTAGGTATATCAAATATACTTAAAGGGACACCCTGGCTATTTCTGTGTTACAGTTTTTACATATGGCTTCCTTAAAAGTAAATACCTAGTCTCTCTTTGAATCTGTTTTTAGAATAACTGCTGTCACTTTAATAAAGTGACTGTAAATTTATGTAATTCTTTTGAGTATATGTATTAAAATAAAAGTATTATCTGCCTAAATATTAATAGAGAACATTCATTTTTTGTGAAAAAATTTTCCCTTGCAGTTATTATCTCTACCATCAATTAGCACTCCATGGTATTATAGCTAATTGACAGCCTTATAATCCACCATCTTATGAAACATTTAGTCTAAAAAAACTTTTTGTTGTATGGAAGTTCAGAGAGTTAAATATATGATTTATGCGTTTTAATGTGGAATGATTTCCAAAAGTCAGTCTCAGGGTAATAATGAATTCAGTGTGAGGAAGTACAGTTTACTATGTTTTTCTACTTAAATATTTATTATGCTATATACAACTAACTACATGTTTAATTATTCTCTTTTTGTTTAGTGTTCCTAGTTATTTGTGATGTGTTCCTTAAAAAAATAAGGAATAATTCAATAAGTAATATTATTAAACTGTCAAAATCTAATGGATCAGAAATACTATTTGATGTCTTAAAATTCCAATTAAACATTTCAACTCAAGTAAAAATGAATGATCGTGGTGATCCAAAATGCATTCTTACATTTGTGCTCACAAATTTGAATGGTTGTTGGCAATAATATTTGCTTTCTAATACTGCTAGTTTACTTATTAATTAAGGTATTCTACAAAACAATTTAAAGGATTCTTAAAGTGCCTGAAGATGACTTATACATGCTTAATAAAATTAATTTAATTAGTGAATAACAATACATAATTAACAACATTATTGACATCATTAGGAAATACAAACATGCAACATACTGGAAAAGCTTTCTAGTGGTTGTTGAAATATTGCACTTTATTATTAAGGCTGAGTATTAAAATCCTCACCATTTGGTAGGACTGGGCTGAGATAGCATGTTCATGAACACAGCATCATTTTCAAGCCACTTGCCTGTTTCAGTTGACAACTATTGCAAAACAAACCATCAGAAACCTCGGTAGTTTAAAACAATAATAACTTAATATTTGTTGTTCAATATTGTTGTCGGGTCTTCAGCTCCACGTTTTGTCATTTGGGGCTGCATGTGAATGGGGGAGAGGGGAGATGGGTTCTCAATTTTCTTCCACACATCCTTTCTCTTCATGTGGTGTCTCACATTCCAGGGATTCTCCACAAAAACTCTAAATAGCAGGATAATCTACACTTCCAAAATAGTCTGGCTGGATACCAGATTCACAATCCAAATCCTGCGAGAGTGCATGTCTTAGTCAGCTCAGACTGACATCACAAAATACCAGACTTAAAAAACAGATTTATTTCTCACAGGTCTGGAGGCTAGAAGCCCAAAAGCAAGGTTCTAGCCAACTCAGTTTTTGGTGAGAATTATTTTCCTGGTTTCTAGATGGCCACATTCTCTCTATATCGTCACATGGCCAGAGAGCGAGATGTTTGATGAGTCTTTTTACAAGGACACTAATCCTATTAGATCAACACCCCTCCCTTAAGTCCTAATATAACTTTAAACACTTCCTTTAAAGATCCTATTTCCAAACAGAGTCACATTGGGTTAGGTGTTTAACATATGAATTTGAGGGGGGACATAAACATTCTGCCCAAAGCAATGCATGTAAGCCTCTGTTTACGTTATATTGCGAGGTTCTCAACTGGCCATATTTAGAAGCCATGAAGCTAAGATCCGGGCAGGTCCTCAAAAGGGTGTGAATAAAGGAGAAAGGATTCATTGGGGATCACCAATGTGACATACCAGCATTAAGCCAATAAAAATGACAACCATGCTTTCTTAGCCCATTTTACTATTGCTTTTTCAGAAAGATTTATCTTGTCACCTCCATGTGAAAGCTTCCGTTAATCAATGCTGTTCAAGATATCTCTTCTTTGTCCCCATATCCCTTGGTCAGTCCAGTCAGACTTGCACAAAAACTGGTCATAGGAGTCTCTGGAATGAATAAAGAACTCCAAAAACAACATGTTTGCCACAATATCTTATTTGTCTCAAACAAGAACACTTGGAGGACAAATGGCTAATACTTCTCCTTACTAACCAAGGAATGCAGGAGAGGAGGGCGAGTCTTAACCCTTCTTCTCTCTAACCAGAGAATACATAGCTTAAATCACCTTAAAACTGCTAGGGCAGGAGGGGAGGAGGGGGAAGGAAAGAAGAGAGAGATTTATCTCAAAGAAGTCAGCTGTTTTGGGAAAGGAGGAGAGAAACACTCACTGTTTAAACAGAGAAGGCAACAGTCTCAGGAGCTGTCAAGATAAAATTGCCAAATGCTTCTCATAAATTCTGGGAAAGCCATCTATAATAATAAAAGCGTAATATGCTAATTAGACCAGACGGCCAAATGACTTTCGACGAAGCTGGGGCTGTGAGGGCCGAGCCCCTTGCATGAATTTCGTGCGTGGGGCCTCTGGTAACAAAATAAAAGGGAAAACTCGAGAGTTAATTTGTACCAAGATATCTGGCAGAGTAATTTGAAACCTGTAGACAGAAGGGTACAAAACCCCTTGTACCCCTACCAGGCTCACTTCTCAAACTAGCTGGAAGTCCATCTGTGCTTTCATAAGACAGATGTACTTGATAGATTTTCTTGCCTTGCTTTTTAAATAAATCTACTTGCTTTACTTCTTTAATAAGTTTGCTCTACTACAACAAAATCATCCGGGGTCACTCATTTGAATTCCTTCCTACAGGAACTGAGGAGGAAACAGCCCTCTTCCTTCAACTCAGGGGGTATCCAATAACACCTTTCCTAGTGTTTGAGGTGCCTATAACAAAGGGAATAGATATGGAGGTTGAAAACAATGTCTTACGCTTTTGTGTGTTTTTTCTATTCAAATATTGCCAGTATTTGTGTGTATATAAAAAGGATAACAACAAATTACAATAATCCTTGTATAGATAGTATTCTCTTTCTTCCTCTTCCTTCTCCTCTCTCTAAAAATCAATAAAAACAAATTTTTAAAAAACAACCTCACAGATATAGACAACAGTATGGTGATTACCAGAGGGTAAGGGGGGGTGGAAGAAGGTATAGAGGGGATAAATAGCGATAGGAGACTTGACTTGGGGTGATGAACACATAATACAATATACAGACAATGTATTATTGAATTGTACACACAAAACTTATATAATTTTATATACCAATGTCACCCCAGTAAATTTAATGAAAAATAAATAAAATATAAGTTGATACTTCTGCCTAGAAGTAGAATATTTATCTTTCTTGATCAAAGCATCATATGTACATTAGACACTATTTTACACTTCTACATTTCATCCCAATCTGGTATTTCTGTTATTGCACCTGGTAACCTAATTATGCTGTTATTTTCTTCTTTTATTTCCTATGAGTCTTCGGATGCAGAACATTTCTGATTTACTTCTTAGAATTCACCTTAAGGGCTGTTGCTTATATCTATATATTAGTCAGAAGCTGAGATGACATTATTTTATGTGTGCTATTTCAGAACACAAATGTGTTCTTCAGATGCCCTCTGCCTGTGAATGCCCCTGGCACATTGCCTGCTATTACTGAGATGGGCACTTGGGAAGGTGGTGGAGTTAATGAACATGCCAGCCTTTAAGTGCCTAAAAAAAGTCATCTAACAGATGGATTATTGCATATAGAAGAACATGACTCAAAAGCCCTCTCATCTTTGGCTGTTTTCTAAATCTCAAAATTTAAAGCATATCCCCCTCTTATATTGCTCTCCTCTGTATTCCTACTTGCCATGCACCTATCCCTCACCCTCAGTAAAGACTACTATTTGCAGCCCAAATGTTTCCTCTATAAGGTTACACAATGTAATGCTCACATCATTTGGATTATAACGGTGATGATCCTTCTCGGAATGAAGTTACATTTGGAAGCATTCTAAATGGCATAGAACTTCTTAGTTTAACTGTGTATCCATACAGATAGGAACCCCTGAAATAATTAAATCATTCTCCATCTGTGAATGAGTGATTACATCACTGTAATCCAGATGTCAGTGTTTCCTTTTTCTAAAGTCACTTCCCTCTAATGTATTTGAGAAAAGGAGGTTGATCTTTGTAATGTCCTGAATTCCCCTAAACTGCCGCTTCATTGGAACACTTAAGCTCAGTGGTAGGTACTGTTCACCTTGGTGATGGTCATAAACTGAATTTTAGGAACTACTTTCTATATAGATGCAAGGATTTTACATCAGCATGGGCATCAGAAATGTCCTCTCACTGCCCCAAGTCACTACAATTGGGAGTGTCAGACTTGCTGTGAATTCAGAGAATCAGAGTTTACATTATAGGAAATGCAGCAAAGTAATACTGTATTTTAGGTCTCTCCACTCTTACAATACCTGTGGCCATACCATCTCTGGGAACTGAATATGGCCAATGCCTTCTACCTACTGGCTCTTGCTTTCTTACATATGACTCAAATATCACACTCATATCTACCCACCCCCTACACACACACACACACACACACACACACACACAACTAAATTTTCCTGTGCTCTATCATTTCTCACCTAGGTACAAATTCCTCATGCAGAGAAATTACACTAACTCCTTTGGGTTCACAATTTTCATTCAGACAATATTCTCAGGACCTCATCTTCAATCTCCATGTAGCTTACCAATATATTGTCATAAACAATGGCAATCCCTCTCCTTAAACAGAGCTCTATTTTTCATCTGTTAAAATAATGCATTTTCAACTTTCTGCCTCACTAATGTCACAGCTGTCATTATTCATGATGATTATGACTATCTATTCATGTAGCAGTTTATAAGTGTAAGAGAGAATGTGGGCTACCCCAAATAAAAGAATACAGACTCTGGCATACCTAGATTAGGGGTAATATAGGCACAATTATGATATTTGTTGATGATCTGTTACATCGTTTTTATTCCTGTAGGTTTCACATTGCATGATCATGAACATTAAACCTGGAAATCTCCTTTGAATCTAACGCTGAGTGAATCACTTTATCCAAAAATGTAATTACAGATTTTGAGGATTTCCTTCTCTATTTTAAAAATTCAACTTTTCAATGAATTATTTCCGAGGTTGCTTTTATAATAGAATAAATGTATTTTCTTAAGAAAAAAACATGTTTTTAACTTTAAAAATAATTTACAGATGTTTCACTTATTTATTTGACAAATACTATAATTTCCAAAGACATTTTTGTCAGAGTTAAATGTGTTGATCAGAGCAGTGAGTTCAGACATTAGTGTTATTTTTTTTAATGGAGGTAAGTATTATATGATTTCCTTTAAAAAGCTACATGGCGTTATTTCATGGACATATGTTCATTTTGTTTAACATTCTTTTGATATACAATACAGCATTTATTTTTCACAGAGCAGAAAAGATTTTTTATCTTTCAAAAGTTTAAAGTTATGTAAAAAAGTCAATAACTCATGATATTAAGCACTAATATTATCTTTAATAAGTGGCACTGTTTTACTCTTCTGTATTTAATAATGAACCTATTTAAAAAATACATATCCTAAAAGGCTATAATGATAAGAAATTAAAAACAGTACTGTACTTCCTCCCCCTCCCCCATTTTTTTTCTGCTTTGGACCATATGGTTTAATTCATAATCATGATATACAGGTTCCTGACACTCCAATCTATTCATAGTCTGCTTTTATATTTTTTCAGGAGTTATTTAGTCATTTTTAATAAAGTCACAAACTCCCATGGTTTGGTTTTATCAATCAAAACAAAAGCTAAGAGCTGAACAATATCATTAATTATGCAGTTTCCCTATCACAACCACTTTATTTCCTAACCTGAGGTAAATGATACCTTAAACTCCATGTTCATTATATCTTTGCTTCATTTCCTAAAAATAATGAAAGAGTGTGTTTGTTTGTGTTTAGTTGTCTTTAATTTTAGAACTACATTATGCTGCATATAGACCTTCAGGCTTTAATTGTTTCACTGATATTATTATATTGCTGCAAGTAACTGAAGTTCATTTCTTTTCTTTTTCAAAGCACTTTTTTGAAGTATTGTTGCCATGTAAAAATATGTATATGCTTAATGTGTATAAAATAATACGTTTGGGCCTTTTCTGGGTAGCTCAGTTGATTAGAACATCGTCCCGATACATCAACACTGCAAATTTGGTCCTCAGTCAGGGCACATATAAGAATCAACCAATGAATGCATAACTAAGTGGAAAATCAAACCAATGTTTCTCTCTTTCTCTCCCTTTCTTGGTCTAAAGATTAAAAACAACAACAACAAATAAACACAAAACCTCAGTGAGTTTGGGAATAATTAGATAACCTAGAAATAATCACCCCAATCAAAGCCATAGATATATCCATCACCTCCCCAAATTATCTCCTGCTACTATTATTATTATTATTATTTAAGAATAACTAAGATCCAACCTTTAGCAAATTTTAAGTATACAAAACAGTATTATTAGCTGTAGGCACTATGCTGTAGAAAGAGCTCCAGAAGTTATTTACCTTGAATAACACTAACTTTGCATAACCACAACTCATATGTATGGAGGGATGCTAACAGCACCTAGGAGTGAGGTAGCTGATACAGGTATAATTTAAATAGTTCCTGTTTTATAGGCATTGATTCAGGAAAGATTGTGAACTCTGGCTTTTGAGAATAAAGTTGCTTTTCTGAGGATATTAAAAATACCTAGATTGGAACATAGAAGCAACAGAAAAGAATCTTTGTCTTGTATATTATACTGTGGAATGTAGCTCTGAATCTTGAAAATGCTGTAGCCATTTGTAAACACTTTGAGAGCAAAGCTACCCATGGAAGTAACCCATAGAGAATCACAGAGAAATAAAGCTCGTGCTATAGAATTAAAATAACCTGAAGTCAGCATTCCATCTGGACTTCCAATACATAGGCCAATATATTTTTTTTAATTTATATGCCAGTTTGAATTGTTTATATTATTTGTAGGTTAAAATAGATTAAATGATACAGACTGCCAAGTGAAAAATGAGAGAATCTTGTGAAGAGCTGGAAAAAAATAATAGCATTAGAGGAAGCAGTATGCAAATGTTGTAAGTTCAAAAAGGTGTTGCATGTTTAAAGAAAAAAGAACATCCTAGTGTCAGCAGTATAACAGGTAAAGAGATACTGGTATTATGTGAGGTTGGATAGCAAGGCAGAACCACATCACGCAAGCAAGGTCATAAAATCCATGATAAAGAGTTTGTATTTTATCAATAATAAGCCATTGATATAGGTTTAACGGTGAATATCATAGTGTTTTTGTTTTGTTCTGTTGTTTTGGTTTTAATAAATTACTCCTATTATTCTGTCAGCATCTATTGGAGAGTACAAAATAATTTGGAAAAAGGAAGATAAATTTGAAAGAATAATAGATAATGGTGGCTTGTTAATGTCAGTGAAAGTCAATAGAGATGGTCAGAATTAAAAAAAATATCTTAAGATGGAAGAAATATAACTATTAAAATAGTAGAGGTAGGCCTGGCCAGTATGGTTCAGTGATTGAGCATTGACCTATGAACCAGAAGGTCACAGTTTTTCCCTGTCAGGGCACATGTCGGGGTTGCAAGCTTGATCCCATTTTGGGGGTGTGCAAGAGACAACTGATCAATGATTCTCTCCCATCATTGATATTTCTATCTCTCTCTCCCTCTCCCTTCCTCTCTGAAATATTTATATATATATATATATATATATATATATATATATATATATATATATATTTTTTTTTTTTTTAAAAAGTAGAGGTAGAGCCCTGACAGGTTTGGCTCAGTGGATAGAGCATCAGCCTGTGGACTCAAGGGTTCCAGGTTCGATTCTGGGCAGGGGCATGTACCTTGGTTGCAGACACATACCCAGTGGGGAGTGTGCAGGAGGCAGCTGATTGATGTTTCTCTCTCATTGATGTTTCTGGCTCTCTATCTCTCTCCCTTCCTCTCTGTTAAAAAAAAATCAATAAAATATATTTTTAAAAAAGTAGAGGTAGAATAAGAAGGAGTAGAACAAACATTTCTGAGTTGAGTCAGAGTGGTTGGTGGTTCCATATTCTAGTGTGGAATTAGGTGCCCTGTTTTGAATATATTAACTTTGAGATTTTCTCCACAGATCCAAGTAGAAATATAACAAACAGTTGGAAAAAAGTACAACTAAAAATGAGAGATACTGGCTAATGGTGCATTTGGGAGAAAGACCAATTTTTAACACTATTTTGAACTCTGGCATTGGTAGCAATCTCATAGGGGAAGATTTTGGACCAACCAAAAGGAAGAATTCACAGGGTAAATTCTTGTGAAGCTTCAATGTACAGAACTGTGAATAAAAGAAAGAGCTAATAACAGAGGCGGAGAACGGATGCCATTGTGAGAGAATAAATACCGGGAGGGAAGGGTTCCAAATAAAGGACTTTCAATAGAAGGGAGTGGCCACTAATATTAAAAGCTGCAGCAAATTCTAAGAATCTGAGGGTAACGTGTGTGTGTGTGTGTGTGTGTGTGTGTGTTTTGTTGGGTACATGGAACAGAGAATTTTAGTCATAAAAACAAACAAACAAAAAAACCGAGACCAGGTTGCTTTTTTCCCCAAAAAACAAAGAATATATGTAAAAAAGTAAGGCAGTTCTTAATACAGAACATTTATTTGAAAATTACTCAGGAATGGGAGCCAAATGAATAACAGGAGATATGTGAGCAAAAGTTTTTCTTTTTTGTTTTCCACAATGAGATTTAATAGAGCATGATGGCCTATTTGTTAGAATATGAATGTATAAGAAAAAAAGATCCGCTGTGTATATAGATAGAGAGGATAACTGAGGGAGGAGGTCTGTGAGAGAATAAGAGTGGGCAAGATCAGGCTCGAGAAGAAAAATTTGTAATTCTGAGAATATGGAAATATCCCATTTTAACAAGAGAGAAGCCAGATAAACCAAGCAAAGAAACAAGTAGGAATTTTGCATATTATGTTAGCAATATAAGGAAAGGTCCATCTGATAGCGTCCATTTTTTAATGAAATCTGAGGAAAGGTTATTGGCAAAATATACATAACTGGAAGTTTGAGGGAAAAGGAGACATTATAATATAGATATATCAGATCAAGGAAGTCAGCTTAGGCAGCCAACATTGATTCAACATGTGTTGCTGAGATAATGAATTTAAAATTAAATTACCATACCCTAGTTGTGAGATTTACTTCCATAAAGATCAGCTTCTTAGGTGAATGCATGGGGAATGTAAACAAATACCATCTAATCTCACTTACATGTAGAATCTAATGGACAAAGTAAACTGATGAACAAAATAGGACCAGAGACATGGATGCATGGAACAGACTGACAGGTCTCAGCGAGGTGTTGAGGGGGACTGGAAGAGATTAGCCAAAGAATATATATGCACTAGAGGCCCGGTGCATGAAATTTGTGTACGGGGGGCGGGGGGAGGGTCTCCTCAGCCCAGCCTGCACCCTTTCCAATCCAGGACATCCCTCTCACAATCCTGGACCACTGGCTCCTAACTGCTCACCTGACTGCCTGCCTGATCGCCCCTCACTGCCCCCCCCCTTGCCAGCCTGGTCACCCCTAACTGCCCCCCCCCTTGCCAGCCTGGTCACCCCTAACTGCCCCCTGCCAGTCTGATCACCCCTAACTGCCTCTGCCTGCTGGCCTGATCACCCCTCACTGCCCCCCTGCCGCCAGCCTGGTCGCCCCTAACTGCCTCTGCCTGCTGGCCTGATCACCCCTCTCTGCCCCCCCCCGATGACCTGGTCACCCCTAACTGCCCCCCTGCCAGTCTGATCACCCCTAACTGCCTCTGCCTGCTGGCCTGATCGCCCCTCACTGCCCCCCCCCCCCCGCCAGCCTGGTCGCCCCTAACTGCCCCCTGCCAGTCTGATCACCCCTAACTGCCTCTGCCTGCTGGCCTGATCGTCCCCAGCTGCCCTCCCTGCCGGCCTGGTCACCCCACGCAGCCTGCTGCTCAGTCATTGGGTCCCCCCTCACTAACCCCCCTGCTGGCCTGGTTGCCCCATGCAGCCTGCTGCTCGGTCATTGGGTCACTCCTCACTAACCTCCCTGCTGGCCTGGTTGCCCCATGCAGCCTGCTGCTCGGTCGTTTGGTCGCCCCTCACTAATACCCCTGCCGGTCTAGTGGCCCTGCAGAGCCTGTTCGGTCGTTATGTTCAGTTGCAATGGTCACTTAGGCTTTTATATAGATAGATATATGCATAGCACTTGGATACGGACAACAATATGATGAAGGAAGTGGGTGGAGGAGTGGTGCCATGGGGGGAAATAGGAACATCTGCAATAGTGTCAACAATAAAAAATAGGTTTTAAAAATTTTTAACCAGGATTGGTATGAATAAAATGAGAAAGATGAGAGATAAGGAGAGAGAAGAGGTAGTTCAGAATGTTAGCAAATATAAACAAACATAAATACATTTGTGGATACCCAAAGGAGATGGGGCCAAAGTAACTGAAGCCAAACTAAGGTTAATTATTTGTCATTGCAGTACTATGGCAAGCAATGGGACAGTGAACAGAGAATCGGTGCTTGAAATGATTTCAGATGCAGTATAGTTTCTGGAAGAAAGCAAGGTCTTGGCTTTTATCCAAGGTGGTAGAAATATTTTTATGGGTAAGGAGTTAACCTCTTTCTATATCTTGTTGTTGTTGTTGTTGTTGTTTTCTCCCTATCAGCAAAATCACTCTAATTTACTTAAGCTATTTTTGTACTCAACAGAAATAATTTTAACAAACACAGAAATAGAAACAGCCTACTAATATATACACTGTAAACTGTGTTTGCCAGGCTACCTTGGCTGAAAAACCAGTGGAACAATAAAATGGGGGATTTGTAAGGACTGAAACAGTCTTCTCTGAGGTAATAAACTTAAAAGGTGAAGTCCTTCTATGAACAGTCCTCTCTCTCCTAAATTGTGCAAATGTATATATATTTATTTTATCTATGAGTTTACCAAACTTTTCTAGAATCTAACTTTCCTATTCTGTACAACAGGAGCCATTGAGTATATTTTTCCTCACCTTCGTTTCTTAAGTTCCTAATGATGCCCTCTTTTGATTTTACTAGAATTTGCTTAAACAATATACCTGTTTCTTTTATTATTTTCTAAACTTCAATTGTCCTTCAGTTTTCCTACAGGAAAGTTTGTTCTAATGATGTCTCTTCTCAAAAATAACTTCTCCTATGCCTATGCCTTTTACTACCCATTTTGGCTATCTTTCATTTTCCCAGCTCCCCATGTCTCAAGGAAAGTCTATCATCAAATATGCTCATAATTCTATTGTGTCAATATTTTGCTTTGGTTTTTTGATCCTGCTTAGTCTAGAAACAAGCATGAGTTTGCATTCTCAGAGGTAATATGGGGACCTAAATATAATCGGTACACGGAGGATATAATCCTATACAGATAGATTTAAACATACTGGAGTTGATGACAACTGAAAGCCTGCTTTTTATATTTGCATACTACAAACCAACATATAAAAGAGGAAAACATAAAAATAATTTAATTGTAGCATCCTAGAACTTCATAACTGTTGGGACCATTAAGGATAATGCCCTGTGGGAGTATCAACAATAATTTAGATCTTATTATCAGACTGCAAGGGCTCCAGTGCTCGAAGCCTGATTTGCAATTTAAGTAAATTAACCTCCGTTCTGTAGTCAAGCATGCCTCTAAGAAAAAACCACCTCTCTGGCAGTTATCAACCGAGCTCGGTTAATAAGGAAAGAGTAGCATTGCCCATGCAGTTGTTCTTTTTGCAATACTTGGAGTCACAGAAGGAAAAGTTAAAGCAATGAGCTATAGTTTAGCCACAGCTGGAGAGAAACCATTTTAGTTTTTAGCTTTTTGCTTTGAATTTGTATTAAGTATGGTGCTGGTTGACTTCTAGGAGTCCTACAGAGGTTCTATGGGGGAAACTTTACAGATCACTGTTCAGACTGAATAAAGATTTTAAAGATTACTTACTCAGAGCCAGTAACTGGTGATAAATCCCTGCTAAACAGATGGCAGAATGATAAATTAGACATAATCCAGAGCTTTGCCTTGCTCTTAGAGAAATATGCATGTTCTAGCATGAGGTTCATGACTTCCCAGCATTTGAACTTTTATAGAATGACAGCTATAAACAACATAATAAATCTATGAATAGGTCTAAATGCTTATGCAACATAACCGCTAGTTCTTAGAAAACTGTCCACCCCCAAGCATTAATTCATTTTTGCTATCTCAAAAACGGTTTGATTTGTTAAACAGTTCAGTTGCTACCAGGTAAACAAGATTAGAAACTACTTTCTAAAAATTAATCTTTTGTTTTCCAGAAACCCCATAGGTGATTCATGGCCTATTGACACAGAATATTGGCCAGCTGCTTCTCTAAATATAGACTAAAGGAGGCTGCTTGGAAGTTACAAGGGCTAAAAGTAATACAGAAATGAATCTAAAGAAAGATGAAAAGGAAAGCTTCATATTTTTAGTCCCGAACTTGTTTTTCCCCCACTAGCAGTAGAGAAACTTTCTTATATCTTGAGCTTTAATAAGAGATCATATGCTTTAATGCTGAACTTTTACTGAAACATCCCACTTTCTTTCTATGAAAACTTAAAATTCTGAAATCAAGTGACGCTTTCATTGTCATTAAATATGTGTATGAGCATGCAAAGTGCACTGAACCTTTCATGCCCAGAGGCTTTTTCTGTCCATCTTGAGAAAAATGTTCCTATATATCAACCTGCTTTCATGAAGCTGGTAATTGGTAGTAACATCATGTTAACTGAATTTAAATAAGAAATTACTACTATTTTCCCAAAAAATTTATTTTGGGAGATAAGGAAGCTCTTGAGGAAGAAAGAGAAATATGAAGAAATATCTTAAAATAAAAATGATGTATTACATTATTTTGTTCTTTAGGCAGGAGTTGGAATTTCCATTGGAAATTCAAGAATGTAGCAAGAAAATTAATAAGGAAGTTACTTAACAATGCCAAAGAATTAATGATAGTAGATCTATTGATTATCTTCAAATACAGTATACCAGAATATGTAGTCTTCAAGCAGATATGAGTTATGAGTATTTTGTGGGGGGTGAGGGTGGTCTGACATAGGTTTAAAATTGGGATTTACAAAAAGTAGCAAATAAAGTTATTCCAGTATTTTGATTATTGAAAATGAGGTGTTAAATTATAGCTTTGCTAACACCTTTCTCTAGTTTTGAAATGTGGAAACTCAGGTTATTAATTTTAGATGTTTTTCCTAATGTATGCATTTAATGCTATAATTTTCTCCAAAGTACTGCTTTAGCTCAAAATATTTTTTAAAATATTTTATTTGTATTTTCTCCTTGGACCCACATATTTATTTTTAATGTATATATTTTTATTGATTTCAGAGAGGAAGGGAAAGGAAGAGCGAGATAGAAACATCAATGATGAGAGAGAATCATTGATCGGCTGCCTCCTGCAAGCCCCACACTGGGGATTGAGCCAGCAACCTAGGCATGTGCACTGACTGGGAATCATTCTGTGATTCCTAGGTGGATGCTCAACCACTGAGGCATGCTGGCCAGGCCCCACAAATTACTTATAAATGTGTTGTTTAATTCCCAAAATTTGGACATTTTTTAATTATCAATTATTAACTGATTCCTGGTTCAATTCTACTATAATCTGAGAACATACTTTTTGTTATATTCTCTACATAATAAAAGCCTAATATGCAAATTGACCGAACTGTAGAATGACCAGCAGAACGATCAGTCGCTATGACGTGCACTGACCACAGGGGGCAGATGCTCAACGCAGGAGCTGCCCCCAGCCTGTAGGCCCCAAGCCAGCCAAGGCGGGTGCCAGAGGGGGCTCCCCGATTTCCCTGCCGGTCATCCCACAGATCGGCCCTGATTGCCGGCCAGGCCTAGGGACCCTACCCATGCATGAATTTCCTGCACCAGGCCTCTAATATCTATATATATAAAAGGCTAATATGCAAAATGTCCCCTCGGGAGTTCGATTGCTCACTATGATGTGCACTGACCACATGGAACAAAGGAAGGCCCTGGGCAGCAGCCAGATGGCCCTGATCAGCCCTGATCGCCAGCCAGGCCTAGGGACCCTACCCATGCACAAATTTCATGCACTGGGCCTCCAGTATTCTACAAGTGTCTTAGGGTTTGTTTTATGGCTGAAAATATAAGGTATCATGGTGAATATTCCATTTGCACTTGAAAAAAAAGTATATTCTATGAATTATGGATTGAGAGGCCTATAAATGTCTATTAGGTCATGGTAGTCAATAGTATAATTTATATGATATATCTCCTTGTATAATTTACCTCTTTACCATTAAATAATGTCCCTTTTAACTTCTAATAATATTTCTTATTTAGAGCATATATCATTAGAAATTAATATAATTTCAACTTTCTTCTGATTATGTGGTATTTTGTAAGATTAAATCACTTGACTTATTTAAAAAGTCTGAATAAATATTTTTACAAATTTTATGTATTTGGGGCTAAATTGTTCAAATTTTCAGATAAAATATCTCAGTAAAATATTCATAAGAATTAACCTGGGCCCTTTAGGCAACAGACAAGGTTATTAGTCTGATCATCCTAAGGTTTTTGAAAATTTGTCAGCTAAGTACAATGCAGAGATGAAAACCCAGAAATATAAACCTAAATAATCAAGATTGTTATCTTAATGTCTTATATTTAAAAGGAATTTAAGTTATATAACATTTTTAAAAGCATTTTATTACCCATGTTAGGATAAGTATTTTTCCCCCTGGAAAAAGCAATCTATAATTATTAGAATACATACTTTAGTGACAAATATTCTCTCATTGACCAACTCTGAGCTCTTTTTCACCTAAGGCTTATCTTTGGGCATGTCCTTAAAAGCCCAATTTTAGGAAGAATCCTGCTAAATTGGTTTAACCTGAATTCCCCACCTATGATGTCTAAGCACCCTCAATATCTGACCAAATTCTTCATCCCATCATCCCTGAAATAGTATCTGATCACCCTGGCCTGCCTTCAGCAAAAACTGTGAGGTCTGTTTAGCCAGAATCCTCCCTTACCCCTGATGTTTCCTCTTAGTATTTTCCTATCCACTGACCATCCCCACCCACCTTCTTGGCTATAAATACATACTTTCTTTATTTTATTCAGAGTTGAGCCTAATTTCTCTCCTACTGCAAAACCCCATTGTAGTAATACCTGTGCCTGTCACCATAGTCCTAAAGAGTCTGCCTTACTGTTCTTCAACAAGTATCATGAAGAAGATTTTGTCATTAACAATGTAAAATTACATTGCACTGTGATAGATACAGTACATACTTATTATATTTTGGCTGTTTTCATCCTACCATACGTAAAGTAGAAGCAGATAATCTGTAACAAGGCGAAAGCTGCATACTACACCAGGCTAAGTGCACAACTTGAGAAATTATCCTAGCATATACCGTTTGTACTGTCTTCAAATATGAAGGAAATTGTGTAGAATGAGAATGTGACCTGAAACATGTTCTAAATTTCTACCACTGCAACATCATCTCCACACATTCTCTTTGTTCCTACATAGTTGCATACTCCTTTCAACACCATGAGTTAACTTAATTATCTTTCTCTCTCTTTCTCCTCTCTCTCTCTTTTTCTCTTTCTCTGTCTCATCTGCTTAAACTACTTAATAAAATACCAATAGTCTTTGAAAAGGAACTGTATTTTGGCAGGAATAAAAATTTGTACAAATTGTTAAAAAAATTGCTTGTGACTTTTCATCAACTTAAGTATTTTCTAAATGTGTGCTAAATTTAGCTATCTCAAAATTATTCATATTGAGAAATAAAACCTAAAAAGGGAAAGTACAAAAATGTCTACAAGTTTATAAACATTGGTTTATAATTTAAGGTATGCTCAATAAATTCTTTACACTTTTCAACTTTATTAATATTGATAAGTAATATAGTATCTGTATGTTCTAATTCATAATTAATTATTTAAGAAGTTCTACTTATTCATCCTTCTGAAAATAGCTAAAGATAAGTTAAAAACTAATTACAGTCAATTATTATATATCCAAATCTCCCCTGATTAAGGAAAAATAAAAGATGTAGTGTCAATTACTAAAGTATTTTTATTATAAGATGTAAATAATAGATTGATTAGGCTCTTATATTTTTGTAACAGTCATCACTAATATAAAAAAATGACTATCCAGAATATTCTCAAAAAATATCACTATATGGTTCTTATTTTTACAAAAGAGAAAAAAGCTAGGGAGAAATATGAAAATAATTCTGAAATTATTTATATACCTTTTCAATGTCTGCAGGAAATTAAGGTTTACCCATTTTTCTCTCTTTAACCCAAAAGATCTTTATTACAGGTGTTCAAAAACAAAATTCAACTGGGTATATTTTAAAGGTTTTATTCAGTGATTTATGCATCAGGCAGCATCCACTCTATTAGATAGAAATGAGCTCCAAAGAGCTTTATAAGACAAGGTAATTTTTATAGTCAGAAAGGAGCAGGAACAAGGAAGTCATACCAGACAAGAAGGCTGTTGTAAGGTTACTGTCCTTATAAGGGATGGCAGGAGGCTTTGGGGTGGGTTACCTAACTGAAATGATCAGGCCATTCCTCACTGATTGGTTTATGATTCCAATTCTGGAAAAGCCAAAACTGTAATCAAATTAAGCCTCCAAGAGGTGACATGGGGCTTACCATAAGCCACTCCATTTAGGGCCTGTTGTCTTAGGCTAAGACCAAGAGAAATAATGAAATAACATCATCATAATAAGGATGTCCTAAAGGCTTTCAGGTATCCAAAAGCAAAGCTGCTAGTAAAAATAGCCCTGATACTTCCCCAATTTATGTCAGATATTGGATCATTACATGTGATTTCTAAGTCTGACCACAGCCCTCAATTATCACTCTTTCATACATGAGGACATTGAGCCTTATGCTTAAGTGACTTGCTGGGTAGTTCACAGCTGGAGTGAGATGCACATCAAGGTGTGTGAAACATGAAAGACTCTTATCTTTCTGCCTTAATGTTCTAGCTTCTCATTAACTATCTGCATTTTTAAAATTCTCTTAAGCAATTCATCTTGGAGCCAGATTATCTGGCTTCAACAATCTGCTCTGCATTTGCTTGTTGACTGACCTTGGGAAAATTACTTTTTTTCAGTCCCAACTTCATCATCTCTAAAATGGGGATAATAATGATAATAATTACTTTATATACTGCAGTTTGAGATTCAAATAAGTTTACTCAATGAAGACTGAGTTAATAGATGTAAAGAATATAGAACTGTGGATGGAGCATAGTAAGTGCTGTCTATGTGTTGCTATTATTCTAACCTTCCAATGTAAGCCTTGATTTCCTTATACAGCTTGGTTTGCAAATGGAGTAATAATAGAGTTTTCGGCTATCTGGTAATACCGTCAGATTTTAATAACCTTCAAACATAAGAGAGAGATTCTTGCATGACAATGTTGTATAATGCTGAGAGCAGTAAATGTATGTTTTGATAGTGAATAACAGTAAATTTTGAGACAGATAACTAAAAATGTAAGAGAGGCAATTAGCTAAGAAAAGCTTCCTTTCTTTATTTTGTGCATTAGTCATGATTATGCTTCTCCAGAGTCTAATAAAACACATCATTTAGGTACTCAATATATATTTGCTAGGTTGTATTAGAAGGATGTAACATTTAGCTCTCCTTAGAGATCAAATAAATCAATGTCCACATCCTTATTTTTTCCCATCAAATATAAGTGAATGAAAATTTACCTAGGGTAAATATTTTAATTTGAAATTTGTCACAGATATGGGCATCTTCCTGACATTAGACAATAAATTGAAACACATATGTCATCAAAGCATAAGGACCCTGGAGAAGTAGGGCTTCCATGTTTACAATGGATATACACTTTTACTTCCAGGTCGTAAATTTCAGTATTTAAAGCCACTGAATTATTCTTTTAGTAATTATAATTACCAATAGTGTTTTACATTGAATATTACTATAGTCTTCATGATAGTAAACATAAAAAAATTAACAGAAAAATATAGTTGACTGGACTAAAAAAAAAAAGAGTAGTTTGTTTTTTCATATGGAATTATCTTAGAGTACTTAGAGTTCGCTGATAAATAATTGCTTTTTAAGCTTCAACTTAGGCAAAAAAATAATTTTCCAATAAAAAACAGACTATAAAAAATCTTAATTGCTTCAAGAGTACAGATAATCACAAGATGCCCCACATGAGACACAGAAAATGTGAAACTGAGAATTACAAGGATGAGTTAGAATGTGTGTGTGCTCTGAGATACCACTGCCAGTCAACCAGAACAATCGCAGTAGAGTTTGGTGTCACAGCCCCACAGAAACCTTCCTTTAAACTCAGAGTCAATAGCAGTAGCTGACTCTGTCCCCTTCTCGGCTGTTTCAGCTGAAGCAGCTCTGTGAGGCTACTTCACACTTCTGAGTTGTAATAATTCTAATGCCTTCTCCATTAGTTCCTAGCCCTAGGAATGGAAGCTGCTTCCAGCACTTGCTAACTCTGTGACATCTTAGTGTTCTTTGTATTTTCAGCTACATAATTAACACTGACTTAATCCTCATGCATTATTTTATTATTAACTTTTCTTTACAAAATAATTGATAGCATCTCTCTTTCCTGAATGAACCCTGACATTAAAAGAGTCATACACCATGATCTATTGAGATTTATTGCTGGAATGCAAGTATGGTTCAACATATGCCAATCAATGATATCACATTAAGTGAATAAAGGATAAAAATCATATCATCTTGATGCAGAATAGCATTTGAAAAAAATTCAACATCCTTTCATGACAAAAACTCTCAATAAATTACGTATAGGAAGACTATTCCTCAACCTAATAAAGCCCCATGATAAAAAACATTCAGATTATACCAGACTCAGTGGTGAAAAGATGAAAGCTTTTCTTCTAAGGTCAGAAACAA
Source organism: Plecotus auritus (assembly GCF_963455305.1). NCBI lineage: Eukaryota > Metazoa > Chordata > Mammalia > Chiroptera > Vespertilionidae > Plecotus > Plecotus auritus. Next base: position 21,106,628 of record NC_137777.1, on the reverse strand, counting down.
GATAAGGTTGCTTATTCTTGCCAGTCTATTCAACATAGTACTGGAAACTATAGCTAGAGAAATTAGGTAAGAAGATAAAGGAAAGATATCCAATTGAAAAGGAAGAAGTACATTTGTCTCTCTTTGCAAGTGACATAATCTTATGTATAGAAAACCCATTAGACTCCACCAAGAAGCTGTTAGAACTAATAAATAAATTTAGTAAACCTATATAATACAAAATCAACATATAAAATCAGTCATGTTTATATATACCAGCAATTTTTAACCTTTTTCTTCTCATGGCACACATAAACTAATTACTAAAATTATGTGGCACACCAAAAAAATATATTTTTGCTGATCTGACAAAAAATATGTATAATTTTGATTCATTCACATTGGATGGCTATTGTTGAGTTGTCTGTTTTCATTTTTTAATTTGACAATCTAAGGGAAAAGAGGTCATTGCCCTTGACTAAACAGTCAGGTATTGCATGTTTTAAAAATTCTTGTGGCATTATGGTTGAAAATCACTGCTGCACACAAAAAACTATTGGAAAGAAATTAATAAAACAATCCTATTACAATAGCATCAGAAATCTATATATATAAAAGCCTAAGCAACTGGCTGACCAGCTGACCAGCTGGTAGCTATGACACGCATTGACCACCAGGGGGCAGACACTCGATGCAGGAGTGGAAACCACAGGCATGGAAACATGGAACAGACTGATGAATCTCAGCGGGAAGGGGGCAGGGAGGTCGGGAAGAGATTAATCAAAGATCTTATACGCATACTAGAGGCCCAGTGCACAGATTCATGCAGTAGTGGGGTCCCTCGGCCTGGCCTGCATCCTTTCGCAATCAGGACCCCTGGGGGGATGTCACACTGCCAGTTTCAGCCCAATCCCTGCAGGCCAGGCCAAGAGACCCTCCTGGTGTATGAATCCATGCACCAGGCCTCTAGTTATAAAATAATTAGAAATAAATTTAACCAAAGGGGTGAAACACCTGTACACTAAAAACTATGACATTGATGAAATAAATTTTAAAAGACCTAAATAAATGGAAAGACACTCCATATTCATGGGTTAGAAGACTTTATGTTGTTAAAATTCTATATAAACAAATGTGATCCACAGATTCAATGGAACCTCTATTAAAATTCCAATGGCATTTTTCACAGCAAAAGAAGGAAAAAAACCCTTAAAATTCATGTGGAACTACAGAGGATCTCAAATCATCAAAACAATTTTGAAGAAGAAAAACAAAGCTGGAGATATCACACTTCCTAATTTCAAAATATACTACAAACCTACTAGATAGTATGGTACTGTCATAAAAACAGACATGTAGACCAATGGTAGAGAAGAGAATCCCCAGAAATACTCCCACACATAAAAAGTCAACTAGTCTTTGACAATTGTCCCCAGAACACACAATGGGGAAATGGATGGTCTCTTTAATAAATGCTGCTGGGCCCTCGCCGCCGGTTTGGCTCAGTGGATAGCATGTCAGTCTGCAGACTAAAGGGTCCAGGGTTTGATTCCAGTCAAGGGTACATCCCTCATTGCAGGCTCAATCCCCAGCCCTGATAGGGGCATGTGCAGGAGGCAACCAATCAATGTGTCTCTCTCACATCAATGTTTCTCTCTGTGTGTCTCTCCTTCTCCCTTCCACGCTCTCTAAAAATCAATGGGAACATATCCTCTGGTGAGGATAAATAAATAACTAAATACTGCTGGGACAATTAGATATCCACATGTAAAAGAAAGAAGCTGAATCCCTATTGCACACCACTCACAAAAATTAACTGAAAATGGATTAAAAATTTAAATGTAAGAGCTGCAGTGGTAAAATTCCTAGAACAAAGCATATGGGAAATGTTTCTTATCACTGATTTGAAATGATTTCTTAGGTAGGATACCAAAAGCACAGTTAACAAGAGCAAAAATAAAGGAGTAAGACTATATAAAACCAACATTTTTTGCACATCAAAGGAAATAATCCACAAAATTAAAAGCCAACCTATGGAATGGAAAAAAATACTTGCAAAACATATATCTTAAAAGGGGTTAATATTTAAAATAGGTAAAACATATATACACATGGACTCATACAACTCAACAACAAAAAACAACCCAAATTTTAAAAATGGGCAAAGGACTTGAATAGACTTCTTTTTCTCAAAGGAGACATACAAATAATTATGGGGCTATGTTGTTCAAGGGTAATAAAGTTCAGTTATGAGTAAGTTCACAACATACATGATGGTGACTGTAGTTAATAATACTGTATTGCATACTTGAAATTTGCTTAGAGGGTAGATCTTAAGCATTTTCATCACACACACAGACACACACACACACATGTACACACACCATATATGAGGTGATCAATGTATTAAAATGTGGTAAATTTTTCAGAGTATATGTGTATATGGAAACATCACATTATACATTTTAAATGTATATAATTTTATTTTTCAATTATATTTCAATATCCAGGTGGGGCCAAAGTAGATTTAGAGTTGTTTATATGGAAAATAATACAATAATCCTATATAATAAAAGGCTAGTATGCAAATCAACCAAATGGCAGAATGACTTGTCACTGTGACACACACTGACCACCAGGGGGCAGACACTCAACGCAAGACCTTCCCCCTGGTGGTCAGCATGTTCCCACAGGGGAGTGCCACTCAGCCAGAAGCTGGGCTCACAGATGATGAGTGTAACAGCGGTGGCAGGAGCCTCTCCCGCCTCTGCAGCAGCACTAAGGATGTCCAACTGCCATCAGTCAGACATCCCCTGAGGGCTCCTGGACTGTGAGAGGGCTCAGGTCGGGCTGAGGGACCTATCTGCCCACCGCACCCCCACCCCCCGCCCGCGTGCACAAATTTTGTGCACCGGGCCTCTAGTTAATATATAATAATACAAGAATAAAATCTATGTTTCATGTACTTACAACTGTAAATCTATTTGGTCTCACCTTGTAATGGGAAAAAATTACTGGCTCATCAATATTATGTGTCCCTATATTTATCATGGATATATATTATCTGTACTTGTGCTGCTTGTGAACAATATTTTAATGACCTGCACTGTATGATGAGATATTCTATAACAAATGGTCCTTTAGTGATAGAGTTGAATAAGTAGTGCTTAAGCAGCCCCTCCAAAATCCTCTAAGGATTGATATGTTGTGGGATTTTTCTGGTGACTTCAAGAGCTCCCAAGGCTGTTTGTAAAGGCTTTTATGATTAGCATCCCAGAAATGAATTGGAAAATGGAAAATCTGAGTTGGAATCAAAATATGCTCTGACTTTGGTAATATAAAAGAGGAAACTAAGAATTGTATCAAATAAATAAATAAAGTCTTTAATATTTTTGCCTCAAACTTCAAGATAATTATAAGTTACTTTAGTTTTTCTTAAAATAAGTGATTTTACCTTTTTCTACTTTAATTGCCAAATTAAAATTCTACATTTGACATTGAGAACATTTCTTCATTTTTTTTTTTGTTTGTTAATTTTTTATAAGGGCCCTTACTCTACATTTAATTTTTTTTTTTATTTCTCTTTTTTGAGTTTCCAATCTTAATTATTATTTAGTTAGTTGGCTCCCAATCACTGACACCATATGTTCTGTGAAGTGCTAATTACATTGAAAAATTATACAAATGTTTCACAAAAATGTGCTGATAATAATTTTAGTAAAATTGCTATTTTCAAACTAGAACTATATGAGTTTAAGTAGGAAAATGAGCACGCATAGGAAAAGTGGTCCTATAGATTTAGATTTTTGACACTTTAGCTTCTTAGATATATTTGTGGCAATGGGATAATGGACTCTCACTAGACATGTACACCAAAAAATCTAGTTTACTTACTTTTTAAGGATATTCACATTTTGACTCTGAAACCTAAATTTTTGTTTTATTATATGGTATTTTGAGCCATAGTGTGAAGGCCCAGGCATCCTCAAACTACGGCTCGCGGGCCACATGCGGCCCGCCAAGGACATTTATCCGGCCCGCCGGGTGCCGCTGCCTGTCCTGCTTAGCAGCCGACTCGTCACGGGCCCGCAGTGCACATAGGAATTTGTTCATAGTTTGGTTTTTTTAACTATAGTCCAGCCCTCCAACGGTCTGAGGGACAGTGAACTGGCCCCCTGTTTAAAAAGTTTGAGGACCCCTGTATGGCCATTTATATTTCACTAGAGGCCCAATGCATGAAGTTCGTGCAAGAGTAGGCCTTCCTTCCCCCGGCTGCCAGCCTGGCTTCCCTCTGGCACCTGGGACCCGGGCTTCTCTTGCAGCCCCAGCTTTGTCCAGAAGTCGTCCCTAAGGACATCTGTCTAATTAGCATATTACACTTTTATTATTATAGATGGTTGTTTGTCATATCTTGTAATGAACTTGGTATTAATATAGCAGCAGACATTAAAAGTATTGATTAATATAATTATTACATATATTTAAGCAGAAATCATATAAAGCCTAACCAATTTGTTTTCTCAGTAAACCTTATTAAATCTGTCTTTTTTTTATGTTATAAGATTTCTTCTAAACTGTGTTTTTAGCATATTCACATTTGTATATTATGCACTTTTTTGTCTGTTATGTTATATTAGGAATAAATACACTGTCAACCCAATGTTATTGACAAATGAAGATACATGTACTGTCCCCAAGTAATCAAGGTGTTTTATATGTGCCTTATTGCAGTATCAACAAAGTATTAATGTAACTCAGGTCAAAATTTATATAATATAACATATAAACAACTTTAAATGAAGCAATGCAAAAATAAGTAAACTTTTTAAAATTGCTGAAATACACAGGTTCATATCAATGGCCTTAGGTTTTAAATTGATCTATTTTTTATACCCTCCTTGACTTCCTATATTTATGCATGATCATTCTCTCTTTTTTTTTTTTTTAAGTAGTTTTAGGTTCGCAGCAAAATTGAGACAAGGTACAAAGATTTCCCATATAACTCCTTCCCTCACACACTGCATAGCCTCCCCTATAATCAGCATCCCCCATGAGAGCAGTGCATTTATTACAACTGATGAACCTACACTGACACATCATTACCACCCAAGTCCATAGTTTACATTAGGTTCACTTTTGGTGTTGTACATATGATGTGTTTGGACAAATGTATGACGACTCTTATCACCATTAGAGTATCATACAGAATTGTTTCACTGCTCTAAAAATCATCTGTGCTCTATCATCCTTCCTTTTTCATCATTACTGACAGTTGGGTTTCTATGACCATAGTTCTTTCTGAAATTCTGGTAAAAATATGAAGGCTTTAGCCTTCTGTGTACTCACTGTATAGTCTTGGAGAATCTCAACACTCTTCCTCTGATGCAATACTATTAAGTACTAATTATCTACTGTTTTTGACTGACTATGGTATATTTTATTAAGAAATTAAAATAATAAATTAAATAAAAATAAGATTCATTTGTCTTCCTTTTTCTAGAAAATTATATATTTTCCTTAAACTTTCCTAATGTCAGAAGTATATGCATATATATTTTTTTCTATCTGTGGTATTTTAATACTTAGCAGGTATTCAATAAAAGTTGAAATAAGCTTATTGTTCTAATTATAATTTTTAGGGGAAAGGAGTTTAAGATCCAATACAATTTTAATATGTTGAAAGAGAGTTGATTCTAGTGGAATGTAAAGTGTTTCCTACTTCACACTGCCAAGATGATAAGACATCTAATTTTGCCCGGCTTAGTTTCCTAGGATAAATATTGGGGGTATCTGTCTTGAAGTTAAAATATTTATTTTTCTACTTTAATTTTAAAACTACATTAGATGTGTTCAGTGAGTATCTGAGAGAAATTCTTTTGGTACACAAAGGAAAATTCATCAATTACTATCTATTTTCAGTAAATGAAAGTGGAATAAAGTCCTAATTACTGTATATTATACAAAAACCACAAACCACAGCTGCATCCTACCAATGATTCATTTTTTAAAAATCTCTAAGTAACCAAATCTGTTCTTATTATTTTAAAGCCTTCATATGCATAATGCATGCCTTTCTCTAACTGGTACACATAGTTACAGATTACATTTAATCATCATTAGAGTCATTGGGCATACCTACGGAGTGCTTATCTGTGAATGGTGAAATTTTCACATGATACCATATATAATAAAATAATAAAACATTTTACAGAATGCTAACTCTATGCAAGATTATTACAGTCCTTCATAAGAAGTATCATATTTGTTCTTTATAAAAACATTTTGATAGAGGTGCCCCTACTGTCATCATTTTATTAATGATGAAACTGAGGAAGAAACAGATAAGTTTCCCCAAACCCCAGAGTTAATCCACAGCTACAGAGGGTTCCAGGCAGCTGTTCTGATGCCACAGACCCAATGGATTCACAATTCACTTTGTTAATTAAGATTTAAATAAAATTGATTTAAAAAATGTAAATGTTATACATAAGTTTTTTCAACAAGTTTATGGCAAAATAGAGTAGTACTTGGAAAAGTGCTCCATTATCACCTTCACAGAGAAAAAGTCATTATCCATGAATAAAGAGATGTTAGAGAAAGGAATGAACTGCAAAGTTGATCTAATATACCTGGACCATATGACTGGTTCAACCTTTTTATTTCTTTTTGGTTGAGACAGCAGGTGTGAAAGAATGATATGGTTACTCTCAACTGAGCAATTTGGCCTTACAATCTTTAAAACCTTGATGGGAATTGCAGAAATTGGGAGGAAAAATATGTTACAAAGCTAGAAAGTAAAGATCACAACTCAATGCCCAAGGGACTGTGAAGTAAAGTAAATAAGTGAACCAAGATGTAAGAAAGTGCATAGAGTTGTGCTTTTAAGGAGGAAAATTGCTCGGTGTGATTATTTCAAAAGCTGTGTACATACAGCAAAATTGAAACTTTGCTAACAATAAATTATTTTCTTCTATATAATACCAATATATTTATATACAGAAATATATGCATATATGTGTGTGTTCATATGTACATATGTATACACACAGTCATCATGCTTGCTTATTTTTTGTGAAGTGTATGTGTGCATATAGTCATTGCAACAAAGGACAGGGAACAATCTTTATCTGATGCTAGAAAAAGATTCACTCAATGAAATTGAATTGGTTTGGCAAAGCTGAAATGTATGCCTAGTATTCTAGTTAGAGTTGTTGGAAATTGAAATCTGACACTTGGATGGTAGAAAAAAATGGCTACTTTTATAGGAATACTAGAGGCCCAGTGCACGAATTTGTGCACAGGTGGGGTCCGGCCGGCCCAGCCCTGATCGGGGCAGATTGGGGCCAGGCCTGTTGGGAGGAGGAGATGGTGGGAAGTTGGCTAGCCAGCACACCCCAATCGGGGCCCAATCAAGGCTGGGCCAGCCGGGAGAGGGGCCGCAGGCAATTGGCCAGCAGGCCCTGCTCCTGATTGGGATGGAGGGGCCAATAGGAGGTGGGCCAGCCAGGGGTAGGGGCTCTGGGCTGACTAGGATGGTGGGAGTTGATCGGGGGTAGGGCCAGCCATAGGGAGGGGCTGTGGGCAGTGGGCCAGCCAGCCCCGCTCCAGAGTGGGATGTGGGGGGCTGATCAGGGGCCAGCCGCCAGGAGGAGGGACCAGGGGTGGTTGGCTGGCTGGCCCCACCCCCAATTAGTATGGGGGGATGGTTGGTGGCAGGGCCAAAAGGGGGAGGGGTTGCGGGCAGTTGGCCGGCCGGCCCTGCCCCTGATCGGGGTGATGGGGACTCATCGGGGTGGGTCTAGCCGGGGGGAGGGGCCATGAGCTTATGTGGTGCGGGGCCTATTAGGGGTAGGGCCAGCCAGGGGGAGGGGCCACAGGTGTTTGGCTGGCTGGCCCCAACCCTAATCAGGGTGGGAGGACTGATCTGGGGTGAGCCGGGGCAGGGGCTGCAGGAGGTTTGCCCCCTATTGGGGTAAGGAGGGCAACTGGAGGTGGAGATGGCCAGGGGGAGGGGCTGTGGGAGGTTTGCTGGACTGCCCCACCCCAATCGGGCTGTTCGCTGACTGCAGTGGGCTTCAGAGTGACCAGTCATTCTGTTACAGCATTCCAGTAGCTGGCTTTTTATATATATAGACTAGAGGCCCGGTGCATGAAATTCATGTATGGAGGGGGTCCCCTTAGCCCAGCCTGCACCCTCTCCAATCCGGGACCCCTCGGGGGATGTCCGACTGCCAGTTTAGGTCCGGGTCTAAATTGGCAGTTGGCGATCCCTCTCAAAATCCTGGACTACTGGCTCCTAATCGCTCACCTGCCTGCCTGCCTGCTTGGTCACCCCTAACTGCTCCCCCCACCAGCCTGATCACCCCTCATTGCCTCTGCATGCCAGCCTGATCACCCCTAACTGTCCTCCGCTGCTGGCCAGGTTGCCCCCAACTGCCCCTTCCCTGCTGGCCTGGTCACCCCTGATCTCCCCTGCCGGCTTGGTTGCCCCCAACTGCCCCCCTTTGGTGGTCTGGTTGCCCCTAACTGCCCCCGTACCACCAGCCTGGTTACCCCCAACTGCCCCCCCTTCTGGCCTGATTGCCCCTCACAGCCCCCCCACTGGCCTGGCTGCCCCACGCAGCCTGCTTGTTTAGTCATTTGGTCATTCCTCACTAACCCCCCTGCCAGCCCAGTTGTAGGCAGCCATCTTGTGAGGGCGTGACAGTCAATTTTCATATTACCTCTTTATTATATAGGATAGGCTAGAACAGGGGTGGGCAAACTTTTTGACTCGAGGGCCACAATGGGTTCTTAAACTGGACCGGAGGGCCGGAACAAAAGCATGGATGGAGTGTTTGTGTGAACTAATATAAATTCAAAGTAAAGGAGCGGAGGGGAGAGCAAGAGAACCCTCCGCTCTTTCGGCTCCGTGGGCCAGATAGAACAGCCGAACGGGCCAGATCCGGCCCGCAGGCCGTAGTTTGCCCACGGCTGGGCTAGAAGCTAGATATAAAAACAGTCATTTTAAGAGCAAGGCAGTATATAAAGGAACCCACAGGGAAGGATTAGGGACATGGGCTTAGTGAAAAGCCATATTGTGTACCCAGCATTTTTTCTGTTTTATGTCTTTAATTTTTTATTGGTTTTATTGAATTATTGTTAAATCCTAGAGAAAAGTTTTATCCGTGCTGGGGAAGTATTTTTTGTGTGTGTCCAATTTAAGGAGACACTGTGCTATGCTGTCTTACAGGAGAATACAATATTTCATGAATATAGGAGAATTATCTGTGAAAGTAGATTTATAATCTGTAGCATGTAGCACCATGGAGGGAATTAATGTAATATATAAAATATCATATACAATCTATAGTTAATGGGGTAAAATATGGCTATGACATTTAGGTGCTTGCTCAGTGGATGCAATAGCCTCACAATATAACAACTTTCAGAAAATGGAATAAGAATCTTCCAAATATCAGAATCTTCTAAATTTCAGATACAAAGCGAACAGAGCACCTGGGCATGTGCCCTGACTGGGAATTGAACCATGATCTCCTAGTTCATAGGTTGATGCTCAACCACTGAGCCATGCCGGCTGGGCCAAATGTTTTCTTGACATAACTATGCAGATGCCTAAGAGATTTCTCAAAATTATATAAAACTGATTAGTCTTCACATTTCTACCCCCTTTGTCCTTGTACATTTCCCCCATATTTGTAAGTAATACTTTAATTTGCTTAGGCAGAAGACTTCGGAGGCATACTTGACTCACCTCTTTCTCTCACATTTATGTTAAATAGTCCCAAAATTGTTGACAATTGCTTTCAATATACCTAGAATCCAAATACTTCTCAACATATCTATAGCACCTACACTGGTCCAAAGTCCAAAGATTTTTATTGTAATAGTTTACAAATTTATCTTCCTACTTTCACTTTACCTCTCTACCAAACTAGATTCAGCAGGGTGGTCTTAGTGACCATATGAAAATCCAAATCACATGATGTTATTCATCTTCTCCAAATCATCTAATAGTTTTCCAACTCCCTCAGAATGAATTCTAATACATGTCTCAGGATTACAAAGTCCTAAATGATCTATTTCATGGCCCTATTTTTCTTAACACTGAGTGGCATCTTCACACATCCTTGACATGTAAGGGTAAAACGTATGAAATAGATGTTTAGGTAATTAATAAAGTCAATTTGGGGATATTTTATATGACAATTTAATAAGAAAAATCTCACCCTAGGATATTTGTACTTGATACTCTGTCTTTTCTCCTAATAACAATTTGAATCCCTCATTCTTTTCTTTCAAGTCCAGCATACATAGCATTTTAAAAGATAAGCCTTCACTGATCTCCTTCATAACTGAATAGTATGTCTCTCTCTTCTTATTTCACTTTATTTTTATGTATCAGATGTATCGCCTCCTCATACTATATGTTTATTTACTTATTCACTGTCCTCTTCCTCTAGAGTATAAGCTCCTTGAGAGAAATATCTGTTTGTTTACTATACAACCTGTAGTGCCTACAATACTGTTTACCTTAGTGCTGTCAGCAAGATGGCTGAATAAGACATCTCTAATCATGTTCCCCCTGAACAACAACAATTTGGAATTCATCTATGAAGAAGAAAAAAAGTAATATTGTGGGAGCTGTGGGATCCAGCACCATATGCCAAGGGATCAGGGAGGAGTCTTGCCTGCCTTTTCAAGATTGGGTACAAATTGCTTAAATATGACACTAAATGTGTAATCAATAAAAGAATAAATTGATAAATCAGACTCTATTACAATTAAAAACACACTGTTGAGAGAATGAAAAGAAAAACCACAGAGTGAGTCAACAAATTTGCAAATAATATATCTGATAAAAGTATGGTACCCCCACCATATGAATGACTCAAAGTTCTATACCAATACATATAACACATTTAGTAAATATGCAAACTATGTGAATTGATCCTTAACCAGAGAAGATACACAGCTGGCAAACATATACATGAAATGATATTAAATGCCATTAGCCATTAATGAAATGAAACATAAAACAATGGTATAAACTTGTTTTTAATTAAATGATTAAAATTAAAGACTGACCACACCAAGTATTGGTAAAGAGATGGTTTAATTGGAATTCTCATTAATTTTCAGTGAGAAAAAAAATGGCACAAGCATATTTAAATCCAATTTGTCAGTTTCTTAAAATTTAAACAAAAATTTACCATATGATGTACTATCTCACTGCTAGGTATAAAATCAAGAGAAATAAAAGCATATGTCATATGAAGACCTTTATACAAATGTTCATAGTAGCTTTATTGTAATTGTGCATATATAGAAATAATCCAAATATCCATAAACAGGTCACTGAAAAAACAACTGTGGCATTTTCCTACAGTACAATCTTACTCATTAACAACAAGATATTAATTATTGATACATGCTACAACATGAGTCTTTAAATGATTATATTAAATAAAAAGGTCCAGAAAAAAAAGACTATATAATGTATGATTCTATTAACATTAAATTGTAAAAAGTCAAACTAATTTATATAGGGATAATGTAGATCAGTGGTTGTTTGGGGAGTGGGTAGGGTGGTGGTGCCAGGAGTGGTAGGTGGGTGATAACAAATGGGCACAAGGGAACTTTCTGGGAGTGATGGATGTTGTTATATTTATGATGGTGATGTTTCCACAAGTATAAACATATATCAACATTTATATATTTGAAATTTTAAAAAATGTGTAGTCAATTATAACTCATTAAAAGCTCTTTTAAAAAAATTAAACAAAATGAAACAGTAAAAAGAGTAAGACATAGATGAAACTGTCACCTGAATTCTGGTTAAACAAAGAGTTAATGCTGCATTTCTTGGCGACTAATGCTTAAATGGAAACCTCTCATTATAAGTTTCTCTATCTGATGACAGAAAGTAAATATGTTTATCTAAATGGACAAACTTTTCCAGTGACAATTGAAAGTGGAATTTATTATGTGGATTCTTATCTAAATGCTAATATCTTCAACTACAGATGTGCAACAGACTCAGAAATAATTTCTCTCAATCTAAAATTCTCATATTGGATTTCTATTAAAGCTGAATGCCTAGAAATTATTAGAATTTGGTGAAGAAATTTCTTCAGGAGACTGAATTATGTATATTAATTCCAGATACTCTAATTGATAAAAAAAAAAAATGTTAGAGTAGGCTGCTAGATAGACATGAGCTAGGAGAAGTAGTTAGGTCCTGGAGGGGGTACATGAGAGATGTGACAAACCAGAACTAACCCAAAACAAAAAACAGCAGACCCAAGAATGAGGAATGGGGAGACTTAAAATCTCCTCCAGGATATGGTCTAACCCAGGTAGGACAGCCTTAAAGTGTAAGGAGAGATTTTGTTTTTGTCTTTTTGCTTAATATTTCTTGCTTAGGGGAGTTCAAGCAGAACATTAAGCATTATACATTTTACATAGGACAGTACTTTAATGATATTGCGGTAAGGAAACACTTTATACTAGTGGCCCAGTGCACGAAATTTGTGCACATTAAAAGGGGATTAATTAGAGGAAATATTTTAATATTGCTAGTTGCCCTTTCTCTATAATAGAAGTGTCAGAGATGAAAGAAAATTAGTAAAATGTATATGAAAACCTTCCTCCTGTCAGAGTCTGGGGCTCACCACAGGACCCAGAGTCAAGTCCCCGCCCACCCACATGCGCCTCAAAAATCACATGAGACCCAGACCTGGCCGGCCCCCGTCCCTCATTGGGATAGATTCAGACCTGGCTAGTCCCACCCTTGTCAAGCCTTGCTGGGCAGGGAACATAGCCTCAGGTCCCCTGGCCCGGCGCCAGGATGGGGGCATGGCCTGAGGTCACCCAGCCCAGACCAGGGTTGGGGGGCATGCCTTGAGGTCCCCCATCAAGCCCCGCCAGGTGTGGGACATGGCCTGAGATCCCCTGTCAAGCCCCGCTGGGTGGAGGGCATGGCCTGTCAAGCCCCGCCAGGCGGGTAGGGGGGACACAGCCTCAGGTCCCCCAGCCCAGCACTGGGAGGGGGAAACAACCTCAGGTCCCCTGTCAAGCCCCATCACAGGGGGGTGCAGCCCCAGGTCCCCATTGGGCAAGGGACACAGCCTGAGTTCCCCTGACCCAGCACTGGGGGTGCACCTCGAGGTCCCCTGTCAAGCCCCACCAGTCAGGGGGGCACAGCCTCAGGTCTCCTGGCTCGGTGCTGGGGCGGGGGGTGGGGCCTGAGGTCCCCCGGCCTGGTGCCGGGGTGGGGAGCGTGGCCTGAAGTCCCCTGTCAAGCCCCACCTGGTCGGGGGTGTGGCCTAAAGTCCCTTGGCCTGGCGCTGGGGCCAGGGGAGCAGCCTGAGGTCCCCTAGCCCAAAACCAGGACAGAAAGCGCACCTTGAGGTCCCCCATCAAGCCCTGCTTGGGTGGGGGGCATGGCCTGAGGTCCCCCGTCAAGCCCTGCCAGGTTGGGGGAATGGCCTGAGGTCCCCCAGCCTGGCACTGGGGCATGGGGAGCAGCCTGAGGTCCCCTAGCCCAGTACCAGGACGGGAAGTGTACCTTGAGGTCCCCTGTCAAGCCCTGCCAGGTGTGGAAGGCGGGCTGAGGTCCCCTGTCAAGCCCCACGGGGGCGGGGGAGGGCGTAGCCTCAGGTCCCTGCTTATTGCTTGTTAAGGATCCTTATGGGAACTTGGCCTCAGCAGTGGGTGCAGCCATCTTTGTGACTGAGTGATGGTTAATTAGCATATTCCCTCTTTATTAGATAGGATAAAGGACACTGGAAGGCTAACCACACATACAAACATTGAAAAAAATGGACTACTTGAAAATTAAGAAATTTGCTCATTAAAAGGCATTATTAAATTGTAGAGTCTAAAAAGATATTAGCAAAACACAAAAGCATAAAGTATTCAATATATATGAAGAGCTTATATAAACCTACATAACATTTTATAAATCTACACTAGAGGCCCGGTGCACGAAATTCGTGCACAGTGCGGGGTGGGGGGGGAGGTGTCTCTTAGCCCAGCCTGCACCCTCTCCAATCTGGGACCCCTCGAGGGATGTCCAACTGCACGTTAAGGCCCTTTACCACTATCCGACTGCCCGTTTAGTGGACCCCACTAAACAGGCAGTCAGACATCCCTCTCACAATCCAGGACTGCTGGCACCCAATTACTCCCCTGCTTGCCTTCCTGATTGCCCCTAACTGCTTCTGCCTGCCAGCCTGATCATCCCTAACCACGCCCCTGCCAGCCTGATTGATGCCTAACTGCTCCCCTGCCAGCCTGTTTGCCCATAACTGCCTTCCCCTGCAGGCCTGGTCACCCCTAACTGCCCTCCCCTGCAGGCCAGGTACCCCCCAACTGCTCTCCCCTGCAGGCCTGGGTCCCCCCAACATCCCTTCCCTGCAGACCCAGTCACCCCCAACTTCCCTCCCCTGCTGGCCAGGTCACCCCCAACTGCCCTCCTTTGCAGGCCTGGTCCCTCCCAACTGCCCTCCCCTGCTGGCCTGATTGCCCACAACTGCCCTCCCTTGCAGTCCTGGTCCCTCCCAACTGCCCTCCCCTGCTAGCCATCTTGTGGTGGCCATCTAGTGTCCACATAGGGGCAGGATCTTTGACAACATGGGGGCAGCCATCTTGTGTGTTGGAGTGATAGTCAATCTGCATATTACTCTTTTATTAGATAGAATAGAGGCCTGGTGCATGTGTGGGGGCCAGCTGGTTTGCCCTAAAGGGTGTCCCAGATCAGGGTGGGGGTTCCCTTGGGTCATGGGGCAGCCTGGGCGAGGGGCCTGTGGTGGTTTTCAGGCCAGCCATGCCCCCTGGCGACCCAAGCAGAGGCCCTGGGATCTGGGATTTATTTTCTACAATTGAAACTTTGTAGCCTGGAATGAAGCCAAGCCTTCTGCTCGCTCCATGGTGGCAGCCATTTCTGTTCGGATTTATGTATCTTCTATAATTTAAACTTTGTAGCCTTAAGCGGAGGCCAAAGCAGGCCAGGGCTGCAGAAGCTTGGCTTCCTCCATCGCCACGGGCAACCCTAGCCTCCTGCTCTCTCCAGTTTCGTGGCTGCCGCCATTTCTGTTGGAATTTATTTTTCTTCTATAATTGAAACTTTGTAGCCTTGATTGGAGGCCTGTGTCGGCAAGGGCAGGCAGAAAGCTTGGCTTCCTCCATTGCCGGGGAAACCCAAGCCTCCTTCCTGCTCTCTGTGGCTGCAGCCATCTCGGTTGGGTTTATTTGCATTTTTCCTCCTGATTTGCTGGTGGGCATGGCTGGTGGGCATGGCTGGTGGGTGTAGCCAAGGTATGGTCAATTTGCATATTACTCTTTTATTAGATAGGATAATAGAAAGGTGAGCAAGAAGATTTTTAGAAAGGAAGTAAGCTAATATTCAGTACACACACTAAAAGTCACCAACCTCATTTATACATCAGAAAATACTAATTAAAGCCAAAATATGAATTAAATCATGATAGTGATATAAAATAAGAAAAACAAAACATGATAATACCAACTGTGGAAAGAATTGTGACATATTCATAATATGACATGAATAACCAACTGTATTTGACATATTTTATCTTGAGAGGGCGAAGGCAAGCACAAAACATGTGTGATGCATGATTCCATTTAAATAAATAACTAAATAACTGGCCCAAATTAATGTATGAAAGCTGGACACAATCTATAAAATAAAGGTTACAGGCATTGGACCAACCAATTGGGAGCTTCCATATTAGAGCGGAGGAAAACACCTGACAAGAGCCTCACATTCACCTCAGCCTTCTTCTGCAGGGCATTTCCCACCTGCAGCAGAGAGGAGTCCAACCCCTGATTTATCAGCCTCAATGGGAAGGAACTGATTCGGAGAAATGCAGTGAAAGACACTAAGAAAAGGCAGATGCATTCAGGAGCCCCCCAAGATCTGTGTAAAAATTTAGTTCCGGTACATTGTTGCCTTCTGAGCTGTCCATGCACAAGGTGAGATTCTAACAGAGAATAGCAGCTGGGAGGAAGAGCACTAAGCAGAGGGAAAATTATAGAAAATATGGATGTAACAGATTAAGTTATGGATAATTGCAACAGATGCTTAACACTTAAAAAACATATTCCAATAAACTTTCTGTTAAATAATAGTGACCTACATGAAGAACACCTTGGATATAATTAACAACAGACTACAGAGGATGAAAATTTGTAAACACAATGGCCAAACAATTTAAAATATCTGAACAGAAACATAGAGGGGGAAAAAAGGACAAAAGAGAGTTGGGACATTGTTCAAAAGTCTACTATGTGTGCAATTAAAAGACAGAGATAATGGAGAGATGGTAAAGATCATTTATGTTCATCTGGATGGCAATGTACAGAGATGCTTATATGCATAAAATTTCATTGATTTGTATACTTAAAATGTGTTCACTTTAATAAATGTAATTTATAACCAATTCAAATAAATACAATGATACTTAATGTAAATGTTTTCATTTTACTTTTAATGGGACACAGTTTGAGCAGCATATGGTAAAGCTTCTCAGATAAATCTCTACCGTCTAGAAGCTGAAAATATATAGAAAGAGTAAAGTAAATTTTCTAGAGTAAGAAAAGCAGATTAGAACCGTGGGACTGACACATTTAATATTTACTATGTCCAGTAATCACAAGCAACCTATTGGCTGATGACCCAGAGCAATTTACATGATTAATGGAGACTGCATTTGAATGGCAAAATCCTGAGGTTTAATTAGTGGACCAACTCACCAAAATAAAGAATAAGTTTAACTACAGAAATTAATACTTCACCTGGCTCTGTTATTCCCTTCTTGCTCTCATAAATTCATAAATTCCCATTGAGAAACACCAATATTATTTACATTTGAAATGTTCACAGAGTTAAAGGTAAGTTTGTAATGGATAATGAAATGGCAAGCATTCATAAAAAGAAGGTAAGGAAAAAAATCTGACTTGGAGAAAAGACTAAATCCTACATAAACATATTATATTTGTACACTTGGTGCAATGTAAAGATCTTAGAATATAGCTCTCTTGAAAGGCAATAGTCTGTACTAATATAAAAATCTGTACAATGCAGTAACAAAAGAAAATAAAGCTATGGGTCAATTAAGAATCTGAAGAAAGAGAATATAAACAGAGGGTGGTTAGAAAAGACCTCATAGAGGTGATAACAGTCAATTTGAATATAAGAGGTTCAAGGTGGAGGCTGAAACAAAGTAGAAGGGTGGAAGATTAGTTTGAAGGCCAATGGTAAAGAAAAAAACACAGAACAACTGAGATATTTACAATGAGATATTTAGTAAAATGGGAAATAGGTTACTGCAAGTATCCATTTATTCTCAATGCCTCAGAATATGGAACATTAATTTGTGTTTAATATTTTTATTCTTTATGTATAAAACTTGAGTATTCTTTTTGCATTAGATATAAATATTTGTGAGTTTTCATGCAAGTGATGTTATGACTGGCTCTGTCTCAAACCAAAATATTTGATAGGCATATTGACAATTTTTTCCAATAGTGTTTAAATTTCCCTTACACCTGAGCAATTTTAGAGTTAATTTTATGTGTGTTTGCTCAGATAGGCAGAACATATACATTGATTAGTTTTGAATGTGAATTTTGAGTGGTATTTAGCTAACAATGGAGGCTTTTCCATGATGTTATTTCTAAAGATAATCAGCCAGTTGGCCTCAGATCAATAGCTATTCATTAACTTAATCAGTTCATGTAGGAAGTACAAAAGATGGAAAAGTGGGTGGCCATTGGTAAGTACTTCACATAAAGCAGGGGAAAGCTTTTCACTGGAAAATAAAATACATATTTTTTAATCTTAAGTATATGAGACAATTTATTTCGCCACTGGGAAACCAACTATCCCCAGACTAAAATCCTTACCTTGGAGGAGTGGAAGGAAACCAAAACAAACATGAATTTGTAGAATTCTTACTATTTACCAAGACTTGACCTGGTAGATTGTAATATAGTTCAATGTCATAAAATATTTCATTCATTTCTAAGTATCTCTCTGGGAAATAGAAATATCTTTTCCATTTACACAATAGAAAATAAAGAACTTCAACAGGAATAAAGCTGCTTAGACTAGTAGAAGAGTTTGACTGTCAAAGTGCCCAGGTGTCAGTATTCATCTGGAAGTTTGCAGTCACTTAAGGCCAGTAGCTTTTCTGATTCCCAAACAGAAGTTCCCCAGTGTATCCTAGAGACAAGAACAACTTTTACATTTCTTTTGTCATTTGCCCATCCTGCTGATACTTTAAAAACCTGTGGAGTAGGTGGAAAATCAATAAAACTCAATATATCTCTGTATCATCTTAATATTTTAATAATTAACACAAGTTTAGATATTTCCAACTGATTTGTCTTCCATTTCACTAATTCCCCCGCTTTTCTTGCGACTATGTGTGCCTATTATGATATCAAATTGGTCTATCAAGTTGTCATTTTAAGTTCTAGAACACCCTATTGCCTCATATTTTATGGCTCCTGGTTTATCCTGTAATTATCTATGTTTGCCTCTGTTCATCTGAGCACATAAACCATAGTTATTTTAATATCCCTTTATCAAACTTCTATATCTGAATCTGCCTTGGATGTATTTATATTATTGGCATTTTTCCTGTTAGTCATTTGTACCATTTCTTAGGATGCAACATAATTTTAAGTTGCATATAGGGTACTGAGTTTTACATTTGTTGAAGTTCTGGAAGATATTATCTCCCTCCCCCAAAGGCGAATGTTCCTTCTGCCATACATAAAGCACATAGGTAGGTCATTTTTTTTTTTTCAGCAAAGATTGGTTTTATGCTTTTTAATGGCTGTCACATTTCAAATTAATCCTTTCTTCTTAATCCTCTCTTCATTACATTTTATCTTAATCCATTACTTCTAAGATGTGTGGCCTTTCCTAGATTTCAGCTCATAAAATGGGGTATTGATCAAGGCCTCCATCCAGGCAAGCTCCCAACTCAGCCTCTGCTTTTTTAAGCATCAGGTAACTGTTGAAATTTGTGTTCAGCCCTTTAACCTCTCAAATGCCTCTTTCTACAAGGTTCCTACCAGTGTAGTCCTGCACATTTACGCTTTAGGGATCGGTGAAACCTTGAGGGGAATTTGCACACAGAAATGGGGACTCAGGCTGCTGAATCCGCTCCTCCCTGTGCGGTTACCTCTCAAATGTCAGACAGCTTGGCAGCTCTGAATTCCAGTGACTTTCTCCATAGCTTGCTAAGACTACAGCTTTCTGCTGTCAGTCTGCTTCCCTGCACTATCAACAGCCGCCCTTAGGGGAAACAAAGCAGAATAAATGTGAAGCTGACTTTCTCTTCGCTCAGGGATTGCAGCCTGTCCCACTCTGCAGGAGGCGATTGCCCTCCTATCTTTGCTGTGTGTATTCCGTCCTTCCTATAAGCTGCTTAGTCACGGCCTATATTGGAATTCCCGTCTGTAAACTACTCTAATTATGTGCATTTCAATCATAAGAAAAATGATTAAAAACAGAAAGAGAAGAATACAGACATGATAGCACTTGTGAAAAAAATATATGAGCTCTGGAGGTGAATGGTGTTGTTTTGGTGGGAACTAAATTGGAAGTTGAAAGATGTACCTTATTCCTGTTTTAATTAAATCATTTGTGGTCTGGTCCTTATGACATTAATATGCTATAATCCAAAGAGTAGTGATTAGGTACTAAAAGACTCATCCTCATTTACTTCTTAATTGTCTATTGATATGAGGCAAGTTATTAATCCTTAGTTTTCTAATGGTTGAATATTCATACTTTTGTTTTGAGAATATAATAATTCACATTAATCTATGCATCAATTTATGGGTAATGTTACCTATCATGTGGCAAACTTCTAATGTGGAGGATAGAGCAGATAACAGAGACAAAGCCCCTGACTTCATAAAGCTGAAAAAATTTCACAAAGGAGACAGAGCATAAATAATGTCAAATGCATAAATAAGATCATTTTGAATTTTAAATAAAATAATTTGGTAGAAAGTGACAGGTCCGGGCAGAGTGGAAGGTAACATTAGACAGAGAGCATCACCTAAGCTTGGTTTAAAATGAGACAAAAAAACATACAAGAATCAAGACATTTTTCAAGGAGTGTATCCTAAGAGAGAGAACAGAAATTACAAGGTTTTCAGAAAACATTTTCTAAAAAAGAAAACAAAATGGTCAGTGTGGTTACAACATAATAAATTAGGAAGAAAGTGGTAAATAATAATAAAAAAGAGGCCAGGTAAAATCTAGTAAGATACTACAGATAGACAATGTTAAATGTTTTGTTTTTTTAACAAAGTACAATAAAATCCATAGTGAGGTTGTAGACAAGTGAATTCCATGATGTGATTTATGTAAAAAATAAATAAAATCACACTCACTACTGCTATTCGGAGAAGGAAATGAAGTGTTGGCAGTGTGGTTAAGAATAGAGTAAGGAGAACCGCTTGTAAAATATAATAGCTCCTGTGAGATTTGATGCGGGTTTAGATTTGGATGAAGAGATTAGAGATGAAAAAATACAGAGAATTCATAACATATTTTGGAGTTATAACACACTTTTGTTGTGGAATTAAATATAGGGAACAGGGGAAAAAAGAGAAATCAAGAGTGATTTTTAGCTTTCATTCATAAAATTATATTTTAATACCATAAAATCACACGAAAAATACAGCAATTTAGTAAGAGTTCTAAACACTGATAAAAATTACATTGGAAAAAATCTTTATGCTTGTGCCACTGAACTGGAAAGATAAGCTAAAGCTGTATTTATTTACTGTTGATTTTAAAATTATTCTCACTAAACTACTCTAATATAAAAATATGTGAGCATTTCCATTTGAATGGTTAGGTGCTATTCAATATAACCAAACAAAATTGATTCAAATTTATAACTTGAAATGAAAAGCATAAAACCTAAATTATACAGCAATCATGTACAATTAATCATCAAATGCAGTTTTCAACAGTCCTCCAAGGTCAGATTTCATTGATGATAGCTGCATCTGTTGTGAGATCTGTGTCTTTCATTGAGAGAAAAAAAAAAGAGATAATAGTAAACTATAATGTCATGTTATAAATTGTGAAGTTAAACAATTTGAATAATTAAAGATTAATAACTTCCTGATTTCAGGTATTTGGACAATGTTGAGAACTTTAAGTCTTGAAAAGTTCAGAACCATTTAAATAAACTTGATCTATTTGAAACTATTCTTTAATGGCGAACAACTAAATTAAGAGGTTGAAAAGCATTATTCCCTATGAGTGTCTCACTAATTTCTTTTCCTCCCTAGTTCTCATATTCTCCTTTGATTCTAAATTATCTTTTTCTTTCTCGGGTTCTTATACTCTTTTATTCTAAATTAATATTAGGATGTCACAGGTTCTCCTAAGTAATTTGGATATACAATGCTGGAACTAGGTTCTGAATAATCTTTTTTATATAGAACTCATTAGTCATAGGACAAAGAGATGCCAAGAAATGCTAACTTCCAGGCTGAGAGCCAGGTAGGTGAGAGGCCAACAGCAGACTTCCAGTTGAAGTGCCCTAGAATTCTAGGAATCATGGCTAAAATCCAAGGGGCAGGATACCAGTGACAGTCTCTGGGAAATTCCAGTGCTGGCTAGCCCTTTGGTGTAAGCTAGCCCCTAGACAAGCTTATGACTTGCAGGTGAAAATTGAACTGAACCAATTATGAAGCAAGAAAATATTCCAAATAGACTCTTTTATGTTATATTTCAAAAAGCAAATGAAATTCAGAAGTACTATCAAAGAACACATGTAGTAAACGTGTAAATATTTAAATTGGCAACAAAAATAGGTTATATGTTTATTAAATCATGAAGGAATTTTTCACTGCTTGCAACCAGTGTTAAACACTTTTGTTTCAGTACTATGCCTGGCTAGAAATCTTTTTTTTTTTAATGTATTTTTATTGATTTCATAGAGGAAGAAAGATGGAGAGAGAAATAGAAACATCAATGATGAGAATCATTGATCAGCTGCCTCCTGCATGCCCTGCACTGGGGACTGAGCATGTACCCTGAAATCAAAGAGCCATTTGCTTTTCCTTTATATCAGCAATCATAAATGTAATAACAAAATTAATTTTATAAATATTTGTTTAGTATTTTTCTCTTCTCTCTAATGGGTTCTAAATGGGGATAGAGACTATTTTTGATTCCTGTAATAGAATACATGGAGCATAAATGGCATTCAATAAATATTTATTTAAGAACTAGAGGCCCAGTGAACGAAATTCATGCACTCAGGGGGGTGGGGGTCCCTCAGCCCAGCCTGCACCCTCTCGCAGTCCAGGAACCCTCAGGTGATGTCCGACTGATGTCGTTCTTCACTAACCCCCCTGCCGGCCTGGTCACCCCACGCAGCCTGCTTGTTCAGTTGTTTGTCATCCCTCAGTAACCTCCCTGCTGGCCTGGTAGTAGGCAGCCATCTTGTGAGGGCATGACAGTCAATTTGCTCCCGCCACTGCTGTGCTGCTGCACTCACCAGCCATGAGTCTGGCTTCTGGCTGAGCAGCGCTTCTCCTGTGGGAGCGCACTGACCATCAGGGGGCAGCTCCTGTGTTGAGTGTCTGCCCCCTGGTGGTCAGTGTGTGTCATAGAGACCGGTTGTTCTGCCGTTCAGTCTATTTACATATTTGCCTTTTATGATATAGGACTGGAGGTCTGGTGCACGAAATTTGTGCACAGGGAGGGGTCCCCTCAACCCAGCCTGCACCCTCTCCAATCCGGTACCCCTTGGGAGATGTCCAACTGCTGGTTTAGGCCCTATCCCGGCAGTTGGACAACCCTGTCACAATCCTGGTCTGCTGGCTCCTAATTGCCACCTATTGCCCCCCTCTGCCGGCCTGGTAGCCCCTAACTGCCCCACCCTGCAGGCCTAGCCGCCCCTCACTGCTCCCCCCTGCTGGCTCCTAATTGCCCCCAACTTCCCCCCTGCCAGCCTGGTTACCCCTAACTGCCCCCCCTGCTGGCCTGGTCACTCCTCACAGCCCCCCCACTGGCCTGGTCGCCCCACGCACTCTGCTTGTTCAGTTATTTGGTCATCCCTCACTAACCTCCCTGCCGGCTTGGTAGTAGGCAGCCAACTTGTGAGGGCATGACAGTAAATTTGCATATTACCTCTTTATTATATAGGATTTTATCAATAAATGAAAAAACACAGGCTTTGATGTCACCTGAATCTGGGTTTGAAAAGATTTTTTATTAAATTTGGTTCTTAAATAAATTATCCATATTTCAATATTCTCAATTTGTCATATGCAAATTGGATGCAGTGAGAACTGAAAAAATAGATGTAAACATGTCACATAAATGGTAGTTCTCATTATTATTTAAATGCTTTATAGATGTTGAAATTTAGGAAAGGAGAGGGGTGCATATACAGTTTTTTACAAACTCAATGAACTATAAAAGCTCACAGGAAATAAAGCTCATCTCCTGCAGAAATAAGGACATTTTAGTGAGCAATATATCTTTACTGTGTCTTCTGCTGCATAAGTAATTGGTTTCTGCATGATGATAGCAAGTGCAGATCCAACAGCAGATTTCTATAATTGGCCTATGTATTGTCTGTATTATATAAACATCACTTTTCTGTAGTTAATTATTTTGCTTAGTTGAAGTACTAACAAAGAACATGGAATGTAAATAAAATAGTTTTTTAAAAAAACTTTTTTTTCAAATAATTAAATTTACCTTAAGAAATGTATTTTGCATTTTATTCTACAATTACAGCAATTAAAGTTTATCCTGAGAATTAGACATTTGGCTGCGTCTGCCCATTTATTTTCTGTAAACTGAGTTTTCCTAGATTTTCTGCCCTCTTATAATCGTCCTTCATTATAAAATAATTTTCTTATTGTCTTCAAGCTACCGGCAATTTAGGAAGCAGTAAAAAGAAGGATGGAGTTTATTTGTTAAATTGTTTGCCTGAATTATGTAGAAGTGCCTTGCTGTGCTTTAATTTAAACTAATAGCATTTCTTCTAATGCTATTACACAAATAAAACACTAATATTTTAGCCTTTATCTGCCTCCTACATGTTTTCTAAATATGAGATTATATATTTAAAGTGAAAAAAGACAGAATTTTATATGTTTCCTTTATCTAAATAATACTACGCATATAGTAAATAATAACTATTCTTCCCCAATAGTTTTGGGCTACTTTATATGCAAGAAATTTCTAAATTATAACTGTTTTTCTTATTCATGAAAAATACAGCTATTGGTTTTGTTTCTCTGGAGCACATCGACTAATATAATCTAGAATATATAAAAAGTTAACACAACTAAAAAATGAACAAACATGAAAATCCAGTAGAAAAATAAACAATCACTTTACAAAAAAGAAATATGAGTAGCCAGTAAATACAAGAAACAATTCTTAAGTTCATTTGCCAGGAGGGAAAATGCACCTTAAAACTACAACGAAGCACCAATAAATACTCTTAAAAAAAGTCTAAGATTAAAAATCTTGAAAATGCTAAGTATGTGAGAGGATTTGGATAACGAAATCTCTCACACTTTGCTGTGTGAATGTAAAACAGTACATTCACTTTAAAAATAATTTAACAGTTTCTCATAAGGTTAAACATAAATTCACTCTAAGACCCAGAAATTCTACTTCTAGATGTTTAGTTCATAAAAATAAAAGCACATGTCCATACAAAGTATTATATGTGAATGTTCAAAACAGCTTTATACAAGAGCTCAAAACTGGAAGTTTCCCAAAATGCCTGCCAAATTCTGAAAGAAAGAAGTAAAGAAAAATTTTGGTAAATATATCAATGTAAAAATTCTCAGCCTTAATATAAACTATGGATACAAAAAACATTATAATGAATCTCTAAATGACAGGTGAAGTGAAATAAGTCAGACTCACTCATATTACCTATAGTATGATGTAATTTATGTGAAATTCAAAAAACAAAAAAACAAAACTATTAAGACAGAAAAGTAGGTTGGTGGTTTCCAGGATCCAGAACTGGGGGGGGGGGGGGGCGGGGGGGGGCGCTGAGGACTGAAAGCAAAGCAGCTCAAGGGAACTCTTTGTTGTGATGGAAATATTATGTATTGTAACTGTGCAGTGGTTACATGGCTATATAGATTTATAAAAGCAATTAAGCTATAGACTTATGGGTAATTTTTAAGACTACTTTTAGAGTAATTTTAAATTCACAGAAAAATTGAGAGGACGATACAAGGATTCCTCATATATTCCCTGCTCAAATGCATACTTAGTCTTCCCAGGTATCAAATTACCCAAGAGAGTAGTACAGTTGTTAAAGTGATGACCCTACATTGGCACATCCAATCACCCAAAGTCCATAGTTTCCATTATTGTTATTCTTGGTGTTGTACATTTTATGGATTTGGACAAATGTGCATGTCTATCATTATGGAATCATCAAGAGTAGTTTCGCTGCCCTGAAAACCCTCTGTGCACTGCCTGTTCATTCCTACAACCACGCCTGACCCCGGGAAGCATTGACCTGTTTACTGTCTCCATAGTTTTGCCTTATCCAGAATGACAGAGTGGAATCATATACTACACTAGAGGCCCAGTGCACAAAATTCGTGCACAAGGGGGTGTGTCCCTCAGCCCAGCCTGCACCGTCTCCAATCTGGGACCCCTCGAGGGATGTCCAACTGCCCTATCGGGATCGGGCCTAAACGGGCAGTCGGACATCCCTCTCACAATCTAGGACTGCTGGCTCCCAACTGCTCGCCTGCCAGCCTTCCTGATTGCCCCTAACTACTTCTGCCTGCCAGCCATATCACCCCCTAACCACTCCCCTGACAGCCTGATTGATGCCTAACTGCTCCCCTGCTAGCCTGTTTGCCCCTAATTGCCTTCCCTGCAGGCCTGGTCTCCCTCAACTGCTCTCCCCTGCAAGCCTGGGTCTCCCCCAACTGCCCTTCCCTGCAGGCCCAGTCACCCCCAACTTCCCTCTTCTGCCAGCCTGGTCACCCCTAACTGCCTCCCGTGCAGGCTTGATCACTCCCAACTGCCCTCCCTTGCAGGCCTGGTCCCTCCCAACTGCCCTCACCTGCTGGCCATCTTGTGTCCACATGGGGGCAGCAATCTTTGACAACATGGCGGGAGCCATCTTGTGTGTTGGAGTGATTGTCAATTTGCATATTACTCTTTTATTAGATAGGATAGAGGCCTGGTGCATGGGTGGGGGCCAGCTGGTTTGCCCTGAAGGGTGTCCTGAATCAGGGTGGGGGTTCCCTTGGGGCATGGGGCAGTCTGGGCGAGGGGCCTGTGGTGGTTTGCAGGCTGGCCATGCCCCCCGGCAACCCAAGTAGAGGCTCTGGTATCTGGGATTTATTTATCTTCTATAACTGAAACTTTGCAGCCTTGAACAGAGCCAAGCCTCTTGCTCGCTCCATGGCCGCAACCATTTTTGTTGGGATTTATTTACCTTCTATAATTGAAACTTTGTAGCCTTGAGTGGAGGCCTTGGCTGGCCAGGTTGTGCAAAAAGCTTGGCTTCCTCCATTGCTGGGGGCAACCCAAGCCTCCTGTTCACTCTGTGGCTGCAGCCATCTTGGGTGAGTTAATTTGCATATTCTCTCCTGATTGGTTGGTGAGCATGGCTTGTGGGTGTAGCAAAGTGATGGTTAATTTACATATTACTCTTTTATTAGACAGGATAGCCTTTCAGATTGCCTTCTCTTTGGCACTTCGTTATAGCACCTCAAATTCATTAGGACAAAATGTCATGTGTGACATCATATTTTCTGTTTATAGGAATATAAACTTTCTCCTCAGTTTTATCAGGTTATCTTTCTCAATTTTTTTAACATTAAGCCAGACATTTATAATTGATCCTGTCTTATAAACAAGAATATATATATATATATATATATATATATATATATACACATATATATATATGATACATATATATATCATACACATATATATGATACATATATATGTTGCAGATTATTTATAGTCTTATTATTTAATTTGCTTGAAAGAAATATAAATCTTAACATAGTTTACATCAACTTATCTTTATTTTTAAATGTTTGCCTTATATATTTCACTGAAGATGTTTTTAGGTATATAAGTTTATAACTGTTTTAACTTATAAATAAAGTATGCTTTTATCATTAAAATTATTCCTCTTTGCCTTTAAAAAAAAAGACAAGCTATAAATTGGTAGAAAAATATTTGCAAATCACATTTAAAAATTAATGTGTTTCCAGAATATATAAAGAACTCTTACAACTCAAAAATCACAGTGTGACCAATTTTGCTTACATACTTCTAGACCTATTAGAATTAAGCATTTTATTACAAGCCTGATGGTTACCTTTGCCCTATAAAAACATGATTTTCTCCAGATTTATAGGGGCTATTGTCTCTGAAACATAGATTTTTTGATTTTTTTTTTTTTTTTTTTGCTTTTCCATGCTACATACAAATCTTATACGTAAGGTCAACATTTTTATATATAGCAAAAGGAACATTTTTATGTATATTACTACTTCATAATAATGTATGCTATTGAGGACATTAAAAATATGTTCTATACATACTAGCTTTGATAAAGAGACCAAAGACGTACAAAAATCAATTCATACTCTGGACGTCTAAAATGCCGAATTTAAGGCTTCATGTTTGAAAGAATAGAAAAAGCAAGATCGACTCATCCCCAGACAGGGGAAGGTTTTACATAATTAGGGGGAGGAGTTGGAATATGGAGATGAAGTAAGAGATTATATCCCTGAGAAAATTTCTCCCTATTGCCAGCCATCCTATGATGATTATGCTAAATTGCAGAAGAAAGAATGAAACTCCTGAATAGTTTGGTGTGGTTGGCTGATTAATGTCCTCCCCAAATATGTCCCTGTCTTAATCCCTGGAGCCTATACGTGTTATCTTTCATTGTATAAAGGACTTTGCAGTTGTGATTAAGGACCTTTAGGTGGGGGTATTATCCTGGATTATCTGAACAGGCCAAATGTGATCATAAGGATCCTCATAAGGGTAGGGAGGGGGAGCAGGAGGATCAGTCAGTAGAAGTTGTGACAATGGAAATAAGAGGTTGGAGTGATTTGAGGAATGGCCATGAGCCAAGGAATGAAGATGATCCATAGAAACGGAGAAAGGTAATACAATGGATTCTTCTATGAGCATCCAGAAAGAACTCGGTCCTCTTAACATCTTGGTTTTAGATTTCTGACCTCCAGAACTGTAAGAAAATAAATGTGTGTTGCTTTAAGCCACTAAATGTGCCATAATTTCTTACATCAGCATTAGGGGCTAATTCATTTGGCTGTACCAATTCTAAGCAAACCTGTTGAGGAGACAATATCTTGGAAATCCCTCACGAACTGACTTGTGATGGGAAAAGTACAGTAGAAAATTGCTATTACAGAAAAACAGTGTTCTGAGATTTGATTTTATTTTTTTGCTACCTGGCTGTGTGGATGCTAATAATAGAAATGAACTTTAATTACAGACAAGGACATTTCCTTACTTAGCAGTTTCATTCCTATTAGTCTGACTAATACATTTTTGGATTGTTAATTTAAGTTTGAATTTAGAGAAAACAGGTCATTAGTTTCGTCTTAAAAATCAGTTTTCTCTCAAACATAAAGAAAAGAATATGTTGAAATATTTAAAACAAAACAGGCTTTCCTAACAGTGAAAATTTCATCTCTCTCTCATCAGTAAACTAGTGTAACCTAGTGCATTTTGGTAAATAAGACACTTAGAATTTAATTTCCAATTAAAAGAAGAATCCCCATGAGTTCCCTGAATGTCTTGCTAAGATTAAAATCTTTAATGACTCTTTGTATTTGCTCCTTACTGTGTTATGGAATGCATAAGATTGTTTGCTACAGTAAACAATTTCTAGACCAACACAAACAAAACAGTTACCAGTAACAAATAATCCTCCTTAAACCAGAAGCCAATCAATATGCATTAATTACTATTAAGTAATTAATAACTATCTTTAATTTATTTAGCTTTTATAAAGTCTATATAAGAAAGTATATGAAATATTCATTCATTTGTGAATATTCCAATACCTTTTTAAAATCCCTGTCAGTAATATATGATATCCAATCATCAGAAACTAAAATTATCAGCATTATTTATATTTTAAGCTTTAATTTGCACCTCTTAAACAATAATGCTCTACTTGATATTGATGAAATTATTGATTTACGCCCCCCCATGCAAACCAAGACTATTTTTTCAAAAAATACAGTGGTATTTAAAAAATAAAATAGTAAGTCCTACAATGGTTTTCCAGTTAATAAGATTCTAGATTACTTGCTCCCTGCCTGAAAACTACCTCATCTTATAGAACTTAAATTTTTTAAACTTTAGCCACACTGACCCTCTACCTGCTAATTTTTAACTGGTGGTTATATTTGTCCACTTTTCTGTGTTGAGATTATTAAACTTTTTGGGGATATACAAATCTTTTAAATGTTATTTAAAATATTAATTAACTTTGGGTGAACACTGCATAACAAATTTTTGTATATTGGGAGATGAGTGTCAGAGTATTTCAAATATGCACTTGCAACTACTGATTTTATTTGGTGTAAAATAAAATTCTGTCTATATCTTAGAGTTTTGGTAATGTGCTTTTACTAAAGGTGGTATTACCTTAATAACATAACCAGATTATCTATAGCAGGGAATGATAATGAAATATCAAGAGTTTGTCTTTATGTAAGAACACATACATTTGCTTTAATAATACAGACTGTTAATAGACAGAAGTGTCAGCTATTTCTTATGGAATCAATACTTTTTTGTTGTTGTTAATCCTCACCTAAGGATATTTTTTTCCATTGATTTTTAGACAGAGTGGAAGGGAGGGGAAGAGACAGAGAGAGAAACATTGATGTGAGAGAGACACATAGAATTGGTTGCCTTCCACATGTGACCTTTCAATCTGAGGGCCTACGCTCGTCTAACCACTGGGAAACCGGCTAGGGCAAAATTTTCTTTAGATTTTAGATACATTTATTTTGCTTACATTCATTGTCAATATGGTAGAAAATATTCAAGTGGGATTGTATCTTACAATTTGTGTAGGTATCTGTTAACAAACTTCCAGAAATGTTCTAATGTATAGCTTACAAATTAAAAAATAAAATATTGTAATAAAAATTTTCCAAATATTTTAATACTTTTATTTGAATTTCAAATTATTGATACAGCTCTAAATCAGAGCAGGAAAATATGAAGTCAAATGTTCTTATATTTTAACTTTTTTAATAAATTAAATGTTTGTGGGACTCTAAATAATTTGCTTCAGTCTTTCACTTGAAACTTTCTAAAACTTCATGGTCAGTAACCAGATATTTTTAAACTGTGTGAGAAATTATGATGTTGAAGACCATTATAAGAAGTAAAAGGAACAATCCTTTAAAAATATGAATTGTAATAAAATTTCTATTTAAGTACCACATCCATGTCAAATTTACAATTAACAGTCAAACTTGTTTCATTGTCCATTCAAAATATATTTGCATGATCAGCATGACTGATATTTAGTTATCTATTAGACCACTCTAAATATTACCCACCCATCGTCTCTTTTTTTGAAAGTATTGGTGTTCATTTTAAACATGTACTACATGAAACAAACAAAACAAAAACTGTAAATGGTGGATCCAATTTTAAAAACAGGAGAGGGCAAAAGTAGGTTTATACTGTCATACAAATAAATACTATAATCAGCAATAATACAAGAATAAACTGTGTTTTATGTAGTCACAACTGTACACCTACTTTTGTCCACCCCTGTAATCTTCCCTGCTAATTCTTAGTTTTTCTTTTTGGTGCTCATGCAAATTATAACATTATTTCTTATGGGATTTTATTTTCACACAATACTTTTTTAATACAATAAGCTATAATGAAGACAAGAACATTTTGCATTTGAGTGAACTGCATTTGTTCTCTGCTGTATATTCAAAATAATAACAGACACCTCTTATCATGGAATATATGATGTTATAAATAAAGGAGAGACAAAACAAAATAAAGATAACTATGTAAACTAGTTAAAATATATGAAAATACCTGGAAGTAATTACATATCATTTCCATATGCAAGAATCCGTACTTTATAAGATGTATGATAAAGTATTCATCAGATATCTCCTCATAAGTCAAAAGTAAAAATAACCACAATCTGTATGCTCTTTCACTCACTGTTAAATCATATATACAGCTCAGTAAGAGTAATTTAACACCATATAATTTTATTGTAAAGCATTCCTGGATACAAATGAGGACAAGCAAAATCTATATTTGAGGTCACTATAGATTCTGGATGTTCTTTCTAAGTGACAAACAGGTTAACTGAATGAAGGATAATCCTATCTAATACAAGAGTAATATGCAAATTAATCATCACTCTGCTACACCCACAAGCCACACCCACAAGCCAAGCCCACCAGCCAATCAGGAATGAATATGCAAATAAACCCAACCAAGATGGCTACAGCCACAGAGAGCAGGAGGGAGGCTTGGGTTTCTCCGGCAATGGAGGAAGCCAAGCTTTCCACCTGCCCTTGCCGGCCTAGGCCTCCACTCAAGGCTACAAAGTTTCAATGATAGAAGATACATAAAACCAAATAGAAAAGGCGGCAGCCACGGAGCTGGAAAGAGCAGGAGGCTAGGGTTGCCCCCAGCGATGGAGGAAGCCAAGCTTTCCGCACACCCTGGCTGGCCCAGGCCTCCCTTAAGGCTACAAAGTTTCAATTATAGAAGATACATAAATCCCAATAGAAATGGCTGCCGCCACGGAGCAAGCAGAAGGCTTGGCTCCGCTCCAGGCTACAAAGTTTCAATTGTAGAAGATAAATAAACCCCAGATACCAGGGCCTCCACTTGGGTCACCAGGGGGCATGGCTGGCCTGCAAACCACCACAGGCCCCTCTCCCAGGCCGCCCCATGCCCCAAGGGAACCCCCACCCTGATCCAGGACACCCTTCAGGGCAAACCAGCTGGCTCCCACCCATGCACCAGGCCTCTATCCTATCTAATAAAAGATTAATATGCAGATTGACCATCACTCCAACACACAAGATGGCTGCCCCCATGTGGTCAAAGATCCTGCCCCCATGTGAACACAAGATGGCCATCAAAAGATGGCCAGCAGGGGAGGGCAGTTGGGAGGGACCAGGCCTGCAAGGGAGGGCAGTTGGGGGCGATCAAGCCTGCAGGGGAGGGCAGTTAGGGGTGACCAAGCTGGCAAAGGAGGGAAGTTGGAAGCAACCAGGCCTTCAGGGAAAGGCAGTTGGGAGGGACCCAGGCCTGCAGGGGAGAGCAGTTGGGGGGGACCAGGCCTGCAGGGGAGGGCAGTTAGGGGTGACCAGGCCTTCAGGGAAAGGCAGTTGGGAGGGACCCAGGCCTGCAGGGGAGAGCAGTTGGGGGGGACCAGGCCTGCAGGGGAGGGCAGTTAGGGGTGACCAGGCCTGCAGGGGAGGGCAGTTGGGGGGGACCCAGGCCTGCAGGGGAGAGCAGTTGGCGGGGACCAGGCCTGCAGGGGAGGGCAGTTAGGGGTGACCAGCCTGCAGGTGAGGGCAGTTAGGGGTGACCAGGCCTGCAAGGAAGGGCAGTTGGGGGCGATCAAGCTGCAGGGGAGGGCAGTTAGGGGTGACCAAGCTGGCAGAGGAGGGAAGTTGGAAGCAACCAGGCCTTCAGGGAAAGGCAGTTGGGAGGGACCCAGGCCTGCAGGGGAGAGCAGTTGGGGGGGACCAGGCCTGCAGGGGAGGGCAGTTAGGGGTGACCAGGCCTGCAGGGGAGGGCAGTTAGGGGAAAACAGGCTGGCAGGGGAGCAGTTAGGCATCAATCAGGCGGGCAGGGAGTGGTTAGGGGGTGATCAGGCTGACAGGCAGAAGGAGTTAGGGGCAATCAGGAAGGCAGGAAGGCGAGCAATTGGGAGCCAGCAGTCCTGGATTGTGAGAGGGATGTCTGACTGCCCGTTTAGGCCTGATCCTACCTAAATGGGCAGTTGGACATCCCTCGACGGGTCCCAGATTGGAGAGGGTGCTGGCTGGGCTGAGGGACACACACCCCAGTGCACGAATTTCATGCACCGGGCCTCTAGTCCTATATAATAAAAGCCTAATATGCTAAGTGTCCAACGATTTGTTGGATTGGTTGACCAGCCGCTATGATGAACACTTACCACCAGGGGACAGACTCTCCAACTGGTAGGTTAGCTTGCTGCTGGGGATCGGCCAATGAGGGTTGGGGCAAGAGAGGCCAGACACACCCTGGAGCCCTCCCACAGTCCCTCCCAGCCCTGATCGTGCACCAGAGGGGTCCCTCAGCCTGACCTACGCCCTCTCACAATCTGGGACCCTTTGGGGGATGTTGGTTTTGGCTCGATCCTCACAGGCCCAGCCAAGGGACCCCATGGATGCACAAATCCGTGCACCAGGCCTCTAGTACTGTAATAAAAAGCTAGATTCTAACTTCAGATTTAAATTTCTCTTATATGTGTTATCTTCCCTGTGGCTTTTTACTTGGAAGCCACAATTACTTTATTATTGCTTAACAGCAGGAAGCCTTGTAAAGTTCAGTTTTGTGAGAGTGGGAAGCTCTCTTTGATTATCCTCCAGGATCCTAGGACTCTTTCATAAAACTTTGTTTTACTATTTTTATCTTGACTCAATTTTACACATTAAACTACATATTAAATACACTACCAACGCTGATTATTTAAGCAACTCTTGATAAGATCTTTTAGGAAGATACATATTTTTCATAGCAACGTACATAGTTCCATGGCAAATTCCAGGTGATGAATATATAATTGCTGTGCTTGCATTTTTCAATCCATACATCAGATAGTCTTTAAAATGGCCCACAATCTATATTCAGAGTTTGAATTATAAATACTAATGGTGCTTGTTGCTACTACCCTTAACATAAAATGTAAATAATCGGTTTTAACATGAGTCAAAATATTGCATATGAATAGATTGTTTTTTCTTTGAGCTCATGCACTATCTCCCTGTGTGATAGTATTGTGTGAAAACTTGGGGAGTCAACAGTACTATTATTTAAGGTGTTTTGTAAATGTGGTTAATATCCACAGTGACTTTAAGTAAAGATTATCCTCAATAATTTGAGTGGGCCTCATTCAATCAGTTGAAACCCTGAGAAGCAAAACCTGAGGTATCTCAGAAAAGAAATCCTGCCTGAGCTTTCAGATTATACGCTGACCCTACAATTTTAAAGTTAAGACTGCAACTTCAACCCTCTCTGGGTTTAAAGCTTGCCAATCTTACGATTGCATGATTTTGGACTTCCCATGACTTCCAATAGCCTGAGCCATTTCCTTAAAAAAATCTTTCTTCTAATTCTCTCACCCATCTTCTCTCTCAAGAATATATATATATATGTATATATTTGAGGCCCAGTGCACAAAATTCATGCACAGGTATGGTCCCTAGCAGCTGCCAGCTCCTTTCCCCCAGCTGCCTGCAGCCACTGCCAGCCAGGGTGGAGCTGGTCAGGGGGAGGGGCTGCAGGTGGTTGGCCAACTGGCCCCACCCCCTGGTCAAACTCCTGGTCGAGGGGACAATTTGCATATTAGGCTTTTATTATATAATATTTTATATATATATATATATATATATATATATATATATATATGCATATGCCCGGTGCACGGATTCGTGCACTCAGGGGGGGGTGAGCCCTCAGCCTGGCCTGCACCCTTCAGCAGTCCGGGAGCCCATGGGGAGTGGGCCTAAGCTGGCAGTTGGATATCCTTAGCACTGCCGCAGAGGCGGGAGAGACTCCCGCCACACAGCTGCGCTCACCAGCCATCAGCCCGGCTGGTAGCTGAGCGGCACTCCCCCTGTGGGAGCACACTGACCACCGGGGGCAGCTCCTGATTTATATTTTTATTTATTTTTTCTATCTCAAGGCCTCTGTACATTTTGACCACTATTAATTTCGCTAGGAATATGGGGCTAGTTTCTTCTCATCTTCAAATCTCAATTCAATTATTATCTATTCAGTAGGGTCTTCCCTGACTATCCTATCTAAAGGCGTTTTCATTCCTCTTACTTTGTTTTAATGTTTACTTTTAGAACCCTTGCCCCTATGTTACATTAACTTACTCATAGGTTTATGGTCTCTCCTCACGTGTAAAATGTGAATATAAGATGAAGACCCTTCTCTACTTAAGTTTCACATATCTAGTCATCTAAAGTTATTCCAGCACAGTATATTCTGTGAAAAAATGAATAGATAAAATGAATGTAATGTAAATAAATGGATAAAATGAATGTATTGTAAATAAACTAGAGGCCTGGTGCACGAAATTCGTGCACTGGGGGGGGGTGTCCCTCAGCCTGCCCGGCGCCCTCTCACAATCTGGGACCCCCAGGGGATGTAGCAGTGCGCCAAGCAGCAGGTGGCCAGGGAGGAGCCAGAACCGGGGCTGGGCACTGTGCTGCTCATGCTCATCCTGGTCCGCTGAGCCTACTGCTGCCGCCGCTCAGTAGTGCTACCATGGAGTTGGGAGAGGCTCCCACTGTCGCATCTGTGCCTGCCAGCCATGAGCCCGGCTTCTGGCTGAGCGGCGCTCCCCCTGTGGGAGTGCACTGACCACCAGGGGCAACTCCTGTGTTGAGCATCTGCCCCCTGGTGGTCACTGCGCATCATAGCAACTGGTCAACTGGTTGTTCTGGTAGTTTCACTGTAATGGTTGCTTAGGCTTTTATATAGATAGATATAGATAGATGATAGATAGATAGATAGATAGATAGATAGATAGATAGATAGATAGATAGGAATTAATGAGGTGTCTTGTATATCCTATTAAGGAGTCTATGTGATCCAATGGCAAGTGATAAAAATAATGTTAAAATATCAAATTATTTTGTAGCTGATTATTTTAGCAGTGTGGAACATGCAATAGAAAGAGAGAGTATAAGTTCAGGGAAATATAAGAGATGTTGCTAGCACATATTTTTCAAAGTATGTAATACATGGTTAGTTTTCTATAAATGTTAGTTATTTTTATTAATATTTTCAGGCAGCATAGTGGAGTTTTCTCTGGAGAAGTAGTAACATTTGTAATAGCTAATTATCTATCTTTAATTAAATTGCTTTTAAGGGCATTTTCCAAATTGATGTGTCTTGGGACACTGAAACTTTGGGACAATAATTGAGTTTAAATTAATTTTTTAAAAACCCCTGTGGTTAAATAAATTTCTAAAATGTTTGAACAAAGATAAGCTGATTTCTTAAAACTGGACCACTATGTGTACTTTATATGCTAATGTTTAATGTAAATTTTTATAAAGTGGTATTTTATAGTGAGTTCTTAAATTCATATGGCCATTAACTCTTCCTCCACCCCTGACTAGTTACAAGATTACCATTTTGAAGGATACCAGTAGCTTGAGAAATACTGCTTCAGAATTGTGTTTGCATTCAGCCAACGCCATAAATCTTGGTTTCATCTTTCAACTGAACAGAGACAGCATATATTTTATGAGTTTTGTGCTGGTACATATGGTTTGAACATTTTAAAAAGTGGGTATGCACAGTTAATCCAGAGAATAGCAATATGACCAGGTTGCTCTTGGAATAAATGAAAATTATTGGACCTCACTAAACCCCAAACATTACTCTATTCTAAACTTGAGCTCATTATGTTTTTCTAAATAATTTCTGCTATTGTATTCTCATGTTCAGTTCCTGGCATCATCCAGAAATTTCAAAGCAGAAACTCAGCATTATTTTCCATTTATACTTTTATCTAATTTCTACATTTACAAAGCCTTATCAAAGCACTCTGGAGTTCAGAGTTAACATGTGAAGATCTAAGGGGTGCATGAACCTTTCATTACATAAAGAGACATTTTTGTTATGGAATATATTCTTATATCCAACTAGTGGCCTGGTGCACAAAATTTGTGCACTGCGGGGGGGGTTCCCTGAGCCCAGCCTGCACCCTCTTCAATCTTGGACCCTTCAGGGGACGTCTGGCTGCTGGCCGGCCCTGCCCCCCGATCACCCCGCCACTACCTCCAGTCACCTCCCTCTGCAGGGCAACTGGTGGGGCGATCGGGGGCCCCTGCTGGCACCCACCTTGGCTGGCCTGGGGCCTGAGGGCTGGGGGCAGCTCCTGCATTGAGTGTCTGCCCTGGTGGTCAAGTGTGTGTCATAGTGACCAGTTGTTCCACCAGTTGTTCTGCTGTTCAATCAATTTGCATATTAGTCTTTTATTATATAGGATGTCCCTATTCCAACTATGTGCACCCTTATAAAAGCATTCTGTACACAGGGCTCTCCTAATGAATACCATTAGTGTTTTTGCCTGAAGGTCTGTTAAATCACCATGTTTACGAGGATATTTAGCCTGATAATATTCTTCTATTTTTAGATGTCCCAGGTGACAAAAGAAAATAGATCACAGGCATTCTTTTAAACAATTTCTTCCCAAAGACACCACCACCAGGGCGCCCACCAGGATCCCCCAGGTGAACACAAAGTTCTGGGACAGGTCTCAGGCTCTCAGAAAGCACCAGCAGTACCCTGCAAAGGTGCTCCAAGAGCAGCTGGAGGTGGGTGTGGTGGCAGGCAGCAGGCCCTCCGTGGCTGGTCAGGATCACAGCTCTGCACTGACTGCCAGTTTCCAGTGGGCACAAATAACCACTCAGAACCCTGTGAAGAGTTCTGTCACTAAGGTAACCAGGTACCTAGCAACCAGCCTGTTCAGTTGTGCTAGGGGAGCGGAAGACAGTAGGCCTAGAAAACAATGCTTAACTTGGCTCTGAAATAGGACATGATCACATTTCTACAGGCCCTGGGGCAGGAGAAGAGCGCTGATCAGAGATTGGAGATCAGTCACTGGCCTGCCTGGCTCCATAGCAGACCCAGGGGGTCAAAGCAGGGCCAGGCCACGTCCCTTTCAGTGCACAAGAGCCAGTCAGAAGTGCGCTGGTCCCTGAGTGAGGCCCGTTCTCACATAACATTTCCTGCTGCTGCAGGGATGCCCGCTGCTGCCCAGAAAGGTCCCAGGACTGTCCCTCCTCCGAGGCTCCCTCTATCCTTGTGTGTGGTCACTGTGGACAGGCAGGGGCCCAGGACTC
Organism: Plecotus auritus; assembly: GCF_963455305.1. Lineage (NCBI taxonomy): Eukaryota > Metazoa > Chordata > Mammalia > Chiroptera > Vespertilionidae > Plecotus > Plecotus auritus. The sequence continues at coordinate 21,068,441 of NC_137777.1, read as the reverse complement.
AAGGGAGTATAAACTAAGGGACCTGGATTCCAGCCCTAACATCTCCGAAGAAACCATTTAAACTGGGAGAGTCTTACAATCATGGAGTCTGTGGAGTCAGCATGTCCTGTTCACGTTTTCTTGAAGGGGTGACTCTGCTCCTGGGTGACCCTGTGACCTGGGCTCCTTCCCTAGTGTGCCCCTGCTGTCATCAGCCTTCGCCACCCAAGGTGGCCCCAGGAAGCTTCTCCAGTCCACTGAATCATCTCCACAAGTGGCCTCTGGGAAGGGCGTTTCCTTCCTGTGACTCAATTTGCCACCTTTTACATCATGAAGCAATATCTCATTTTCCTAACATCTCTGTGGCAGACCCAGGTCCAGCCTTTTAGTCTACCCCTGGGGACTCTGCCATTTTAACTCCTAATCACTGATATAATTCATTTTGTTGGTATCCAGCAGTATGTGTTAAAAAGAGACACCACATTACTTGTGTATACAGCCCCCCCCCCCCACCGCCACACACACACACACACACTAAAAGAACTATAAGAAATGCAATCCTCCAAATTATTCACTGCCTTTTAAAATAACTCCAGTATGAGGACTGTAACCAATATCTTGGGAGAAAAAAAGCCAAAATAATAAATACAGTTGTAACACAAACTAGATACTACTTTATCTTTGATTCTCTGGCTGATAACATCAACTTAAAATGTGATAAAATAAAATTGTCTGCTTTGATCTGAAGCTGGTTTATGTAATTTCAACATCAATATCCTTCAGGCCTGGTGCTCCCAGTCATGGCTTTCATTAGAATAACACAGTAAAAGTTGGGCAGAAAATTAAGCAGCCATTCAATGTAATATATACCTTAAAAGCTGGCTTCCAGTTGTTACACATTACATGAGAGGAGATGAAGATTCATTAAATGATTGCAGAAATGAGATAAAGAGAACATTAAAGAATATATCTGGTAAATATATTCTTTCTTGATTTATTGCTTAATTTACTCTCCTCGAAAAGATAAAGTAGAACATTTTGTTACCTTACACAAGCAGTTTTAAGGATTAAAAGAGAAAATTAACTGCTGGAGATTCTTTATGGAGCTGATAAATTCTTAATCAATAAATAACATTATAAAGGGATATGAGAATGTTTGTCAGATGTTATGCTTTTTATTATTAATTTATGATTTCCCACATGTACTGAGATAGAAAACAGTGGTATTTGCTCAAAATTAAAATAATATATGATACCTGGCATTTTTACAGTATTTTCATCACTATTACTCAAAAATCCCTTTTATTATAAACATTACATATATATACACACACACACATATATATATATATATATATATATATATATAGAGAGAGAGAGAGAGAGAGAGAGAGAGAGAGAGAGGAAGAGAGAGAGAGAATAGAATATAGATGAGTCATTTTTAAATGGTTATAATTTAAAAAGCTGAGAAAAAAACAATGGTGAAAATCCTCCATTCTCTAAGAATGATATTACAGGATCAGAAGTTCTGACAACTAAAATATATATTAAATTCACTAAGAAGCATCTATCTTCATTTGTATTTTTATTATTATTTTATTAGAAACCAACCAATCATTTTGGACTTTTCTACTGAAAAGAAAAATTAGTTCATATAAATAATATTTCTCAAACAACTTCAATCATTGAACTTCCTAATTCTTCAATACATAATACATTCTATAGTTGATATTAGTATGGGCCCATATTAACATTTCTTAGCGATAGTTTTTGTTGTATATCACTGCATATAAGCCAACCCTTAAACTTTGTGGGTTCTGTGGTGTAATTGGGCTCAGCTATATGGTTCTTGCTTGGGTTTTTTCATTAATTTGCAAATTGATGCCAGGTAGAGAAACACTCACCTGAGATTATATAGGACTAGATGTTCAAGATGTTAAACCCCCATGGTGATGTTAGCTGAGGGCTCTGAGCTCAGCTGTCAGTGTTGACCAGATTACACCCCCATTTGAGCTTCTTATAGCATGATAGATGGATTCCAATAGGAATGTCATGAGAGGGAATTGTCTAAGAGTGAGCATATCTCTAATAATAACAGCATAATAATGCTAATTAGACAGGACATCCTTCTGGATGACCGCTGGATGAAGCCAGGGCTGTGAAGGCTGTGGCTGGTAGGGCCGAGCCCCTTGCACAGATGTCGTGCATTGGGCCTCTAGAATGTACTGAAAAGCCAAGAAGGCCTAACCTGGAGCTCTGATGAATATCACTACTTTAAAATGGGCACACACAAAAATACATCTGAAAAGGGAAAGTAAACCGGAAGTGTAGGAAGAAATCAAGAATGTTATTTTGCCATGGGAGAACTTGGACATTGCTACTGAAAGGTCAAGTGAAATAAGCATTACATTCTGTGCTTGGCAACAGGTAGATTATTGCAGACTTGTGAAACCAGTTATAGCACATGGAATAAATGGTAAAGTGTAGAAAACTGCAGATGACTTTCAAATAGAGGAGAGGGTTAAGTTTGCAGTGAGAGAGGACATATGCTAAAGAATTTCATCAATGTTTTATTTGGCTTTATTTGTTTTGTTTTGTTTGCAGATTTTGTTTTCTTTGTTTCAAGAAAGAAGTGGCATGCTGGTAATACTGATAAGGGGAAACCAATGAACAGAAATGTCAACATGAGAGAAAAAATAAGATCTATGACTAAATATCTAAAAATCTTCATAAATGTGCACATTATGCTGTGAAAACATTGTTATGATAGTAACTTGCAAAGATGTTTTGTTCAGAAATCACCCACTGTGGTTGAATTCTATTCTAATATAGGTTACAAGTGAAAATTTCCCAATTTATATATCTTTCTTTTTTCTTTTAGGATCAAATATAATTATCCTTATTTTCATTTAGAGATTATTTCCTGGTGTTTATTTTTCCTATTTGAAATTTATATACATGTTCTCAGATTTTCTTTTTTCTGAAAGACTTTCTTGTAAATAAAGGAAACATTTGGGATAAAAGCAGAAACCTTATCCTATCTAATAAAAGAGTAATATGCAAATTGACCGTACCTCCACTACACCCACAAGCCACGACCACCAGCTATGCCCACCAGCCAATCAGGAGCAAGTATGCAAATTAACCCAACCAAGATGGTAGTTAATTTGCATATCCAGGAGTACAGCGAAGACTGAAGACAGCGTAGAAGGAAGCCAAGCGTTGCAGAAGGGAGCGAAGCTGCAAAGAAGCAAGCAAGTAGGGCTGCGGAGAAGGGAGGGAAGCAGGCGAGGCGGGGGAGAAGGGAGGGAAGCAGGCGGGGCAGCAGGGAAAGGAGGGAAGCAGACTACCGCAGGAAGCCCTATTACAGGAATCTTCCTGCAACGGGCCTCTAGTGTTATTATATAAACTAGAGACCCAGTGCACGAAATCATCACACACGGTAGCCCACCACTGCTTGCAGCCCCGCCCACCTGCCTGCTGCCCCACCATGCTCGTAGTATTGCCCACCCGCCTGCCACTGCTCACCACGCTCGCTGCCCCGCCCGCCCCCTTCATGCCTTGCTGTGATTAGAGCCTGTGGGCCACGGGGGAGGGACCTAGAGGTGCTCAATGCACCTCATGGTGACCTGTCATTTAGTTGTTCTGTTCATCATGGATACTGGCTTTTTATATATATAGATTACATCAAAACAATAAACACAGTTGAATTTGCTGAATGTTACAGATATTGAACATAATAAAATACCATTTAGTGTATTAAAATAAACATAATGAATAGTAGTAAGATGTATTCCATGTCAAAGATATGAATTATAAATACTTTATAATTACTTATATGACCTCTCATTTTAAGAATACATATGAACATTAATCAAAGTGACATTTTGCTTATACTGTTGTGATAGATGATGATATTGGTCTATTTTCGTTGATTAGTGTATATATATGTATAATATAATTATTAATATTTATACAAAATTTTACTGACTCTTATTATACTCAGGCAATAGGCATATTTTCATTAACAAACAATCTTAAATTACTTGTGAATGGGGATACACACCACAGAATGAGGATAGCAGAGTCAATGAAATTTTAGGTGATCTTTTCACATTATCCCTTAACTTCTAAAGCTATTGTCAGTAGATTACAAATACTTTGCCTATATTATTTGCCTGGTTGAAAGATTGTGATATCAATGACTTTCCTCCAAGAATGTCAACAAGATTGACTTAGAAATCTGTCATACAGGAGCTATGAAGCTTTTGTTAAATTAATTCATTATAAACATTTCACACCAAAGCAAAGAGTTCACATTTTCTCATTTTAATACTTTGCCATAAAATAAGTTGAGATCAGAGACACGTGAATTAGTTTATCGTAGATGATACAGCCACAGCTTATCCAGCTCCACCCAGAAAATCAACCAGGGAATCCATGAACAAGAAGATAGAGATTTTAGTTAAGAAGTTTCAGAGTGGCTTGTTGAGAAGCAAATGCCAGCTGCTACTTTGGAAAGGGATACACTGGACAAAACATATGCACACATAATAGCTTTAATTTAAATTATCTAAAAGTTTAATTTCAATGGATGTTTATTTTATGCTAATTTTGATTGATTTATTTTATTTTATATTGTTATATTTGTTTTCACTGCAGCTTGGGGGAGAGTCCAGATGTCATTGTTGAAAGTTTAGTTGACCTAATATGTTAATAAATACCATTTACAGTTTTTCCTTTAAAAGTACATTTCATTTTTCTCTCCCTTTGTGTTAGTCACTAACCAAGTAAAAATAAAAGTCTAACATTAATAAAAACAAAGAAAATAGTTTTATTCAAAGCTCTGATAGTCATTGTCTAAAGTTAAGCAAAATAGTGTCACGTAATTCAAGCACTGGTTTAACGAGAAAGAGAAATACAGAGGAAAACATTAATATAGTAATATATAGAGAAATATATAACAACATGGGTAGACTAATTAAACATTAAAAGAGCTCTTTCTCTCTCAGTGAAATACATATATTTTAACTGCACTATCTACTGTAAATCTTATAAAATAACTGATGCCTAGGAGATGGAGTGCACCTTATTTGAATGGCTTGTTATGATATATTCTACATGTTCAATGTCATTTTCTGCTAAGTGATGAATTATAGAAGTAAACCCTTACATAAACTATAGCAACTAATACTATTATGATTAGAATGACATTGAAATAAATTAGTAAAGGGAAAGCTTTATAAGTTTCATGGCATAGAAAGGAAAAGTAGGTATAAATAACTAATGTACACTCAGATATTAATTTTATTAAAATGTAAAATATGAGGCATAAAAATATTACTTCTTAGATAATATATAAAATAGTATTAGATTCATGCCTTTAATGTAGAAAACTATACCAGGAGAATGACATGAATGAAAATAGACTTTTTGTTGTACATATTTGCTGGAAAATATAAGAATGTAATAATAGAATTATAGTAGAAAGCACTTGGGTATGGAAAAAGTAAGAAAGTAACAAAATCTATACTATCCAAGAGGTTGGTTAGGTAAACTTAGTTTTCTAATTGCAATATTGATTGGGGAATTAGAATATTTAATGTGTTTTTGATGTGTCATCCTATATAATAAAAACTCTAATATGCAAATTGACTGAATGGTGAAACGACTGGTCGCTATGACATGCACTGACCAGCAGGGGGCAGACGCTCATAGTAGGAGCTGCCCCCTGGTGGTCAGTGCCCTCCCACAGGGGTAGCTCTGCTCAGCCAGAAGCCAGGCTCATGGCTGGGCAGCGTCGGTGGTGGGAGCCTCTCCCACCTCTGCTGCAGGCAGGTGGTAAGGAGAGAGGGGTCCCAGACTGAGAGAGCCCAGTCTGCGAGAGGGATGTCTGACTGCACAACCCAATCCCCAGCAGGCAGACATCCCCCACGGGGTCCCGGTCTGAGAGAGGGCGCAGGCCCGGCTGAGGGCTCCCCTCCCCGCCGCCTGCAGAGTGCACAGATTTCGTGCATTGGGCCTCTAGTGTTAAAATAAATGGATAATTACTTGTTTTAAAATAAATGTCTCATTTTTTAGTTGTTGGTTTTGCTCTGCTGACATCAAAAAGTATATAGCACAACAATGTAGTTACTTGGAAAGTGGGGATTGATCTTGGCAAGGAAGAAATTGATTATAATAAGAAAAGATAGACTATAACTTGAATAGAACCTATAAGATCTGAAGTTGTGTTTGACTCCTAAATACAATTCCCATTATTACATATGGGTCTAGGCATTAGATAATGATGTTGACAAAATATGTTCTTAAAAATTATTAGACAAATATACATAACAAATAAACAAAAACCTCATGCATATTGATGTTCATTTGTGCATTTCTTATCATAACCAGGAACTGAGGTCTTCTCTACTCCCTTTTACATTCAACATTAGTAAGTTTGCCACTGTACTTCAGTTCTATATTATGTTCAAAGTTACTCTTAAATGTTCCTTAATTTTCAGGATCTTCAGATTATATTGAAACATCTACATGATAAAATTACATAATAGACAGTGCAGGTTTTTGAATAAATAATGTCATAGCAGCTAAATGATTTATCAACTAAAAAGCTAATTCAATAAATAGGCGGGGGAGAATCAGTAGCTCATCACTTGTAAACCTATTGCATGAGCCTGAAATGAATAGAATTCTTTGACCAGTTTTTTAAAAAATTAAAGGATGGCTATTTCTATGAAAGATTATTTGCTTAACCAGGTAAGTGTTATAGTCTGAGTTTTAACTGATATTTTTGGTGGCATCTCTTTTACTCCCTTGAGTAAAGAAAAATAATAATCTATGAAAGCAACAAGGTAAAATTAAAGAAATCCAATCAGATTAAATTACTAATGTCTTATTAAGTTGCCACTATTCTTAGTAATCCTATTGGTGTCAGAGGCTGTTATTATAAGCCTATTGTTTGTGATTATTATGGATGTTATATCATATTAAAAGAGTTTACATCACATTAAGAAAGATAAATATTAATGTTATATCAAGTAGATTTTTAAAAATATTTTTATACCTATTTTTTATTGATTTCAGAGAGGAAGGGAGAGAGGGAGAGAGATAGAAACATCAATGATGAGAGAGAATCATTGATCAGCTACCTTCTGCACACCCCATTCCCCACACTGGGGATGGAGCCCGCAACCCAGACATATGCTCTGACAGGGAATCAAACCATGACCTCCTAGTTCATAGGTCAACGCTCAACCACTGAACCACACTGGCCGGGCTCAAGTAGATTTTAAATATTAAAGCATTTCTATGACTGATGAAGTTATTTTCAAATTCATTCTTCTGAATCATACTAGTAGTCATACATTTAAAAAATTTTTTTCTAAGTATACACAGTCAACTACGTATAAGATAATTTTGGAGTTTATATTTTATTTCTTAGTAGAATCTTATTAAATGTTGCATATTATTATGATCATGGAAGTTATCATATCATGAACAATCAAGTATTTTCATCTCTCTATCACAGCTTCAATAAATAATATTGTATCAATAATTTAAATTAAATCCATGATCAAGAGCATCTAAAATATAAAAATGAACAGGTTCTGTTTTGGTATGCTCAGTTATATATCTCTAAAATACATATGTTGAGATATACATTATATAATTATATATGACATATAATTATACATTACTAGAGGCCCAGTGCACAAAATTCGTGCGCAGGGGGGTGTGTCCCTCAGCCCAGCCTGCAACCTCTTCAATCTGGGACCCCTCGAGGGATGTCCGAAAGCCCGTTATGGCACGATCCCTCGAGGGGTCCCAGATTGAAGAGGGTGCAGGCTGGGCTGAGGGCCACCCCCCCCTCCCCTGTGCACGAAATTAGTGCACTGGGCCTCTAGTAATATATAATTATATGTCATATATAATTATATAATGTATAGGCCTGGTAGGATCGGGTCTAAATGGGCAGTCAGACAGCCCTCTCACAATCCAGGACTGCTGGCTCCCAACTGCTCCCCTGCCTGCCTTCCTGATTGCCCCTAACTGCTTCTGCCTGCAAGCCTGATCACCCCCTAACCACTCCCCTGCCAGACTGATTGATGCCTAACTGCTCCCCTGCCAGCCTGTTTGCCCCTAATTGCCCTACCCTGCAGGCCTGGTCCCCCTTAACTGCCCTCCCCTGCAGGCCTGGTTCCCCCAACTTCCCTCCTCTGCCAGCCTGGAGATCCCTAACTACCCTCCCCTGTAGGCTTGATCACCCCCAACTGCCCTCCCTTGCAGGCCTGGTCCCACCCAACTGCCGTCCCTTGCTGGCCATCTTGTGGTGGCCACCTTGTGTCCACATGCTGGAAGCCATCTTTGACCACATGGGGGCAGCCATCTTATATGTTGGAGTGATGGTCAATTTGCATATTACTCTTTTATTAGATAGGATAGAAGCCTGGTGCATGGGTGGGAGCCAGCTGGTTTGCCCTGAAGGGTGTCCCGAATCAGGGTGGGGGTTCCCTTGGGGCATGGGGCAACCTGGGCGAGGGTCCTATGGTGATTTTCAGGCTGGCCACATCCCCCAGCAACCCAAGAAGAGGCCCTGGTATCTGGGATTTATTTATCTTCTATAATTGAAATTTTGTAGCCATGAGCAGAGGCCAGGGCCGGCCAGGGTAGGGTGGGAAGCTTGGCTTCCTCCATCAGCGGGGGCAACCCAAGCCTCTTGCTCTCTCCAGCTCCATGGCTCCTGCCATTTTTGTTGGGATTTATTTATCTTCTATAATTGAAACTTTGTAGCCTTGAACGGAGGCCAGGGCTGGCCAGGGCAGGGCAGGAAGCTTGGCTTCCTCAATCGCCAGGGACAACCCAAGCCTCCTGCTCTCTCCTTGGCCGCAGCTATCTTGGTTGGGTTAATTTGCATACTCGCTCCTGATTGGCTGGTGGGCGTAGCGGAGGTATGGTCAATTTGCATGTTTCTCTTTTATTAGTGTAGATATGTTAAGGCAGTGGTCAGCAAACTGCAGCTTGCAAGCCACATGCGGCTCATGAGCCGCGTTTTGCTGCTCTGTTTACTAATGAGTTTGCTGACCACTGTCTTAAGGTAATGTTGAGATGTCATATACATATATATTCATATATATATATGTTGAGGTAGTTTGAAATGTCTCATATATTATATAAATATGTCAAGGTATATGTTTGAGTGTTGAAGCACTCTTTATGATAAAATATTCCAATGATAAAAGGATAATTAAAAAATTCAGCATTACAATTTTCTTGAATCACCAATAAACGGCCTTCTTGACTTTATCAAATCTCAAAGGGATGTATTAAAAATTTTAAGAACGAAGTATCTTACAGATGTTTCCTTATCCTTAAATTTATAATATTCTACATGGATTTAGGGTTTTTTTTCTATATTTAGTATTTGCCTCTTCAGTTTTCCTTGGCAATAGACCATAGTCATAGCATATTTAACATTAAAGATGTTAACTAATCTAGAATTTTATTAAAGTTTCATAGCATATAATAAGTTTTACATTTGCTAATGCATAGAATGTAGTCCTCCTGCTTAGAAATTGACAAAACAGTTTGTCATACTGTGATTGAGCCAAACTACTCAACACATGCACTGCAATGACTATTTTGTTAGTCTGCTGCATTTCCAGTAACTTTGGGAAGCCATAAAAATGTTAGTTTTCAAGAGAAATTACCTTCAAAAGAAATCAATTACTTGTTTGTATGATGAAGCTGATATTAAATAAGGAGGCCCAGTGCAATTTAACTGTTTGTCCACAAACTCAAGGGTGACTATATCCAATTTACTAATTGCTTTGATATCTGTTGTGAAGAATAAATGACTATATGCCTCTACAGAGAAAAAAAATATAAGAAATTATGAAACTATTACACTCAGTATTCCTGGCCATGCATAAATACTTCATGCAGTAAGAATAACATTTAAATAAGAATTGAGTTAAAGTTAAGCATAAGTATGTTTAAATTGTGGAGAATTAAACTTCTCAGGAGATTGATTGTTCTTAATAGAATCCTCCTTTGAACTAACATAACAGATGGTAAGAGAGCTAATATGGCCAATAATCTAAACTTCAAAAAGAGCAAATATTTGTTTAAATATATTTTTAAATAGTCTTTCATTTATAATTGTATATTAACTGGAGAGGAAACTGTCCAAACTACTATAAAGTAGTGTTCCCACACTGAAAAATAATATAAACAATAGATTTTAGTATAAAACTAGAAGCCCGATGCTCGAAGATTCGTGCTAGAATGGGCTTTCCTTTCCCTGGCTGCCAGCACCGCCTTTCCCCTCTGGCCCAGCCACTTTCCGCTTAGACCCCGGAGCCACCTCTTTCCACTCCGGCCCCTCCTTCCCACGCTGCCAGAGGCCCTGAGAGACCGGGGGTGGGGCAGAACGCCTGCGTCGTCGCCATGGCGATGATGCAAGCGCACTGCCCCTGTCACTTGGCAGCTGAGTTTGCAAATTAACCGCCATCTTTGTTGGGTTAATTTGCATATCACTCCTAATTGGCTGGTGGAGTAGCAGAGGTACGGTCAATTTACATGTTTGTCTATTATTAGGTAAGATGCCTTCATAAACCTATAAACCCTGGGAGAAAAAAGAAATGTGCCAAGTTTAAGAAAAAGGGTAATCATCTGACTCAATGTGAGGTTGAGTGTCAGGATGATTGATTAAGATATGCTTATCCTGTTTTTATGAATCATATAGGTGAGGGCCAAAATAGAACTTATTTTGATAATTTCCAGGCCAATTAAAAAATCTGAATTGCTGATGCAACACTTTGAGACTGATTTTATATGTTCTGAAAAGTAGAGAAATATGTTTCTTCCTAGGCACTTAGTTAAAATTCTATTCATCACAGATAACTTACTGAACTACCTACTAAAGCTGCAATGTAATATCGGATATTAAGTAAATGTTAGTTATTTCTATTAATCCCACGAAGTCAGTTCCAATGAACAAAATGAAGCTACTTTGAACTTAAATAGCAAGTGCTTGGCAAAAATTTCACCAAGTGGCTGAAAGTGATATGAAAGTTCTGACTAACTTATAAGTATATGACATAAAATTAGAAGAATTATTATATTTTTAATATATTTTATTGATTTTTTACAGAGAGGAAGGGAGAGGGATAGAGAGTTAGAAACATCGATGAGAGAGAAACATTGATCAGCTGCCTCCTGCACACCCCCTACTGGGGATGTGCCCTCAACCAAGGTACATGCCCTTGACTGGAATCGAACCTGGGACCCTTCAGTCCGCAGTCTGATGCTCTAGCCACTGAGCCAAACCGGTTAGGGCAGAATTATTTTTTTTTAAATGTCCACAGAAACCTTAGTGAATTTGAGAGAGGGTGTTGAACATTTATATACATGCAGTTAAAAAAATAAATGTAGTATTACTGAATTTTATTGGATTTGTAGTATGTGTTAGACACTCTAGACATCTCATATGAAGTATCTTAATAAATCACATACATACATTTAAAATTAGTCATTAACTGTCAAAATATTTTCAAAAACATGTTGGGTATAAGTTGGAAAATAATGTTTTCATTAATTTTTCATGTTTATACTGTTTGATTTGCCAGAAACACCTGCAGTGCATATTTATACACAACATATAACTTACAATATTTAGGATTTATAAAACAAATCTTTTAAATTATATGCAAAAAAAATTTGTATTTGCTGCAAAAGTATGTCCTTAAACTTTTTCTGCTGCTTTAGGCTTCTTGTTTGTTTGTTTTCTTCTTAAGAATCTCAGGTCTTAAAAGATCCTGAGAATATCATCTCATTAATCTGTGAAACTTTTTGGTGACCTTCCAGACAAATGTTTTAGTGTTCATTTCACAGATGGAGAAACTTGGATAGAGAAAGGTTAATTTGTTTGTGTAAGTTGACACATCATGTCAATTGCTTTGTTCTTAGAAGAATTTCATGTTCTTGACTTGTTGGCTATTATACTATCCACTATATCATTTCCACAACATTGAGAGACAAAGTCACTCAGAACAGAATAAAATAACCTTATAATTAATTACTTGGCCTCAATCAGACTTTAGGCCTGTGGCTACTTTCCCCCAACATCTTCTATTGCTGATTCTAATATTTGTCTTTTATCCCATGGTCTTTAAAAACACACAACAGAAGGAACAACTGAATAAAAATATGATAAGAAAATATTGTTTTAGTTATTGTCTTAATATAATCACTTTCTTGGGAGAGTCTAAAAGAGGAGGTCAGGGATTCAAAAAAATTATCTCTCTTAAGAAATGTAACAAAATTGAATAGGATTAATTCTATTCTCTCTGGAAACAAGATGAAGTGGATGATAGTGGATAAAATAAAGTAGTTTTGCTTTTACTAGTATGCAGCCCAACTAACCATTCAAAGATCCATATAAACAAACAAAATATTATTTTTATATACTTAAACTTCTTTATAAATGGAGTAAAAATTTAAAATTTCAAAAAATACCCTTCATCTCTGACAAAGCACAGTAAATGTAATTTTCAGTGCTGTCAAATATGACCAATGTAAGCATATGAAAATATGTGTTTTTTTTCATCTAGAAATAATCTAAGATCAGGTTTATAAAACTTGTCATAAAATCAATTATCAATCCTGAATCTAACTGACAGCCTTTAAAAAGCTCTTATTTTTAAAGTAGTTAATTTTTCTGCTTGGCAATAATATTTATTCATGTTATATTAAAAGAAGTCATGTTGCATAAACTTCTCCTGGGAATATAACTGGGAATTAGGGCTACATGTCAATTAAGAGACTCACAAGTAAATTACTTATTTATATTTAAGTCTTATTTTCCACATCTCCTATGTGCAATAGAATTGGAGACTGGATGGATAGCTGGCTCTAAGATATCATCTTAATATCTTTAGCACAGTTTCAGTGTTGGAGTGGAGAAGAGTATGGTATCAAGGCTTCAAGTGGTGTATGGATTCATGAATTTAAGGCCAGGGGAAGAAGAAACAGTCAGAAGTCACTATGAAAGGCTATGCAACAATTTTTTCACTACCATCCAAAGCCCTCTAGACCCTGCACATTGTTACTTGTTCTTTGCCATCACCATAAAAAACATATGTCTGTACAGAAGAAGTGATGTATAGGCAGAGAATGGAGAATTTTGAGTGCAGTGAAAATACTGTGTATGATTCCATAACAATGTTATTATACATTTGCTCAAATCCATAGACTGTACCAACTAAGAGTAAAGTATAAAATAAACTATGGACTTTAGGTGGTTATAATGTGTCAATATAGTTCCCTCAGTTTTAAGCAATGTACCAGTTTGGTGAGGGACATAATGGGAGACCCTATGCATGTATGGTGGCAGGGGGACATATGGGAAATATCTGTACCTTACCCTCATTTTTTTATGAACCTTAAACTTCTCTAAAGTATTTTCAATTAAAAAATTATAAAGATAAAGGAGAAAGACAGGAGGAAGAAGAAAGAAAAAAAGAAAGACAGGAAGGAAGGAAGGAGGGAAGGAAGGAAGGAAGGAAGGAAGGAAGGAAGGAAGGAAGGAAGGAAGGAAGGAAGGGAAGGAAGGAGGGAAGGTAGGGAAGAAAAAAATTAGAAAGTAAAGAAAGATATGCTTGCGATAGCCCACTGGTCTCAAAATGAGGAGGAAATACATAAATAGCTCTTAGCTAACCCTCATATGCATGAGCAAGAAGAGCCAATATCACCTGAGCCCAATCTACATAAGCTGTCAATAAGTCAAATCAAAAATTCATAAGTCTCATAATAAATTTGGAATACTGTTAAGACACCTAATTAAATTACCCCACACCCTGTCCTACAACTCTGCAATCCTATCTAATAAAAGAGTAATATGCAAATTAACCATCACTCTGCTACACCCACAAGCCACGCCCACCAGCCAATCAGGAGCAAATATGCAAATAAACCCAACCAAGTTATGGCCACAGAGAGCAGGAGGGAGGCTTGAGTTTCCCCAGCGATGGAGGAAGCTAAGCTTTCCGCCTGCCCTTGCCGGCCTAGGCCTCCACTCAAGGCTACAAAGTTTCAATTATAGAAGATACATAAATCCAAAAAAAAATGGCTACCGCCATGGAGCAAACAGAAGGCTTGGCTCCGCTCCAGGCTACAAAGTTTCAATTGTAGAAGATAAATAAACCCCAGATACCAGGGCTTCCGCTTGGGTCACCAGGGGGTGTGGCCGGTCTGCAAACCACCACAGGCCCCTCGCCCAGGCTGCCCCATGCCCCAAGGAAACCCCCACCCTGATCCGGGACAACCTTCAGGGCAAACCAGCTGGCCCCCACCCGTGCACCAGGCCTCTATCCTATCTAATAAAAGAGTAATATGCAGATTGACCATCACTCCAACACACAAGATGGCTGCCCCATGTGGTCAAGGATCCTGCCCCCATGTGGACACAAGATGGCCGCCACAAGATGGCCAGCAAGGGAGGGCAGTTGGGAGGAACCAGGCCTGCAAGGGAGGGCAGTTAGGGGGGACCCAGGCCTGCAGGTGAGGGCAGTTAGGGGTGACCAGGCCTGCAGGGGAGGGCAGTTAGGGGCAAACAGGCTGGCAGGGGAGCAGTTAGGAATCAATCAGGCTGGCAGGGGAGTGGTTAGGGGGTGATCAGGCTGGCAGGCAGAAGCAGTTAGGGGCAATCATGAAGGCAGGCAGGCGAGCAGTTGGGAGCCAGCAGTCCTGGATTATGAGAGGGCTGTCCGACTGCCCGTTTAGGGCCTAAATGGGCAATTGGACATCCCTTGAGGGGTCCCAGATTGGAGAGGGTGCAGGTTGGGCTGAGGGACACCCCTCCCCCCCCATGCATGAATTTTGTGCACCGGGCCTCTAGTGTGTTTATAACTCTTTTCATTCTGCAGCAATAAAAAGAAGTGAAACCTTGGCATTTGGGACACCATAGATCAGCCGTGGGCAAACTACGGCCCGCGGGCCGGATCCGGCTGTTCTATCCGGTTCTCTTGCTCTCCCCTCCACTCCTTTACTTTGAATTTATATCAGTTCACACAAACACTCCATCCATGCTTTTGTTCTGGCCCTCCGGTCCAGTTTAAGAACCCATTGTGGCCCTTGAGTCAAAAAGTTTGCCCACCCCTGCCATAGATGGATTTAGAGAACCTTATGTTAAGTGAAATAAGTTAGGCAGAGAAAGGCAAATACCATATGGTTTTAATTATATGATAAATCCAAAAACAAACAAGCACAACAAAAATAGACTTATGGAAACAGAGACCAAGGGGATGGGTAGTATAAGAGAGGGGATGAGGAGAAGTGGCCCCACAATTTGAGTTAATATTTACAGGTTTTTCTTGTGTTCCTCACTTCTGTGCCCATAATTTTTCCCTGCCTTGTTAGTTAGCTCTTTGCCTTCAAGCACTTTATATTTTTTTACTGTGTTTGCTTTCTAATGGTTCTCAGAAGAACAATGCACATTTTTTGCAGAGCTAAGGGGAGAAAGGGGAGGAGAAACAGTTGGGCAAAACACAAAAACAAATAAAAGAAAGAGGAGTTAGTCCTGTTTCTTCCATTCTAGAAATATTTTTGAAGACTTACCTGGTGCCTGGCATGATGATGAGTGATGGCCAGAGAGTGATAAGCAAACTATTTTTTGTCTTCTTTATAGATGGTGAAAGAGAATGAGAAAAGAGATGGGACTTGAGAATGATAAAATATTTTAAAAAGCCATCACTAAGTTTGTTGTTCTTAATATTAGATTTTAAAAATAAATTCTAAGTAAGGAGGATAGCAACAGGATACAGAATATTTTGGTCTTAAACATAGATTCAAAGATTCCATCTTCATCTTTTAGGTAGTAAATACGTTTTAAATTTGAAATTATAGGAAAAGCTCCTAATTCAGGAAGCATAAACTGGCAGTGTTTGTATAGAATGGATTGGAGGGGGGAAAGACTCAATAGCAGGATGCAGTTTGCAGAAAGCCTTTGTATAAAATTAATTAAGTAGTTTCTGTGGGGATGGAAAAGAGAACACACTAGGGGAAAAATGTGAAGGTTGGTTGGGACATGGAGAGAAAATTTCATATGGACATAAAATTATGAGAGCTGTGAAGTTGAAATGTTCTACAATTACCAAAGTCATTTGGAATATAATGGGAAATGTATATATATTCAGAAGAGACTAAATTATTTTTTAATTGACTTAATGATTTGCCTTAGATTTTAAAACTTGGGATGGATCTATTTTATTAAAAATAAAAGTTGCAGTAAAATTTGGTAAGACATAAGGTGGTTATAGTGAAGTACATTATTATTGCTGCCACTTAGCAATTTGTGAGATGATAATTCTCAAAATAAAAAAGAATTCAGGTTGGAGTGGATTACTCGGTCCTAAAGGATATTTTATTGGGAAAAAATATGGTATTGTGCTGTTCAAATAAAACTTTTTAATGAGCTCTTTTTTATTTTACGTTGGTTTTATAGTTATTGAAAGCATTGATTTTATAGGGGTTTCAAAATTATTACTCCTGCTGCTACATTATAAACAGAAAGTGCATTAGTCTGAGTCACAGAGCTAACTTTGTTAAATTGGTTAATTGTGATTTAGCATGCACAGCTTGACTGTGAAAATAATTGTAATTTGCTTACATACATTATACAAAATTAAACCCAAGAATTTTTAGTAGCTGAAGGAAAATATTTTTATCATAGTGCATCTGTACAAGATTTATTCTAACACAAATTAATAATCCTATATACACAATATTTAACTCAATTTTTATCCCATGGATAATGGACATGGTGAATGTATTTCTGAATTAGTATTCAATAAGCATAATCTGAAGAGTTTAAACCAGCTTTCGGGGGAGAGAGCTTATTGAAAACTTTTATTTATTAATTAGGACCACCTTAGCTAATCTTTGGATATATTCTTGGATAGCAAATATTTTGAAAGGGGGTAATTTTATAACCAAATTCAAAATCTGGTTCTACCACTTTCTAATTACCAAACCCTACATTTTTAAAAAAATTTTAGTTTCCTTATTTGTAAAATAATGATAAGCAACATGGCCTACAAGGTTGCTTTGAAAATTAGTAGTGACATTTATAAAATAGAGATCACATAGCATGGGAGATTATGAGAGATTGATGGTAATAACAATATTAATGATACAATCAATATTTATTGAGCATTTTTGTGTAACAATAAAGTGTTTTATATATATGTTTGTCAAAATTTCTCAAAACAACTTTATGTGAAAAGTAGAATTTTAACTTTGATTTTACAGATGAGGAAATAGAGACAAAGTTTTGCATAATCAGTTTAAAGCTATGCTAACTGAAAAATAAGTGAAGATAGGATATAAAATCATGCTTGAATCAATTTGAGATTTAACCAAATTTATAGGTTTCTATGCCTATAAAATACATTCTCTCCATTTTACATCTTTCTAAATTTTATATCTGAATTTTGGAGATGACATATATTCTGCTTATCATGTTAGACATAAATATAGTATTCTCAAAGTCATAGAGTTGGGATCTTATCCAACTAATTTTAAATGCTGAATGCTAGGTAGACTCTCCATGTAATTATTACTTTAATTTTGTTCATATTTTTAAGTAATTTTATAATTTTCTATAGTTGTCAGTATTTGAGCTCCTGCCTTTTGAAACATTTTCTTTTTTTTTTTGCTTTGATATTTCCTTTAATTAAGCTCCATATTCCTTTTTATAAGATGCAAATACTGTCACGCTCTGGTGTCTACTTCAAAAATCCAATCTTAAACATTATAGTTACAATAGTCATATTAAACTTGAATTTTCTAATATGCTCATCACTGTATGCTCATTAGTTACTCTCTTTTCATTTAATCAAATCATTCAACATTTCTTGAATGAAATTAAAGAATAAAAATGCCAAAATTGTGTTGTCATCATTGCTTCCCTGCTTCCTCTAACTTGAAAATACAGTATATCTAGAATCTGATCATTATTCATTGTTACCTCACATATTCTATCATTACTGTTTTTTAGTCTTTTTACAAACAAGAGCAAGAGTGACCTGTCAAAACTGATAGATTCTGTCAAAACGCTAACATTCCCGTGACTTACAATCTCATGTAGTTAAATTCATTATCATTTTCTCTTCCTCTCCTTCTACCTCTCCATCCCCATCTGTCTGTTCTGCTTCCTGCTATGCCCACACTTATCTTCATTATTGTTCTCCACATATAGCACACACTGCATGATTCTAATTCAGGACATGTGTACAGGCAGCTACATATTCCTGAAACATTCTTTTTTATATCAGTGTGGTTCATTTGCCCTTATATTTTAAATCTTTTCCAAAAATTCAGTTTTTCTTTAATAAGACTTTTGTTTCCATTTAATCATCATCTGACATGCTATATACTCCCTTATTCATTTTTGCGTATAATCTAACTTCCCTAGTAGAACATGAAGAGCTAGAATTTTGTTTGTTTGTTTTTATATAAACACCTAGAATACAGCTGGACACACTGGAAAAAAAAACACTCAACACTCATTTGTTAAAAGAATATATTAATTTACTCTTTTTACTGAAGATTAAAAAATGTGTAACTCTCCAGATCATTGTAACCTCTTCCCAAACATATCATAACAAATAATATTCAAATAATTTAGGATGCAATTAACATAAATCTAACTCACAATATCCTATGTCAAAAGAAATGCATTTGCTTAATTAACTTGCAAAGGCAGCACTCTAATTAGGCTATCCATAGTCATTGGCTCCGAACCACTAAGACTCTCTTGCTCTCCCTGTAGATTGTTTATATTCTTTCCCATTGCAGAGTCTATCTCCAAATGGAAGAAACAGGGTTAGTTTCATAGGCATGAAACCTGTGCAGTTGGATTTGCTTCTAGCCTTACGGAAGTGATATAATTACATGCCAATAAAAATCATCCTTCTGTGCGAGTCTCAGAAAATTATTTTTCTGAAGATATCATAAGGACTCCACCCCCAGCACTCAGTGGGGAAAGGGATACCCTAATCTCCCAAATAGCAGTATATTACAGAGCAATAGAAAATAAATTAACTTCTGACATGCACCTTGGGTGTCATAGGCATAACTTTTAGGAAAATTATTCATACAAGAATTTGTCATTAGTCATTTCAATTATATTAAATTCAAAAACAGACCAAAGTAATCTGTTGTGAAAATCAGAAGAATGATGATCCTTGTGGGATTTACTGATTGGGGGCCTTCTGGTGCTGGAAACAGCCATACTAATAAAAGGGTAATATGCTAATTAGACCCAATGGAACGGATGTGTTCCGGGCAAAAGCCGCAGCGGCTGTGAGTGCCAAGGAGGGCTGGCAGCCACAGCGGGTGTCAGTGGCAGCAGCAGTGGGGTGATGGGGGCGGCGCCTTCCCCTGATCGGCTGGTCGCCTCCCATAGAGGGAGGCCAGACTGTGGTTTAGGCCCACTACCCGGAGGGCTCCCGGACTGAGAGGGGGCAGGCCGGGCTGAGGGACTGCCCCTCCAGTGCACAAATTTTCGTGCACCGGGCCTCTAGTTGTATATGTTTATCTGCACATGCATACACATATGTAAAGTATTTCCAACCATGCACTTTAGATTTTTTAAATTTATTGTTATCAAATGAAAAACAAGTAATATCCAAAAATGTTTATGTAACATTTACTTTTTTTTCATATTCAGCAGTATATATATGCCTACACTTTCATTCTAGCCCCACCTAGATTTTCTCAAGGACATGAAAGAAAAAATGGTGATCAACTCAAATTTAAAAATACACATATATAGGTTTACTTGAAATACTTGAACTTGAGCCCTCTCATAGGTTATTGAAGATTTTCATTACAGAACTGAGTCCCTGGACTCCTTTAGTTAGAGTTCTCAAGAAATGTATTTTTGACCCTCTCCCCATCCTGATATTAAAGTATCCAAGGGCTTTCCCCAAGTATCTTCTAAAAGAGACAAGTGAATTATTTTGTAAATATCAAATTATGAATACAAATAGCTCATTTTCCTTGTGTTTCTCCCCCAAAGTAGTGATAGAATACATCTACATAAACTCTCCTTTAGCTCTGAAAAGGTCATTGTATTTTTTTATTCCCCTGAAGATTTTAACTGAATAAAATGTTCAATTGAATACAATGTATGCGTATTAAATATATATATATATGATTTCTGTCAGAAACAACTTTATTTTAAGAAGAAATGAATAGTGATAATGAAAGATGAGCAAAACTGATAAAAAAAAACACAAGAAACTATAAACTAACTTATTCATTCACTAAGAATTTGCACTCTATATCATCACTTTTTTTTTCATTTGCATTATGGTTTTTGGTAAGTTCTCTCTCTCACATTTTCTGTATAAATAAAAACATTTATTCCTGTCATTGATTTAGCTGGTGTTGGTAGAGTATTCTATGTCTATGGCAAAGAGCACCTGTCAAGGGCTGGAACAAGTTTTAACCTAACCTGCACTATCATTGCTGCACTCACGCAACAATTCACAGCCAACAAGATGACAAAAATTTCTGCCAAGAGTTATTAACAATATAAGATTTTACCACAGCAGAACTAGAGTTACCAAAGTGATGCAACTGATGGAAGACACTATATGAAGAGAGATTATTCATTTAAATTAAAAAGAAATTGAGATTCCAATTGATTAAGGCTGTAAAGGATAAAGTAAAAAATAAAAATAGACAGATCTGATTATAAAATAAAGATCTTTCTAAATGGGGGTAGTCTAAAATGTTCTAGGAGAGAAAATAAGACAAGTAGAATCCTGAAGACTGCCAATAATAGCTATGATGGTAATAAGCAACGAGGATATTTCAAGTATCAGCAGTCATACAGTCATACAGGAGGAAAGAGATTCATATTTATTGACCATCTTCTATGTGATAGGTATGATAAAAACCATTAAGCAAAGAAAGAGGAGTGCTTTATACAACAATTGGCAAAGCTATTTACAATGGAAAACATATTTTAAACCTGTAATGTCAGTATGTATTTTATTTTTCTTCATAGAATTATTAATTTACTAAAAGTTGACAATGTTGGTCTTTTTTTTTTAGAATAACACTTGACGTATTATTTACTTTCTTTCATTTATTTTAAAATACTAAAATTTAATCAGAAAATTTTAATCTAAAATTAAAAAAACATATAAATAAAATAATTAATGCCCCAAAGATACAGCCAAAGTTTCTCTACATTTAAAAGTGAATATATTCCATGACTAGTAACATAGTGATTCTAATTCCTAAGAAAGAACACTTTAATATCCAGTGTAACCCCAAAAAAGCAATTCAAAGAAAATTTAGCTAAGCCCTATTGTGGATATGGAATAAACAGCCAATTTATAAAATGATAAGATGATAAAAATAATGTGGGATAAAGAAATATAACCAAGTTGGGCAGACAGAAAAAGAAAAAAACAGCAAGATGTTACATCAACTTATATCAAGGACCACATTTAAAAAATATAGATTAATTAACTCAATTAAAATAATATTACAAAATGTAGAATAATAATTTATAAACCTTTAGGTAGTTTTAAACACTTCAAAAATAGATCTATACCATCTCCCAGAAATCTACTCTCATGTGTATACTCAAATAATTGAATACATGTGTCCACAAAATGATTTAAATAAGAATTTTTACTGAAGCTTTATTCATTATAGCTTAAAAAACAAACAGTATGAATGTCTCTCAATAAACAAATTTTGGCATATTCATATAATTGTTTAGTACAGAGAAACAAGTTAAAAGAATGAACTACTGACATGCATATCAACATGGACATTTTTAGAGCATTATACTGAATGAGAAAAGTGAAAAGCAAAAAGAGTACATGACTGTATGATTCCATTTATATTAATTTCAGTAATTCCAGAGGTAATCTATGGAGTAAAAATTAAGAATGGTTATCTCTGGGGAGGAAATATTTATTAATTAGGAAGTGGCATGAGACACTGGATTTATCTGTGTGGTGACATACATAATTTGTTTGTTTTTTTCCTATCATATTATGGATGATTTCTATTTAGTCATTAGCAGCTAGTGTTATCACCCATTTCGCTGTCATAGGTATTGCTTGTACTTATTTCTATCCCAACACTTCTTTTTTTGCAAATAGAAATAACATATTATTAAATCAAACCTGCTGATATTTCCTATGTTATATATGTATATATATAATATTCTTAAATACTTTTGTTATATAAAACATTCTAATATATTTTTTAATTAGTTTGATTTAGATTTTAATACTTTTAATTTTTTAAATACGGTATTAAATCAAAATATGTTTATAATTTTTCTCCACACTAGTTTGATGGCTTACTTCCCGGCTTGCCATACTATTATGAGACTAGTGGCCTTATTTGGAGTAATCAATTTTATATTGACAGTGCTCTCAGATACTTAACAATATTCTGACTAAAAAAAGAAACTGGCTGTTTATTCTGATTCAATGTTTAATAATTCTATTGAAGTCTTAGAGAGCAATCATATTTCTCACACTACCAAGTAACTGTGAACCAAAATACTGAATAATGATGTCTTTATTTAGAAAATGAATGCACAGTTACCTGCAGCTTTTTCCCTATATGCAGTACCTAGGTTGAGAAATGACAGGCACAGGAATTGTTTTTAGATCAAACCTTCACCACTGAAATAATTAAATAAGAACAGGCCCTTGTAATTTTCTTGTACCGGAACAGTTAGTTGTTTTGAATAGTGAAAATTTCCTGCTGTGGCCATTTGAATTCCTAGAGTTTCTGTGGTACTTATATGCCATAGTCACTGTCAAGAATATATGGAGACTGAAGCTACCAAGAAACCATTTCTAAGTTAATCCCTTTTCTTCAATAAAATAACAGTTAAGCTTTAAAGTACTCTAATGCAGTTTTAGAAAGTGATTGTCATAAAATACATTTTTAAGAATTATTCAAAATGCTTTTTTTTTTTAACATTACAAAACTACTTTGTAAGCATTCATGGTATTGACGTTCAGAACCCGATATGAGGTAGCCATTGTCATGTGTGATCCCTATGGCAGTGCGTTCTGAGCATTTGTTGACTAAACTCCATTAACACGCACGTAATTCAGCACACTAATACTCCTTTGTGAAACATAAATATCCTATATTCTCCTATACTATTGGGTCTTAATTCTATAACACATTTGCATAAAGCTTTGTAAATAGCTGTCATCAAAAAGTTGATTTTTTTTTCCTAATTCCATATGACTAAATACTGGATCCCATACCTACATTAAAGTGATGATAGAAAATGTGCATATAAATATAATTAATAAGAGTAGAAAATAGTCATGTGACTATAAATAATATGTAAATATTAATCTTTATCTTTTATTTTCTGTGAAACATTGTGAAAATATAATAGAACTATGTGGAGTACAATTAAACAGTTGAATAGTTAGAAAAGACTCAGGTTAAATATTGCATTATATTAACTTTAGAATATATAAAAATAAACAGTATTTTTAAAGGCTCAAGCTTGCAGACTGAAAGTCATTCACAGTGGTTATAACAAGACTTTTTGATATACTTTAGAATTTACATTGGCTCAACCAACTGCACCATCCCCCAAAACTTGAGCCAAATCATTTTCAGACAATGTTGTGACCCTATTTTAGAATGGTATGAAGACATAAGGTTTACTCTCAGAAGACTGTTATGGTTCGGAGGTTACCATTAGAATTGGGATCAGATACTAGGAGGGCAACACAAGGCTTAAATGAAGGGCAAAATCAATCTTGTTATAGTTCACAGGTGATACTAATTCTGGATGTCCAGAAAAATACATAGAAAAAGAATGAAAGCTAATTTTTAAAGTACCATTTCAGATTCGAAAATTCTACAAAAGCAAACTTTTTTCTATCATCCCCTCTCCCTTCCTCTCTGAAATCAGTATAAATATAGGAAAATAAGTATACACACACACACACACACACAAGAGAGATCCAATGCACAAAATTCATGCAAGGGGCTCAGCCCTGGTAGCCCCAGCTTTGTCCAGAAGGAAGTCTGGAAGGGTGTCCGAAAGTTCATTCAGCTGTCTGGTCTAATTAGCATATTACTCTTTTTATTACTATAAACTAAAGACCCGGTGCACGGAATTCGTGCACGGGGGGGCGGTGGGGGGGTGGTGTCCCTCAGACCAGCATGCACCCTCTCCAATCTGTGACTCCCTCAAGGTATGTCCGACTGCCTGTTTAGACCCAATCCCTACCTAAACAGGCAGTCGGACATCCCTCTCACAATCCAGGACTGCTGGCTCCCAACTGCTCGCCTGCCTGCCTTCCTGATTGCCCCTAACCACTTCTGACTGCCAGCCTGATCACCCCCTAACAACTCCCCTGCCAGCCTGATTGATGCCTAACTGCTCCCCTGCCAGCCTGTTTTCCCCTAACTGCCCTTCCCGGCAGGCCTGGTCACCCCTAACTGCCCTCCCCTGCAGGCTTGGTACCCCCCAACTGCTCTCCCCTGCAGACCCAGTCACCCCCAACTTCCCTCCTCTGCTGGCCGGGTCACCCCTAACTGCCCTCCCCAGCAGGCTTGATCACCCCCAACTGCCCTCCCTTTCATGCCTGGTCCCTCCCAACTGCCCTCCCCTTCTGGCCATCTTGTGGTGGCCATCTTGTGTCCACATGGGGGCAGGATCTTGGACCACATGGAGGCAGCCATCTTGTGTGTTGGAGTGATGGTCAATCTGCATATTACTCTTTTATTAGATAGGATAGAGGCCTGGTGCACGGGTCGGGGCCAGTTGGTTTGCCCTGAAGGGTGTCCCAGATCAGGGTGGGGGTTCCCTTGGGGCATGGGGCGGCCTGGGCGAGGGGCCTGTGGTGGTTTGCAGGCTGACCATGCCCCGCGGCGACCCAGGCAGAGGCCCTGGGATCTGGGATTTATTTATCTTCTACAATTGAAACTTTGTAGCCTGGAGTGGAGCCAAGCCTTCTGCTCGCTCCGTGGTGGCAGCCATTTCTGTTGGGATTTATGTATCTTCTATAATTGAAACTTTGTAGCCTTAAGTGGAGGCCTGGGCTGGCCAGGGCTGCAGAAGCTTGGCTTCCTCCATCGCCGTGGGAAACCCTAGTCTCCCGCTCTCTCCAGCTCCATGGCTGCCGCCATTTCTGTTGGAATTTATTTATCTTCTATAATTGAAACTTCGTAGCCTTGAGTGGAAACCTGGGCCAGCAAGGGCAGGCGGAAAGCTTGGCTTCCTCCATTGCCGGGAAACCCAAGCCTCCCTCCTGCTCTCTGTGTCTGCAGGCATCTTGGTTGGGTTTATTTGCATATTCCCTCCTGATTGGCTGGTGGGCATGGCTGGTGGGTGTGGCTGGTGGGTGTAGCAGAGGTACAGTCAATTTGCATATTACTCTTTTATTAGATAGTATACATTATTGTCTTTTCAATTATTTCAAAGTTAAAATCATCAATGTATGGATACATAGATAGAAAAACATAATTTTATACAAAAGGTTATGGAAATTCAGTATATAATCAAAGAACTGCTGAAAAATTATTGGGTTTTCTATAGGTGTTTTGGAATATAAAGCAGCCATTGGAAAACAGAAAATCTGCAATTCCAATTTCAAACTTAAATCAAAAGACATTGCAAATAATCAACCATTTAAGTTAAAATACCACAAAAGTTAAAATAGAATTAAAAGTGTTTTAAGTGTGAAAGGTTTTCCTTGGAAGGCATAAATACAAAATAAGACAAAAATTATTAATGTAGGGTAAAGAAAAGTTTATTTGCCCAAGGACCTAGAGATAAAAGTATTAGCATAGCTTGGATCCTAATCCATTGTTTGAACTTATTTATTACATGCTAGTGTTATCATCATAATTAAAATCATGCCCTTATTAGTATTAGCTTAATGGACATCTCCAAGTAGCATCACAATTATTAATTAGTCCTTAATCAAGGAAATGTTCTTGATGTATTTAGGTTCATCAGGTTGCTGTAAATGTTTCAGTTTGCTAGTGAACCAAGTTAATGACATAATGATCATGGCCCTTCCATACTTAGTATTAATTGATTCTTCTTCTACATTTACAAAGTATTCTGACTGAATATTTAATATGTTTTTATTGATTTTTTATAAAGAGAGGAAGGGAGAGGGAGAAAGAGCTATCGGCTGCTTCCTGCACGCCCCCTATTGGGGATGGAGCCCATAACCTGACATGTGCCCTGACCTGGCATGTGACCTCTTGGTGCAAGGGACAATGCTCAATCCACTGAGCCACACCGGACAGACCTGACTGAATTTTCAATAGAAGATTTATTTTGTCATACTTTGTATTTTAGGGACTTGAGAACACAAATGATTCAGTTTATGTTATGCCCATAGAGAACAAAGACTATAGCTTATTCATCATTGTATCCCATAGTATATGAAAGTTAACTTTAAGTTGAATTATTTTATACATACAAATATTCATTATACAAGTATTCTATTTACTGTGCCGTGTGTATATTAGTTAAATCAAGAGGAAATTTTAGCATTGGTGTACACACTAAAGTGTATATAGGGTTTACTTTTATCTATGAATTTATTGTTTTGTTTTCATTTAAGAACTTCATATAAATGAAACCTTGGGGTAGGTGCTACTTTTGCTCTTTTTTCATGCTGAGATTCATCTATGTTGTTAATATATCAATGACTCTTTTTATAGTTCAATGGTAGTCCATATTATAAAAATACCTCAATTTTGGCCCTGTTCTGTTAATTGTCATCTGAATTATTTCCAATTTTCTGTTGATTTGAGTAAAGCCACTATAGAACATTCTAGCACAGACTTTTTGTGGATATATATATCTACATAAACTTTTTAATGCCTAACCTGAGGCTATGTTTCCATTGATTTTAGAGAGAAAGGAAGAGAGAGAAAGAGAAACATGACTGTGAGAGAGAAATATCGATTGGTTGTCTCCCTCACACACCCCAACCAGGGATAGAACCCACAATCCTGGTATGTGCTCTGACCAGGAATCGAACCCACTACCTTTTCATGTATAGAACAATGCTTCAACCAATTGAGCCACCCAACCAGGGCAGTCGATATTTATTTTTATGTCCTTTGGGTAGTAGTTAGGAATGGAACTATTTGGCCAGAAGGCAGATAAAAGCTTATTTTTATAAGAAACTAACAGTTTTCCAAAAGTATTACATCATTTTATATTTCCATCAAAAATATTGGGGAGTTCATATTCCTCCTCATCATTGCCAAAATTGGATGGGTTTGATATAGTCAAACTACTCTAGTGTGTGAGGGGTGGTAAGTCACTGTGCTCTTTCTATTTTCTAGATGACTAATGTTGTGAAGCATTATTTTGTGTGCTATCTGGTTGTTTATATATATATATATATATATATATATATATATATATATATATATATTCTTTTGTTAACTGTCTTTTCAAGTATATTCTTATTTTTCTATTAGGATACAAGATCTTTGTCAGAAATATGTGTTATCAATATTATTTTCCAGTCTGTAGCTCACATAGTCTTTTCCTTAACAGAATTTTTAACTGAGCAGAAGTGACTAATGTTTATGGAGTTTATTTTATTAATTTTTTAATGATTAGTGTTTCAGTTTTCCTATGGATTCAGTTTTTTCTCAAGATTGCAAAATATTCTCCTTTGTTTTATTATAGAAACTTTATTCTTAGATTTGTGTGTAAAAAAAATTATCCATTTCAAATTATTTTTTCCAACATGGCTATCTGTTATTTCAGCAACATTTCTTGAAGATACTTTTTTCCCCACATAGTTTCTTTGGCACCTATTTCCAAACTCTGTATTCATGTATTTCCTTTAAAATACAAAGCCATAAATACTTTTTTAATGACTGTAATTTTCTCTTAAGTGTTCTTTTTCAATGTTTTTTTTCTTAATTGGAACATTTCTTAAAAATATAGACTAAAGGTCCTGTACTTAAATGTTGTGGATGTGTGCTGGGCTCCCATAAAACATAACTGATCATAAGGAGCTCTTCTTCAAATATACTCAAGACAGAAGTAAAAAGTCAACAGAAATGAAAGATAAGCCATGGCTGATGTGGCTCAGTTAGTTGAACATAATCCCATGAATCAAGAGGTCAATGGTTAGATTCCAGTCAGGGCACATGCCCATATTGTAGGCTTGATCGATGTTTGTTTCTCATTTGTGTTTCTATCTCTTTCTTCCTCTCCCTTCTCTCTCTAAAAAACAATAATAAAACATATTTTAAAAAAGAAAGGACTTACAAGATAGGCCCATTGCATACATAATTCTCTTACATAATTCATACTTGCTAGAAAATGGACTTTGACATTATTTACAATTACTCCAACGTTCATGGAGGCTGAATATCACAGGCATAAGAAATGTCTTTTCATACTTCCCAAAGAGTTTTCTATTTTAGCTGTGAAGGTCAGTCACCACAACCAGCCTTGTTCTTAATAAGTAGAAGTTTTATGCACATACTCTAAATCTTTTGCAAACAATTCAAATTGTCCTCAATAAGTAAAATAATAAACAGCCCACATTATACTTATTTTGGAGAAGTTCACTCATCAATAAAAAGAATGAATCTTGAAAGTAATATGCTGAACAAAATAAGTCAAACAAAAGAATAAGTACTAAATGATCCCATTTATACTACATTTTAGAACAATCACTATTTATAGTAAAATGTAGAATATGAGTTGTTTTCTGAGCTGATGTGAAGGGATTTAAAACAAAGTGGCATGAGGGCATTTTTGGGGTAACAGAAATGTGCTATATTTTCATTGTAGTGGTAATTACATGACAGCATTCATTTGTGAAATTTACTTAAATGTATATACTAAACATGTGCATTTGTTAAACAAATTGTATGATAGTTAGATTTTTAAAGTTACCAACTGTAATTTGTATTTGTCTCATTTTCTCCCTTATTTCTGAGAGTTTTTATTTTATCTATGTATTTGGAAACCTTTTAAGTACATTTACAGTTAGATTTTGTTTTATTGATGAATTGACACCTACATTATCATTAATGTTGCCATTTATTTCTTATCTTAAGCCACTTTGCTAAAAGGATGTAAAAAAGATATATCATACAATAGTAATCATATTATATGATATATCTTTTTTACATCCTTTTAGCAAAGTATATCTTTTTTAAGCATAATTTAATTTAAAACTAGTTTCTTATAGACAGCATTTGGTTGAGTCTTGCTATTTTATCTTTAACCTTTAGTCAGAATGTTGGTCCATTTATATATTTTTAAGCTCTTAATTTTGAAATAACTGTAGATTCACATATGGTTCTAAGAAATAATAAAGATAGATCATATATACATTTCATCAAATTTTCCCCAAAGATAACATGTTGTATAATTGTATCACAACCAGGAAATCGATATTTATAAAATCCATCAACCTTAGCCATAGTTCACCAGTTTTTCACACACTCATTTGTGTACATGTGTCATCTGCAAGTTTATCACATAGGTAGGTTCATGTGACTACCATCATAGTTAAGCTACAGAACTATTACATCATAAATATCCTTTATATTAGTGACTAGAAGCCCAGTGCACGAATTCATGCACAGGTGGGATCCGGCTGGCCTGGGGGAGGGGCTGCAGGCAGTTGGCTGGCTGGCCCTGCCCCCCAGCCAGGGGAGGGGCCACAGGCAGTTGGCCAGTTGGCCCCGCCCCGTGGTTGAACTCCTGGTAGAACTCTCAGTAGAGGGGACAATTTGCATATTAGCCTTTTATTATATAGGATTATTACCACAGTTACCTCTTCTCTCCCTACCTCCATGATAACTGGCAACCAATAACCTGTTCCCCATCTCTAGACTTTAGTCATTTAATAAATTTTATATAAATGGACATGGACAGTATGTAAATTTTTGAGATTGACATTTTCACTTGGCACAATACCCTTGAGACCCATCCAAGCTGTGGCAAATAGTATCTCTTTTTAACTCTAAGTAATAGTCTATGGTAGTTTGTGCCATTATTTAATTTTTTACCATTTAAAGATATTTGAATTGTTTGGGGCATAGTAGGAATAAATGACATCCTTATGCAGGTTTGTGTGTGAAAATAAATTTTCATTTCTGGGGATATGTCCAGGAGTACAATTATAAGCACAGACTTAATTTTTAAAATATACTTCGTTTTCAGAGGGGAAGGGGAAGGGAGAGAGAAACAAAAACATTAAACATCATTGATCACTGGCTGTCTCCTGCACAATCCCCACTGGGGACTGAGCCCACAAGCCAGGGAATCAAACCAAGACCTCCTGGTTCATAAGATGACATTCAACCACCAAGCACACTAGCTAGGTGCACAGAATTAATGTTTTAAGAAACATGCTCTATTACAGAGTGAATACCATTTACATTCTTTTGGTATCATCACTGTGTGTGTGTGTGTGTGTGTGTGTGTGTGTGTGTGTGTGTGTGTGTGTGTGTATTTGTTTGCTTATTCATTCAAGCCATGCTAATCAACATGAAACATTTTATTATAATACCATTTTCATTGCCCTTATGGCTACTTACATTGAATATCTTTTCATGTGCTTATTTATAATCTATATGTCCTTCTCAGTGAATTGTCTGTTCATGTACTTTTCTCATTTTCTAACTCAACAGTTTATTATTTACTATTAAGTTTGGAGACTTTTTTGTAATTTAGATAACAAGACTTTCAGCAGTGTGGTTTGCAAATAATTTCACCCTGTATGAAGCTTTCTTTGCATCATCTTTAGAGAGCCTTTTGTGAAGTTTTCAGTTTTTACAATGTCCAGGTGATTAGTTTTTCTGTTTTATTTACTTACTAGAGGCCCTATGCATGTTACTTGTGCAAGAGCAGGCCTTCCTTCCCCCAGCTGCCTGTACCTGCTTCCCTCTGGCACCGGGGACCCGGCTTCCCTCACAGCCCAGCTTCGCCTGGAAGGTCATCAGGAAGGACGTCCGGTCTAATTAGCATATTTTGCTTTTATTATTATAGATTCTGGTGCCTATCCTAAGTATTCTAGCACCATTTGTTGAAAATACTTTTTAAAAATATATATATTTTATTGATTTTTTTACAGAGAGGAAGGGAGAGGGATAGAGAGTTAGAAACATCGATGGGAGAGAAACATCAATCAGCTGCCTCCTGCACACTCCCTACTGGGGATGTGCCCACAACCAAAGTACATGCCCTTGACCAGAATTGAACCTGGGACCCCTCAGTCCACAGACCGACACTCTATCCACTGAGCCAAACCCGTTAGGGCGAAAATACTTTTTTTTACATTGAATAGCTTTTACACATTTGTCAAAAATTAGCAGTGTAGTTCATTTTTAGATTTTCTAGTTTATTCCATTGATCTTTGTGTTTATTTTTCCACCAGCACCATACTACTTTGATTGCTATAGTTATTTGATAACCGTATTAATTCCATTCATTATTTAGATAGGGTAATTACTCCTACTGTATTATATTTTTCCCCAATAATTTTTGCTCTTATTGAGCCTCTGCCTTTCCATAAAGATTTTAGAATGAACATATCTTTTGCAAAAACAAAAAACAATAACATAAAACAAAACCAAAAATGCCCTGATGGAATTTTTATAGAGACTGCATTAAATCTATAGATCAATTTGGAGAATTTTTACATATTTACTATATTAAGTTTTCTAATCTATAAGCAAGGTATGTCTCTACTAATATTTCAGACAACTTTTGAGAAAATAAGACAAATAAAAATTATAGTTGGTAACTTTTAAAATCTACCTTTCATACAATTTATATATATATATATTGTGTATATAGTCTTCTTGATTTCTTTCATTGGCATTTTCAGCATTCAAGTCTTACACAATTTGCTCAGTGTATAAGTTAAGTGTTTAACATTTTTGGAGTGATTATAAATGATACTGTATTTTTAATTTAGGTTTCAAAAAAAAAGTGCTATTCTTTACTTTTTTATTAAATAGTTTCATGCACTATTCTGAATTGCTTCTTACTCTGGGACTCTAATTAAACCTACTTTTTATTCAATATTATTACACATACCACTGAAGGTCTGCACATTATTTTTTTGTTCAGCATATTTTCACTGAACTTCACAAAAGAGCAGGAGAGGAAGAGGAACACCTGAACTAACTGTATCCTTACTTACAATATAAAACTAGTAGGTATCATCTCAAATGATTGAGGATTATTTTTATTGATATATTACAAAAAGTTATCACTTGTAATGATGAAAAATATGTAATAAAGAATTACAAAAAAATGGGCTCTAAGTGGAATATTAACCAAAAGCTACAAAACAGTAAGTATAACATAAAACTACATAAGAGAATTAAAAGTAAACATATATATATTTAAAAAATAACAGACTATCCTTAATAAAATAAAACATGCATAGTAAAAGAGCTGTGAATTGCAAATGCTTGGGTGTTTAAATCAGAGATCCTGTTATGACTATTTTTTAATAAGAAACATAGGTATCTATATAGTAAACATGGGTTCTAAATTCAACTTTTTTTCAACTACATTTTAAGTAAAAATCCATTAGCAAATTATTGTTTGACTCTCAATAGTTTGATTCCAGTAATTTTACATTAGTTTCTACTCTAGTATTAGGATTAAGGAATTATGTTTAAAACACTCTGAGTTCTGTTAGAAGGCTTTCCAAAGATAACTAACATGGAAATGGTCATTAAATTATAAAATCATATACCATAATTATGTAGTGGTTTCCAAAAATATAGGTATGCAACCTATTTTCATCTTCCTTATTTACTTAGATATGCATAATATAAGTGAAATAAAGAGAATTCTACAAATATAATAAGATATTAGGATGGGTAATTGAGAAAATATGCAGCATATTTAGTATTGGAAATTTTTAAAAATATGGTAGAAAAAGTTCAACTCAGTTGCATATTTTGTACTTCTCTGCTTTTACATTTAGCAGTAATAAGACTGGATTCTTGAATAAGGGATTTTTAAAGAATATAATTCCCTCTACTAAAGAATACTGTTCTGAACAGTTTTCACCAAGAATTTTGACTGATCTAATCTATATATATAAAGAGCCAGGGTCTGTAATGACCAAGGCTCGACCGAACACAGGAAGTAAGTGCTGTGTTGCTGTGGTGGTCCAGCACTGACTGCCAAGGGGGCTGTGGATCAGGCCCAGAGAGAGGCCTGCAGAGAGAGAGGCAGGGTCTGATCCCCAGCCTCCATGGCAGCTGTTGATCAGCTGTTGCCTCTCTCTTTCTCTCCTGGCTTCACCAGCAGCTGTGCCTTTGTTTCTCTCCGGGCCTCCTCGGGGGCTGCTGATCAGTCCCACCTCTTTAATCAGGCCCAGAGATAGGCCCGGAGATGCTGACTGGCATAGAAACCGACCAATCAGAACTAAATCTGTGTGAAGTGCGAGTTGCCAATGGCTGTCTAGGAGGCGGAGCTTTTAATGCTGACTGGCATAGAAACTGAGCAATCAGAACCTAATCTGGGTGAAATGTGAGGAGCCAATGGCTTCCTAGGAGGAAGAGCTTTTGATGCTGACTGGCATAGAAACCGACCAATCAGAACCTAATATGGGTGAACTGTGAAGTCAGAACCTAAGATGGGGGCTGAGGAGGGGTTTTAAGGGCAACAGCTGTTTGGTATAAGGTGTAAGAAAGAGGTTCAATTTTTTAATGACCGGTTTGGCAGTATAGTGCATATGGCTGGCTATCAGTCCAAATATAGGGATTATGTATTTTTGTCTGCTAAGAGCATCTCCTTCTGCTGGAAAAGGCTTTCCCGCCCCATTTAAGCAATCTTATCCTATATAATCTATCTATACTACTAAAAGAGTAATATACTAATTAGACCAGGTCGACCGGCCATCTTCCAGATGTCCGATTCCCTTCTGGACAAAGCCATGGTAGTGGGGGCTGAGGCAGAGGCAGTTAGGGGTGATCAGGCCAGCAGGGGAGGGAAGTTGGGTGTGAAATCAGGCCAGCAGGGGGTTAGGGGCAATCAGTCCAGCAGGGGAGAACAGCTGGGGGTGAGATCAGGCCAGCAGGGGAGGGCAGTTGGGGGTGAGATCAGGCCAGCAGGGGAGGGCAGTTGGGGGTAAGATCAGGCCAGCAGGGGAGGACAGTTGGGGCGAGATAAGGCTGGCAGGGAAGGGCAGTTAGAGGCGATGAGGCAGGCAGAGGCAGTTAGGGATATCAGGCTGGCAGGGGAGGGCCGATGGAGGCAAGATCAGGCCGCAGAGGAGGGCAGTTAGGGGCAATCAGGTAGGCAGGCAGAGGCAGTTAGGGGCAATCAGGCAGGCAGGCAGGTGAGCGGTTAGAAGCCAGCAGTCCCAGATTGCAAGAGGGATGACATTCCCCCAAGGGGTCCCCGATTGGAGAGGGTGCAGGCTGGGCTGAGGGAACCCTGCCCTGTGCATGAATTTCGTGCACCGTGCCCCTAGTTAAAACTATAATAAGCCAGTCACATTCATGTGTTCCCCTTATTAGCCTTTCAGGTAGTTTCCTTTGCTATACAGCAAGCCATGACAGGTCTGGCTTAAAGAAAATTTAATTCATTATGGCAGTGATGACAAATCCTCTTCTGCAAGAATTACTTAACATAACAGGTCAAAAGAGAAGAAACTAATGAAAGGAATGACATAAGAATGCACAAAGAATAAAACTGCATATTAAAAAACCAAGCAATAGAAGAAAATTTTAAAACTGAATAAAATCTTAATACAAAAACTGTAGGAATAATGAGCTCTCCTTATCATTAAAGGTTATTACATTTTCATTTATTATTTCTTGTATTATCATTTGTGGCATATCCCAGTCTTTAAGGGCCTTCAACATATTTAGCAAAAGCAATATATGAAAATTACACAAAACTTTTATCTTTGAAATAATGGCTTATAGACAACAATGAACCACTAATTTTCTTTGGCATAAGTTAATAGCAGTTAGTGTGGATTAAAAGTCCATTCTGAGCTAATATTTGATTTGCTCAAAGTTGGACTTTATTAAGTATTATATAATACTAGAGGCCTGGTGCATGAAATTCATGCACCGGTAGGGTTCCTAGGCCTTGCTGGCAATCAGGGCCAATTGAGGCCTTCCTTTGTTCCACATTGCTGCCTAGTGGTCAGTGCATGTCATAGTCAGCAATAGAACTCCCGGTCTCCCGGTCGAACTCCTACAGGGAGTTCAACAGAAAATATTTCTCTTTCAGAGTACAAGAAAAATAGGTTTATTCGCATTATGCTTATTAATTGTGCAGTTATTCAGTGTCTGGTAAGTTAATGTTCAAGAAAAAATATTTTTATTAAAATGTTCTATTATTTTATGTTAACAATTATTTATTTCAGCTCTTTGTATTTAGCATGTTTCAATCAAAATAAACCTATGTTTCTATTAAAATTGAAGCTTTTGGTTTTTTGAGCCCACATAAACTTAAACCTTGTTTATTTGGCCTGTGTTAGCCTTTGAGTTTGACATGCTTATATTAGAAAGTCAATGTAGTAATATTTTATTATATTTTAAACAAGGAAATATTTTTTAAAGAAGTTTGATTCCTAAATAGATATATAGTTAGCTAGATACACAAAGGAATACCAAAAGAAGTTTTTATTAATAATGGAAAAATTTGAGCATATTTATAATCTATTGAAAATAATTTATTGCAGAGGGAGAGAATGAAGATGCCATACAGAAAATAAATAATAGAAAATTCTATAACCAGATATGAATATGAATTCAAAGGAATAGGTGAGATACATTTATTGATAATTTTGAAATAGCATACCCTAAATTATTTATCAAATCTGGTTTTAGCCTATTATTCCTTCATAAAGGTAAAAGCTCATTGATGAAAGTTGGTGACCTATTTGCATTCTATCTGATACATTTGCATAATCTATAATAATAAAGGCATAATATGCTAATTAGACTGGATGTCCTTCCGGACGACCTTCCGGATGAAGCCGGGGCTGTGAGGGAAGCCCGGGTCCGAGGTGCCTGCCAGGGGCCAGAGGGAAGCCTGGGTCCCAGGTGCCTGCCAGCTCCAGAGGGAAGCCCAGGTTCCAGGTGCTGGAGGGAAGCCAGTGCCAGCAGCCAGGGACAGCAAGGCCTACTCTTACATGAATTTCATGCATTGAGCCTCTAGTAAGACTATAACATTCATACCTTGACTGGGTGGCTCGACTGGTTGGAGAATTATCCTCATACTGCAGAAGGTTTTGACTTCCATTCCTGGTCAGGACATATGCCTAGGTTGCTGATTCAATCCCCTGTTGGGGAGCATATGGAAGGCCACCAATCTATATTTCTCTCACACATAGATATTTCTCTCTCTCTTCCCCTTTCTCTAAAGTCAATAAAAACAAAGCAAGGTGAGGATTAAAAAGAAAAAAAAAAGATGGTAACATTCAAATATTTGTTGATTTGCTATATCTAATCCCAATTATAGTTCTACCTAGAGGCCTGGTGCACGAATTCATGCACTGGTGGGGTCCAGCTGGCCCACCCCAATGGGGACCATGGGGGGCAGGCCAGCTGGGGCGAGAGGCTGCAGGTAGTTTGCTGACAGGCCCCAACCCTGATCAGGGTGGGAGTGCCTGCTCAGGGACAGGGCCTGCTGGTGGGGAGGGACCACGGGCGTTCTAATCATTCCCTCATTCGGTCAATTTGCATATTATCCTTTTATTATATAGGATAATTTTTGTAACAGTGCTTTTCTTTAAGCAATGAATGACAGTAGATACCACCTGCAAAGTAAAATTTGTGCTCATAAAAGATGGGCATTACCATTACTTCTATTTAAATTAATATGCACTCTCAATAAGTGTCTGTATTTCTCATAATTAATCCCAAATAATTTATATGAAAGTTAAGGAAGGTAAAATAAAACTTGATTTAACTATGGAAAGTTATTTTTGTTTTTTATTTATAATCTTGATTAATGTAGATGCAATTCTGTCTCATAAGATGATTTAGTTAAAAAACTAACACTATTTGTTAAGTAAACTATGAATCCAAAAAAAAAGAAAATCATTATTTTCGCATCTTAGTTTCTTCCTGAGTGATCCAAACATCTGACTTGTGTCTCTTTTTTGTTTTACACTTAGATTTCCCGTAGTTTGGCCTTTTGGTACCTACTAATAAGGAGGTTCATCAGTGCTTTTGGATCTTACACATCCAAGATTATCCAGATTGTTCTTTTATTCATATCCATCTGGTCAAGTGATTGCAACCTTTTCTCTCCAATGTAGACTCTACAGCAGCTGTTACCCTCACCTCTGGGTGCCTTTAATGTAATGCTCACAATAAGAAAAACATCTGCCAATTAATTCAAAGTTTAAGTAGTAATAAAATGCGGTAGTCATAAATAAATAAAATAATTAATTCTTAATATAGCCAAATTTACTATTTAATTTGCAGATTTGGAAACTTAAAGTCACCATTTTTTATAGCTTCTATCAAGATTGACTATTATTTTGGTCACTGACATCTCTAAGTGGCACGGGGGAGTATGAGGGAGGGAGAATTATATATAAGAGAAAAATAAAACTCAAAGAATTATGTTAAAATTGAATAAAAGGAGGGATTAGCAGAGTTATCTTCTCACAGTTTCCAGCCATTTACTCTTTTCCTTTTTAAAGTTGGTGTAGTTTTTACTGTTGATCCATTATGTTTTATTCTCACTCAAACCCTTAGGTATGCGGTGCTGGAGAACAAGCCCTATTTTGCACATTGTCCACCCCGTTCAGAGAAACAGTTTGCTCTAACGTCACAGTTTCCCACTCCCTTTTTAGTCCTAAGAGCTTCACGTGCCTGTCATTTGATGCCATCAATATGTTCATATCAAAAACAGAGACCAGCTTTGAAAACTTCATAAGCGGACAAAACAAGTTTAGTCATATAAACAATACTTAATTTAGCTTATTTTGCAAGACTAACTTGACCTGGGTCATTTCCTGCTTGCACCCCTGGCAAATCATAA
Source organism: Plecotus auritus (assembly GCF_963455305.1). NCBI lineage: Eukaryota > Metazoa > Chordata > Mammalia > Chiroptera > Vespertilionidae > Plecotus > Plecotus auritus. The sequence continues at coordinate 21,030,385 of NC_137777.1, read as the reverse complement.
GTAAAACTTGAACTATTTCATAAAATTATTTTTTTAAATATATTTTATTGATTTTTTACAGAGAGGAAGGGAGAGGGATAGAGAGATAGAAACATCGATGAGAGAGAAGCATCGATCAGCTGCCTCCTGCACACTCCCCACTGGGGATGTGCCCGCAACCAAGGTACATGCCCTTGACCGGAATCGAACCCGGGACCCTTCAGTCCCCAGGCTGACGCTCTATCCACTGAGCCAAACCGGCTAGGGCTGTTTCATAAAATTAATATGAGGTAACCATGAACGAATTCCCTATTAAGAATATTCTAATATTATAATCAATCTCTGTGAAGAGAAACCAGTCACTGCCTTCTAGCTACGCTGCTTTATAACAACATACACCTGAGCCTCATCCCATGTTCTGGTTTCAGTGCTTTCGGTTTGCAAACTGTCCTTCTGGTGTGTGCGCAAAAACCTTTATTCATTACTGCTTTGGTGATTCATTAGTTTTAGCTCTGTTATTTCTTTACTTTTGACAAATAGGAAACACAAACGCATGAAACTCACCTGGTTTTGAGTGAATGGCCAGCAAGGGGATGTGAAATCAGTGTTCAAGTTTCTTCCTAAGGCTGCCTTTAAGGGTGGTCTTTTTGGTTTTGGCTTTCACCAGCCAGGTGCTCAAGTAAGGTGCTGAGGGGACTTCACCCTCACACCCAACAGTTGTGTTTGCCCACAAGAGCAGCGGGTGAGCACCCTGGACACCGCCATCTCGGGTCCTAGCCATTGCTCTTAAGCACACCTCTAAACGCTAGGCTTAATTATCTCATTTATCTAATGATATTATTGCATTTAGCTGCCTTAAAACTGACAGTCACTTCTGTAAAACAGTCTTGCAAAAGGGACAATTTGTGTTATGTGTGTAGACTCTAATTTTCAATTTTATTTATATGCTTGGAGAAAGTGTACTACATTATTTTGGGAATCCTTTTCAAATTTATAGTTATTTAGTAATGTATCCTATATGTATAGAGACACACGCACAAATCTGGAAATGTATGGGTCATTTATGCACTTGCGTTTTGTAGTTAAATACCATGTAATCAGGTGTTAAGCATTTCTACAATTGCATTCTACATTTTTAACAAACTTCAGTGAGGTTTCTCTTGGCAAAGTGTACCCCAAAATCTTTTAGATATGTGTAACTTCTATGGATATTTTAGGTTAAAATGCTGTTTCCCCTCATATAGCAGTATTTTCTGATTGTCTATATTTTTCTCCCACTTGTTTATTCTGACAACTTCTGTGGCTTTCACAAAATCAACTTCTATGAGGAATTTAGTTTATGAAATCATCAGTAGTATGCTTCTGTACACATTATCTACTCTGATTGCTTGCTAGAGATGGTATAAAAACTTGCTTATTTGTGGGTATTGATTTAGTTTCATGGTTTGTTTTTTCTTTTTTTCCATTTTGTCAAGTAGCTATCTAACATGCTTAGTGCAATCTTGTTAAACTTGAGAAATTTAAGGAGAAAATAACCACTTTAATGTGTCTAGCCATTTATCATCTTAAGTACTGACATGTATTTCCTCTTATTTACTAACACAAATGTCTAATTTACAATTAATCAAATATCATTTCATGGTAATTATGTATTTCTAAACTTTACTTTTTTACTCAGTAATCTATTGAGCCATCAGCATTATTAAAATTAAGTGTTTTTGTCAAATATTTATCTATCAACTTTCACTATTAATGAACAACAACTAGATAGTTTTACACAGATAACTGCAAAGAGTTATCTAGACAAAAATTACATGTTGATTTCAAAATATATGCAGATTTTAAAATCATATTTTGTTACTATTTAAGAGCTTAGCTAGTTCTTACACAATGTTTTAAAAAATATACAACTGCCTAAGTCTAAAAAAAATTGAAATGTTAAATCTTTTTTATAACACTTAACCAAAATATAGTCAAAAGCATTGAATACATGGAAGGTTTATTTGAATAATTTTTTTAAAATATCATATGTATGTACATATATTTGTTATATTCTTCATTTTGACAGGGTTCATCAACTTTCACAAGTGTATTTTAGGAATAAAAAAAGATAAATATGAGAAAAATGCTTCTAAAATATTGCTTCTAAAAATAACAAACATATATAGAAGCAAGTAGATGAGTGAATAAAAAAGCTGGGGAGACAAGGAAACTCTAGTACACTGTTGGTGGGAATGCAGACTGGTGCAACCACTATGGAAAACAGTATGGAGTTTTGTCAAAAAATTAAAAATGGAACTGTCTTATGGCCCAGCAATTGCACTTCTGGGACTATATCCTAAGAATCCAGAAACACAAATCAGAAAGAATATATGCACCCCTATGTTCACAGCAGCAACAATTTATAATAGCTAAGATTTGGAAACAGCCTAAGTGATCATCAACAGATGTGTGGATTAAAAAACTGTGGTACATCTACACAATGGAATATTACTCAGCCATAAAAAAGGAAATCTTACCTTTTGCAACAGCTTAGTAATTTCATGTTGAAGTAGAAGTAGTCTTATATAATAGGATTATATAATTACTATAATGTGGACAGTTGTATGGAAATCTTGTACAATGGAATTATACATTTAATGTATATGGACAGTTGTGTGGAAGATGAGGCCATGAATAAAAGTTAGGGAAAGATAATGAAGGTGAAGAGGGTTTAGACTTTATTCTATAAGCAGTGGGTAATATAAAAGTTTTAAAGATATGTCACATCTCCTAGAAGACATTGAAAATCTAGATATGAATAAGTAGCTGCACTAAATACTAGGAAATGCCTAGGGCCAGGGAAAAATTTAGGACATTGATTGAGATACTTATTCACTTGTGCTGTAAAGATACATTTTTTCTTTTGGTTTTTAATAACTTGGTAGAGGTTGTTAAAACCTTATACCGCTTAAGTGTATGATAATATGTTTTAATTTTCACAGGTATATTTGACTCATCTTTCTTGTCACCATGCAGACACAGGCTTGGGTAACACTATCCTAAACTGACCCATATTACCATCATAAAGGACTCCCTTAACTTTATGCATTATCAGCCTTGGTCTTAGAAGCACTTGGATAATTATACTTTCACATTTTGTTATTTTATTCTCTTCTCCAAATACCAAGATTTAGTTCTTAGCTAGGAAGGGTTCATATTCAAAAATGACATGTCTGGTAATGACTTTCATCTCCATATGTGGGTAAACTGATTTCTTCATTGTTGATAGCTGCTTGCCCTAAGCCAAATCTCATTATATATAAGGTCCTGCTAAATTATGAACTGATAGGTCAATATCAGTTCTGATATAGACAATATAGAACTGATAGGTCAAGTAAAAGAGAGTGAAAATAATTCAGTTAAAATGAGATAACCTGAAAATAAACATATCCTGAATTTTCAGTCAAAGCTGAAAATCATTTGTGGCAATTTTTGTCCTTATTCCTTAACCCCCATTACAAAGAATGAGTTACACATAGTATAGCTTTCTAAAATGCCATCAAGATACTTGTTATCAACTCCCAGATTTGGAGTTTTGCTAGAAAGACACTAAAATCAGCGATAATTATATTTGTGGTGAATATTTATTAAAAGAAGCAAATGGAGACATCCCACAGGAAACCAGCTTCTAAGACTCCTCATCCATGGATTCACATAGGTCAGGCTTAATTCCTCCAGCATCTATTTGTGACAAAATCCTTGAAGTGCTGTCTATCAGGAAAGCCCATTTGAGACTTTTCATTGGTGACTGGTCATGTATCAAAATTCCAGACTCCCAAAGGATAGCAGCTATTCTTCATAAACCACATTAAAGAACAATACATTAACACTTTTATTATTTTTGTATTATTTAAATAATTTGGAGTCACTGTTGCTATATCATATAATATCTGTGAGATCTAGTATATATACCATATAGCCTACTGCTTTAAACTTATGGAGTTCTACATATTAATGGAAGTATTTTATTATACTTGTCCCTTGACTTGTCAGTAGGGAGGCATAATGAACTGGGGGGCGGGGGAGGAGATGGGGAAACCACCTCAGAGACCAAAAAACAATCCTAATTTAATGTCATTTTTTTCACACCTAGAACCACGATTAAACAGTTTCTCACTTGTGAATTTGAGATCATCTTGAATCCAAACATCAAAAATGTTTTTATATAATTTTTCCAATAAAAATATGTCATTGTTTTTATATTGTGAGTCCTAACAAATATTTCAACCTCCTTTCTTATCTCACTCCAGACCATCTTCTCTGCTCCAACCAACCAAAACTCTGTTATCCATCGACCACACCTCATTTACTGAACTAATATGTGCAAAAAATGCCACAAAAATTATAAAGTATTCTTCAAAGTATTTTTTTCTATCACAATGGCTATGTTCTGCTTTGTCACATATAAAAAAGGGCAAATCTTTTTTCCTATTCTTTCAAAACATGCCTCTCATTTCTTTAGAACCCAATCCCAAACTCAAACTTAACAATATAATTACATATGTAGATTTAATATATATTTATATATATATATATATATATATATATATATACAAATTAATATATAAAGGACTTGTTTTTGCTAAAATTTTAAGTTTAAAAAAAACACACTGAAAATTAAAGAGAATAAATTACAGAATCTGAAAGGATTTTACTGAAAAGTTAACACATGTACAAGAGTCACATAGCAAATTGGGTTAATTACAGTTATTATGTAGCTTCATTGATTCCATTTATTACATGGAATAAACTTATTATAATGAAGACCCATAAATTACATGAGAAAACTTTTTAACATTTATATTTTAGTACCACAGAAAAATTTGAGTATTTGAGAAAGTTTCATGATAGATCTCTTGCAAATGTGAAAAATCTACTGTGTTTAAATTTAAACTAATAATAAAGTAAATTAACTCTTATCCTTAAACTAGAGGCCCGGTGCACAAAATTTGTGCATGGGGGGGTTGTCCCTCAGCCCAGCCTGCACCCTCTCCAATCTGGGACCCCTCGAGGGATGTCCGACTGCCCGTTTAGGCCTGATCCTGGTAGGGAGGGCACTTAGGGGTGACCAGGCTGGCAGAGGAGGGAAGTTGGGGGTGACTGGGCCTGCAGGGAAGGACAGTTGGGGGGGACCAAGGCCTGCAGGGGAGAGCAGTTGTGGGGGGCGAGGGACCAGGTAGGATCGGGCCTAAACGGGCAGTTGGACATCCCTCTCACAATCCAGGACTGCTGGCTCCCAACTGCTCCCCTGCCTGCCTTCCTGATTGCCCCTAACCACTTCTGCCTGCCAGCCTGATCACCCCCTAACCACTCCCCTGCCAGCCTGATTGATGTCTAACTGCTCCCCTGCAGGCTTGGTCCCCCCTAACTTCCCTCCCCTGCAGGCCTGGTCACCCCCAACTGCCCTCCCTTGCAGGCATGGTCGCCCCCAACTGCCCTCCCCTGCAGGCCTGCCCCCCCCCCAACTGCTCTCCCCTGCAGGCCTGGGTCCCCCCCCAACTGTCCTTCCCTGCAGGCCCAGTCACCCCCAACTTCCCTCCTCTGCCGGCCTGGTCACCCCTAAGTGCCCTCCCCTGCAGGCTTGATTGCCCCCAACTGCCCTCCCTTGCAGGCCTGGTCCATCCCAACTGCCCTCCCCTGCTGGCATGATTGCCTACAACTGCCCTCCCTTGCATGCCTGGTCCCTCCCAACTGCCCTTCCCTGCTGGTCATCTTGTGGTGGCCATCTTGTGTCCACATGGGGGCAGCCATCTTTGACCACATGGGGGCAGCCATCTTGTGTGTGGGAGTGATGGTCAATTTGCATATTACTCTTTTATTAGATAGGATAGAGGCCTGGTGCATGGGTGGGGACCGGCTGGTTTGTCCTGAAGGGTGTCCCAGATCAGGGTGGGGGTTCCCTTGGGGCATGGGGTGGCTTGGGTGAGGGGCCTATGGTGGTTTGCAGGCCGGCCATGCCCCCTGGCAACCCAAGTGGAGGCCCTGGGATCTGGGATTTATTTATCTTCTATAATTGAAACTTTGTAACCTTGGGCAGAGCCCAGGGCCAGCCAGAGTGAGCGGAAAACTTGGCTTCCTCCATCACCAGGGAGACCCAAGCCTCCTGCTTGCTCCATGGCCAGCCACCATCTTGGTTGGGTTAATTTTCATACTTGCTCCTGAATGGCTTGTGGGTGTAATGGAGTGATGGTTAATTTGCATGATACACTTTTATTAGTATAGATATTATATTATGCATGCAACTTTTTTAAAGAATCAGAATATATCCACTTGACATCAAATCCCATTGCATTTTGTTTCTTATTTACATAACCATGGTTTCTGAGTAGATCTAATAAATGTTGATTAATTAATTTCCTGATTATATAAACCACTATGGCTCTAGTGGAAAGATTGTATGTGTGGTTACCAAAAATGATTTGTAATTCAAATGAAAGATACCAATTGATATTATGAAAGGAAAATTATGAAACAAACTATTTTAAACCAATTTCTAAATTACCTACTTTTTAAAGTAAGAACATATTCAGAATATCATTAAATGTATAAATGCCTCATCAAAGATATATATACACCAATGGTTTAATTTTATGTTATTTAAAATATTAAGGTTATTTTTTTTGCTCTAAAACATGAAAAAAAAATAATATTTGAGTTAAAGTTAGAATTATCATTTGATCTCAGCATTCCTTCAGTAAATAAACTTTGCATCTGTATAGTTAAAGGTAAAAAAGTAATGTTGTTTTGGAATAATTTTGCTCTCTCAAAATGTTTTCCTCTAATTACCATGTTGCATCTTCCTTAGAAAGTAAACTTTTTATTTTTTAAACTTTATTTTTATTGTTGACACTATTACAGATGTTCTCTTCCCCCACCTTGCCCACCTCCACCCAGACTCTGCCCCCTCCCTTTACTCCGGTCATCACCTCACTGTTGTCTGTGTCTATTGGATATGCATATATGTTCTTTGGCTAATCTAATCATCTTCTTTCATCTAGTCCCCCCTCTTCCCTCTCCTCTGACCACTGTCAGACTGTTCCATGTATCCATGCCTCTAGAACAGAAAGAAAGCTTTTAGAATTCATTAGAAGCTACTCTAAAATAAAGTCATGTAGTAGCTTCATTTCCAATGTGCTAAAATACGCTGTTTGAAAAATACATTTGCTTTGTATATTTTTAAAAGTGGTGATCTAAACAGAATGCAATAAATTATTGATATAAATGAAATTTAGGTAAAGAGGGTCAAATATATGGTACCAGAAGGAGATTTGACTTCAATGGTGAATACACAGTGCAATACACAGATGGTGTGTTATAGAATTATACACTTGAAACCTATGTGATTTTATTAACAATGTCATCTCAATAAATGTAATAAAATTTAACAAGGAAATTTAGGATATTTCAGTTTTAAGGAAGAAAAATTCTAATGATCTAAAGAGTTAATGTAGCTCGGCCAGCATGGCTCAGTGGTTGAGCATTGACCTATGAACCAGGAGGTCATGGTTTGATTCTGGTCAGGGCACATGCCCAGGTTGCAGGCTCCATCCCCAGTGTGGGGCATGAAGGAGGGTAGCCTATCAATGATTCTCTCTCATCATTGATGTTTCTATCTCTCCCTCCCTATCCCATCCTCTCTGAAATAAATAAAAATATATTATTTAAAGAAAAGAGTTAATGTAGAGCCAAAAATACTGGAAATGGTAGAAACTGGCCTAGAGTTAACTTTCATTACAGTGAACTTCTTGAATCTGCTTTATTTCCTAGCTAAATATGCATGTATTATAAAATTTAACCTAATCACTCATAGTTAATGCATTTATAGATAAAAAGTGCTACAGCAGAATCCAGTTCTACCTATCATTGAATGTGACAAGAATTCAGCAACATTGGTTAAATTTCATTTTGCAAATGTAAATCAAAACTACACAATGAGACACCACCTCATGCCTGTTAGAGTGGCTATTATCAACAAGTAGGTGATAACAAGTGTCGGAGAGGTTGTGGAGAAAAAGGAACCCTCCTTCACTGCTGGTGAAAATGTAAACTGGTACAGACACTATGGAAAACAGTATGGTGGCTCCTCAAAAAACTAACTATAGAGTTGCCATATGACCCAGCAGTCCCTCTTCCAGGTATCCACAGGAAAAACTTGAAAACATTTATTTGCCATGATATATGCACCCCTGTGTTCACTGCAGTATTATTCACATTGGCCAAGACATGGAGACTACCAAAGACAAACACTAAATGGGCTTCCTAAAAAGGAGTAAAAACAGAAAATCGATTCAGAGATGCCTTGCCAATACGTTTTAAAGAACAAAGAATAAATGTACCATTAGTAGTTTAATTTGACATATCCTCTCCCAAGACTAATTCTTCAAAATATCCTATATATCATTATAAAATCACAGGTAAAAATTAGCCAATGTAAATATTATATTTTTGATGACAGTATATTATTTATTCCAAAAAGTAAGAGTTAGATTGTCTAATACAGCAGTTTCTCTTACCTCTTAGAGACCTCTAGCAGTTCTTTGCCCCAAGGTCAACTGACAGCATGGTAGATTACCTCTTCAAAACCAGCAAAGAGTTCTCTTTAACTCTAATCTACTGAGATAGATTTTTATATAATGCAATGTAATGAAAATTGGGTTACCCATCTACCTTTATCATATGACATAACATAATCACATGAGTGATATCCCATCACCATTCCCAAATTCCATTGGCTTAGAATCAAGTCACAGACCCTGTCTATACTTGCCCCAAGAATGAATTACACAAGATTGTACTCATTGGTAGGGTCACCCTAGAATGTGTCCACCATAAATGCCTTTTGGAGAATTCATTCAGCCACATGACAAACATAGTTATAGACACAAAAGCATATAGTCTTTGCTTTAAAAATAAGTAATTGAGTTTATAGCAAGAATCCAAAGAACTTTTTTTTCTTTTTCATCTCTCCTTGGACAAGTGGATTTTTAATAACCAATACTATTTAGTATTTGAGCATTCCTTATTTGTAAGATATTATCCTGTCACAATAACTCTAAGTAATATGTTTTATTATATTATTTTATGTGTGAAGAAAATAAGACAGTGAGATATTACCAAATTACTTAAACTCACAGTTTATAAGTGGCAAATGGAGAGCTGAAGAAAGGCAAGTTTAACACAACTTTCACTGTTCTTATAATAACTGATGAGGACAATCTCCATTAATTTAAACAAAATGTATTGTAGACTTTAACACCTAAAAAACAAACATATTTTGTAGGTTTAATAAGTACATATGATTTTTCCTTTATGTATTCACAGGCCACTGAAACTTATTATCAACACTTATGTATTTATTCACATGAAAATAAAAGTACCATTCCAATGGAAACTTTGGTTTCTGGACTGACCATAAGTTCATTTTGCATCAAGCACTATCTCACAGTGAATGATGAAGAAAATCTAATGTTATATTAAAGCTCATCTAGTACAATTTGCCACAACCTGACCTTTATCCCCCTGTTGACAGAATCAGTATTACAGACTATCTGCTTCCTACACAGTGTTTGAAAATTGATTACAACATATTCCTTGACCTTTTTATTTTGTGCCTGTGTATACCACCTGCCTGCCCTGTTTCAATTTTTGTTTCTTTTAAACATCATATTTCTTGTTGGTTGTTCTCTTTCTATGTTCTCTATCCTGGGCTGTCTTGCCCCTTCAATAAAATTGCCTGACTCTTGTGTTATTTTTTGCGACTAGTTTTATTAGCTAGAAAAACAATGTCTCTCTACTCTCCTTCTCCCTCTCCCTCTCCCCTGCTCTTCCCTCTATTTTCTCCCCTTCTCCTACTTCCTCTCCCCATGTCTCCTCTCCCCTCCCCTCTCCTTCCCTCCTCTCCTTTCTTTCTCCCTCTCCCTCTTTCTCTCTCTCCCTCTCCCCCCCTCTCCTAGCTTATTTAAAATATAAGAAATAGAGTTATGAGCAAAATTTAAGACCTAGCACTTATGCTACTTCAAATATAGTGAACTTTTTGTTAGAACTTATAAGTCTCTAAGCTCTGATCTCTAGGACTGGGGCTTCATTATCTGCTACAGAAATTATTATTATATTGATATTCAAACTCTTGTTTCTAGTTTTTCTCTTGTCTATAGTATTTCCTTTACCAATAACTCTATAATATCAATGGTGAAATTAAGTTTATTCTTTATCTTATAACAATATATTTTTCATCGCCAAAAATGTTAAATTTGTCCATAGTGAGTTAAAATAAAATCTGCTGCATTTCACAGATCATCTCTATCCTCTCCCTTCATGAGCCATAGGTTTCAGTAGATTGAGAACCTGCCATACCTAGAAGGGCACCACATATATGGTAAGTGTCGAATAAATACTTGCTGGATGAATAAATAAATGGTCATTTAAAATAATAATTTACTTCCTAAAATCATCATTATAAGAAAGAGTGGTATTTTGGAATGTGCATAGTATTTCATTATATCTTCAAAGAGACAAAGATATTGTCTACTTTGTAAATTACCCCTAAAAATCACTGCCTACTGAAAAAAAAAAAGAACAGTAAATTCTAAAAAATTCTTTATATTTAGATGTTATAAAAAAGAAAATAAAGTTTAAAAAAAAAGAAAGAAAATAAACACAGTGCTTGACACTTTAAAAATATATTAAAGTAAACTAAAGGGGAAAAAATAGAAGTCATTAAGTTATTAAAACATAAATTTATTCTGTCTTTTATTATCTTAATATATTACCAAATCATTATTATTATATTTTATCTAAAGAGCAATATATAGCATAAAAACATAATGTAATAATTTTTAAGCCTGATCATTTGTTAATGCTGAGGACAACTAACTCAGAAAATACTAAAATTAATCTTATTCTATATATAATTTTTATGTATCTTTAGAGGATAGTGTTATTATCTAAAGATTGGATTTCATGATATGAAATATATATCTTATTGTATTAATAATTATTCAAATACTTTAGTAAAACATTTGCAATACTGGGGAGGGAAATCTACATTTCCTGGCACTATTTTCCTATGTGGGGAGAATTTTCCTGAGTGGCTCCGTTAGTCTTTTTGAGCATGCCACAGTTATTCCTCCTCAACAGAGGAAGATTGGTTTATCTGAGAGTGGAATCATGAGGAGAAATTGATTATATTTAGCCCAGTCTTCCCACCATCATCATCCTATCTAATAAAAGAGTAATATGCAAATTGACCATCATTCCCACACACAAGATGGCTGCCCCCATGTGGTCAAAGATGGATGCCCCCATGTGGACACAAGATGGCCAGCAGGGGAGGGCAGTTGGGGGTGACCAGCCTGCAGGGAAGGGCAGTTACAGGCAAACAGGCTGGCAGGGGAGCAGTTAGGCATCAATCAGGCTGTCAGGGGAGTTGTTAGGGGGTGATCAGGCTGGCAGGCAGAAGTGGTTAGGGGCAATCAGGAAGGCAGGCAGGCGAGCAGTTGGGAGCCAGCAGTCCTGGATTGTGAGAGGGATGTCCGACTACCCGTTTAGGATCGGGCCTAAACGGGTAGTCGGACATCCCTCGAGGGGTCCCAGATTGGAGAGGGTGCAGGCTGGGCTGAGGGACATACCCCCCCTGTGCATGAATTTCGTGCACTGGGCCTCTAGTATATAATAAAAGCCTAATATGGTAAGTGTCCAGTCATCCGGTCATCTGTTCAACCAATCGAAGTGTAATATGCTAATGATATGCTCTGGCTGTTCAACCGCTTGCTATGATGTGCACTGACCACCAGGGGCAGATGCTCCAACTGGTAGGTTAGCTTCTTGCTAGGGTCTGGCAGATTGGGACTGAGCAAGACGGGCCAGACATGCCCTGGAGCCCTCCCGCGGTCCCTCCCCAGCTGGCCAACCTCCCGCGTCCCTCCCTGGCCCCAACTGTGCACCGGTGCAGTCCCTCAGCCTGGACTGCGCCCTCTTGCAATCCAGCACCCCTCAGGAGATGTCAGAGAGCCAGTTTTAGCCCAATCCCACAGGCCAGGCCAAGGGACCCCACTGGTGCACGACTTTGTGCACTGGGCCTCTAGTTCTATCATAACAGCCCATGATCATAGATAATCTATTCTCATCCTATCTAGGGTATGGACTAGATTTAGTAAAACAGGTTCCCATCACAGAAATCTTTGGAATTCTAGTAATTTCTGTGCCTGGTGGGTATGCTTATCTATATATGCAAATCTATATGTAAATCTAAACTTTGTCAACATATCATAATAAAACATTTTTATGTCTCTTTTTTTAATTGTTTTTATTGATTTCAGAGAGGAGAAGGGAGAGAGTGGGAGAGAGAGAAGAGAGAGAGGGGGGGAAAGAGAGAGAGAAACATCAATAATGAGAATCATCAAGCAGCTGCCTCCTGCACTCCCCCTACTGGGGATCTAGCCAGAAACCTGAGCATGTGCCCTTACTGGGAATCAAACCATGACCTCTTGGTTCATGGTCAACACTCAACCACTGAGCCACACAACACTAGCCAGGCTATTTCACCTTCTTGAAGTCTGTGACCCTCTATTAATAGAGGATCAACACATATAACAGAAAAATTCTCTTTTTGTGTTTATGTTTTAATTCTAGATTCTGTTGCATTTGTCTAGGAATCCATAGGCAGAAACACATATGTGAAATACACATGCCAAGTCAAGTCAGGTACATGATTTTAAAGGTTGATGAAAGTTGGTTAGGTTCCATTCATGCAGAATTTTTAAGAAATTATATTATACCATGGGGACACTTTAAAAAAATGTGCAGTTAGATTTCAACAATGCAACCTTAGTGAGTGACTTTAATTTTATAGTAAGGATTGAGGCAGATTGGCTGTGAGCTAGAGTGCTCCCTCCCTGTCAGTTCAGCACTGGGATAACCAAAGTGTGGGACTTAGAAAGAAAATAAAATAATTTTTAAATATGCTTGAAGAGAAAGTATTTAAAATAAGGCTTAAGTTTCTCAAAGTGTCAGAAATATCTCAAAAAAAATACAATTGAGACTGTATGCCTAGGTGAATTTTCATCTGAATATGGTCAAAAATGTGTCAAAATATACTCTTTATGGGCACTTTTTCATATTTAAATTTATATTCTAAGGTTCCAGTCTCCAGGCAACTAGCATAGACTGACAGGCATCCTGGTATAGCTGAAGTCAAATGATTTTCCCCATAGACTCTGTTTAACTAGGATTCAATTAAGACTGCCAGGTTCTTCGGCAATGCTAAGTCCAGGGTCATTAAGGATATAGCTTTGCACCTGATTGGTGTGGCTCAGTGGTTGAGCATCAACCTATGAACCAGGAGGTCATTGTTCCATTTCCAGTCAGGGCACATGCCAGGGTTGTGGGCTCGATTCCAAGTAGGGGGCATGCAGGAGGCAGCTGATCAATGAATCGCTCTCATCATTGATGTTTCTCTCTCTCCCTCCCTCTCCCTTCATCTCTGAAATCAATAAAAATATACTTAAAAACAATATAGTTTTGCAAGGAATATTTTTGCCATAGGAAATAACAATACTAAATTACTTAGGTATGACCCAGTTTCTTTTTTCCTTCCTTCCTTCCTTCCTTCCTTCCTTCCTTCCTTCCTTCCTTCCTTCCTTCCTTCCCTCCTTCTTCCTTCCTTTCTTTCTTTCTTTCTTTTTTTCCTTTCTTTCTTTTATGTTAATCCTCACCACAGGATATTTTTCCCATTGATTTTTAGAGAGTGGAAGGGAGTGGGGGGGGGGGGGAGAGAGAGAGAGAGGAAGAAACATTTAAACATCTATGAGAAAGAGACACCTCAATTGGTTACCTTCTACCAAGGGATAGAACTTGCAACCCAGGTAAGTGCCCTTGACCAGGAATTGAACCTTGACCCTTTGGTGTGTGGGTTGATGCTCTAACTACTTTACAACACTGGTCAGGGCCCTTTCTTTCTTATTCAATGGCGTGATTTTTACTAGGCCCTGGAAGTATTTGTGGATGAGTATAACACTAAGATCTCAAAGAGACTGTAGTTTCTTTCCAATATACTATCCAGGTTTTAACCCTTGAAGGAACCCTAAGTCTACCAGATATCCAGCATGTCTCAGGATTACACTGAGTGTAGAGAAAAAAAAGGAATTATTTTTACTTGAATAGTTTTATAATCAGATTATTTATATTTTAGCTTATGTTGAAATAATTATTTAATTTTAGACTTTCTTTTTTCATTATAATTTTTGAACTTATTTACCTCAAGGAACTAAAGGTATCCTAAGTACCTTTTAGATTATAATACTTGATCAATAATTACTTTGTTCCTGATAATGTTAATGGTGGAAATTCAAGCTGAGGACATCTCATCATGGTAGGCATTGTATTTTGGAGTGTTTGTTTTCTTATGTAATGTCATTGTAAAACTTTGGATAATATAACATGGATAAAAGTTTGGATTTTTTTGGTCTGAAGTTCAAAGTAGCCTTATTAATTGAATTCTATGAGATTTTTAAAAATATAAGTTTCTGTGGAAAAAAAAAGTAACTTATCTTCTAGTAATATTATGATGATCACAAATAATTGGGGCACATGAGTTGCAACTAGAAGGTTTCAATTGCAATCTCTCTTTTGAGCCTTTATGCCCACAGGAAGCATAAATACTTATTAAATTGTGAGTGTGTGTGCACGCATGTTATCTGTACATGTATGGTGGATTGCATTTTTTGTAACAATATTCATTTCCCTGTGTGAAGCTTTTTCTTTTGGAACTCTCCCTGCTAGGTCCCTCTCTACCTGACCACCCATGGTGTAAGATTATATTAACACCAGAGGCCCAGTGCAGGCAACTCATAGGAAACTCATGCACTTGGTGGGCTGGGCCGGGGCGGGGGGGCGGGGGGGGGGGAGGGCGCATTCCTCAGCCTTGCCTGCGCGCTCTCGCAGTCTCGGAGCCCTGTGATTGATCACCCCACAGAGGGAGGCCCTGTCCACCCACTGCAGTGGCCTGGGCCTCCCTCTGCAGGGCGACCAAGCGCATCGCACCCACCTTGGCTGGCCTGGCACCAGTGGGTGTCATAGCGTGGTAGTCTGGATGGTCATTCCACTGTTTGGCATTAGATCGATTTATGCTTTTATTATTATAGATTCCCCAGTCTTGGCTGGGTGAATTTCCTTAGACCTGAAATTCTCAACTAGAGACTATTTTTTCCCCAGGGAACATTTGGTAATTTTTGCAGACATTTTTATTTTTTACAACTTGGAGGATTCTCCTGGTATTGAGTGGGTAAAGAACAGAGATGCTACTAAACAATAATGCACAAGAAAACTGCCCCCCAAAACAAAGAATTAACTGGTTTCAAATGTTAGTAATGCTGAGTTTGAGAAACTCTGCTTTAGGCAATGAAATGTGTTCAGTGACATGAACCATTTTTAAGCAGAAGCTTTAAGGAACAAAGTACAAATCTACCATCACTCTTTTTTCTCCACCATGAGATGAGTGAAGGGATTCAGATAGGACGTGCTCTTATATCTGAGACCCTCAGATAAAAAAGACATGGAGTGAGTCACAGTCGGCCCACGTGGAAATGTAATGTCAAGAAATAAACCTTTTTGTTGTAAGCCATAAAATTTGGGGGTCCTTTGTTACCTCAGCATGATTTAATGTAAGCTGATTGATTAACTACCTATGATTTTTTAGTGATAAATTTAACATTTTGATGTCCATTACTGTGGCTTCTGTACCTGTTTCTTAATTGGCTCTGATTTCAGTTAAGAAAGAAAGCATTTTATTTATTGCTATTTATATAATTTTAAGAATGCGTATGCTAAGATAAGGTTGCTAGCTCAGGAAAATGTGAACATTTCTATTGGAAGGGCGTTTAATCTCCTAATGATGCCAGAGATTTTAAAATATGCTAAAGGTCACCTTCTATTGAAAAGCTACAGCATGTCAAGGGTGAGCTTATCTAAGTAAATTATCTTAAAGTTAATGTAATTTTAAATAAGTTTTTGCTCAAACACCAAATAATTTGTAACTTAAGCAGTTCCTGGTTGCTGGTTCTCAGCAGACTTGGGGAAATGAAGACTTGAAAATCATTTAATATGGGACCTAGTAAACAGCACCTCAGAGATTCCTTTTATGAAAACAACACAATGGGAGTGACTGACTGGCAAATTCAATTACTTGGCAAAATGGCTACCACAAAATGTATCTAAGTAAAAATCTCCTGCTCTACAGTCAATGATTCTTTTAATTAGTGGGAGCCAAAAAGCTTGAATATATGTCATCAAATGTCACAATACTGTTTCAGGATTTTAGTGTAAAGATTGCTTCCTATTCTTCTGTGCCCATGATTTTCTTATCATTTATCAATGTTTATGGCGACTAGACACACACACACACACACACACACACACACACACGTGTTTGTTTGTGTTATGTTCTGGTTGGCCTCTTTGATGCATTATTGCTTTTCAGGAGGCTGCAAGCTCCTTTGTGAAGGGAATTTTGTGTGGTGAATACCTAATTCAGAGTACCTGGCTAACAGTGAGGCTCAATATTTGATGATTGAATTAGTGAGCATTAATAAATCATTAGATGATTTCAATTTATGCTTATTCTCCCAAATGTGGTTAAAATATCACAAACATGTAAAGTAGAGATTTAGGTGAGACAGAAAAAAGTGAGGTAGAGAGGGGCGGGACCATGGGAGGAGGAAGTAAAACCCGGAACCCAGGTAGGAGTTACTAAGGCACCCCAACCGGGCAGGGAAAGAAGGGTGAGTGAGAGTCATGAACTTTAAAATGTATGGATATTGCTAACACAGGCAGCTTGCAGATTACCAATCTAAAGCTAGCGAGGATGTCTCCAGCCCCTAAATTAAAAGTGCCTGTGCTTCCTCTTTGCCCCCATCTCCTGGAGCAGTGCACAATGGATACCTGACGTGCCTGTTGCAGGGGGCATATCCCCCGTTGTCCAGATGGCTTATGGCCGGATGGGCCTCTACACATGGGTTAATAGACTAATTAACCTTGATGTTAAACTACTCCCGACTGAAACATGGAAAGGAAGCTCTAGACACTGGGCTGCTCCTGGAACCCCAGCTACACCTTTTCCAGGACTGGCTTTTCCCAATGAACTTCAGTTCCATTAATTGTTTTTGTCTGTAACTTCATTCTTCAATTTTCGTGAGACAAGAACTCGGACTCAAACACCCACATTTTGGTTTCATAAAGACAATCTAATTTTTCTAGATTTACAATGTGGGTTTTTTTCTTTTTTTTTCTTTTTTTTGTATATTTTTCTCTAAAATAAAGAGATCAGGAGTTGACCTCCATTTTTAGATCAGGAGTTGACCTCCATTTTTAAGAGCTCCAGAGTGGATCATTGGCTACTGTATTTCATAAAATGGACTTCAAGACATATCTATGAGATAAGCCAAGGAATGTGGGAGTGAAGAGAAGGCAATCAGGATTTAGAAAATCAGTTCTCCTACCTAGAAAATTCTTTCAAACTCATGGCAACACCATGATGACATTTAAACTTTCAGGCTATGCTCTTTGTCATATTATGATTATGAAATATCTTTTAAAACCATTATATTGTGAAATACTTTTTTGAAATTATATATTTCTTTGTTTTAGTTGAAGGATGGTATCTATTTTATAGGGTGTCCCAAGAAATGCATGCACTTACTTTGAATAAGTATGAAGGCAGTGTTTGTTAAAATACATTTCATTTTCAAAATTGAGCTACTGGCTGTTAAAGTGTGTATACATTTCTTGGGACATCCTACACATTTTTGTGTTCTAATAAAATAGTAATAAAAACAAAGAAGATAATTTCCCTTAGATGTTTAGACTTTATTAACAATTTTTAAGAGTTTTGGACCTCAAACTTCTTTATATTCAGCATTACATTATTTTATTTTAAAACCTTGTCTTTCAGAGAGGATTTAACTGCAAAACCTTCTTTGACAGCAAAACAAATGTTTGTACTTTGGACATTCACACTATTTCCCTGTTACTTTGCTGAGCAAAGAAAATGTTTTTTCCTGAATTTATAAACAAACAAACAAATAAACTCTCTTCCTGATGCTTGATAATTTTGTATAATAATATTATTTTCTCCTGTTATCCAATATACCTATATGAACCAGTCCACATTTGTTTGGTTGCAAACATAAAGACTTTAGCCTTAAAAGCTTTAATTGGGTAGCTTTTTATTAGTCATTTGAATTTAAAGTAGATAAAGTATATAACACTTTGAGACCTATTTCTTTGGTTTTAGTAAGAATATGTAGTCTTCTTGGCTATGACTGTTACTTATTTTACCAATATGCAACAACAACAAAAAAAGTGGTTTAGATTCTTTGGTTTTGCATTGATGTGATTTGGAAAATAGTCATGTAGATTGGAAAGCTCCATTTAAAGTAATTTTGCAAAATAACCTGAAGGTGTTGAAAAAGTTAAAGATTCACTTCCTAATTTGGAATGATTTCTTACAAAGAGGTATTTAATTGCAGAAAAGTATTGGTTTCAGACAAAACTTCTATCAATAAGACTATATAAAAACATGTACAACTGCTCAACTTACTCCTTTAAGTAAAACATTGTAATCTTCCCTCTGTAATGCTTTTACATAGTGGCTATCAACATATTTTATAAACAAGGCAGTACAAATATATGAAAAGATCACAATACACAAGATAAATGAAGAAAAAGAATACATAACAATCCCATTTTTATTTACAAAGGCATTAGTTTATTAACAGACTAGAGGCCTGGTGCATGAAATTCGTGCACTCGGAGGGGGGATCCTTCAGCCCAGGCCTGCTCCCTCTCCCAGTCTGGGAGACCCACCATTGATTGCCCCACTGCGGGAGACCCCACCCACTGCCACTGGCCGGGTAGCCTGGGCCTCCCTCTTTGGGGTGATCACGGAGCCCCCCAGCCAGTGGTCTGGGCCTCTCTTTGCAGGGCAATCATGGGGCAATGGGGGGCCCCCCAACCAATTGCATGCACCCGCTTTGGCAGCGGCAGTCAGTGCTGGGTTGCCATGGAGCCTGCAGCAGCGGCAGTCAGTGCTGGGTTGCCACAGTGCCCGCAACCGAGGAGGGACTGAGAGGTCATCAGTTCAGCCTGCTCACCAGTCCCCACCCACCCGAGCCTGCTGTGGACGCAGCCTTGCATTCAGTCATCCATTCGGTCATTTTAGACGTTATGGACCCTGGCTCTTTATATATTAGGATGAATTAGCTAGAATGTTTAAGATTGACAAGAACCTCAGAAGAGAAATTGGATCCAGGGCCATTAAGCCTTCCCACCTTCTGAGGACAAAGGCTATCTCACAGTGCCATCTGGCCAGGTCCCATGCTATCTAAATGGGACCTGGCCAGATGGCACTGTGAGATATACTATCTACTGGGCTATTTCAGAAAAAAAAAATCATTTGCCCACCTCAAGTGAGGAGAATAACCTGGGGGATGTTTCAAAAAACTCATATGATTTTGCTGTTGCTTTTGTTGTTACATTGCTGTTTTTGTATGTGTTTATTTTCCCAGTTGCAATTGACTTGTCAGTTCATCTCTGGGTCACTTTGGATTCCCTAATTTAGTGTCATAGTCAACCCCTTTACAGAAATCATACATAATGGCTATAAGACAATTTATACAATGAAGCATATTTACTGAGGCAACTTCATAAACTATCCACTCACAAAAATCGTTACTCCTGATTGTGGATACATCAGAAATGTGTTTTATTTCCCCGGCACAGAACCATAGACCAAATAATGACTGAGTCTTTAGCATTCTCTAAGTTCTCAGAAATGCCCTACTCCTCTTGTGCTTTTATAAAAATTTCAAGTTATTTAGCCTGTGAATAAGGGCTTTGAAGTCTGGATGAAGTATCAATATGTAACATACATTACACATATTTTGCCTTATATTTATTCTTTTGGTACAGCACCCACTGTAAGTCAGGCATTATGATAGCTTCTAAAGAGGTAAAATAAGATGCCTGCCTCAAGCATTTCATAACAGAAAGAATACAGCCAATAAATTGATAACTGACTTGAATAATTTCTAAAATAATGTGAGCTATAAATTAATCTAATCATTTGGTATAAAATAGGTTGATTCTTGTTAACACTTTTGCTTTTTTTAATATACTGTATACATATTTTAACTCAACTAAAACCTGATTCTAAGGCTCTCAGCTAACACAGGTTACTGAATATTCTATTGCAATCATTTTCTGTATTTCTTTTGCCAACCTTAAAAAGAAAATAGCCAGTTATTTTATCAGAAAGAAAAAAAAAGTTTATTTGGGAATAACATAGGAATTGCAATTTTAGACATACAAACTACGGTGAACCACAAACAAGTTCAGAGAACACAGGAGGGAAGCATTATGTTATAGACAAAAAGGAAGAAGTTGGGATGGGTGGTTATGAGCAAGAGTCCACTGGAGGACAGTAGGAGTTCAGGGTGGTGGTAACTTCTCCTTGGCTGCATGTGGAGTTTTCTCATTGACTGGTCCGTTGATGTGTAAGAAGAAAATGTTCCTTCCTCCTCCTGGGTAGGAAGGTAAGTTTCTTCCTGACCAAATGTGTAAAGTAAGCTGTGATGGGTCGGGAGGTACATGCCTGAGAACTTCTTCTTCAGGGATTCCTGACTCCACTTTGAATGAGGTTTCCTTGACTCATTTTCACACTTTCTGCAAGGTTAGTCAAAGGCAATGACAGATAGCAGAGGTCTCAATGGTTATCTGAATATCTCTTTCCAGGTGAGACATCTGTTGTGCCAATTCCCATTGCTCTCCCAGTCCACAGGCTCTGCTGCTTCAGACCAGCATGGAGCAGGATGAACTTGGGCTTGCCTGGAAGAACTGTCCCTGAGATTCACTCTCCCCAGGGGTAACTCACAGTCACCTCCTCAGAGATATTGGTACTTCCCAAGACTGCTGCTGCTTCTACTTCAATTGGTGACTTTCAACCTGCTTCCAGTTTTAAAAACTTGTCTCTCTTGGTCTCCTACACACCCTTCACCTTCATCCCTCTACAACAGCGATTTTCAAGCATTTCACTTCATGGCACACATAAACAAATCACTAAAATTCTGCAGCACACCAAGAAATATACATTTTTTTGCGGAATTGACAAAAAAAGTATATTTTGATTCATTCACACCAGATGGCTATTGTTATATTGGCTGTTGTCACTTTATTTTATTTGACAATATAAGGGAAAAGAGGTCAGTGCCCCTGAAACATAGTCAGGTATTCAATGTTTTACAAATCTTTGCAGCACACATTGAAAATCGCTGCCCTACAAGAATACCAATAGAATAGCATAGGTTTTAGAGAAACAGAACAAAAAGCCAAGAAGTAAACTACATTTAGTCAGCTTCATGTTTAGGAAAGAAGAATAATCTACGCCAGGGCAATGAAGCACAGGGAAGTCTGCTTGCTTCATGGAAGTAGGCTTAAAAGAGTGAGTTAGTCAGGTGGTTGAAAGGGATGGAGTTTATTCCAAGCAGAAAAAGCAAGAACTACTAGTGAGCTTTCTGATCTGTTTAAGGAATCACAGTTAGAACATACGATGTACAGAATATGGAGAGTGGTTAAAGAGAGGGCTGGGAAAACAGTGGCCAGACCATAAATGTTATCTACTCTCGAGATTTTATCTTTAAGGCAATAAGTCACTTGAGTGGATCCTTTATTTTTTTATTTATTGCTTTAATTGTTACACCTTCTTTCAACTGCTTATGTACCTAAGCTAAAACTGTGAGATCTTTAAGCAAACAGAAACATCTCATAATAATTTCCTGAGTGTTAATACAAGGTCATTTAAATAGTAATTCTTAGTAGTTTTATAACATTTGAATCTTGCTATTTATAGTATGCACTTAGTTATGATGTATTTATTTTACTTAAGCTCTAATTTCCATTTTCAAGTCCAATTTTACTTACTGAGCAAAACTTTACATAGTGAGTTTATGTAGAATTCTATTTTCCCCCAACTTTCTTGTTATCTAATATAATTTGGTTTACAATTAAATTAATAACCTCTTTAGAGATAAATATAATATACCTTGGTTTCCTTTTTGAAAATTGAGAACATTTTAGCATAGAAGGTAATTGTTAAAAAGCATTATAATTTAATTTAGTAGAGAAGAAAGATAAAATAGCATTATTTTCCCTGGATAAGTATATATTGAATCAATTTCAGTTATGGAATACTAATTATATTTAGCATTTTTTTCCTCAAAGTCACTTGTCACTCCTGAAATTTGTTGTATTGTGTGTGTGTGTGTTTTGTTTTGTTTTGTTTTGTTTTGTTTTTTTTGGTAAGCAAATCAACATCATACTATATTTATATTTAAACTAGAGGCCGGATGCATGAAATTTGTGCAAGAATAGGCCTTCCTTCCCCTAGCTGCCAGCACTGGCTTCCCTCTGGCACCCAGAACCTGGGCTTCCGTTGCAGCCCCGGCTTCATCCGGAAGGTGGTCCAGAAGGACGTTCGGTCTAACTAGAATATTATGCTTTTATTATTATAGATAGGGAAAGAATTATCTACTAATTATGAAAGAATTATCTACTTATTTATATAAAACAGAGTGTAATGAACTTAGAGGATGATTGAGAGAGTGTACTACATTAAAAAACAGAGGAGCCTGACTGGTATGGCTCAGTGGTTGAGCATCTAAACTATGAACCAGGAAGTCACAGTTTGATCCCCAGTCAGGGCACATGCCCAGGTTGCAAGCTTGATCCCCAGTGTGGGGAGTGCAGGAGTCAGCCAATCAATGATTCTCATCATTGATGTTTCTATCTCTCTCTCCTTCTCCCTTCCTCTCTGAAATCAATAAAAATATATTTTTTAAAAAAACGGGAAAATCATTCTTACATGATATTGCGTAGTTCTTTGTAGTTGTGTAGATTTAGTTCATGGAAACTGCTGAGATGATTTCTTTCTTCTGGTTGTTTCTGAGAAGGTGTTTTCTGGATGAGATTAACATCTAATTTAGTGGACTTTGGGTAAAGCAGATTACTTTTAATAATGTGGGTTAACCTCATTCAGGTAATGGAAGGCTTTAATAGAAAAAGATTGACACTTCTGGAAGAAAATGGAATTCTGCTAGCAGACTGTCTTTGGACTCAAATTGTAACTCTTTCCTGGGTCTCCAGATTTTGGATTTACCAAGTTTACACACATACACATACACATACACACACACACACACACACACACACACACACCTATATAGAGAGTGAGAGGGAGAGATATTTTATTAATTCTATTTCTCTAGAGAACCCTAACATACATCCAAATCTTTGGAACTTTCCAATGATAAGAATGCCTGTTATTCTCAGTGGGCCCCTCATTATGCTAATGAGGTGACTCATATGGAACTCTAAATAGTTTATACTAACAGGATGATGTAAGATAATGCTGGCCATGTCAGAAAGACCAACCATATGATTAGATGACTCAGGCTTTGAGCCATGTGACCTACAGCTGGAGACTGAGTCACATGGGCATTGATTCATTCAATCATCCCTATCTAATGAAACTCAATAAACTCTTGACACAAAACACATTTGAGTTTCTCTGGTTGGCTATACTCTTTTTGTCACACATTGGTACCGAAAAGAAATGCTTCCCTAAAGATAATGGAACTTCATGTCCAGAGCCCTTCCAAATTTTGCGTGTAAGACTCTTCTTTTGTCTGGTTATCATTTTTATCTTTGTGCTATAAAACAGTTGCAATTATGAGTACAGAACTTGCAGAGAGTTCTGTGTACCTTTCTAGCAAATTATGGCATCTGAGGATAATTGTGAGAGGCCCAAAATTTATAGCCAGTTGGTCTGAAGTGAAGGTAACCCTGGGACCCCTGAAATTGTGGCTGGTGTCTAAAGTGAGGGCAGTTTTGTAGATGACTATGCTTTTACTAAATTTCCAAATTATAGAGATTACATTATATTTTAGGCTTCAGGGGACTGATGTCTGGGGATATGAGTTGAATAGGGATCCCATAAAGTTCTGACTAGAGCATGTTGATGGAATTTTTTTTTAATTTTCACCTTAATTTCAACATCTTTTTCCTGCATATTCTAGCTATCTGACCTTGCCTAAATCACTTAACATACTTAATGCTCAAATTTTTCATCTATAAAATAATGATAAATATCTACTTCAGTTAAATTATCTCAGGACTACATTAGATGATGGATGCAAAGCAATTAAAAATTATTTGGCTCATAATAAGCTCCTGATAAAGTAAACTCTGGATGTTATAATATTGGTGTTTAATCATAAATAAAGCTCTAACATACAATTAAATACTGAATTTACACTAATATAGTATTTTCTTATAGGCAGACCTATATCTTACCTAATAAAAGAGAAACATGCAAATTAACCATCACTCCACTACGCCCACAGCCAATCAGAGGGAATATGCAAATTAACCCAACAAAGATGGAGGTTAATTTGCATACGCAGGGTGGAGCGTGCTATGAGGGGAAGCGGGGTGGCGGAGGGAACTACTGGAGCCGAGCTTCGGCCAGAAGCGAGGACTTGCCGGCTCCAGGAGGGCCGGTAGTGGGGACATGCCGGCTCCCTGGCGGCCGAGGAGAGGGGACTTGCCGGCTCCCGGGAGGGCCGGGAGCGGGGACATGCTGGCTCCCTGGCGGCTGGGAGTGAAGCCAGGGGAAAGAAGGCCTATTCTTGCATGAATATCGTGCAATGGGCCTCTAGTAGGAAATAAACAACAATTTTATTTTTTTATGTTAAAGAAAATAGAGTTAAATAATATGAATCTTTAAAGTCATGAAACTATAATTTACTTCTCACTTCTGCTTTGAAAAATTACTTGAGCACCTTAAGAATTTGTTTTATCATTTGTGAAAGTAGGGCAATAATAATAGCATATTCATAATAGGTAACCTTGAAAGAAGAAACCTTAAATAATATGAGAGCCCAAAATGCGTATAGTAGGTGATTATTTGTAAGGTTCCACCTAATTTAAGGTAGGTCACTCAGATTCTCTCTTCTGGAAATTTGGATTTAATATTCACCACATTTGCATCAATTAGATAATAAGCACAACTTGCAATGAAAGTCAATGATTTAGGACCATAATTGATACCACAACAAAATAAAGTTCTCCATAGAAGCCATGATTAAAAGGAAAAAGTTTATCCCAAAGGGACACAAAAAAGTGAAAGTATTATAGAAAGTCAAGGGAAAAAAACATCTTGGGAACTCAAAAGAAAGAAAAAAATTAGTTCAATTTTTAAAAATTTTACAGTTACCTTGAGGTCTGAAAATGTGTCATTTTTTTCTATTTTAGTTTTTGTTTATTTAATATTCATCATATGTCCATTAAGCTGTCTTTCTAATTAAGTTTATTTGGTAGCTCAAATGGAAATGAAGAACATTCACTACAACAAATACATGAAATACTTATAATTAATTAAATTGTATGTCAACCTAAATATAATTTTACCCACTTCAGCTGATATCATGTGCAAACTTCCTATTTATTTTGTTTATCTAAGAGTTGATGAAATCCCAGCCAGTCCCTATTCTTGCACAGTTTCCACAAGAAGTGGCTTCTATCATAAAAACAAATAATTCAATTAAAAAATGGGCAGGAGACCTGAATAGATATTTCTCCAAAGAATACATGGAGATGGCCAATAGACATATGAAAAGATGCACAACATCACTAATCATCAGGGAAGTGCAAGTAAAACCCACAATGAGATATCACCTTACACCTGTCAAAATGGCTACTTAAACTAAATGAAATTTAAACAAAACAAATGAACAGCAACAAAAAAAACAAAGAAACAGAAAACATACTCATAGTGGCCAGAGGGTTGGGCGGTGGGGTGGGCAAAAAGATGAAGGGGATTAAGATGTACAAACTTACTTTATTTTATTTATTTATTTTTATTTCTTTACTAGAGGCCTGGTGCAGGAAAATTCATGCACTTGGGGGGGTCCCTCAGCCAGCCTGCGCCCTCTCGCAGTCTGGGACCCCTTGGGGGGATGTCCACCTGCCGAGGAGGTGGGAGAGGCTCCCGCCACCGCCGCTGCGCTCGCAGCTGTCAGCCCAGCTTGTGGCTGAGCGGAGCTCCCCCTGTGGGAGTGCACTGACCACTAGGGGGCAGCTCCTGCGTTGAATGTCTGCCCCTGGTGGCCAGTTCATGTCATAGTGACCAGTCATTCCCAGTTGTTCTGCCGTTAGGGTCAATTTGCATATTACCCTTTTAATATATAGGATTGATTAAGGTATTACATGTTTCTTTATCCCCCCATTTCCCCCCCACCCCCACCCCCCGACTCATGCCCTCACCCCCCTGGTGTCTGTGTCCATTGGTTAGGCTTATATGCATGCATAAAAGTCCTTTGGTTGATTTCTCCCCCTTACCCCCACCCTCCTCTACCTTCCCTCTGAGGTTTGATGGTCTGATTGATACTTCTCTGTCTCTGGATCTGTTTTTGTTCATCATTTTATGTTGTTCATTATATTCCATAAATGAGTGAGATCATGTAATATTTATCTTTCTCTGACTGGCTTATTTCACTTAGCATAATGCTCTCCAGTTCTATCCATGCTGTTGCAAATGGTAAGAATTCCTTGTTTTTTTTTTACTGCAGTATAGTATTCCATTGTGTAGATGTACCACAGTTTTTTAATCCACTCATTTGCTGATGGGCACTTAGGCTGTTTCCAAATCTTAGCTATGGTGAATTGTGCCACTATGAACATAGGGGTTCATATATCCTTTCTGATTGGTGTTTCTAGTTTCTTGGGATATATTCCTAGAAGTGAGATCACTGGATCAAATGGGAGTTCCATTTTAAAAAAGATGTACAAACTTATTTTAAAAATAACTCACAGGAATGTAAAGTAGAGCATATGGAATATAATGAATAATATCACTAACTTTGTATGGTGACAGAAAGTTACTAGATGTCTCCTCGTGGTCACTTTATCCTATATAATAAAAGGCTAATATGCAAATTGTCCCCTTGGGAGTTCGACCGTTCGCTTTGACTTGCACTGACCACCAGGGTACCATGCAGAATGAAGGAAGGCTCCGGCCGGCAGCCAGCAGCTGGGGGAAAGAAGGCCCCGATAGGCCCTGATTGCCTGCCAGGTCTAGGGACCCTACCTGTGCATGAATTTCATGCACGGGCCTCTAATAGGGTATATAAATGTCACATCACTGTTAGACTCCTAAAACTAATACAATATTCCTGTCAATTAGACTTGAATTAAAGAGGGCTTTATATTCCAGAATGAAAAAATAACAATTTTACTAGGAAAGCAAAGGCTATAAGAATCTCAACTTGAGATTATTGTAATAAGCTTTATGGTTCATGTTTATTTCAAAAATGTGTTAAAATTCATTTTTATTAAATTATTTATTTGTTCAATTTTTTACACATATATAAATTCTTATAATGATATTGGAAATCAATGATTAAAGCAAACTTATATATCATGTTTAAAAAAACGTGGCTTCCCACACACAATGTAAATTTGGCCAAAGAGGAAAAAAAAGTATATGAAAAGATAGATATAGACATAGACATAAATATAGATATAGATATGACTTCATTATTAAACATTTAATCTGTATATAAAAATTAAAAAACATTGAGCATTTTCATATGTGATATTAATGAGATTACTTAACAGAGTTGTATATAGTATATACATGAGTGATTCAAAATGAGAATTTAAGTTAGCACATTAAAATGTCTAAATTATATTAAATATGCAAGTTTATTAAGATTTTCTTTGATACTATTAAATAAGTCATCCTTTTATTTTATTATGCTAATATGTATATTTATTCATTTTCTTAAGTAAATGTTAAAAGTCAAAGTATTCTTAATAAATATTAAGGAATGAGGATTTATGGATAAAATAATTTATCCCCAGTGTATCAGAAAATTTTTTCTAACAAATTTTAAGAAAAACTGATTATACTGACTCACCATTAGGTAATTATTAAAATTTAGATCATGTCTATTTCAACATTATATGGTAATCTAACCCATTCAGTACTTCTCAGAGAATAAAATTTCAGATAAAACCAGAAAGAATGTATTTTTTTTTTTTACCAGTAAAGATAATATGATGCATTACAAATAGCTGTGGCCTAAAATACAGAATTCCATCTTAATTTATTTAACTCAATATTTTAAACTTTAATTTCATTGTTTTTCACACTACCAATTTCATAGAAGAAATCAATTCAGTATTGATTGCCTACTATACTTAGACATGCATATTAATATCAAGTCGTAAAAACCTACAGACTCTTTCATAAAACAAAATAATAAATTTTTAAGGCCAATACTATTTTTTTCAATAATTCTGAAATGTCAAACTGTATTCAGCAATTAGTTTACCATAATCTTAATGTGGTGATAGTAACAAATAAATAAGAAGTAAACACAGATATAGTTTAAATTTTGGAAACATACTTACTGACTCCAATGGTAATGTTAAATAGTTGAAATAGGTATATTAAACAAAAGCAAAATATCTGCTCTATGTATTTTCAACATAAACCCTTAAAATTCAGTATCAGAGATTTAAAACAAAAAACACAAAACACAAATCTTGATAGGTAAGGGGACTTTAAATGCTGGATTGCCTAAACATAAAAAAATGTTAACATAGCTCTAGCTAGTTTGGCTCAGTGGATAAAGCGTCAGCCTATGGACCGAGGGATCCCATGTTCGATTCCAGTCAAGGGCACATGCCTGTGTTGCAGTCTTGATCCCCAGTGTGGGGTGTACAAGAGGCAGCCAATCAATAATTCTCTCTCATTGATGTTTCTGTCTCTCTCTCCCTCTCCCTTCCTCTCTGAAATCAATAAAAATATATTTTAAACTATGTTAATATGACTTTTTTTGTTTGACGGTTTTCTTTTAAAAGATTATTGTATGAAATATATACAGGAAATTACTGATCAACAGGCATAACATAATACTGACATCCAGCGGCCATTTAGGCTAATTGCAGAGGGTTGTTTTCATATCATTTAAAGCAGAGTAAAAGAATCTTTTCTATATAATTGATTTGGGATCCTTTTTATTTTTGCCCAAACGATTTTCCTTTGTCTTATTTAGACATCATGTTTGTTTTTCATGGGTGTCTTGCTGTTAGCATTACAAATGAAAATTAATTTTGTAAAGTAAAAATTTTCTAGATGTAATTTACTTACAGGATATTTTTCCTTACATGATAGTACCCTACTATCCCCCCCTTTTTTTGATTAATGGAGGCTCTTGTAAATTTTATAATGCAATCTTGATAACTTTAAATTTTAATTTCTTGCACAAAAATATGACTGCTTTAGTTTCATTGCATGTTCAGGAAAAAAAAAAGGAGACATATGTACTACTATTAGTAATACTTCAAACAATTAGAAAAATAAAACATAAAACATTACACAAAAAAAGAATCAATTTTCAGTTAAATAAATAAAAATTAATATTTCCATTCTCATGTCCTGAAAAAAAAATTAAAAAAAATAAAGCAGAGTGAAAGAAAGGTTTGTCACGATTATGTGTCTTGATGTTACCCTTGTGAGAAACAATTTCCTTATTGATCATAATATGAGTAACACATGTAAGATTTCTTTGCTTTTTATTAGTAGTATGTTTTTCCCCAATAACTCCCACAATTATTAACAGTCTCCTGCAGTATAAAACAAATAATAATTTAAAAAATAGCTGCCAACATTTCAGTTTTGATAAATAATCCCATGGATATATTCTGATTTTCAAATTGCATTTAAAGACTGTTTTTCACATGTTCCTTTTAATACCTGTTTCACTTTGTAGAAGAGGCACAACATGTTTCAGTCAGGATAGGCTGAGTTATACAGTTTTAAATATCAACTCTCATTTATTCCTGATTCAAATTACTGCTGAGCAGAGAAATGGTGCTCATTGGAATTACTCATGCGTCCAGACAGTTAAATCAGCTGCTCTATGTTGTGGAGAAGGAGAGAGTGAGAGAAACTGGAAAGATTTCCTAGGTCAGTTAAATTGGGTATTTCACAAATGGTCACAAGCATGCATTGGTGAAACCATTCATTCAGCCCCACTCAACAGCAGGGGCCAGGAAGTGATTCCTACCAGGTTCCCAGATAAGGAGGAAATAGATGGATCAGCAACCTTTTAATTACACTCTTCAGCCTTCTTTGTTTAGTCCTTCTCCAACAGTCTCATAGATATTCAAGTCCTAAGGTTTTTATTCCAATTTTAAATAACATATATATTTAAAATGTATATTTTCAGCCCTGAACCGTGTGGGTCAGTTGGGTAAGCATCGTCCTGTGCACTGAAAGGTTGTCGGCTCAATTCCTGACCAGGGCAAATACCTAGGTTGCAGCTTTGATGGATCTCCAGTTGGAATGTTTCTCTCTCTCTCAAATATCAATAAAAACATATTTTAAAATACAATATTTTCAGCCTATAAATTTCTTCAGCACTCCAGATCCATTTAGCCAACATTTCCTCACTATATCAATTTAATTATATCAAACCCCTTTAAGTCAACGTGGCTATAATAGAAATTATGTTGCCCCTGGACAGTGTGGTTCAGTTGGTTGGGCATCCACCCATGTACCAAAAGGTTGCTGATTGGATTCCCAGTAATTGTTAACATTCCTGAACTTTCTTCTCTTTAGAAGTTTCTTTTATTTTTAAAATATATTGTCTATTCAATTAAACTAGCTAAAAATCTAATAATTATCTTTGAAAAATCCTGGAGTATCATTGCCTACAGGGGTCCTCAAACTTTTTAAACAGGGGGCCAGTTCACTGTCCCTCAGACTGTTGGAGAGCCGGACTATAGTTTAAAGAAAAAAAACTATGAACCAATTCCTATGCGCACTGCGGGCCCGGGACGAGTCGGCTGCTAAGCAGGACAGGCAGCGGCACCTGATGGGCCGGATAAATGTCCTCGGCGGGCCTCATGTGGCCCGCAGGCCATAGTTTGAGGACACCTGCCTTAGAAGATACTTTTTACCCATCCTAATTACATTCTCCTGTCTACAGTATGCATCAAGACTAGGTTCATGGAACAAGTAAGCAAGCTAAATAATTCAGATCCCATACACAATGCTGGAATAGTCAGCAGTAATAACTCTTTTTTTTAAAGATTTGAACCTAGGATACTGAAAACAGCATCTATGGTCATTAAACCTCCCCACAGTCCTGAAAAAAAAAAGACATTGAGAAAAAGAAAGCTAAGTCAACATATACCATGAATCTAGATAATCCACATATCCAGATAATCCACATAATACAGTTGAATTTAACTGTAGTCCCTGTTTTTTTTTTCATTTATTTGAGTTAATAAATTTATTTATTTTGTTTAAGGCAAAACTGTTACTTGTACCCAAACAAATTCTAAATGAAATATTTTATTTTCACAGACACATATACTTACAGCAGTATAGTAGTATTTAAATAATTTTTATAATGTATTGTTACATATTACATAAATATAGTACTTTATGATACACTAGAGGCCCGATGCATGAAGATTCGTGCAAGAATGGGCCTTCCTTCCCCTGGCTGCTGGCACCACCTTTGCTCTGGCCAGAGCTGCCTTTTCGCCTTCCCACGCTGCCCAGAGGCCCAGAGTGGCTGGGGCGGTGCAGAATGCCTGCGTCCTGCACCGACCCCAGCCGCTCGGTGCCTGCGTATGCAAATTAATCTGCCATCTTTGCTGGGTTAATTTGCATACTCACTCCTGGTTGGCTGGTGGGCATCACAAAGGCACGGTCAATTTGCATCTTACTCTTTTATTAGTGTAGATTATACATGATAATATTGATGTATTTGTGAAATTTTTATAAAGTATTATATATTCACTAGAGGCCCAGTGCTCAAAATTTGTGCATGGGGGGGGGGTGTCCCTCAGCCCAACCTGCACCCTCTCCAATCTGGGACCCCTCGAAGGATGTCATACTGCCGGTTTACAGGGATCAGGCCTAAACCAGCAGTTAGACATCCCTCTCGCAATCTGGGACTGCTGGCTCCTAACCGCTCACCTGCCTGCCTGCCTTCATGCCTGATTGCCCCTAACCACTCTGCTTGCTGGCCTGCTTGCCCCCAACTGCCCCCTGCCACTGGCCTGCTTGCCTCCAAATGCCCCCCACTGCTGGCCTGCTCGCTGCCACCTTCCCTCTTCCCTGGCCTGCTCACTCCAAACTGCGCCCCCCCCCCCCCCCCCCCGCTGTCCTGATCACCTCCAACTGACCCCCACTGACGGGGTGAGGGACTGAGGGCCATTTTCAGGTTGGTCACACCCCCTTCAGTGTGGGGGTCCCCACTGGGGTGCCTGGCTAGCCTGGGTGAAGGGCTGATGGCTGTTTGCAGGCTGGCAAAGCCCCCCAGTGGGGACCCTCACCCTATGGGAGTGTGGCCAGCCTGGGTGAGAAGCTGAGGGCTGTTTTCAGGCTGGCCACACCACCAGCGATCCAGGCTCCCAGCCCCTCCTTTTCCTCTTTTTTTTTTTTTTTTCAGTGCCTCCTTGAGCGGAGGCCAGGGCTGGCTGGAAGCAGGTATCTGGGATTTATTTATCTTCTACAATTGAAACTTTGTAGCCTTAAGTGGAGGCCAGGGCCAGCCAGGATGGGCGGGAAGCTTGGCTTCCTCCATTGCCAGGGGCAACCCAAGCCTCCTGCTCGCTTGAGCTCCGTGCAGCAGCCATATTTCTTGGGCTAATTTGCATACTCACTCTTAATTGGCTGTGGGTGTAGCGGAGTGATGGTCAATTTTCATGTTTCTCTTTTATTAGTGTAGATATGTATATATATGTGTATGTGCATATGTATATATATACTAGTACATGTTTATATGTTTTTTATAATACATGAGATATTTCAAGTTAATGCAGAAAAAACAAATATTTACCAAATATCCACAGTATTTGTAACATAGATCACATTGTGAGTTCATATATTTAGGAGGGCCTTTAATTATAAT
Source organism: Plecotus auritus (assembly GCF_963455305.1). Classification (NCBI taxonomy): domain Eukaryota; kingdom Metazoa; phylum Chordata; class Mammalia; order Chiroptera; family Vespertilionidae; genus Plecotus; species Plecotus auritus. Next base: position 20,997,320 of record NC_137777.1, on the reverse strand, counting down.
TGAGTCTGGTTCTCTGGCTTCCATTTTAGGAATCAGATTTAGGGAATTACTAGTCTTCAAAGTGACCTTTATCTATGTGTTTCTTCACATAGAGAATGATTTTATAATTACATATATTTGTGATGTGTATGGTAGTTTCTATTTTTCTGTGCATCCTATTACTACTTATCTGAGTATGTGACATGAGTCAGGGTCTATGTTTAAGCTGTTTAGTAGATATCCACTTTTACATCACTTGGGTTAAGCAACACTTAACACGAAAATTGTGGTCAAATTTCTGAATGAAAGCCAAGATGTTTCTATATATTCCTGTTTAAGAAATTTTTGAAGGAAAGCTTAATCTGTGACAGCATGGATGGACTTGGAGGGCATTAGGCTAAGGCAGTGGTCAGTAAACCGCGGCTTGCAAGCCACATGCGGCTCGCAAGCCGTGGTTTGCCGCTCTGTTGACTAATGAGTTTGCCGACCACTGGGCTAAGGGAAATAGGCCAGTCAGAGAAAGACAAATACCGTATGATTTCACTCACATGTGGAATCTAGTGAACAAAATGAAGTGAACAAAATAGAGACAGACTCAGAGAAAGCAGGCTGGCAGCTGTTGGAGGTGTGGGGAAGGCTCAGAAATTAAGCAAAAAGCGGGGGCGGGGGAGAAGAAAAATACTCAAGGATATAGACAACAGTACTGTGATTGCAGGGGGTGGGGATGTGGGGAGGGAAAGGAGGAGTGTATAGGGGGGATAAATGGTGATGGAAGGAGACTTGACTTAGGCTGGTGAACACACGATGCAGGGTGCAGATGATATGTTGTGGATTTGTGCACCTGAAACCTGTATAATTGTTAACCAGTGTCACCCCAATAAATTAAATAAAAAGGAAAAAGAAATAATTTTTCTTTTTTTGTTGTTGTTGTAGTTTGGCTACTGAAAAAATTTAACTAGGAAGGGCATTTTAAAATGATACTTCAGAAAGGGCTTAATAAGAATTTATATAAGTTTTGATTTAAAAAAGTATCTTTTAGACAGGCTGAAGTAGCTACTTCACCTCTCTCTGGTGTAATAATATGGCTTCATAAAGAAAATTAAAACCTACACCTAGCACAACTCAAGTCAATTTTGTCTGGTTAATATTTTAAGTTACTCAAGGGCCACAAATTCCTAGTACCTGAAAAGATAGCCTTCTTGTTCTCAAAATCAGTGTTTCTAAAATTATGCCCTATGGGCCAGAGGAATCTAAATCAGATGCTCTGAGTGGAGTTCAGGCATTTGCATTTTAAGCAATGCACCTGAGTGCTGTGTGCCCCTATATTCAAATCTAATGCTCCTAACCAGGAGTGTAAAAGCTGCTAAAGAAAAAAATATCTTATTTACTCACTATATTTAAAACTCAAACATCTTGGAATGATGATAAATATTTTTTGTTTCGGTGTCTTCCTCTAATTTTAGTAATTAGTTTACACCACGGTTGAATTTTCGGTAAACTATAGCTAGCACTGAAAACATGAAAATCACATGAAAACATGTAAAGTAGATAGACCCACTTCAGTAGGATCTTATATTCACAAGAAAGAGGGCAAGAGAAGGAATGAGAGGACTTAAAGGACAATATAATTTAGACTACTGGAAGAGTTTACTATCAAATTAAGAACTTTGGAGGAAATATTTCTTACCAAATTTCCTACCACTGTTTTGTCTAATTAGCCAGTTAACATGAACTAGTGAGCTAAGTAAGGTAATCTAACCACTTGTTCACAACTCCTGTTGTAAAATTGATTACCTCTAGGAGTTAAGCTAGAGGCTTTGTATCAATTAGAAATTGTAATTGAAGCTGAATGTAATTAATTATATAATTTGGGGATGTTAGTGCTAAATCCCATTCTAATTATAAGATGAGACTGAATCATTATGAAGAATTTACTTAGGCATGAGTAAAACCTCTATAAGGGATTTCTTGGACATTTTCATTAAGAACAACAATAAAATTACTTTCACCTGTAGGATACATGTTAGATTGCAAGCACTTATTAATTATAATGAATGAAATCTGTCTCTTTCTTGTCATATGATCACTTTTCTCTACTCCCTAACTCTTTTCAATTTCTCCTATTTCCCTACTTTTCTATGGTTAGTTTCTAATAATTTTGAAATTTTAATTCACATAGGCATTTTGTAAGTAACTGCATAGTAAGTAGACTAAGTTCAACAAATATAATATCCAAAAATAAATATATAAACACTCACCCATTTTTACGTATGGTTGATATTACAAGTTTGAAAAGAAAACTTTTCCACTGTGTGTGGAATTTATATTTTTTGTCCACAGAGAACTTCATGCTCCCACTTACAATAGACCAAACCAAGCAAATCAAATGAAAACCATTTGCCAACTCATCATTAGTTTATTAGCTATTCACATAAAAGAATTTCCCATTAATTTTCATATTCTCAATGCCCAGCACCTTGGGTGCTATATTAATTATGCAGAAAGATAATACTAGGAGAAGGAGACCTACTTCTATGCCATTTATCTTCTACTTATTCATGCCAGACCTGATAATCACTGAAGAGAAAAAAACTCTTGAGTGAACAGAATAACTTTAAATATAGATTTAAGTCAGCTATCTCTGTCTTCTCTGACCCTTGCAACTATTTCTCTTCATTTATACCTTTCATTATCCTATTTATATTACTGGATCTTTGGGTAAAAGCATACACTGCATCTGAAATAACAGTGGCTATGTAAAGGCTTATTCTTGCTTGATTTTTTGGCTTTATTTTTTCTTCCAAAATAGTAAACAAAGAGCTGAAAACCCTCTCCAAATTATGGATTGATATGCATGCAAATTAATATCTTTCATATGTAAAACTACTTTGAGATAAAAACGAAAATTAATGTGACAGGTGATAATATTAATCTTCTGACTGGTTAAGGATTACTTTAAGTTTGAGGTTTTATTTAATATTTAGTAGAGTATTTTTTGAAGTATACTAGTTACAGTATAGATTTTATGGCATCTCCTTATAAAGCAAACTATTTTAGAATAAATATATCCTGTATTTTGTGGTCTGAGAGTGAGTTTCTATTGCCTGAGTAATGTTGATGAAGTCACAGGAGAGTCAATGTCACAGATGTGGTGTGAGAAATACTTGACCAACCATTATTAGCTTTAAAGATTAAACAGGTCTTGGCTGGTTTGGCTCAGTGTATAGAGCATTGACCTGCAGACTGAAGGGTCCCAGGTTTGATTCCAGTCAAGGGCATATGCCTGGGTTGCAGACTCGATCCCCAGTAGGGGTGTGCAGGAGGCAGCCGATCTATGATCCCCTCTCATCACTGATATTTCTCTCTCTCTCTCCCTCTCCCTTCCTATCTGGAATCAATAAAAATATATTAAAAATACATTTTTTTAAAAAGATGAAACAAGCCATGGGCTGAAAGAATGGGAGCAGCCTGTAGAAGCTGGAATAGGCAAGAAAACAGAATGCCCTATAGATCCTCCAAAAGGAACACAAATACTTGATTTTATCCAAATGAGACTCATTTTGGACTTAGAACCTCTAGAACTGTAAGACAATAAATATGTGTTGTTTTAAGTTACCAAGTTTCTGATGAATTGTTACAGGAACAATAAGAAATGAATACAAATACTTGACTGAATTAGCAGATTTTCCTGTGCCAATGTTTATAGCAATTAAATAGGGGGAGCTGTAAGTGACTTTAAATAACACTTAATCTTTATTCAAGTAGGACTGTGTATCTAACTTCTTTAAAAAAAAATGGCAAAAATATCACTAGACTATAGTGCTAGGTGAAAAGTCCCTAGACTTGATACCAAAAGCACTACCCATAAATGGAAAGTTGGAAATTGGGTCTCATCAAATTTAAAAACATTTCCTTTGTGAAAGACTTTGTTACCTGGGTTAAAAGATAGGGTATAGACTGGGAGAACATATTTACAAACCACATATCCATCAAAGGACTAGTATTTATATATATATAACTCTCAAATCTCAATATTTAAAAAATCTAATTGAAAATGATCATATGCTGTGGTTAAACAATACATCCCATCATTTGAGCATAATAAAATCAATAACTATCATTTCGTTATCACATTTGAAACCTGGGGGTTTGATTGATTCACAATTTTTTTTTGGAACACTGATTCAAAATTCTTTTTTTCATAACTTCACTGTCAAAACCTATAGTAAATACTACCAACTATGCTTTCTTTTAACATACTAGTACACACTTTTATTGGTTTGAATATGGTGTGTAACAGTTGCTAAAATTTCATGATTTTGAGGGCCTACAATCAAGGTTTTCTTCAAATCTTGCTTCATACAAAAAAAATATTCCGTGTTCCTGAAGAGGTGAAGTACTACTCAGTCTAATATCCTGAAAATAACTATATTCCTTTCTTCTTTCTATATTCCTTCCTTCCCAGACAATAATAACGTTTCCTTTTGGCTTCAATATTCTTCCAAATCTCCACTATTCTATCATACATTCTATTTAAACAAATGAAGCTCTGGTTTTAAATGGGATAAATAAATGAAAAAGGACTTGTAGAAGGGTGAAAAATGGACCTTTAAAGACATCCACATACTAATCCCTACAACTTGTGGATATGTTACCTTATATGGTAATGAGCATTTAATAGATCTAATTAAGGTGAGAATCCTGAATTTAGGAGATTTTCCTGGACCATCCAGGTAGGCCCAATGTAATCACAAGCTTCCTTACAAGAGGGAGGCAGAGAAATATTGTTTACAAAAGGAAGCAGCCTGAAAAAAGACTCAACTGGCCATTGTTGGCTTTGAAGATGAAGGATGTGGTTATGAGCCAAGGGAAACAGGTGACCTCTATCCGATGGAAAAAATAAGAAAACAGAATATTCTCTCTGAGACTCAGAGGAAACCATCCCAGACTTAACGTTAGCTTTTGAACACAGATTTTTTTAGAAGTTATTAATTAGCAACTTTTCATATTATATATTTCTGAGGGTATTTTTTCACTTTTTATTGAGTTGTCAAGAAATTCAAATAAAAAATTCAAAATAAGCGGTTTGCCTTAATGTATGTATAAATTTTTGAAATACTATCAACATTTTTAGATTGAGATTTGTTCATAAAATTTTGTTTTTAATATTCATTTTCAAATATAAAGATAATTATGTTTTAATCATTTTGCTACTCAAGCTGAGATGAAATTCATGAAGTTAATTTTTGTTTATTATTACACTTGCATAACTGACATAATTGCATTTTTAATAGTGCTATACTAAAGCACAAAGCTAAGAGGAATCCCAACATAAATAATAGTTTTATATGTCTTCAGAGATACTATTTGAATTATATTTGAGTTAAGATACTAAAGCACTTAATGCCATCATAAACAGAATATCTGAAAAACCCACTTTTAATGAGAACTTTTTAGCACATAGTTGTTTGGATATAAAAATATTGCTTTATCTGTATGGGTATGATAAACATTTTGAATGTTACTTTACAATACTTCCAGTGCTAGAACTATAGTTTAAATAGAATTAGTTAAATTTCATCTAGGTTTATTGCAAAACTATATATTTTATGACTAAAATACTACAAAAACATTTTTTACTTTTAAAATTGAAGTATAATAAACATTTTGTAAACAGCACACACCATAAGTGTATTGTAAAGGAATATTTATAATATGAACATATCCATGAAATCTCTAAATTTCAAGATAGAAAACATTATCTGAATCTGAAGAGCCTCATTTGTATTTCCTTTCAGTCATCAATCCCATGAAAGATAAGTATTCTGACTTCTAAAATCATAATTTATTTTTGTTCTTTTAAAAAGTTGCATGAGTAAGGAATTATACAGCATACAATATGTTATGTTGTGTCTGACTTCATGCAACACTGTGTTTGTTAATTCATCTGTGTATTTGTCTGTAATAACAGCAGTAATTTCTTTTTTATTTTTATTGATCAAATTACATAATTATATCAATATTCCATGAGGTAGTTATTAAATCTACCCTAGATTGATAGGTGCTTTACCACCTTCATTTTGAGCTATTTAAAATAATGCAATGCTAAGGATGCTTGTATAAATTTTTTGAAATAAGCTTGCTTATCTGTAGGCTATATTACTAAGAGTGGGAATTGCATTATCCTATAGTAGAGTATGTTTATGATCAGTTTTGGTAGACAATAATAGTTTTCTAAAGTGGTGATACTGATTTATGTACTCACCCACATTGCAAGCTATTCTAGTTTTTTTTTTAATATTATTACTAAACTTGATTTTCACATTTTCTTCAAATTTAGCTATTCTATTTTATTTGCATTCCAATTTTTAGCTTTTCTTTTGCCTTATAACACTGAATAAAACTTGCAGAATTCAGTTATGTAGAATCAGATGTAGCAAGCATTTTTATCTTCTCCCTGATATCAAAGCAAATTATAATATTGTATCACTGAATACAATATTTGCTCCAGGATTTATAAAGTTATATTTTATAGTTTAAGTATAAATAACATCATATAAATGTCTGGAAGTTATCAATTTCTGCAATGCATAAGCTAAATAATTTCATTTTCCCATTTAATTTGATAAGTTATATACATTGCATTTAAAAGAATATCATGACCATATTAAAATTTATAATGACATAATCATATACCATATTATATAGAGATGACTTAAATTTGCTAATACTTTGCATTATAATCATGAGTGCAATGGCTTCTTATTTTCTTGCAATGTAAAATCCTTGTCTGATATTAGTATTTTTTTTTTTTTTTTTTTTTTTTTTTTTTTACTATTGAAGTCGTTTGTGCCAAGATATATTTTTGTGGTAAGGTTTTCATATTTTGAGGTTAATTCCTTCAATAGATACAGGAGTTTCCTGGGCCTCTAGTTTAAAATAAGAGGCATACTTCCCCTGTTGAAAATAAGAAAAGCGAGTCCTCTTCCCTTCTTTTACTTAGAGCATCTACTTTAGAAAACTTAATTTTTTTAAGCACATTGTCATCTTTGAAATGTAAATAAATGATTTTGAAAACGAGATAGGGCTTTTGTCAGCTATATGATCCAGGAATGCATTTCTCAAAGAAATGAAGGCCATTTCTGAAATGTAAGCATCAAAAGAAATTGTCTATTCACCTCAATTACCACATAAAGTTAGTATGAATTGTGTGTGACAAACAGTACTGTCAAGTCCTCTTACTTGAGGACTAGTTACAATTTATCTTGAAAAAAAAAATGTATGTAATGAGTTGTATCTACCTTGCTAAATAAGAGTGAGATTTCCTTTGAAATCTCTTAGATTATTTGTTCTGCACATCACATTTCGGGTAATGCTCATTCAATAATAAAGGATGTTAAAACAATTTCTCCCGTGACTTTGTGAAGAAAATTTCTGGGGTGGTAAATGATTTTGTTTATAATTGTATATCCTCAGCAGTCTTCATATGACCATCTTTCTCTATGTCTGTATCTTCATATGGTATTTTCTATAGATGTCTGTGTCCACATTTCTCCCTTCTTATAATGATAAGTCATTTTGGATTAGGAATATGATGGCCTCATTTTAACTTGATTATATCTTTAAAGACCCTATTTCTTAATGAGGTCACATTCTAACAGGTACCACATGTTAAAACTTTAATATATTTTGGGGAGGGAAGGGAACGCAATTCAACCCATAACAGGAGTATATGTGGTTTGACATCAACGCATAATGGAATAGTAGTTGATAAGACGCTGTGTCTCTGGGATTTAGAAAAAGATTTTTATCTGGACAAAGTTGAAAAGTTGATGCTGTGAGAAAAATGGGTAAACTGCTCTGAGTATCAGTTTGTTTTTCTAGATCCATTACCTGCTCTATTCTGTGTTTTATTTCTACATATGGCATTTTCTGGAAATCATATGTCCTCTGTCTTGTAGTTATATTGAAACATCAGAAAGAGGTGGCCAGAGTTACAATAATGGGAAGACAGGTTGGATTATTTATTACTGTTCTTCCTATATGACAGTGCCTCAGTTTCTTTAACAAAGTTTATGAATACTATCCCGTGGTAATCTTCTACAGGTATAGTTCTTGTTTAGTTCTACCAGCCCCTCTGCATGCCTCTTCAATTACAAATGTGATAGGTTCCCAAGGCCACTAGACCCAGAGTCCTTTATCTCCTTTTATAGTTTTCACTCATCTTGTCCACATTTGTAATCCTCCATCCTTTAAACTCTTTCATCACCCCTATTTAGTATGACATTATGTCCAGGCATGACCCTGATGATTATACCTATCTTATTCAAAATAGTACATCTATATATCTGCTTCTATTTACGCTTATGAGTAAATTATTTATTTATGTCTCAGTATGAAATAACCTTTTGCTTCTTTTTATAGAGAGACAAAAGAAGGAGAATGTCTTGCAGCAATGTTTCAAAGTAGGGAAGCCTAACTCTTACTTGGATGAGCTTGTAAATGTTGTCTGTAAGTCCTCAATGGGAGGATAAACTTAGCACAGTGGGCTGCACTGTCCATATGCAGAAACAGACAGTTTAGGCCAAGTAAGCCATTAGCTCTTGATCTTTCGCTTTTCATGTACACAATAATGCTTTGCAGGTCTTATAAAAACAGATGCGCTAGGCATGTTCTAAACCATGCATGACAGCCAATTTTAATTGTAAATGACACAATTTTGGGTTTCAATTTAAATGAGATAATTCCTTCCATATTTACTTGCGATCTTCATGCTTCATGGTTATGCAACCTGCACTAACAATTTCATATTGTTTATAAATAGATTCTTCCCCAGAGCATAAGCAATATCTTAATCTCTTCACTCTGCCCTTGGATAAAATGTTGCTAAGTTTCTTAGAACAGCTCATTCTTCTTTCTCTTATTTTTTTAATTTAAAAATAGTATAAAATAAAAATGTCTTTATTATAAATGCCTTATATTTTGCATGACTTTTTCATTTTGTCATTCTCACACTTAGCAAACATAAAAATAATAAAAACACTAATTAAAAAAACAAGCAAAAATATCTTTAAAAATGTATCTATTCACTCTATTTTCTTATTTAACATTGCCCTTTCTACTGTCATTCACTTGATTTATCTTTTCTTCTACTTCTTTCAGAGAATATAAATGCCAAAAAAGTACCAGTCAACTATAATTTTAGCTCTTAATCTACCACTTACTGACTTTTTAATTAAAAGTTTTTTTGTTTTCTGTTTTGCAGACTAGTCTTGAATAGCTCTGAAAATTTATATGTAGACTTTTTATTCTTCTCATCTAATTCAAAGAAATACTTTTTAATTTGCATATAAAATTAGATATATTCAGGTTTTTCAAAGACAGAACTTGAAAATGTTTTTGTCTATTTAAGTAAAATAAGTACAAAAGGATTTTAGTAAAGATTTTTTCAAAACTTACTCAGGATTTAAATGCTCTATTGAACTACATTTAATGTAACAAATGAATTGGAGGAATTGTTTAACAGTTTATCATGTTGTGAATGTCTCTGAACACTATAATTCAACAAAAGACAATATTTGACCTGGCATTGCAAGTAAATCAATCTCTACCTCAAAACAATACCACCTGGGGGAGAAAAAATATCCTATCTAATAAAGAGGGAATATGCTAATTGACCACCATGCCCTCACAAAGATGGCGGTGCCCACAGCCAATAAGGAGGGAATATGCTATTTGACTGCCATGCCTTCAAAGATGGCAGTGCCCACAGCCACAAGATGGCAGCGCCCAGTTCCCTCAGCCCCGTTGGGGCAGCAGGTGCACAACACGGCCAGGCCCGCTCCCAGGTGGGTCCGGCCGCTCCACGCGCCTGCCTCTGGAGTCCCCCAGTCCTCTCAGCCCCCCAGCCACCCAGGGCCGGCCCGAGGCACAGGCAAGCCTCAGATGGCAGCTACCCAGCCATGCAGGGCTGGCCGAGGCTCAGGTAACCAGGGCCAGCCGAGGCTTGCACTGCGGGCAGTGGCAGCACCAGAGGTGTGATGGGGCATTGCCTTCCCCTGATTGCCGGGTCGCCTCCCGCCCCTGAGGGCTCCCAGGCTGAGGGACCCCCCTCCAGTGCATGAATTTTCATGCACCGGGCCTCTAGTAGTTAAATAAGGATGAAAGATATCCATGTATTATCCAACTGGCAAGGATCCTATATAATAAAAGCCTAATATGCAAATCAACTGAACAGCAGAACGAAGGGTGAAATGACCAGTCACTATGACTCTCACTGACAACCAGGGGCAGATACTCAACACAGGAGCTGCCCCCAGCTTGCAGGTGCCAGGCCAGCCAAGGCAGGTACCAGCAGAGGCACCCCTGATTGCTCCACTGGTCACCCTGCAAAGGGAGGCAGCTGGTGGTGGCAGTAGGGGGCAGGGCTGGGAAGCGGGCAGCACCAGGCCAGCCAAGGTGGGTGCCAGCAGGGTTCCCCCGATCACTCCACCAGTTGCCCCACAGATCAGCCAGGCCTTGGGAACTTCCCTACGAATTCTGTGCACTGGGCCTCTAGTTTTAAAATAATACTGGCATTGTATACCTAGTCTAGAAAAGTGAGTACATCTTCAAAGATTTCTTTGTATCCCAAATATCCTTCCAGGAAATTGAATTATTTCTGGAGAACATTTCACCCCAAAACACAAAAAACAAAACCAAGAGTCCTCTATCAACATTCAGCCTTAGAGGACCATTTCTTGGAGTATTTTATGTGGATATACTTCTAGGAAGACATACATCACTTGTATGTTTTTGTTTCTGTAGCATCTCTGGAAATAGAGACGTTTGTTGGAAAAATAAATTGAGCTCAACTCAACCTCCCTGGTTACAGAGCAGCTGACTGTCATGCTTCCGATTTCTTAGGTTATCTTTACTGGGCTGCATATAGAAAGAAGACTCATCTGCTATTATATCAAATTCCCAATTCAGGAGGTATTAATGGAATTTGGAGACAAACATCAGGACACAATTCTCCTTTTGAACACTTAAAACACTATATAAAATTACTTTGAAATGTCTCTGTGAGCTATGCAAACACATTCTTTTCTTTCCCCTTAGGCTGGGAAAGCCCACAAACATAATCTTTCTGGACAAGACCAGACAATCAATACAAAAATTAGTATTGAAAAGTGGTGGATTTGCCTGATTCGGTGTGACTCTAAAATAAATTTATTTATTTAAAGTTAGTCTGCTTTGTGAATTTTGATTGCCCTGGACCTGCTCTTCTTTGGGTATGCTCTGCATGGAAAAGTGATTAAGTGTGTATGCTTTGTAGTGTGACAGACCTGAGATCCATCTCTATAGAATCACTGAAATTCTGTTGGAGGAGACGGCCAAGCGAGATGGTAGACAGTGGGGAAAAGGTAAGAATCTTCCATGATGGTGTTTTTTTCATAATAGGCCCTCTGCTTTTTATATAGAATACCAGTTGTTTTGATGTGGGTTATCAGTATTGAAATGGGTCCAGTGATACAAACTTTCCTTTCAACCACACCACCCTTTCATTATGCCATCATTTGTAAATTAGTCAATTAGGAATTGATCTAAGAAAATCTTACGTTTACAATTGTCGGTTTCTTATAGTGAATATTAGTAATTTTTGAAAACAATATTTAAGCCAGAGCTATATATCTTCTCCTCCACAAGCTCACTAACATGACATTTATAAAAATACTAGAGGCCCAGTGCACAAAATTAATGCACTTGGCGGGGGGAGGATGGTCCCTCAACCCAACCTGCACCCTCTCACAGTCCGGGAGCCCCACAGTCAATCTTGCCAAAGAGATAAGCGCCACCCACCCACTGCAGCCCACAGGTTGGTGGCCTGAACCTCCCTCTTTGGGACGATAGTGGAGCCTCCCTTGATTGATCGCCCTGCCAGCCAGTAGCCTGGGCCTCCCTCTGCAGGGCGATCATGCAATCAATTGCACCCCACAGAGGGAGGCCCCGCCTACCTGCCACAGCCTGCTGGTTGATGGCCTGGGCCTCCCTCTTTGGGGTGATCATGGAGCCCCCCAATTGATCGATCGCCCTGCCAGCCAGTGGCCTGGGCTTCCCTCTGCAGGGTGATCATGGGGCGATGGCGGGGGACCCCCGACCGGTCGCATTGCACATGCCTTGGCTGGCCTGGCACCAGTGCGTGTCATAGCATGGTCATCCAGACAGTCGTTCTGCTGTTCATTCAGTCAATTTGCATATTACACTTTAATTATTATAGATAAGCAAGTCTAAGATAATATTTTATCCAAGCAGATGTATAAGTTTCATAAAATCTCTTTGAGTACTCATAAATTTCCCCTTCTCATCATCCTAAGTACCTCACAAGAACATGGTTAAAATTTTGCTTCTAGAAATACATAGCAATATACTGAAAGCTGGAGCAGCTAACTTTCTAGACTGACCAGATGAGAGAACAAACTAACACAGGATGAGAAGACAACTTATAAATCATTTGTTGTTATTTTCCTCTGTGACTTGTTTTTTCATTCAACTTCTCATTTTGGATAGGACTATTGGTCTATTTTAGCTGTTCTGAAAAGCTGTTCTTAGATTCCCTGCATGTGATGTAAATATATGGCAGGATAGTAGGAAACTAGGAAAATTCCTGGTCAAGTAGAAGGGGAACTGAGACAAGAAAATTAAACAAGTCCAAATAGTTTGGGCAGCTTGGCGCCAGCTTATGAATTACAAGACCTTATCTTCCCCAGACAAGAACACTAGAGAGCAAATGTTTAATACCTCACCTCCCTAACCAGAGTTATAGCAGGAGGAAGAGAAAGGGATATAGGGGAGTTAATCGCACCCACAGAACAAAGAAGTCAGCAGTCTTAGGACTTGCCAAGATAAAATTGACAGATGTTCTCATAAATTCTGGGAAAAGCCACAACAAAGTAAAAAGATCTTATAATCTATTCTGTTGCCAAAAATGTCTGGTAGAGGAACCTTGAAACCTGTAGACAGAAAAGTATAAAACCCCTAAACTTCCACCAGGCAGGGCACTCAGACTGGCTGGGTATCTGCTTGTGCTATAGCCAAGTGTACTTTTAATAAATTTCTTTGCCTTGCTCCCTTAATACATTATCTTGCTTTATTACAACTCTTATCTGTCACTTGTCTGATCTTTCTTTCAAGAATGACAACAGCCAGAGAGGGGACAGTTTTCCCCCTAGACTCAAGGGACTGTCCACTAACAAAGAGAAAATACTTTTCCCACTTAATGATTTTCCCCCCCTCAAGATAATGATTTTGCCCTAACCGGTTTGGCTCAGTGGATAGAGCATCAGCCTGCGGACTGAAAGGTCCCAGGTTCGATTCTGGTCAAGGGCATGTACCTTGGTTGCAGGCACATCCCCAGTAGGGGGTGTGCAGGAGGCAGCTGATCGATGTTTCTCTCTCATTGATGTTTCTAACTCTCTACCCCTCTCCCTTCCTTTCTGTAAAAAAAAAAATCAATAAAATATATTTTTTAAAAAAGATAATGATGTTGAGTAAAATGGTTATACTTTGTGTTCTATATAGAACCACCATTGGACAAAATGGTGATATTTATAATAATATATTCTTTTAATTAAGTTTTGTGGTTATTGCCCTTAAAATTTATTCCCTTATGCCATTTTATTAATAATGCAGATATAGAAAGAACTTTCATTAATTATTTACACAAAATATATTTGATTATTTTTCTTAGATGATTTGATTTAAATTTACAATAGTTTCAAGGTTTAATTTCAAATATCCAAACCTTCAATTAATTTGAATAAATAAAAATGGTTAATATTCATAAATAGAAATAATATTATAAAATTATGGGCAAATACTCATTTGCCCATAATCCAGCTTCTACAATAATTAACATTTGCCAATTTTCTGTCATTGCCTAATATATTTCATGTTGTCTTCCAGACTGACTCATACATATAAGTAGATAAAACTGTACAGTTTAAGAGTATAAGAAGGAAGAAACCCTGTAAGTTAAGATGTAACATATCATAAATTGTTCCACATTTTAAGATTCAGTAGCCACAGGTGACTAGTAGTTACCATATTGGCACTGCTGATATAGAAGATATCCATTATCATAATACAGTATATTGAACAAATCTGTTCTATATCATTAACAAAGTTGATGGCATTCAAGTGTAATAATCTTAAATGATAATAGAGATTATTTTTGGCATGGAATTGTTAATTTTGGCAACAGACAGGGTTGCCCTCTTCCCCACCTTCCCTCCATCCATCCCCATACTAAAGGTTGATAACTTTGGCTGATATGTTTTTCTCTCACTTCTTTGTTACTTTAGTGGCAATTCATTGTCATTGATTCCACATAAAATATACAGTATTTTTTAATATATATTTTTTTTATTTCAGAGAGGAAGGGAGAGAAACAGAGAGATAGAAACATCAATTATGAGAGAGAATCATTGATTGGCTGCCTCCTGCATGCCCCCAACTGGGGATTGAGCCTGCAACCTGGGCATGTGCCCTTGACTGGAATCAAACCCAGGACCCTTCAGTCCACAGGCTGATGCTCTATCCACTGAGCCAAACCAGCCAGGGCTAAAATATACAGTATTTTAAGAATCATTAGAAATTATAGTATAACTAGAGGCACAATGCATGAAATTCGTGCAAAGGGCTCGGCCCTCGCAGCCCCGGCTGTTTTGGCCTTCGCAGTCCCAGCTGCCTTGGCCCTTGCAGCCCTGGCTTTATCTGGAAGGTCGTCCAGATGGTCGTTCTGCTGTTCGATCTAATTAGCATATTAGCTCTTTATTATAGAAGATGTAAATATATTATAACCATAATGCAAATGTATTTTATCTAAACCTATAATGATATATTTTAAAATAAGAAATGAAATTTAACTCATTCAATTGTTCTAGTGCCAGAGTGAAATTAAAATGCAAGTTCATTTAGAAAATGGAATAAAAAATCATTTAGGAATAATATAAACAGTTTATGTCATCAAAGAAAAATAATTGAGAAATGTTAACCTCTTTCTCCCACAAATTAAACTAATTTAGATAATTGTGATTTCCATAATTAAAATAAGGAAACATTATTTTTGCAGAAATCTATTACTTCTGGTAAAATACTGGTATATAATGTTAAACAGTCTGCATAAGCATTCTTATTAGAATAGATTTATAAAATTAACTTTTCCTGAGTGATGTACAATAAAGATTATTGGTACTATCTTCAAGAATAACTTTTTAAAATTAGTTCCCCAGATCATTTCTTTCTGAGAATAATAATCCCAAGTATAGAATGTTCCAAAAATATGTATATATACAATTTAAATAAATATAAAAGGCAGTGTTTATTAAACTACATTTCATTTTCACAATTGAGCTATCAGCTGTTAAAATGTGTATACATTTTTGGGGGACACCCAGGATAGTCACTTTATCATCCAACATCATCTTACATTCAATTGGATTTCCTTGACAATTCATTATTTTATTAGTTACTGATTGTCAAATCATGTGATTTTTCTCTTCTTTTAGTTTGAATAAAGGCAATTTAGAATAAAATAATTATTTTCTGGATCTCAGACTCCCAATAAAGTCATATCTCTTAATCATTAAGATTCCAATAATCCTATCTAATAAAAGAGTAATATGCAAATTGACCATCACTCCAACACACAAGATAGCTGCCCCCATGTGGTCAAAGATGGCTGCCCCCATGTGGACAAAAGATGGCCACCACAAGATGGCTGGCAGGGGAGGGCAGTTGTGGGCATTCAGGCCAGCAGGGGAAGGCAGTTGGGAGGGACCAGGCCTGCAAGGGAGGGCAGTTGGGGGGACCCAAGCTTGCAGGGGAGGGCAGTTGGGAGGGACCCAGGCCTGCAGGGGAGGGCAGTTGGGGGGGACCCAGGCCTGCAAGGGAGAGCAGTTGGGGGGGACTAGGCCTGGAGGGGAGGGTAGTTGGGAGGGACCCAGGCCTGCAGGGGAGGGCAGTTGGGGGGGGACCCAGGCCTGCAAGAGAGAGCAGTTCAGGGGGACTAGGCCTGCAGGGGAGGGTAGTTGGGGGGGACTAGGCTTGCAGGGGAGAACAGTTAGAGGCAAGCAGGCCTGCAGGGGAGGGCAGTTAGGGGTGAACGGACTGGCAGGGGAGGGCAGTGAGGGGGACCAGGCCTACAGGGGAGGCAGTTGGGGGCAACCAGGCTGGCAGAGGAGGATAGTTAGGGGCGACCAGGTCTGCAGGGTAGTGATGTTGTGGGTGACCAGGCCTGTAGGGGAGGACAGTTAGGGGCTACCAGGCTGGCAGGGGAGGGCAGTTAGGGGCAAAAGGGCCAACAGGGAAGCAGTTAGGCATCCATCAGGCTAGCAGGGGAGTGGTTAGGGGGTGATCAGGCTGACAGGCAGAAGCTGTTAGGGGCAATCAGGCAGCCAGGTGAGTGGTTGGGAGCCAGCAGTCCTGGATTGTGAGAGGGATGTCCAACTCCCATTTAGGCTCGAGGTTGGATCGGGCCTAAACGGGCAGTCGGACATTCCTTGAGGGGTACCAGATTGGAAAGGATGCAGGCTGGGCTGAGGGACACACACCCTAGCCCCCCCATGCACGAATTTTGTGCACCAGGCTTCTAGTCAGTGTATAATTATCTTTAAATTGGTTTGTAATAGATAGACATTTAATTCCTAAGGTAACAAATGAAGAACTGCTGATTCTGTCAGATAATTTGCTGTATTCTTAAAAACTCTATAATAGAACTGAGTGCATGTGATTGTGTAAAACACATGCTGATGTCCTCATTCACTGGTAATACTTTATCATGTTATTTTTTAAATGATATATTTTTATTGATTTTAGAGAGGAAGAGAGAGAGATAGATAGATAGAAAGATCAATAATGAGAGAGAATCATTAATCAGCTGTCTCCTGTATGCCCCACACTGGGGATTGAGCCCACAACCTGGGCATGTGCCCCGACTGGAAATTGAACCATGATCTCTTGGTTCATAGGATGATGCTCAACCACTGAGCCATGCCAACTGGGCCATCATGTAATTTTTTTTTTCAAAGGGAGATAGAACACAGCTTTGGGTGAAGACATTTTCCCACTACTAGGAAAATATTGGCTCAAATCTTTCCTACATGATAAAAGCTCTCTACAGGGTATATATTTCTAGATTTCTCAAAATGAATTCAGAAAGGACGGAGGTGAGCATTTTTTTATGGGTTTATCAAAGCTTAGGTTTCTTCCCATAGAGTTTTAGGAAAATAAAACAGCTGTGTTTTAGATGTTATCACTTTTTTGGTTTTATATTTAATTATTTCTGACACAGAAATCATTTACAATAAAAACACATGTCATTGTTTTATGCACCAGTGCTTTAAATCCTTAGTGTTTATTATAGAGCACATGAGCACAAGCATATGTGTGTGTGTGTGTGTATATATATATATATATATGTATGTATATATATATATATATATATATATATATATATATATATATATAGTGAGTGGCCAGATTTTTATGATCTCTGAATGCATAATAATCTGGCCACTCAGTGTATATCTTATATAATAAAAGGCTAATATGCATATTGTCCCCTCAACTAGGAGTTCGACCAGCAGGCAGGCCAGCCAACCGCCCATGTCCCCCCCCCCTCCGGCCAGGCTGGCTGGACCCCACCCATGCACGAATTCATGCACTGAGCCTCTAATATACACACACACACACACACACACACACACACATACTGAGTGGCCAGATATTATTATTATAATATATTATTATATTATTATATATATATACACACACACACACACACACACACTAGAGGCCCAATGCATGAAGATTCATGCAAAAATAGGCCTTCCTTCACCTGGCTACCGGCACCACCTTCGCTCCAGCCCTGAGCTGTCTTTCCGCCTTCCCACAATGCCCAGAGGCCCAGAGCTGCTGGGATGGTGCAGAACGCCTGCATCATCACCATGGCAATGATGCAAGCGTCCCACCCCGCCCCCAGCTGCTTGGCACCTGCATATGCAAATTAACCCACCATCTTTGTTGGGTTAATTTGCATACTCACTCCTGATTGGCTGGTGTGCGTCGCGAAGGTCTGAAGACTTTGTGGCATTGATTTTCCATGATTGAAATGGCAAGTTTTGAAAAATACCTTTATTTATAATAGAGAGATAATAATATTTCCCTCAAGGAATAATTATATGGTTCAAACAAGCTGTTGCCTAAAAAATTATTCATGCAATAGCTAAAGTTATATATTATTGTTAGTTATTACTATTGTTGTTTGGTTGTAATTATTATAAAGCTATGGTTTTGATCTGTAACACGCATTTACAACACTAAAAGTAGACTATCTTATTTAGATTACTTTAAATGTTTTCAAATGCTCACTCTCTCTGGTGTCTGCAGACCCCAAAACAATTACCAGGTAAGATTCTAAACAAAGAGGTATTGTTTGATGAAAGTCAGAAAGGGTTACTTGCCACAAAATAGGCACTGTACAGAGTTAGTAATAGAACTGTACTTGAGTTAGCATATATATATTGCTTAAACTTATGGCTTTTAAAAATAGCCGGTGGGTAGGGGAGGCCGGGGGGAGTTCAGAGGGGGAAAAAAAAGAGACATATGTACTACCATTTGTAATACCTTAAACAATAAAATAAAAAAAAATAGGCTGGCTCAAATTTCTACTACTACTCATAATGTGTATAACCTATTGAAGTAACCATTTCCTCCTCTGCAAAGGAGGTCACACCTCACAAAGGGACCTTTAGAGTATTTAAGCTGCTTATCACAGCATTGTCACATTAAACTAGCATTCGATATTTAACAAGAAATAGTGTCTATTATTACTGAAAGGAAGAGTCTACATAAGAAATACTACCAAAATGTCCAAGATGCCTAACCATCCAGAAGTTTCAGTTCCAGGCAAGTACCTTTTGGTTGGCAAGCCTGAGAGAATAGATCATGTAGCAGAAGTTGTGTAGATTAGTTTAAATAATTTTAAAATTTGCGGACACTAGAACTTGGTCTCAATGGCAATATATAAGCCACTGTAATATAGACCAGTTATTGGATTCACCCTGTCACAATATTTATGAATAATTTACAGTTGCAGAGAACTTGGAAATATATAAAGTAACCACAATTAGACCTAGAGATCCTTCCTCATATCTACTAAAGAAAACAGTAACTAAGTTTTGCATGTAACATGATTATTACGTTAATCAAAAGTGAAGCTGAGTGACAGAGCTCCCCGCATGGCTTGAACCCAAAGCTTATGTCTCAGCATGCAGGAAAAATGCTGATGCCAATGCTACATTCATTTCTGCCCCAGTCAGCTCTAGAGTAGTATGGGATTTACTCTTGCCTGCCACTGACACTGAAGTCAACTCAGGAGCTCCTGGGAGCTTATTAGTTAATTTCCCTGTGAGACCCAAGAAAAAAAATCACTTATAAAACATGAGAGTTGAATCAATTCATTTCATATTACTACTAGATTTGTGAGAATACTTTCTAAGCTTTTAGAGCACATTATAAAATATATATATACATACATATATATACATATACATGATTTTTCATTGCATAATTCTATCAATTTTTCTGCATTTTTAAAGCTTATTACAAGTAAATACTGAAAAAAATAAGACAGGCCAAAGGAATATCAAACAGAATTTGATAAATATATATATCTTTGCTTAAGAGGATTTTTCTAGAAGGATTTTTTTTTCAAAATTGTAAAACCAAATCCTATATAATAAAAGGGTAATACACAAATCGACCAAACGGCGGAATGAGCAGTAGCTATGATGCGTACAGACCGTCATGGGGCAGACGCTCAATGCAGGAGTTGCCCCCTGGTGGTCAGTGTGCTCCAACAGCCCCCGCTTAGCTACAAGCCGGCTGATGGCTGGCAAGCTCAGCAGCAGTAGCAGGAGACTCTCCCACCACTGTGGCAGCACTAAGGATGTCTGACTGATGATGTCAATCGGATAGCTCCCCGAGGGTTCCGGGACTGCTAAAGGGCACAGGCCGGGCTGAGGGACCCCCCCCACCCCAAGTGCACGAATGTCATGCACTGGGCCTCTAGTAGAATAATATTATTTTCATTTAGTATTATTGGCATTCGCTACACATTAAAAAACCCATGCTTTCAAAATATAATTATTTTTACCTAGAGGCCTAGTGCACAAAATTCATGCATGGGTAGGGTCCCTAGGCCTGGTAGGTGATCAGGGCCCATCAGGGCCTTCCACTGCCAGCTGGGGCCTTCCTTCGTTCTGCACCACCCCCTGGTGGTCAGCACACATCATAGCAAGCGAGCAAACTCCCAGTCTCCTGAGCAAACTACCAAGGGGACACTTTGCGTATTAGCCTTTTATATATAGACTAGAGGCCCGATGCACGAAGATTTGTGCAAGAATGGGCCTTCCTTCCCCTGGCTGCCAACACCGCCTTCGCTCTGGCCAGAGCCGCCTTTCCACCTTTGTGCTGGCCCGGAGCCGCCTTTCTGCCTTCCCATGCTGCCCAGAGGCCCAGAGCAGCTGGGGCGGTGCAGAACGCCTGTGTCATTGCCGTGGCAATGACACAAGCGCCCCGCCCCTGGCTACTACGTGCCTGTGTATGCAAATTAATCCACCATCTTTGTTGGGTTAATTTGCATACTCACTCCTGATGGGCTGGTGGGCATCGCGAAGGTACGGTCAATTTGCATCCTTCTCTTTTATTAGTGTAGATAGATAATTAAAATAATAATTTAACAAACATCTATCTCATGTCTCTGATGTGCCGGAGTATTTCCAGGTGCTTTTTATATTAATTACTTTTAAATAAAGACTTAAAATATATTCTTACCCACTGAAAATCTTTGAGAGTTTGAAATAAAATGTACATTACTATCTAAATTATTTAGAGTACCATATGGTGAAATTTAAATAATTTTAGTCAGTTCATAAGGAAAACAATTAAACTCTTTTCAACATTTCACTCAATACAGTTGATTTTACCTCTTAGGGAAACAACGTCTACTTCAAGCAAATCTTAAATTGAACATTCATATTTTTGTAATGGCCTATTGAGATACAAGTTATATACCCAAAAAATATACTTATTAAGCATTAGTTTTTGTTATAGCTACTCTTATTAGTCATTTTAAGTAAGAGTATCAGGCAATCATAAAGAGTGGGAGAGAAAAGTGTCTGCAACTATAAACTATATTCTTTTTCTCTTACATCTCACCATTGTTACACAAGAAAAAGTGTTTTTCTGAAATGTCTATTCCAGTATGACAAAAGTAAAAGCCTCACAATTTCCTGGATAGAGCATTACTTGAAATATTTCATTTATTGACATAATTTTTCTCCCACGCCCCATTCCCATCCCATGATCTCATAGTAAACTTAATGCATTTCAGAAAGATGCGATAAAGGTATCTGACTAAAATGGACTGATGCATTGCAAGCTAGGCAGGATGCAGCATATTGAAGAGGAGGCCTTCAAATCTCTTAAGAGCAAGGGTGAGTTCATATTAATGCCCCCATTGAAACCATTACTTCTAGTCTTTCAATAATCCACAGTCAACAGAATTATGAAGGTCCTCAACAATACATTTAATCTATTGTATTATTCAGAAATATTTTATTCTAGCCTCATAGATTTAGTAGCTAATGACATCATGAAAATGAGTTATTTCTTTCAACACTATCCTTAGAATCTTTTTATTTTCATACCAGACTGGTGACCTTATCCACACTCTGCATTTTTTCTTTACTGATGAGCAATATCTATGCTGACATCTCATGAATTCATGCCTAATTACAGTCCTACAGCACTTAATTTTATAGCATATGTGTTTCAAATGAGGACACAAAACATGTGCCAGAAGGAGAATGTATCTGTAATATCTTTACTGATGTCATTATAAACCTATTTCTAGACAGTTATTTGAAAATGTGAGATTTTATTTTTTCTCTTATGTTTAGAAGACTACTACAGATATTTTTAATTTTAAGATATCCAAATACACATGAGAGGGATCCTCAGAATTGGAACTGATTGACAAAACTCAGGTAGCTTAAAGAAGAGATAGGTATAGGTATAGGTATAGGTATAGGTATAGGTAGAGATATAGAGAGATATAATATTTGCATTTTTGATATAAATCTTTAATCACTAAAACCAGAACTATGATATTAGCTTTGATATTCCCCTTTATCTAATCCCAGGCAGCTGATTGTTATGGTAGTAGTCTCAATTCTGCCTCCCTACTATCTCCTTAACAATCCTGGGAATAATTTTCTCCTTCTTATCCACATGGATATTGCCTTGGTTCAAGTAATCATTATGTCTTCTGAAATGCACCCTTACTGACATTTCTGTTTCTAAATGTACAATCTTTCAGTTTATCCTCCAAACCATGCCAGAGGGAATCATTCTAAAGAATAAATGTGATCATGATATTTATCTGTTTGCAATTCTACAATGACTATTATTGCCTAACAGACAAAGTTCAAACAGTTTAGCTTGGCACACAAACTTCACTCTGATCTGGTCCCTAGAAATCGTTGTAGGCTCTCCCCAACCTGGCTTTCCCTATATTTCTAAAAGGAGGAAGTACTAACTGTTCACTGAATATTATGCATATTTTCACAATCTTTTAAGCTTTATGCATACTTATTCTTCAATCTATATTTTCTTCATCACATTCTCTCTCTTAAGGAAAATACTAATGATATTATGTGATGTAAATCCTGAACCATGGCATCTATGATGCCAACTTAGTGATCATCATCATTTTATGAAAATGAATCATTAATTTTCCGTACTGTAGGCTACATGGACAATATTAATGTGTTCAGCATTTAATACCATTTTATTTTTTCTCTAATATTCCCTTAGATAATAGCTATTATCTCTGAATATAAATGAAAAATGATAGATGTATGAAAAAATAATGAGAAAATGTTTGAGAATATATATGAAAATATGTTATATACCTGAAAACACTTTAAGGACAGAAAGAAAGGCAGAAATTGGGAAGAAATGGCCCTTAAGAGAGTGGGGTACAGTGGGTGAGATGACCATGTATGCAGATTTTTCTCTGAAGGCACTCTCCAGGAGCCTTGTGAGATGTCTGAAACTCAAATAGGAAAATGCAGGCCTACTATCTTGAGAAGCTGGTGAACAAATCACAAGAGAGCAGTTCGAATGTAGGGGATAATCATTCTGAAAGATGGAGTTAGAGAGAGAGGCTCCAAAATCTGTGTTTAATGCCTTCAAATATTTAAATGACCCTAAATTGTACAGAAGTGTGGGAAAATCCAGTGAATTTTAGTGGCAGAAAACAATTGCTAGAAAGTTAAAGGACTTAGCAGAATCCAGAGTTTCTACAATCAAATATCCACAGCAGCCATTACACAATCAAAATTGCTATACTTGTGAAGAAACAGAAAAATGTGACTAATGGCCAAGAAAAAAAAAGAGTAATAGAAAAAAGTATCCCAGTGGTTGAGATTTACAAAAAGAGAATTTAAAGCACCTATTTTAAGCATGTCAAAGAATTCAATGGGAAATATAATTCCTCTGAATAAATGTGTGAGTTAATCACAGCTGTGAAATAAATGTAATGCAAAAGAAGAAAGAAATTCTAGAATTGAGAAGTAAAATAATAAAATGATGGGCCTGGCTATTGTAGATTGCAGAAAAAAGTGACTATACTATAATCCAAGATAGACCACTAGCAATTTTAAAACTGAGAAAGGTAGAGAAAAATAGTAATTTTAAAAATGAACAAATCCTCAGTTTTGTGTAGTACCATTTTAAGCAGTCAGCATGTATACTTCTGGAGTCTAGGGAAAGATGCATAAATATAAATGAATTAGAGAAACAATATTATATTTTTGCAGAATGGGTTATTAATTTGTAATTGTACATTCATTCAGTTTATCAAATGGTTATAGCTTACATTGAGAAGCAACTTTGTATATTATTAAAACATAAGGAAATTCTCAGGATTATCTGTAAATACATTATATGTAGAATAACACATGCTGCAAAAACATACTGAAGTTCCCCTGAGCTTCATTATCTTATTAACATCTTTTATTTTCTGGCCTATGCCAGAATTCTTTAATTCTTTAACATTGCCATCATTTACTTATTATTTATTTATTCTTTTATTTTTATTTTTTGTTTTTCACTACAGGTTTAATGATGTATGTTTTAGAGGTAAAGAGATGTTACCTGATAAATAGTGTTCTGAAAATATTTGTTTTATTTTCTATAATGTGAATTCACCTAAAATTTATAGAATTACAAAACTATATTCTTGATACCTTATACATTTTTAGATTGCTAGAACATGTACCCAGTAAATACTTGTAATATCAGAATTGGGTATATTTGTTCCTTGATATATCCCCAGATCCTGGTAGAGTACTTGCCAATTTACAGGCACATATTAATTTTTTAAACAAATCCTATATAATAAAAGCCTAATATGCTAAGTGTCTGGTCATCTGGTCATCCGTTCAACCAATCAAAACGTAATATGCTACTGACATGCTCAACCAGTCACTATGATGTACACTGACCACCAGGGGGCAGAGAGTCGACTGGTTGACCAGTCACTATGGCATGCACTGAACACCAGGAGGCAGACACTCTGACTGGTAGGTCAGCTCACTGCTGGGGTCCGAGAGACAGGCCGGACATGCCCTGGAGCCCTCCTGTGGTCCCTTCCTGAATGGTCAACCTCCCGCATCCCTCCGCGACCCCAATCATGCAACAGTGGGGTCCATCGGCCTGGCCTGTGCCCTCTTGCAATCTGAGACCTCTTGGTGGATGTTGGAGAGCTGGTTTTGGACTGATCCCACCGGCCAGGCTGAGGGGCCTGAATGGTGCACGAATTCATTCACCGGGCCTCTAGTCTATATATATAAAAGTCTAAGCTACCATTTGACTGGGGGACTGTTCGACCGGTCAATCGGTCGCTATGATGTGCACTGACCACCAGAAGGCAGACGCTCAGCACAGGAGCTGCCCCCTGGTGGTCAGTCGCTCCCACAGCAGAAGCGCTGCTCAGCTGAACAAGGGGCGCCAGACACAGGGCTCAAGGCTGGCTGCCACAGCCCAGAGATGGCAGCAGAGTGGCAGTGAGCCTACTGAGCAGTGGTGGCAGGCACAGGGGAGCCGAGATGAGTAGGAGCAGCAGGCAAAAGTGGCAGGTGGCGTTGCACTGCCGGTTTCAGCCCGATCCCCACAGGCCACGCCAAGGGACCCCACTGGTGCACGAATCTGTGTACTGGGCCTCTAGTGAATGAATAAAAATCATTAGATTAGTGTTTTTAATACTTTTGGTAATATTTTATTTTATCTTAAAGTATTTTACATAGTTCTCTGTACTTCAAAGTAAGTCTGAAAACATTCAGAAATGCCATATATAATCAGCCTTAACGAATAACTTTTCACTGTTATTGTCACAGATTCTGATAGCATTAAGGTAGACCAGATTTGGTTGTTCTTAACATGAATAATATTTATATCACAGATTGTTACAGTCATCAAGGGGAAGAGGATAAAATTTTCTTACTATCAGGGAAAGTCAGGGTGACTTTAATAACTTCAGAATAATAAAGATACTCCAAGGTCAATATAACTTGTGAAATTCACTGTGCATCATAATCATAATTATAAGAATACTGTATCCCACCACCACTCTCATTGTGTTAGATTGTATTTTATAGAATGTATTAGTAGAATATGTAAATAGAAACATCAAAGAAAAAAATGTAATTTTAGCTGCATATTTTAAATTAATTTCCTCTTCTGTAATACATAAATCACTTAGATAGGCCAAAATTTTTATAACTCAAATTTTCCTAATGAATTGTTAGATGCTTAGTTTTATAGAAAAAAAAATGGTGCATCTTAGAAAAGTATATATAGTTCCAACTCACTGATAATTTTATTTCTCCACTTTCAGCACAGAAAGAGGTTGCACTTTTCTGCTCTCAGAACTGTACCCATTTTGGCCATGTTAACCATAGAAATAGAAGAGTCAGTAATGTTTGTCACTTATGTATGGAGAGATTTAATTTCTTGTGCAAGACTCTAGATTCTCCCACACTGGTGATTGTGGAAGCTGTTGTTGATATTTAGATGTACAGGGGGCCATTAGTTGGAGGACATTATTCTGCAGAGTAACCAAGATCTGTAATAAACCTTACGTGAGCAATAAATATATGTGAAATTCAGAGGGATTTTTTAAATTGTTTTTGTTGTTTTTCAATATATTTTATCATGTTGATGGATAACTAGTGTTACTTCTATTGGTACGTTCTAACAGAGAAGAAAAATAATGAACTTTCTGTCTAATAGAAAACAAACTAAGCTGTTCCTTGAGATACTAAAGATCAAACAGGACAATAAGCTGAGCTGGTGTGGCTCAGTGGTTGGGTGCCGACCCATGAACACAGAGGCTATTGGTTTGATTCCTGGTCAGGGCACATACCCGGATTGCAAATTCAATCCCCAGTAGGGGACATGCAGGAGGCAGCCAGTTGATGTTTCTTTCTCATCAATGTTTCTCTTTCTATCCCTCTCCCTCTCTCTCTAAAAATCAATAAAAACATATTTTAAAAAGACAATAATACCTATGCTTACCACAGAAAGGAGAATTAAGTCTACATGTATTATCATAAGTAGAAGAGTTTCAGATGGAGAACAAGAGCTGTTAATCAGAGACTGTATCCAATTTGTAGATTAAGCATCCTATTAAATCTAAAACTTTTACATTTTTTTTTTAAAATATATTTTATTGATATTCTACAGAGAGGAAGGGAGAGGGATAGAGAGCTAGAAACATCGATGAGAGAGAAACATCGATCAGCTGCCTCCTGCACACCTCCCACTGGGGATGTGCCCGCAACCAAGGTACATGTCCTTGACCGGAATCGAACCCGGGACCCTTCAGTCCGCAGGCCGACGCTCTATCCACTAAGCCAAACCGGTTTCGGCTACTCCTTTTTTTTTTTGACCCAGTTTTATTATAAAAATCAGACTATGCATTGTACAAAATAAAAACTTCACTAATTTCAGGGTATTATGTAAATTATTTATAAAAATGTACTCTAAATACGTTTATATCTATAAATTATCTAATAGCCTTACTTTAATTCCTAACCAACCTTATGAAATAAATTTGTCATCACTATACATGATTTTATAGGTGAGGAATCTGAAATATAAGTGTATGTTGTATGACCTGCATATAGTTTTTTAATCAAATGTAGAAAGACATTTTCAATAATTTTGGACTTTCTAAGTTAAAATAGATAAATACACTTAAATTTAATGTTATAGAAATAACTGTTAGAAGAACAAAAAAAGAGAATTCAGTGTAATGTGTTTCTCTTTGAAATTTAAGGGGATTTTTAAAAAATAATGTGTGAAAAAATAAAAAAGTAATAAAAATAATGTGTGTACTATCATAAAAATTAGATTTTTTTTCAAGTGCCTATTTCATTTGTAATGAAATATAATTTTAATATAATTTTATAACAATTGTTTGCTCAATTTTTATGACAGTGGAATGCAGAAAATTGCAGAAATTCAGAAATAGACGTGTCTTTTCTTTTTGCTTAAGGAATTGATGACATGCACATTTTAAAACAGAGCTGTTACATGTGGCCTACGGCAATTTGGGGACTTAGCTTTCCACACTGGGCAGAAAAAAAAAAAGAAAAAGAATAAAAAAACTTTCTGCCAATCTGAAACATTCTAAAACTTTCTGATAAAGAAAAATAAAAGTATTACTCATTCTCAAAATCTGAAAATTATAAATTATTACTTAATAGTTACAGATATTAGAGAATAGATGATATATAGGTAATATATTAACTCATTTTAAAAAATAGAAGTCATTAAGAATGTTTAAATAAAATCTTTATTTTATTGCTTTTAATAGAATTGTAAAATAAGTAATCAAAATGTCCAAAGCAATTATGTTTCTTTGTTATTTTCCCCTTTCTGATATTTAATGCCACAGTAACTTAAAAGGTAGCAATAATATATTTTCGTTCCTCTACCTTGATAATCACTATACTGATATTTTTTGAGGTAGAATTGTGTTTACTTTGATTATAAGGAGGAGATTACAGTGGTGAAAGGGACTTTGGAGAATATTAATGTTTAAGAGAAGTTATAGAAACTGGAACCTGGTATAATACTTTATTCAGAAGATGAAACTGTTATTCCTCAAATGTAAGTATTCCTTTAATGTCCCTGCTGAGGTAGGGACAACAGCAAGAACTGTTTTACTCACATGGATCTAAAAGGAAATCAGCTTGTGCCCAGGATCCTATGTTAATAAAAAATGTTAAACTCCACTACTATTGGGGAAGCGTCCAAAATGCTTCCAGAAATACAAGGCAGAGATATTTAAACTTAATATAAAAAAATATCTTGACTTTCAATTTTATGTTCTATGCTCACTGATATGCAGATAAATGTTTTGATCATCTCTTCATGGTCAGAGAGTTTTTAAGGGGGAATAGTCTAATTTCTTGGCAAAATAAAATTTGCATCAATAAACTAATTGAAATTAATTATATTTAATATAATGTGAATTAAAATAATTTATACTATCTAATGTGAAACAAATTGAATATGCATAAATTAAATTCTGTAAAATGTTATAATTAATTGCAGAAATGTTGATTAAATTTAATCTTTCTTCCATAGTAAAAGAGTTTACCCTACACCCATGGCTATCTAGATATAGAATATATTTTATAATTTTTTAATGTTACTTCAGACTATATGGCCAAATACAAATGAAAACTAAACATAAGAGTTGTGTACCTCTAGCACCTTACTTAATTAAAAGAAAGTTTCTCCTCTGGAATTTATATTTTTCCTGAGATCTGGTCCCTGAATGTGCCTGAAACCACCTTTGAAAAAGTAAATATGCACAAAACTCTAGAAAAAGATGGAATAACATGGTGGAAGAAACTAACTTCCTTAAATAACTATGTGTAGCAAAGCCAAAAATTTTGACTACTCATCTCAAAAGTACAACTTGATAAAGAAACTTCTATGATTTTGTTTAGCCCAATACATTATGTGTTCTTTGGTTAAAGCCTATTAACAAATAAATAATTTTAACAACTGGAAAAATATAGCAATGAGAAAAATTATTTCCAATGAGCTAAAAAATTATAAGAATGATAATTTTCATATCTGAATATTATATCTTAATTGTATTAAATGAAAAAAACTATCAAATATATAAAATATGTACAATAGAATTATTTATTACATACTATTTTATTCAAGAATATAGTATTTTGCTAGAGATTAATAGATAATGCTATTATGTAAAACTTTACTTTCTAAAAGTATATTAATGCTTACCTATAAAAACTAATATAACACACATATATTAAGGGTTACTATACTCTAGCATATAATTTTTACTAGACTATTAAATTGCAAGATCACTAATTTTAAGATATTTCCATGCTATCTTAAGATACAGACAGCTCCTTTTATTCTATTGGAAATATTATAAAGGTATATTGCTCAAAACATCTTTTTTTGGTCTATTTCAACATGAAAAATAAAAACGTATTACATCCTGAAATGTCATTAGAGCCATAAAACTGCCAGTTATAATCCTATATAATAAAAGGCTAATATGCAAATCGGCCAAATGGTGGGATGACCAGTTGCTATGATGCACACTGACCACCAGGGAGCAGATGCTCAACACAGGAACTGCCCCCTGGTGGTCAGTGCGCCAGCAGCCATGGGGAGCGGGCCTAAGCCATCGTTGGACATCCCCAGAGCGCTTCCGGGCTGCAAGAGGGCACAGGCCGGGCTAAGGGCCTCCCCCCTGAGTGCAAGAATTTTGTGCACTGGGCCTCTAGTACAATAATAAAAATTTATAAATGTTTTGTTTTTGTAGTTATATAAATGCTTTTCCTACATCAATCTATCATGTACTTTCAGTGGAACAAGTTCTTTAAGCTGCTACTTCAGTTATAGTTTTAGCAGACAGCAGAAAGATGACAAAAAAAGGTTGTGTTTGGAAAAGTCAGTGGGAATTATGCAAAGCTTGCTTTATAGGAAGTCAGCTAGTGCATCCCCCAAATCCTCTGACTCCTCTGGAATATAAACAAGGTTCTAACTGGAGCATGCAAACTAATCAACAATTTTTTACATGTGCTCACTTAAAAGATAGAAAAAATAGCCAGGCTAGCTCATAAACATTGCCACAAAAAATAGGTATAAAATGTATGAAATCAATATTAAAGATGTATTTCACATTTTCCTTTAATACTGGTCTCTCTGCTAAATTTCAATCAATTTTGTTTCCTCTGAAGTATAAATGATGGGTATGAGACTTATCAGAATGGTCCCTTAATTATATAATGTCTAGTCACTGGGGTATACACTGAAACAAACAAAATATTGTATGTCAATTGCAATTGTAAAATAAAAATTTATTTAAATTATAAACAAATGATACATTAAATAGTCATATGTAACTGACCTCTATAATATCTAAGATTTTTGAAATATAAATTATACTGTGAGAAATAATTGAGTGGCTATCATTTATACTTTTAGAGGAGAAACTAAAGAATTAATTATACCCACAAAACTAGGTTATATCCTTCTAGTCAATTTGGCAGCCATTGTGCTTTGAATTTCAAATATGTGTAAACATTACAGCAAATATTGTAAAAAACACCCTCAAAATAAATGTCAATTTAAAAACCCATTAGTTAAAAACCTTTAAGACTTTATCAAATTCAAGGTGATTAAACTGAATACTTGTTTGAGTGAATAACAAAAGCAGTACTAAAAGTGATCACATTTTTCAAGACAAAACATTCAAGAAAGAAGAAAGTATTAAAGAGAAAAGGATGCCATATAATTTTAGAAAGCTTGTTATTATCACCAATTAAAATCTCTCTCTCTTTTCCTATTTAAGTATAGATTAATATAGATTAAGTATACATTAAGTATAATTTTACCCGACTTAAAAATTAAGGTTAAGTACAATTTGCCATAATATAACACAAAGAGCTATGTCAGTTCAACAGATTTTGTTTAAAAATCTATAGTTTGAAGTATATAATTGTCCACTCTCATAATACATGTTAATTGCAGTTTTAATTCTTGGATATTGTGCAAATATAATGTCCATTATCACCTCTATGTCTTTGTAAAACCTTTTTTACCAATTACTCTTAGGAGAATTGCTTAAACTTTCTTTCCTTTAATTCCTTAAATATAAAGTTAGTATAACAGTAATTTCTACATTCTCAATCTGTGTTGTCTATCTGCACTAGTTTCCTAGGGCTGTCATAACAAATTTCCACGAACTTGGTGATTTACAATGAAAGAAGTTTATTCTCTCACACTTACTGATGCTAGAAATATAAAATCAAGGTGTCAATACGGTTATGCTTTCTTTAAATGATATAAAGAGAATCCTTTCCTTCTCCTTCCTAGCTTCTGGTGTCTTCTTGAAATCCTTGAAAAACCTTGACCTGGAATAGTATAAATCCAATCTCTGCCTTTATCCTCATATGACTTTCTTTTCTGTGTCTCTTGCTATTTCATTCTCTTTTTTTAAGGACACTAGTCATTAGATTTAGGACCCACACTAATCCTATATGACCTCATCTTAAGTTAATTACATCTGTAAAGACCCTATTTTGTTTATTTAACCCACTACACTATTATAGTTTTACTAGTGGCCTGGTGCACAAAATTCATGCACAAAGAGGGGGGTGTCCCTCAGCCCAGCCTGCACCCTCCCCAATCTGGGACCCCTGGGGGGATGTCCGACTGCCAGTTTAGGCCCAATTGGACATCCCTCTCACAATCTGGGACCACTGGCTCCTAACTGCTCATCTGCCTGCCTGCCTGATCACCCCTAACCACTCTGCCTGCTGGCCTTCACGCTCCCAACTGCCCCCCCTTGCCAGCCTGATCACTCCCAACTGCCCCCCCCCCCACCAGCTTGTGTGCCCCCTACTGCCCTCCCCTCCTGGCCTGATCGCTCCTAACCACCTCTGCCTCGGCCCCGCCACCACGGCTTTGTCCAGAAGGACGTTCGGAAGGTCTGCCGGAAGGTCTCCCAGTCTAATTAGCATATTACCCTTTTATTAGTATAGATTAATTCACTAGAGGCCTGGTGCACAAAATTCATGCATGAGGGGGTGTCCCCTCAGCCCTGCCTGCACCCTCTCCAATCTGGGACCCCTTGGGGGATGTCCGACTGCCTGTTTAGGCCCAATCCTGGGGATTGAGCCTAAACAGGCAGTCGGACATCCCTCTCACAATCTGGGACTGTTAGCTCCTAACTGCTCACCTGCCTGCCTGCCTGGTTGCCCCCAACTGCCTCCCCTGCTGGCCTGGTCACTCCCTACTCCCCCCCCCCCAAGCTGGCCTGGTCATCCCTCACTACCCCCCTTGCTGGCCTGGTCACCCTACACAGCCTGCTTGTTCAGTCGTTTGGTCATCCCTCACTAAACCCCCTGCTGGCCTGGTCGCCCCATGCAGCCTGCTTGTTCAGTCGTTTGGTCGTCCCTCACTAACCCCCCTGCCAGCCTGGATGCCCCATGCAGCCTGCTTGTTCAGTCATTTGGTCGTCCCGCACTAACCCCCCTGCTGGTCTGGTCATAGGCAGCCATCTTGTGAGAGTGTGAGGGTCAATTTGCATATTACCCTTTTATTATATAGGATTGTTTTTATAGTATATTTTATCTAATACACTATGAATCTAAGATTCCTGAAAAATTTCCTATCTCAGACTCTTGATTTTATTTCTTCACTTCATAGCCTTATACAAGTTGAATGTTGAAACAACAAGCAAAACAGCCTTTTAGAGAACTTTGCTATGAATAGGTCTTGTGACTTCACTTCAGGAATGGAAAAGTAGCTTAGAACAGACCAACACAACAGCCAATCAATAAAGGAAAGTGATTCAATTAAATGATTCATGTTTTAAAAGCTTTTGATAGTTGTTAAATTAAAAACTTATGAGGATGTCCACTTTGGCCCATGATGCAGTAATTGAGATTAGATTTACCATATACCATAAAAACTAGAAAACTGGACAAAATATGTTAAGCAGCTGCTTTTAGTTATGGAACAATAGGCAGAACATGCCTGTGATCCCTGAAGCAAGGGAAAGAAATGCAATGAATATTAATATGACCCCAGCTTTCTGCCTGGGGACATTTTCCAGTCCAAGATTTGGAAATGAGAAGCCCAAGTAGAGAACATTTGTATCCAAGCTAAAGAAACAGATTGGAATTTGAAACGTTGAACGTTGGTGGAAATTGTGGGCATAATCCCTGACATGTGGGGGATACACAGTTTAAGAGATATAAAACTGCAGGATATGTTTTCCAGACCTTTAACATCATAACATTCTGCTCATTAAAAAGTAAATGCCACTAGTCCAGAACAAAAACAAACAAAAATAGCTGCAAGTAATGAATAATTCCCAGAGCGTACGTAAGGTTGGAGAAGTTTAAGTTCATACATTCAGAATCAAGAGAGTCTGCTGAACAGTTGATGCTATCACTGGAGAATAGGACTGATTGTGCTTTACTAGTAAGACTAAATGAACGACAGAAAAGTCTACAGTAAATCTTTCCAAAACCAAAACCATCATTCAATGGTAAGCTGCTATGCTTAAACTAGGGACTCAATATATCTGCAAATACACATCTTTTATTTAACAGCTCTTGTCATGTAGTCACCTAGTTTTCCTGTTCAATTGTTCAATTTTTAGTAACATCCAATGGCACATCAGTAGGTATTTTTAAATGGAAAATGATTCTCAGTCAAGAACACAGCATGTGACTTTGTTCAAGTGTCTTCTTACTAAAGAGATACTTTGTATCATCTTTACCCACATGAATGCCTCTAGTATCCCCAGATCTTCTGTGTTATATGCCCTAAAAGGCAAGACTTCTTAAATGATAGCTTGGACTGAAGAGTATATTATACTCTGATTTGCAATCAAATTTTGACAAACTCCTAAATAACCAGTATATTGGTAGAAGCAGTATTTCTAAGTGTGGTAAAACTTACTTAATCTACTGCAACACCCGGCCTCTCCCTTCCCGCTCAAATAATACTAATTACTCTAGCTCTTTTATTGGTAGAGAATTAAAAATGAAACTACTCCTTTCTCTTTCTGTCTCAGAATGTCCCAGACTATAAAATTCCTTCAAACTTTACCAGCATGCCTGGCCTCTAAATAAATATTTGTGGGGCTTGTCCTTGATTGTCTGACATGTATATGCAATACTAGATAATTTAGAAAACTTGCTATTTTTTTCTCACTAGGTCTAAGTAGCCTGATATCACAAATATAGTGGGTCATTGTTAAGTTTTGTGTAACACCAAGACAATGAGGGCTCTCTTTACTGACTACTCTATGTCATATATCAGGAAAGTTAACATCACTGAATTGTTGCTTGAAAACTACAAATAGTTGCCAAAGCTTTAGCTGGATTAAGAAATGGTTCTGAGAGGATTTTAAGGGCCTTTTAGTGGTGTCCTACTTTTCAAAGAGATTATAAAATAATTTGAGTGTTTCTGTTTAGTGAACTTTTCACAATAACTTGGAAATTATAAGAAAATATAAGAAATATCTCTTCTTTCAAAGATAATATAATATACTTTAGTATAAAAAGATTTTATGTAACATTTTAAAATATAAAAAGGAATGTAATTTTATATATTAAATATATCAAATAAGTACTATCAGTTATAAATACAGTGCAGGTTGAGAGGGGAAATATATCCCTGTGAAATGGGTTAACAAATTGAGTGTGACTGTGGTTATTTGAACAAAACATTAAGAGGTAGATAGGAATTACATGGAGTTGTCCTACCACAAATAAGATAGCATAATATTGGCTCAGGGAAAACTTTAAGGGAAGTATATTTATGGAGACATAAATTAGAAATTGAACAAATGGAAATGTGGTTTTATAGAAATGACAAAATTGAGTAATGATGACAATATTGATAGCATTGAATGAGTATGAGCTAATTTAAGGCATGTTCATATTCCTAATAAGGATGGCTATTCTCTGGAAGTCTTTTATAACTTTGTTAGAGAAATTATTTCTATTTCTTATCAAATCAAAGGCTATTGCACATATTAGTATCTACAGTAGTCCAAGATAAAATTTACAATTTTATATGCTTTGTGTCCTGATTTACATGTAAATTCTTTGTCTTGATCCTATGTTTCAAGCCATAGATTTTATATTGAGAGTATCATTATAACTGCTGAGAGTGATCATGGCCCTTAGACTAGTGTTTGTCTCTCAAACTGTGCTCATGGCTATCTTGATCAGAAACATGGTTTTTAAATACATTTAGAACATCAAAGGCCCCTGTGTAAAGACTGGCTGGCAAATTATCTGAGAGATTATACTACTTAATGAATATATCCACCTGCTAGTTTTCATCTCCCAGTAGTAAAGAAGATCTCTAAAGAACTTACTATAAAAATATCCTGATACAAAAGATGGCGGCTGGCAGGATGGAGGTGAGGGAGAGGAAGTGAGTGAGTGAGGGTATGAAAGGAGAGTGTGTGGATGTGCGTGGTGTGTGTGTGTGAGTGAGTGAGGGAAAGTTAAATCTCACAGGAGTAGCAGGGGCTGGCAGACAGGCTCTCCTTGACAAGGAGAGACTACCACCGCTGCGGGAACTCCCTGGACGGTGGGACTCCAGCACGGAGCCCATGCCATCTTGAAGGGGAGAACGGCCCTTTTTTAGGAACTCATCAACACCACCAACCAGACAGGCCTTGGAACTGCCCCGAGACCCAGCAGCCACTCCAGCCAAAATCCTGCTGCCCCACCTGCAGACCCGCAGACCCTGGGACCTCCACCTCCAAAGGTGCACCGCTCGGCAGCAGTGCAACAGCAAAAGCTGGGACTGCCCACTCCAATATTGCAGAACTCTGGGCACCACAGTCACGCCTTTCCAGAGAGCAGGCCCCCTGAGCCCATCACCCCAACAGACGGTTCCTGGGTGCCACTGTGAGTCCCTGCTGGGCACGTGTGATTTCAATTAAGGGTGCAAGACAGCAAAAATTGGGACACTCCCCTCCACGGCAGCTGACTTCTAGACACTGCAGTTGTGCCTCTCAAGCTCGCAGGCCTACATCAAGAGAACCCAAATAGCTCAAGTAGGGAGCTACACTAGATTAACAAGGCCAGGAGAACTGAGAGATTACACCATCCCCAAAAGAACCTGGGTAGCAAAGCAATTGGATCTACAATTAAAACATTACAGGAAAACATGGGAAGACAAAAAAAGCAATCCCCAAAGGAAAGAAAAAGAGGAACCACCAGAAAGGGAGTTAAATGAATTCAAGGCTAGCAGCTTATCAGAGCTAGAATTCAGAGTAATGGTTATAAGGATGTTTAAACAGATGGATGACAAATACACACAACTCAATGAGACCTATAAGGAGCTGAATGAGAATGTCACCAACATGAAAAGAAACCAAGAGGAGATGAAGAACGACATAGCTGCAATAAAGAACACAATGGAAGGCCTAAACAGTAGACTAGAAGAGGCTGAGGACCGCATCAGCGAATTAGAAGACAAGGTAGGAAAAAACAACACAAACACAGCAGCAACTGAAAAGAAGACTTAAAAAGCAAGAGGAGAGCCTAAGGGAGCTTTAGGACAACACAAAACGAAACATTTGCTTAATAGGGATACCAGAAGGAAAGGAAGAGAAGCAAGGAGTAAAAAACCTGTTTGAAGAAATAATGACAGAAAACTTCCCTGATATTGGCAAGAAAAAAACTATGCAAGTCCAAGAACTACATAGAGTCCCAAACAAGTTGAACCCCAAAAGACTGACACCAAGACACATCATAATTAGATTGGCGAACACCAACGACAAAGTAAGAATCTTAAAGGCTGCCAGAGAGAGACAAAAAGTTACTTACAAGGGATCTCCTATCAGAATATCAACTGATTTCTCATCAGAAACACACCAGGCCAGAAGGGAATGGAATGAAATATACAAAGTGATGCAAAGCAAGGGACTGAATCCAAGAATACTATACCGGGCAAGGCTATCATTCAAAATTGAAGGTGGAATCAGGAGCTTCACAGACAAAAAAGGGCTAAGAGAGTTTATCACTACCAAGCCAGCAATGCAAGAAATGCTAAAGAGACTGCTGCAAAAAGAAGAAAGAGAAAGGCAAGAAGAAACACGAACACTAAGGAAAAACATAACAACAAACATGTACTTGTCAATAATAACATTAAACGTAAATTGATTAAATGCACCAATCAAGACATAGGGTAGCTGAATGGATAAAAAAACATGACCCATATATTTTCTGTCTTCAAGAGACACACCTCAGGGCAAAGGATTCACACAGACTGAGAGTGAAGGGATGGAAAAACATTTTTCAGGCAAATGGAAGTGAGAAAAAAGCTGGGGTTGCAATACTTATATCTGATAAAATAGACCTCAAAGTAAAGGCCATAATAAGAGATAAGGAAGGCCACTACATAATACTAAAGGGAGCAATTCAACAAGAAGATATAACTCTGGTAAACATATATGCACCCAATGCAGGAGCACCCAAATACATAAAAAATGTCCTGGAAGATATCAAGGGAGAGATCGACAACAATACCATCATAGTAGCAGACTTTAATACACCACTGACATCACTGGATAAATCCTCTAGACAAAAAATCAGCAAAGAAACAGCAATTCTAAATGACACACTAGATCAGATGGACCTAATTGACATCTTCAGAGCGTTTCACCCCAAAGCCACGGAATATACATTCTTCGCAAGTGCACATGGGGCATTTTCAAAAATAGACCACATATTGGGTCACAAGCAAAGTCTCCCCAAATTCAAAAAGATTGAAATAATATCAAGCATTTTCTCAGAGCACAATGGTATAATATTAGAAATAAACTGCAATAAAAACATTCCAAAAAATTCAAACACTTGGAAGCTGAATAGCATGCTACTAAACAATTATTGGGTTATCAATGAGATCAAAGAAGAAATTAAAAACATCCTGGAAACTAATGACAATAAAAACACAACACTACAAATCCTATGGGACACAATGAAAGCAGTTCTGAGAGGGAAGTTTATAGCTCTACAGGACTGCCTCAAAAAAACAAGAAAAAATGGTAATAAATCATCTAACTCAACAACTCAAAGAATTAGAAAGAGAGCAACAAGAAAAGCCCACAGTGAGCAGAAGGAAGGAAATAATAAAGATCAGAGTGGAGATAAACAACATAGAGACCAAAGAAACAATACAAAAGATCAATGAAACCAAGAGCTGGTTCTTTGAAAGGATAAACAAGACTGATGAACCTCTAGCCAGGCTCACCAAGAAGCAAAAAGAGAGGACCCAAATAAACAAAATCAGAAATGAAAGAGGTGAAATAACAACAGACCCCACAGAAATACAAAGGATTGTTAAAAAATAGTATGAACAACTCTATTCTAACAAACTAGACAACCTGGAGGAAATGGACATATTCCTAGAAAAATACAACCTTCCAAAACTTACTCAGGAAGATTCTAAAAATCTCAATAGGCTGATAACTATTGATGAAATTGAAGCAGTCATCAAAAAGCTTCAAGCAGCCCTAACTGGTTTGGCTCAGTGGATAGAGCGTCGGCCTGCGGACTGAAGGGTCCCAGGTTCGATTCCGGTCAAGGGCATGTACCTTGGTTGCGGGCACATCCCCAGTAGGGGCTGTGCAGGAGGCAGCTGATCGATGTCTCTCTCTCATTGATGTTTCTAACTCTCTATCCCTCTCCCTTCCGCTCTGTAAAAAATCAATAAAAAAATATATTTAAAAAAAAAAAAAGCTTCAAGCAAACAAAAGCCCAGGGCCAGATGGCTTCACAGGGGAGTTTTACCAATCATTGAAGGAAGAACTGAAACCTATCCTCCTCAGACTATTCTAGAAAATTCAAGAGGAAGGAACACTTCCAAGCTCCTTCTATGAAGCCAGCATCACCCTAATACCAAAACCAGATAAAGATAACTCAATGAAAGAGAATTACAGGCCAATATCCCTCAAGAACATAGATGCCAAAATCCTCAACAAAATTCTAGCAAATCAAATCCAGCACTACATCAGAAAGATCATACACCATGACCAAGTAGGATTTATACCAGGGATGCAAGGATGGTACAATATTGACAAATCAATAAACGTGATACATCACATAAACAAAATGAGGGATAAAAATCATATAGTCATAACAATTGATGCAGAAAAAGCATTTGACTAAATCCAACACCCTTTCTTGATAAAAACTCTCAGCAAGGTGGGAATAGAGGGATCATACCTGAACATAATAAAAGCCATATATGACAAACCTACAGCCAACATCATACATAATGGGCAAAAACTAAAACCATTTCCCCTAAGAGCAGGAACAAGACAGGGATGCCCACTCTCACCACTCCTGTTCAACATAGTGCTGGAAGTACTTGCCATTATGATCAGACAAGAAGAAGAAATAAAAGGCATTCAAATTGGAAAGGAAGAAGTAAAACTGTCCTTATTCGCAGATGACATGATACTGTACATAGAAAACCCTAAAGACTCCATCAAAAAATTATTAGACTTAATAAATGAATTCGGCAATGCAGCAGGATACAAAATTAACGCCAAGAAATCTATGGCATTTCTATACACCAATAATGAACTTACAGAAAGAGAGACTAGAAAAGCAATCCCATTTACCATCGCACCAAAAAAATTAAGATACCTAGGAATAAACTTAACTAAGGAGGTAAAAGACCTACACGACACTGAAAACTACACGACACTGAAAAAAGAGATAGAGGAAGACGTAAACAGATGGAAGAACATACCATGTTCATGGATTGGTAGAATCAACATCATTAAAATGTCCATACTACCCAAAGCAATCTATAAATTCAATGTACTTCCCATTAAAATACCAACGGCATATTTCACAGACCTAGAAAGAACTCTCCAAAAATTCATCTGGAATAAAAAAAGACCCCTAATGACTGCAGCAATCCTGAGAAAGAAGAACAAAGTAGGGGGGATTTCAATACCAGATATCAAGCTGTATTACAAAGAGACTGTTCTTAAAACAGCCTGGTACTGTCACAAGAACAGACATATAGATCAATGTAATAGAAT
This sequence comes from Plecotus auritus, assembly GCF_963455305.1. NCBI lineage: Eukaryota > Metazoa > Chordata > Mammalia > Chiroptera > Vespertilionidae > Plecotus > Plecotus auritus. The sequence goes on along the minus strand of NC_137777.1, from coordinate 20,957,074 downwards.
AGAGAGCCCAGAAATCGACCAAACCACTATGCCCAATTAATATTTGACAAAGGAGGCATGAACATACAATGGAGTCAAAACAGTCTCTTCAACAAATGGTATTGGGAAAATTGGACAGATACATGCAAAAAAATGAAATTAGATCACCAACTTTCACCATACACAAAAATAAAATCAAAATGGATAAAGAACTTAAACATAAGATGGAAAACCATAAAAATACTAGAGGAATCCACAGGCAGAAAAATCTCAGACATATGCCGAAGGAACTTCTTCACTGATACTGCTCCTAGGGCAATGGAAACTAAAGAGAAAATAAACAAATGGGACTACATCAAAATAAAAAGCTTTTGCACAGCAAAGGAAACCATCAATAAAACAGGAAAGCTCACTGCATGGGAGAACATATTTGCCAATGATATCAACGATAAGGGTTTAATCTCCAACATTTACAGAGAACTCATACAACTTAACAAAAAGAAGATAAACAACCCTATCAGAAAATGGGCAACTGATCTAAATAGACACTTTTCGAAAGAAGACAGAAGGAAGGCCAAGAGACATATGAAAACCTGCTCAAAGTCACTAATCATCAGAGAGATGCAAATCAAAACAACAATGCGGTACCATCTTACACCTGTCAGAATGGCTATCATCAACAAATCAACAAACGACAAGTGTTGGCGAAGATGTGGAGAACAAGGAATTCTTTTGCACTGCTGTTGGGAATGCAGACTGGTGCAGCCACTGTGGAGAACAGTATGGAGTTTCCTCAAAAAACTAAAAATGAAACTCCCATTTGACCCAGTGATCCCACTTCTAGGAATATATCCCAAGAAACTAGAAACACCAATCAGAAAGGATATATGCACCCCTATGTTCATAGCAGCACAATTCACCATAGCTAAGATTTGGAAACAGCCTAAATGCCCATCAGCAGATGAGTGGGTTAAAAACCTGTGGTATATCTACACAATGGAATACTATGCTGCGGTAAAAAAGAATGACTTCCTACCATTTGCAACAACATGGATGGAGATGGAGAGCATTATGCTACGTGAAATAAGCCAGGCAGAGAAAGATAAATATCACATGATCTCACTCATTTGTGGAATATAATGAACAGCATGGACTGATGAACAAGAACAGATCCAGAAATTGAGAAACGTCGATCAGAACCTCAAACCTCAGGGAAGGAGGGGGTCGGTGGGAGTAAGGGGGAGAGATCAACCAAGGTACTTGTGTGCATGCATATGAGCCTAATCAATGGACGCAGACAACAGGGGGGTGGGGCATGAGGGACGCGGGGTAATGGGGGAATAAAGACACATATGTAAAACAATAATAATAAAAATAATAAAAAATAAAAAGAAATATCCTAAGGAAATTTATTAAAAATATGTAAACACTGGGAAGCATTCAAATATAGATAGACGCCAGGCTGAGGAACATTAATATCCAAAACTACAACTAAAAGGGACCAGCAGTATTAAAAAATGCTGCTCAAACTCCATAGCTATGGACATGGAAAACAGCAGTGTGATAACCTCAGTGTTAATGGTCAGACTGCCCAGAATTTAGAGTTCTGATCTGAGAAATCATCTGGAAATTAACAGATAATTCTTGACAGGTAGATAAAACAGAAAGTGTGGAACACATGCAAAGAATAAACTGCCAGAAATCCCTGGCTGACAGCTGAACATTGCATGTACTAAGAGACCTGGTAGTGAAACAAGGCATAATGGCAAAAAAGGAGGCAGGGGCCAAAGAGAAGTTTACTTCAAAAGATAGAGCAACAAGAAGCTAGATTGCATGATTTTATTATTATTATTATTTTACCTGTGTGCATACCTCAACAGGGCACAGCTCTAGTGACAGAGACTTGAAGTGTTTCAATACAGAGTAAAAGTTAGCAGAGTCATTGAAGACTGAGGAATTTCCAGAGACTAGCAACCTACAGAAGGGGTAACCATCTTCTGCTACAATTCTTGGTTGATTGATAACTTTTTAAGAAGGGGGCAACTCAGAGAGGGACAGGTTAAAAAAAGCAGCAATGGAAAGTTAAAAAGAGATCAGAGGTGATAAGAAACCACATACTGTAGTTTGAAATCTTTACAACTTCCTATTACATAAAATCCGTATAAACTTCAGAAGAGCATAGGAGAATGTGATCTCTATATCACATTACTATATTATTTAGTTTTCAGCCAAAGACTACTACACACAGAAGGGGCAAATTTGAGCAACCCACAATAAGAAAAAAAGGAGAAAGGGACTATAAGTGGAGCCACATGTTGGCTTAAGCAGATAAATATTTCAAAGCAGCTATTACAAATAAGTTAAAAAATAAACTATAATATATTCAAATAACTGAAGAACAAAATTGCATTTGTAAATAAATAGCTCAATAATCCCGCAGAGAAACACAATTATTAAAAAGTGGAATTTCTACAGTTAAAAATTATGATTACTGAAATAAAAATTGTGGTAGAGTAAAAACAGCATAGGATTAGAGATGCAAAAGGAATCAGTGTATAAAAAGAAAGAATTATTGAAATTACCCAATCTGAAAAGGTAAAAGAAAAATAAGGAGAAAAAAACCCACAAAAACAGAACATCACAGTGCAGTGGGATCATATGATATGATGCAACATTGTGCAGTTTGTTTCCCATGATGATAGGAGAGAGAGAAATGTGCAGAAAACCCCAACCCAATACACACACATACACACACACATAGACACATCAGAGTGAAGTGTAGAATGTGAAAGAAAGCTAAAAAAAATTTGAAAGCTACAAGACCTAAAAAAAATGTTATATACATGAAATAACTGATAAGATATGGTAGAAGGCAGAGGACATTAGAAAAATGTATTTCATGTGGTATAATTTAAAAAAAAATAGTCAAATAAGAACTTAATATCCAGCAAATCTATATAACAAAAGTGAAGGCAAGATAAAAATACACTGAGTTAAAAACAAAACAGATATGGTGTTATCAGCAAATTTCTGCTATAAGAAAAGCTAAAATAAGTTACTTTGGAAGATGACAATAATGGTAATTGGGATAAATACAGAGTAGGTAGAGGTAAATCTATGAGTAAATATGATTTACTATATTTTCTTCTCTTCTTTGAGTTTATTAAAATATATCATTTGATAAAGCAAAAATTAAAACACTGTATTGAGAGGTGTTATATATAGATGTAATATTTATATAAAAACAAATAAGATAGAATGGAATAAATTCTTTACAAATTGTATATCTGATGAGGATCTATTCTTCACAGTATACAAAGAACATTTACAACTCAAACATAAATAGACAAGTGACCCAAATGAAAAATGGCAAAAGATTTGAATAGATGTTCCTCCAAAGAAGATATGCAAATGGTCACTAAGCATTTTTAATATCATTAGGGAAATACAAACAAAAAACACAATAAAATGCCACTTCATATTCACTAGGATAGTTATATAAAAAAAGATGGGCACTAACAAATGTTGGCACAGATGTGCAGAATTTGGAATCCTCATACATTGATGGCAGGAATGGAAATTGGTACAACTGCTATGGAAGATAATTTCATGGATCTTCAAAATGTTAAACGTATAGTGATTCAACAATTCTGAACCCAAGTATATCCCAGGAGAACTGAAAACATGTATTAATGCAAAAACTTGCACATGAATATTTATTTTGTTACTATAATAGCCACACGTTAGACATCATCCATATGTTTGTAAAGTGATGAATAGAAAAATAGCATATTATTCAGCCACAGAAAGTAATAATGTTATGATATGTGCTACAACCTGGCTGAACCTTGAAAATATTATGCTAAGTGAAAGAAGTTAAACACAAAAGCACATACATTATATGCTTCCATTTATATGAAACTAGTGGCCCGGTGCATGAATTCATGCACATTGAAAGGAAATTCATTAGCAGAAATATTTTAATATCGCTATTTGCCCTTTCTCTATAATAGAAGTGTCAACCAAATTCAAGATTGACAATGATAGATGGAAACACATACGTGCGATTGGCACCCGTGAGAGCTTTATATGTATCATGCATGCACGAGTCAACTTAGCCTTTTATATATATATAGAATAAACTTGCTTAATTAGACCTGCCTTCTGATTTAGCTAAACTTTTTCCAGCCCAGTGAAGTACCCCAACTTCTCTTTCAAGTAATTGTCAGCAACACAGCAGTAAATATCAACATGAAGCAGATTATTATTATAGATCATGCAGGGAGAACAAAGGGTAAAGTATTTAACTGTAGCAGTGTTTGACTATATTCTGTGCAGTGAGAAAACCTGAAGTCATTTTCTTTTTTAAAAAATATATTTTTAATGATTTCAGAGAGGGAGAGAGAGAAACATCAATGATGAGAGATAATCACCTATTGGCTGCCTCCTGCATACCCCTCACTGGGGATCTAGCCTGCAACCCAAGCATGTGCCCTGATCAGGAATCAAACCGTGACCTCCTGGTTCATAGGTTGACACACAACCACTGAGCCATGCTGGTCAGGCCTGAAGTCATTTTCAAGTTCCACCATTTCTTACTTCTTTTTAGTTGGGTCAAGTTTCTAAGCTTTCTAAATCTCCACTTTCTGGCTAATGAAAAAAAAAAATTCCACTGAGTCCCCTATCTACCTACTCCAGGAGTTCTGTGAGGATCAAATGAGATGAGGCATAGGAAAACACTTCACAGACATTTGGTTACAGTGTAAAATGTTTCCACCTGGCTATAAAGCAAGTCATGTTCCTGGCTGAAGAAATTGCAAGGAGGCTAGTTGCTAGGGAGAGGAAGCCAGGTGTTGCTATGTGACGTCATTACCCAGACGGACACTTAGCATATTAGCCTTTTATATATAGAGACTAGAAGCCCGATGCACGAAGATTCCTGCAAGAATGGGCCTTCCTTCCCCTGGCTGCCAGCACCACCTTCACTCCAGCCCGGAGCCGCCTTTCTGCCTTCCCATGCTGCCCAGAGGCCTGGAGCTGCCGGGGCACCCCGCCCCGCCCCACCCCCAGCTGCTCGGGGCCTGTGTATGCAAATTAACCTGCCATCTTTATTGGGTTAATTTGCATACTCACTCCTGATTGGCTGGTGGGCATAGCAAAGATATGGTCAATTTGCATGTTTCCCTTTTATTAGTGGAGATATCCAGCATAGGCAATCCAAAGAAACAGAAAGTAGGTTAGTAGTTTCTGGCCCTGGGTTATAAGCTCAACCAGTAATAAATACTTATGTTTAAGAAAGTGTCTTCAATGTTACCTGGATTCTATTTACTATGTAAAAAAATAGAGTATTATGCTTTCCAATATTGACATGGTTAATCTAATTGGTGCTTGAAAAGATAAAATAGTTGTGAAAAATTTAAAACTAAGTAGAATTTCACTATATACCTGTTATCACTATATACCTTATTTGTCCCACATATATCATTTATTTTAATACTAGAGGCCCGGTACAGGAAATTTGTGCACTCCGGGGGGTCCCTCAGCCCGGATTGCAAGAGGGCACCCACCAGTTCACAATCAGGGCCAGGGAGGGAGGTGGGAAGTTGGCCAGCTGGGGAGGGACTGTGGGAGGGTTCCAGGGTGTGTCCGGCCCAGCTAACTCAGTCCCGATTGGCTGGACCCCAGCAGCAAGCTAACCTACTGGTCGAAGCTTCTGTCCCCTGGTGGTCAGTGCACGTCATAGCAACTGGTCAATTGGTTGACTGTCCTCCCCCTGGTGGTCAGTGCATGTCACAGTGAGCAGTTGAGCAGCCTTAGCATATCATTAGCATATTACACTTTGATTGGTTGAACTGACGACTAGATGACCAGACACTTAGCATATTAGGCTTTTATTATATAAGATAATGGGGATCAGCAGACAAATGAAATGAAAAGGAGACAAAAATATATTATCTTTTAGGATGTAATCCAGATAAGACTTAGATTTTTTGTAAGCTTGCAGAATAGAAATTGTTTTCTCCTACAGACTCAAATGGAAGTCCTGCATTCATTTATATATTTAAGAAAACTAATATTTTGTGCAGTTTTTTTGTAGATATGGAACTGTTTTTCAAAAGAACATGTACCTAGTGATCACTTTATGTCATCAGCAAGTAAAGTAAAATATGTATTATGCATAACAGGTAACAAAAAAGCCTTGAGAGACTGCTTTGTCATTTCAATTGGGAAAAAAATAAATAGCCTGTGCTATAATATGACTCAGTATTGTAATTATGGGTTGTTAAATATGTGGACCTACACTATACATCAAATTGAGTTTGTTTTATTCAATTGCCAGGAAAGCAGTAACAGCCAGAAGCAAGCCAATCTAACATCAATACCAGTAAACAATTTTCTTTTTTCCACTCACAATTAGAACACCATGACGAATTGAAAGGCAATGATAGGAAAACAGAATAAAGAGAAACAAACATATGCAAGGAATGAAATATTCCCTCCATCTCAATGCATCTTCTGTTCACATTCCAATTTAAAATCCCAACTAACCTGGCTTTTACCTTTCAATGAGTGTAAGAGCAAGGCTAGAATGACAATCAAAGAGTACCCTGTGGTAGCCTATACCATTAAAATATCAAAAGGCTTTTAATCAGTACGGAATGAATATCTTCCTGCTGTGATATTTGATTCAGTTTTGAAGGAATGTACAACTATAGCTGGAGTTCAGAACTTTCTCCAAAATATAAGGTAACAATACAATATAGTTACCAAGCAGAGGTACACAATGGCATATCACATTCTCACTTTTTAAAAACTAAAGACAGAGATATAACAAAAAGAAAATAGGAAAATATAATGCTTAAAAATCACTGTAAACTTTGATCCAATAGTTATCCAATTGAAAGGAGTTCATTATTCCAGGTGCTTGTGTTAAGTGCAACAAAAACATGATAGAATCTGGCTGGTGCCTGAGGGGAGAGTGTTGCAGGTGACTTGATAATGAAGGTCAAGGGATTACATAAAGAACATATATACATAACCCTTGGACATGGGCAATAGTTTGATGAAGGCCAAGGGAGGGGGAGGCAGGAATGTGTGGAGGTGGGCAAATGGGGAAAAAGGAGGACACCTGCAACAATGTCAACATTAAATTGTTTTGTTTTGATAATGCTCACCTGAGGCTATTTTTTCCCAATGCTTTTCAGAGAAAGAAACATTGATGTGAAAGAGACACATGGATTGATTGCCTCTGCACGTGCCCTGGATTTCTTAGCTGAGAGGACCTAATAATAATGACTCCCCAATAGCTAAGCACACCAAAACTCAGATATTAGTTATTAATGCCAATCTCCAATAAGAAGAATCAGACTTCTTGGAGAAATGTGTGTGTGTGTTTTCTAAGTCTAGGGCAAAAATAAATAAGCTTGGAACATTTTGTAGTGCCTATGAGTAAGGAAGTGCTAACACATATACAAACATAATCATATACAAACACACACAATCACACACACACAATCACACACACACACACACACACACAGACACACCAAGTGATGGGAGTATTTCAGAGAGACATAGGAACCAAGTGAACTATAGCCCAATGTCCAAAACTAGAACAATTTGAGACAGATGATAGATTACCTGAAGATAGATGGAAGATAGATAGATAGATAGATAGATAGATAGATGATAGATAGATAGATAGATAGATAGATAGATAGATAGATAGATAGATAGATAGATAGATAATGTTGCAGAACTTACCAGGCAACCGGAAACACACAATGGGTACTCAGAAGATTCAGGAAAAAAAGAAACCTTTATTTAAAGTAGCGCTGCTGGCTCAAGAGATTCAAAGATACAAAGCCTGAACCCCTTATACAATGAGATTACTCCTTATATATATTCCTAAATTCTTTGTTTCCTAACTTGTGGGCTTTTGCAGCTGGCCTTTGCAGCCCTACCCAAGTCAGTTAGAATGGGGAAGTAAGATTATAGTAAAAGGCCTGGCCTGGGTGGGGCCAGTGACCTCCCCTCTGGCTAAGCTGTTAAATTCCTGGTTTGTGGCCCTTGTAAACTGGGAGTATTTAGGAAAACAGATTATTGCCTAAGGAAGAGGCAGTGACTTAATTATAGGCTGACAAGAATGTGCATTAGGATACTGGTTACTGGCACAGATTCAGATTGCTAGCCCCCTCCCCACAGGTTGCCTCCCTATATTCTCCTTCAGATAGAATTCAATTACAATCAAAAGTTCAAAATAAATATTCAGAAGTCCATATTGATGTAAACAAATGATTGAATAAATAAATAAATAAGTGAAGGGAAAGAGACAAAATTCCCATGTAATAGAATTCCAAATAATTTCTGTATCTACTTCATCCTCAAGGAGTACAGGTATAACTTCCCATGCCTTACAAGTAGGCTGTGCATAGTGACCTCATTCCAAATATACAGCATGAGTTTGAAAAGGAAAACAAGAGTAACTTTTTCCAAACACTACCTCAGACAGGCAATAATAGTTAACATAAATTAAGATGTCATATTGATAGCATGTTCTCTTTGTATGACATTATATAATTACACTTTACCTTCGGGTTCTTGTTTCTAAAACCACGTAACTTTAGTCTAAGCATTAGAAAAACATCAGACAGATCCCAATAGAACAGTGTACAAATAACTGGACAATTATTCTTAAAACTGTCAAGGTCATCAAAAACAATGAATGTCTAAGAAACTGTTGTGTCCAAGAGGAGCCTATGAAGACATGACAACTAAATAAAATGTGGCCTCTTAGATATAAATAAGAACTAAAGATCTGAAATGAAATATGGATTTTAGTTAATGATAATATATTATTATTGGTCATCCTATATAATAAAAGAGTAATACGCAAATTAACCATCACTCCACTACACCCACAAGCCACGCCCACCAGCCAATCAGGAGCAAGTATGCAAATTAACCCAACCAAGATGGCTGTAGCCACAGAGAGACCAGGAGGCTTGGGCTTCCCCAGCAATGGAGGAAGCCAAGCTTTCTGCACACCCTGGAGGGCCAAGGCCTCCACTCAAGGCTACAAAGTTTCAATTATAGAAGATAAATAAATCCCAACAAAAATGGCGACAGCCATGGAGCTGGAGCGAGCAGGAGGCTTGGGTTGCCCCGGCGATGGAGGAAGCCAAGCTCCCGCAGCCCTGGCCTGCCTTGGCCTCCACTACAAAGTTTCAATTATAGAAGATAAATAAATCCCCAAAAAATGGCTGCAGCCACAGAACAAGCAGGAGGCTTGGCTCTGCTCAAGGCTACAAAGTTTCAATTATAGAAGATAAATAAACCCCAGATACCAGGGCCTCCGCTTGGGTCGCCAGGGGGCATGGCTGGCCTGCAAACCACCACAGGCCCCTCGCCCAAGCCGCCCCATGCCCCAAGGGAACCCCCACCCTGATCCGGGACACCCTTCAGGGCAAACCAGCTGGCCCCCACCCCCACCTGTGCACCAGGCCTCTATCCTATCTAATAAAAGAGTAATATGCAAGTTGACCATCACTCCAACACACAAGATGGCTGCCCCCATGTGGTCAAAGATGGCTGCCCCCATATGGGCACAATATGGCCACCACAAGATGGCCAGCAGGGGAGGGCAGTTGGGAGGGATCAGGCCTGCAAGGGAGGGCAGTTGTGGGTGATCAGGTCAGCAGGGGAGGGCAGTTGGGAGGGACCAGGCCTGCAGGGGAGGGCAGTTAGGGGCAAATAGGCTGGCAGGGGAGCAGTTAGGCATCAATCAGGCTGGCAGGGGAGTGGTTAGGGGGTGATCAGGCTGGCAGGCAGAAGCGGTTAGGGGCAATCAGGAAGGCAGGCAGGTGAGCAGCTGGGAGCCAGCAGTCCTGGATTGTGAAAGGTATGTCCAACTGCCTGTTTAGGCCCAATCCCATTAGGATCGGGCCTAAACGGGCAGTCAGACATCCCTCGAGGGGTCCCAGATTAGAGAGGGTGCAGGCTGGGCTGAGGGACACCTCCCCCCCCCGTGCACAAATTTCATGCACTGGGCCTCTACTTTAATTATAACAAATATGTCATACTAGTGTATAGAATAATTTAAGTCAAATTCCTTTATTCGATATGTTAAAACAGAAAATCCTCAAAGAGTTACTTAAATAGTCAGATCATTACCCTTCCCAATACTGAGGCTCAGCTCTTGGTGATGACATCACCTCCTCCCTCCTAGCCATTATTTCTCTTCAGTCACTAATATATACCTACTTTGCTATGTGAACTGTAAATCTTAACTTTCCTTTATATTCCCATTACTAACCATCTGTAAAACCTTATCATTCTCTCCAAGATTTATTTTCAAAAATAAAAGAGTGTGGTAAAAATATATAAGGCATGAGATTTAAAATCAGGCACAGACTACATACAACTTATAATGTTACTCTGTTCTAGCTGAAACTTCTGTGCTGTATAGTGTTTATATCCCCCCTCACCCCCAAATTTAAATGTTGAAATCCTAACCTCCAATGTGATGATTTTAGGAGGTGAGGTCTTGATAGGTGATTAGATAATGAGGGCTGAGCCCTCATGAATACCGTTAGTATCCTATGAAATAAGAACTTTGAGAGCATTCTTCCTATTCCCACCCTGTGAGGATACAACAACAGTCTGGCAGTCTGCAACCTGGAACAGGGCCTTCACCAGAACTCCACCATGCTCACATCCTGATCTTAAAACTTTTAGTCTCCAGAACTAATAGAAATTAATTTTTGTTTGTAAGTCACTCAGCCTATGGTACTTTGTTAGATCAGCCCGAACTAAGATATTTGGGCATGTTGCCTAATATTCTTAAACTCAGAAATCATATATATAAAAATTTAAAAATACATATTATTGCTATAAATATGAAGTGAGATATTATATGTAAAAATACCTGGCACATATACAGGGGTGGCCAAAAGTAAGTTTATAGTTGTTTGTATGGAAAACGACATACAGGTTATGATTATTACAACAGCTTTATTAACTCTGTTTCGTGTACTCACAACTGTAAGCCTACTTTTTCCAACCCCTGTATTAATGGTTCATAGATAAATTTCCACTGTACCATTTGCTATTCAATACAACAGTTTAAGTGTCCTTTTGAGGACAACAGAGATGTCTGGGGCTAATTTACATAACGGTATATTTCTTCAATTGTCTGAAATCGATATACTCTTTAGAGAAATATCAAAACTGATTAAGTCCAGGAAAGAATATTCTGGTCTATTTAATAGGAAAGTCTCATTTTCTTTCTTCTTCTTCTTTTTTTTTTTTGTGTAGTAAGGATAAATATATAGATAACATAATCATCTAATCTGAAGAGATGATTGCTTTGGAACAGCACTATACTAAATGTAGTATTTTTGCCAAAATAAAGTAGGACACTTAATTAATAATAATAGCAACATTAACGATGACAACTGCTAACTCTAAGCCAGGCATAGTGCAAGTGGAAGTATATTTTTTTCACAATCCTTGTTGAAACCCCTAATTGTGTGAAAAGCAAGAAGGTTAACAAGAGTCTCCCTCTATTTATTCCCAAGAAAAAGCATGATCAAGGCATTTTCCTATGCATGACAGATTTACAAAGTAATGTGTCTTTCCACCTGCCCCGCTCATAATTCTTGGATAAAGGCTGAGAATCATGTACAGCATTTTATGCAATAAGGCAAGTGTTTAGATAGGGCAACCTTCTATTTTCCTGCAAAAAGATGGCAAGGTGAATGCCTTCAAATTCACTCAGTTAAAATCAATAGAAAAATGTTTTTAGTGACTATATTAAAGACATTAGCGGAGATTAGAGATGGTTGAATGGTAGTGGTGATGATGTAGAAACAAGAATTAGACACGGTTTTTGCATTCATTTTATCTGAAAACCTGTCCATTATAGATATGTTACTAAAAACTTGGACTGCCCTAGGCAAATTATGTTCTATTTTTTAAAAAGAGAAATGGAGACTTCTGAAAAGTTGAGTATTAAGTTTGATTTATAAAAATGGCTGGTTTTTAATGCCTTTTACCTTTAATCTGCCTTTCTCTTCCCTAATCCTTTTCAAATTTAATTGCTTTGAGTACTGTTACATAGTTCATTTTTAGGGAGGAGAAAAAGCAAAAAATAAATAAATAAATAAATAAAAATCATTTGATACAGATAGGCATTACATAGAGCCCAACCAAACAGTATTATATTCCTTTGTGTCTGTTAGAATCTGATTTCAGAGGAGGGGAGGCTGTGTATTCTATTCTGTATTAATATGAAGCTAGTATAAAACTGAGCTGTATCCTGACTTACCTCAGCACTGACCAAATTTAGAACATGTATCTTTACACCAAGCATAATTAAAAGTTGACGTAAATGTTCTCATTAAAATATCAAAAATATTATATTATAAGCTAAATAAAAACTTCTTAGAACAGTGGAGTCTTCTATCACTAAATATTTAATGGCCCCAAACCAAGAACTCTCCAAATCTCTCTCCCTTCCCTCAACTGTCTTTCAAACCCACTCCTCACTGTTTGCCATATTTCCTGCTTGTTCAAAGTCTAGTTTTTTTCAGCAGACATTCCTTTGTCCTTATCAAGTTTAATCAATCATGTTGGTCTCCATTCTTTCAAACTCCCCCATTAGAATATTTTGAATGAACAGAAGAGTCAGGGAGCTTATGAGAAGTCAAATGTTGATCAGTTTTTCATATGGTATATTTAAATAAAAATGCAGCAAGATATTCTGATGGGTTTTCACAAGTACTCCAGCACCCCCAATATTCAAGTTTTATGGAATCTATATTGTGCTTACCAGTATCAATGCATGATCTTGCATAGAAAGAGGGGCTCTGGCCCTAGTCGTTTTGGCTCTGTGGATAGGGCATTGGCCTGCAGACCAAAGGATCCCGGGTTCGATTCGGGTCAAGAGCATGTACCTCAGTTGCAGGCTCCTCCCTGGCCCAGGCCCTGGTTGGGACTTGTGCAGGAGGCAACCAATCTATGTGTTTCTCTCACATCGATATTTCTGTCTTTCCCTCTGTCTTCCACTCTCTCCCTAAAAAAATCAATGAGTCAATGGGAAAATATCCTCGGTGAGAAAGGAAGGAAGGAAGGAAGGAAGGAAGGAAGGAAGGAAGGAAGGAAGGAAGGAAGGAAGGAAGGAAGGAAGGAAGGAAGAAAGGAAGGAAGGAAGGGAGAAATAGGGGTGTCCTGGAACTTATCAGAACAGATTAGATGAAACTCACCCAGACAATCTAATATACTTTCCTTATTTTAAGGTTATAACCTTAATCACATCTTAAATACACTTTTGACAAATAACAAAATCACAGGTTACTAGTGATTTGAGCATGGAAATCTTGTAAGGTTGGAGATTAAAGTAGGGAGATTCCCCTCCCAATAATTCAAAACGTTAATAATGTTCAACAAATAAATCCTTTTTAGCTGATAAAATCGCAGGAGTAAAACCACCTGGTTTACTGTTGGCAGTTAATCGCCAAATTAAGATAATCAGTATCAGGACTTTAATGAATGGCCTCTAAACAATGTTATGGTTTATACAAAAGATATACTGTTACTGTGAAATAATTAAGGGTTTAAATTGCATATTTGTGAGACCTGTACTCATCTTTTTACACAGGAGCCATTTAGATAAAGAACATCGCCCAGATATTTACATAATCTCATCATATTTAGAAAACATTGATTAAAAATTCTACAAAATGAATATTCATTTTAAAATATTATGTGCTTTTGTTGCTTTGATATGATTGTGATCTTATAAAAACCATACATTACTCTTTTTCAGAGTTTGCCTTAACTAAAATGTCAAAAACAAAAATAGAAAGAAAATCAAATTCTATTTTGGATTTAAGTAAAGAGCCATCATTCAAGTAAAGTTACCTTGTTTCATTTAAAAACTTTAACAAGGAGAGTTATTAATTGACAACTATTTTTCAAACACTCAATGTGTCATCTCTATTTTATGTTTTGAATGTCACTTATAATAAAAAATTACAAAAAGCATTTTTTAATTATATAAGATTTTATATTCCTTACACTCTGATGTGAAGATAGGGTACCTGGTTTGTTGGCTGTGGCCTCATCATGCATAATTCAGAGTAATGTCTTTCTGAGTTACTACCTCAGGAAGTCATATTTGCTCTATTATCTCCAATGTAGAATACCAGCTCTAAAAATGGAAGATAAAAAAATCTAGGTATATCAACTAAACCTTCTGAATTTTCCATTGTAACCTCAAGAGAAACTTTGACCAAACTATTTAATATGAAACCTCAAAGCAAGATGCATGTTAATTTTCAACACCTATGTCAATGGAGGGGATTCTTGTCTCAGCTACTTAATATAGTCAATTAATCTGTCTAGAAAGTAGCCTTGTCCCTCCCCCAGGTCCTAAACATGATTAAAATAACATTTCAGGGATTACTGTGACTGTTTTAATTTAGCAGAGCTGAGTTAAAGATCAACTTGAGGTCGATATATTTCTCACATTCCTTCTTACAGGTTTCAAAGGAGAAGAAATGGGTACATTTCTAATGATAATGTTTGTAATGTGATCTTTACAGACTTACAGATTAATTAACAAATACTTTATAAGCTGCTCATATGTGAGAGGCACTGGTGAAACCCATCTGAAAATACAGAAATGGATTCCAAATGGACTCTGGTCCTGATCTTCCATAGGTCTGCTGTTTACTAGTTGCTAGCAAAAATAAGTAAACAGAAAGAACCACTCACATCCCTTTTAGCTTTGTAATTTTTATCAACCCATTCAGCCAGTTTCCCTGAATTAAGTCTATTTCCCCCAAGTACCTTGGTAAACTTTACCCCTTACTCCCCACACCCTGTCCTCAAATATTATGGGAAGTTTCCACTTTTTCATACTAAGAGGCTAGGAATTCTACAGAGCAATTCTAACATTAAGTCCTCATAAGGGTTTTATTGTTCTCTATTATAAAAAAAAAAAAAGTGTTAGCAATTACAACTCATGGGCATAAAAGGCAATCCTGCTTACGGTAGCAATTTGAGATTACACCATATATCAGATTTCTAAATCAGACTCCTCCCATACATCAGGGATATTAACCAGTATCAAGGTTTACTAATAATTTTTAAGAACACAATAAAACAGACAAGTCCAGGACCCCTAACAAAGCTCCACAGTTTCTTTCTTCTCCCATGAAGCTATTCTGATCTATGCTTCTTCTCCCATGAAGCTATTCTGATCTATGTTAATAGATGAGATTCCTGAGTGAGATGTGTAGTCAGTTACCTTATTCACACGGGAGCCATTTAAAGCATGGAACTCACCATTTAATCTCAAATACTTATATACCTTCCATAATATTTGGCAGAAATCCATGCCCCATAAATTTTTAGATTCCAGGATTTTTACACAAGGAACCAGGTCTATACTGTTGAAAGCATTCTCCACACAGAGACTATTCTCCTGGCAAAAAGCATGTCAGTTATTTACCAGGAAGTCTATCATAAGCATGTCCACAAAATATTTGACAGATTAAGCTATCTTATTTTTTCCTGTGAGTGTCTCATTCCCAGAATTTAAGAATAACTTTTTAACCATTTTTTCACCACTCTTTAAAAAAATGCTTTCCCAGCCGAAACCGGTTTGGCTCAGTGGATAGAGCGTCGGCCTGCGGACTGAGGGGTCCTGGGTTCGATTCCGGTCAAGGGCGTGTACATTGGTTGCGGGCACTTCCCCAGTGGGAGGTGTGCAGGAGGCAGCTGATCGATGTTTCTCTCTCATCGATGTTTCTGGCTCTCTATCCCTCTCCCTTCCTCTCTGTAAAATATCAATAAAATATATTTAGAAAAAAAATGCTTTCCCAATTGTCATTAAAACAAACAAAAACAAGATGAAGCAAAGATTATTGTAGGACAGTGGTAGGCAAACTGCGGCTCGCGAGCCGCGGCTTGCCGCTCTGTTGACTAATGAGTTTGCCGACCACTGGGATAGGGGCTTAATCACAAGGAACAACAACAGCCTGTAATTATTGGAATTGAGAGTCTAGGTCAGCGGTCGGCAAACTCATTAGTCAACAGAGCGGCAAACCGCAACAAGCCGCATATGGCTCGCGAGCCACAGTTTGCCAACCACTGTCAATGTAGGATATTTAATATTCTTAAAAGTTGCTGTTTTCCTTTTCTCCCATTCTATGCAACACACGCTTGACTGCATTTTCCAATGGAAATTAACTATGAATATTTTCCCTCTGTGTGCTCCTAGTACATACATACTATCTTTGTGGCTACAGGTGCCCTAGAAAGAATAAACATAGGTAGACTATGACTCTGATAAAGTATTTCCCTAATATTTAAGAAACCTTTCAATGAGTTTACTTCCTATGTTTATGCATCAATATCCTAATGATACAACATGAATAACCATTTTAAGCAATTTTGGGTCATCTACGACACTTATTTTCCTAAACATTGATGTCCTCCAGATTCACCCATATTGTTATATATGGCAGGATGTCATTTTTAAAGGCTAAATACTATTTAATTGAATGTATATACTACACTTTCTTTATCCATTCATCTGTTGATGGACATTTAGGTTGTTTTCATATCTTGGCTATTATACATTACTAGATGCCCCATGCATGAAATTCATGCAAAAGTGGGGCTTCGCAGCCCTGGCGCCTCCCTCGCAACCACTGCGGCTGCCTGGATCCCTCGCAGCCGCCGCAGCTGCAGCCCTGGCTTTGTCCAGAAGGTCATATGGAAGGTCATTCCGCTGTTCAGCCGTTCAGTCGACTTGTGCATTACCCTTTTATTATAGATGCTGCAATGAACATGAGAGTACAGATATATCTTCAAGATTCTGACTTCATGTCTCTTGGGTATTTACCCAGAAAATAGGGTTGCTATACCATGTGATAATTCTAATTTGATTTTTTTGAGGAGTCACAATATTGTTTTTCATAGTGGCTGCACTATTTTAGATTTCTTTTAACAGTGTCCAAAAATTCCAATTTATATGCATCATTGACAACACTTACTTTTTTTATAAAACAGCCACCCTAACAATTGTGAAGTGATATCTCATTGTGGTTTTCATTTTAATTTCCTTGATGATTTGTGATGTTGAGTGTCTGTTCATATAACATCTTCACATCTTGGCCATTTGTGTCTTTTCTGAAGAAATGTCTTTTCAGGTCATTTGTCCATTTTTTTTTAATAGGTCGGTTGTCTTTCATATTGTTGACTGTTTCCTTTGCTGTGCAGAGCTTTTTAATGTGATGTAGTCCCACTTATGTATTTTTTGTTACTTGTGTTTTTGATATCATGTCCAAGAAATCATTGTTAAATCTGATATCATGAAATGTTCCCCCTATGTTTTCTTTTAGGAGTTTTACAGTTTCAGGTCTTATGTTAAAACTTTTAATCAATTTTGAGTTAATTTTTAGTACAGTGTAAGGTAAGATCCACTTCCATTCTTTTGCATGCGGGTATTCAGTTTTCCCAACACTATTTGTTGAAGAGAGTGTCCTTTACCCATTATATTCTTAACACTCTGGTCAAAGATTAGTTGGCAGTACCCATTTATATAAAGTATCTAAAATAGTCAAACTCATAGAAAAAGAGAATAGAATCATAGTTTCAGGGTTTGAGGAAGGATAAAACAGGGATTTGCTGTTCTAAAGATATAAAGTTTTAGTTATACAAGATGAAAATTTTCTAGAAATCTGCTGTATAACAGTGTGCCTATAGTTAACAATATTGTATTTTGTCTTTAAAATGTGTTAAGAGAGTAGATCTCATGTTAAGTGTTCTTACCATACTAAAAATTTAAAAATAATTAAATTTTTTCTATATACTCAAATGTAAGAATTTTAGTAACACATCATATCTTAATTTTAAGTTTTTAATTAAGATTTTTTTCTCAGTATACTATATAATTAAACAGCATAATTTCTTCTTTAGTTGAGATAGGACATTCCTACTGAGAAAATACCCAGTGGCTGTATGAATATTAATTCACACAGTATGAGGAAATTCACTAATTCCTTCAACAAATAATTCATTAAGCTGAATTACAATTTGTCTCAATTTGATAATTCCATTGAATAAGACAAGTAAAATTTTCATGCCTATAGGCATTTAAATTCTTACCAGTGTGTATTTATTACTCTAGTGTTTTGTGATTCAAGCTTCAAACCTATGTTAGACATTTGAAAATGCTACCTTATAAAGATTTGCTAGGAAAAAAATTTTCATTTATGACTTTTTAGTGAATATACTTTTGAGTTCATAATAAATTGAATTTGGATACAGATTTGACACAAAATATGCCTGGTGATTGATATTTTTAACTGCATCTTACCACTCAATATAATAAAATTATTCTTAAGACAAAATGTATATCTAGTTATTATTAAAGGTTATCAAAGGTTATCCAATCACCTTGTTTTAAAACAATATTTTATAAGTTTAAAGGAAGATGTACTAGAATCAGTTATTAACCTTTGACTGAACATTTGCCTGAGGATATTTCATAACAAAATAATGTAGTTAAGAGAATTTCAAAGCATATTCTTACATATTGTTGATTTCTACAAAGCACTGAAAATTCACACATGCACTTTTTAGCAAAACTAATGTTTCAGCAATCCTGCATTGCTTTTTAAATAATATTGACTTATTGAAAGCAGCAAAGACTGTTATTCTTCCTTTCTGCTCCTAAATATCCATTCTAAAAGGACAATTCATTGTGCCTCTTGATCAAATCTACTAAATTTTCTTCATAAGGATAACAATATAGAGAAGTCAGATGAATATATTGACACAATTAAATTACCTAAATTCTTATAAAAGTCCATACAGGAAAATTGTAAGATTATGACATTATATTGAAAAAATTAAATAATTAAAGAAGAGGAAATTTCCTAATTCCTCTTTTATTCTAAGAGGTCTCAGATCCTATGTAGTCCTGTGAGTTCGGTATTGTCTGCTTCTTAAAACAGTGTACTTTAATTTCAAAACGACAAAAATTCTAAATTAAAAAACAACAACAATACACAAGTAATCATACAGTAAAAACACACAAAATTTTCACTTTGCCATCAATAAGACTTACTTATTTACCTGGAGATTTAACTCTTGTCTACTTCTGAAAAGCTGTCAATCAAAAATGGTTGTATTCAAGTAGAAAAGAAAAACTATTACTCAGATATATTCTAGCAATAAATGGAGAAACTTTGATTACTTGTCAAAAGTTCTAGATTTGATCTGCTGGCAGGAAACAGTATATGTGTCTATAATAAAGAATTTGAAAGATACAGTTTCTCTGATACAAAAAATATTTCTCAATATTGTGAAATACTTACTCTAGAAAATTTAGAAAATTCAGAAAAGTACAAAGAAGAAAATAAAGCTCATTTTCTGACCATCCAAAGACAATTACCATTAATATTTGTGTGTATTACATTTATTAATAATTTTCTATGCAATGTATTTGTCTTGTAATATTTTACAGTTATTTTCTGACCACCCTAAAGCACATTTTATTATTGAGTTATAGTCTTTTAATCATACAGATCTAAATATTAACTATGCTTAGCAGAGATCTCAGAGGGTGTAGACAAATATAAAAGTTTCCTTTCTCCCTCATCTATTGCTAAAATAAACCAGGTTCACTGCTGATAGGGACTCTAGAGAATGATGTCAACTCTAGAAGAATGCAAAAAATTTATATATTTTTTCAGACTTTAGTCATTGTGTTAATGTTGACTCTACCACAAATATAAAATACATGGATATAATTTTCCAATTTTTATATGTCTGTATTTCATTGTTTTACCAACATTTTCTTCAGAAATGTTTTCATTAGACCTTTCTAGTCAATAAGGTTTTAAGAATCCTTTAACAATTATACACACTTTGAGAAATCACAAGGTCAAAGTGGATTTTACAAGGACAATATTGATTTTAACCCCTTCCCAACTACACATTTCCTGATAGGTTTCCAATATGCCCTAAGAATTTCTAAACCAGTCATAACTTTCTTGCTCTTACTGAAAAGTCACTTCTAGAACAATGTTTCCCTGAAAATCTCCTTTTGATAATTTATTCTCTATCCTACTCTAATGCCACTGACAGCAGGTTGTTAAAATGTCCCCTCCCATTTTTTAGACCATTCTCCTTTTGCTCTTTATAATAGCTATTGTTATTAAATCTCATTTAATAACACTATTTGAACTATCTCCTGCCTTACTGCAGTCAGTTTCCCATCACCTTTCTCATCCTATAAAGATTTTAGCTCTGGTCTTGCTCTAAATCTTCCCACTGCTACCTGTTTATAAATTCCTAGGTTTTTAAAAATGTATGCAGATTATTCTTCAAATACTCTGGCCTCCCTCAATCTTGTCCTCTTCTACTCTGTGGTTTTACTACCCACTGTACTTCAGGCGTTTACTCCGTGGTCACATACACCAGTTTTGTCCTGCTTATTCTTTGTAACACTAACACAAACATTTTATCGCTACAGATATTATAATCTATTGGCACTGCTACTTTTTACTCTAATGATGCTGTGCTCTCATTTGTCTGCTTATCCAGCACAAGTCCCATGGTTCATTAATACATGTGATTCCTTAAATATAGACTTTAACTTTTCCATTCTCAGTTTACTTTGCTTAATTGGAAAAAAAACTGCAACCTTGGTTAGATCTCTTTTTTTTTTTCAAGTATGAGCCTATTCCAGAGTAACTGTACATGACCACAGAAACCCAAATAGTCATGCTGACTGATGCTATTTTAAAATACCAAACTAACATGACTTAGTGTTTTTAGTTCTTAAGTCTTATTATTATCTTGGACAACTATTTATTATCACATCCTCTCTACTCAAAGTTACAATAAAGCCTGAACCATCCTCACCTTTAGTTAACAACTCTGCTTTCTAAATACTGAGAAAACAGAAACAATTACAATATAATTTCCATAAACTCTAAATTCAACATCTATGCTGTTATGTGCACCTTTGCGCATACACTCTGCTTTCTGTTACATTCTCATATATTTAGCTAACCATGTCACTTTTGCATTTCAGCATTTTCTACTGTCTCCTGCATAATTTTTCTTCCATTTATTTTATTATCATCTGTAATCAAACATGATAAAATTTACTCCATGTTAAACAAAACATAACTAAAATAAAAATATCTCTTGACCCCATATTGCCCATTTTTTCATTCCTTTTTAAAAATCAAATTAAAAAACAACAACAATAAATAAACTGAGTCTAATTCTTTCTTCCAATTCTCTGGTATTTCAACCTATATAGGTTTTACTTGTAATATTCCATGAAAATTACTCTCGAATAAACACTAATGTCTCTTCTGTCATGAAAGCCAATGGTTATTCCTAGAGCTTATCATATTTTACTTATCTGGTACATTTGACATAGTTTCTCTCTCATACATTTTAAAAAATGTCCTTCTGTTTAAAACACCTTCTTTGAGGTCACTCTCACTGACCACTCATTATATTTACTTTCTGCCTTTGTTTTTATCTGCAGAAAACAGAATTTTAGAGTGCCTCAGGGATCAGTCCCCAAACTTTTACATTTTCACTTGACACAATGTCTTTCTGGTGATTTTATCCAAGTTAATTGTTGAGAATGCCTACTGTGTCTATTTCCAAACATATATCCCCAGTCTGGACCTCTTATTTGAAAACTGATCTTATATATACAAATGCTTCTTTAATACTTCTGGACCTCTACAACAATCTTTTAAAATGTTGTTGTTTTTCATTGTTTTTTTCCAGTCTAAGTAAAAGACAAATCTACCCTATCAAGTATTATTCAGGACAAAATCTGGACACTCTCCAAGTCTCTTTTTCTCTCACATACCACATCCAAAGCATGAACAAATTATTCCAGTTCTCACCATTATTCCCTCTACCAACACACTTGTCTGATCCTTCATCACATTTCAAAAATCTCTGTGCTTCCACACTTAGCCTCCTATTCTTAGTCAGCCAGGCTAATTCTTTTAAAAATATGACTATAATTTTCTGTCAATAAAATTGAAATGGCATTCTATCTTACTGCATACAACATATAAGTTCTTAGTGTTTGTCTTGTGTGTGTGTGTGTGTGTACTAGTATACACACTGAGTTGGCCAGATTATTATGATCTCTGAATGCATAATAATCTGGCCACTCAGTGTATATCCTATATAATAAAAGGCTAATATGCAAATTGTCCCCTCAACCAGGAGTTCGACCAGCAGGCAGGCTGGTCAACTGCCCATGTCCCCTCCCCCTAGCCAGGCTGGCTGGACCCACCCATGCACGAATTCATGCACTGGGCCTCTGATTATATATATATATATATATATATATATATATATATATATATATATGCTGAGTGGCCAGATTAGGCCAGATTATTATGCGTTCAGAGATCACAATAATCTGGCCACTCAGTGTATATGTATCTATATGTATAATTTTCTCTACATTATGTTTTGACATTTTGAAAAACCTTTCTGGTTCAGGAGCTACTGCCTCTCTCTGGGCTAGCCAATTCTTAGAGACAGCAAAGGGCCCAGCTTAGAGTTTGCCTTTAATATGTACACTTACCAATCCAGAGGCATACCTCCTCTATCTGGCCAGTGCACCCCAGAAGGGAATATTTCTCTGCCATAATCATTCAAGGGCCAAGTACCAGAACACCAGAGATAACCAGGATCATCCCAACCTGCTGAAATTACTCAAACTATCCAATCATAAATTGTTTACTTGCCCTGTTTTTCCTTTTCCAGGGTAACCCCAATAAAAACCTTGGCCTAAGCACCCTCCTCCTTCTGCTACTCTTATCTTTTGCCTTTACAACCTCCACCAATTCCACTTCTGGGTATGTACCCTAAGGAAATGAAATCACTATCTTGAGATATCTGCACCCCCATGTTCACTGCAGAATTTTTACAATAGTCAAGACATGGAAACAGCCTAAGTGTCAACTAATGGATGAATGGGGGGAAATGTGTTATACATTTTAATGTATAATAGAATATTATTCAGCCATAAAAATAAATAAAGCCCATCTTTTGTTACAACATTGATGGATCTTGAGGACATTATGCTAAGTGAAATAAGTCCTACAGAGAAAGACAAATACTCTATATTCTCACTTACATATGGAATCTGAAAAAGAAGTCTGCCTGGCTGGAGTGGCTCAGTGGTTAAGTGTTGTCCCATGCACCAGGAGGTCACTGATGCAATTTCTGGTCAGGGCACATGCCCGACCAGGCTTGATCCCCTGTAGGGAGCATGCAGGAGACAGGCCATCAATGATTCTATCTCTCTCTCACCATTCCTCTCTCTGAAATCAATAAAAACATATTTTTTAAAAGTTTTAAAAGGAATAAGTCATAGAAATAGAGTGTAGAATAATGGTTACTAAGGACTGGAAGAAATGGGGTTACCTTGAATAAAAGGTGCAAACTTCCAGATATAAAATGAATACTTTCTGGGGCTCTAATGTACAGCATAGTGATTATAATTAACAACTCTATACTACATACTTGACAGATGTTCACAGAATAGATCTCAAACGTTATCATCACAAACACAGAGAAGGTATTTATGTGAGAGGTTGGGGGTGTTAACTAACCTTATTATGGTAATCATTTCACAACATATTCATCTATCAGATCATCATGTTGTATTCCTTAAACTTACATATATTATGTGTCAATATCTTAATGAAGTTGGGGAAAAATTTTAAATGCAAATATTTTTTAACAAAATGACCAGACCAAAATGGTTACTTTAATGTATATACTAGTAAAATTATTAGCGTTTAAAATATGTAAATAATAAGTAGGCCTTTAAAAAAGAAATAAAAGAAATGTGCAATGGGAACAAAAAGCATGTAGCTTCATAATTCTGAAAAAACATACACAAACAAACACAAAAACATAAACAGTAAAAGAAAGCAACATTTCCAACAAACATGAGGAGGAAAACAGTATCTGCTAAAGATTTTATATCCAGCTGAGCTGCTCTTTTTTTAAAAAAAAATATTGTTATTACCAATTTTAGAGAGGAAGGGAGAGGGAGAGAGAGAAACATCAATGATGAGAGAGAATCACTGATCGGTTGCCTCCTGCATGCCCCACAATGGTGATAGAGCCTGCAACCCAGACATGTGCCCCGACAAGGAATTGAACCATGACCTCCTGATTCATAGGTTGAAGCTCAATCATTGAACCAAGTCATCTGGGCAGCTGAGCTGCTCGTTATGTGTCAGTGTTTTAATAAGAAATAAAGTGTTAATATATTATGATACTCACAAATCATTTTTTCTAAGATCTAATAGAGGATGAACTTCATCTAAAAAAGAGATGACTAGGAAAATCTGCAACAAAGTAACTACTAGTGAAGATAACATATGTTTCGTGTAAATCTAAAACTAAATTGTAGACAAGAATAAGGGTAAAATATAATGTATGGTATTTTTATTTATATAAAAGTACTAGAGGCCCAGTGCACAAAATTTGTGCACTGGGGGGAGGCATCCCTCAGCCTGCCCTGTGCCCTCTCGCAGTCTGGGACCCCTCGCTCCTTACCACCCATCTGCTGGCTGCTCCTTACCACTTGGCTCTTTGTTTCTTAGCGCTGCTGTGGAGGCGGGAGAGGCTCCCGCCACTGCCACTGAGCTCGCCAGCCATGAGCCCGGCTTCTGGCTAAGCAGTGCTCCCCCTATAGGAGTGCTTTGACCACCAGGGGGCAGCTCCTGCATTGAGCATCTGCCCCCTGATGGTCAGTACGCAACATAGTGACTGGTCGTTCTGGTCGTTCCACCGTTAAGTGTTGCTTAGGCTCTTATCATATAGATATTTTTAGACTAAGTGTAAATAATGCAACTAAGAAATGGTTAAAGGGAAGAGAAAGAGTAAGAGATCCTTCTTTTTGACTATTGCATAGTATTCCACAGGTCTCAGAGGGAAGGGGGGAATGAGTGGGTAGGTGGGACAAGATCAACCAAAGCACTTGGATGCGTATATACTATACATAACACATGGACACAGACAATAGTGTGGTGAAGGCCTGAGGTGAGGGGCAGGGGCGGGCTAGAAGGGGTCAAGGGAGACATTTGTAATACTTTCAACAATAAAGATTTAGAGGGGGGGGGGGAAATGCAGAAAGTCAGATAGCATCATGAGACATACTGGGCTATATTCCTATGGGAGAAAATGGTGTTTTGTTGTTGTTTGCTTTGATTTTATTTTTTGTATGCAAAATACTTGCATTCTGATGAACTGGAGAACAGTTTTTCAAGCACAGTAAAGGGAAGAAAATTCACTGTGGATGATGTGATCACAATATTGGCATGTAATGGATGTCTGTGACTTGGGCTTTTATTATATAGATTATTTTCTTAAAGTGAGAAAGATGTCTATTAAACAGAGTTCTCAATTTACACATGGTTAAAATGGAAATATAACCAACAATACCAATTTCTCTGTCATTTATTCTTTTTACACCCCTGATTTTTACAATACCCTTGAAAAGAACATCACACGTGACATTCATTGCTTTCAAAAGGAGTATTGAGGGAAGCTGGGGCCTAAGTCTCAAAGAACAGCTACAGTCTTGGGGGTATTAGGGAAAATATTCTAAGCTAAGGTTTCTGCTGGCTAAGAAACTATTCTCAGACTCAAGCATTGAGAAGAAATATATGCAAGGGCCTCAAAAATCTTACCCAGCTTCTGTACATACATGGCAATGAAAATCTTAGAATAAACAACACCTATATGTTTGTTTTTTAAAAACATATTTGATTTTGCAAAACACTATCATGTATATTTTGGCATTACGTGCATTTACTAGTAGGAGACATGACATATAATGAAAAGTGGACAGACTTCGGGGTTAATAATAAATACTTAATTTTCACTACCACTGTGAAAATTAAAATGCTTTTAACTACAAATAAATGTGCTTAAATAATAGAGATTTTTTTTTATAACTTACATATGTCGGTGGGTGTTAATAGGAAGGATCTAGGATGGATCTCTTTCCTCTCCATCTTTTTATTCTGTCATTCTCAACATTTTTCCAGTTGCAACCATTCTCCAGATGGCCATACAATATTTATGCAATTTAACTTTATATATTAGCATCTAGATGTAAGTATGAGAATATCTCTCTCTACCCATCTTCTAAGCACAAGAAACATTTTCTAAGAAGTCTCCTAAAAATCCCCCTCACTTTTCATTGGCCAGAATTATTTCAGAATGCCTTTCATGGAAAGGTCTAATGAGACCTCATGAAATGGTTCAGCCTTTTCCCATCAGGATTATAGGAAAGAATTACCCTAGGGGGGGAAAAAATGACTTAACACTATGTTCTCAATTCTTCCAAGGACAGAATATAGCTGCAGTATTTCAGATACTTGGTAGAGAAGTTAGTTTATTATATAAAATGATTGTCTTAGGGCATTAGGATTTAATTCTCTCCCTGACCCCAGGGGAAAGGGGCTGCTTGTATCAACCATAATTTTTTCTCTTAATTTAGGATCTGGGGATATAAACATCTTCCCTGACATAAATAACTGCTAGGGTAATTTCAAGTAAATTGAGCTTCTATGTGCAAAGGAAAAAAAGTGGAGAATGGCTGTTGGGTAGAAAATTAACTTTCTACCACATTTGTTTTTAAGACTTATATAGTGCATTATGCTGTGATATGCCACCCAGATCCCCCTTCAGGATGGAAGAAATTATTCTGCTGGTTGTTAGAAGTGCTCCCTGCAGATATCCCTCAACTGTCAGAGCTCTCTGGGAACTGTCTCAGCTAATAAGATTTGTCTCACTCAACATCACACCCCTTTCCCAGGGAATCTTGCATCTAATGACTGGTTAATGCAGGGAAATAAAGACCTGACCCTTTTGCCCTCATTTGGGACAACATTGAAGGGTCATTCTGCCTTCAAAGTTTTCTGTGGTGTCAGATGAAGGCTTTGCGAGATTGCAGCCTAACTATTTCCTTTACCCAGATCTTTCCTTTCCAAAGGTGGTAATCCTAAGAGCACACCCACATCCACCTTCTGCATGCTTGTCTACATCTTCATTTGTCTTTTTCCTAATACTTTAGATCCCTTTATCAACCATTTTGTGTCTAAATGTCCAAATGTACAAAGGGGCCACAATAAAATTAAATTTGCTGGTGTAA
This sequence comes from Plecotus auritus, assembly GCF_963455305.1. Classification (NCBI taxonomy): domain Eukaryota; kingdom Metazoa; phylum Chordata; class Mammalia; order Chiroptera; family Vespertilionidae; genus Plecotus; species Plecotus auritus. The sequence goes on along the minus strand of NC_137777.1, from coordinate 20,929,842 downwards.
AAAGATACATACATGAGTGTTAGTTTGAATATGAGAGATCACACCTAGTAACATGTCTGACATATGCATGGAAATTCATAAATATAAACAGTAGCTAATGCAGTTTTCTTGAACATTTCTATTTTAGCATTTTTATTTGCTTTCAAATAAATCTCAGGAAATGTGTGCTTTGCTTATGATCATAAAGACATTATGTGCCAGAGCTAGTAAAATCTGCATCTTAATACAAAACTCATAGTCATTCTATTATATCCCACGGCTTATCTTGTTAGAATAAACGATACAATACAACCATAAGGAAAAGAATATTATAATCAGAAACTGATAGATAAGAATTTTAACAAAAACTGTAAATTAGAAAATATCTTTCTGATATAACATATGTTTGACTCTAAATTAATTCTGTAAGTCAGAATATAGGAACTTATTTTTTAAATCCTATAAGTTTATTCAAGTGATGATATTATTTCCAAAACTATATATATGAACATATTTACCAATATGTGGTAACACTGAATCTTTGAAAACCAATTTCAATTTTCAAGAAAGAATAAGAAACCATGTTATTAAATTTTGTTGAGAATAAGAAATATTCTAATAATTGATACCAAAATAACTGAAGTCAGAAAATCATTCTCAAGAAATTACTGATATTATACCTGATTTCTATCCATTTGACAGATATATAATATAAATACATATCAACATATGTAAATATCTACACATATATATTAATTCTTTACCATTCTCTGGGGAGCTATCTGGTGAAATGGAGTGATTTAGAGAAATAGAGGGGAATATTATAAAAGTTTTGTTTGGCTTTCTAGAAGAAAGACAAAAGGGAATAGAATGCTATGTTAATTCAAAGAACATTACTGTGTGAGTGTAATATTTAAGTTCTAATTAATTAACATAAGCAGATGCTATACTTCAATGTGCAAATATTCTGCCAATTTCATAAACTAGTTTTTGAATAAAGGAATGAGAAATTTTTGATGTAGGATTAAGTTTAATAGACAAGCAAAATGAGCATTTTAATCAAATTATTTTAATATTTTGAATAAATTTACAAAGTACTCATTAGGAGACTCAAAAGTGTTGGTGCAGATACACAGGACAAAACTTACTCCTTAGTTTTGATACAAACTTGGCACCTTTATTAAATAGCTTCAAACACACCACCTTGGGTAATTAACAGGTATTAATCTGACCCTCTGTTATTGAACATTCCATATCCACTGTTTGCTTCTTTAACTTTATACTATCAAGTTTACATAACATTAGAGTATATAAATTCATGGTAAAACAGGATTTCCTGTCCTTTTCATCACTCCTTATTCCCCCATATTCCCACCATTAAGGTAAAGTTAGGTGTCCTTTCTTCTTGTTCTCTCAATCCTCAATTTTTACACTTCCTTAGAATTTTTTTAAAAAGGAAACATTCAAATTATGCCATGAGAATCAATTAAGTTTTGATAAAAGAAGCCGATTTAAAATATATTTATTTCTTCTCTAATGCATTTAACAGACCACAAAATTAATGATTCTAGGTAAAAACCTGGACCATGGACTAGGGAGTGATAGAAAAAGAGGAGAGGGGCGCCGAAACCGGTTTGGCTCAGTGGATAGAGCGTCGGCCTGCGGAATGAAGGGTCCCGGGTTCGATTCCGGTCAAGGGCATGTACCGTGGTTGCGGCCACATCCCCAGTAGGAGGTGTGCAGGAGGCAGCTGATCGATGTTTCTCTCTCATCGATGTTTCTAACTCTCTATCTCTCTCCCTTCCTCTCTGTAAAAAATCAATAAAATATATTTTAAAAATAATAATAATAATAAGAGGAGAGGGGCATCAGAGTTCTCTATTGGTAGTTATTTGTTTGATTCTTGAAGTGAGCTGAGCACTTTTCTGACTTCATAGAAAATAATAGTATGTTACCCAGTATGTAAGACAAAGATTCAAGTCAAAGTATGGCTTTGATTCAAATACCTAGTGACAACAGCAGAACCTAGCAATCCAAAGTTCATATGCATAGGCACTACTTCCATTTCAAATCTTGTGATTTTCTTAACAATGGTTCTCCCCTTTTGCCTATTCAATCTTGATGCAAAAGACATCAGAGAAAATTATGTCTTAAACTTACTCTATAGTATCCTCATACTATAGTATCTTAACACACCAGAATGTACACATGTGGAACTCATAATGTTTTACTCATCCCTATTCCCTCATATATGAAACATGGAACACGGCACTATAAAACCCCACCTAAATGAGTTTTGCAGCCCCAGAAATATTTTCCCTTAAATATGTCTATTTTGTTTCTATCTCACTAGTTTTTCTCTACTGTAGTTTCTGTTTACTCTAATGACTATTTCAGATATTTTACATTTAACAACTTATTCTATAAACATTGTTCTAATATAAACCCTTTGTGTCATAATTTAAGTCCAATTCATCACTAAAAATGTTCATGAAAGTTATTTGCATTCATGTCATGTAAAAACTAAGGGAGGACACAAAAACACACAGCATTCTCATTTTGTAAACCTGTGATCTAAGAGACACAAAATTAAAATATTTTGTTTTTTTAACCTCTCATGACTGATTTTTAATTTCTCATTATTTGAAGTGGAAACTGATTAATTTTCCTTCTTTTTTTATAACAAAACTGAGATCCTAAGGATATTAAGTCATTGGCTCAACTACTTTGGCCAGTGCACAAAGACTAACTACAGCAAATGTAGGATTGGCATGTGTGTGTAAAGGTATCCCTCTACTAAACATTTTGCTGGCAGTTGTTCCCTTTTCTTATATTTTAAGTTTATTCTAAAGCTTCAGGGAACATTCTGGGATACTATAGGTCAATCATACTTGTTGATAGTGTTTCTTTCTTCTACAAATGTATTTTCCAGTTTGATTTGACACACCTGTAAAGTCATTTCATTCAGCACTTTGTCAAGTGGCATGCATTTGAGCGGACCACAGAGAAGAAAAATTTAAGCATTGGTCAAACTAGACAACATTTTAATTAAGATTTTGTAGAGTAAAAGGTCATATGAGTGGACAAGCTATTTTGGTATACAAAACAAAATACAAAATGAAATTAATTAGGAAATCTGATTTCAAAATGGAGCCAGGAAGCCATGAAATGAGAGCTGTCACACACATACCACTCATCTCTTGCGTAGTCAGCAGGAAGAAAGAAGATTCCCACATAGCTCAGTAACTATCTGCCAATTAAAAGCCACCAATCTGAACACTTCTTCTCCTGCAATGAACTTCTAAAAAATTAAAACAGCCCTCCCCAATTCAATTCCAAAACCTAATAAAATCTGACTTTCTCTTTGTCGCTTTGGTCTTGCCTATGGTTCACCATAGGCTGCTAGTCCTAAATTGCAATTCCAATGCTATTCTCAAATAAACTCAATTGTTGTTTAAATAAGATTGTCTTTTACTTTGTTTAAAGTTAAGAGGTATCATTCAAAACATGTTGAAGAATATCAGTCATTTATCAAATGTGTCTTTTGTAAATATTTTCTCCCAGCCTGTAGCAGGTCCTCTCATTCTCTTGATATTGACTTTGCCACAGCATAAGTTTTTAATGTTAACTGAAATTCAGGTTGCAAATGGTAAGAGTTCCAAATCTTAGCTATTGTAAATTGTGCTGCTATAAACATCGGGGTGCATATATATTTTTTTGATTGCTGATTCTGATTTCTTGGGATATATTCCTAGAAGTAGGATTACTGGGTCAAATGAAAGTTCCATTTTTAATTTTTTGAGGAAACTCCATACTGTTTTCCACAGGGGCTGCATCAGTCTGCATTTACCATTTATAACAGCATGGATAGACCTGGAGAGCATTATGCTAAGTGAAATAAGCTAGTCAGAGAAAGATAAATATCACATAATCACACTAATTCATGGAATATAATGAACAACATAAGCTGATGAACAAAAATAGATCCAGAGACATAGAAGCATCGAACATACCTAGTAATCTTCCTTTCAGTCAATTTCTACATTAAAATAAATAATTGTTCTAAGTTTCTTCTAACTCATGCTGGACAATAGAAATAAACTATGTACTGAATGATTAGATAAAGAAAATTAAATTCACATGAAAAAACCCACACAGAGCTTTCTATTTTGAAAGTTTCTTAAATATTTATAAAGTTGAGGTCTTCATAAATTTGAGGTCTTCAAATAAACTAGGCTAATTTTTATTTTTCAACGTATAGAAAATAACAAATATTTCTTTTATTTGTAAACGTTTATTACTATTAGTTCTCCCAAACACACATGTCAATCTTTACCTTCAGGGAGAAAATACGAGTTCAGCAGTTTGTAGACTAATTAAATGTCCCATATATTTTGCTACTATTATTAAAAGATTTTGATTATTATATTATTAACAAAGTTTATGTACCTTGGCTTTTCAATGGGCATTTGGAAGGACTGGCAATTAATATTAGATTTAACTAGTAACTAAGTTTTATTTTGCAAAGCTTCAGTTTAAATATTTAGCAACACAAAACTAATCTGCCTTTGGCAAGAAGCTTTGGGATGCAGAGCATCCATCTCTAATAAACTCTGGAGTTTAGAATAATTTGATCTAAAAATCTTTACAGAGCAATTTCTGAAAAAAAAACATAGTAGAAATTATATTATAATAATATATGTAAGAGAAATAAGAAACATAAAAGTAAATATTAAAAATTATAAGTATTAAAGTGGAAAATATTAAGCAGTTATAATAAGAAAATACAGGCATGTGAAAAGCTAATTCAAGGCTTTTAAGAAAGAAAGAAGGAAAGAAAGAAAGAAAGAAAGAAAGAAAGAAAGAGAAGGAAGGAAGGAAGGAAGGAAAGAAGGAAGGAAGGAAGGAAGGAAGGAAGAAAGGAAGGAAGGGAGGGAGGGAGGGAGGGAGGGAACAGAGAAATGGAGGTAGAGGAAGAGGGACAAGTAGGAAGGGAAGAAAAATATACATTAAAAGGTTTTAAAAATTCATTAGAACAGTACTTATAAAGGAATTTGACAAAACATAAAATGAAAAGTGATGCATTTGAGAATAATAATATAGATTAATATAAACCTTCATGAAGAGAAAATTTAATTTATGTAATACATGCTACAAAAAAAGTTAAATAAATGCTTTCTATTTTTAACAAGGATTTTAGCTTCTAATTATTTTTCATTGTTGACTGTCATTATATATTTTGATTATAATTAGGTTTACATTGTTTTTACTATAGTTATCTTCTTTCAAACACATATGTGTTTTTAATTTCTAAGGGGATTTAAAAATATTGTGACATGATATAGTTATTTCTCTATACAAAAGCATTATTTTTTTATTTAACTGGAACTACTTGTAAGTAAATCCTAATATATAAAAACACTGGGTCTGTCACTACTGGAGACTCGACCAACCAGAAGTCAGTCCTACAGTCAGCACTGGGTTGCCGTGGCGACCCAGCACTGACTGCTGCAGCAGCAGGCTTGGTGACCCAGCACTGAGTGCTGAGGAGGCTGCAAATCAGGCCTGGAGAGAGGCCTGAAGAGAGAAGCAGGCTCTGATCCGTAGCCTCTGTGGCAGCTGTTGATCAGCACTTGCCTCTTTCTTTCTCTCCGGGCTGGGCCAGCAACTGCACCTCCATTTCTCTCCAGGCCTCCACCTGGGCTGCTGATCAGCCCTGCCTTTCTGATCAGGCCCCGTTGATAGGCCCAGAGATGCTGACTAGCATAGAAACCGACCAATCAGAACCAAATCTGGGTGAAGTGTGAGGAGCCAATGGCTGCCTAGGAGGCAGAGCTTTTGATGCTGACTAGCATAGAAACCGACCAATCAGAACCAAATTGGCCTGCAGGGGAGGGCAGTTGGGGGTGAGATCAGGCTGGCAGGGGAGGGCAGTTAGACAGCCATCACAACTCTTACTTGGAATACATAATTTTAAAATGAACTTTGTATGTAGTTTCCTGCCTGAATTATTCTGACTCTTTTATCTTTGATATGATAGTATGTAATGTTTTTACTCTAACTTCATCATTTTGAGCTAATTAATATGAATTAGTGTGACAAGCTGGTATGCACCTATGTATACATATGCATGCACACATGCAAAGACATAAATGTTTGCAATAATGTTCTCCAGAAGAGACTCCTCAAATGTTCCTCTCAAACAGCATTTTTAAATAAAGTTAAATCCAGATTCTGATAAATTTCTTCTAGGTATTTATCACTCATCAACTCTTTTATTGAATATTTTCTATTTGATCTCTCTAAAGAATTCTAAAATCTAAAGAAATGTGAGATGTCAGAATTATATATGAATATAATTTACATATAGAATGCTCAATGACTTAAGTGTGATTTTTGCACATAAAAATAACAAAATTAACTTTATAGACTTAACATATGAGTTCACAATTTTAAAATAGGAATAGAAAAGAAAGGCTATGATAAAAGGAAACTTCTTAACTTGATTTGCAATCTTCCCTCTCAAAACATGCTCATCGACTAGTAATAATAAACGTCTTATAATTAATAAGTTATTATAATTAATTCACAGGAATACTAAATATATTAAAATTAGTAAGTTTACTAAATGTTAATCAGTAAATATAGTTAATTATAAGCGCACAAAAATATCAACATAATTTGGCATTTGGAAATGCAAAATAAAACCATAATGAGATAGCACTATCCACTAAACTCTTGTTAAAAAGTGAATAAAATCAAAAACCCGGTTTCTCAGTCACACTTGTCTCACTTCAATTACTTAATAGCCACATGTGTCTAGAGGTTACTATACTGCATAGCATATATATAGGGTACTTCCAACCTGATTTTAGCACAGTTAGCACAATGCTTCTCTCTTGGCCAATCTCCCACTAAAACCTCATTCATCAAAATGAGCTCATCTTTCTAACGCTTGACAACCAACCATAATACACAGAAGCTCATGTCACACAAATATGTGAGCAACAGTGAATGAGACCATACCAATTTAGTTGACCCAAGTCTGAATGCAAGGCAAATAATACCCAATCTTCTTTGACTAATATCATATGCCCCTAGTAGTACCACCCAGATTTTGCACTAAGCCATACACACTTACCTTCATAGAAAAACAGAATACAAGCAGCAGAGAGAGTCTGGTGGACCTGTGAGAAAGTCAAATCCTTCCCTTTTAATAAACTCTCTTCCAACCTTAGACAATATTTCTTGTATTCAGGTCTGGTGGCTCAAAATTACATTTGATTTTTATGGACTAGTGAAACTTGACCCTAAAAGACTCGCTAGCTGCAACTCTTCAATGCCATAAACAAGCTTATCTAATAGTCCTCCAGGTATTAACCATCCTAGGATCAATTTTTTTTATTTTGTTATTTTGTTTTATTATAAATATGTTTTTATTGAAAAAAGAGAGAGAGGCGGGGAGAGAGGGAGAGAGGGAGAGAAACAGACATTGATTGGTTGCCCCGTGCATGCACCGTGACTGAGGATCAAACCCGCAACCTGGGCATGTGCCCTAACCTCGAATCAAACCAGTGACATTTTGGTACACGGAACAACACGAAACCAATTGAGCCTTACTAGCAAGGGCAGGAACAATGGTTTTTGAGATAGTAGAAACAGCATACTTGAGGATACCACATAACAATTATAGGACATACAGATAGCCATGTCCAAGGAATTATCCACACTGAGTTTTATATAACGCAACATGGGACCAAGTGATGGATTGTTTTATAAATGGGCCAAAAATGACACCTGTGATTGGCCCCTATATTGTTCACTTCTTTATAGCAGGCCAGGATCATTTGCGTAAAGGCCATTGTCACAAAACTAAAATTCTTAAACATCTACTTACTTCAAATACTGCCCAAATCAGCAGTGTTAGCCATATAGAGACTGCCTGCTTTCTATTCCATGCAAAACTCCACCCAACATTGGCTAGCCATGGGAAAAAAAACAACCTAATAACTATGTATTTATAAAATACACCAATCTGTCACTATCCTAACATAATTTAACTAGAGGCCCGGTGCATGATGAAATTCATCCTTCATCCCGGCCTGCACCCTCTCACAATCCGAGACCCCTCGGGGGATGTCCAACTGCCAGTTTTGGCCCGATCCCAGGAATCCCTGTGAGATTAGGCCTAAACTGGCAGTCAGACATCTCTCTCGCGGGTCTGCTGGCTTCTAACCACTTTGCCTGCCTGCCTGATCGCCCCAACCACTCGCCTGCCTGCCTGATCACCCCTAACCACTCGCCTGCCTGCCTGATTGCCCCTAACTGCCTCTGCCTCAGCCCCCATCCTCCATGGCTGCCACCTCTGCCTTGGCCCCCACCGCTGCAGCTTCATCCGGAAGGTGGCCTGGAAGGACGTCTGGAATGATGTCCGGAAGATCGTTCAGCTATCTGATATAATTAGCATATTATGCTTTTATTCTTACAGATTTGAAAAATGTTGGGTGTTTGTAGAATGCTTACAGGTGTAGCATTAAATGTTAAATGTTAATATCCATAATATATAAAGAATATCTACAACTCAACAAAAAGAACAATTAGAAAGGGACAAAGGACTAGCTATCATAGACATTCCTCAAAAAAAGTTATAGAAATGGCCATGAAGCACATAAAATGATGCTTAACATCACTACTCATTAGGTAAATGCAGATCAAACCACAATAAATACCACCTCACACCAATTAGGATAACTACTATGAAAAAGTTAAAAACAATAGTGTTGATGAGACTGTGAAGAAATTAGAGTCTTGTGCACTATTGCTGGAAATGTAAAATGGTGCAGCAGTTATGGAAATAGTATGGCAGTTTGCCACAGAATTAAAAATACAATTACCATAAAAATGTTAGTTGTTTAAAGCAGGTCATTATATATATAGTACAGGTTTCTAGGAAATATATATATATATATATATATATATATATATTAGTATATATTAGTGTATATATATACATATATATACATATATGTATGTATGTATGTGTGTGTATGTATATATATATATATATATATATATATATATATATATATACTGTATATATTTCCTAGAAATCTGTACTCATCTGAATAGTATTCTTTTTCTCCAACAGTCATTGATATTTAGCATTTTAAACAATGTCATTTTCAGTGGACCCAGGGGCTGTCAATTCTTTTCTAAAACTATAGGGGTGTCAAGAGTTTCAAGATGGCATTATTAGAATAAAAGTTTATACTCATACCAAGCATATCAGAAAATCACTGTTGTATAACAGCTTTAAAGCTCTGGGCTTTGTTAAGAGCATAGCATCACAGCTTGTCAGAATCATCAACCACCAACTGGGACTGTGATATAAGAATTTAAAGAAGCACTGTTACCTTTCTAGTGGAAGGAATCGATATTTAAAAGGGTAATTTTCACCCTCTTTTAGACTTCTCTGAATTGAGTTAGTTGATTGTCTTACTCTAGGCAAAACCATTCATAAGCTTACTGTGACTTTAATCATCATATTCTTTTCCCAAATGCTAGCCTTTATAAAATAGTTTCCACTTAAATATTTCTTCAGTTTATTTGTGACTAAATAACAAGTAGAGTCATTTTACCTAAAAGTTTTAAACATTAGCTTAAATGGTAAAAAAGGAAGGTTTTCTGTCTTTTCCAGTTTAGTCATCTTTAGTTTCAGCATCAGGCAATTGTATTAGGCAAAATGACAAAACATATTTACTATATTGTACACGTCACCCTGTAACTAATTTAAAGTACACGGCAAATTTTTGCTCAGTTTATATGAATAACCATTGCTTTTATTATGTAATCTGTTGTGTCCAAACATTCCATTGAGGGAAACAATTTAAATATGACTCTTTTCAAGTTTTGATAACAACCACAATTATCTAAAAACTAGAGACCCAGTGCATGAAATTCATGTAGGGGAGGGTCCCTAGGCCTGGCCTGCAATCTGGGCCAATCAGGTTCCCCATCTCCTGGACTACCCACCTCCTCCTTTTCTTGCTCCCTCAGCGCCCCACCGCCGCCGCTGGTAGGCCACCATGTTCCACGCTGCCCCCTCATGGTCAGCACACGTCATAGCGAGCAATCGAACTCCCAGTCTCCTGGTCGAACTCCTGAGGGGACAATTTGCATATTAGCCTTTTATTATATAGGATTATTCAAATGAGATCATTTATTGGATAAAAATTGTAACATTTATCTTAAAACACATTGCATACAGATCATGAGAATTCTCATGTTTTTATATTACACAGTGTTTTACAAAGTATCATACTTTAAAAGTGTATTAGCTTGTAAGAACATGTAATAAATAACTTCAAAATGCAATGGGTATTTAATTTTAAGGCGTGCCTTTAACATTTATGTAAAAAGTTTTTTGTTCTCGTTCAATAGAAACTTATCTGGCCACTGGGTAAAGCTAGCAATAAAACTAGTGGGTTAAGTAGAAATGTATACTTTAACCTAAGGTTTATAATATTCAGTTTTGGAACCTGTATCTATGTTTTGACATGGGTGATGCTATAAGTGCTCTACCTGTAGCCTTTAGGCCTTAACAATGCTGGTGTCCTGGACAACTTCTAGCTGCCACTATTTCTGTCTGCCTGAGGAATATCTCGAGGGAAAGTTACTGGATCCCATCAGATCTTGAAATTCACAACTGTGGGAAGTTTTCAAATAGGTATACATTAACTTATTGATGCTGGATGAAATAACAAATGTGTGTTCTACACTATTTCTCATCATGCTAGCTGACTGGATAACACAACTTTATTGACTTCTTCCTGTTCCAATTTCCCACCTCCCTCCTAGTGTTTCTACACCTCTAAAACAAACTACTTATATTTGAATTCTTATCTCAGGGTTGTTTAATTTTAAACTTTAAAACATTGATCAATTAGCCTTTCAATACTATTCTTTCTCTTTCATCAACAAAATATTAATTTTTTATTCTCAAGATAAATGAATTTCTCTATTCTCATAATAATAACCCAAAATAGCTCCCATACACACTTCTTTAAAAAAGAAAAAAGTATTTCCCTCCAGATTTTTTCATTTCTCTGCTCACCTTCAAAAATCTTGATAGCATTTCTCATAGAGGGCCACTTTCTCATGTCTTATTTACTGCTCAACCCACTCCAATCCAGCATGAGGCTATAACCCCTCCAGAACTGCAAATGTGTTGTTGCCATATTAACTTTGTTTTAAAATCCAGTTAATATGTTCTATTTGCATCCATTTTGGCATAATTTGGTACTTTTGGTCACACCCAACTTCTTGTGAACCTTTCCTTTGCACTTACATGCCTCTGAACAACTCATGCAACATCATCTCTTCTCCTTTGATGATTTATCCTCACATATGCATTGCAAAAGCCATAACTGTCTCAAGTTTTATTCTTTCTTATATTTGTAAATGAAGAAACCATTTACCCAGAGGCTCAAGACAAAATAGTCATAAGATCTGTATCAATCACTCTCTCTATTTATTCCCAACAATTAATGTATTGTAAAAAACAACCTCTGTGTTTTAAAAATATGTTTTATTGATTTCAGAGAGGAAAAGAAAGGGAGAAATAGAAACATCAATGATGAGAGAAAATTATTGATCTGCTGCCTCCTGCACGCCCCCACTGGGGATGGAGCCTGCAGCCCTGGGAATGTGCCCTGACTGGGAATTGAACCTGTCACACTATTGAACCTGATGCTCAACCGCTGAGTCCCACTAGCCAGGCATAACTGTTTTGATACAATATCTAAAAACTGAAAATTAACCAAATGCCCACCAATTGATGAATATTCAAGATGTGTTATATCTGTGCAATTGAATACTATTCTTCAATATAAAGGATCATTTGTTCCCACAAATTTATGAATCTCAAAATACTGTAATTATGCTGAGCGTAAGCAGCCAGATCACTAACACCAACAGTAACATAAAAGTACATAATGTATGATTATTAAAGAAAAAAAATCCTAGGAAATAATAATTAATATGTAGTGACAACAGATCTGTGGTTTACTGGGGGGACAAGAGTCATGAGGGGTGGAAGGGAGGGATTACAAAAGGGCATGTGAAAATGTGTTAGATTATGGATAGGTTCAATATCTTGAATGTGACTTCATACCACTTAATTTTTTTTAAGATCCATAAAACTATAAATGCCCATTTCCCTTCTTTCTGCCTTTGTGCTCTCATTATTGTATATTTCCCCCACATTTGCATTAAACTCAAAATATGCTGTTTATTTGTAATTAAAAAAATATTTTCAATTATGTGTTTATTTTTATTTAAATTGTAAATTATCTTTTAATGCTTTTTAAAAAATAAAAATATTTCATATTTACATACATATTCATAATTTCTTATATGTTTTCTTTTATTTTAAACTAGAGGCCCAGTGCACAAAATCCGTGCACTCAGGTGGGTCCCTTAGCCTGGCCTGTGCCCTCTCGCAGTCCGGGAGCCCTCGGGGGATGTTGCGGGGAGCGGGCCTAAGCCATCAGTAGGACATCCTTAGCCCTGCCGTGGAGGTGAGAAAGGCTCCTGTCACCACTGCTGTGCTCACCAGCCATGAGCCCAGCTTCTGGCTGAGTGGCGTTCCCCCTGCAGGAGTGCACTGACCACCAGGGGGCAGCTCCTGCATTGAGCATCTGCCCCCTGATGGTCAGTGCACGTCATAGTGACCAGTTGTTCTGCCCCGCAATTGATCACCCTGCAGAAGGAGGCCCTGCCAACCTGCTGCAGCCTGCTGGTCAGTGGCCTGTGTCTCTCTCTGCGGGACGATCGATCCCGGAGCCCCTGATCAATAGCCCTGCTGAGGGTGGCCTGGGCCTTCCTCTGTGGGGTGATCACGGAACCCCCCTCTCCACCCCCGATTGATCACCCCACTGGCCGGTGGCCTGGGCCTCCCTCTGCAGGGCGATTGTGGGGTGATGGCAGGGCCCCCTGACCAATCGCATTGTTCCCACCTTGGCTAGCCTTGCGCCAGTGCGTGTCATAGCATGGTCATCCGGACAGTCGTTCTGCTGTTAGGACATTTGGTCGATTTGCATATTATGCTTTTATTATTATAGATATCCAAATTTCTATTTATATGATTTTCTCAAATTCATAACTATAAAACTCACTTTCCTTGTAGGTATAAAGTACATGAAGTAAGATTTTTTTGGGGGGGGGCATAAAAAACATACAAGAGTACAGAAAAGTGCAGTAACTTTGAAATATTTAAGCAGGTAAATGACTTAAATCTATTAATTGGCAGTCATTGAGCAAGAATTATATATTTCATTGTAGAATATGCTTAAAAGCTTGTGCAAATGACATCATTTCTTCATTTTTAGTAGCGTGGCTTCTTTAAGGCATATGAATATGCATCTAGAATTTCTGTTGTGCTATTTGGATAAATTAATAACAAATAATACTTTTATAAATATTGAATATATTTTTGCAGTATAGTTAAAATACTAACAACTTAGTAAGCATGCTAAGCTCTTCTAGTAAGCAATGTATTGTTCTTATTACCATTTAGTAAGTATGAAATAACAAAGATTACATCCATATGCAAAAAAGTTCTTAAATAGTTTGCTTCATAATTAAATTAATCTCTCTACACTTGTGTTGGAACTATCAATTTCTGTAAATGACCAGCTATTCTGAAAGAGTGAAAGCTATTAAACTTCTAGATATATTTCATTTTTATTGAGGATAGGTGGACATTTCTCAAAATAAATGGCAAAAGGGTAACATTACTAATAATTATTTGACATAAGTGGTAAAATAGTATTATTAACAACAATATCTGAGTACTTACTATGCTGAACAATGGGCAAAAAATTTACAGGGCTTAACTCATTTAATTTTACAACATCCCTTTGAAGAAGACACAATTAAAAGCTTTAATATATGGATGAGAAACCTAGTGGCAAAGAAGTAAGCAGTATATGACACTAAGCTACGAAGTGGGGAAGCCCTGGTTTGAACATAGGAAATGGAACACAAGGTTCCCATTCTTAATCATTAAGCTTAATTTATCTATGAGACATGAGGCCAGCAAATAAAATAAATTCACTTTGCTTAAAGTTTAACCTTTGCTGGTCTGCTTCCACAGTGTGAATACTTTAATAAGATTTTTAACCTGAAAGCAATGCCCACTCCCTCGATGGTAGTAACATTCTGCTCGAACTATTAGAGCTGTGCTTTGGCATTCCGTCCTTAAAGCCCCACAGTGATTGTCACAATTCCACATAATTATCCGCCTTAGAAATGAAAAGAACTGGAAAATAACATCCATCAAATGCCTGTTGTTGTTTTTTTCTATAAGATTAAGACCTTTTGACAATAACTGTACATTTTAAGCATATAGCATAAAATCCCATGATACTAAAGAAGAATCTGAAAGTTGACATTATGCATTTTCCCTACAGCAGCATGCTTTTTATATAGATGACTTCATCTATTTCAAAATGTGCTCTAATTTAAATATCCTCCTCAATGCCTTTATATTTAGCACCTATCCTTAAATTCGGGATTGAAATAAAGTCGTTTGCTTGTGGTTTTTTTGGGGGATGGTTTTGGAAAGTTGGGTAAAAGACACAGTAAAATTTCCTTGACCTCCCTCTATCCCAGATATTTGAAAGCCATGCTCACAATAAATTTACATCATAGATAAAATGTTCATTATGAAAACATTCATTAACTCGCATCGAAGATAGTTCAAGGAGTAGAAAAGTTCTGTAACGTATATGGCCACATATAAAAATATTTTCTTACACATTTGTGGTATATATCCATGAAGACATCAGGGAATAAAGTAAAATTCAATATAAAACTGCTAAAAAGTTAAATAAATTCTAGTCTTGACAAGGAAGGATGTCATTTTCAAATATACACAAAAATGTTACTCAATTCAAAAATCTGAAATGACCTTTTTTAAAGCATGTCATTTATAAGAAATAAAAATATACATGTTAATACAGTCATACCAAACATTGCATGGGACATACACCTATTTTTAAATGCTTTATTTACAACCAGAGCAGCAAGTAATCCCTAGAAACAGAGCAATGAGCTACAGCTTGATTTTTTCATTTTTCTATTATCTATAGCTTTTTAATTATATTATTCTTGTTTACACTGTTATCACATTAGAAAAAACTCTTAAATATAAATATGAGAAACACTATTAGTTACTTTACATTACCATAAATTATTTGGTGGTTCCATATGAGGAATTAAAATCTGTAAAAGAAAGCAAACTGCACATATATGGATACATTTTCCCCTTGGTTACTTAAAAATAAGGTAGATCTTATGCTACAAATTTCAGTACTTAATTTAAAATGTGTTATTATTGATTTTAGGGGGAGAGAGAAAGAGAGAGAAAGGGAGAGGGAGAGAGAAATATCCATGAGAACCAACTATCTGCTGCTTCCTGCGCTCCCCCTACTGGGGATCTAACCAGCAACCAGGCATGTGTCCTGACCTGGAATCTAACTGACCTCTTTCTATGGGAGGAGACTCAACCAACTGAGCCACACCATCAGTACTTATTTTTTTTTTTTAATTCTAGTTTGCTTATAATACATTTCATTGAAGTATTTTACTTTATATTCATGTACTAAAAGTGGGGAATTTCTTTTCAAAACTCAGCATCAATGTGAGAACAACTTTAAAATATATGGCGATGACTAGGTAGTCCTATGATGGTTATTTTTAACATCCTTTTTGTTCTCATTCTCATTATATTTCCTCTGTGTATTCAAAGAACTATCCAAACTTATAACAGCAATTTGGAAGAATGAGTTTATGCAACTTTGACCTCTATTTTATAAATGAATATTTCTGTCATTGCAACAAAATTTCATTAGACACTGCAATATAAAAATATGACAGACTTTAATAAGTAGAGGAGAAAAACATTCTCTTCTGCAAAGTCTGATAAGAATTTGTTCCTATAAGAGATTTTACCCCTTGGTAATTGGAAAATTCTAATACTTACATATTAAAGACCAAATGTAATAATGTATTACTCATTATATTTCTTTGGGAAAACTGAGAAATTTGACAATACTTATGTATTCATTTTTGTGAATAAGTTTGTCTTTGAACTACTGAAATTCAAATGGTTTCAAGTAGTATATGTCATTTATTTTAAGGTTATAAATACAATGATATATGTTTTAAATATTATAATATATACATGCTCTGATATCAATAATTATATAATCCAAAACTATAAATATATCTAATATTGTATTTTTAAAACAAGAATCATTTGATTTCACAAAACAAGAGAATTTAGGTTACATGACATTTATGTTATATAGCAAAATTGTATTCATAATTGCAAATATATGTTTGTTTATTTATTTTTAACCGTGGTATAAATATGAGGTATTTTTGGCTTGTCTCTAGACAGAACTTAAGGGGTCCACGTAAGATAACACACTTGTAATTATGCTCAATAGTTCTTCATTTTCTTTCTTTTGATTTTTCTTGTGGATTTTTCCCCACTTATTTAAAATACCTCGTTTTGCCTATGGACATTATCCACATCATTCAGAATCAGTATCAAATTCAAAACCTGGATAAAGATTCATATGGGATCCTAAAATTAGTAAATAGTGATAAAGTTCTGAGTACGAGGAGAGAACAAAAATGTTTGCATAAATGCTTATAAATTTGTCAAACAGAGACTCAAAGACATCTTTTGAAATACACAGTCAGCCTTGGGCTTATTTTGATGATTTTGAATAATAATTATTGATAATGCTTATATTTAATTTAAAACTCTAGGTTTATAGCTTCACTTGTGAAGAAGAGACTCTGGCAACACAGATCCTAATAGTTACAAAGTAATAATCAGACAAAGTTGAGAGTCATCTGTTCCTTTTGGGGAAGGGCATTGCCTTCACGCTAGTACCCACTATTCTCTGTCATCTCCCTAAACCTAGGGTTAAGGGTGAGTCACGATTTATCATTCTGCTGTTAGAACTGTTGATTTCTTCTAGTTGAAATTACTTAAAATATACTTATTTAAATAAAACAATACTTGTCATAAAAATTCAATATGTAATTAAAATGGATTTATTGTATATTAAGCCATCCCCACTATAAAGTAATATATATATTCTCCTTCCAAAGAGAAAATAGTTTCCATTTTTTGCTCTTTTATATAGATTTCTTTTGAATTATTGAATACATTAGCTTCTATGAGTATAAAGAAAATAGAAAAACTCCTATAATACTAGTAATGGTAAATCATTGATTTCCTAGAAAGTATACACTTACATTTATATCTTATAAAACTGACATAATGAAAATATTATTTTATGTTTGTTGTTTTCATAAATCCAGTGTATTCAAGCTTTTCACTTGCATCTTCAAAATATGTTTATCACTACAGTCAATTTTGTCAGAATTAGACATATCCTCATACGTATTTAAATTGTTTGAGTTATAATAAAATGTAACCTCTCATATAGCTGGAACTATAACCAATAACTATAGTGTACTTTTAAGTGTTATGTATACTCAGTAGAAGTTGATAACAGTAGCAAAATATTCTAATTTATTTAAGATCACCATAATATCAGAAAGAGCAATAAGGATAGCAAAACAAAATGTCTTAGACAAAAAAACAATGAATCTAGGGTATAAGACTTCCCAACAAAACCCAATTGTGTACATGAGGAAAAAGGAAAAGCCACTGATAAAAGACTTCTATGATATTAGTCACTAGAAAAATCAGAGAAAATTAATACAATAACTGAGATAAAAATATCCTTGCTTTTTAAATAAATGTGCATGCTTTATTTTCTAAAATAAATTCACTTTAACACAGTGCAATTCTTACCTGGAGTCCATTGTTAAATTCATTTATAAGAGCATGACAAGAACCAAGGTGCGGCCAGCCCTCTGACTTCACAGGCTGTCTGATAACATCTCTCTGTTGTCTGTAAGAGGTGCCTATCACCCAAATAAAAGAACAAATTAGAAAACTGAGTTTAAGTTAACCAAGCTACAATTAATGAATTACTTATTTAATTCATCCATTTCTTTATTTCGCCAATAAAACCCCCTTGAACATCTACAACATGTTTCATTTGCTTGGTTCTAGGATATAAGATAAAATAAAATGAAATATATACCTGGCACTAAAGAATTCAATTTCATGCCAAAACCGGTTTGGCTCAGTGGATAGAGCGTCGGCCTGCGGACTGAAGGGTCCTGGGTTCGATTCCGGTCAAGGGCATGTACCTTGGTTGCGGGCACATCCCCAGTGGGAGGTGTGCAGGAGGCAGCTGATCGATGTTTCTGTCTCATCGATGTTTCTAGCTCTCTATCCCTCTCCCTTCCTCTCTGTAAAAATATCAATAAAATATATTAAAAAAAAAAAGAATTCAATTTCAAAATTCTTTCTATATCCGAAATCAGATAAATATTTATCTCAATTTCCTTCTGTTTTTTTTATTGATTTATTTTATATCAAAATATTTAATAGCTTAGAAAATTATTTGATGTGAGATTTTTTTTCTCTAAACAAATTATTTTTATACTACTTTTTACATCCTCCAACCCTGCCCATTGATTTATGGTGTTTTCATAAAATTATATCACACATTATTATGTAGCAGATTTTCTTGCTAGACTTTCTGTTCTATTTCCTTGTCCTCCTTTTCTGTTGCTTCATCTGCCTACATGACACCATTTTATTTTTATGTAATGTGTTATATGTAACATATGTAATGATATAAATGAAATCAATATGTAGGAGGTAATTAAATGTGAAGCATTATAAAGATGATAAAACCAAAACATGTTAATATAACAACATATCAATTCTAATAGTCCTTTTATAAGTTCATTCTGCTGTTGGACTTTTAAAAATTCTGATCTCTAGCAAAAAACCTCTGGTTTGACTCTTTACTATGCTCCCTGTATTTTTTATTTTAGTGTTTTAAATTAAAGGTAATGAAGTTTGGCATGTTCTTATGAAGAGTGGGTATAGTAAGACTCATCTTCAGAAAATGGAGCTTGCTTCTTATAACGTGGTGTGGAAAACAATAAACAACAAAAATAACAAGAAATAAATGTTAGGCAAGTATTTAATGAACAGCTAAATAACTTCAGTAACTTTGCTCAATTCTTGCTAAGTTTTGCATCTTCGCAGTTCTATAAGGCAAATATTAAGCTAATTTACAAAGAAAGAAACTGAGGCATATATTATGTTAAATACAATTATTCTATCTACATTTATGTTGTTTAAGGATCCCAATGTGATTATTCTTAATTCCAGGAGATATAAATGGCTATGATTTTATTTTCCTCCACAGTGATGGTAAGTGCACATTCACCTGTTCTGGCATTCTTGACAAACTTAGAAATGTGTCTGTCATGCCCCCAAGGAAATCTCATTAAAAGTTCATGGACAAAAGGGTAGACAATATACTGAACATTCCTTCTGGTAATTGCTCCTATTTTAGATTATCTGGTAGCTTTTTATAAATGTAAATCTCTGCTGTGAATTTAATGTATGCAATTGCATCTTACAGAAAGAATGGAAATGCCATTGTGATAACAGAGCTCGGTGTCAGACATCCATTGACAGTATTTTCTCTAATCTGATACAAAGTTACCATGGTATTTCCTGTTATATTTGTATTCAAGGTAATAAATTTGTTGTTATTCATTATCTTCAAATCATAGAAAGGGACACTTTTAATATAAAATTGACAAATAATCCATTTAAAAATTTTCATAAAGTAGTTAATGTGTTATATTAAAATAGTGAATTTTCTTCTAAAATATTTGACATATTTTAGAAACTTATTTTTATTATTCATATTTGCATTTGTCAATTAATATAATAAAAAGAGATCTGTTCATGTTTAAATAATAATTAATTTAGTTGCATATATATGCCAGGCAGGATGCAGGCACAATTCATTTTTGCTCTCTTTCAATTTTTCTCTAATTGTCCAATATTAACTTTTACCAAATGTTGGTTTTATCATTAATTTGGTATCAAGGTGATTGAAGATATGCCAGACATTCAATACAATGTGCATAAATGGAACAATATGTCCAAATTCCTCAGTGGATTGAACAAATTTTACTCATATTACTCTCAGGTTAATTGCTTCATGTCCAATTAACAGCCTTAGATTATAATTATATTCGCAAACCATTCACACTATAGGGTTGTGAGCACCATAATTCACTTGCACTAATCAGAATTTATAAGTGGTGCTGGAAGTAGGGTCAGCCTACCATGAGTCACCTACATGATATTGGGATTCTGTTAGAAAAAAGGAACCAAGGAATTTATATTTTAAGTAAACCAATAACAGTGTCGGCTACGTTTGTCTTCTGGGGTCAGAAAAAGGTTAGAGAGATTGAGATGTATATTCTGAAAGAAAGATGTGCAAACATTTGTGTGTTGTGTGTGCACATCTGTTGAAAATAAATATGCTGGCAAAATGTGGAAAATAATAGAAATCTGAATAAGATATAAAATGCTACTTATTAAAAACAAAAGATAATATAAAATACATACACATACTTAAAATTATTTTGTGCTTACTTTTTATGATGAAAAACGACAGGATATGTTTATATTATGTTTTAATTTATCTGTGGACACAAAACTTTAATTGATAATTCAAGGGAAGTTATATTATTAACTTATTGAGGGTAGTCAAAAATTTCAGGCCTTTTACTATTGTTTATATTGTTCACTTAGGCTGGAAGTCATCTTATACCTTTTGTGTAACTTCTGTGAGCTTACTTAGGAAAAGAAGAATAAGTCAAAAGAAAGAAATAGGACTCAATGTGTCCTGTGAGGAAAGTCCAATTAGTACCAAAGTAAACTACATATCCACTGCTTGATCTTGAGATAAACTAAGTGATAAAAATTCATGATGGAGGGTAACTGAATTAGTTAATATAAGCCAGCGTATGCGGTGGCAACCAATAAATCTAAAAGCACAGTATTATCAGACAAGAATGGTTTATTTCTTATTCACAGAAAATCTGCTATAAATCAGAAACATGACTCTTAAGTATAGTGACTTTATCCTTCTACTGATGCCACCATATCAATATTTGGAAATCAGATAATGAAGACGATAAAAGAGTCAAAATGGCTTTTTATTGTTGGGTTGGACACATTTCACCTCAATCCAATCCAACTGCAAAACAATCTGTGCAATGAAAGAGATTATATGGTTAGTCAATGAAACAATGTGTACTCACTACAACAAAAATCTGTGCAAAGAAAGAGATTATATGATTATACACAATGAAACAATGTGTACTCACTACAACAAAAGCTATGGCTGTATGGGCTAGCCTCAGAGGTTAAAGAAGGAAGGGAGGAGGCAACAGGCAGTATTAGATTTTATAAATGTACGTCAGTATCGATGTCTCATCTCTTTAGTGATCATTCTTCCATGCTTTACTGCAGATTTGCTTTGACCAAAAAAAAATGATATCAGGAGAGAAATTTTACTTCTGATAGAGTCTCAAAATGGAATGAGTACCTTTTAAAATCTCTTTTACTCATGCCTGATAACTGAATATGCTCCAGATAGTCTGCTTAATCAACACTTCAGGGGACAAGCAAGGTCAACTGAGGGACACTGTAGGCTTTTTTTTTTCCCCTAGCTTCAGTTTTTTTGTAATTGTCTCAGCAACCTCACAGACACTCATTTTGTCCATTGCTCAAGTGAATGCTAACTCACATGAAATTCCAAGAGTGATACTTGAGAGTTACTGGACCTACTTCCAAACTTCTGATGAGAAAAGTGGAACTGAGCGAGCTGTTATAGACTCCAATTTGTCCAGGTCTTATCGAATCTGAAGAACTCAGAGATTACCAGCAAATTCTGGATAATACCATAATACCTGTGCGAGAGTGCACTTGGTTCATTTAGGGACTCATTATACAAGGATAGGGGCTGGTCACTTCACATCTCTGAGGTTCAGTTGCTTCAGCTATCAAGTTGGAAAACTAATAGTATTACTATTTAAATTAATGCCTCAGTAAAGTTACATATTCTTATATAGAACTTACTACATATGTTGTCAAGGGAAACAATTATTTGATGAATTTAACATTTAAAACATAGGTTGATTAAAAATATCATACATTTCTAGGATCACTGTCTTAAAAATTCTTTACAATACAAGGGTTGCAAAAGTGACCTGGTTTCTATAACTGAATGCCACTGTCTCTAATATATATGTCTTTTTAAAAATATGCCCTTCTTTTCCCTCCCCCTTTTTTTAATCTAAGGTTTTGTTTGTGTGTGTGTGTGTGTGTGTGTGTGTGTTTTTTCCCCTTGATAGTACCAATGTACCAAAGAAGGCAAAAAAGTTTATACATTTTTTAATAAGGGATCTGTGTATATGTGTTGGTTGTACTAGATCCATAATTTTGTCTGTATTTACCAATTGTAAGATGTAATTTGTACTTTGACCAAGTATACAAAAACTTTCAAAATATCTAATGTTAGTGACTTGAAATAAAGAAACTCAATCCCAGTTTTGCCATCAAAGCTCATTTATACACAGAAAAAGATTAGAGACCTTTGGCTTTTTCAGACCCAGTGTAAAAGAATCACAAGATATATTTTTTATAAGGGCAAATAAACCAGTTGTAGTATATAACATAATAAAATTACAGAAATTACTGAGTGTTTGGGGGCAACAAATGACAGTGATCTCACTGTGCTACCCCAGAGGTTTGAAATGTTAGAATAATTTTGGTGTATAGGCTATAATTGATAATGGCAAAACACTCAGTGGAGACATAAAAGAACAAAAATGATGCTCTGAGGACCAACAATGATTCAGAAGATTCTCTAGATAGGAGGCCCAGGGTAGTCATTTGCTTTAAATTATGTTTCTTATACCAGTCAGAAAAAAATTACTTATTTGAAAAGCTAATCACAAATTTATTAGAAATAAAAAATAAAAAAACATAGTAAACACACTTAATGAAGATGGCTGTTTTTAAAAATTGTTTTAAATATTAAAGATAAAAACAGATTCTTTTCAAGATTTTTCATAAAATAAATTTAAAATCCAATTAGTGGAATTTTTAAAAAAATGAGTCAATTTCAAAAGTAGATTATTCTGTTTTCTTCCAAAAGTTCTGAAAAATATTCAAATTACTTTTTATAAAGTAATCCTTCATTACATAGTTGTATATGAACCTTAATATTTAATGTATCATATATATAAATATATATGTATAATTGATATATTCTTGGATATACAGAATGGCATTTCAGAAATCTTAAAACACACTAAAATTACCCTAAATTTTCTAGTTCATGTGAATCATTTCCCTTACATTTTTTGGTATCAAATTACATATATACTAGGTAAGTAATACTGATTCAATTCCTGAGTAGAAATTTTGTTCCATGGAACATAATTCTGGAATTTCAGTTGAGTAAGAACTGACTACTACTGACTAAATCAAAAAGTATATCCATTCAAACCTTTTAAATGTTGTTTTAAAAATACATTCAGCCCTGGCCAGTGTGGCTCTGTTTGTTGGGCATCATCCTGTGTTCTGAAGGGTTGCTGGTTTGATTCCCGGTCAGGGCACATGCCTGGGTTGTGGTCTCAATTCCTGGTAGGAGGTGAACGATGTTATGCTCTCACATTGCTATTTCTCTCTCTCTCCCTTTCTCTCTCTCTAAAAATCAATAAAAATATTTTTTTTAAAGTTCATGTATTTCAGGAACTATTCAAACAGATTGGACAATTCAGGTATTTAACACAGTTATGGAAGCCCTTTCTAATAAAAAAAAAACAACAACAACAAAAAATCATAGAGATATTTGAGGCTACAGTTGTCAAAATTTTTTTTAGAAAATGAAAACTATAGTCACAGTTTTAAAGCAAAGTTGACTGGAGCATAATTTCTTCATAAAGTAAATACTTATTCATTGATTAATTCGTTGCTGTAAGCTAACAATTTAAAATTTCTTAGGAGTTTGATTGCAAGTCAGATTGTGTATTTATATAATAGACAATAGTAAATTCACAGTAAACAAATATTAATCATGTTAAGTAACCATAAATACCCAGAAATTATTCCTACAATAAGGAATAAAGGCAGGAAAAACAATAGTATCTGGATATAGACAATTTAATTACAAACATCATGTGCCTACAGAAAATACAATTTTATAACCAGTACTTTTCTCTTTACTTCTCATCAAGAATACACTGAAGTCTTTATCTTTTAGAGACAGCTAGGATTCAAATCAGGATATTTTAGTTCAAGAATCAATTCTGGCAATACTTTATCTAATTTATTGTCTAGATCTCTGCAGGCATAACTCATATGTCTTAACGTTATAATATTTTGTATTATAGTATATATCAATATTGTGCATAAAACAGAATAAAATGTTTTAAAAATATCTTGGAATTATCTCTACTAAACTTCAGTTTTATTTGACTATATCTAAGGTAAAATATTTAGTTCATAAATGTCAATATTCATCAAGATGTTATTAAATTTTTACCCAAAGTAAGGGACTGATAATATGTATACATTGTAATTTTTATTTAACTTTTTAAATAGTCATATTTGCGATTTTTTTCTATTTCTAATAAAACAAGTACCGCTGCATGTATTTATTCTTCAATTAAATAAACATATCAGCTAATCAAAATTCCTTTGTTTGTTCATGTTTACCCATTCACCCTATGTAAAATGTCATCACTCATTTAATATCATTAGATACACTGCTGGACTTTATTATTGAGAAAATAAAATCTATCATTAAACAATATAATAAAAATAATACTTAAAATAGAAAGCCATATAATCAAACATAGCTAGAGGATTTAAGTATATGACTGAAAAAAGGAAGCAAAAGAAAGTGCTAAAAATATGGATTTTTTTTACATGCTCAAATTTTGCAGTAGCAAATCTGTCTCCTTCTTCAGCTTAGCTGAATAGTGCTGACAGAAGCCCGCAAAGCCTTGTAGTCAGAAATCACAGACCATAGTAGATGGATTGGGGATTTAGAGGGCAAGGGAAATGCTTTAAGTGAAAGCGCCAATTTATCAGTCTCTGACAATCCTGAGTCTGCAGGAAACACCAGTAAGGTGGTCAGATAGCAAATGACAATGAAACAAGGAATGGGAAATTGAAGATTTATCTTCTGATTATATGGCTAGTTAATGAACAAAGAGGGAAAATTCCTGTAAAAAATTTTAAACATTGGGCAAATTATATATTATAGACTTGGATTTCACTTTAATGGTTTTAAGTTTATAAAACAAATTATTATTGAATTTCACATATAAGTTCATGTATTTCTTTGCAATGGATTTCATTTCTAAAGTTATTTGATAACATTATTGACTTTACTGTCAGTCTTATAAAATATCATTAAGTCTATCTCAAAAGCCCATGTAGTTAAAAAATATGTATCAAATTTATATGAAGGAAAATAGAAACATATTTGAATCTCTTTAACATTATTCAAGTAACGTAACTGACTGATAAGATCTGTTGTTCTAGATCATCTCTAATATATTTTAATATACATCAAAGGTTTTTAAAATAATCTTACAAATTCACACTAAACATAAGATTATGGAGATGTCCAATAATTAACAGGCCATGTTTGTTGCGGGGCATTTCAAGTTTTAAGCATATTTTGTTCCTATATATCATGTGATAAGAATTCAGAACTATCAATTTCAAGAAGTCAGATTTATGATTAAATCTTTTTTTAATACTCTAATTTTACTACCATCACGACTACAGCTACTATTACTCACGACTACTATTAGAACAACTAATCTAACTTCCAATGATGAAATGTGTCACATAAGACTTCAAAAAAGTTAGTTTTTAGTTAAAACCTTCATCCTTAAAATATTTTTGACATTGATTTTTAATTGCAGAATTATGTTCCTGGGGTAACCTTGTTTGAAGATTATGTAGAATATTCTTCCTAAGAGAAAGTTTTTTTTATAACTATAAGAGATACAATCAACTGTGAGCATTAAAAAAATATCAGCTTGGATTGTTTTTTAACTAAACATTTAAATATATGTATGTTATTCTGAACAGAGTTTTAACACTATTATATACACACTAGAGGCCTGGTGCATGAATTCGTGCATGGGTGGGGTCCAGCCAACCCGCCCTGATCAAGGGGAGGAGCCATGGGCGGGGCCAGCCAGCCCCGCCCCTTGGTCAAACTCCCAGTTGAAATCCCAGTCAAACTCCTGGTCCAGGGAACAATTTGCATATTAGCCTTTTATTATATAGGGTATATAATTTTCCCACATATTTAAGAGAACATTTTATTTTGTTGCTCGTTTTCATGTAGAGAAATTGCCCTAAATAATTTCTGCTTTTGTTTTGTCTCTTTTTAATCCTCACCTGATGGTATTTTTCCATTGATTTTTAGAGTGCAAGGGAGAAGGGGAGGGAGGGAGAAAGAGGAAAACACCAATGTGAAAGAGACCCATCAATTGGTTGTCTCCTGACCTAGGCTGGGGATCAACCCTCATCCCAGAAACATGCCCTTGACTGGAATCCAACCCATGACCCTTTGATGCATGGGGCTGGCACTCTAACCACTGGGCAGAGTTGCTTTTTAAAAATATTTTTATTGATTTCAGAGAGGAAAGGAGAGGGAGAGAAACTTCTCATTGATCAGCTGCCTCCTACACACCCCCTACTGGGGATCTAGCCTGCAACCCAGGCATGTGCCCTGACCTGGAATCCAACTGTGACCTCCTAGTTCATAGGTCAATGCTCAACCACTGAGCACACCAGTGGGGCTCTGCTTTTTTTTTTGACTATATGGAAGTTTTCTTTGTGGACAAACATTTCAGCTTTGAAAAGTTGATATAATTGGCAACAAATGGACATTTACATTTTTGTAAGATTCCCATCGTGTGCATATATATGTTTAAACACAATTATCTTTAAATTCATATAAGCCTATTGATACATTAAAGAGGTCTTTTTAAAGTTTCATAGTATATATTTTTATTTTTTCCATGTTTTTAAATTTTTGTTTTATGCTAATTTTTTTATTATTTTATACAAAAAATAGAAAAATTAATTATAGGCTTTACCTATGATCCATATAAAATTATCTATTGTTAATTTTATCTTTTAATTTGAATTTTATTATGTAATGATTATCCTGGCTTCTAATTTTCTTACTATGCCATTTTTATTTTTTTTTTCCTTATTGATTAAGGTATTACATATGTATCCTTATCCCCCATTGTACCCCTCCCTACTCATGCCCTCACCCCCCCTGGTGTCTGTTTCCATTGGTTAGGCTTATATGCATGCATACAAGTCCTTTGGTTGATCATTTTTAAATCCTTGTACATTCTTTTGATTTGTCTATTCACTTAGATTTAGATTATTTTTTCTTAAAACATTCTAACCAGTTTTCTATAAATCTGGTACAAAATTTTCAAAAAAGGAAATTAATCCTGCCTAGAAATTTTAATTATTTGTTGAAATAAATATGAAGACTTTTCAGATTATATAAGATACACTATGAGAAGGAATTAAAATACAAATTGATGATGAGAGAAGCTTAACATTAACAGCTACAGTTGCCTATAGAGGATGGATAAGGTTAATTCTGACAAATAAAATGTCTGACTTTCTCTTCTATAATCCAATTTTTGTCACATTTTCCATTGTCCTACCTTGAATTATAGCAAGAGATGAATGCAGCTGCACTCCTCATGCCTCCGGAGTTAAGACATATCAAACTTTCCCACTGATGTAATCAATTCTAGCTCTTTTAGGATCCTGGAGCTTTACAAACAATGCCTCCTAAAGAGAGGATTGACAGACCAAGTAATCTTCAATAAACTGTCTACCATGAAAGACCTTCCTTCTCTCCCATGCTAGTGCCTTAAACGCATAAACATAAAAATCACTGTCCTTGATTCACATCTGCCTTAATTGGATCAGCAAGCCCTTACTCTGGGACACATTTCAAAAACAAAACCAAGTACAATTTCCTTATAACACAGTATGTTGCCATAGGACCCTATTAAATAAATTTACCTCTTTATTCCCACTCCCTGCTATATCTATGCCTTTCCTCTAGAATAAATAGCATGACTAAGATGGGTACTAATAGAATGAAAGAGCTGAAGGTCTGCTAAAATTGGCTTATACAACCATAAAGGTGAATTCTTGCTATTCTTCAGACAAAAAACATTGGTCTCTTTCAAACTGGATAGTTTCCCTATGTTTTGTCTTCAATGACAACATTTTTGAAGAATTCAGACTAGGCTATCCATTTTATAGAAACACCTCTATTTTGGTTTGTCTGGTGGTTCTGTTCCGATTCCCTGTGTGTTTTGCTAAAATCTCTATGTTTAGTCTTTTAGACTCAACCTTGCAGAAGCATGTGCTTTCTCAGTGATGCTTACTCTGCTGATAGTATCTAATATTTAATTTGAGTTCAAGCTGTTGTGACAATAAAAGTCTAAGAAGGCAGGTGAACAAGACTGCTTTTTACTTCTAAAGTAAAAAGTCCCTTAGCCCTCTCTTTCACAGAAACATGTATCAGAGAGCAATCTGTTCATCCATCGCTCAGGGTCTGCTGGACAGCGCCAGCATTAGGAGGTGAGGTCTTGGAGAGATAATTAGAATAGAAAGGTGAATGAAATTAGAGCTTTTTTTAAAAAAAAAAAAAAAAAAGGCTCCAGAAAGATTCTTAGAGTCCCTCTCACCATGTACAGACCTTGCTATCAAAAGGAAGTGAGTCCTCATCAGAACACATCCTTGCTGGTGCCTTGCTTATGGATTTCACAGACTCTGAAAGTGTGAGAAATAAATTTTGGTTGTTTGCAAGCAACCCAGTTTGTGGTACTTTGTTACAGTAGCCTGAACAGAGTAAGACATGCATAACTCATAATAGGGTAATGTCTTAAAAAATAGAGCCCCGTAAATCAATAAAATATATGAATAAATGATTGAATTTATTATTAATATTAACATAAATGTACGTGGAGAAAAAGGCAATGATATTGAAATCAATGATTAGTGCCATGATAGGCAGTTTAAAAATGGGCCCCAGTGATCCTTGCTTGTTGGTATTTACATCCTTGTGTAATCCGTTCCTCTTGAATGCAGACCAGGCATATTGACTCACCTTTAATAAAGTAAAGTATGAGATGTCCCGTCTGAGATTAGTTTACAGAAAGATTGTAGCTTCTGATTTGGGCCTCTCTCTAACTCTCTTACTTGGTTACTCTACAGAAAGTCAGTTTCCATGTGAGCTGAATTATGGATACGCCCATCTGGCAAGGAACTGATTGATATATCTAGTCAACAACGAGTGGGAAGCTGAGATCTGCCAAAAGCCATATAAATATGTCTGGGAGCAGATCTTCCCCAAGTTAAACTTTGATATGATTGCAGCCAGGACCAACATCTGGAAGCATTGTGAGAGACTCTGAACCAATGACATTGAGTCTCTTGACACTCAGAAAATGACAGATAATAAATGTTTGCTGTAGCAAACCTCTAAGTCTTAGGGTAATATTTTTCCATACCACTAGTTAACTACTACAAATACCTTCCTCATTTTTTAACGACTTATTTGTGAGAGCCTGATAACCAGTAAACAAAAGGTGGCCTTAATTATATTTAACGTGATCACTTTATCCACTAATGTGAATATTATCAGAGAAGTATTATTTTCTTCATTTATCTAAATAAGCTAGGAAGATGGTTAAAAAACAAGAGTACAAAACTCTGCTTTATTAGATAACTAAGCATCATTTAACTCAATCCTATATGAAGTTTTGATTAAGTTAATCTGACATAGAATACAAGATTCTGAATATTTTGAAATATCCCACAGTAATTATGGTATAAAGCCAGGTTTGAAATACAATGCTAAATTAACTTTTTATATTATAACTATAATGCATATAAATAATGAAAACATAACAATATAATCTTACTGGAACATAAGCATTATCAAATCAAGTACAATATATAATGGTGTATTAATTTAGTTTCCATATAAAACAAGGATCATAAAAGTGTATTTAGTTAGCTTCAATGTTTGTATCAAAACACTGCAAGTCTTCCAATCAATAAAGTAATATAAACTGAACACCTGTCAGGTTCTCCATTTGATCCCATAAAATCCCTCTCTCACCCCAAAATCATTGTGTTAGGTATTTTATATTAAATTGGGATTTAGAGAAATAAATTTCACTCCAGGTTCTAGAGACAAAAAATGGCAAAAGTATGATTTGTATTTGAGCATGTCTGCCCCCAAATGTACCACATCTTGTAAACTATAGAGTGGTTTGCTCAGTAGTGTTAGATACATGGTAACATTGTACAAGTATCACAAGGCAACTCAAATTTCAGTACTGTTGATTGTGTCTTGAGGCAGAACTTACTAGGTGAACTTATTAAAAATCAAATTTATATTCACCTGGAGAGCTACTAGACTTCCCCTTCTCAGGAAATCAGACTGTTTCTTAGCCTCATGTTATCTATCATTTCAAAATAAGAAAGTATAAGGGGAAAACGCAATGTTCATACAAGAACTTAAAATATTTCAAACAATTATTATCTGCTCATTTATCCACATATGGGGAGTATAGATATAACAATGAAATGATATGGCAGCAATGAAAATGTCCCACTCAAATCTCTTGCTATGGGAAGAAAAACTGACAAAAGGCCTCGTTACCGTGTTCTGAATCCACCGTCATGTTAGCACTGAAGCCACACTCTTTACAGGCTTCTTGAAACTAATAAATAAGAGCAGCAGGATATACTAATGGAGATCTACACATACAAAATGTACGAGCTCTTTGATGGAAGACTTTGGCTCCAGGAGTAATGTTTTTAAGATCAGTGCTACAGACTGAGTGCCTTCCTACCCAACCTTCTCTTTCACTCTCCTCCACAGAAGGTCTGAAGGCTTTCCTTACCATCTCTGACTTACTCCCTTTTTACTATCAGAGAGATTTTCCTCAATAAATATTTTCTCAATCTGATCCCGCTTTGCTGTCTGCTTCTCAGAAGATCCTAACAAATACAAGTGATGCCCAAACTTATCCTGGTGAAGACATGTGTTATAGAAAAGATCCAGGCATTTGAAAGATATGGGGAACTGCATCAATTCAGACAGTAGATTTAGCTTGTTTCTGTTAAATTGCATCAACACCATGCTGAAGGACAATAAGAAACCTAGAGTTATCATGCAGTTAAATATTCCACATGAGCCGCAGAGGAGCTGTTTCAAAAATATACTTTTAAGAGGATATTTTTCTCCTGGAGTTAAAAAGCATATGCAACTAATCAGCACACTAAAGATATGGTAGGTTTACCATTTCAGAGACATTTACATGTTTGGCCAACACAAGTTAGTCTGTTATGGTAAAATACTGATGGGGTTTGGACAAATGAGGCCTTCTAAACATAGGACAGAAAACTTTTGTATAGTTGCTCCTCAGAAGGTTGATTTTTGTCTTGAAGCATATCTACTCAGAGCTTGTAGATGTGGTCCACCCTTCCCTAACATGACATGGAACTCCTGCCATGGAGGAAGATGTAGCAGCCATCTTTCCCATATAAGAAAACAGGTGCCACATTGAGGAATTGTCCCAATTCCTTCTCCTGGCTACTAGGACAAATAAGTAGTATTAAATCTCAGCATACTAGTAAATAGACCTGCAAGGAAAGAAAAAAAATTCTAGACACTAAAAATGTTGTAGGAATTAGATAGTTAATATTGGAAGAGCCAGAGGAATACCCCTGGTGTTAAGTTTTGAGGATGCTTGATCAAAGGGGCCAGAATATAAAATTGGATAAGCAAGGATGTATTGACCTGGCATTTTATTAGGGTGCTGGATTTAACACCATTGCAAGGACCCAGACAGTGGAACAAAATCACTGCTCACATGGCTATTGAAGTCTGAAAAAACAAATGACCACTGCTTAATGAAGCAAAGATGATTGGGTTACTCCAACAGATAGTTAGGAAGTAATAAAATTGCTGAGGGAAGTGAACAAGCAGAAATTCATATCTTAGGAGATACAGAAGACCTACTAAAGGATTATTTCCCACTGAGGGCCCAGAGTACATTCAGTCACCAAGGCCCTCAGGAAAGGGTGGGTGAAAGGGATATCAGCACCATCAACAGCAGCAGGGGCTGCCTCATTAATACCTAAGGGGATGTTGTGCCTACAATGAAAGAGGGACCAGGGGATAGCACTTACCTAGTAGAAGCCAGAAGATGGTAATTACCTTAGCAAAGCCTACAGGGCTTCTCATGAAAGGCATGGGGTCATCAGGAGTAAAATTAAGAGGCAGGAACAACAACAAAAAAAACCTACTTAATATATAATCCCCTCCCCCTAAAAGATAAAAATGGAGGAGCAGGATAAAGAAGGCAATTTCTCAAATGAAAAGTCACAGTCCCTTGTTTAATTGACTTAACCCAATTTTCAGACCTGAAACCCATTTACTGAAGAGGTTTCCATAACCCTAGAAGAAGGAACCTGCACCTCTGTGTTGCAAGTAAACCATGATATCCTTCTCCCAATGGAGACCTTATGGCCATTTATGTGAGTGATTATACATTGGGGAAAGGGAAATACCCAGACATTTTAAAGACTATTTGATGTAGGGACTGTACTGACATTGATACCAAGAAATTTAAAGCATCATAATAAACTCCATTCTTAAGGTGGGGACTTACTTGCACAGGTAATAAATGGAGACCTAAATAAAGTACAGTTTACAGTGGGAAAAATGAATCTGCAGAACTACTCAGTGGCCAGTCCTTGTGTGTATAATTGAAATACTTGGCATTTGGAGTAGCCTGATGTTGGGTTGTTTGGTTCATGGAATAAGCCAAGTGTCAACTTCTGAAACTGTCCCTAACCAAAGCCAATATAATATATAAAAACTAGTACTGCATCCCTGCCAGGATGATATATTAGTGTCACCATTAAAGATATAAATAACAAAGGGATGTAGAAGTAGTGGTCCCTGTTATTTCACAATTTAATTAAATAGTCTGGCCCTTTTAGAAAGTGGCTGGAATCTATAAAGTGATTATAGACTACTACAACCTTGACCAAATTGTATTCCCAATCACAGATATAGGGCTGACTATGTTATCTTAGCTAGAAGAGATTAATAAGGTCATATATATATATACATATATATATGTATATATACACACACACACACACATTTATATATATACACACACACACACACATATATATATATATATATATATATATATATATATACATATGTATATATATATATATATATATATATATATATATTACTAGAGGTCCAATGCACGAAGATTCATGCAATAGGCCTTCCCTCCCCTAGCTGCTGGTACCCAGGACTTGGGCGTTTGCTCTGGCCACCACCTTCTGCCTTCGCTCAGGCCTGGAGCCGCCTTATGCCTTTATGTGCTGCCTAGAGGCCCGGAGCAGCTAGGGTAGGGCACAACGCCTGCATCATCACCATGGCGATGACACAAGCATCCCAGCCCGGCCACCGCCATCTTTGTCATGTCAATTTGCATATTCCCTCCTTATTGGCTGTGGGCGCCGCCATCTTTGTCATGAAGTGATGGTTAATTTGCATATTCCATCTTTATTAGATAGGATATGACATTATAATATACACTGAGTGGCCAGATTATTTTGATCTTTGAACACATTATAATCTGGCCACTCAGTGTGTGTATATATATATATATTAGAGGGCCGGTGCATGACTTTGTGCATAGGTGGGGTCCGGGCCATCCTGGCCAGAGGAGGGGGCATGGGTGGTTGGCCAGCCTGACTGCTGGTTGAACTCCTGGTCAAGGGGACAATTTGCATATTAGCCTTTTATTATATAGAATATACAATGAGTGGCCAGATTATTATGCATTCAGAGTTCATATATACTATGATATATGATCTCTACATATATATATACTACATAGATATATATACTAGAGGCCCGGCATGGGGGGTGTCCTTCAGCCCAGCCTGCACCCTCTCCAAACTGGAACCCCTCGAGGGATGTCCTACCAGGATCGGGCCTAAACGGTCAGTTGGACATCCCTCTCACAATCCAGGACTGCTGGCTCCCAACTGCTAACCTGCCTGCCTTCCTGATTTCCCCTAACCGCTTCTGCCTGCCAACCTGATAACCCCTAACCACTCCCCTGCCAGCCTGATTGATGCCTAACTGCTCCCCTGCCAGCCTGTTTGCCCCTAACTGCCCTCCCCTATAGGCCTGGTCACCCCTAACTACCCTCCCCTGCAGGCCTGGTTCCCCCCAACTGCTCTCCCCTGCAGGCTTGCTCACCCCCAACTGCTCTCCCCTGCAGGCTTGATCACCCCCAACTGCCCTCCCCTGCAGGCCTGGTCCCCTCCAACTGCCCTCCCCTGCAGGCCTGGGTCCCCCCCCAACTGCCCTTCCCTGCAGGCCCGGTTGCCCCCAACTTCCCTCCTCTGCCAGCCTGGTCACCCCTAACTGCCCTCCCCTGCAGGCTTGATTGCCCCCAACTGCCCTCCCTTGCAGGCCTGGTCCCTCCCAACTGCCCTCCCCTGCTGGCCTGATCGCTCACAACTGCCCTCCCCTGCTGACCATCTTGTGGCGGCCATCTTGTGTCCACATGGGGGCAGCCATCTTGTGAGTTGGAGTAATGGTCAATTTGCATATTACTCTTTTATTAGATAGGATAATTCTAGAGTTTAAGATGTAATAGATGTCAGAATGTGACCTTTAGCATTAATGTGATAAACGAGACTGAGCAAATAATGTTAGAAATAACTCAAATATGAGAGCAAGTTCAGGGATGTTTTAATCAGGAAGGTTTGTACTCAATAGAGATTAATAAAAAATATTTAGATGAATATTTTGCTTGAAAGAAGGGCAGAATGTTAATACTATCATTAGTCATTCTATTCTATATCAGAAATCATTCTATGACAAAATATTTATCAAATATAGTTTGAAATTTTCCTATGAAAAAGAAAGCACAATTTTAATAACTTAATATTCACTCACACTTTTTTTCTATTCATCTGTATTTTCTATGTCATATCACTCATCATATTATACTGAAGTTATTTATTTATTTACTACCACTGTGAGTGTCTTCTAAGTAGGACACTTTTTAATTTAAATATATAAATATAAATATATATGTATATATGTGTGTGTGTGTGTGTGTGTGTGTGTTTGCTTGTATGTATGTGTGTGTGTGTGTGTATATATATTAGAGGCTTGGTGCACGGGGGCATGTCCCTCAGCCCAGCCTGCACCCTCTCCAATCTGGGATCCCTCTCACAATCCAGGACTGCTAGTTCCAAACTACTCGCCTACCTGCCTTTCTGATTGCCCCTAACTGCTTCTGCCTGCCAGCCTGATCACCCCCTAACCACTCCCCTGCCAGCCTGATTGATGCCTAACTGCTCCCCTGCCAGCCTGATTGCCCCTAACTGCCCTCCCCTGCCAGCCTGATTGCCCCTAGCTGCCCTCCCCTGCCAGCCTGGTCACCCCTAACTGCCCTCCCCTGCAGGCCTGGTCCCCCCCAACTGCTCTCCCCTGCAGGCCTGGGACCCTCCAACTGCCCTTCCCTGCAGGCCCAGTCGCCTGAACTTCCCTCCTCTGCTGGCCTGGTCCCCCCTAACTGCCCTCCCCTGCAGGTCTGGTCCCCCCTAACTGCCCTCCCCTGCAGGCCTGGTCCCTCCCAACTGCTCTCCCCTGCAGGCCTGGGTCCCCCAAACTGCCCTCCCCTGCAGGCCTGGTCACCCCCAACTGCTCTCCCCTGCAGGCCTGCGTCCCTCCCAACTGCCTTTCCCTGCAGGCCTGGTCGCCCCCTACTTTTCTCCCCTGCCGGCTTGGTCACCCCTAACTGCCCTCTGCTGCAGGCTTGATCGCCCCCAACTGCCCTCCCTTGCAGGCCTGGTCCCTCCCAACTGCTCTCCCCTGCTGGCCTGATCACCCACAACTGCCCTCCCTTGCAGGCCTGGTCCCTCCCAACTGCCCTCCCTTGCTGACCATCTTGTGTCCACATGGGGGCAGGATCTTTGACCACATGGGGGAAGCCATCTTGTGTGTTGGAGTGATGGTCAATCTGCATATTACTCTTTTATTAGATAGGATAGAGGCCTGCTGCATGGGTGGGGGTGGGGGCCAGCTGGTTTGCCCTGAAGGGTGCCCCGGATCAGGGTGGGGGTTCCCTTGGGGCGTGAGGCGGCCTGGGCGAGGGGCCTGTGGTGGTTTGCAGGCTGGCCACACCCCCTGGCAACACAAGCGGAGAGCCTGGTATCTGGGGTTTATTTATCTTCTACAATTGAAACTTTGTAGCCTGGAGCGGAGCCAAGCCTTCTGCTTGCTCCGTGGCAGCAGCCATTTCTATTAGGATTTATGTATCTTCTATAATTGAAACTTTGTAGCCTTAAGCGGAGGCCTGGGCCGGCCAGGGTGTGCGGAAAGCTTGGCTTCTTCCATCACCAGGGGTAACCCTAGCCTCCTGCTCTTTCCAGCTCCATGGCTGCTGCCATTTCTGTTTGGATCTATGTATCTTCTATCACTGAAACTTTGTAGCCTTGAGTGGAGGCCTAGGCCGGCAAGGGCAGATGGAAAGCTTGGTTTCCTCCATTGCCAGGGAAACCCAAGCCTCCCTCCTGCTCTCTGTGGCCCTAGCCATCTTGGTTGGGTTTATTTGCATATCTGCTCCTGATTGGCTGGTGGGCGTGGCTGGTGGGCGTGGTTTGTGGGTATAGTGGAGTGATGGTTAATTTGCATATTACTCTTTTATTAGATAGGATGGATGTCTTAAAGCATCAGGTATTAGTCACTAAGTTACTTCTTTCTAGGCACTTAATGGCAGCCTGCTGCTCAGTAAGAATTAATCTAGTGTGTTATGCCTTTAGAACACACAAGTTAATGTCAAATCATGAAATAATTGCCACATAATTAGTTTTACTAATAATAGTTATGTGGCCTTGCTATACTCCATAATCATAACAATTCTTCCAGTAAGTCACTCAGTAAAAGTAAGTACTTTGGAGGATAATTAACTTGGTCAGGCTTCCAAGTGTCATATAACAAACTAAAGTTGCTAGGTGGCACCATTTAGTTGGTGGAAGTTTACCTAAATGATCCATATGCTGCTCTGCAATTCAAAATTATTATAGTTTTTGCATTCTTTGCAACTTCTACTCTATAGTGGGCCTCACTTAAAACATAGTCTTACGAATATTTAAGGAAATACATTCTGTGGATAATTATCTCTACTATTGGGACCAAGACTGTGGACTGTTCACCTCTGGATGCTGAGCACAGGCTCCATTGGGTGGCTTCTAATGACATATTCAAATGAGCATCAGAACTATGCCTCTGACAAAATCAATAGATGAGAAACTTCTGTGTGCCAGAAATTTATTCAAGAAAGCCTTTTATGCAATTAGACTTGTTCATTTACTACTCACATTTTAAAATATCACATAATAGTATAATACCTAAAATCAGAAATCATGTTTATTTAGTATTTTCCCTTATTTGTTACCATTAAGAAACAATCACTTTGGATTGGGGGATGGCTGAAAAAGTTGATGGGATTAGGAAGTACAAATTGGTAGGTACAGAATAGTCATGGGGATGTAAAGTGCAGTGTAAGTTAATAATATTGTATTAACTATTTATGGTGTCATAGGGGTACTAGATTTATCATAATGATCACTTAGTAAGTTACATAATGTCTAATCACTGGATTATATACTTGAAACTAATATAATATTGTAAAACAACTCTAATTGAAAAATGTTTAAAAATATTTTAAAAAAAAAAAGAAATAATCACTTTCAGTTGTGGGTTTTTTGTGTTTTGTGTTTTGTTTGTTTTTTACCATGCCAATGTCAAGGAGGGAATTTTTTAAAAAGCCAAAGAAAAGAAAACAGATGAGACTTAACTTGGTTCTTTAGAGATATCTATACTGCACTTGAGTATCCTAAGAAAATGCTGGAAATGCTGAAGTCCCTAGTATTACTTCCTGCATAATAAAGGTAAATAAATTGATTGACATATGCCCTGATTTTTATTACAATATTGATTTTATTCCCTCAGGCAACACCTTTTACTTATTTATTTATATAGAGATGGAATCTAAAAGCAAATACAGGTGCTAAGCACTTGATAAAATCCATGAAGCTAATTTTATTTTATGACATCTATGTCTTTATGATATTGAGACCTATTTTTCTTTTTTTCTGAATGTTGAAAGTAATGATCACAGGTTCTTAAAAGTGAAGATACAAATGATGGACATTTTAATTGATTGCCAGTGATTATTTGTTAAGAAAATAACAGCGTAAAATATCATGTTCACAATATAATGTACAAATTTATAAGATTGAAAATGATTTAAATTTCAATAAACATTTGAGACAATTTGCAAATGCAGTTAAGATGACAGGCTATAATTTGGAAAATTAGTAGGAGACAATATTTTGAAGTAGTATTATAGATAAATGTACAGAGTGTTGATTCAGGGAAATCTGGAAAATGTTTAAAGAATTGTTTTTTGCAACACAGGTACCATCAACATTCTACATCTTCTGAAATATATTTTCAGCTTGCACTGACATACCAGGCCAATCTACATATCGTATCAAGCCAACCAAGATGTTAAACAAGCAAGGTATTTTCCCTTCTTCATCTACTAGTCATATTGGTATTCAAGTTGTAAGCCTATGTCCAAACTCATCCAATTGTGCACAATAAATATGCCAGTTCTTAGCATATCAATTATAGCTCTACGAAGCTGTGCTTGTTTTGTTAAGCACACCTGAGTAGCAAAACTATGTCTGCCAAAGTCTATCTCTGGTAACTCTGAATTATATTTATTTATTTTCTTCTAAAGTAAAGCATGCAGTTTCTGGATGAGAGATCAGAATTATTTACCCCACTCTCCCTGGGGCAATGCAATGAGCACACTTGTCAATTGCACCTCCAGGGGACCGGATGTGGATGAAGAACCCTGATGTGAAAAACTTCGGAGCCTGTAAAGGAACTGCGGCCCAGCTGCCACTGTCCTCTCCTGAGAAAGGGAGAGAAGCCCGTTTCCCCAAAGTAAACAAATCTTCTCTGAGAGCGGTCCCCAGGTTTTTAAATCCTTTGGAATGTAAACTAAAGGCTTGGGGTTTATCCTCCTTCAAATGTAAACACATAGCTCAGAGGAGATAAACCTATAAATCTCTCAGGAGAATTTTACTCTTAGAGTTACTATTCAACCATTTTTAATCTATATTGCTGGTATTTTTTGCTCTGCAAGCCCTGAACATCCAGAAGCATGAAAATATCTTCTCTGCAATTTCATAGCTTCAGGTGCTGCAAATACACTTCTCCACATATTCTAATATACAGAAAGCAACGCCTCTATGGCTCTCCTGGGCCTCCCTTCCTCAGTTGGAATGTGAAAGAAGGAGGTTAGTGACAAGCAGACCCAACTCTGCAGTTGTTTCCAGGGCTACATCTAGTTTTCATCATCTTTTTCCTTCATTATCCAGGTCCTCAAACTTTCTAAACAGGGGGCCAGTTCACTGTCCCTCAGACCGTTGGAGGGCCGGACTATAGTTAAAAAAAAAAAAAAAAAAAAAACTATGAACAAATTCCTATGCGTACTGCGGGCCCTGGACGAGTCAGCTGCTAAGCAGGACAGGCACCAGCACCCGGTGG
The DNA here is from genome assembly GCF_963455305.1 of Plecotus auritus. Lineage (NCBI taxonomy): Eukaryota > Metazoa > Chordata > Mammalia > Chiroptera > Vespertilionidae > Plecotus > Plecotus auritus. The sequence continues at coordinate 20,890,036 of NC_137777.1, read as the reverse complement.
GCCGGATAAATGTCCTCAGCGGGCCGCATGTGGCCCGCGGGCCATAGTTTGAGGACGCCTGATAATTCTCACTCTCAGTTATCACTTCTGCAGGTTTTGGTGATTTATATGGTGATGGTACTGAAACCTTCATTCCTATGTGATCTGAGCTCTTTGTAACCATTCTCTTCTCGGACTAGGAATGCTGCACATACATATTTACAGTTATAATTAGGCAAGAAAAAATAATAAGGGATTGATAACCTGAACAGTGAGCCAAGGTTTTATTTTCCTGGGGTTGTGTCTCGCGATGCCAAAAAAGGAGCTCTATGGACCAGAAGATTTAAACAAAACTGTGGAAAATTTATTACAAACAGATTCGGATTCCCCTTATGGGGATGGGGGCCCAATAATGGACTGCTCGTAAAGCCTTGTAGTCCAGGGCTATAGATTTGCTACAAGCCTGCTCTGTGACATCACCTGATTGATTCCCTCAGATGTTCTTGCCCAGCAAGGAACCTGAACTTTCCCTGCTTCTAAGTGTTCTCTGTCCCTATGCTGAACTTTTTCTGTTTCTATGTGTCAATTCACCTTATTGTTGCAGGCCCTCCCTTGTTTTCCCGTGCCTCCTGCTTTGAGTCTGGAAACATTTTATTATTTCTGCTTGGTTGGTTTCTGTGATTAGGCTTACTCAAACTGCCATGTCTGCCCCTGCCTATGTTTCCCCTGCCTTTGTTTTCTAGTGGACCCTGCCCTGTCTGCCTGCTTTTCAAGTTAACCCTCTCAGCATGAGGAAGTGGACCACCAGGGTTATACACATCTATTCCTCCCTCTTCCCATCTTGTAAAAGCATCTCTATTTCTTTCTGATCAGAAGTACTCACCCTTGTCTGACTTCTTTTCTCACCTTCTGGTCCCTAGGCACAAAATACAAAAGTAGGTTTACCGTTGTGAGTATGCAAAACACAGAGTTTATTCTTGTATTATTATGTATTAACGAGAGGCCCGATGCAGGGAAGTTGTGAAGGGGCTTGGCTTCCACCACCGCCATGGCTGCCTCTGCCTCTGCCTCTGCCTCTGCCTTGTCGTGGCAGCTGGGGACCTCTGCCTTGGCTCCTGCTGCTGTGGTTTTGTCCGGAAGGATGTCCGGTCTAATTAGCATATTATGCTTTTATTATTATAGATTATTATATTATTTATTTGTATTACAATGGTAAACCTACTTTTGCCCACTCTCTATCTAAAATATCCAGGGATCAGCCAAATTTGTAATTCAATAAGATGTTTACTCTTTCATAGAAAAGTGGTTTTATGTAGAATATAATTATTCTCAATCCAACCTTTCATTCATTCATTCATTCATTCACCCTTGATTCAGCATCTTCAGGATCCAGTCATATACATACCTCCTGCTAGTACTTGTTAACAAAATTCTGGAATTCATTAATAGTATAGTCTGTTCCTTTTTCAGGATGTCTAGCTCTTTCCACATCTGATACTGTTGTGAATTAATGTTTGTAGTAGGCTAAGTAAGGGCCACCCCAAAATATGAAGTCATAATCCTTGAGACCTGTAAATGTTACCTTATGAGGAAAAGGGTCAAGGAGATGAGATTAAGGATCTTGAGATAGAAAGATTACCCTTGATTATCAGGGTGGGCACTATATGCAATCATATGCATCCTTACATGAGTGAGGCAGAGGAAGATTTAACAAACACCGAAGAAAAGACAGCAAAGTGAAGATACAGGCAGAGATTGGAGCTTTAAGACCATAAACCAAGGCATGCCAGTAGCTACCAGAAGCTGGAATGGGTTCTTCTCTAGAGCCCCCTGAGAGAGCACATCCCTGATAGCACTTTAATTTTGACCAGAAAATACTGATTTTGGACCTAGAGAGAATAATTGTTCATTTTTGTAGCATTTTTGTAGCAAAGTTGTGATAATTTGTTATAGCAGCCACAGAAAACTAATACAATGATATTGATTAAAATTGTGACCAGGAGGAGATATGAATTTAATGAGTGGAATATGTTTCCCATAAGGAAGAGACCTCTGTATTTTCTTTAAACAAGTGGGGAATTCTATGATTTGACAGAGACACAGAGGGACAATTTAGCAAGTGCCAAGGCCCCAGGAGAATCTGAGATTTGAAAACTTTTTAGTGTATATACAAATATAACTGCACAGGAGTCTAAGAGTTCTAATCATTCCTTTCAGAGTGTGATCTTAGTGTCATATTGCTGGGATTGAGAATACAACCTTCTCTTGAGCTCTGCTTCTCTCATAATTATGTGTTAGCCCTGACCTTATCTGGTTTCTATATTCCAGCTGCAGCAAATGAGAGGACTCACATGCTGCCAAGGAGGACATCTGGTTTTCACACTTAGAGATTAATCATCCACAGCCTTTCTGAGACATCCATTGAACTCGGTATTGGATTTCATAAAGTTTTTCTTACTTATTAGTTGTAACTCTCAAAATCCTAAGAAATTGCACTTTCCAGGACATTTCCTTTCACTAGTATTTTAACTTAATTCAACAACAATGCAACTTTAATAATTATATGACTGCCAAAAAAATGGCTATTAGTGATTCAACTACCACCAACGATGGGATCTTCACTGCCAACCAGCCAGTAAGCAATCCAACTCCAAAATCCCATTTTAGAGCTGGCTACTTGGGGTAATCCCCGGCTCCAATTGTCTATGGTCAGGTCCTCTGAGAAGCCCATGCTGAGACAGAGGTTTACATATAATACTATCTGGGGTATGGGAGGTTACTTTGAAGATCCTTATCTGTTGTTTTATTTGTTTGGGGGGGGGGGCACATAATAGAATTAGCTTAGGTTTCTTGTACCACCTTCTATGGCTCCTCTCTAAAGAAACCCCCTAGCCCAGCTGGTGTGCCTCAGCAGTTGAGCACTGACCCATGAACCAAGAGGTCACCAGTTTGATTCCCAGTCAGGGCACATGCCTGGGTTTCGGGCTCCATCCCCAATAAGGTGCATGCAGGAAGCAACTGATCAATGTTTCTCTCTCATCGATGTTTCTATCTCTCTATCTCTTTCCCTTCCTCTCTCTTTAAAATAATTAAAAATAAATATATATATATATATAATTTTTTTTTTAAAAGAACAAGAAACCCTCCAACCCCCAGCAAAGCACTGGCCCCTGGGAGAAGGCTGCTGGGAAATGTTGTCCCAAGGCCCTAATCCCATTACAGCCTGCTCGAGTCCCTCTTCCAGCTGTGGGATTGGCTCAAACCTTACATACAGGATTTATAATGGTTGCATGGCTTCTTTTCCTTGGTTTTGTAATTAGCCATCACCCAAAACACATTGCAAAACTGAGAAGAACCCAAGGCTCTTCACTCCTTCTCCTCCCTCTATGTCTGAAGTTCTCCCTCCCATCCCAGTATGATGAGGTAATGGGATTGTGATAATGACATTATTAACCATTCAGTTGCTTGGGGGACAGTGGGGAGGGAGTACAGTGGTTATACCTGGACCACATTCTTTAAGACAGAGAGGCAGAGAGAAAAGAAGCAGATGGGAAAAAGATATTGAGGGCATTATACTTCCTCTTCAGGAATAAGAAAGGACCTTTTCTTAAATCAGTGTTTAAGTGTTCAGCAATATTTACGTCCTTTTTAAAAGAAATTATGTAGACATTAGAAGGTGATGAAGTTGAGGAACAGCTAGGTGGTTTCTGGCTCTTACGTAAATTTGAGATTCAGCTAGCATCAAAAATAGTTCAGCAAGACTGACAAAATTATGCATAAGGAGATTTTAAGCAATGCCTTCCGATTGTGATCTCTTTGTAGGGTAATTTTAGATTTCTTTTTTGATTGGAAAGTAGCAGGAATGCAAGTGATCATCACTATTACCCTTATCATCAAGTCCCCTGAAGGTCTGGTTTCTCTAAATAGTACATGTCCAACTTAAGTCTGGATAAGAAAATAGCTATCATAAGCTAGAAAGGAGATCCAGTGATGCGGATCTTCCTCCCTGAAATAGGGAAGGAAGAAGGCAGAAGCCACAGAGTTTGCAAAATGGAGTGGAAGTAGAGTTGTGCTGTTTGGGGCAGGATATTTTTTTCTCCCTAACTATGTTTTATCGGGTTTCAAAACTAACAAATTTTTATCATGTTTTTATTTAAAAAGTATTTGTTTAAAAAAACTAATGACTTAAAGCTGCCCCCCCCCCACACACACACACACACTGGTTTACAAAATATTTTTGCCTTCCCAAGATTTTACTATGCATTGTTATCATTAACTAGAGGATCGATGCAGGGATTCATGCACTGGTGGGGTCCCTCAGCCTGGCCTGTGCCCTCTTGCAATCCGGTACCCCTTGTGGGATGTTGGACTGCCGTTTCGGCCAGATCCCCACAGGCCAGGCTGACATCCCCCGAGGGATGTAGTAGTGCGCAAAGTGGCAGCTGGCTGAGGAGGAGCCCAAGCCTGGGCTGGGTGCTGCGCTGCACCCCGCTCATCCTGGCCCCGCTGCGCCTGCTGCCACCACTTGGTAGTGCTGCTGCATATCCATGATTTATGCAAGGTGCATATTTATAACTCCAGAGTTGTTGTTGATATGCTACCTAAAGAATTGAGACTATTGTCCAGTCTGGCTCAGTGGATAGAGTGTCGGTCTGTGGACTGAAGGGTCCCAGGTTCCATTCCAGTCAAGGGCACATAGCCTGGTTATGGGCTCAGTACCTGGTAGGTAGTGTGCAAGAGACGGCCAATCAATGATTCTCTCTCATCATTGATGTTCTCTCTCTCTCTCCCTCTCCCTTCCTCTCTGAAATCAAGAAAAATATATTAAAAAAAGAATTAAGACTAATAAATGTAAGATTTTAAAGAGAAATATATTGTGTTCATGTCATTTATTTTATTGGCTTATTTTATAATTATTTATCAATCAGAAAATTTTTTTCTCAGAAACAATGGATCTATAGATAAGAAATTACAACCACTGAGTGATAGACTCTCTTTTTGAAAATGTTGTCTTGTGCTTCATCCATTGCTAATCAGATAAATATTTTAAGTTCCAAGACATCCTAACTGTTCCTTCAGTAAGGAAGAGAACTTATGGTCAAATGCAGCCTTTCACTTGTAATAAGAGCTCTTTAGAGGTAAATTCACTATGAAAAGTAAGCTTCTCTTCTGTGGTAGTTGTTTTAGGATATGGAGGCCATAACTATTTCATTAGAAGCCTGAACTGCAGAGGACAGCCCAGGAGGAATCAACTGTATCAGGAGGAGCAATGCTTAGCCACACAGCTAATACTGTGTTGGGACTAAAAGAGAAACCTAGGAGGGTATGGAACTGTTTTCAGTTCTTTCTCTTTGGTCCACTGCTGCTCATCATGAGAGGAAGATCAGAGAATCATGCATAAATGCCCCACAGTTTCAGTTAAAAAACATGGTTATCAATCAGGTCACATTTTTATTTGCCAGATTAAGTCACTTCGCCTTGACATTAGTTCAAGGCACCTGGAAAATGAGGAAGGAGTAGATGGAATATTTGGTGAGTACAATTAAATGTTATTATTGTTTCCATTGAATAAATGAGGAAACTGAAGCTGGAAGTATTGAAGACACTTATTGATGTGACATAGCTATTGAGTGGTGGAGGGGAAAAAAAAAAATCAATCTCAGTGTAACCCAAGAATTCACATGCTAAAAACACTATGCTTTATCTCTCTTTGTATTCCACAGATTGCACTATTGAATCCAAGTTAAGTTATATTTATAGGAATTATCCTGGTTTTAGGCAGCATAATCTTGCTTTATAATTGGAGTATTCCTTCCGGAAGGCTTTATGTTATCTTCATTTCCAAATATAAACCACATGTAGCTGCCCTGACACAGCTGTCCTATTGTTAGGTTTTGACAACAACTGCAATGAACTCAGGTAATTCCACTTTGAGCTTAGTGCTAAAAGGGGATTCAAAGTAACACAGGTCCTCTGATTACCTCAATTCTTTGGCAGTTCAATGGGAAATTCTATTTTATCCTGTTTCCTGATAGCTAGCCAGAATACATATAATAAAATTCAACATGTAATCAATTGGCTTACATATTATAATAGTTATAAGTGATATAGATGTATGTAATTATGTATATGTGAATGCCCACACACACATACACATCCACACACACAAAAATCCCATTTAATTAAATTAATAATAATTTCATCATAGACACATAGGTTCTGTCTTGACAGCACTAAAGCTACTCTGCATTTGTAGCACTGACAATTAAAAGGAAAAACAGAACCAGCTACAGAAAACATGACTCGTTATTATAATTGGCACTGTTAGGATTTCCTCCCATTTCACTCTGACAACCCTAAACTCTTCAGTGAGAAGGAAGACTAACAACTTTTACATAGCTTTCCTGAGTAGCTATGTAGTTCATACATTTGAAATGCATGTGCATAGTGTTAACAAATGTGTGTGTAAAACCAAAAGGCAATGATACTGATGTATCATTTCTATAAGCCAAACAATAAAGAAAAAATCACCTTCAATTAATTATAATGACTAAAATTAAATATCAGAAACAGACATACTGAAAGAAACACTATATATATCATCATAGACTACTTTAGCATATTTATCTAACCTATTTCTAGAAAATATTGTAATAAGTAATGTTAGATGTTTAGGGAAATAAATCAAGGTTCAAATAAGCATGAGTGTTGTGTAGTAATAAAATTTATAAATTTGGGATATATTATTGTTTGTTAAAAACACTAGTGATCCTAATAAACTAGTAACAGTTTGTTCAGTCAATTATACCAAAAGTTCCTGGAGGGCAGAGGCCAAGTTCACATGTATTTTATAAGCTGAAGGAAGCTAATTCACCACTTTGAATACATATTTTTCTTCAAATAATGGTCATAATTTTGTGAAATATTTTGGTTCCTATGAGAGTTTTCTTAAATATTTGTATTTTATATACAGAGGTAAATATGTGCCCTAGCTATGAAAATAAAGAAAATAGAAACATATTAGATTTCCTAACTCATTTCTGTAGTTAAATGGCAAACCAGATTTGGACCAGGTTTTCCTAAATACAAATCCATGGTTAAATTTCACCAAAATATTCCCATATAAAAATGAGCAAAATTCTGATTGGAAATACTTTTTAAATGAAAACTTCAAAAGAAGAATTTCATAACATTATCATGAAAAACTCTATGTAGGAAACACTACATTACTGATTCAAGTGAATTTTACTTGGTGATTCGAATGCATTAAAAATGTTTATATTGACATCTGCTAATTGTGACAGTTAAGAATGTATCCCATGTGTTTTTTAATATGTCATACAAAATTATCATTATTACCATTGATTAAAGATGTTTTCACAATTTCTATGTTTTAGTTCAAAATTGGTGAAAATATATTTTATGGAATTTATTGTCTTTATAGATTAAGTTAAATGGTAAAAAAATCTAACCCATTAGATTGATTACTTCAGTTATAAACAAAAATATCTCACTATTAATTAATTTCTGTAATGGCAATGACAAATTCATATTAGAAACATTACTAGCAATGATGTAAACATTATCATAATGGTAATTTCATGAAGTGGACAGATCCTATATAATAAAAGGGTAATATGCAAATCAATCAAACAGCGGAACGACTGGTTGCTGTGACGTGCACTGACCACCAGAGGGCAGACACCCTCAACGCAGGAGCTGCCCCCTGGTGGTCATTGTGCTCCCACAGGGGGAGGGCCACTCAGACAGAAGCCGGGCTCACAGCTGGTGAGTGCAGCAGTGGTGGCAGAGCCTCTCCTGCCTCTGTGGCAGTGCTAAGGATGTCCGACTGACAGCTTAAGGATGTCCCTGCGGGGAGTGGGCCTAAGCCGTCAGTTGGACATCCCCGAAGGCTCCTGGACTGCGAGAGGGTGCAGGCCGGGCTATGGGACACCCCCCTGCAAGCACAAATTTCATGCACCAGGCCTCTATAATGTAGCTATAAAAAACATAGAGCACTGTAACAACACTGGCTGGGTGTGGAAAATAAAAAGTACAAGTAGCAGTAAAGATACTTCATATTTCTTCTAGGAAACACACTCAGTGATGTACTACAACAACTAAAAGACATTGCAGACTAAATGAATTCTGTATTCAGAGATGAGGGATGGACAAGCACATTTTGGCAATAGTTCAGATTCCAAGGATAGCAGTAAAGGCATGCAGAAATTAGTTTTGAAATTATAAATTAAAGGGCAATGATTATGCAGTTTTATGCTTTACTAGAGGCCCGGTGCACAAAATTTGTGCAGGGGGGGTTGTCCCTCAGCCCAGCCTGCACCCTCTCCAATCTGGGACCCCTCGAGGGATGTCAGACTGACTGTTTAAGCCTGATCCCGGTGGGATTGGGCCTAAATGGGCAGTTGGACATCCCTCTCACAATCCAGGACTGTTGGCTCCCAACTGCTCGCCTGCCTGCCTTCCTGATTGCCCCTAACCACTTCTGCCTGCCAGCCTGATCACACCCTAACCACTCCCCTGCCAGCCTGATTGATGCCTAACTGCTCCCCTGCCAGCCTGTTTTCCCCTAACTGCCCTCCCCTGCAGGCCCGGTTCCCCCCAACAGCTATTCCCTGCAGGCCTGGGTCCCTCCCAACTGCCTTTCCTGCAGGCCTGGTCGCCCCCAACTTCCCTCCTCTGCTGGCTTGGTCACCCCTAACTGCCCTCCCCTGCAGGCTTGATCGCCCCCAACTGCCCTCCCTTGCAGGCCTGGTCCCTCCCAACTGCCCTCCCCTGCTGGCCTGATCACCCACAACTGCCCTCCCTTGCAGGCCTGGTCCCTCCCAACTGCCCTCCCCTGCTGGCCATGTTGTGGTGGCCATTTTGTGTCCACATGGGGGCAGGATCTTTGACCACATGGGGGCAGCCATCTTGTGGGTTGGATTGATGGTCAATCTGCATATTACTCTTTTATTAGATAGGATAGAGGCCTGGTGCACGAGTGGGGGCCAGCTGGTTTGCCCTGAAGGGTGTCCCGGATCAGGGTGGGGGTTCCCTTGGGGCGTGGGGCGGCCTGGGCGAGGGGCCTGTGGTGGTTTGCAGGCCAGCCACAACCTCTGGCGACCCAAGCAGAGGCCATGGTATCTGGGGTTTATTTATCTTCTACAATTGAAACTTTGTAGCCTGGAGCGGAGCCAAGCCTTCTGCTTGCTCTGTGGCAGCAGCCATTTCTATTGGGATTTATGTATCTTCTATAATTGAAACTTTGTAGCCTTAAGTGGAGGCCTGGGCCAGCCAGGGTGTGCAGAAAGCTTGGTTTCCTCCATCACTGGGGGCAACCCTAGCCTTCTGCTCTTTCTAGCTCCGTGGCTGCTGCCATTTCTGTTTGGATTTATGTATCTTCTATCATTGAAACTTTGTAGCCTTGAGTGGAGGCCTAGGCCAGCAAGGGCAGGCAAAAGGTTGGCTTCCTCCATCGCCGGGGAAACCCAAGCCGCCCTCCTGCTCTCTGTGGCCATAGCCATCTTGGTTGGGTTTATTTGCATATTCGCTCCTGATTGGCTGGTGGGCATGGCTTGTGGGTGTGGCAGAGTGATGGTTAATTTGCATATTACTCTTTTATTAAATAGGACTAGAGGCCTGGTGCACTGATTCATGCACCAGTGGGGTCCCTCAGCCTGGCCTGTGGGGATCAGGCTGAAAACGGCTCTCTGACATCCCAAGATTGTGAGAGGGTGGTTCTCAGGTGATGCACCCTGGAATTGGGCTCCCTCTTCTCCGGTTCCCGGTGAGTCACCCGAGAACCGCCACTGCCAAGTTACCACAGCTTGGAAGCTCCTGCATTTAGCGTCTGCTCCCTGGTGGTCAGTGCGCATCATAGCTACTGGCTGGTTGCCTGGTCGGCCAGTAGGCCGGTTGCTTAGGCTTTTATATATATAGATTCAACTGAAAGACATCCATATCATTTCAGTGTTCTGAATACTGCCCCTATGAATATTCTTTTACATGGGTTTTGAAGCATGCATACAGGCATTCTTATTTAGCCTAAGAGAAGAATTTCTGAGTTGCAGTATATGTGGTATTCAATTTCGTTAAACTGTCCAAAGTGCATCAATTTTACTCCTATCATTAGTTATTGAGAATTCTACTTTGTTCCATTTTCTAACCAAGACTCAGTCTAGCTGTCATAAATAAACTAGAGGCCCGGAGGCGGGGTCCCTCAGCCAGGCCTGTGCCCTCTCGCAATCTGGGATCCCTTGGGGGATGTCCGACTGCCGGTTTAGGCCCAATCCCTGCAGTCGGACATCCAGCAGTTGGACATCCCTCTCACAATCCGAGACCCCTCACTCCTAACCGCCCGCCTGCTTGCTCCTTACCGCCCGCCTGCTCGCTCTTAACCACCCACTTGCTCATTCCTAATCACCTGCCTGCATGCTCCTTACTGCCTGCCTGCTCGCTCTTACCGCTTGGCTTGCCGCTCCTTAGCATTGCCACGGAGGTGGGAGAGGCTCCTGCCATTGCCGCTGTGCTCACCAGTTGTAAGCCCAGCTTCTGGCTGAGCAGTGCTCATGCTGTGGGTGTGCACTGATCACCAGGGAGCAGCCCCTGCATTGAGCATCTGCCCCTGGTGGTCAGTGCATGTCACAGCGATTGGTCATTCTGATCGTTCCGTCATAAGGGTCGCTTAGGCATATATATATATATATATATATATATATATATATATATATATATATATATATATTAGAGTCCCGGTGCACGAAATCCATGCATGGCTAGGGTCTCTAGACCTGGCCTGCGATCAGGGCCGATCTTCCCTGGCTGCTGGCAACTGGCCCCACCCCTTGCCGCCCACGTCTGCCGCCACCCACCCCTGGTTCCCCATTCCCCATCGGGCGATCGGAGCTGGCTGGCTGGTGGGAATAACCAAGAGGTTGGCCGTTCCTGCCCGCTCACCAGCCCCGCCCCCCGCTGCCATTCGCCCTCTGGGTATAGGGTGACTGGCAGGGCAATCAGGGCCCTGCTTGCTCACACCCACTTTGGCCTGGTGCCACTGGCGACCGCAACCATCCACCCCCGGTTTTCCACTCGGGCAATCAGGGCTTGCGGGCTGGGGACAGCTCCTGCGTTGAGCATCTGCCCCCTGGTGGTCAGTGAGCATCATAGCAACTGGTCGTTCCACTGTCCAGTCAATTTGCATATTACGCTTTTATAGATAGATAGATAGATGATAGATAGATAGGTAGGTAGATAGATAGATAGATAGATAGATAGATGATAGATAGATAGATAGTTCTCTGTGATTATGCAGCATTGCAGAGAGAGGACCATATCCTTTTATTCCTACATTGGCATTCCTTGGGTGAAAACTCTTTCCATCTCAGGACAGTTTCTTAGGAGGTTGGCAGCAGAGTAGCCAAAAGCACTTCAGCAGCTGGATAATTAAGTCATTTAGTAGAGAAGGGGCATATGCCCAATGCATACCAACATTGCATTAGTCCAGCTCACAATTATGTAGTAATGGTAATTTTAGGGACAAGGTAATCAAATGGTTAAGATATTGGTACTATTTAGAGGTAAATGCCTTCCTCCTTCAACAATACTGACTTCATGAGGCATACTAATGTTGTACTAAAAACAATTATGGGCATTACCATAGTTATTCCTTTAGATCTTTCAAAGAACGTATGTTATTTTTAATGTATCATGATTTGGTCTTTAAATTTTAATTTAAAATCAAGTCACAGTTTCAATAATTAGAAATAACTTTGTTTTAAAAGTGATTTAGGCCATTGCTAATGTAAAATCAATTAGGCATAACACCCCTTAAATCTTAGAAAAGTAGCTAGTTAATACTGTTATTGCCCTGAACTGTGATTAGATACTTGTTTTACATATGACTTCATTTGATTAAGAAGTCTTTTACAATTCTTACAAACAAAATACTAGTAAACTTGTTCTAAGATATGCTATATGGTGATAAAAAAAAGGTATTATTTATCATATTAAATTGTATCTGGATAGTACTATTGTTAATACATCTGTCTACCCATCTTAAATATGTACTTAAAAAAATTTGAGCACATAGATTGAACATATCTGTATAGGTAATTTTCTTTAAACATCATTCTAATCTTAAAATGCCGAAGAGAATAATAACAGAACAAAACAATATTAACAGAATTAAACAACATACCCCATGTATTAAATTCTTCAAATATTAATATTGTTTTTACCAATATTAAACTTTATAAATGTAAATACAGAGTGACTAGTAGATATAAAGAAAGGCAATATATTAATATTTCATAAAAATGAACTGATTTGAGAAAACAGTGAAGGCACTAGTCTTCTTTGGTTATCTTTTATGAAAGATACATTGACATGTACAAAGAGAATCCCACAGAATAATAAAAACTGTTCTTTTGCCACAATCTCTACCTTTAAATACTCTATTATTTATAGATTATGTCAAATACCAACTCTTAAGAAATTATGCCAAAATCATTAAACTGGATGTGTTTCACTCTTTTCTCTCTAAGTTTCTTGTGTTGTCACATTATATGTTTTCAGATTAATTTTGAGACATTTCTTACTGCAGACAAAAATCCATTGATTGAGAACATTTAAATTTGGTTTAAGCAGGGATTCTTGAACATTGTCTTGCATTTAATTTATATATAACACTAGTGGCCCAGTGCACAAAATTTGTGCACGGGGGGGGTGTGTGTCCCTCAACCCAGCCTGCACCCTCTCGAATCTGGGACCCCTAGGGCCTAAACTGGCAGTCGGACAGCCCTCTCGCAATCTGGGACCACTGGCTCCTAACCGCTCACCTGCCTGCCTGCCTGATCGCCCCTATAAACCAGCAGTTGGACATCCCTCTAACAATCTGGGACCACTGGCTCCCAACCGCTCACCTGCCTGCCTGCCTGATCACCCCTAACCACTCTGCCTGCTAGCTTCCTTGCCCCCAACTGCCCCCCTCAGACCAGCCTTCTCGCCCCCAACTGCCCCCCCCCGCCAGCCTGCTCACCCCCAACTGCCCCCCCCCACACCGCCAGCCTGATCACACCCAATTGCCCTCCCCTCCTGGCATGATTGCCCCTAACCACCTCTGCCTTGGCCCCGCCACCATGGCTTTGTCTGGAAGGACATCCTGAAGGTCTCCTGGTCTAATTAGCATATTACCCTTTTATTAGTATAGATTTCTTAATTGAGTAATGATTTCTGTCTCTAAATAATTCTAATGCAATTTAAGTTGTTATGAATTATCCACCTAACATTGGGACTTGCAATGAACATAGATGTGTCACAGTTATTTTAACCATATCATATAAAATATGTATTAAAATATGAAACACATATTTTCACTATTTGCATAAATAATATGTGGAAGTGTTTAGGTATTATCTATATTTAAATGTGCGTGTGATTTCTTCCCAAATTTCATGGTGAAACAAAAAAATTTGGCAATGTCTATACATTGTGGTTCAGCCATAAAACAGTAATTTAGGTTATTACATAACCTGGTACATTGCCTTCACGGGTGCAGGTGTGTGTGTGGGGGGGTGGTTCTTGTTTTAACAATGATGAAACAAGTCCTGAGGACTTTATGAAATTCATACAAAATCATAGAAATAATAAATGAAGAGCACTTGCACTCTGGTAGTCTTCATATTTACATTGTTGCTTCTATTATTTTTTCTTATTCCTATTACCACTAAATAATTTATGTTTCTTATTGTGATATAGACATTAATTATTTTTACATTTGTAATCTTATATAATTTTAAGTTGCTATATGCCATTTTATTTATTGATAATATACTTACACATGTATTTATCATCAGCAATAAATTTAGTATGTGCGTATTTCCAATATATGTCAGAGATGATCTAGTGTAGAAGCTGAGTCATTTTATTATTTACTTCATATTTCATTGTAACATTGGACATTGGACATTAAACATTCTATTGATTGGCAAATAGCTATAAACTTTTGTGTTTATCAAACAACATTTCAATCACTCTCTATTACCTGGGAAATATTTTTGAAATATTGCATTTAAATGGATACTGTATTTGTTTAGTATGAAGATTTCCAGGCAACCTAGAAGAATCAGTGTATAGTTTTTAACTAATCATGTGCTTTAGATATGTTCTTTAATATATTTTGGAACTATTATTGTGCACAAAACTTTTTGTGGGTGCTCTTTAACAAAATCATATAATGATTAACAAGTAGAATGAGTGTAAATATACTCATCAATGAGCAGACCCTCCCAGGCTAAGTCAGCCAATAGGAAGAGGTTCACATGAATGAGTCCTGAAGTTGAGAGGTTCTCACTTTGTATCTGGGCCTTTTCCTCAACCAGGAGTAAATTTCATTATTATAACCTGATTTAGAAGTTCCCTGATTCAATGTCCCTACAATGCATAAGTCATTCAGAAGGTGGGGTACCCTTTATTGCAGGAATAGCCTGTCTGAGTGCAGTCTAGCACTGCCCACTGGGCACTGCTTTCTATGAGACCACAGGAGCCTGGGGATCACGTATACTCTATTCCTTCTCTTATTATAAGTCCTCTACACCTCCTCCAAAACAAGCCCTATATTTTATAATTATATTAATTGGCAATAATCATTTATGTGTCCATGTATCTCTGTAATAAATGATGATTAAACAAGTTAGTGAACTAAAATATAACCTTTCAAATAATTATTCAAAAATAAAAAGTTATAAATATCTAGTATATATCTTTGAGGAATCCATTTTTTATTTTTTCCTATATAATCGTCATAAAATTTTTAATCATTAAAAAATATACCCTTTAGAAAGAGCAATAGTATATAAAATAAAATATAGGTACAACATGAGGTAATCTCTCTGAAGCCCAATAACAATTCTAATAAATTCTTGAGGCAAAAACAGAAAATCTCATTAATACCACTAGCTATTTGGAAAGAAGACAAAGGGGTTCTAAAATGTAATGGCTACAATTCTTCAGAAGCACTCATCTGGAAAACACTCTAATATTTATGCTAATATAATTCTGTTTTTAAACACATGGTGTGTGTGTGTGTGTGTGTGTGTGTGTGTGTGTATCTTATAATACTGTTTTGATAATGTAGCATGCAAAATATGAGTTGATTTTTAATTTTAAAAGTTCAAATTTGAGTAATAACATAATTTTACATTCTTGCCATCTATAAGTAAAAATGCAATTTTATTTATTCTCCTAGTTTTAATGGTTTTCTACATAAAATAAAAAATAAAGTGTTCAGTTTTTAGGTTTTAGTCTTACCTCAAGAGAAATGAGGAATCATTAGTTTTTCAGAAATAAAATGTTCCAATTATTTAATTTGTGATAATAATAATAATAATATTAATAAAAGTTGTGCCTTAAGATATGAATTAATGTGCTGAGTGTAGGAGTTATATCATTTCAGTGAGTTAAAAAAGAAATAAACTTGTTTTCTAACTTGTGTTTGTTTTTCAAACCTTTCTTGTGCACTGTGGGAGCAATTACTATATGAACTAAAGGCACCAGCATCATTGTGAGTTTTTTTTTTTTTTTTTTTTTTTTTTTTTTTTAAGTGCAGAATTTGAGAACCTCCCCAGAAATACTCAGAGCCTGGATTTTAACTAGAACTCCAGTTGAGCAATTTCCAACTGAAGTTTGAGAACTCTTGCTTCAGGCCTATATTCTTTGAAGTAGGCTGTATATTAGCATTACCTGGGAGGATATTAAAACTGCTGACGCCTGGATCCCATCCCCTACCCCCCATTTATTCTGATTTAATTAATACTAGAGGCCTGGTGCACGAGATTTGTGCACTCGGTGTGGGGGTCCCTCAGCCGACCTGAGCCCTCTCGCAGTCTGTAAGCCTGGCTTCTGACTGAGTGGCTCTCCTGCTGTGGGAGCACACTGACCACCAGGTGGTAGCTCCTGCATTGAGCATCTGCCCCCTGGTGGTCAGTGCGTGTCATAGCAATAGTTATTCCGATGTTCTGTTGATTTGCATATTAGCCTTTTATTATATAGGATAAATTTTCCTAGACATTAGGTCTTTAAAATTTCCTCACATTACTCCAATGAGGTGGCAAGTTTGAAAACTTATTATCTAGGCTCTTTAAGAGTGACTTAGCTCATGGCATTCTAAATAAAATCACACAATCAGAACATAGTTGGCTCCATTTTTTTAGATGCAAAGGGAGGACATAGAGAACCAAAGCTTTCTTGTGGCAATTAGTATTTAAAGTATAATCACAATTTTTCTGTAAAAATCATATTGTCTTTAGTATATGGTCATAGGTCTGAGAGAAACTCAGGAGCACATATATTGAGCCCAATATATATATCATCTAAAAAAGAAAACTCCTCTTCATAAAAGAATCATTAAGACTAAAGAGATTTACTAGCCCATTTCAATTAAAACCAATCTTACTCTTTACACTTCTTTTCTATGAAATGGATGTCAAAATTGAGCCTTTAAGTGTATGTATTTGTTAGTTTTGTGTGTGTGTGTGTTTATGTAAATTACACATATCCATCATATGCCTAAAATGATGGATATGTGTAAATTAGTAAAATTGAAATTCCCAAATCGGATGCCATATTAAAAGAATAAAGAAAGGTTTGGCCCAGCCACTGTTACTTGGTGGTTGAGAGTAAACCTATGAACTAGCAGGTCATGGTTCGATTCCCAGTCAGGGCACATGCCCAGGTTATAGCTCAATCCCCAGTAAGTGGTGTGCAAGAGGTAGCCGATCAATGATTCTCTCTCATCATTGATATTTCTATCTCTCTCTCCCTCTCCCTTCTTCTCTAAAATCAATAAAAATATATTTAAAAAAATTTTTTAAAGCCCTAGCTGGTTTAGCTCAGTGGATAGAGCGTTGGCTTGTGGACTGAAGGGTTCAAGTTTGATTCCAGTCAAGGGCACATGCCCGGGTTGTGAGTTCAATCCCCAGTAGGGGCCATGCAGGAGGCAGCTGATCAATGATTCTCTCATCATTGATATTTCTATCTCTCTCTCCCTCTCCTTTCCTCTCTCAAATCAATAAAAAAATTATTTTTAATTAAAAAAAGAAAGGTTTGGTTAGGAGCAAACATATATTTTGAGTTTAAATGCTTTCTTGAAAGTCATATTAATTACTTATGTAGGACACATGCTCATTGCTACACTCTGACAACAAATATGAAAATGGTAATTTGAGCAGTTTCAATAATCATACTTTTTATTAGACAAAAATAAAATTATTAACAGAAATATACCAAAAGCAGATATTAACCCTGAGGAATTTTATTTAAAAAAATCTTATTCATTAATAAAAAGTAAAAATAATCTCTAAACAAAAGAAAGACTTATATTCTTATTTTTTGAAAAATAAGTATTTTTAAATAACTAAATATAAAATAATTATGACAAAATCTTAATCTATAATTTTAAATTATGTTTTAGAAGCAGACTACTTCTCTGAAAATATTACATATATTCATAAAATAATAAAAAGGCAATAACTATAAATTTGGCCAAGAACTTATATGATACTAGGTAATTTACCCTATACTTTTCATTTTACAGATACTTAGTCAAAGCTTCTTAGAGAAATAATTCTCATTACTTTTTATAGATGAGGAAAACAGAAATTCAACTATTAGAGTAGATTTAATTTAATCAATGGCTTGTGAAAAATAACAGTTAGTAGACTGAGTAGCTATAAGTGAAATTGAGATGATCTTCACTTATTTATTCTCCCTTATTTTCACCAATAAAGCAACTCCATTATCACAGGCTTTATAAACCACAGTTTGAGAAGAGGCCATATATATCAGGAATCAGCCAACAAATGGGCAAATGTAGTCTTCCTCAGGTTTTTGTAAATTAAGTTTCATTACAATGCAGTCATACCCTTGGTTTTGGATTGTCTATGGCTGCTTTCACATTACAATGGTAGGGTTGAGTAGTTTTGATAGAGATAATAGAGACTTCTGGCTTGTAAAGGCAAAAACATTTACTAAATGGTTCCTTATTGAAAATGTTTGCTAAGCCATGATATAGAACAATGTTTTCTTAAATGTTAAGTTTAGAATATTATGATTATAAGCACTATGCTTAAAAAATTTCATTATCTAATATCTTTGGGAAATGATGGATTAAAGAAACTAAACAGTTTTTCTGACTGGTATTTTTTGGAATTTTAAATGTTAATATCTTTTGTAAATTTAGGTGAGATTATAAGGTATAGCTTTAATAAACTTTCTTTTAACCATAGACTTTTTTTTTTCTTTTAGAACAACTAATTTGTGAATGCTAAGGTTTTAGGAGAACACAGTCTGGTTAGCATTGTGCTAGATAATTATATGCTAATTTCTTATTTTAATAAACACACGTTCTATAGTACATTTTAATAATAAAGTTAGATAAAATGATAATGTGTTTGTATAATCATTATTTATAAACACTCTCTCAAAGGTCAAATAAAAATAATTAGCTGGAAAGCTGAGAAACTGATGCTTTTTATATTCATTTTAAACTAATTGAATATCTAAGTTAATTTTCTTTTACCTAATTACTTTAGAAAACATCAGTTCTTTTCATAAAATCTTTATAAGAAATACAAAAATGTTTTCATTAGCATTTTCTTATTGTCTCTGTAAAAAACATAAGCAAGTCAAAGCAGTAATACAGAGAGTATCATTAAGATTCTGTCCTAGTTCCAACCCTTTGGTGACTATAGTCAGTCTAGGAGTTGATATCATAGTAATGAAAGTTGAGGTTGAAAAAAATAATCTTAGTATAAAACTCTAAGAAGTATTCGTGGATTCTTTGCTTAGATGCTCATAGTTATTTGGTAGCAGTAGGTATGAAGTCACATTTTCCAGAAAGAATCATTAAAAGCAAGAGTAAAAGATAAAGAACATTCTGTTGAGAAATAAGGCCAAGTAACTGACACTGTGTAGCCTATTTGAGTCAGGAATAATTGAATATAATTGATTTTTTAAAAGTGTGTCTGTTGTTCAATTTTCCATCAAATATCCAGAAATGACTGTGGTAATGACTGTTATATTCTGCTCACACCTATTTTCAGGAGCACTGCAATAACCAGTTTGGTTGTTTTTCTGGAGAGCAACTGTATGGAGGTCTTTATGCCCTCATTACAGGAGTGGTCCTTCACCAAATATGATATTTTAATATTAAAACAATGTAAAATCATCCAATTAATAAGTGACTACTAGATTGTATGTCCAAAGGTAAAAATATTGTTTATAAATGTTCATTTGATATTAATGAAATTTTACATCTATATGATAGTATATTTTTAATTTGAAAATATTTAATACCACTCTCCTATGATTACTTATTGGAAATACTTTAACTTATTCATTATTGAAATCTATACCAAAAATCATTTTTTCAGGTAATAAAATAGAGATTGAAAAGTTTTTTAATATAAAACACAGTAAAAATGTGTGAAATGAAATGATGGAGAGTAAAGAATGAGAAATGGCATGGCAATAAGATGGAAAAGAAAGGAAATATAGCAAGGTCATGACAGTTGTAACCCTTCACCTTCCAATTCTCTCTCTCTCTCTCTCTCTCTTCCTCTCACTCAAATCAATAAATAATTTTAAAAACTCACCTCATTGTTTGGAAAGAACCATCAAGAAGAGAGACTAAATCATGCCCTCATGATCATTCTCTAGCTGTTTTTGCTTAACTCACTGGGCTTAATCATCCTATATAATAAAGAGCTAATATGCAAATGGTCATCACACCCTCACGCCATCACACTGTGATGCCCTCACGCTGTCACAATCCATCACCAGGAGGCTGCGTGCAAGGCAAGGCACTCATGGGTGGGGGGGATTTGACACTGCGTGCGCGGCACAGAGGCGGGTCCCGGTGGCTCTGCGCAGCAAGACCTGGGTGTCCCGCGGCTCTGCACAACATGGAGGTGGGACCCCCAGCTCCAGCCTACCTCTTTGGGGCAATCCATCGAGGATCCCTGGATGGCTGGGTGGGGCCTACCTCTTTGGGGTGATAGATTGCACGGCTCCCACACTGTGAGAAGGGACAGGCCAGGCTGGGGGACCCCCCGCCCCCGAGTGCACAAATTTTGTGCACCAGGCCTCTAGTCCTATATAATAAAAGGGTAATATGCAAATCAACTGAATGGCTGAACAGTGGAACGACCATCTGGAGGACCATCCAGACGACCATCCAGAACCACGCTATGACACCCACTGGTGCCCGGCTAGCCAAGCTGGGTGTGATGTGATTGGTTGGGGGCCTGGCCATTGCCCCATAATCACCCTGCAGAGGGAGGCCCAGGCCACCGGCTGGCAAGGTGATCAATTGGGGGGCTCCATGATCACCCCAAAGAGGGAGGCCCAGGTCACCCAATGGCAGGCTGCGGTGGGTGGGAAGGGCCTCCCTCTGTGAGGGAAGCCCAGGTCCGAGTGCCTGCTGGCAGCCAGAGGAAAGCCTGGGTCCCGGGTGCCAGAGAGAAGCCGGTGTAGGCAGCTGGGGGAAGGAAGGCCTACTCTTGCATGAATTTTGTGCATCGGGCCTCTAGTTAAGACCATAAGCTACCAAAGATGAGGTTATTTGTCTAATTATAGTTGATTATCGATTTGATAGCACTATACTGCTTCCACCTTCCTAATACTGTCCCTCCCAAAGTAATACCTCCTTCTTTGAAAACATTAAAGAATCATTAATATTTTGCAATTTGGGGCTCTGAAATAGATCTGAATAATACACTAAATACATGTGAAAACTTCTTTGCTTCAAGGCTGAAAATCTATTCTCTATTCCATTTCTCATCCCAAATTAGGTTTAGACAGATTACAACATAGCCTATCAGGAATTATCCAGTGAGTTTAAATGACTAAATTAAGTAATCAAATAATAAAATTCATAAAAGCATTCAATAATAAAATGCTAACACCATGCCATAAATTTGAATATAAGTCCCTTAGCAGTATGAACTTTCCAAGAAGATATTACAGTTCAAAGATTAAATCCTCTCACTAATCTCAAAGAAATTTCACATCTGAAATAAAAAACCTCCTACCTTAGTTGTTAAAAATACAAAGACATTAGAATCTGTTCCAATATCTAATTGTATTTTGTTATAGCCAATTTGCTCTTCAACCTCAAGTGGTATTAGAGTTCTGTCAGCTATTTGAATATTAGATTTCTTTTACTGTGATTATTGTGGTTCATTTAGAGACTCAAAAGTGAATTAGCGTAAGGCCAAGTCTTGAGGTATCTCAATTGTTATTAAATAGGGAAAAATGTTATAGAACACACACCACTAAAGCTAAAAACAAGCTCTTTCTCACTCCTAGAAGAATAAAGTCTAGGCAAAAGTATGTTTTCAGAATCAGTTTCTTAGTGATATCCAAGATCATAGCAAATATTCAATGATTTTTGAGAAAGGAAGTGTGTATGAATTTTTTTTCAACTACATCTACATATCAATCATTTCGTAACTTTTGTTAAGAATCAATAAGGTACAAACTTGAATTCAACTAGGAATAATATCCTAGGAAGGCTTTTGTTTGGCTTTATGCATTTTCTATGTCTGGGCTAAATCATATTTCAATCTCTCAGGTCCAAGACAACTGCCTCATATGAAAGGCTTGCAGCTGGTGTTCACACCCCTTTAGTTGGTAAACAGAATTTAGGAGAATCTTACCTCAAGCTAACGTTTTAAATCTAAATATTCAGTCCACTCAACCTACAGAGAACCCGTACTTCCATCTTGTCCGCCTTCAGGCACTGCCTTTCTTCTCCTTGGATTTTCACATTTTTGTAGGCAAACTTGCATGCCCATGTACATAACAGTTAGCAGCTGAAAATTAAATAATAATTTTACCCCTATTCTTCATCCTACAGACAACATACATGCATTTAAGGTTAGTCCTCCTAAAGATTTCCTTGTACATTTATGCAAATTCAAAGGAGTAGTTCTACAATACAAATAATTTCCCAGTAGTGCTCCCTAAGGCAAGCAAAACTCATCAGTTCAGTAGGTCTAGAAAGACTACATTATTCCAAAAATAAACCATGCCTATTAGAAAAATGGTTGCCTCTGTAGAGATAAATAACAGCATTGCATTCTAAAGCTGTGTGCCTCTGCTACAGCCCCTCCCCCCGCCCCGCCCCGCCCCGCTGGTTCTCTGATGAAGTTTGTGTGGCTAGTATATACTTGCTGGACACTGCAGTAGTTTCCTGAAAATACCTAGAAATTTGCTAGGACTTGCCATGCAGATCACTCTCCTGCAGAGGCCTAAAATTTACAACCTGTATTCAAAGTGATTCATCAGTGAATAGTCCCACTTTAAGCTGGCGTCAAAATACCATGTGGCTTATTTTCCCTAAGTCAGCAGGTTAAAGTAATCTGTTTACTGCTACAAACTAGCCAGAAACATAGAAGCCTCTACAAACTACCAAGTTCAAATATGCCTTGTCCAAATATTCACCTAGGTCTCTGTACTCTGCCTCATCACAATACTGTGCTATGTTATTTCATTCTGAAATTCTATTTCCTGATTAATTTCTCTCCATTTTGGACTAATGTCCAATTGTTGGGGACTTTGTAACACCCTCACAATAGTACCTCTATTCTCCAACAGAATTGACAAAGGAAAGGAAAAAAGATGATGATTCAAATATCATTCTTGTAGCTAATTAATAATTTAATTAACAATGTTGCATTACAGAAGATCAAAATGGGCCTTCAAACTGAAATCCAGGTTGGGAAGGGTTTATCCACCTAGACACACAGACGCAACCCCGTTGTGGCAGGGATCCCCATATGGTGGAGGAGAGCCTGTCTTCTGAAGGATAGGGAAAAGCTATCTTCCAATAGGAACAAAGGTGTAGCTGAACAGAAGATGTCCAGTTTATTCTTCTGACTGTAAATAAAGGCAAATGATCCCACCTTCTCTTGAGCAGAATATGTATATTGAAGTGCAGGTTGAAGGGGGAAGTAACAGTACAAGACAAGTGTGTTACTTATATTTGAGTAGAGTAATGAGGAGTGTCTCCTCCTAAAAGCTCACAAACTAGTGAATTTAAATTGTGCTATAACCTCAGGCTTTAATTACCATTTTAATGCAAAAAATACTAAATAATTAATAAGAAACTAAATTACTAAATAAATACATTATTAAATATATAGTAACAATTCCAAAATATATTTTTAAAGAAACTTTATCAAAACAAGTCATAGGTTAACTTATTTTTCACTAATTATGTATATTTTCACCAATTATGTTTATAAGCCAATGCAAATTTTGATAAAATCCAAGCTTATATCTTTATTTCTACATGTAGATCCCAAAATAGCTGCATTGATTGTTGTAATTGCTAGAAAACAGAGGGAAAATCTTTCTTTGAAAAATAGTGATTGTTACTTATAATTTAAATATGATTAACAAATAAGCATAATTTTATGATGAATGGTTAACTCCATTTGGGCAAAAATGTCCAGTTGCTTATCAGTCCTTCAAAACCTAAAGATTTTTCTATTGATATTTATAAAAGTTTAAAAGTCAATAGAATCTATTTTCCTTTTTACTTCTGGTAGTAGAAAAAAACACACAAAATTATTCTGTTACCAAGGTCTAATTTATAACCAAAAGACATGTTAGTTCTGCCTAAATAGTAAAAAAGCTCATTTAGATGGTTGGTTGTTGAAGGGAATTTCAGAAATGATCCAGCCTAATCCTCTCAATTGGCATATGCATTAATTCCCACAGCAAAGTATGTGGCAATAATGAGATGATACTTGGTTCTTCTGATTTCTATTTCAGAACCGTTTATCTGTACCCAATTACCTCTTGTGTTTATACTACTATTACCACATGCAAGATAATTTTAATAAGCTCTAGGAAAAACCACATTAAATAATTTGTTTGTGCATACTGATATCCTGAAATAGACTCAGCCTAGGGACAATCATTGAGTCTTTTGGAGTATTAGGGGTTTGGCCTACAGCAAACTCTACCCTATTTTTCAGTTACATGAAGTGCACTGAATCTTGTTATGTCTAAGGCATGCAGCTCAGGAAATGGTGGTAGCCTGAGTCAATCAAAGACTGAGCATTAATTCAATAGTTTCAATACAAGTGTAGTTAGTGTTGTCTTCAGAAAAAGGGAAATACTGTAATTACTTAAAGTCTGTTGACATAAAATTGTTTTATGAAACTAAAGGCCCAGTGCACGAATCTGTGCATGGGTGGGGTCCAACCGGCCTGGCCCAAATCAGGGCGGATCAGGGATGGGCCTGTTGGGAGGAGGAGATGGTGGGATGTTGGCCAACTGATCAGGGCCTGGCCAGCAGAGGGGAGGGGCTATGGGCCGATCAGGGTGGTGGTGGCCCATATGGGGTGGGGCTGGTGGGGGAAGGGGCTGCAGGAGGTTAGCCAGCTGACCCCATGCCCTATTGGGGTGGGGGGGGCGATCAGGCCCGGGGCCAGTGGGGGGGAGGGGCTGCAGGCCAATCACGGTGGTGGGGGCCCATTGGGGACGGGGCTGGTGGGGGTAACAGGGTGAGGCATTTAGCCAGCCAGGGTTGCTCTTGATCGAGATGGGAGAGTCCAGTAGTGGGCAGTACTTTATTAAAGGATATTTTTGAGAACAGTAACTGGGAAGAATGGGTAAAGAGCAGGTTTGAGCAGAGGAATAAGTAAAGCTGCAATGCTGGCCAGGGATCACCCTCAGCTAACCACATAGAGAGCTCTTGGATCAATGGGGAAAAAAGGAGACATATGTACCTGATCGGGCCAGTTTTTTGGCCATAGTGGGCGTCATAGCGACCAGTTGTTATGGTTGTTACGGCATTACGGTCGCTGGCTTTTTATATATATAGATAAGATGCTACTATAATAGGGGGAATAATGCTCATGCATTCAAGATATTATAGTAGCTTAAAAGCTAACAATTTGGCAACAAACAAAATGAGCCTTCTATGTAAAATGTATATAAAGTTTCTCAGATGATGTGATTTTATGAGTGCCAAAAAAGCTCCTTATCCATAAACTATTTTTTCTCATGAGAATGTTCCTATATCTGAAATTCCACTGTTATAAATTATTGCTTTATTTTTAACTTACCATTCTCTGTTAAAATGAAGTCATATCTTTATACAAGATGGTTCCTCAATAAAATAGAAAAGAATAAAAAAATATGTCTGGAAGTAAGGAGTGTAGCTCATCCCAAACTCTCTAACTCAAACAAGGAAGCTCAGCCAAGAAGGCACACTGTAGCAGTAGAAAATCTGTTAGTACTGGGACACTACACAGGGATAAAGCAGGAAGAGACTTCATCTCATCCCCAGTGTCCTATATTAGCCTCATGGTGTATTCATCCTACACTTGGATTGATGTGCTGGGGATATTAGTATGACTGTGTCTACTTGTCTCGAAACATGGTTCAGAATTCTAAATGTGGTATTGTCATTGTTCTTCTTCTTCCTTTTCTTCTTCTTTTTTTTTTTTTTATAAGAGCTGATATCTGGATAAGTCTCAAAGTATCATACAAACACAGAGGATCTGTACCATAACAGTTCTGGTATGGAAAGAGCCATCATCTTATCCCCTTTTTTTTATTTCAGTCTGTAGGAATAGAGGTTGAGCCCTCTCTGCTTCATTACTCTCAAAAGTATAGTATTATGAAAATAGTCTCATTTCTAAGACACCTTTCCTTCGAAGATTACCACAAAGGACACATTGAACTACAACAACTTGCTCCTCATTGTGTGACGGTATCGCAACCTCAGGAACTAGACTACATCATGTGGTAATATGTAGTAAATGTTTTTGTGTTTTGTTTTTTTTTAATTCATTTTGGCAACACTAATTGAGCAACTTATCAATAAGAGCCCTACAAGGAACTAAGAAATATTCTAGGTATTTTATTCAGAAATGACTTTACACGGGGACTTGTATAGATAATAGAAGGAGCTGAGAAAACAAATAGGAGATGGTGAAGGGACATAAAGAACAACCATGAGGACAGGTATTACCCAGGATGGAAGACACAGGGATGAAGTAATGTCAATAAAACTTAGAAGCTAGTGCCATTTGTAACTGGATGAGTATTCCCAAGAAGGAGTTGGTCAGGAAACTAGTGGCACAGGGGAGAGGCACCCAATACAGAAAAATCAGTGTGAGAGGGAGCTCAAGAAAGAAGAATATGTGGCTTCTTCGCTTCTTTCTCTCTCATCTTCCAACAGTACTTCCCCATGGTTGAATCCACCTAGTAAATATCAAGCAAAGGAACCTAGAAAATGTAGTTTCAGAACAGCAAGGAATTAATTAGAATTCAAATAATAAAACCTGGCACTCTTTTAGATAGTAGGAATTCAGCGCCAAACAAAACCGATGAATTCTGTCCTCGGGAGATTAATATTTAGTACTTAATATATACCAGTTACTCAAAATTACTCTACGTTTATCAATATACTTTAAATACACCACTCCATTAAATCTTATAAAACTCTATGGGGTGAAAATTGTTATTGTCTCTCACATTGAGATGAGAAATTGAAAGACAGAGAGGTTAAATCCCTTAGGGCATAATGCTTACATGTGACAAAGCAGGATTCAAACCAAGCATTCTGGCTCAGAGTATGTTCTCTTTAAACTTATTCCATTCCATCATTCCATGCCTTATACTTTCAATTCTTTTTTCATATCACAAATAAAGATAATCTTAAGAATAACATTGAGAAATTTTTAAAAATCTTATAGGATTTACATATTAAGATTTAGAATGTTTCAAACACTTAGCATAAATTTTTTCACTACCCCCCCAAAAAAAATATTTTTCTGTCTCTTGAATAATTCAAACATAAGTGAACAGCCATGCATTATTAATGTTGCACAAAAGCATACTGAATTTTATGAGCGATAAAAAAGAGAATGTCTATAAAATGATACCATACCTCAGTTTTTAGGATTTTCAGATAGTGAAAATAAAGAATCAGAGCCAGAAAATAATATTGTAAATGAAATGTCAGATGGAGCTAGGGGGCAATGGGTACTTCTGAATACAGGATAAAATTTAGCCTATTTTATAATTTATCCATTGCTACACAAAATCAAAGAAAGCTAATACAGGAATTTTCTAAATAATGAGCATAGTGTTCCCGATGATTGCTACAAGGTACCAGACTAATTCATTTCTCAGTATATGCTGTGATTTCCTCTGTAAATGTGTCATTGTAAAAGCATTTTGATGGAAAAGTAAGTTTTACTTCTTTCCCCTTTATGTATTCAGCACATCAGATGTAACTTTTGTGAAAGCATCATTTATTGTGCAGTACCTCACATAGAACAATAAAACAAAAAATGTCTCCTCATGAAAGTCAGAGGCACTGTGATAGTATTGTATCTCCTCTATCTGTGGTTCTTATAAGAAAACTTGCTGTGCCTTACTCCAAGTGGGTGGCACAACCTCTGGTTTAAAATTATATGGATGCAGGTCATAATGACTGGCAATAAGATCTTTGATCCTTTTTTAACTTCAAAACAACTCCTAGAGTTTAAAACAATTGTAATGTGGACTGATGACTGTGGGATTCCTGCTGTCCTTTGTGAATGATGGATAAGAAGAAAATCTCTGCCTACTGCATAGAATAATGACATCATATAATTACAGCCATGCCAGCCAGCAGTCTATTTAGTCAGAATGCCATTAGAAAAAGCTTACCTGTTCTACAAGTAATTCAGTCTGCATGAAGAATATTATATAATGGGAGGCTTAGGTTTGTGGTATGAACTTTTATTTTTCTATTCCCATATCTCAACTAAAAGGTTTACCTTTGAAAGTCATTCACATCCAAAATTCCTTCTTATCCTAATTTCAAACTAGGTATAAAAGTCTAATTTCTTAAAAACACTGACATCCTAATATCCATCTACAGATTGTTACATAAAAGCCACTTTCTACAATGTATTATCCTGTTTACAGAACTCTCCTATTGTAATATTAAGAAGCTGAAGAATAAAAAAGAGAACAGGGGATTGACCATGATAGTAGCCTTGAAATGATTGGGAGGCATCCATTGTCTTCCAGAGACAAATAGAAAGTTGGATCTTCTGGCCATAACTAAGTATTACTATAAACTAGTGGCCTGGTGCATGAAATTCGTGCATGGGGGGGGGCGGGCGGGGACGGGCGTCCCCTCAGTCCAGCCTGCACCCTCTCCAATATCGGGGGATGTCCAACTGCTGGTTTAGGCCACAGGGATCAGGCCTAAACCGGCAGTCGGACATCCCTCTTACAATCCGGGACCACTGGCTCCTAACCGCTCACCTGCCTGCCTGCCTGAACACCCCTAACCACTTCTGCCTGCCAGCCTGATTGGCCCCTAACTGCTCCCCTGCCAGCCTGATTGATGCCTAACTGCTCCCCTGCCAGCCTGATCACCCCCAACTGCCCTCCCCTGCTGGCCTGATCACCCCCAAGGCTTTTATTAGTATAGATATGACCCTTCACAGAAAATTTCACTAACCCTGCTTTACAATAAGGGCTTGACAATTGAATCATTGGGGACAGACACCAAGATTTCCTTTCTTTGAATAGTGAAGGGAATAATTATCTTGTCTTTAAGTTGCCCTGAACATCAAATGAAATAATGACTTAGAAAAGTATAAAAGCACCATATAAAGACATTGTCTTTTTCATGTACTGAAAAGACAATAAAGTGGTAAACTGAAAAACACTATTTTTATTCTCCCCTTCCTTCCCTTACAGCCTTTATTTAAACTTTGAAATTTACAAAAATGTCACTCCTATTTTCATTTCTTTACATTCAATATTATTTTGTATTAGTTTCAGGTTTTATATTAGTTACAGAATAGTGGTTAGACAATCATATACTTTACAAAGTGTTCCCCGATATTTCCAGTACCCACCTGGCATCATACCGTCATTACAACACTATTGACTGTATTCCCTACTTAAGTGACAATGGGTTTGCAGGTTCCTTCCAGTCTTTCTTTTGTGTTGCTCACCCTTCCTTTTCTTTCGCACTTCTTCCCTCATTTTTTTTATATAGTATTTCAACTGGCCCTCAAAGCTCAGCCAAGGCACTGGGACACCCCTAATCCATTTTACAGACCCGGAAACTGAGGCCAGTTCCAGTTGGCTGCGGAACTGGACTCAGAGCGCAGGGAGCCCTCACAGCCGCGCTCTCCACCCTTCCAAGGACAGCCGCGGGCAAACAGAACAAACCTCCCGTGAGGCTTCTGAGCCTCATTCTAAAGCACCTCGTCATCGTGGACACTTCCCTCTACCCCGTCCCCCGCCCCATTCTTTACGGCCCCCCTTCTGGGGAGCAGGTTGTAGGCTTCACACTCACCGTGCAGGCCCGCACGGCCATGGGGTGTGGTGGGGTGGGACCTGGGAGCGGGGCGGGCACGCGCTTGCTTTTGGGCCATGGCAGGAGCAGTAGTGGCCACCTCCCAAGTGCGCAGGCCACTGGGGCGAGGCCTGGTTAGTGCCGGGAGCTTCACTGAACCACTGCTTCACTGAGGTGGCGCCGCCCCTCAACCTCCGCCTCAGGGCTGCGGGTCCGTGCCCCTCTGCCTGAGTGCCCTTCCATGCCGGCAGTCATCACCTCGTTTCCCACCAGGCCGACCCACTGAAGAACCTTGCTCTCCACGGGCCGGGCAAGGCAGATCCCTGCCTGCTGGCCCCCCGCCCTGGCCTGAGCCCCATCCGGTGCAACCCACCTCCGCGCAGCTCTGCGCCCCTTGGGCCACCCGCCTCCTGGCCAGCAGCTTCGCGGAAGCCGCAGCACTCGCCCAGGAGCCGTCCCTGAGGCAGGCCAAGAAGGACAAAGCCTAAAGGGAGTGAGTCTTGAACCCCCACATCCCATTCTCTGGATTTCCTCCTGCACCGCCTCTGTTTCAGGTCTTGAACAATCACCGGGTTTGGGCACCCTGCGGCCCAGCCACATGGCCTCCGGGAGGCCTGGTAGAGTCAGTCTCCATGAACCTGTGGATCTGTGGCCAGAGGCCCGGCCTGGGTCTCAGCAGCCCCATGCCTGCTGGAGAGAGCTGCTGGAGAGAGCTGCTGGAGGATGACCAGAGCCTGTCCATCCTTAGCTCCCCAACTCCAGTGGCGGCACCACAGGCTCACACCCCCCTGCTGCCGCGGCCCACCCACCCGAGCCTGCTGCCCGCGCAGCCTGCTAAATGGTCGTTACGTTATGGAGTAATGGACAATTCATGTATTCCTCTATTATTATATAGGATTCTAGAAGTGTGTGTTTATATTTTAAGTATTTGAGCATATCAAGTTATCCTTTTAAATATGGGTTCACTCTATATATGTGGTAGAAATGAAAGTAATGATACTGGTAAGAAACAAAACACATATTAGACCATAAATGCTGAAATATAAGTAGCCATCCTTGGAGTCTATAGATTTATTAAAATAATGTAATCACTAAACTTAATTTTGATACTATCTTGAGAAACTATTTGTAAGACCCATAGAACTTAATGAATTTTTAATGCAGGGAAAATAATATAGCTTTTTTATAGTATGATGTTTAGTTAAAGGTCACTAAACATCAAAGACATTATGAAAGTCAACATCAGGGAGCATGTCTTTTACTATCTTAACATTTCATAGTGCAAATTAATTTACGACATATTTCAACTTTAATTATCCACTAAGGTATGGGGGTGCGCATTTCTATTCTTTATTTTTTACATACAGAAGTGGCTATTATGCTCACAAGATTACAATGGGTTTTGTTAATGCAGGGACAGAAACTACAAACCACTTTAGCTCAGCCAGCTCACTCTTTGTCAAGCTCCAGTAGGAGATGCTAGAAGGAGAGAAGATTCTGGAAGGAGAATAGATCTGATTCTGTTTTCTTCCTGTTAATCTTTTTATTCCTATTTGTTTCCTATTTGATTCATTACAGTGACACACCGTGGACAATTTGTTTCAGTAAGAGCAAAATTCTGTTTTTAAAGAAAATTCAATACTTTTAAAACCATCTTCATCATGCACTTTCAGAGATGCCAGCATTCATGAAAGACTAAATGAGATTAAATACAGGATTAACAGGCTAACACTTAAAATGCTTGGTGCCATCCCGTGGAGTCTCTCTGGTGTGCTTTGAGAAAACTGACTTCCAGCCTCATGTGGTTTCTCCAAAATTTTAAGTGTTTTTTTTTTTTTTTTTTTTTTTTTTTTTTAAATTAGGTTTTAAAAAAGAGAGAGGAAGGGAGGGGGGGAGAGAGAAACATCAATTGCAGGCATGCCGACCAGGGACTGAACCTGCAACCTGGGTATGTGCCCTGACCAGGAATCAAACCTGTAACCTTTCAGTGCACAGGTCGATGATCAACAAACTAAGCCACACAGGTCAGGGGCAACCTTTTAAGTTTTTAATTATCCCAACCTGTTTTCTTTGTTCTACCAGCCCTAGATGTGTAACCGTCTCTTGCTATTGCTATATCCATGGATGTAATATTCATTTTTATGCCTTGTCTTCAATGACAATTGTTAATTATTTACCCATCCTTGTATATTTTTGCAACTCCTCCCTTTAAGTGGAGTTTACTAACCTTCATCTTGAATCTAAGTTGACAATGAAACTTGTTTTGAACATAGCATGGGACAGACAGAAATGACACCTGGCAACTTTATATTTGCTCTCTTGGAGTTTTATGCCACCATAAAAGAAATCCAACCATGCTGGTTTGAGAGAAATCTAGCTAGATCTGGGCATTTCAGCTACCCCAGTGGTCGGCAAACTCAGTCAACAGAGCGGCAAACCGCGGCTCGCGAGCTGCATGTGGCTCGTGAGCCGCGGTTTGCCGTCCACTGAGCTACCCTGACTGATTGCCAGATAAATGGATGAGCCATTAGGATTCTCCAGCTCCAGCTGAGCTCCCAGTTGTATGAAGCTGCATGAGTTATCCCACTTGGACCACTTGGAATAGAAAGACTGCACAGATGATTTGAGTCAACTCACAGAATCACGAGAAAAAATAAATCATGATTATCTTAAGCAACTAAAAAAAAGTAGTTATATAGCAGTATATAACTGAGATAGTCTTATTAGTTCTTCAAGAGCTAAACTTTATAATAAATGTTCTCTGTTAAAACAACTGTTGTGTGATTTCTATCTCGTGACTGAACACTGACAGATCCAAATATAAATATTGAAGCCAATAAAATAATTTTTTCAAAATAAGATATGTTTTGCCAGTGTTTTCCACATGCTCAATGAGTTAATTCATTTTAAAATAACTTAATTCCAAGCAATCAAGAAAATACTATAAAAACTTGATTATCAGAAAAAAATAAAAAATTCATTAAACAAGATAATGATATGAAGGCCTAATAGATACTTTTGAAGAGAAAAAATTTTATTAAAAGAAATATTTAATATTTAACTATGCAACTACTAGTTGTCCACTTAATTCGTTTATATGGGTCACTGATAATAATATTAAATAAAATCGGATTCTTTTTTTTATATAATGTCTTCATATGAAGATAAGGAAGTGAATATTATTTTATTGATTAAAGTAAATATTATAGGTTACTAATAGCATTTGTGGTTCTAAGGTAAAATATTAACTATGTCAATGTGAGATGCTATGAACAGTTAGTAATTATGGTAGTGAAATAGGTATAAGGTAATGGATAAATTATAACTTTAATGAGTCTTAAATAAAGTGTGAAATTTGTGTGTATGTGAAGAGATCAATGAGAAATTACATTGGAAAATCTGTAATTGTAGGAAGCCATAAGCCTGGGACATTTAAATTTCAAAGCATTTCAACAGAGGGGATTAAAATATTAAAGAATATTGTCTTCCACAGATAGACCTTAGCAGGATTTAGCATAATTTCAGTGGGATTGGGTACTACAAAACTATCTATCTATACTAATAAAAGAGTAATATGCTAATTAGAGCAGATGTCTTCCAGACAACCTTCAGGACAAACCCGCAGTGGCTGTGAGGGGTGAGGCATGGATGCGAAGGGCCCACGCTCAGGTCAGCAGTGGCAGCAGCAGTGGGTTATGGGGGTGGTGCCTTCCCCTGATCTGCCAGGTCGCCTCCTGCAGAGGGAGGCCAGACTGCAGCTTAGGCTGGGGGCCAAGGCAGAGGCAGTTAGGGGCAATCAGGCCGGCAGGGGGGAAAGGTAGGGGTGATCAGGCCGGCAGGGGGGAAAAGTAGGGGTGATCAGGTCGGCAGGGGGGCAAGGTAGGGGTGATCAGGCTGGCAGGGGGGAAAGGTAGGGGTGATCAGGACGGCAGGGAGGAAAGGTAGGGGTGATCAGGCTGGCAGGCAGAGGCAGTTAGGGGTGATCAGGCAGGCAGGCAGAGGGGTTAGGGGTGACCAGGCAAGCAGGCACGTGAGCGGTTAGGAGCCAGCGGTCCCGGATTGCGAGGGGGATGTCCAAGGGGTCCTAGATTGGAGAGGGTGCAGGCAGGGCTAAGCTTCCCCCCCCGCCCCCGTGCATTATTTTCAGGCACTGGGCCTCTAGTCTATATATATGAAGAGCCAGGGTCCATCACATCAAAAACAACCGAAGGCTTGACCAACTGGAAGTCAGCCCTGACTGCCTCCACTGCAGGTGCCGCAATCCAGTACTGACTGCTGAGGGGGCTACGGATCAGGCCCAGAGAGAGGCCAGGAGAGAGAAGCAGGGTCTGATCTGTAGCCTCCGTGGCAGCTGTTGATCAGCCCTTGCCTCTCTCTTTCTCCTCCAGGCCTGGCCAGCAGCCACACCTCTCTTTCTCTCAGGCCTCCACCAGGGCTGCTGATCAGCCCTGCCTCTCTGATCAGGCCTGTTGATAGGCCCGGAGATGCTGACTGGCATAGAAACCGACCAATCAGAACCAAATCTGGGTGAAGTGTGAGGAGTCAATGGCTGCCTAGGAGGGGGAGCTTTTGACACTGACTGGCATAGAAATCAATCAAGCAGAACCAAATCTGGGTGAAGTGCCAGGAGCCAATGGCTGCCTAGGAGGTGGAGCTTTTGACGCTGACTGGCATAGAAACCGACCAATTAGGACCAAATCTGGGTGAAGTGTGAGGAGTCAATGGCTGCCTAGGAGGGGGAGCTTTTGACGCTGACTGGCATAGAAACTGACCAAAAAGAACCAAATCTGGGTGATCTGTGAGGAGCCAATGGCTGCCTAGGAGGCAGAGCTTTTGATGCTGATTGGCCTAGAAACCGACCAATCAGAACCAAATCTGGGTGAACTGTGAAGGCAGAACCTAAGGTAGGGGATGAGGAGGGGTTTTAAGGGCAACAGCTGTTTGGTGTAAGGTGTAAGAAAGCGGTTCAATTATTTAATGACCGGTTTGGCAGTATAGTACATATGGCTAGCTATCAGTCCAGATATAGGGATTATGTATTTTTGTCTTCCAAGAGCATGTCCTCCTGCTGAAAAAGCCTTCCCACTCCCGCATTTAAACAATCCTATCCTATATAATTTATGTATACTACTAAAATGGTAATATTCTAATTAGACTGGGTCAACTGGCCATCTTCTGGACGTCTGACTTCCTTCCGGACAAAGCCATGGTGGTGGGGGCCGAGGCAGAGACAGTTAGGGGCAATCAGGCTGGCAGTGAAGGGCAGTTGGGAGCGAGATCAGGCCAGCATATGAGGGCATTTGGGGGCAACCAGGCCAGCAGGGGAGGGCAGTTGGGGACAAGATCAGGCTGGCAGGGAAGGGCAGTTGGGGGCCGAGTAGCCTCCTTGCAGTTTCTTCAGCCAGGAACATGATTTGCTTTATAGCCAGATGGAAACATTTTACACTTTAACCAAATGTCTGTGAAGCATTTTCCCATGTGGGGGAGGAGCCTGAGCCTGGGACGGGCATCATGCTGCTCCTGCTCATCCCGGCCCCACTGCGCCTGCCACTGCTGCAGCTCGGGCACGCAGGGGGAATGTCCGCGGGAGAGGCTTACACCTCCGCGGCTGCACTCTCCAGCTGTGAGCCAGGCGTCTGGCACCCATCTGTTAGCTGGTCAGCGCTCCTGCTATGGGAGCACACTGACCACCAGGGGGCAGCTCCTGTATTGAGCGTCTGCCCCCTGGTGATCAGTGCATGTCATAGCTACTGGCCAGTGGTCACCGTCCAGTCGTCTGGTCGCTTAGGCTTTTATATATATAGATGATTGAGATGTATCTAGTCTACAACAATATCCATATCTATCTTCAATGTGTTGCCATGCAACCAAAAATTACAATACCTAATTTACAACAAATTACGGATTTCAATTTCTAAATATTTGTATCTGTACCAAAAATAACACACGTGGAAAATCAAAACTTTTTAAAAGTTTAGCAACCAATAAGCCTCTT
Source organism: Plecotus auritus (assembly GCF_963455305.1). NCBI lineage: Eukaryota > Metazoa > Chordata > Mammalia > Chiroptera > Vespertilionidae > Plecotus > Plecotus auritus. The sequence continues at coordinate 20,854,673 of NC_137777.1, read as the reverse complement.
CTAAACTCTGTTATAATATTCACTTGACAATTATGTGTCACCTTATTTTCAAACATTTGACAAATATTTTTACCATATCGATATAGACACATTAAAAACTGTTTCTCATTTTATTCTTTTACCCTCTTAACTGTATTTATCTTTTTTTTTTCCTTAGAGAAGATCACTTTCTCCATCATGTATGTGTTGTAAACATTTCATTATTTTCTCCCATTTAACTACTAAGCAATTGCCATGACTCACAGTGGGTATGCAGTAATTATTTTAATAACAAGACAAATGAGGATTCAAATACTTTTTTTCCCCCCACAAACTTTGGTATTTATGTGGTTTGAAAGTTTTGAGCTAACATGATGAATTTCAGCAAGGCAAAATAAAGCACATGCATTTGTTAACTAATCCTATCTAATAAAAGAGTAATATGCAAATTAACCATCACTCTGCTACACCCACAAGCCATGCCCACCAGCCAAACACGAGTGAGTATGCAAATTAACCCAAACAAGATGGCTGCGGCCACGGAGCCACCAGGAGGCTTGGGTTTCACTGGCAATGGAGGAAGCCAAGCTTTCCACACACCCTGGAAGGCCCAGGCCTCCACTCAATGCTACAAAGTTTCAATTATAGAAGATAAATAAGTCCCAACAAAAATGGCGGCAGCCACAGAGCTGGAGAGAGCAGGAGGCTTGAGTTGCCCCTGGTGATGAAGGAAGCCAAACTTCTGCAGCCCTGGCCTGCCTTGGCCTCCACTAAAAGCTTACAAAGTTTCAACTGTAGAAGATAAATAAATCCCAGATACCAGGGCCTCGGCTTGGGTCGCCAGGGGGCGTGGCCAGCTGCAAACCACCACAGGCCCCTCGCCCAGGCCGCCCCACGCCCCAAAGGAACCCCCACCCTGATCCGGGACACCCTTCAGGGCAAACCAGCTGGCCCCCACCCATGCACCAGGCCTCTATCCTAACTAATAAAAGAGTAATATGCAGATTGACCATCACTCCAACCCACAAGATGGCTGCCCCCATGTGGACAGAAGATGGCCACCACAAGATGGCCAGCAGGGGAGGGCAGTTGGGAGGGATCAGGCCTGCAGGGGAGGGCAGTTGTGGGCAATCAGGCCAGCAGGAGAGGGCAGTTGGGAGGGACCAGGCCTGCAAGGGAGGGCAGTTGTGGGCAATCAGGCCAGCATGGGAGGACAGTTGGGAGGGACCAGGCCTGCAAGGGAGGGCAGTTGGGGGTGATCAAGCCTGCAGGGGAGGGCAGTTAGGGGTGACAAGGCTGGCAGAGGAGGAAAGTTGGGACAACCAGGCCTGCAGGGAAGGGCAGTTAAGGGTGACCAGGCCTGCAGGGGAGGGCAGTTAGGGGTGACCAGGCCTGCAGGGGAGGGCAGTTAGGGGCAAATAGGCTGGCAGGGGAGCAGTTAGGCATCAATCGGGCTGGCAGGGGAGTGGTTAGGGGGTGATCAGGCTGGCAGGTAGAAGCGGTTAGGGGCAATCAGGAAGGCAGGCAGGTGAGCAGTTGAGAGCCAGCAGTCCTGGATTGTGAGAGGGATGTCCGACTGCCCGTTTAGGCCCGATCCCAGTAGGATCGGGCCTAAACGGGAAGTCGGATATCCCTTGAGAGGTCCCAGATTGGAGAGGGTGCAGGCTGGGCTGAGGGACACCCCTCCACGCCTTGCACGAATTTCGTGTTCCGGGCCTCTAGTTGTTTTATAATTTATGGGTGGCAAGTTCAAACAATCTATTTGATGAAATAGAAAATATTTAAACTAAGATTTGTAACACTACCTTTTAAATCCCAGAATTAGTAAATTAGTTGTTACTTACTTTTTAATGCACTTTTATATTGTGTATTATTATTTGAGATATCAAGTCAAGAAATATTACCTAGTTTATTTGTTTTAAAAATGTAATGGTATTAAATCATTTTCTCTAATATGTGTGTACATTCTTAAATATACTGTTAAATTTCCATCTTGCTATTTAAATACGATTACAAATTATTTTGGTTATGTGCTGCTCCATACCAAAGCAGCCTAAGACTTAATGGCTTAAAATGGGTGCAGACAAAATACTGTCCATAGCCTGAGGCCTATTTTAAATGACCTGGTAATGTCATGAAAAAAGGGTTTCAGCCCTAACTGGTTTTGTTCAGAGGATAGAGCTTCGGCCTGCGGACTCAAGGGTCCCAGGTTCGATTCCGGTCAAGGGCATGTACCTTGGTTGCGGGCCTAAACGGGCAGTCGGATGTGCCCGATCCCCAGTAGGGGGTATGCAGGAGGCAGCTGATTGATGTTTCTCTCTCATCGATGTTTCTAACTCTCCCTCTCCCTTCCTCTCTGTAAAAAATCAATAAAATATATATATATTTTTTTTTAAAAAAGGGTTTTCACACCTTTAAAAGGTTGTAAGAACAGGGACCCTGAATCACAAATCCTAAAATATTTACTATACAGTGCCTAAATTTGTTGTCAACATCTGCCTTAAAACAACCACTGTTTCATTATATATCACAATTTGAATGGTACTCAGCTGGTTGATTTATTTATTGCTTTTTGCTTCAAGGTCTCTCATGTGGTTGCAGTCAGATAATAGCTATTCTTACAGCTGAAGCTGGTTGTTTGTAACCTTTTTTTTTTTTTTTTCCATATGGCTTTTCTCTACAGTTGGTACCTCATCAGCCAGGACATTTCCACATGGACTTCTCAATGTACCATGTGGAGAGGAAGCTACCTTAATGGCTCTTATTAATTCCTAGACTCAGAACTTCCAGAATCCCACTTCCTCTGCATTCTTTTCACCAAACTAGTCAAAATTCTAGCCTAGATTCAAACGGAAAGACGTAATCTCTGTCTCCTGATGGAGGGAATATCATTTGCATATTGCAAGGGCAGACGTTTTGAGACCATCCACCCTTTGGACATAAGTTTCTTTCCATTTGCCCAAAATACTTATTTCCTTACTAGTCACCAAAAAAGTCATCCTTTAAAGTATCAGATTGATTTCTAGAATTTCCTAATCTAAATAGGACCTGCGTAGATGAGGCTCCTTGGTGTGATTTCCCAGGTTCACTTCCTTGAATAGTGTCCCTTTTGAGTTAAAGTCCTTTGAAATAGACAAGTTTTCTGTATTCCTTTTAGCCAATATCCCAATAGGGAGCAGGGACAGAGAATCTGTAGTTGGCTCTCATGCAAATAAGGGGGAAATGACAGAAAGAGAGGAATAAGTAGTTCATAGTAATTTTAATATGCAACTGGGGATATATATCTTGTTCCTTGACTAGAGCTTCCAGTTCCATTGAAGGGGTTCCCAACAGATGTTGGCTCCACCCTCCCAGATTTTAATTTTGCCCTCTGAGTTAACCTCACTTTTGTATAAGAAATTCTTCATGTTTGCAGCTCAATAGCTTTTTAACCTGCATCCTGCTCATAATAGACTGTAAGAGCCTAGGGATACTCTTTTCATTATGAATTGTATCTGTTCCTTTCAGTCCAATGTAATAGAATTCCTTGAATAAAATTCATAGGTTTTTATGTATCAAATTATAATAAAATCCTTTAGACAAAAAAGAAAAATCCTACTCATTTCTTTCAAAAGTGGAATCTTCTGTACCCTGGACCTCCCTTGAGGCTGCCAGGATAGCGTGTACTTTAGATACTTACAAATCCTATTTTTTACCTAGAGCTTTTTTGTCTAGCCAGTGGTCGGCAAACTGCGGCTCGCGAGCCACATGCAGCTCGCGAGCTGCGGTTTGCCGCTCTGTTGACTAATGAGTTTGCCAATCACTGACTAGACTCTCGATTCCAATAATTACAGGCTGTTGTTGTTCCTTGTGATTAAGCCCCTATCCCAGTGGTCAGCAAACTCATTAGTCAACAGAGCGGCAAACCGCGGCTTGCGAGCCGCATGTGGCTTGCGAGCCGCAGTTTGCCGACCACTGGACTCTAGGCAAAAATGTCTAGAGATAAGATATTAGAATTTTCTAAGGTTCAAAAATGGAGTTTAAATTAATCTTTGATCTAAAATTTACCCCAAGGTTGGGTTTTACTGGTAGTGGCCTAGATTTGACCTTTACTCTGAGGCCACTTCCTATTTTCTTTTTTGCCTTCCAGAAAAACAGAGAATAAGACAAAGTTTTATTTTTGAAGCCAGAACAACCTCACTTTTTTATGTTTCCTCTAAATTACCCTGCCAATTTGAGCAGTTCTATTTTCAGTTCATTGGGCTTCTCCTATACATTATCATTGACATATTTTTTTTTAATCAAACAAACAGAAAAACAGTTCACTCTCTATGTTCTGCCTAGAAATCTCATTAGCCAGGTCAACAAGTCCTTTAGATTCCCTTTCAATCTTTCATGATAGCTTGGTTGACTGTTTTATTAATTATTAGATTTTATATAGCTTAAGTTCCTTTCTCTCCAGCTCAAATATTAATTTCCTCCCTTTCCTTGAAGCCTAACAGTATTCTCAAGGTGCTTCCATCTTCTACTAATTATATTGTCTCAAAATGAATGACATTGGTTTTAAGATTTTTTGCAATAGCAACACATCACTTCTTTATAACTTCAATATAGTCAATAACAACTCTAAAATTTGACAGCTTGCACAATAACCATTTTGTTATATATCATGATTATGTGTGCTGGCCAGAACTGAGCTGGGGGTTGCTTTATAAATTTAGCTTGAAATCTTTTAAGTGCGTACAGTCATTTGGTGGTCGCACCTATCTGATGGATCTAGATGTGCCTTTGTACCTCTGCATGTGACCTCTCTATATATGTTGTGTCTGAACTTCCAAGATCTCTTCAAGTGGCTCTCTCTCCAGCAGGATAACTTGGTCTTTTTACATGGCAGCTTAGGGATCTGTGGAGGAGACTATAGGCTGCTAGGCTTTCTTAATGCCAGGGCTTAAAAGCCCTCAAACCACATTTTGTCCATATTTTATTGACAAAACAGTCACAACACTATCTCAGATTTAAAAGACAGAGTATTCCACTGTTGATAGTAGGTACTGAATGCACATGCAGGGTGTGGTGAATAGATTTCACACTATATTTGGAAACTAGCTAACATATATGAAGGTGTGTATGTGGGTTGTGTGGTTCTTCATCTTTGAAACCAAAATATTTTTGAAGTGTAAAATTGTTTAATTTTTGAAAACAGGCTTATAATCTGATTTCCTGTTTTTATTTCTATTTTGAAGAATAAAACAGATGCTGGTTTACCCATCCCACCCTTGCCCCCAATTAAATGGTTATTAGAAATAAAGTGAGAAAAATTCATAAACTACAATACTTTTTGTTAGTTTGCACCACTTTCGGAGATTGCTCTTATTAATCTAATTGGAACAGTTAAATAACATTTAGAAATTTGTGACAACACTAGAGTTTATAACATGATTTGTAATGTATTCTATCCATTACAGGAGAAGAGTGTTGGGTGGATCAGTTACATAATAAGTAAGCCTTGAAAATATGAAACCCCAAAAACATGAAAACAAGCAAGAGCACTCAATATTACCAGTGATATAAACAGTAGAGTTGACATTTCTAGAAAATTTAGTGTCCCAGAATTATTAACACCTTAATATGCGCAGCCTAAGATCCTGGCCCTTCCCCTGACAATTACACAAATTTGACATTGAATATGTCCAGTACTACTAAACTTTTAACATTGTGCAAATGACACAATAGGGCTCATGTAGATAACAATTACAGCTATGCTTTCTAAACAAATCATAATTTGATTAACTGCTCAACTTAGAGAAAAATTTCTAGCAGCAAAATTTAATGTTCAGTTCCTTCAGCTTACTTATAATAATGAAAACAGAATTTTATTTCTCTTTGGAGGGTTACATTTGCATTGTTTTGTGGAAGTCTTAAAAAAGAATAGACTGTTGAAAGAGCATTTTTCTATGCCTTTTAGGGGAAAGAAGTTCTATATTCCTTTTAGTATATTTTTAGCCATGTTGATATCTCACATACAAATGTTACTCAGATAATATGGCCATAACACATATTATTACTGAGGTGTGGGTTTCAACAAAATGTAAATTATAAGTTCTCAGAATCTGAGTTTATGCCCAGAATTAGAATTTTTTTTTTACAATCGCACATGAAAATTGTACATAATTGTCAACTCCAGGTTACTGTAATAACTTCTGAAACTTGCTGAATTGAGTTGAATATTGTCTTTCAACATCTCAAATGTAATGAAAACACCTGTACAATAATTTTTTACTCAGAAAATATTCCATGTATGTTGCCATCTTTAAGGTAAGAATGTATGCATTTAGTTTAGAAATTTAGCAAAATATTTAATTTAATATAATCTCCAATTGGGTAATTACCTTGTGAAGAGCATTCATATTTTTTCAGTTCTCATTTATCAGGCTGCATATTTGTATAGGACCTAGAAGACATAGAAACTCACTCATTAGAATCCTTGCAATCTGTTAGTGTTAGTCTATGTGAAATTTATATCCCTTGCATGGAACTGATCACTGGATATATTAAATCTTTTTAGATTAGGGTAGATTCATTTTAGAACAGTATATTTAGAATATATTTTCTAAATAACTGCATTTGCTTGCATAAATAAACTGAGCTTCACAGATATATTTTCTGAATTCCAATGTGCAATAATGCAATTGCATAGCAAACCTTGGAATATCATACCAGCCAATTGGCTTCTGAGCAGCAATAGAGAAAATGGTGACTTGCACTCAAAGGAGACAGGCAGATGGTGAATAATTCTGAGAGAGACTCAAAATATGCCAAACTTTGAAAATAGTAGGAATAAGTCGCAATCACAATATGATTGGGGGAGGGGGAGGCTGTGTCTGGTATGGACTCTTACACTATAATTCAAACAACTTTCTATGTGAAAAAACCAACTTTAATCCAGATGATTTACTGAATCAGTAAAATTATGGGTAACTTAAATACCTCCTTAGTCTTGTGGAAGGTCAATATATTTTGCAATATGCTAACAAATACCCATGGCTTATGACTTCATGTTCTCTTCTAGCTTCAATTCTATTGCTATTAAATTTTCTCTCTCTCTCATTGTTAGTTTTATTTCCCTGTCCAACACTAACTCAAACATGAAATACAATTTCCTTGTTGTCTCATAAACTAATTAAGCAATATAGGTGTGTTTAGATAGCAAAAGATAATCAAGATCTATGGGTAAAATCCTTAACATTGCAATGCAAATGGCAGATAAGGTAAAGCTAAGTGTTTGACTTGTCCTAAGCTTCCCTGGTTTATATACCTCCCAAAATGCTACTACATGCCACCATGATGGATTACATTTCTCTTCTGATCATTTCATATGTACCCCCCCTTTTTTTAATGTGCTCCTAACACTCAATATACCTAAGCAATTTAGATGTGTAAAAAGGAGAAGTGCATCTTAATAAATGGGTGAAATAAGGGAACTCTCTTACCTTGGGGCAAGAGTTGTGGCAGTTGTTGAAATAAAGGTAAATTATTTAATTTATTTAAAAAATTTTTAAATACTAAAATTGAAAATATTTGTGTAAAATGTAATAAAAATGAATCATAATTTAACTATTAAGTATTTAGTATATTCCCATTGAGTTATCCTATATACTAAAGAGGTAATGTGCAAATTGACCCTCAAACCCTCACAAGATGGCTGCCTACGACCAGACCAGCAGGGGGGTTAGTGAGGGACGACCAAACTATGACTGAACAAGCAGGCTGCGTGGGGTGACCAGGCTGGCAGGGGGGTTAGTGAGGGACAACCAAATGACTGAACAGTAGCTATGTGGGGCGACCTGGCTGGCAGGGGGATTAGTGAGGGATGACCAAACAACTGAACAGCAGGCTACGTGGGGTGACCAGGCCAGCAGGGGGGCCGTGAGGGGCAACCAGGCTGGCAGGGGGGACAGTTGCGGGCAACCAGGCTGGCAGGGGGGGCAGTTAGGGGCAACCATGTAGGCAGGCAGGTAAGTGATTAGGAGCCAGTGGTCCAGGATTGTGAGAGGGATGTCTGACTGCCTGTTTAGGTCCGATCCCAAGGGGTCCCAGATTGGAGAGGGTGCAGGCTGGGCTGAGCAGACCCCCCCTGCCCATGCACGAATTTTGTGCACCGAGCCTCTAGTATGATATATATTGGTTGTATCCATCCAGAGGTAACCTCACCTAAAATTACATCTTATCTATATAATAAAAGCCTAAGCGACCATTATGGCAGAATGACCAGAATGACTGGTCATGATGATGCACACTGACCACCATGGGGCAGATGCACAATGCAGTAGCTGTCCCCTGGTGTTCAGTGTGCTCCCACAGGGGAGCGTTACTCAGCCAGAAGCTGGTCACAGCTGGTGAGTGCAGCAGCAGTGGTGGAAGCCTCCTCTGCCTCCACGGCAGCACTAAGGAGCATTCAAACTGAGTGGTAAGGAGCAGCGAGCAGGCAGGTGATAAGGAGCGAGGGGTTTCGAACTCCAAGAGGGCGCAGGTCAGGATGAGGGACCCCCTCCTTCAGTGCACAAATTTTGTGCACAGGGCCTCTAGTTTCTTTATAATGATTTTTAATTGCATAGTTGACACCATGGAAGCCAAGTCCAATATACTAATCTATAAAGATAATTTAATATATGGGATCTAAATGCAAGAAGATATGAAAACAGGCTTGGTGAAAAATACATGCTTACAGTAGATGGTCTATTATTCAGACTTATTAAATAAGTAACCAATAATTCAAGTAATTTATTATAAAATTTAAAATCAAGGAATAATTACTGATATTCTTAATAAAGTCACACTTATATAGTAAATTTCATAGACTAAAATTTTAATATCCATGTTCCCTAAATACAAATATGTTTATTATTATTGGCAAGAAATATAGCAAAAGAGTATTTGTTGTTTGATTTGTAAATGATCATCAGAAATAAAAATATGTCATATGTTGTGTATTTATAAGGAAAAGGCTTAAGAAAAAATGTCATTTTGCTGGGAAAACATCTCAGTAACTCTCAACAAACAGAGAATAGAAGTGAACTTCTTCAATTGAAAATGACATCTATAAAAAGCTACAACTAGTATCATATTCTGTGGTAAAATAATAAATACTTTCTTCCTAAAATCAGGATTATGGCAAAAAGTCCTTTCTCGCCACTTTTATTTGGTATGGTACAAGGTTCTAACCAATGCAATCAGGCAGCCAGGTAAGATCCTATCTAATAAAAGAGTAATATGCAAATTAACCACCACTCCGCTACACCCACAAGCCCCGCCCACAAGCCCCGCCCATAAGCCAATCAGGAGCGAATATGCAAATAAACCCAACCAAGATGGCTACGGCCACAGAGAGCAGGAGGGAGGCTTGGGTTTCCCCAGCAATGGAGGAAGCCAAGCTTTCCCCCTGCCCTTGCAGGCCTAGGCCTCCACTCAAGGCTACCAAGTTTCAATGATAGAAGATACATAAACCCAAACAGAAATGGTGGCAGCCACAGAGCTGGAAAGAGCAGGAGGCTAGGGTTGCCCCCGGTGATGGAGGAAGCCAAGCTTCTGCAGCCCTGGCTGGCCCAGGCCTCCACTTAAGGCTACAAAGTTTCAATTATAGAAGATACATAAATCCCAATAGAAATGGCTGCCACCACGGAGCAAGCAGAAGGCTTGGCTCCACTCCAGGCTACAAAGTTTCAGTTGTAGAAGATAAATAAACCCCAGATACCAGGGCCTCCACTTGGGTCGCCAGGGTGTGTGACCGGCCTGCAAACCACCACAGGCCCCTCACCCAGGCCGCCCCACGCCCCAAGGGAACCTCCACCCTGATCCAGGACACCCTTCAGGGCAAACCAGCTGGTCCCCACCCGTGCACCAGGCCTCTATCCTATATAATAAAAGAGTAATATGCAGATTGACCATCACTCCAACACACAAGATGGCTGCCCCCATGTGGTCAAAGATCCTGCCCCCATGTGGACACAAGATGGCCACCACAAGATGGCCAGCAAGGGAGGGCAGTTAGGAGGGACCAGGTCTCCAAGGGAGGGCCGTTGTGGGCGATCAGGCCAGCAGGGGAGGGCAGTTAGGGGTGACCAAGCCGGCAGAGGAGGGAAGTTGGGGCGACCAGGCCTGCAGGGAAGGGCAGTTAGGGGTGACCAAGCCGGCAGAGGAGGGAAGTTGGGGGCAACCAGGCCTGCAGGGAAAGGCAGTTGGGAGGGACCCAGGTCTGCAGGGGAGAGCAGTTGGGGGGGAACAGGCCTGCAGGGGAGGGCAGTTAGGGGTGACCAGGCCTGCAGGTCCCCTGTCAAGCCTTGTCAGGAGGGCAGTTAGGGGTGACCAGGCCTGTAGGGGAGGGCAGTTAGGGGCAAACAGGCTGACAGGGGAGCAGTTAGGCATCAATCAGGCTGGCAGGGGAGTGGTTAGGGGGTCATCAGGCTGGCAGGCAGAAGCGGTTAGGGGCAATCAGGAAGGCAGGCAGGCAAACGAACAGTTGGGAGCCAGCAGTCCTGGATTGTGAGAGGGATGTCCGACTGCCCGTTTAGGCCCGATCCCAACTAAACCGGCAGTTGGACATCCCTCGAGGGCTCCCAGATTGGAGAGGGTGCAGGCTGGGCTGAGGGACACCCCCCTTTCCCGTGCACAAATTTCGTGCACCGGGCCTCTAGATAAGATATAAAAGGCATCTGGTTTTAAAACTGTGTACATACAATATGAACATGGACAAAGAAAGTCTTAAGAATTACCCACAGAGAGAAAAAAAAGCCATGAATAATAATGAGCTCAACAAGAACTCAGAAAAAAGATCAATATATAGAAATCAAATGTACCCCTATGTGCTAATAAGAAATGATCCAAAAAATAAAGAAATCATATATCTGTAATACTTTCAACAATAAAGATACGCTTTAAAAAAAGAAAGCATATTCACATAGTCAAAAAGAATAAAATACTTATAAACACACTGGGCAGAAGAAGTGCATAAAACTACACACCAAACTACAAAGTTTTCGTGAGGGGGAAGTAAAGATCCAATTAATGAAGACACGACTGTATGTTTATGTATTCAGGAGCTCACTTTGATGGCAATTCCTGATCTGTAGATTTTACGCCGTTTCTATCAAAATGTTTAGTATTCCCAAAAGTTACAAGGTATTTCTAAAAAATATATATATATATATATAAAGATATAATTTTTTTTAAAAGTCTTAAAGAGGAAACTTACACTTCCAGATTTCAAAAGTAGTATAACTTCAAGGGCTCATCACTCAAAACAATCAAAGAAAAAAAAATCGATAGAAAAAATGAGCAAAGAGTGTCAAAATCAAGTTGTGGGAACTCTGGAAAACAGTGGGAGCTATACAGGAACCAGGTGCTTGCTAAGTCAAGGAAAAGCCACCTTAGAAATGATATCCAGGTGCTTGCTAAATCCAGGAAAAGCCACCTTAGAAATGATATCCAGGTGCTTGCTAAATCAAGGAAAAGCCACCTTAGAAATGATAAGAAGGTTTTGCAGTGATTTTACTTGTCCCGCCTCACCTCCCCACCGGCCATCTTGACAGCCTCAGTTCCCAGCATGCAACCCTGGCTCTGGGAGCAGAGCAAACCTTCTCACAAATCTGTCTGCTTTACCCTGTCTGGCGGCTGCCTGGGGAGCCCGAGGAAGCCGAGGAGCCCCAGGAATTCAGCAGGTACTTCGCTTTGTTCCAACCAGACTGGACCCTCTTAGGAAGGACAAGGCCCAATGCAGAGGGCATTCCTGGGAAACACGAAAAACACATGGAAAAAAAACCACCCCTCTGCCACCTGGGACAAATGATTCCCGTTGATGCTAAAAAATAAAGAAAGTGTGAGGAATTCTGGAAGGAAAAGCGGAGGAAAGAGAATCTTCGAAGGAAATAGGGAATCGAAAAGCTCCCGCATTAATTGAGACACAAATAACGCGAGATTGAAAAGTCACACGCTGCATTCCCAGAGCAGCGCGCATGCGCAAAGAACACCAGACCTTGGCCACGGGAAGCTCCCACCAGGGGCTGCTCTTCAGGCTCCATAAGCCAGAGAGGAAGTCTGACAGGGAGGAGGCCTAGGCAGCTGACTAAGCAGTCCGCGGAGTAACCTACCAAGGAGCCAATCCGCAAAGAGCGGGAGGTAAGTGTTTTGTTTTTCCTATTTTTTTTTTTTTTTTTTTTTGCCCCAGGCACTTAACAAAACATCGGCTAACATGGCAACTTACACGGGTTGCAGAGCTTCCTTTAGTTCCGGGCACCACTCAAAAGTAGCGGTACGTGGACCAGAGTGGCACACCTGGATGAGGAATATGTTGCCTCCAAAATTCTAAGAGGCCCGCTAAACTGTGTGCCTCTATTTTTCGTGGGAGGAGGGGTCAGATACAGCAATGTTTCTATCACCTTAGAAGGAAGAGCTTGGCAGGCCCACGCCGCTGGACCCCTAAACATTTCTCACAAGTCACCGTTCCTGAGTGTTTGTGGTACATTTCCCCCCACCTCCCAGCACGCAGATGATGTATCAATCTGTCTAGACTAGCTATTTCCTGACCATTAGGTTAAATCAGCATAATATCAATGTAATGGACCAGTGTGCTGACTTGTGGAAGGGAAAGAGAATCACGATGCTGACTCAATTATGATTTAGGTCTGGAGCGTTGATGTACCTCTGAGATATTTTGCTCTCTTCACCAGAAAGCGAACTGCTCTGTTGGCCTTGACTAACAGGTGCAGAGCAAAAAGCATACCAGGTTCTAGGGATTAAGGAAGGAAGCCACACCAACATCAGCAATTTAGAGACACCACCTAATTAAGTTTATAATAATCTACAGCCATTCTCCCAGATCCATTTGTTTTCTGAGTATGCCAAATAAGTGTCTTCAATCAAGGTATGTGGAAATCACCACCTCTGCATCTTTCAAGTCCTGGTACCGATTTCCGCAATCCCTCCAGGAAGGCTTTATTGCTTTCAGTATTGCTAATTTTTGCTCAGTCCCATATTTTTTGTCCTTAAAATATTATTTTACAGTCTTTTAGAAATTATTATAGGCTCCCTTTTATACTGAATATAATTTTACTTTATAAACTGAACGAATGACTGAAGACTTTTAAATTAACATCTTTTTTGGTCTATGGTACCCATAATTTTGAGAGATTGAAAGTGGCAGAAGTATAATGGGTAATAACACATCAACCAAAAGATCCATGGCTGCTATGAATATTTAGCACTAAAGGCTAGAATAGGATTTTTTTTCCCCAGGAATATGGTCAGCTACAAAGTTCTTAATGAAAAAGATTTTACTTTTTACAAGTGAGCAAACATAATATTAATAAGAATAGATCAGGTAAAACAGAGTTATCTTCTGCAATAATTTGACACCTAGGTAATGCCTAGCTAGAAAAAATGTGTAAATTTTAATAAAGTAAGATGCCAATATCACAATCTGCTAGTGTAAAAATTACTGGTAAAACTTGTATGTTGAATGTATAACATGTACCTGAAGTTATATAAATAATAACTTTAAGGGTAAGTTGATTTAAAATATTATAAAAGAATAATAGGGAGTCATACCTGTTATCTTTAAAACTATATTTTTGTACTTATTTTGAGTTCTAAAATTAACAGTGTAATTTTAGCATAATAACATTTTAAACACTAAATTTTCAAGGGATAAAAAAATAAAACTATGTTGGTGGAGAGAAAATGGCACCAAGTGTTAGACCTGTGGAATGAGACTGGACCTTGCAAGGTTCAGCAACCTTGGTACTTGAGTTCTGGCTCAGAAATAATTCAGATCCAAGACTCAAATGATAGGAGAAAATTTATTTAGAAAGTCACAAAGGAATAAAAAGTGAGCCGTGTAAGGAAATGTGCTCATAAAACAAGTTACGGAGGCAAAAGAAAGGTCCTTGGAGCTTAGGAGAGAGAAAGATAAAGGTAACACACCTGGGGGTGAAGAAAAGGGGAATGGGAAAGGTGTTAGCCTGCTCACAATAGGGAGAGGGAGCTGGATTCTCTCTCCCAAGGGCCTTGAAGGGTGGGGATTTTAGGGGAGGTCCCAGGGGAGGATCTCAATAGAATATTCATCAACTTGCCAGGTGTGTCCTTTCAGGGTTCTGGTTTCCACCAATTGGTTGATGTCAGAGCAGGGGGTTATTAGTCAATGCAGCTGGTCCTGATGTCAGCCCGGGCAGCACTTCCTCTGGTTTTTCAGCTTTTCTAAGACTTGAGCTGAAACACAACTGAGTCCTAGATGTTATCGCATAGGAGTTTCATGTGGCCACTCTTTGGCCCCTTGTTCCTCCTGCAAGGGGGTGTATCACATGACTGGAGGAAAGATCAAAGGAGGGTCAGAATCACATGACCAGCTTTGTGAAAGTTCAGGGGGTCTAAATTGCATTACCATTGATATGGTCAGAGAAAAGGTTACCCTTGAGGGGGGGCAAGGTACTTGTTTTCCCAGTTTTTCCCTTTGCTAGGCACCCAGGGCTTTCCACCCTGGTAATCTTCTGTACCTGGCCCTTCATCCTTGCTCAGTTCATGTCTGCCTAACTGCCTACCACAACTACAGAAAAGCTTAATATGAAAACAGAACAGGCTTCTTCTGAAGTGTGTATATGTGTGTGTGTGTGTGTGTGTGTGTGTGTGTGTGTGTGTGTGTATATATATATATATATATATATATATATATATGGCTAATATGCTAAGTATCCGTCTGGGTAATGACATCATGTAGCAACGCCTGACTTCCTCTCCCTAGTGACTAGCCTCCTTGGAATTTCTTCAGCCCAGGAACACGACTTGCTTTATAGCCAGGTGGAAACATTTTACACTATAACCAAATGTCTATAAAGTGTTTTCCCATGCCTTATCTCATTTGAGCCTCACAGAAGTCCTGGAGTAGGTAGATAGGAGACTCAGTGGAATCTTGTTTTCTTTTCCTTAGCCAGAAAATGGAGATTTAGAAAGTTTAGAAACTTGACCCAACTGAAAAGAAGTATGAAACAGTGGACCTTGAAAATTACCAGGTTTTCTCACTGCGCAGAATATAGTCAAACACTGCTGCAGTTAAATATTTTACCCTTTGTTCTCCTTGCTTTATTTACAATAGTAATTTGCTTAATGTTGATATTTACTGCTGTGTGGCTGACAATTACCTGAAAGAGAAGTTGGGGTGCTTCACTGGGCTGGAAAAGTTTAGCTAAATCAAAAAGCAGGCTAAGTTGACTTGCACATGCGTGATACATATAAAGCTCTCACTGGCGCCAATTGCATGTGTGTGTTTCGATCTGTCATTGTTGATCGTGAATTTGGTTGACACTTCTATTATAGAGAAAGGGCGAATAGTGATATTAAAACATTTCTTCTAATTAATTTCCTTTCACTGTGCACGAATTTATGCACTGGGCCACTGGTTGACGAATAATCTTATGAAAACAAGGAGTTTATACTAAATTTTATAGCATAATCCACTGTAGGACCAAGAACTACCACATGATAGTTAATTAATAATGATTTGCAAAATGTCTGAATTAAGATGTAAATCAGTGAGAATTATTTCCAAATTGGATTTGGATTTAGTGATACTAATTTTAGAAGCCCATATTCATGCATGCTTTAATTATGTTATTTAAAATGTACTTATTAATCACAAAAATGTGGGCTCTGTAGCTGTGTCTGTTTTATATGGCTGCTGTAACAATTTGCCAAAAACTCAGTGGCTTAATTTTACAGGTATGAAATTAGGCTATCAGGAGAGGTACATTTCCTTTAGAGGCTCTAGGAGAGAATCTCTTTGTTGTGTCTTCAAGCTTCTAGTGGGTGCCAGGAATTTTTGGCTTGTGGCTATATCACTTGTCTGCCTTGCATCTTCACCTCTCTTTGTTTCTCTCCATTTAAATTCTCTGAGCACACTTGTGATGGCATTTAGAGCTTAGCCTGATAATCCTGGAAATGCTCCTCATGCTAAGATCCTTAAGACAATCATACTGTAAAAATAATTTTTCCAAATAAGGTCACATTTACAGGTTCTAATACAGTAGGTAAAATATAATTGTTAGGGTCGCTGAAGGAGGAACACACGAGGCCAAAAGTGGCAAAGAATTATGAATTTATTAGGTCATCTGGAAACCCAAATGGGATGAGCCCCAAAATGGTGCCAGCACCCAAAGACAGGGAGTCAGAGGTTTTTACAGGACTCTAGGTGGGCTTTTTCTGGGCAGAGAATTCTCTGTGCATGTCTGGGTTCTTGGAAACTCTGGAGGGGAGAGATAATGGTCTTAGTAAGTGGGATGTGGTCTAAGCAAGTGGAATGTCCATTATGAAATGGCCTAAAGGTCAGTTCTTGGGGAGGGGGGTATGGATTCAATTATTTGATCAGACCTAAAAATAATAAGCAATTACAAAAATAGATATGTGAAAAAATTTTGTGACGTCACAAAGGGATAATGAAAATATAGAATGACTTACGATTTTGCATGAGTAGATGACAGATCATGGTTTTAAAAAACAGAATTGGGTTGAGATCCCAGTTTGTATTGTCAATGAAATTTTAGACATGTTGCATAATCCTTCTGAATCTTTGTTTCTGAATTGAAATAATCTATGTTAAAATGAGCAGCACATGAATGAATAATGGTGGCATTCTCTAATACATGGAACAATGGAAGTGGGTTAGTTTTAGGAGAAAAGATTAAGTTCAATTTGCATATGTTGAATTAAGATTCATTTATGACATTCAAAAGGGTATTTTAGGTATGCAGTTAGATATTTTGGTCAGGAGATGGAACTATCAATGTGTGGGCCTTCTGAGTACAGGTGTTAATTTAAATCATAGGCATTTTGGTATTCTATATTAAGATGAGACAGTGAAAGTGAAGTGGCATTACGACCAACCTTGAAGATCAGTTAATGGTTGGATAACAGAGTATGAATTTACAATGGAAAGAATAGAAAAACAAGGTAAGTTGAGCCTTAGAGGAGACATGAGACATGTTTTAAAGAAGTGGCAAGGATTACTCAATGATGCTGAAAGGTCAAGTAAGATTAGTACTTAAAATATCCATTGGATTTAGAAATACGTGTGTCATTGCTATGATCACCCCAAGCTATATGTGTGGAGGAAGGATGGGGATATCAAACCAAAGTGTTTGAGTACTAAGTGGGAGATGAAGAAATAAGGACTGGGAATGCAAACTCTCTGAAGTAGTTTTTTAGGGGGCCAGAAAGGCTGTAGTTAAAGGGACATGTGAATTTGTTTTGTATTTTATTGTTTCATTTTTTTAAATAAATTTAAAGACTTAAATGTGAAAAATATAAATTTCACATGAGGTCTCAAATTGAGAGACAGTGGCTTGGGAAATTGACAGTTCCTGAGAGGGAGGAAAAGTAAGGAAGCTTCAGGACAGGAGGTTATTTTGTCCTTCAATAGGATCATAGTCTCTTTATTGAAACTGAATGGTAGTGTATTTTTGTAGGTTTGCCACTTAGAATACCTAGGGTTTCTATCTGACAGTGTCTTTTGTTGATTGATTTTTAATGTTATCTGCTTAAAATATACCCAGGGGTTGGAAAGATTAAGGACATAAGTGATAAAAAGTGAGGACAATAGAAAACGTGTGTAGTAATATTTTTAAATAATACAAATTAATATAAGATTTAAAATATTCTTGAGGGTCAGTGGTGTAAGTAGACTTCTGAGTATGGTATAACTTTTGCATTAGTGCTTACTGTTCTAATACATATGGTAACATACGGATGTCTAGATTTATGTGAGGTAGGTTCATCTAGACAGGTGGGGAAAAGTTTTTGGAAGAGTATTATTAAGATGATTGTATATCAATTCTATACCAACATAAAGAAAAATGAAGAAAGATGAGTTCTGAGGTGACTTCTGACAGGATGAGGAATGAGGAAAGAGAAGTCAGAAGATTAACAAGTAATATGCACATACCTAAAGAACACCTAGAAACATATAAAATATTTCCTATAGAGTTGCATTATGGATGGACTGAAATGGCAAAAACCTGACTCTGTATTCCTTTGGAAGCATGTTAGGAGCTTTATGATTTACAACCTGTAAAGCATTCAAACGAGCTAGATTCAGAAAATTCTAGTAGGTGAAGTCTTATTCAGAATACAGTGCAATGTAACCCAGAGGAAGATAAAAATGTAGTACAGATATTTCCAAAAGAAATTTGTCTAATAAATAAAATTCACATGTATGTAGGTCCAGATTGCCAAGCTTATTCAGTTGCTTTGTTTAATGCTATTAATATATTAACTAACTGGCTTATTAATGTTACTAATTTTTCAATATTTAAAATTAAATGAAACTTTAAAAATATTTTGGGTGAAAACAGCATTACAAAATTGTCATCTGTCAGTGGAAGAAACTTGTTGAGACATATACTACTCTGGTGTTAAAGGTCAACTCCAAATCCCAGTTCACCTGGCTGTGGTTTGGAAATACAACTCTGTACCAGTGAAAACCTGAGAGATCCATGCACCAGAGGGAACTGCTTTTCTAGGAGTGAAATCAAGGAGTTATGATAGTACAGAAATACATTGTATTATTCTTTATTTAAAATCAATAATTTCCTGATAGATATTTTCTTTCTAGGAAAATATGACCTGTGGAATATTTTCACTTATCTATTATGTATCAGCAGTTTTAATGAAACAGTAGCCATAATACATACCATATATTTTTAGTGTATTAAATGTTTCTTCTTTTATTTTATAAAATTCATACAACAGCAGTTTTAAACATACTCTGATTATAAACTCAAGAAATGTTGAAAATTAAAATATGCATTTATAGTGAATTTTGGATTTAAGAGAAATTTCTATGCCCAGTTCATGTTTAAGAAATTTATTTGAATTTGAAAGGCAGTTGTTTTGAAGTCGAGGAAAGATAGCAGGTTCGAGTATGTTTGTTATTACACATACTTTAAAATGGTTATAGAATATGAATGTTTAAATCACCCATTTGCAACTTGTGAATGATTATATATGAAAGAATAAAATTAGAAAAAAGACAAATTTATTAATTACTTATTTGATGGCACATGATAACAGGTCTTTCTGGAGAAATAATATAGTATGAAATTTTATCACATAAGTATTATAGGAAATTTGTTTTAAAATTGGCCAAGAAGAAATTTGATTGTAATCTGTGAGAAAGATTTTTGTTTTTAAAGATTCAGCTTGGACAGTCTTATGTGAATCTCACAGATGGCACATGGCCCTTAAGAACTCAAATCACTGGCTTTGTCTGTTCTCTATAACCAGCATGTCAACTTCCATTTCTAAATCTCAAAATCCCTGATGAATCTGTATTCTGTCTGATTCCCAATATCTCAGTCTCACTCAAAGATGAAACAGAATGTTTTACACAATTTTGGCCCATTGAATTTTTGAAGCTGGGAGGGATCAGTAAAACTTTCTTATTTATAAGCCTACTAGAGGCCTGGTGCATGAAATTGATGCCCAGCCTGCACCCTCTCCAATCCGGGACCCCTCGGACATGACTCTCGCAATCAGGGATCGCTGGCTCCTAACCACTTGCCTACCTACTGGCTTAATCACTGCCTAACCACTCCCCTGCCAGCCTGATGGCCCCCAACTGCCCTCCCCTGCCTGCCTCATGGCCCCAACCGCCCTCGCCTGCCTGCCTCATGACCCCCAACCGCCCTGCCCTGCTGGCCTCATGGCTCCCAACTGCCCTTCCCTGCTGGCCTGATCGCCCCTAACCACCTCTGCCTCGGCCCCCACCACCGTGGCTTTGTCCCTAAGGAAGTCGGATGGTAGGAAGATGTCTGGTCTCCCGTTCTAATTAGCATATTACCCTTTTATTAGTATAGATAGATGGGAAATAAGTTCAGAGGTTTTAAATTGCTAAATTATTCCAATGTCAAATAAATTAGGATGAATTTAACCATTAGTTTCTACTTATCTATTTACATTTTCTTTCTTTTTTCCCTTTGCAAGAGCTAAGAAAAGAAGAGAAGGTCGTCAGGTGAACAGTGCTATGTATTTTTAAATGCCACCACACCCGTCCTACATCTTTTCCTGTTCACTGGCCTCTCTGTGTTACTAATAGTAGGATTCAGCATCAAAAGTGAGGCCAAAAAAAAAATAGGCTGTATGTAGAACTAGAGCTTTACCTCTGTCTCAGGAAAGACACTTCAGCAAAACCAATACATCAGCTATCGTGCTTTTAAATGTCTCTAGCAAGGAAACCATTAAGTGAAGTTATCTGGGATAACAAAAAATAATAGAAGCAACATCCTTGGTTTTGAAAAATGTATGTTTTATCTAGAAAAATAAAAGTGAAACAACTAAAATGTGAATAGATGAAGATATGTGGTTATGTGTGTATGTGTGTGTGTGGTGTAAAAAGTGCTGGAGGAATGGCGTAGAAATTTTAAAATGATATAGAAACAAGGTTGCATGACATGTACTTACCAAATATTGGGCAATTTGAATATCAGCCTATGTAATAATAGTGGCATATTATAATCTGAGTAAATAAGCTTAATGAGTCTGTACTAACATTAAAAATAAATATGTGACTGTGGGAAAATAAAGTTTTTCCTTATTGAAGAATTCCAACTAGTAAAATAACAATAACAGGTGGAATTAGAGAACCACCATTTGGCAATTATAGTTGTTCCAATTGACAAGGCAAAAATCATCAATGGTTGCTAATAGTTTTGTTGGATGAAAGTACAATGAATAATAGGATTTTACCTAGTTTCAAAGCATCTTCTCACAATGCATTAATTCACTTCAGACATGACATTTGTAACTTACTCTGGAGAAACCTGGCAGATTCCACCTTAAACATGTGGCCAAATGAACATCACCAGTGATGGAAGAAATAAAAATCCTGTAGCACCTGATACAATATAATGAAAAACACAGTTCTGAAAATTATAATGAAAAGAACATACTTCTGTGGTATTCCTGCCAAAAATTTATTACGAATGTAAGCAGAGGGAGGGTGTAGTAGGGCCATCAGAAAACTCTGAAATAACATACTCCATAAAGCTTGAAGTCTTCAAAATATTAAGGTTGTGAAAGATATGAAAATACTGCAAAATGGTTCCAAATTGAAGGTGACTAAGGACACGGACAAATATAAATATTAGATGTGATTCTGGATGGGTGCTTTTGCTATAAATATTATTATTGGGTAGGAGGTAACATTTGAGTGAGTTTATAGATTAGATGGCAGTATGGTTGCCAATATGAATTTTCCGATTTTTATGTTTAAACCATATATATTTTTGAGAATTTCTTTTTTACAGCAGTTTTAGGTTCACAGCAAAATTGAGAAGATACAGAGATATCTCATATATCCGCTTGCCCTACACATGTATTACCATCGCCATTGAAAACATTCCCCAACATTGATACTTTTATTACAATTAATAAACCTACATTGAAACTTCATAATAAACCAAAATTCGTATTTTCCATTACAGTTCACTCTTGCTGTGGTACAATCTATGGGTTTTGCCAAAGGTATAATGACATGTACCTATCATTATAGCATCATACAGTGTATTTTAACCATCCTAAAATTCCTCCATATGTGTTTATCCCTTTATCATCACTAAATCATGGCAATATGGATTTTCTTACTACCTCCATAGTTATGCCCTTTCTAGAATGTCATATAGTTCTGGAATCATTCTACTGCCAGAGGAGTACACAAGTGGGAACCCTCTGTTGTTCGTGAAACTGGAGTTCTTGGTTTGATGCTGAAATAACAATATTCAGAAGCCTTCACGGAGTATGAGAGGTAGAAGATTTTACTGGCATGGAGTTAAATCCCTCAGTTTCCAATGTCCCATTTCCCCCAAGCCAGTCCTGAAAGAGGGGTAGCTGGGAGTTCAGCCAAGCCAGTGTCCAGAGCTCCGGTTTCATGTTGCAGCTGGGTGTGGTTCAGCCTTCAAGCTAATTAAAGTCCATTATTCCATTATGTGGAGTGCAACAGGGCCCTGAACCTTGGAGTTCAAAGAGGGCTGAGAGAGAGAGAGAGAGAGAGAGAGAGAGAGAGAGAGAGAGAGAGAGGGAGGGAGGGAGGGAGGGAGGGAGTCCCTCTCTCTCTCTCTCTCTCTCTCTCTCAAGTTTGCAATTGCCACATCCATCCTGGCCACTAATTTGTTCCCAGGTATGACTGATAGCTAGGCACCTTCCTCCATCTCTCAGGACTTACTGGGCATGCTTCTAAACTGCCTTTGGCTAATCTCTTCACCTATCAATCAGTGGGGAACAGACTTGGAGAATGTTAAATGCAGCTTCTTGGCAAAGCTGTATAAATGTCATGCCTATATCTAGTTTCCCTTTCCTCTTTTCCTATTAAATAATAACCAGGCTATTACAACTGCATTATTACAATATTCAGCTTTTTCAGATTGGCTTCTTTCACTTGGTGATATGCATTTAAGGTTCCTGCATGTCTCCTCATGGCTTCATAGTTTCTTTCTTTCTAGCTAGAATAATTTAAATTTCTGGAAAAAAACACATTTTATTTATCTTTTCATCTACTGAAGGACATCTTGGTTGCTTCCAAACTTTGGCATTTGTGAATAAAGCTGCTAGAAATATCACTGCAGATTTTTGTGTGGATATGTTTTAAACACCTTTGGGTAAATACTAATAAGTGTAAAAGCTGGATTCTGTGCTAAAAGTACGTTTAGTTTTGTTAAGAAATTTCCAAACTGTCCTTTAAAGTGACTGTACTATTTTGCATACCCACCAGCAATGAGTGAGAATTCCTATTGCTATACATCTTGCCATCATTTGATGTTCTCAGTGTTCTAGATTTTATCCATTCTAATAGGTGTGTCATGATATCTCATTGTTGTTTTAATTTGCATTTTTCCTGATGACAAATGATGTAGAAAATTGTTTTATATTCTTATTTGCCATCTGTATATTTTCTTTTGTGAGGTGTCTGTTAAGGTTTTAGGTCAATTTTTAAAATGTTTATTTTTTTTATTACTGAGTTTTAAGAGTTTTTTGTATATTTGGGATAATAGTCCTTTATCAGTCTTGTCTTTTGCACATATTTTCTCCCAGTCTGTGGTTTTTCTTATTATTATCTTTTTAAAAAATTATTTGGGTGGCCCTGACTGGTTTTGCTCAGTAGATAGAGCGTTTGCCTGCAAACTGAAGGGTCCCAGGTTTGATTCCGGTCAAGGGCACATGTCTGGGTTGTGGGCTTGATCCCCAGTAGGGGATGTGCAGGAGGCAGCCAAGCCAATCAATGATTCTCTCTCATCATTGATGTTTCCATCTCTCTTTCCCTTTCCCTTCCTCTCTGAAATCAATAAAGATATATTTTTAAAAAATGATTTGGGTGACATTGGTTAATACAATTTTATAGGTTTCAGTGTACAATTCTATACTACATCTTTTGTATATTGCATTGTGTGCCCCACCACTCAAAGTCAAATCTTCTTCTGTCACCATATATTTGACCTCCTTTACCTTCTACTACCTCTCCAGCCCCTTTTCCTCTGGTAACCACCATACTATTGTATTATGGTTTTATTTTTTATTCTTGTTTGTTCATTTGTTGCTTTCAGTTTTATGTACCACATATGAGTGAAATCATATGGTTCTTGACTTACTTCACTTAGCATGATATTCTCAAGATCCATCCATAAGAAAAGTTGAAATATTGCCATTTGTGATAACATGGATGGGTCTTCTCATTCTCTTGACAGTCTTTCACAGGGAATAAATTTTAGTATAGCAAATATAGCCTATTACATAGATGTTCTCATGATAAAGAATAGTTCTCAAGGAAGAGGACCTGACGGTCACAGGTAGCTCATACACACTTCATGTGGTAATTGGAGTGACCATCTGTGTTAACTTATTGACTCTATACAAGTGGGGTGGCAGGGGATGCTTATGTCTTTACTAGAGGCCCAGTGCACACATTCATGCACAGGTGGGATCCGGCCAGCCCGCCCTGATTGGGCTGATCAGATTGGGTCAGGCCGGGGAAGGGACTACTGGTGGTTGGAGGGCCGGACTCCTGGTTGAGAGGACAATTTGCATATTAGCCTTTTATTATATAGGATGAGAGCCAGTGATTTTGCAACTTGGAGCAAGGTGCCCATTGCAAAGGGTGTAATCTACCTTGATGTTTACATTTCAAAGGGATAGCTCTTAGGATCTTGAAAAAGATATTTGTGGTTCACAAAGCTCATAAAAGGCCTATTTTGTTTTCTAATAATTTATGTGCATTTCAAAGACAGGAAAATTACTTACAATTTTTAAGTTTTCTTATATAAATGCTCTAAGTAAATGGAAAGGAATATCTTCCCTAGTATTAACCAATGTCACTCCAATAAATTTAATTATAAAAAGATAATTAGGCCTCTTACTTTTAATTTATATTTGTCCTCACAGTTAATGGTTGGCACAATGTAACAGTAAAGTTCTAATCTAATCCAATCCATACCATTTCTGGGAAATGGTAATTCCACTGTGTGATTGAATTCTCCATATCTCTGAAACTCAAAATCCCTGAGTATAAATATATTATCTTTTAATAGTCATACTCTTAGAAATTCTACCTCCAACTAATTCATGTTTTCTATTAATTATAGCTATGGAGGCTTAATTTTCTTCCATCCTCAAATATATTTTTGATTATTCTGTCTCTTATTTTAGAATTTTGTCTTGTACATGACAAATAAGGCTGAGATTTCTAATTATCTATATGTAATGTTTCTAAAGCTCTTAACTAACCTACTTGTTCCTCTAAATTTATCCAAGCTATGTGAATTGTTGAAATCTCATAAATCTCCCTTGATCCTGTAGAACTTGACTGGGATTATTTTTTTTATAAACTAAAGCATTTCATGATTATTCATTCCCTGAAAACATTTACATTAGTGTTATTATGAAGTGTTTCAATCAAAGTCAAGGGAAACAACTATTATCTTTTGATTGAACTATTGAAAGCAGTAGTGAATAAAACAAATATACAAATTAAGGGAAAATGACAAAAGTGAACCTGTCAAACGTTTTTAATGTTTTAAGGTTCATCTTCTTTTACTTAAAAACTAAAAGTGACTTTTTGAGAAACTGGCAAATATATGTGGACATATTTAATAGTGTGAGACATAGAAAGATTTTAAATCGGAACTCTGTAATTTCAAGTTAGTGTGTTCTCTGCAGGAAATGTATTTTCACGGTAAGTCAACTGAATTTTTTTAAAAAAATCTTCATAATTCTGATGTAACAGACTGTCCACTTTACAGCTGCATGGAAACAAATACATTTTAATCAAGTATCTATTTGTTATGGGCCAGTTGAAGCAAACATAGTCAACCCAAGGAAAATTTATGAAGTCTATCAGCTTATTGTCCATTTACTGTCTCCTCTTTCGATCCTATGAGATTGCTCACCTCAATTTCAAATACAATGCTTTCCTCATTTTACACTTCTTATTTATCAAATGGGGAAGACACTGATAGTTATTTATAGATTTATTATCATCTATAAATAGCTATTTATAGATTTATTTATACATATCCCATTAAACAGGTCTTTATATATTAAACAGTTAATGGATTAATTAATTTAGCTTTGCTTCTTCCTCTTCCTTTCTCCCCTCCTACTTCTTCTCCTCATCCTCCTTCATCTTTTTTTTTTTTTTGGAATAATTATACTAGGATAAAAGATGTTAGAATGCTGAGTAGAAGAAAACCCTAAAGTTTCAGTTGATCTTAATTATGAAGTACACATGCACACTCAAAAAAAAAAAAAAAAGAAAGAAAGCCTATCTGGTCACTCCAGTCAGCCAAAGAGTGTGTGTGTGTGTGTGTGTGTGTGTGTGTGTGTGTGAATGTATGTGCAAGCAATTTACTTTTTCTGTGTTTATATTTATATTGTGTATAAAGACTTTACATATATGTTTGTATTCATTATTGTTTCCTTAACAAATTACCACAATTTAAAACTTATATCTATACAAATTTATTTTAATATAGTTCTATAAGTCAGAAATCTAAAATGGGTCAGCAGGCAGCCTGACATCTGGGGACCGGAAGGGAGAGTCAACTCTATTGTTTTGCCTTTTCCAGTTTTTAGAGGCTGGCTACATTTTTCTTGGCTCATAGCCCCACATCACTATGATCTGTATTTTCATCATCACATCTTCTTTCCCTCTGCTTCTGCCATCACATCATTTTTCTAACTCAGACCCTCCTGACTTCTTTATAAGGAAACTTTGAATTACAGTAGGCCAACCTGTATAATTGAGTCAAGTTCCTTAACCGTGTCTGCAAAATATTCTTAAGCCATGTAAAGTAAGATAATCACAGGTTCTGGGTATTAGGACATGGACACATTTGTGGGGCAAAGTATTTAGCCTATCACAATTTTGATTAAGTTTAAAATAAAAATTGCAAATGATAATATAAAAATTACTTATGCATTAACCAAAAATGAAGAGATAATATTGTTTTATCAAAACATATTCAGGATATGAATATATGTATAATGGAATGTTATAAATGAAGACCCTTGGAGCATCTCTTTAGTTCTATTTTCCTCTCCTCTCCAGAGTAATTTCCAGAAGTGAATTTTAGAAATAAACCGCTAGTTTATAGTTATTGTTTCCTTTCAACATGGTGTTGATCTTTAATTTTTATTTGGATGAAATAGAGATGTATAAAGCTGAACATTGGAGGGTGTTTATTAAAGACAAATGTTTACTTTTTCAATTAACTGAATTTTAGCATTTTTCCTCCTGAAACTAGGTAGATGATACTGGATTAATATCACTTTATTTTATTGATAACATTAGTAAGAATATAGAAACAATTGAAATATTATTAAAATAATTTTTAACTTAAAGAAGTTGAATCAGTGAGATATTTAAAACAATTCTGCACAATTGCTTTCTTTATATAGGGTGTCACAGATATATATAAGTTTAACTATAGTTTCTTGTTGTTCCACTTTATGTCATGGTGTCTTATAAAATGCATCTACTTCTTTATTTTCTTCCATGTTCATATTAGAAACATTTTTATCATTTTTCCAAAATAATACTAAAAGCAACCTGAAAAATTGGAAAAGTATTTGCAAACCATGTATCTGAAAAGGTGCTATTGCCCAAAATATATAGGTAAACCTACAACTCAGTAGCAAAAACAACAACAATAAAACAACAAACAAACCCAAATGACATGAGTAAAAAATGAGCAAAGGGCTTGAATAGACATTTCTCCAAAAAAGACATACAGATGGCCAACAGGTAGGTATGTATATGAAAAGGTGCTCAACATCACTAGTCATCAAGAAAATGCAAATAAAAACCATAATGAAATAATACTTCACATTTTTTAGGATGGCTATTATAAAAAAAAGATAAGTGTTGGCAAGGATGTGGAGAAATTGTAACTCGTGTATTGTTGGTGGGGATGTAAATCTGTTTATCCTGTAAGGAAGATAGTATGGAGGTTCATCAAAGTATTAAAAATAGTACTACCATGTGATCCAGCATTCCAACTTCTGGATATATTTCTAAAATAATTAAAATCAGGATCTCAAAGAGATATTAGCACCACTATGTTTAGCTGCATTATTTACCATAGCCAAGTTGTGGAAGCAACCTAAATGTCCATCAAGGGAAGAATGAATAAAAATAATATGTTATAACATACACTGAGTGGCCAGATTATTATGATCTCTGAACACATAATAATCTAACCACTCAGTGTATATTCTATGTAATAAAAGGCTAATATGCAAATTGTCCCCTCTACCAGGAGTTCGACCAGCAGGCAGGCCGGCCAACCAACCATGTCCCCTCCCCCTGGCCAGGTTGGCCAGACCCACCCATGCACGAATTCATGCACAGGGCCTCATATATATATATATATATATATATATATATATATATATATATATATATAAACTGAGTGGCCAGATTATTATGCGTTCAGAGATCATAACAATCTGGCCACTCAGCGTATAATGGAATATTGTGATTTATAACAACATGGGCAAACCTGGAGGTTATTATACTAAATGAAATAAGTCAGTCACAGAAGGACAAATACTACATGATTTCACTTACATGAGATATCCAACATAGCTAAAGTCATAGAAGCCAAGGGTAGAGTGGTGGTTGCTAGGGGGCTGAAGGAAGAGGGAAATGGGGAATTGTTATTTAATGAGTATAAAGTTTCAGTTATGTACATTGAAAAGTTCTAGAATTTCACTGTACAAGATTGTGCTTATAGTTTACTGTGCTGTACAAAAACTTGTTAAGAGGGTAGATCTCGTTGATGTGGTTTTTTTGTGTGTGTGGGTTTTTTTTTGCCACCAAGTGTTTGACTTACTTACTATTTTAGATAATGAAACATTTTTAATTCTGTAAATGACATACAGAATATAGTAAAAGTTATGATAAAATATCTTTTCTATAATTACAGTGATTAGTACTACAAAAATATCAGGTGCACAGTGCATTAAAGATGCCTATCTATCTATCTATCTATCTAGTTACTTTAGGAGAAGAGTTACTTCCATAAATTTTCCTGCAGATTCTATACAGTTGGTTTTGCACTTGCACAGGGTGCAGAAGCCTCTCATCTGGTCCCTGTATTTCTCACGAATGGAACTGGTCCATGTATAGTTAAATCAGTGTTTCACTGGGAGGAAGGAGGGTTCAAAGTTTCTTATTCTGACATCTTGCTGATGTTTATGCCACTTACATTTTACTGGTGAGGAAACCAAGCTTCTGAACAGCTAATTATACTTTACTAGTACCACCCAGTTACAAAATGTCCCTGTTTTCCACTTCTTCTCTTGTGGTGATGAGTTGGGTAAAACCATTTTCATTCTTTTGCTTGCTCTAAATGAGACTAAAGGATAAAGGACCAGTGTTAATAGTTTATCCTTTGGCTGTGTGAAAATAACAAATTAAATTGATCCCAGATGGGATTTGAGCCTACAATTTGTAATTATCTTCTTGTTCTAATAAATAGTAATTTTAAACTTTACATCACGGAAAGTAAGGTCAATTCCCATTAACCGGGAAGTTTTCTGTCACATACCATTATTCTTCACAGATACCTCATAACCAGAATTTAGCAGGATGCTTTTATCCAGTGATCTACAATTATAATTTGAAATATCATACTTATTTAAACACCAGTAGCCCTGCACACGAATCCATGCACCAGTAGCTCTCTGCGGGGCCTGGCTGCTCCGCACCCGCTGCCCAGAGGCTCTCCGTACCCTGGCCTGGCCAGAGGCCCATCCACGGCAGGGCGAGGAAGGCTTGCCTCGTCGCCGTGGTGAAGAAACAAGCATTCCACCTGGCCACTCTTGCTGCCCGCTCTCAGCGGCCACCCCCTCCTGCCGGGACTGAGGGACTCCAGCGGGGCTGAGAGGACTGGGCGCCCCCATCTTGTGGCTATGTGCACCGCCATCTTTGTGACAGAGTGATGGTTAATTTGCATATTACCCTTTTATTAGGTAGGATTATTACTGGCATCTACAAAATTCTGAACAAGAATGCCACTCTGGCAAATAGAAGAGTGATTTACTTTCTAATTTTTTGTCCTTAACTCTTAAATTACATTTCCATATTTTTTACCACTTGCCTCATTATAATAACACATTTCATTCAATTTTACTCTTTTTGTGTGTGTGTCCAAATACTTGGCATCTACTCTTGGGATTTCTTTGCACTGCATTTTAAGTGTACGTGGTCTTAGTGCCTAGGGATAGAATTTGGAAATCCAAGTCCACACATTTGGGTACCCACTGGGTAAGTAAAAGTGCCTCTTTCACTTGAAAACAGACCCTTTTTCATAGCCTAATGAATGTTTGTGAATTTTATGGATGCAATCATGTCTGTTTAGTTTGATAGATGATATATTCAAATGAGACATGTAAAAATATAAAATTAACAAGGTCATTGCATCTGTGAAATATGATGACCTTGATTAAATGTGACAGGCATCTTAAAGATGATATGCATGAATCAGGTCATCCCTAATGATTTCCAAAATGCTGTAAATTTGTATGGAGCTCCATTTATTTTACCAGAAGTTATGTGTTTATAAATGCTAAATGGGAGATTTCCAAATATATTTCACAAGTCAAAGATTGTCTAAGCATCCACTGTGTTGATATATAGTATATTGTTTGTACATAGTAAAAGTATTAAGCAAACCTAATCTCAGTGAAAAATAAACTTAAGTTAAACGCCATTATCTTTACTTTGTTGATCATTAAACTATTTTCTCCTTTACATATGAATTGGTTTTCAAAGTTATTATATTTTTAAAAAATATATAGAGCATGAGAGACACCTACTGGTTTTTCTAAACTATTGAATATTTTAAACAGCTATTAAAATTTGATTCAATTGGCAACTTTATGAAATGTTTAAATTCATGTTTTCATTTGCCATTCATTTACAAATATTTTAATAGACTATTTTTAGAGCAGGTTTAGGTTCACTACAAATTTGAGCATAAGGTACAGAATTCCCATTCACCCCCTCTACCTCTCACCCATAATATTTCCCACCATTTGTAACTTTCACTAGAGCAGTAATTTGTTACAAGTGATTAACCTATATGGATACATCATTGTCACACAAAGTCCATAGTTTACATTAGGGTTCACTCTTGATGTTGTTCATTCTATGGGTTTTGACAAATTTATAATGACATGTATCCATCATTATACATATGATATAGTTTCACTGCCATGGAAGTCCTCTGTGTTATGCCTATTTATCCCTTCCTCCCCAAGCAACCATCTATCTCTTTAATGTTTCCATAGTTTTGTCTTTTCCAGAGTATCATATAGTGGGAATCTTATATCATGTAGCCTTTTCAGCTTGGCTTGCCATGTATTTGTTACATTAAAGATGGGATATGATACTAAACAAGCATAAACCTAGCATAGTTTACATATGTCTTCCACCCCCATATTAGTTGGCACTTCTTTAGTTATTGTGTCCATCTCCAGACTGATACAAGTATTAGAGCTTGGTTTTTAATTTTTTTAGAAGATTACTAGTACACCCAAAATATCAACAATATGAGAGGACAGAACTAGATGTTTCAGATATTGGTGTCTTAAGCCAGACTTAAGATTTAAGATGCAAGCGCATTAAACACACACAGAGACACACAATTATTTGCAGCTGATTAAATCTGAGCGGCTGGAAACTGTTGTGATATATAGTAGAAGACCATATGGACTGGTTGCCTGGACAATCTGGGGTTATGCCTGTTTTAATAATTAATAGTCTCACTTTTGCTCTCAAAGTCTCCTGGTATGTACACTAAATGATACAGTGATTTTTATGTATTAAATATATTCTTCATGAGGATTAGCTCTCCAAAGCTTTCTCTGAGTCTTTAAATATCCAACCCTATTCTTTTTTAACTCATCTATTTTAGCCATTTTTTTGTCCCCATTATTTCCTTCTTGACTACCACAGTATTTCAGTAAATCTTGCATTGTTCTAAATGCAAAATTTATATAATTCTGTCATTCCATCAGGCTATCATAAGACTTTTTTTGTTTTATTGCCATATTTTACATATATGTAGATGGTAAATACTGCTTCTTGCTTGTTTGTAATTGTTTTATTTTTAACTTCTTTGCAAAGGGAATCTCTGGCCATCACTAAACAAAATAATACTTTAAGTGAATACTAGTGAATCCACAGACCAAGGTGAATGATCTTTTAGAGTTTTTATTCTTCATTAACCCATACAGCATTTGGCATTATTGATACTTCTTTCTATTTTAAAATCTCCTTTCCCCTGTAATTTTAAACTGTTTTGTCCATACCTTATTTTCTGCCTCCTTTTCTCTTTCCTTTTTAAATTCTGCTTTTCATTAGTATACCTTTTAATGGATATTAAGAGGTACAGTAAGGTTTCTTCAAGTTTAGTTATATCTCTTCTTTAAATAGAAATAATTTTGTTGTTTTTTATTCTGAGAAGTAGAATTTGTTATTCTGAGGAGCTCTTAAAAAAGCAAGTTCTTAAATCCTTTGGTGTTTTGATGATATCTAGAGGTTCTGCAATCTGATAATGTTTTGTGCATAGGTCTTAGGCTTTAATTTCTTAAAAACACTGGCAGCAACGGGCACATGCCAAGTGGGTATACAATTAAATCAGTGTGAATCAAATTAATAGATTTCTAAGGAAAAAAAATAGGGAACAAAGAAAGGAATGTCAACAACAATAATACAAAAATATTAATAAATGGAATTCTAAGTTATTAAAATGGCCATAATTAATATAACCAGAGAAATAAGGTGATATCTTACTCTAAAAACAAGAAGAATTACTATTTTAAAAATAACTGACTAGTTATTTGAGTGTAAATTGCCTACCATTAGTCACTCTTGCTGTTTTGTCTAATGACAGAAATAGATTTATTCAGCTATTTCCCCCTGTCAGTAGGGGTTGACAGCCCATTCCTTTTTCTAGGATGAGCCTTCCATTCATCTATGCTAATTTCACTCTACTTTCCAGTACAGTGGCTTAATTGTTTGCTCTTTGCGTTTGTGGGAGGCGTTACAGTTCATACTCCAGGGACATTTGGGTAATTTTTTGTTTACTTCTATTTTGTCTTACTGATTTTGTTTTCCCCTATCATTTCTTCTGGATTTGAAATCAAAGTATTTAGTCTCAAATTCTACTGGCTGCCATTTTAAAACCATGAGGAAAAACAGGTTTTAAGATCATGTAAATGCCAAAGGCAAGAGTAAAATTCAACAAAAGACAGACAGAAAAAGCAAAAGATACAATGTGACAATGTGATAACGAAATGGGACCTTGGAGGCATAATTGAGGCAGTTTCTGTTTCTGGAAGCTGGAAGTATCTAAACTGATACAGAAATTGAAACAACACTTATGTTAAATCCTGGGAAGAATGGATAACAAATGAAAAATAAGCTGTTAAAACCAGAAGATGGAGCAGTGGAGTTCTTAAAAAGGTTTAACTATTTCATATTTAAAAAGTAAAATGTAAATGTTTATATAATATTTTGTTATGTTAGAATTAGGGAAGGAATTTTTAGAAGGCAAAAGGTAATTATGCTTCCATATTGTGTAGAATAACCTTGGTTTATTTGTATTAAACCATATTTTGTAAGCAAACATAATGTTTTGAAAGTGCTTCAGCATAAAAATAGAAGGTCCAAAGTTCATAAAAACCAAGTTTGTGGAAAAAAATTTAATTTCCTTCAAGGACCTTGGCCTTATATTGTGTTTTATATTTAGTTAGCTTTGTCTATTTTATTTTCTGAGAAAAATAAAGTTCTTTACATTCTGAATTTAATTATTATAGAGTCGAGTAAATATCCAAATCTCCTCTTTGTTTGGAATTATATAACATTTTATTCTTAACACTGTATACTTGATAAATATATAGCATATATGTATAATATATAAAGTATATACATGCTTACTAAATTTTTAGTTATTCAGTCTGAATAGCGTTGAGTTTTGTAATGTTATATTTGCCTAATTTTTTAATCACATACGACAATAAATTTATTCCACCCCAAGATTAATTGTTGGTAGACTTATTCAAAGTATTTTATAAAAAGCTCTGAGATTTATATTTGGGTATACATCTGTGTTTTACTTTTCATGAAGCACAAAACTTACTAGGTTTTTGTATTCATCATTAAACTGAGCAAAATAAAGTATATCTTAGGAAGAGGTGGCTTCTAGTTGATGGGTGCCATCTTAACATGCATAGTACAATATATATTAATTTAGACTCCATCTGCAGCTTTTGAGTGTATATAAATGTAGTATAGTTAATACTTGCAAATATGCATGTCAGCATGCACACCTTATACAGTCACATTAACAGTATACTCTCCTAGTCTCGCAGATTTGTTATGAACTACTTGAATGATTGAGTAAATGATTTTGATATTACTCAATTCAAACTTTTTTTCTGATTTCCTAAAAGTAATTTATGTGTGAAAAGCTCCAAATGATGCTTTTCTTATAAAATTTATTGCATTAACCTATCATGTATTTTGACAAACATTATTTCCATAAATCTATATATTTGAGAGAACAAGAACCAAATCTTGTTTATTTCTAACTCAGTCATATTGCTGATATTTAATTAAAAAAAAACTGGTTATAAAGTAATGATTCAGAACATCCCCCTAGGGGATTTGAGAAATAAAGATGGCATAATATGACAGATGCTTTCTTTCAACCACAAGTTACAGGAAAAACAATCTAAATATAAAAAGTCAATTTACTTTCAAACATGTTACTGGTGTAGTAAAACAAAATCAAATAATCTTTGAAAGAGGGAGACATCTTGGTGATATATAGTAAATCACTGATATTTGACCTGGAAGAAATAAAGGAATACTATGCTTCTTTAATTGTATGTTTCTCTTTGACAGTGAATTCTGAAAGGAGAAAATCAGACTTCTATGCAGTGAATGCTGGTGCATTTTTAGAAACCAAAAGGTAAGCAGCAACCTAAGTTAGCAGAGGTTCTTCTGCTTTTTGTCCTTGCAACATATTTCAATTAAGTATAGTAGTAGATACTTTTGATATAGTAAGATAATTTAAAATAAAAAATGTATTTCAAATAAAAATTCTGTATGTAATATAATTCACAGTGAATTTACATTTAAGTCAGAAATGCAAAAATGAAGGAAAATATAAAATAAGTATTTTTATCAACAGATGATGGAATGTTGGTCTTTAGTATAAATTAAGTTTTTATAATAGTTGCATAATAAAGACATATCTGCATAGAGAACCAAAAGTACTACAATTCACTAAAAAAATTGACATGCAAAAACACGAAGTCCTAATGAAGGAGAAACTGATGGAGACCAATCGAGATAAAACAAATTATATAATATGTAGGAATGAGTCTTGAATGAATCTATGCTTTGTTATTTAACTGAATAAAGTGAATTTCTATAGGATATAATTTGGAAAAATAAGTGCCAAGTATCTTATTAGCCTCTAATCCAATCTGTTTCCAAATCCTCTCCTCTTAACTTCCAATAAGAAATGTGCAAGTACTAGGATTTTGGCTCATATGAGTTTGATATACTTTTCCTGAAATGTATTTTAATTTTACAGATATAGTCATATCTCTTTCTCCTCTCCCTTTTTTTCTGTTAAAATGCAGACACTGAAGCCACATAATAATGCACTGAGAAAAGTTAAATGCCCTTATATACTTGATAAACTGATAGTCTTTTTTTTTATTTTATTTTATTTTATTGGTTTTTTACAGAGAGGAAGGGAGAGGAATAGAGAGTTAGATGTTTCTCTCCTAACATCGATGGGAGAGAAACATCGATCAGCTGCCTCCTGCACACCCCCTACTGGGGATGTGCCCGCAACCCAGGTACATGCCCTTGACCAGAATCGAACCCGGGACCTTTCAGTCCGCAGGCCGACGCTCTATCCACTGAGCCAAACCGGTTAGGGCTAAACTGATAGTCTTAAGTCTTTTTTGTTTTATTTAGTATTTTTTTACTTACTTATTCTTTATTGATTGACACATTACATATATCTCCTTTTTCCCTCATTGACCTCTCCTCAGCTTCTCCCACCCCTCAGCATATGCCCTCACCCCCCTAGTGTCTGTGTCCATTGGTTATGCATATATGCATGCATACAAGTGCTTAGGTTGATCTCTTACCCACCACCACCACCCTCCCGTACCTTCCCTCTGAGGTTTGATGGTATATTTGATGCTTCTCTGTCTCTGGATCTATTTTTGTTCATCAGTTTATGTTGTTCATTATATTCCACAAATGAGTGAGATCAGGTGATATTTATCTCTCTCTGACCAGTTTATTTTTCTTTGCATAATGCTCTCCAGGTCCATCCATACTGTTGCGAATGGTAAGAGTTCTTTCTTTTTTACAGCAGCATATTATTCCATTGTATAGATGTACCACAGTTTTTTAATCCACTCATCTGCTGATGGGCACTTAGACTGTTTCCAAATCTTAACTATGGTGAATTGTGCCGCTATGAACATAGGGGTGCAAATATCCTTTCTGATTGGTGTTTTGATAGTCTTAAGTCTATTTTTAAAATATATTGTATTGATTTTTTACAGAGAGGCAGGGAGAGGGTGAGGGATAGAGCATTGGAAAGATCGCTTCAGCTGCCTCCTGCACACTTCCTTACTGGGGATGTGCCCACAACCAATCGAACCTGGGACCCTTCAGTCTGCAGGCCGACGCTCTATCCACTGAGCCAAACCAGTCAGGGCGATAGTCTTAAGTCTTAACAATGCTTGTCAACATCTTCCAGAGTCTCATCCTTTAATATTAGCTGCATTCCACTATGTATAACCATGCCAGTTAAACATAGTTTCACTAGTGATAGAGAGTGTAATTGTAGAATTGTTCACTGGGCAATTGATAGTGTTTACTGAAATCAGAGGCAACCCAAATATGTGCTAAAGTAATATTAGTAAAACCCATACTTGAATAGCATTAGTGCTATAACCTCAGATATTAAAAGAACTGTCTTACAAACATAAGTTTGGAGAAGGTATGAATTTTTAGTTTCTGATTAAACATTTGAAATAACTCTGATTATTTGTAATGTAATTGTAACCAGCTCAATAAAAAGTTGTTCTTGATATAGCAGAAACCCAGCATTATTCTCTGACTCCTTCATTAGATTTGATCTTAGTAAATTATTACCTGACCTTTTCAGTAGTACTTTTCCACCATAGTTTTAATTTTTTTCAAGTAATAACAAAATAATTGTATCCTAGTAAAATATTAAGTATATCCAAATCTCAGTGTTTTCCATTACAGATTTGCCATTCTGATAGTTTAGCGCAGTTTCTTCTTTGTAAATCTCCATTGACAGAGGGGGTAACGGAAACCTACTTATCTTATTTTATAACCCATACTGTATAGTTCACTTTTTTTTTTTCCATGTATTGCTTTGAGTTTTACCGGACCGAATGAAAATGGAGGAGAGATAAGAGATAAGAAGGATCTTTATTTAGTTTAATTCAGTTAAACTCTGGTTTTGATTATTTTTAATGTGGAGTATGATCATTTTTGGCTCTTGCTCTTGTGGTGAAATTTGGACATTATTAAAAGATTCCCTACAGGAGTTCCACACCTGCATGTTCCTACATCTACTTGCTCCCTTGCCAAAATGGCTGGTTGGCTTCTGTTTATTCCATTTGTTGAGATCCATATCTGGCTCTAGTTAGATCTCTTGAGTGGAGATACTTTTACAGAACCCCAGGCTAGCTCCAGTCAGCAGGGCTGCATATGGTTCACTGGAAATGTGTAATCCTGCCCACCATAGTAACAAGTGCAATTCTTTTCTGTTGTAACTTCTCACTCTTTTTTTTCCCCAGCTAAAATAATCTTTTTTACCTTAGATTATTTTTGGAAAGTAGGTAAAAATTCTGTCCCCCATCCTTCTGAAACTCATACTCATGAGGTGAAGAACAAGCAGTTTAAGTATAAGTAGGACTCTGGACCCTTGACTCATTTGTTCAACAAGTCCTGCAGAGCTTTATGAATACCTCCCTCCAAGGTTCTTATTTTTGGTGGGATGAAGCATGAATAAAACCATTAAATAGAAATAAGAAATGGATATAAAATATACTAAGGAAAATAATATATGCCTTCATTTCATATAGTATTTAGAAACATGGAGATCAACCCCAAAAGAAAACTCATCCAGTGCTTATCAAAACTTAGAATTAGCTTGATCAAAATTAATACCAAAATAGCATAAAATGTTTTTTCATTTTAGATATTGTTTCTCCCTTAAGCAAATAAATGGCAACATTTTCTTAAATATTTGTATATTTTTATTATTTTCATTAAAAATCATCATACTATCCAGAGAATACAATATTAGCATACTATGTTCATTCTTAGACCATAGTCCCATTGAGATAAAAATAATTCTAAACCTTAATTTTTTATATCCATTACTTAAGTTAACTTTATGCTTAAACAGAATATATTCATAGGTATGAAGTCAACCAACAAAAATTATCATCATACATAGTAAGTAATCTGAACTTCAATACCTATGTTGTATCTTTAGAGGTATACAGTACCTCACTTCCAGTTTACTCAACATTATTAAGGAAAGAAAATTGCTTTGGTTCACAGAGTAGCAGTTTAATTCAGTAGTTGTGTGGAGACTCTGAAGTCAAATGCCTGGGTTCAGAGCCCAACTTTATCAATTATTAGCAGTGAGACTTTTCTGCAAATTATTTTGCCTTTTCATGCCACACTTAAATTTTCTCATTTACAGAGTTAGTATAATAATCCTACCGATATTATGGGATTTCTGTGAGAGTTCAATTTACCAATCCTTATAATGAGCTTCAAATAGCATTTGACACGTAGTAGGCAGTTTATAACTAATTGCTTTTAATATAATTAGCATCATCTTTGAGAAACAAGATTGTATCATGGGGAAGATACTTCAGGTTTCTGGCTCTTAGCACTACCCATAAGTCATATTATTTGTTCTCCCATTTACCACTATACCACTAACCAGACTTGCAATACTTGTCTACTTCCTGCTTCAATGAGAATATTGAGTTGCCCCTTTTAACTAAATTTCTTTCAGCTTTACAGGATGGACTGTGGAAATGTGAAGGATACATTTCCACATACCTTCCCCTGGTCTTGGCTTCTAAGTCATTTGCCTTCACTATTTTTATGTCTTTGTACTGTTTCTCTCATTTATTTTATATCCTTAACCCATACACATATTCAGGTATCATCATTCATAACCATCTCCCTCCAAACCTTTCATGACCCTACATTGCCTTTCAACATTATTCAGTTTCTCATTTCCCGCTTCTAACCAATGCTTTCAAAAGGTTGTACCCTAAACTGTACTCTCTGCTGACTCACTTTCAATTCTTATTTTTATCTCTGGTATTTCTCTGGACAAACTGCCATTAACAGTAGTCATGGCTCCCATATGGCTGTATGCATTCACCAAGTATCAGCTTTCATCTTTTGCATTATTGCCAAATTATAAAATGTCACACAGTTATTCTTGCACCTCTACTCCTTATAACTTTGTGCATAATAATTTTCTGGTGTCTCCTTTATGGGCTGTTATTTCTTGTCACTTAAATGCTACTTTGTGCTTTGGCTGAACAATAAAGGTTAAGAGCATTTCTTGCAATCCCCACAGGCAGTTAGACAACAAGAATGATGAACAACATCTAATGCCTTGTACTTGGCTTTTAAATGCAAAATGTAGGCACTGGAGCACCTATCTTAGCAGCCAGCTAGAGAGCATGCCACTGCCAATAGTGAACAAAGTTCTGTAGGGGTTCCTATTCCAAGTGCCCAAGAAACATAGTACACTGCCCAAGATGCTGGATTTGAAAGCAGTGAGCACTAGGCTAGTCGTCGGGCAGGTGAATTGCCAGCAGAAGTTTAAGATACTGGCATCAGTTTTTCAGGGTGTTTTTTCCATTTGCAACTGATGCGCATGCAGATTACATCATGAGATTCTAACCAATGCATTGGTATTCTAAAAATTAGAGCTTCACTGTTGTTTTTAAATGTTCATATTATAGCCATTGGAAATACCAATATCACACTTGCTAATGAAAGAAAAGAGTGAACTGTAGATTCTTTCAGTATAAATTGTATCACATTAGAATGACTGTAAAAATGGCTTTAAACCTTTTATAACCTATTATGAAACAAAAAAAAGTCTCATCAATGGTGATTCTCAGGGTATTTAGATACTTAACAAAAAGTCTAGAAAAACAATAGTGTGAATCATATTTATGCTTAATTAGTGATAGCCAGAAAATATGCTTATTATAAATTTGGAAAGGTTTTATTTGGACATTTATACAAATTTTATTTTAATAACTATTCTAACACTTTACATTTATCATAGTCTTGTAGTGTGGTGAAAATTTAATTGAGTTACTTACCAGTTCTATATAGATGCCCCCACATGCTCTAAAATTTATTAGAGGGTGCAGTACTTAAAGCATAATTTTATGTGGATACAATGTTGTGAAATTTGGAGAATACTATCCAAGCAAATGTAATTTCAAATAATACCTAGTGATTACCCATTGCTTCCAGCCACACTTGTAAAGAAGGTAATCTTCTGAATGTTCCCTTCAGCAGGTATGCTTACTTAAAAATTACAACTCTTGACAGAAATGTTATGTCCATTGCTGATGCCCTATAGGAATTACAAGATGATCTATCTAGAAAAGTATAGAGGTGACCTGAAATTTGGGTTACTTTCCTCCAGTCTGAAATTGTGGGAAGTTCAATCAAATTAATTTTGACCCATTTTCCCCCCTAAGCCATGGAGGCATATATAGCCAAATGGCAAGCTATATTTTAAAAACAGTGATAAGGAAGGAATTTTCAAGTTTTAATATTGACTTTTCTTCCTGAAATTACACAGGGAGCTTGCATATATAGAAAGAACACAGTTACATATCTGGGTGAGTGCTGTGTTCATAAGGGTAATTGCACCCTTCAGTCATACAAACCAAGATACTTGTAGCCTATTAACTCCTCTCTCTCCCTCTCTCCCTCTCTCCCACTCTCCCTCCCCCCCCCTCTCTCTCTCTCTCTCTCTCTCTCTCTCTCTCTCTCTCTCTCTCTCTCTCGTGTGTCTGTGTGTTTTCTCTTTATGAGAGCAGAGCTCAGGTCTCCTGCCTGTCAATCCTAGACTTTTTTTCACATTTTCTAGCTGCCTCACATAAGTCCATTTCCCCTTTTATAAAATGGCTGTGCTGGATTAGATGACTTCTTTTCTAAATATTCCCTTCTTCCCATATAGGCCTTTGCCTAGTGAATCTCCAAGATAGCTCTGGAAGCCTTCAGAAAATCTCTGGTTTTCCTGCCAACATTGGTGCCTACTTTTCCTTCCTTCAGGTGGAGAAATATTTGTACTTGCAGCCAAAGAACCAGTGTTATAAGCAACTTTCTTGTGTAACCTCTCTTTGGATGTTTTAGTTTTCTCAGTTGAAATATGTGGACAGTAATACGTGTTCTGTCTTCCTCACATGATCGTTGTAAAAATTACATGATTTGTAATGTGGGTAAAATTAGGAATTTTTTTGAGGAGGAGGAGGAGAGGGATAGAGAAGAAAAATAGAAGGCTGTGTTATAGCAGTAGTACATAGGGTCAGCACTGTTGGTTCAAACCAAGACACTTTATATCATATTTATTCCTCTTTTTTTCTTATACTTAACATTCAATTTAGCAGAAAATGCTCAAAGCTTCACCTTTGGAATATATCCAAAATAATATATTGTCTATTCCACCACTAATATCCAGCAGCTCCCACACAGGATGATGTGTCTCTCAGATTACTATAGTTTACTGCAATGATCTCACAATAGGTCTTCTAGTTATTTCCTTATCTCTTACAGTCTATCCTTTCCCCCATCTTTATTTTTTTAATTACAGTTTGCATTTAATGTCATTCTGTATTAGTTTCAAACGTATTGCACAGTGGTTAGAAAATCATGTTCTTTACTGAGTGCCCCCCCCCCCCGATATTTCAAGCACCCACCTGGCCCCATGCGTAGTTATTAGGATGCTATTTCCTATATTTCCTAATGCCATTACAATCTGTTCTTTAAACAAACAAACCAAACCAAGATGATTCTTTGTAAATTTAAGTCATATCATGTCATTTTCCCCTAACATCCCAGTGTCTTTCATTTTACTTGAATTAAATGCATATGTCAAAATATTAATAATGATCTTCAAGATACAGGAATGATATGCTCCATTATTAGTCAAGGCTCTCTAAAGAGACAGAACCAATATAGGACAAACACACACACAAGATGTTTATTATAAGGAACTGGCTCACACAGTTATGGAGGCTGGAGATATCCCATGACCTGCTGTTTGTTGGTGACCCAGGAAAGCAGGTCATGTAATTCAGTTGGAGTTTAAAGGCCTGACAACTAGACAAGTTGATGATGTAGATTTCAGTCCAGGACCAAAAGCCAGAGATCCAGGAGCACCAGAAGCAGGTGAAGATCAATGTCCCAGCTCAAATAATCAGGCAGGAAGGGCAAAATTCTTCCTTCTACATTTTGTTCTATTCATATCTTAGATGGATTGAATGATGCCCACCTAATTGGGGAGGGCAAATCACTTTTACACCATTACAAACGTACCTAGAAATAATGTTTAACCAGATATCTAGGAACCCTGCCATCTACTCAATTGACACATAAAATTAACCATCAAAACCCCCTTTCATCAACTCTATGGCATCTTAATTAACATATCATTTTGCTCACAATGTTTCAACTGCTCTGAGTGAAATTTCCCAAAACTACAAGTAACGCAAACTACAAATAACACTACAACACCACAATAGGGATTTTCTCTTAATTATTTCTCTTTGCCTACTATATTTTTTCTATATATCCACTTAGCTTACAACCTGACCTCCTTCAAATCTTTGTTCAAATGTACTTTATTACTGAGGCATATTTAATGCTCAATCTTAACAAGTTGCCAACATTTCAATTATTTTGGTGGCTTTTATTCTATCAGAATAAATAATTTATTAGAATATAATTTATTTTACAGATATACTTATTGTTTGATTTGTGTTCCGTTAGGGGTAAGTACCATGAAGAAAGGAATTTTATTTGATGCTTTACTCACTGTTGGACCCCAAGTACATAAAAAAGCCTCTGATGTAGAGTAGCTGTTTGTAAATTTTTATTGGATAAATGCTGATTTCTTCAGCTGCTATTGCTACAACTTTAGTCAATTCCTTTTATAACTCTTTAGTCACAAATAGTTTAAGAATCTTGGATATTTAATGTCTTTGCATTCATAGAAGGAAAAAATCAACCTCTCAGTTCATTATTCTCCTCAAACTGTCATGTAGTCACATCTGATTTGACTATGAGGCAAGTTACAACCTGAATAAATATGCCATAGAAGGTAAAGACATTTTTTCCTGATGTACTGAGTGAAAATTAATGGAAGGAGTGTCCAATATTTAATCATTGTAGACATGCTTACCAGAAGGTATATGTTATATGCTACTCAGCAATGTAATTTTGTAAATTAGTAAAGTCTATACAATTCTATGATGGGGAGCCAGTATTTGATCTCAGGTCTTCTTGGCTCCAGACCAATGGATTCTTACCCCCCAGATGGCATTATCTACCTTATCTACCATGATTGGAAAATGAATGAATGTATGGTTGGTTCTGCCATGGTATGCTCTCTACATTGTTTGTTCCTGTGAAGCTTATGATGTCAATATGGCCAACCACATGTCAGGTTCACAGCAAAAAAAAAGAACTTCATCTTTAATAATTGTAACTGCAAGGCTTTTAATGAGCTCAAGGTATTTGAATATATTTGATAGGTGTTCTTGAGACCAATTTAGTTTTTTTTAAATTTTAAGCAAATTAATTGAGGTAGCAGTGTCAGAGCTTCTGACATCTAAGACTAAAATTCTAGACAGAAGACAGAGTGTTCATGGATACTTATGTTAATATGTTATGAAAATAAGTATTTCATATGATTAACTGAATTTCTATGTAGTTAAACAAAATTTTACATAAATAGACTCTAGGTAATGCCTGGTGAGGGTTTGGGGGGTTACCTGCCACAAAACGAACTTATCCCAGCAAGAAGTTTGTGTCCAACAGAACCAACACTCTGTCCAGCGCTGGAAGTATCTTCATCCTTGTCATTCTGAGAGTCCCTCTTCCACTGAAGGACACCCAGATGTCTGGACCAGGTTAACCCTTTTTGTCCCACAGCACTAGTAAGGGCTGACTGGTGAAAGCCCTGACAACACCAGATAAACCAAGCAGATCAAAAATAACATGTGAATGTCCTGAACTTGACATTGTCAGTGAAAACACTGTGAACAAAAGTAGGCCAGAAGATGTTTGCTAAACCAAAACAGGATGACTGCCTACTATGATAAAATATTCAAACAGGGACAAACGTCCAGGATATAATTAGAAAGACTTCATTATACCCAGAACCAGGATAATCACAACTTGATTAAAAAGGACAATTAACAGACATAAACACTCAAATCAGATATTTGATATATCTGACAAGAATTTTAAAGCAGTTTTCATGAAAGTGCTTCAACAGTCAATTTTCTTGAAAGAAATAAAAGTTAGGAAAGTATCTGTAAAGACATAAAACTTATAAAAATACCTAGATAAAAATTATAGGACTAAAAATTAAATGACAATTCAAACTAAATTTTTTAGAACTAAAAATTAAAATAACAATTTGCTAGATAGGTTCAATAGTAGAGTAGAGATGACAGGATAAAATCAGAAAACTTGAGTACAGATCAATAGAATTTACACATTCTGAACAACAACAAAAAAGAGATCTAGACTCAAAAAAAAAAAAAAAAGAACAGAGACCTCTGGGAAAAATAACAAAAGATTCAGCATTTATATCATTGAAGACTTAGAAAGATTGGAGAAAAAGAATGAATCCAGAATAGTGTTCACAGAAATAACAGTTGAATATTTCACAAATTTGGTGAAATACACAAACTTGCAGATTCAAAATCTAACTATAGCCCAAACATTAAACACTAAAAAGTATCAGAAGTATACTAGTTACATTAAAAAGTAAAAGAAAAAATAATGAATGCAGAGTAGTGATTTAGTACCTACAAGGGAATATTAATTCTTATGACATTTTTCTCATCTGAGGCCATAGAGGCCAAACGAAAACCTTATCTAATTTTCAAGTGTTGAAAGAATAGAGTAATTAACTGTGAATTCTATAACCATCAAAACTATCTGTCAGAAATAAAAAGAAAATAAAAGATCA
Source organism: Plecotus auritus (assembly GCF_963455305.1). Lineage (NCBI taxonomy): Eukaryota > Metazoa > Chordata > Mammalia > Chiroptera > Vespertilionidae > Plecotus > Plecotus auritus. The sequence continues at coordinate 20,809,782 of NC_137777.1, read as the reverse complement.
CCAGACAAAGGAAAAGTAAATAGATTTGTTACCAGTAGCCCTTCCCTTAAAAATTGGCTAAAGGTTATTATTGAAACAGAAAGACATTGATAAAAGAATTTTGGAGCATCAGGAAAGAAAAAGAAAACAGAAAAAGCAGAAGTATATGTACACATAATAACTTTTTCTTCATGAGTTTTATAAAGTACTAGTGGGCCGTTGCACAGATTCTTGCACATTGAAAGGAAATTAATTAGAAGAAAGATGTGTGCGGTAATTACATTACTGCAAAAAATTACATGTCAAAATAGTATAAACAATATAGTATCAAAATTAAAATAAAAAATATTTTATATTTTGTATTTGTATATGAAATGTATATGAAAATATATAAATTGATAATAACAACATGATATTAAAAAACATATAAAAATACCTTTAATAAAAACAATGACTGATAAATTGATTAAATAACAAAGACATGATATAAAAACACAAACATGACATAAAAACAACAAAAACATGATATAAGAACAACATTGATAAAAACAATGACTGATAAATTGATTAAACTTATTCTAATATCTCCCTGTACACCACATTAAGAGTAAAAATTCTTTCAGAATGTTTTACTAATTTCCCTTGTGATGAAGTATTTACAACTTTAACATCACATGCTCTTCGAACTTGAGAGAAAGCAACGTATAACTGACCATGTCCGAAAATGGGTCCAGGTAGGAATATTCCTATTCTGTCTAGTGTTTGTTCTTGTGATTTATTAATAGTCATTGCAAATGCTGGCATCACGGGAAACTGTCTTTGAATTAATTTAAATGGGAGGCCAGTGTCAGACGGGGACAAATCAATTCTTGGAAACAGAACAACCTCTCCTTTCGCAGATCCTGTTAATACTTCAGCTTCAATTATGTTAGGTCGCAATCTTTTGATAATAAATCTAGTACCATTGCAAAGACCCCATTTACTATTAAGATTTCTTAGTAGCATGATGATTGCACCTACTTTTAATTTTAATTTATGACATGGCATTCCCGAAGGAGTAATACCATTAAGAAATTCAATGGGAAATTTTCCCTGTGCGAGTCAATGTTTATTTTTAAATTGCCAGTGTGCAGCATATGTACCGGCCAGTCGGTCAGTTGGATGGTCAGATGTACGTACGGTTGGCACTTAGCCTTTTACATACATATATAGATACTTAATGGGGCCAGTAAAGGGACATAATTTAGGAGTTAAGCTTTCACACTTGATCCAACATGTTGATACCAGCAGACTGTAAAAAATATGTATTTTTATTATATTCTTTTTTATTTTTTATTTATTGATTTAGGTATTACATATGTGTCCTTATCCCCCCAGTGCCCCCACCCCCAATATCTATATTTTCCATCCAGTAAGGAAAGAATCCAGTAAGGAAAATACACAGAGACATATTAAAAAATGTAAAAATTGTTAATTAATTAACTTTGGAAGACAAGAAAAAGAAGCAGGGGAAATAAACAAAACAAATAAGATGACATTAAAAAAGAAAAGAAAAACAAAAGGACACATTTAAGAAATAAAAATAACTGCCTTAACTATAAATTGTCTAAATAAAAAGAGAATTTGGCAGAGTGGAGAAAATACTATGACCATGTGTAAGAGACTCACTTCAAAAGTAATAGCAAAAGTAGATTCAAAGCAAAAAGATGGAAAAAAAATATATACCATACAAATACTAGACAGACAAATGCAAGAGGAGGTTTACTACTATCCAAAGAAGTATGCTTCAGAGCAAATAGAATTACTAAAGACAAAAAGGGACACTGTACACTACTAAATGATCAATTCACCATGAAGACATCAATATTCCAATTGTGTTTTCACCAAACAACAGAGACTCAAAATACATAAAGCAAAATGATGAGCTAAAAATGCACAAACACACAAGTTTAACTGGAGAATTCACACAGCTTTTTCTTATTCTTTTTCAGGCTCAACTAAAATTTATTAGGCTTCTCATGTTGGCATGACTTTAGTTTATGAAGGGGCTACTGATAATCCTGATCACAATCATTCAAAATTTCCGTGTATAGCTTAAGTTTGTATGACTTCTAAACAAGCTTAATTAGGAAATGGATTGTCTTTAAGTATGGCCCAGGATTCACTTAATAAAGATTTAGGAATATCACTTATATTAATAATTCATGGGTTTTAATAATTAAATGATAATTAAAAATAACGGATAGACTGTAATAGGCTTTATAAATACAAAACAATGATTGTGATAATGGTAAATTTTAAATGTTTGAGCTATACAAGTATAGCAGTATACTTTATATGAGGGGGTTGGAAGCATATATTTGTAATAAGGAAATTTTAATTATATGTTCATGATAAAAACACTTATCCTCCACCATTTAAAATCTAAATTAGAAAATGAAACAACAGAATAAAACAATATTGAGCCAAAATACACTAAGAACAAACAAAGTTTTTAAACTATAAAACAAAAGTGAAATCTATGCCAAATTATTCAACAATTTTCTCTTGAAAACTTTTCACAGAGAAATCTAGGGAACACCTTTTGCATATGGATATAAAGATGTGCATTAAAATGATATCTTCGTAACAGGAACTTTTAAAGTTTTATTGATATACTAGAGGCCCGGTGCATGACATTTGTGCACTCAGGGGGTGGGGGGCAAGGAGGGTGGTTTCTCAACCTGGCCTGTGCCCTCTCGCAGTCCAGGACCCCTTGAGGGATGTCTTCCCAGGGGTCCTCAGCGCTGAAGCGGAGGCAGGAGAGGCTCCTGCCACCACCATTGTGCTCGCCAGCTGTGAGCCCGGCCTCTGACTGAGCAGCTCTCTCCCTGTGGGAGCGCACTGACCACCAGGGGGCAGCTCCTTCAATGAGCGTCTGCCCCATAGTGGTCAGTGCTCATCATAGTGACCAGTCGTTCTGCCATTTGGTCAATTTGCATATTAGCCTTTCATTATATAGGATAATTCTATACTATGCAGTTTACCCATTTAAAGTGTACAGTTCAGTGTTTTTAAAAATAGATTTACAGAGTTGTGCAAGCATACCCTATTCTAATTCTGGAATATTTCCATTATCTCCAAAAGAAACCTAGTACTGATCAATAGTAACTCTGTTACTCCCACCCATCTCTTCACCTCCTAAAACATTCTCAGTTTTAAGCGACTATTAATTTCTGTTCTTTCTGTATGTAGATTTGCAGAAATAAGTGCAGCTACTTGGTAAGTGCAAAATTATGATCACTTATTTAAAATGTAATTTTGAATAGCTAGTAAACTACAGGTATATTAATATGCCCTAATTATATATTTTAGTAATAATGTTAGGTTCACATATACATGGATAATATATAATAATGAATTAATCTTTAGTTTTGTTGTTTATATTGAGAATTCTATAATCTGAATCTGTACTTTTCAGGCTAAAAGGGAGAAAGTGTTTTCAGTAAGTGGAAATTTTTGGAATCCTTTGAATCACACTGAATAAGTGTCTACTCTGTCCTGTTTCCATTTTCCAAGAAACATAGAAGGAAACACACCCAGGAGTCAAATGATCTTATTAGGAGCTCTATGCTATGGCAAATCATTAGAGAATCTTTGTGCCCTTAATTGCCAAAGGAAAATGGATGTACTGCACCTCTGAAATAATGACAAGCTCTGAAAAGTTCATTATTATACAAGAGAAAGCATTGGTAATTTTACTCTAAATACATAATTCTTAATTAAACCAGGATTATGGAAAGTAAAGTAAGCATCTTTATTAGATATAATGTCCTTTACACAGTGAGGACAAAAATACTCAATTCAAAGGTTTAGAAGCACTGTAAAAATGTATGAAATTCATGTGTATTATATGTATTTGATTAATATATTTTATTAGCAGTACATCTTGATGATCTAGGTATCAATGTCAAAAAAGAGGTGATTGTTAAAGTGACTGATTAAGTTTTGAAATATTACCTTTTTAAAATTATGGTCAATAGTATTACACCTAGTATGTCATTGTCGACTCATCAATTTTAATAGATGTAGGATTTATAATTCTATAATGAAATGTATTAAAGCATTTTTTAAAGAGACCCATATCAAATTGCATTTGAATTCTTTCCCAGTGCTTTAGTCATAACAATAAATTGATGGCATTACTGTCACTCTCTTGGCAATAAATCATCAAAGAAAGGCTTAGATATAGAGAGAAAGCTTTTATTCAAACACACAACTTCAATAATACAAGGGGAATGTACCAATTACCAGTAAACAAATTGTTTTTTTTTGTAGACATATTCTATCTTCGCCCACGCTTTCTCCAATGTGGAAATTCCAGCCAAGGATACATATAGTACTAATTTCTAATCAATTCAATAGAATTTGGTGAAAGATGAGAAACATCTCTGCTACCTGGAAGCAAGAGCTAAGTTCTTATCCATCATAAGTTTGCATATGCCTTTGATTTTTAGTTATGCACTCTTACTGTGGATTCCTGAGACTTCTATACCTCAGTGAGCCATAACACTTAACCTTTAAATTACTATTGAAAGACATTAATATTAAGAATACTGTGTGTGTGTGTGTGTGTGTGTGTGTTTTTAAGTAGCTAATAGAATTCTCAGATTGGAAAGAATGCAAAACAGAAATGAAAATCAAGAATTTGTAAAGATAAATTAAAAGGAGAGGGATTATATCTCAATTAGATCTAGATATACAAATTTATAGAGCTAGATAGAGGTATAGAATAATGTTTTTTTTAATTTAGCAATATATACTTCAAGTTTTTTTTTTAAGCTAGTTTTTAGAACAATTACACTGAAAAACCTATACTAATAGTAAGTAACATTTCCTATGATTAATTTACAGTTTTGGTTTTAAAATTCTTTGTCCTTTGCGATATAAACATTGTACTTCAAAAATCAATTGTATTCTTTGGTAGAGCTTGTGAGAAAGGGTATGACTCCATTGTGTGTGTGTGTGTGTGTGTGTGTGTGTACGCGTGTACGTGTGTTTGTGCAATAATATCCTTTAAGCTTCATCCTTTTTTCTTCCTTCTATTCTCCACATCTGAGAAAGCAAATGTGAAAGACTGGTGGTGGCTCCTTTGTTGCCAATGGAAAATTCACACCACATAAACCTTTAGTGACTCAGAATTCCTCACCTGGGTCCCATTTCACAAAATACAGTCTTCTTTTCCTACTCTCTCTCCTACAAAGGCATTTTTAGAGAAGCTTTGGATGTCTGAACTACTCTCCTCTGAACGCCTCACTGTGTTAGTAATAAACCTTTTCAAACCCTAGGGTGGGGGGTGGGGTGAGGTGTATGTCTGGGAATCTGAATCAAATTTTGAGTGGGAGTCCATCCTGACTCTGAAGAGTGGGTACAATAGTGAGAACACTATATTCATTACAATTTTCTTAAACATTGGGATTATTAAAATTTATATTAAAATCATAATTTATTTAGAATATTCTAAAATTAAAATTAAGATACTACAATTGTATGAAAAAAATTTAATCTATAAATGGAAAAAATACCAATGATATGTATTAAATGTGTATTAAAAACTTAAAACCTTTCCAAAAGAATTGTAATTGCTATAGAATAGCACATTTGTATATAATAAAGCTTATTTCATTAGACTGAGAAATAAAATACCTGAAATGAGTATTCAATTTTAAATATTATTCATTTGGCAAAATGGTAAAATAATCCTGTTATGAGTCATACACTATAAAATAAATTTATTTCTGCAATGGCAGAATTTTTGTCAAAAGGAATTTTCTGCATCACAATTCATGAATCTGATTTATTTCATTAAATTAAGTATTATTAATATCTTAAAGAGGTGGCTGCAGCCCTCATGGCTTGGCTCAGTGGTTGAGCATCGACCTATGAACCAGCAGGTCACTGTTCAATTCCCAGGGTGGGGCATGCAGGAGGCAGCTGATCAATGATTCTCTTTCATCAGTGATGTTTCTCTCTCTCTCTCCCTCTCCCTTCCTCTCTGAAATCAATAAAATATATTTTTAAAATTAAAGAAGAGGTGGCTGCAGTAAAATTATAAGATCTATAACTGATTAGGAGAATATCAATGTGAATTCCTGTCTAATAATTGTTTTTCATTAGATAACAGGTTTTTTTAAACCTAGGTTACATTAAGATATGCTGACATTTTATTTTAATATATTTTATTGATTTTTTTACAGAAAGGAAGGGAGAGGGAGAGATAGTTAGAAACATTGATGAGAGATAAACATCAATCGGCTGCCTCCTGCACACCCCTCTACTGGGGATGTGCCCGCAACCAAGGTACATGCCCCTGACAGGAATCGAACCCAGAACCCTTGAGTCGCAGGCCGACGCTCTATCCACTGAGCCAAACCGGTATGCTGGTATATCATTTGAGTATTTTTAGGAATAATTTGTAAGACAAAATCAAACATTTATAAATAAATTTAAAAATTGGGTTGTTTCGGTGTTGAGTCAACATCATTTTATTAATATCTATTTGTTTATATCTAGCCATTTTCCACAAATGACTCTTTTTATATTATGCAACATAGTAATATATTATGCTCTCTTGGATATTTCAGTCTTTTTCATGGCTATAAATATCTCCTATTGACACCCAAACTCCCCTCTGTAATCAGTAGACTGATATCAACCTACCTATTTCAAAATTACTTTGGTGTCAAACTTTTCGAATATATCATCATGTCCAAAACCGAACTTCTAAGCAACTTTCTATTTCTCAGTAATTGTGACTCTTTTTAGTTATCTAAGCCAAAATAGTGGGAATTATACTCGTTTAATTTTTTACCTCATATGTCACATCTAATCTGCCTCTAGTTCTTCCAGGTCTGTCCCCAAAGTAGGCTCTTGTAGACTGTGGGCCAAGGGTCATCATTGCTTTCCTGTATTATTGCAGTAGATTTCAACTTAATCTAGTTATTTATAGCCTTTAATCTATGTTCAACAATCAGCAAAAGTGATTACAAATTTGCTTCTTATATGAACATTAATTAGAATAATGTGATCATTTTAATAGACAATTATCTTTGGTTCAAATTCTGCCTTAACATTTTTTTCAGACATTTGGCTTCACTTGTATTTAGAAAATGTATCATATTTGGTTGGTATAAAGTATATGTACATTTTCCTATAACTGTCCACGTTTTAAATACCTGATGATCAGCAATTTAGTTTGACCATGGTAATGCATCTAAGTGAAGTAAGAAAACAGACATAAGAGCTCACAGGACAGATCCTAAAATGACACTTAAATGATCCTGCCTCTGTTGATAATACCTTTTTATAATCCCTTCTTATTGAGTGTGGGCATGAACTGTGACTTGTTTACCAGAATATGGCAAACATTATAGAAGATAACTCCCATGATTATGTCATATTTTATAAAATTCCACTTTACTGGCAGATTTCAGGCTAAAAACTTTCTCCTTTGCTGGCTTTGAGGAAGTAAGCTGCTGTGCTGTGAGAGGGTCTTTCGAGAGGACCACATGGAGAAGGAACTGCAGGAAACCTCTAAAAGCTTATAGACAGCCCTAGACAACAGCCAGCAGGAAATTGGGACCTTAATCCTACTACTATTGTACTACTGAAAGGGGAATTCTGCTAATAGTCTGAATAAGCTTATAAAAAGATCCATCCCAGGTCAAAACTCCACAGGAAAACTTAATCCTGGCCAACACATCATACCAGACTCCTGATCTACAGAAATTGTGAGATAATAAATGTTATTTGATTTAAGACACTAAGTTAATGGTAATGTTCTACACAGCAATAGAAACCTAATAAACATACTCAACTCATCAGTGACATAGCTAGTCTTTGAAATCATTGTACATAACACTACAGAGAAATAATTTTTGGCAAAATATTGTAAATATAATCCTATGTAATATTTAGAGCAACAAATTTCTCTTCTACTTGCTCATTGTTTTGAATATATCTTATTCATACCTTTACTAAGTTACTAAATAATATCCATATGCACTCTTTTTTCTTTTATTAGATTTATTGGGATGACTTAATGTACATAATTCATTTAATTATAGAACTCATACATACTTCTGGTTATATTTGTTGTGTATAACTTTTTCATGTTAATATAGTATTACAAAATGTTACATTGCCACTTAATTATAAATAATTAGAGGCCCGGTGCATGAAAATTCATAAACTCAGGGGGGTGTCCCTCAGCCTGGCCTGCACCCTCTCACAATCCAGGACCCTCAGGTAGGGTCCCTAGGCCTGGCCTGAGATCAGGGCCTATCACGGCTTTCCTGCCCCCACCTGCAGGCAGCAGGCCCCAGCCCCCTGCCACTGGTGGCTTCCCTCTGCAGGCGACAGGCATGGGGTGCGATGGCTTGGCTGGCCTGGGCCTCCCTCTGCCAGGCGATTGCTGACCGGCCATACACCTGCCACAGAGTCGCTGCTGGTGGCCTGGGCCTCCTTTCTTCGATGGTGGGTGGAGCCAGCTCTGCAAGGGGCCATCTGCCTACCAGATCACCCCTAACTGCTGGCCTGCCTACCTGATCGCTCCTAACCATTCTGCCTATCTGATCACGCCTAACTGCTGGCCTGCCTACCTGATCGCTCCTAACCATTCTGCGTGCCTGATCACCCCTAACTGCTTGCTTGGTGGCGGGGCCAGTCCTGCGAGGGGCCGACTGCCTACCTGATCGCCCCTAACCGCTCATCGGCCTATCTGATCACCGCTAACCACTCTGCCTGCCTTCCTGATCGCCCCTGACCACTAGCCTGCCTACCTGATCACCCCTAACTGCTTTCTGGGGGGCGGGGCCAACCCCGTGAGGGGCCGTCTTGCCTACCTGATCCACTGGCCTGCCTACCTGATTGCCCCCAACCACTTGCCGGCCTACCTGATCACCCCTAACCACTCTGCCTCCTGCCTGATCACCCCTAACTGTTTGCTTGGGGGTGGAGCCAGCCCAGCGAGGGGCCATGGTGGCTCTGGTCTCTGGTCATTCCAGTCATTATGCTTATGGTGGCTGGCCTTTTATTATATAGGATTTTATACATTTCCTTAGATCTATCTTTTATGTAACTCATTAGCTTTTGTAATTAGCCTGCACATCATCAGAGATGCTACACACTCATATCCACTGCTCTTATAATAGCTAGTCCCTGAAGTAATGGCTTGTCTAAATGCTAGAATACCTCCTCATCTATGTAACTTTATTTCAGTATCTTTTTTAATTCTGTAAAGTATGACACCTATCATTAACCTCAGTCCCTCAGATAAATCTAAATATATCTGAATCCTATTTTTGAACTAGGTCTAAGGTCTGTCTCATAGGGTTCCTAGCCACATGAAATAGAGTGCAATGCTGAGGTCTACAGTTACATCTATAAATATATCTGAAAATTAAGAAATCCCTTCAAGTTCAAGGCACTCTGGAGTCTGCCCAAATCACACAATTTTTTTAAAGTATATATTGTAATATTAAAGGTCAGCATAACAAATACATGATTATTTTTAACTCTAACAAAACAGGTAATATAATTTGGATATTATAAATGTTAGTACAATATAAAAAAGGAAACAGGTAAGTATAAAGCAAACAAATTAAAAAAACACCACAATTCATATACACCACTGTACTTCTTTACCTTAAAGCAAATATTCTAAATTATTCATTTATAATAAAAATGTAGGCTTTCTATTTCCAAAACTAAGTTTTGACTAATAAATTTTAATTTAAAGTATAGATATATAACATAAGCATTTTTGAGACATCAGTACAAATACGTATTTTAATAATTTGTGTAAATTTTTCTATATTTTGCAAATGTATTTCACACACAAACATGGCTCTTATTACAGGGGTTTTTAATAATGTCCCAAACAATAAGATTCAGCTTATTTTGGCCTTGCAAATATATCATGTGATTCTCACAATTTTGTGAGGTAGGCAGAGAGATGATTTTATCTTCATTTCTCAATAAGAGGTATAAGGACTCCAAACAACTAACACAGTGTGTTCCCACAAAATTTAGATATCATTAAAAATGATTGGTATTGGGGTTCAGTTAGAATACCCCAAGGCAATATATAATGCTGCTGCTAAATCATATGAGAGCTGAAATAGTAAAATTAAAAATAACCTTAAGATGACTAGAAATGAGGGAACTTCCTTTATTTGATTTGTCAGCAGCATAAGAATTTTGCTTCCTGTCATTGCAATCTTACAATTATAATCCCAGAAATCCTGACATCTCTGGAAGATGATTTTGAGATTACTCTTGTATTTAGTAGCTATTTTAAATACAAAAGATGTTTTAATCATCATTTATTCCTTGGCTGTCTATCAGGTACATGATATACTCTCAGGCTGAGGCACTCTACCATTTATTTGACCTAGGGAATGTATCTTTATCTTTTGCACTGGTTATTTTGTAGTTTTGCATGCCAAAATGAAGTAGAACTAAATTCAAGATCAGGCCTAACCTGATGTTTTCAGACCTGAATTCTCTTTTATGTACTTATTTATTTTTCCAAACAATACATCTGACCCCATTAACATCAGCATTTTGGTCTGCACAGAATGGTTCTTCTCTTGTTAACTTGGACTGATTTATGACATTGATAAACTGAAAGCATGTTTCTAATGCTGATTAGCAGACATTGTAGTAGAATAAATATTTTTAATCTGTACCATGAATAGCTGTGTTATTTGATTTTGATATATCCCTAGCCTGTATGCTGAAACGATTTCATTATTAGTTAATGACTGATTTCATTATTAGCTAATTACCCCAAAATTTTTTCAAGAAGTCTTTGTTCCTCAAAAAGTAAAAATAAATGTCAATGAATTAATCAGTAAAATAAGTTTGAGTATCTGTAGAACATACTCTTTATAATTATTCTGTAATAGTAAAAATAAATGAAGTTTCTTTTATCATGTTATTTAGGTAATATTTAAAAGGGAATAGCAATTTTTAAATTTCTAGTTACAGAAAATGTCGTCTTCAATTATTTTTAATTATTATTCATTTATTCTAGAAAGACTCTGCACTGGTTACTGATTATTTAAAATAGAGAATAAACCTTACTTGTAATGAACATAGAGTAGGGTGGAAGGATAATGGGGTGGGGGGGCGGAATGAGACATTTGTAATACTTTCAACAATAAAGATACAGTTTTTTAAAAAGACCTGAAATTTAACTGTAAAATCATAAAAGATTTATGATAATCATATAAGAAAGAATCTTTGAGAACCAAAGAATAATAAACTCTCATTGATAGAACTGAAAGCATTCATTAATAACCAAATATTGTTTATATCGGGCTCTGGGTGGTGATTGGAATTTTCCAGATAAACTGGTAGACCGTTACACAGGCAAAGACACATGCAGTTAAAAAGGAAATGTGAATGAGAAGTATGAAAGGTGAAGAACAAAGAGCAGGTACAGGTGGATTAGGGCAAGGAGGGTCATGTAGTGCACTGGTAATTAGAGTGACCTAAAAAAGCATACAGTGGAGAAGATGAAAGGGATTGGAGATTGGTGATAGGATTGTTAAAAGGGGGCAAGTTGAATATAAGATGTGTAAGATAATTTGAAGAGGATACAAAGATAAGCAGAAGACCATATGGTGTTATATAGGATGCTGTTGACAGTACAAATGAAGAGATAAATATACTAAATTAGATAGCCAGTCAGAGAAAGACAAGTACTCAGGCACAGTAATCTAATTTTGTCTCCATGCATTTGCCTTTTGTGGATAGTTCATACTTATGGAATCTATATTTTTCACTTAGCAAAATGTTTTTGAGGTTCAACTATATCTCACTATGTATCAATAGTTTCTTTTTATTTTTCAAGAGTATTACATTGTGTAAACATATACTTTTTAAAAATAAATAATTATGGTGAAGATGATTATTTTGTATGGTGTAAGGCAGTGGTCGGCAAACTCATTAGTCAACAGAGCCAAATATCAACAGTACAATGATTGAAATTTCTTTTGAGAGCCAAATTTTTTAAACTTAAACTTCTTCCAACGCCACTTCTTCAAATAGACTTGCCCAGGTCGTGGTATTTTGTGGAAGAGCCACACTCAAGGGGCCAAAGAGCTGCATGTGGCTCATGAGCTGCAGTTTGCTGACCATGGGTGTAAGGTAAAGATTTTAATTCATCTTTTTGTATGTAGATATCCAATTTTCTAAGTACCATGTGTTGTAAAGACTATCTTTTTTTTTTTTTTTCAACTTGCCATGGCATCTGAAAAAAATAGTCTATAAATATAAACCTTTATTTCTAAATTCTTAATTTAATTTATTTGATTTGCATGTGTATCCTGGCCTGTAGTACATTTTATTAATTACTATAGCCATTTAATGAATTTTGAAATCATGAAGTATAAGTCTTCTAAATTTATTCTTCTTGTTAAAGATTATTTGGCTATTCTGGGTCCCTTGCATTTAGATATTAATTTTAGCAGGAGCTTGTCAGTTTATCCAACAACATCTGCTGGCATTTTGATAGAAATTGCCTTGGCTTTAGAGAGTAATTTGTGAAGAATTTTCATCTTAATAATACTGAATTTTAACATAAAAAAGAATGCTATTTTATTCACTTATATCTCCTGGTTTTTAGCAATATTGTGTAATTTTTAGTATACATGACTTGTACTTTCCTAGTTAAATTTATTACAAATAATGTTATTCCTTTTGATACTGTTCTAAATGGAATTACTTTAATTTTATTTTTAAAATTTTATTGATACTATATAAAATATTGTTTTCATGCTTTAATATTTTATAATGTGATAATTTATAGTATTTATGAGTACACTTTAAATTTTAAGACAAACTTTCTGGTTTTGACAGTAGTGAATACAATATGAGTTTGTTTTATTTCTTGGCAGTCAGCCTAGGCCAGCCTTGGGCAAACTACGGCCTGTGGGCCGGATCCGGCTCTTCTATCCAGTTCTCTTGCTCTCCCCTCCGCTCCTTTACTTTGAATTTATATTAGTTCACACAAACACTCCATCCATGCTTTTGTTCCGGCCCTCCGGTCCAGTTTAAGAACCCATTGTGGCCCTCGAGTCAAAAAGTTTGCCCACCCCTGGCCTAGGCCCTAGGAAGTTTGTTGAGTTTTATGGAATTAGACACAGACATATGGTTGGGGTAAAAAAAATTATTAGAATTAAAACCTGTGAAAAGAGAAGGGAGGAAGCAGGATTTGGCATGGAAAAGTTTAGACAGCAATACCTGCCTCACAAAGCCTTGATCAATCCAACAGGGAACTGTGTAATCAGTCCTATAAAATAAAAGGCCAGCGACCATTACGGCGTAATGACCAGAACAACTGATCAACCAGTTGCTGTGAGGTGCATTGACCACCTCTTGGTCCCTCTCCCCAGCCCACAGGCTTCATTCGCCAGATGGCGAATGGGGAACCACGGGGAACCAGGGTGGGGGTCAGTGGCAGGACGGGACTGGGGACTGGCAAGTGGGCAGAAGATGGCCCTGATCACAGGCTAGGCCTAGGGACCCTACCCGCACACGATTTTGTGTGCTGGGCCTCTAGTATTATCCATAAAAGTATTGTTGGACTAGAATGTTCAGGCCTTAGTACTCTTATCTTGCTCAGGTGCTGTCTTCTCAGGGAAGGAAATGACTTACTGCTTACAGCTGGAGAGCCAGTCCTTCAGGGAATAGGATGTGGACAGCACATTGTCATGTCCACCCACACAGTATTATACAATTATTTACAGAACTCGCCCCCTGCACAAATTCATGCACTGGTGGGGTCCAGCCGGCCCACCCCTATGGGGGCCAATTGGGGCCGGGCCATACAGGGAAGGGGCTGCAGGTGGTTGGCCGGCCAGTCCTGCCCCTGATTGGGGTGGGAGGGGTCGATCAGGGGCAGGGGTGGCCAGGGGGAGGAGCCACGGGTGGTTGGGGTGCCGATCGGGGCCCCCATCGGGCCGGTTGGCCACCACAATGCGCATCATAGCTATTAGTCATTCCGCCGTTTCAGTCACTTGACATTTATGTGTGTGTGTGTGTGTGTGTGTGTGTGTATATATATATATATATATATATATATATATATATATATATATTTTTTTTTTTTTTTTTTTTTTTTTTACTAGAGGCCCGGTGCATGAAATTTGTGCATGGAGGGGTTGTCCCTCAGCCTGGCCTGTGCCCTCTCACAAACCAGGACCCCTGAGGTAGAGTCCTTAGGCCTGGCTGGCAATCAGGGCCTATTGGAGCTTTCCTTCCCCTGCCTGGCAGCAGCTGGCCTCGCCCCTGCCGCTGCCACTGTTTGTCATCTGTGTGGCGCTTTCTCCCCCTTTCCGTCCACCAGTCACCTTCCTCTGTGGGCAACAGGCATGGGGTGCAATTGCTTGGCTGGCCTGGGGCTCCCTCTGAAGGGTGATCGCTGGCTGGTACCACACACCTGCCACAGCATCACTGGCCGGTGGCCTGGGCCTCCCTCGGTGGGGCGATTGATCGTGGGGCCCCCAGATCAATCGCCCCACAGAGGGAAGCCCCACCCACCCACGCGCAGTGCTGCCTGCCGGGTAGCTTGGGCCTCCCTCTGCAGGGTGATTGTGGAGCGATGGCAGGGCCCTCTGACCAATCGCATTGCCCCCGCCTTGACTGGCCTGGCGCCAGTGCGTGTCATAGCGTGGTCGTCCAGAAGGTTATCCAGATGGTCATTCTGCTGTTCAGTTGTTCGGTCTATTTGCATATTACACTTCTTTTAAAAATATATTTTATTGATTTTTTTTACAGAGAGGAAGGGAGAGGGATAGAGAGTTAGAAACATCGATGAGAGAGAAACATCGATCAGCTGCCTCCTACACACCTCCTACTGGGGATGTGCCTGCGACCAAAGTACATGCCCTTGACCAGAATCAAACCTGGGACCTTTCAGTCTGTAGGCCAATGCTCTATCCACTGAGCCAAACCAGTTAGGGCAGTGGTAGGCAAACTGCGGCTCGCGAGCCACATGCAGCTTGCGAGCTGTGGTTTGCCGCTCTGTTGACTAATGAGTTTGCTGACCACTGGGTTAGGGCTTCACTTTTTTTTTTTTTATTATAGGTTTTTTGGTGTGTGTGTGTGGGAGGGATGGAATCACTCTCTGTCTGGAAATGGGAGTCATGTTTAAAATGTCATCCTTGAGTTATATATTTACTACCAAACCATGTAATGAGTTACTGTTCCCTTAGATTCAGAGTTGGTTACCAGTGTCTAGTTCCACAGTAATAATCCAGCATGAATTGTGTCCTGCTTCTAGGGTATTTCAGTCTTTGACTTAGTTCTAGTCTCTGTAAATGCAGAATTTTGTTTAAATGATAGTGCAATGAACTTAATTATCTTTTAAAATATCTTTCTTTTATTTCAACAAAAACTTTCTCTTTGATAGCTTTGCTGCTTCAATGTTTTAACTTCAAGAGGAGATTGTGAAATGGAAAACAGATTAGCCTATATAATAAAGAGCTAACATGCTAATTAGACCAAACAGCAGAACAAATGTCCGGACAACCATCCAGACAACCTTCCGGACGAAGCCAGGGCTACAAGGGCTGGCCGAGGCAGCTGGGGCTGCGAGGGACTGTGAGGGCTGAGCCCCTTGCACAAATTTCGTGCATTGGGCCTCTAGTTAGTTATAAAAGGAAATCCCCAGTGGATAAACTTCTGTCTGAAAGTGAAGGTATTTTTTTCAAGAAGTCTCTTTATGTCCTCTAGTCTATCCTTACTATTTTTACTGTCCTGAGAAAAAATCTTTCTCTGGTGGAAAGAAGGAGCTCATCCAAGTTTTAGAAAGTGTACAATAAGCCCTTGTCCATGTATTATTTATGAAGAAAATCTGGCCTTCTATGTCTTATTCAAGACTTTCATTCTGTTTCACCCTAACTTTCTTAAGATATCTTTTTTATTCATGTCTATGAAAAATATTGTTAAAATCAAATGAAACACAAGAAGAAAAATGTTAAATTATTTCTATTTTTGTACAATCATAAATCTTTAGAACTTCCATGACAAGTAAATCAATAACCAATGATATTAAACCATGACATATAAGGCATCTTTGAAAAGCTAATAGAAAGGAGAAACATTGTTATCTAGATTGTAGTATAAATTTCCCTGACATGATTGAAAATCAACCTTTTTCTTCTCCTTTTTCATTAGGGAGTGAGCCAAGGAAATGGCCTCCAAATAACAGCTTTACAACAAGATAAAATATATTTAAAAGTCCTATATATATATGGGTTGTGTCATTTTATTACTATTGAACATCAGGATACCTACCATGTACAACTTAAGCTTAATCTTTAGCTGATTATTCCTGTAGATTTTAAACATTTTATTTTATTGGGGTGACACTGGTTAAAAACATTATATAAATTTCAGGTGAACAATTTCATGACATCTGTGTACTCTATTATGTGATTACCACTCAAAGTTAGTCTCCTTTGTCACTATGTATTTAACCCTCTTGCCCTCTGGTAACCACCATTCTGTTGTCTGTATCTATGAGTTTGTTATTTAGAATTTATATTTTCTAATCAATAAGTTGAGCTAAAGACATTTTGGAAATATGTTTGTTTGTTTTATTTAGATTTTTACTATTCCTGGAGAATATAAAAAACATGAACTAAAAGAATGTAAAAAATTTCCATGTTCAAGGAAAATTTGAAGCAGTTTTTTCTTTTTTAACTAGTAGATTATAAAGATGTTTGCTATTATTTAAAAAAATAACAGTTAAAACTCTGTTATAAATACAGTTGCCTAAAATTAAACTCACTTAAGAATTATATTTCACTTTCATATTTAATTCCATTACTTTCTCATTAAAATACTTTCCGTACCAAGTTTAAAATTCTAAAACAAAAACAAAACCATGTAATGAAGGTCAACCAAAAGGATCTTTGAAAATTTCTTTATCCAACAAAGGAAGGCCCTAACCCTTTTTAACAAAGTGATTTAAGTTTTTCTGCAAATAATAATTTGGATTAGAGAGAAGAGATTTAATGTCATCAGCTTTCCACATGACTTGCATATAATTAGAGAAAATGAATGGTGATAAATATTTTCCATGTTTGATAGAACAGTTTTTTTATCGTAAGAAGACATCCATATCACTAAATCATAAGCAAAATATAATTTAAGATTAATATTTATTTTTGTGTGTGTGTATTTCAGAACAAATGTATTGTACATTTGGGAGATAATAATATCACACATGCACATAATGAAACCAAGAATCTCACAAAAGTCCAGGATGAGCCATAGGGCTAGCTTCCCAGAATAAGGAATATTGCAGGATCAGGAGATGTTTTAGGATACAAGAAGCAACAACAAACAAGCTAAACGCTTTCATCATCGATAGTTCATTGTTTCTGCTCTGTTTCTGAATCTGCCTTTTTCTGATCCTGACAAAATACCAGCTATGGCATCTTTTTTTACATATCTACAAATACGCAGGTATTCTAATTACACATATATAGAAAAGTTTACCCTTTACAAGCATGCAGCTTCATGAAACCTCACAAAATCAACACACCTAGGGAATCAGGACCCAGATAAAAAAACAGACCATTTCTCCTGTGCCTATATTTTGGATTTCTACTTGCTCAAACTTTTGTCTGCCCCTGCCTTCTAACACTTTTGGTATTAATTGCTTCTTGTGTTCTGCCTATTTCAAAATTTCCTTTTAGTTTCAACTTCTGGTACTAAACATATGACCATATTTATGTATCATTAGTGAATTTCTGGTACAGAAAATGTGTTGGGTACAGTGATTCATTAACATCTCTCTTTGGCAGAGTTAGCATATATTATTTTATTCATTTAAAACTCTAGACCACACAATAGCTGCTGGAATTACAGTTCATTGAATCACAAGGCACCAGTGTGGTTTCAAATACTACTTGAAACATATATATATATGTAATATACAAATTAGGCTGGGATGACATAACAGGTCACGACCAGACAGGAGGAGGTTGCGCGTGCAGGTGAGGCCCCCGGAGTGGAGATGAGACAGAGAGGCCTGCCTGAGCCGGCATAGCAGCTCCAGGGGCCCTGAACGGACACAGGCAGGGGGATGGGGGGGCCTGGGGTAGAAGTCAGGTGTGGGTCCCAGCTACCAGCTCACAGGGCTGGAGGCGGGGCGCCTCCTCACAGGATTTCAGTTGTGCGCCTCTAGTAATTAAATAAATGTCCAATTATTTACTTTTTTAGAAGTGCCATAAAGAAGTTCAAAGTTGCAAATGAGTTTAAATTGGAGTACTTAACCTACCCTGGGAAGCCAAGAAAAGACTATAAGAGGGAATTAACATTTAAACAGAGCCCTGAAGGGTCAATAGATTTCAGTTACAAAATCTCCACATGTGCCTGTTTTATGTGTCTGTGTGCCCTTATGATGTTTGGGGGTTGTGGGAGTGGGGATGCAGTCTCATCCTATTTGCCAAAAAAAAACCCAAAACAAAACAAAAATCTTGGTTTAAACATATAAAGTAACAGAGGCAGTGGTAAAATGAGGGCTGCAGAATAGAAAGAGACGGATGACGCAGGTCTCAGTAAACCCCTTAGGGACTTGGGACTTTATGATCTGAGCATGTATTCAATGTAATTAGAATACTTTAATGTTTTTTTGTCACTTTCTGAAACACTTATCATAATTTCAAGCTCTATTATATTTGAAATCAGTTCTACATACCTGTACTTACCTATTTCATATGACCTTTTACAGACTTTACATTTCATGAGGTTACAAATATTTGCATCTTGCTCATGTTGCATATCCAGTTTCAGTTATTTAGAATATAGTTTACCTGACTGCTTCCACACCAGGGGCTGGCCCTGCTCCCATATGGTCCAGGACATTGCTAATGTCAGGGGCTTCCAGGTTCTTGGACTCAGACAGAAAAAGTTTTAAGACACAAGTCCAGGGGAAAGTGAGAGTAAGTTTGTTAAAGCTTAGGACAGTGAGGCAAAGGAAGGGCCCTGGAAACAGGACAGGGAGTGAGCCTTGAATGAGCTGCCGCTGCCCGTTGCTCCCCTGGATGCAAGCCTCCTCAGAACCCTTAGATTTTAGCAAAGAAGAAGCGAAGTGCATGGCTTATTTAGAAACGTTTGTTCCAAATGTTATATGTCTTCAAGAGAGTCTCCTGGCACTTTACAGCATTGCACCTACTGCCTTGATGCTAGTAGCATAGAACTGATTACTCACTGGGTCCCAAGAAGGACCTTGGGGAGTAGTCAGTGTAAAAGAAGAAACACATGCAAAACAGACCAAAATAAAAAGCAAGAGTGAATTTCAAGAAGAAAGCAAAAGTTAACTAGTCTTTATTGGGAGAGAGTACAGCAAAATAAGATGTATAAGGGATCTAGATGCCTTTTTCCAAACATTATTTTATGAAGAGAAAATCTGAATTGTCATGGATATTATTAATGCAAGGAATCCTTTCACAGTCATTATAGCATAGTGTACTAAGATTGCTCATTATTTGATGCACACCATTTTATTTTTAAATTGTTCCATAGAATCACACATGTTAAAATATGCTGCCAATTTTTAGATGCTAACAAATATATCTAGGTATTTTTTGGAAAAGATAAGTATTTTAAACAATTACAAAAAAAATGATTTAAGCATTAATGGTATATATGTGTATGTAATATGTGTACATATTATGCATACCTATATGTCTATACAATGTAAATAAACATTAAATGTATTATATATAGTATAGATATGTGTGTTTTTGTAATTCTGAAAAAGTGAGAAAACTTTCATGTAAAAATAAAAATAATATATTACCAGCAGGAACAGTATTTTGAAGATAAAATTATTCCAGGAAAAATAATATCCTGATTAGATAATCATCCTCTATTTTTTCAGTGAATGAGAGTATTTAGATTATTGTTAGAAACAGAAAATGTATTGTTTCTAATATATAGTACACACAATTTTAAACGAAAATTTTACATTGTTTACTTGTTTTTAATTTTTTACATGAGTTACTTAATTCACTCTTTTTGCTTTGGCTTTGAATCATTATTTGGTAGAGTTTACCACCTAACCAGGCACCTGATGGGAAAAGCCTGTACATATCTTACAGATCTTCTATATTTAGCTAGAATTTTTCTCTTTAAATCTCTTCCAATTGTTTTATAATGCACTCAGCAAAATGTGATTATTTTAAAACTTTATTTTGCTGTACTTGTAAGAAGTTATTTTCTGAGAATTCCAAATTATAACTATAAACTATTTCTATTTATGACTTTATGCATAGTATCTCTCTTTGACCCATGGCTAAAACATACTTTTCTACTAATTCTCAGGTCTGCTTTTTATATACCGAGCATTGGCCTTAAGAGATTTTCTTACCTTATGCTTTTCTAATCACCGAATCTAAGGCAAGGGCTTTCTCTAAAATAATTTATTTTAGCAAAATAATCCCAATAAAGATGATTTGTGAAACTGGGGAATGAAATGGCTGAAGCAAAAGCAAATTCTAGGTTGTACTGTTATTCTAGTTAACACTAGAAGCAATTGGAGCACAACACTTCTTAGGGTTATCTGAGAACCATGCTTAACTGCATCTCAGAATTGTCTGCCTGATTCTTAGAGGGTATTACAGATTCTCATCTCCCATTAATCAGTGGTTGCTCCCAGGGTTTTAAAACCTTTTCATTTCCTTATTTGACAAAGGTGGGTCCTTGACGACATGTGTGTGTGTGTGATTCATGCAGTGGCAGTGGTAAAATATATTCATTATAAAATAGCTAGATATTCATGGCCGTGGAAGCAAGGTTCTCTCAGGCCACACTAGCCTAATAGGTAACTCATTGCATATATTGCTGTTACAACATGGGGTATGGTTGTATATAATATAGCTATTATAACAGCTAACTCTTTATAATATGCTTCTTTACTGGGTTTCTACATTCCACTACCTCATATTTATCATGAGTAGAGCCATTAGCATCGCATCACTTTATTAAAGTACATAGGCCATGGAGTTTAAAAATGTATAGCTTTATAAAAAATAATACTCATTATTCTTCTTTATACTTGAAGACATTTTAAAACATTGTAAAAGGTACAATTTTTAAGAATTCTCACTGAACTTTCCATATTCTTCCATTCTGCTCTATGAGTCTTGCAAAGTTTGGGCTTCTCAAAATCTTTGTTCCTCTATATCAGTGGTCAGCAAACTCATTAGTCAACAGCTCCAAATATCAACAGTACGAGGATTAAAATTTCTTTTGAGAGCCAAGTTTTTTAAACTTAAACTTCTTCTAATGCCACTTCTTCAAAATAGACTCGCCCAGGCCGTGGTATTTTGTGGAAGAGCCACACTCAAGGGGCCAAAGAGCCGCATGTGGCTCGCGAGCCTGTTTGCCGACCACGGCTCTAGATGTATTGTATTTTGGAAATATGTGTCTCTAGAATACCCGAGTGCATGCCCACTTTTCCTGGAATATCAACTTTTACTGAAAGTTTGGGAAACTGTATTACTTTAATATGAAATATCCAGATATATTACTTAAGGTAATTGCATTAATGTTAAAGGAAATATGATTCATCAAATACATTTTATGCTAACCAATATTATTTTAAGCTACAGCCCTAGACCCCAGGGAACAAGATCACGCTCCGCATTATACACCTGAAATCAAAGTTTCTGAAGCGAATTTTAGATGACTAAGTGTGTAGTAGGTAAGAATAGTACAGTACTTTTTTATGTTCTCCTTTTTGGTTAAAAAATGGATTATGATGTGACTCCATGAGCTTATGATTTGTGTTTATTACCTGTACCTATACTATATCTAATGTCTAAAAAGTAAATTTCCATGAAGTAAACAATAATGCTTCTGAAGACAGCTTTTGAAATGACCCCTAGTGTTCCTGTCAATGTGTAATCCTCTCCCTTTAAGTGTGGGGATTACTGTGTGTGACTCTTTTGAAGACAGAATAGAGCAAAAGTAATGGAGTATACATACATAGGTGTGCACCCTTCTGTATGGTGGCATTAATATGAAAAATAGTGTTGAAATGTTGGAGGGTCATGGTGGTGTAATGAAAGCTGTAAAAAGTTGTATGCATTTTTTTAACAAAAAGGAACCAGAATATTCAAGCTTCTGTTTTCAAAATTTGTCTGCTTGAAATGTTGATACATGTGCACCTGTTACATCTCTTAAATAGTTTTCAAGCCTTTGCCTTTTTTGTATTTTTATAAATCCTCTCTTGTGAAAGGGATTAATTGGGATTATAGGTTTATCCTAAGACTAAAATACAAAGCAAAAAGGCCAAGAGGAGAAATGCACTTAAGCAGTTGCAGCAGCAGGTGTCTCTCCTTTGTAAGCTTTCCTCCACATGAATGTGGCTCTACTACTTAAAGGAACAGCACTTAAATTTTAACATAACCTCAATGCAAGCTACCTACCTATCATGTACTATATAAGGAAACATTGATCCATTTTCTTATTGTAGGAAAAGTGGCTATTTTAGACTTATTGTGAGATATTATGTGGGTTTCCAGTTTGATACCTTCCTAAGGGATTTAAATGGTGGTTTTTGCTATAGAAGAGAAGAATAATACTATTTTTGAAACAGAACATTTATTACTAGTTAAGTCATAGAAAATTGATCACTTAGCGATATTATTAATTTTAGATATAAATGCTCTTAAGTGCATAGTTATTTTAATTGTTCAAAACTATATTGATAAGGCATGAGGATATTTTTGAAATTGCATGGTTTGGGAAAGGAAGTACCTCCACAGTAGTTGAATAGCAGCTTAGATTTTCTATGTGAACTTTCATAGGTGCACATTGATTCTATAGTGAGTGTGTCATAACTGAACTTTGCAGCATTGAATTCAAAGACTCTAAAGAGTGTGTTACCCAATAATATAGTTTTAGTAAATCCTCCTTTAAATGTATTTAAATATGCATAAAATCACATACTATAATTATATCAGAATTTTAACAAAATATTGTATTAAAATTTGAAGCATTAAAATATTTTCATTTATTCAATAGTGTATTTTGATTCTGATATGAGAAACTGAGAGTACTGAGACTCCTAGGCAAAATGTATATTAAGCTAAATAAATCTGTACTGATTAGCTTTTTTTTTTTTTAAATATATTTTATTGATTTTTTACAGAGAGGAGAGGGATAGAGAGTTAGAAACATCGATGAGAGAGAAACATCGATCAGCTGCCTCCTGCACACCTCCCACTGGGGATGTGCCCGCAACCAAGGTACGTGCCCTTGACCGGAATCGAACCCGGGACCTCTCAGTCCGCAGGCTGACGCTCTATCCACTGAGCCAAACCGGTTTCGGCTGTACTGATTAGCTTTTTAATGTGTTGTGATTTCCTTAGAACCCAAGACTTTGTTAGAACCCAAGGCTTAATACAATTTATGACACAGAATTACTCCAAATCATGCTGTTTGTAGATTATGTTCAGAATTTTATTTCTACCATCCCCATCATCAGTTTTCACATTCATTCTTGAACCTGTTTACTGCTCATGATTGCTTGTGTCCACATGTGCATGCTAACTAATAATATGGGAGGATGCATTACTGTAACTCAAGGATGTACCTTTGCTATGGAAGGATATTCCCCTGAAAAGTTAATGTATGTTAATTAACAGCTTAAAATGTCAAATACTTTACCTCTTCTCAAAATAGCAGTAGCAGAAAAAAATAGCACTTTTACATTTCACAATACAGTTTCACATACATTATCTACTTTAATTCTCAGAGCGACTCTCAGAGGTAGGCAGAGACACTAACATTTTATTTTTATAAATGAGGAAAATGAGTGCAAAGAGCTTTTTTCACTTGCTTAGGTTCATATATCTAGTGAGTGAAAAAATCTATCGTTTACATATGGTTTTCTGATTCTTTGCCCAGTGTACTTTTCATTGTAACATGCAATCATTCAAAAGAAATAATAGTATGTGATTAACATTTAAGATAAAATACGCATGAAAAATAAAAATTAGCATAGAGGATGAAGATGACAGTTTAAATATAAGTAAAATAGTTTTGATTTCTAATAAATTGAAGATGAAATAATATAAAAGTGACATTAGTAATTGATGTATTTTAATACTTAATATATATGTGTATATTTTTATCCTATGTGTGTACTTTATATGTTATATTGTCATAACGTACTTAGAACAAAGTTTAAACCTAGTAGACTATTTTCATGTTTATATTACTATTGGAAAAACATTTAGAGAATTTTTAATGTCCTTACAGAAAAAAGACAAAGGTGATGGGATCAGCCATTCCCAGTTTTCCTATTTTTCTTTCTTAAAGGTGAATGGATGCCTTGAGCTGCAATTAGCCATCTTGCAACCATGTGAAAAATATTAAAATAATTAGGGACATCAACTATAATATTATATATATAATAAAAACCCAGTGGTCCTAACGCCATAATGACCAAATACTGGTCACCAGGAGGCTGCGTGCGTGGGGAGGCATACGCGGGTGGGAGGAGTGAAATCCTAGAACTAAGTGTAACCAATTTATCACAGGTTGGACACACCATTTGTCAAGTCTGTAAACCTTGTAAATATAATTCCTGAGCTCTGTGAGTCTGGATAAATTGCTAACATATCTAAGCCTGGTTCCTCATTTTAATAAATTAAAATAGCAAGGCTGTTTATCTCATATTGTTCATGGATGCACATTTCTGAGCCTATATCCTATCTAATTAAAGAGTAATATGCAAATTGACCCTCACTCCAACACACAAGATGGCCGCCCTCATGTGGACACAAGATGGCCACCACAAGATGGACTGCAGGGGAGGGCAGTTGTGGGCAATCAGGCCAGCAGGGGAGGGCAGTTAGGGGTGATTGGGACGGCAGAGGAGGGCAGTTGAGGAGAACAGGCCAGCAGGGGTGGGCAGTTGGGGGTGACCAGGCTGGCAGAGGAGGGCAGTTGGGGGGGACCCAGACCTGCAGGTGAGGGCAGTTGGGGGGGACCCAGGCCTGCAGGGGAGGGCAGTTGGGGGGGACCCAGACCTGCAGGGGAGGGCAGTTGGGGGGGACCCAGACCTGCAGGGGAGGGCAGTTGGGCTGGCAGCAGAGGGCAGTTAGGGGGGAACAGGCCTATAGGAGAGGGCCATAGGGGGGGGACCAGGCCTGCAGGGGAGGTCAATTGAGGGGGACCCAGGCCTGCAGGGGAGGGCATTTGCGGGGGGGACCAGGCCAGCAGGGGAGGGTAGTTATGGGCAATCGGGCCAGCAGGGGAGCAGTTAGGCATTGATCAGGCTGGCAGGGGAGTGGTTAGAGAGTGATCAGACTGGCAGGCAGAAGTGGTTAGGGGCAATCAGGCAGGCAGGCAGGCAGGCGGTTGGGAGCCAGCAGTCCTGGATTGTGAGAGGGATGTCCGACTGCCCATTAGGCCTGATCCCAGTGGGGTCCCAGATTGGAGAGGGTGCAGGCTGGGCTGAGGGACACCCCCCATGCACGAATTTCGTGCACTGGGCCTCTAGTTACAAAATATGTATTTAAAATTTTAACTGCCCTAACTGGTTTGGCTCAGTGGATAGAGCATCAGCCTGTGGACTGAAGGGTCACAGGTTCGATTCCGGTCAAGGACATGTACCTTGGTTGTGGGCACATCCCCAGTAGGAGGTGTGCAGGAGGCAGCTGATCGATGTTTCTCTCTCATCGATGTTTCTAACTTTCTATTCCTCTCCCTTCCTCTCTGTAAAAAAAAAAAATCAATAATCCTTCTATCATTGTATGAAAAACATTGAGCATATGTCAGAGACAGCTAGAGCCCAGCCAGAGCTCTGAAGCTGAGTTGCTCTGAGTCCATATATTCTTCTGAATTCTCCTCGACTACACCAAGTACCAGGGCAGGTTCCTTCTGGAACCCTGCCCACTGTAATAACTTTTGGATCCGAGCCCCTCTGCCTAGGCCGGGACTAGACCTTCTTGGACTCCAGGTCTTAGACAGAGAAACCATGAGAAATTGTGGGTATATAAGAATGAGTCTTTATTGCAGAAGCCAGTGGCCATATAGCCATCAGATAAAACAATTCTTTATAACAGTCCTATATAGGCAGCTGCACACGAGCTCGTAAATACATATGTTTCCTACAAAGCAGGAAATGATATGAGACGCTATTATCTGAGCAGCCACATGCTGCCTCTAGACCTATACCTTTGCAAAGCAATTGTATAGGTCTAGAGCTCTCCCTTAGAGCTACAGCCTCAGTAGCCTCTCTTGCCTCTCCAGCACACATAGAAGCTACATCCTCTGAGCCTGCCTCAGCTTCTCCAGCCTCACTGGCTTAGCAGCTTCCCCTGTCTCCCCTGCCCAGCATACAGGCTGGTCAATAACATGTATTATACTCCTTAGACAAAGAAGGCTAGTTGCCAACAATGACATCACTCATTTGGCTATAGAAGTGCACAGTGACCATGAGGTTGTTGTGCTTGCTGTGCACCTGCACATAGTCCTTGGACATTTCTGATTAAGATTCCCATGTTCAGAGTGGCCTTGGCCATGAGGATACTATCAACAAGGCCTCTACTCTCTAATTAGCCTTGACTATCCAGGGACTCTGGTGTGGTTCCCACATCATGAATCACCACAGACAGTGTAAATATACTTAACAAAGCATTATATTCTTACCTGAAATTATTTAGGCTGTATTATAAAAAATTAGGTTAAGATATAAATTAAGTTAATCAAGTGTATTACATGCAGATTGATATGGGATACAGAGCAGAGGTTACAATTACATTTTAAAATGCAAGCTCTCAAATAATGAAGTAAAAACTAGGCCACTTGTGAAGATGGAATTGTTTATCTTAATGACATTATGCTATTTTAATATAAGGAACACTGTGTACATGAATGAAGCCAACACTTTAAAGATTCCTATGTGTGTACTGGAAATTGACCATTATATTCAATTATTGCAGTGGATATTTAAGATTCTTTAAGGATGCATATAGACAACCACTGCCTTCTAAAATAAGAGCATTTTTGTAGAAACGTGACAGTCTCAATTTTCTATTATGTCTGACACTACTCCATATGTTCTGAGCTCATATTTCTGAAAGAAATTTGACAAGTTGTTAGCTATATACATAGATCTGTCTCACTTTTGAATAAAACTTCTTTGACTATGGCAAATTCTAAAAAATCCATTTCCTCACATGTGGCAGGTAGGTGACTCAGTAAACAAATTGCCAGGATTCTGGTCTGTGCTTCTTGAGCGATGTTTAAGTCAGGGATGAATAAACTGCCCTCCCTTCACGGACATGTGCTGGAACAAGTTTTTTCTAGAGTACAACATAAGAAAGCTAGCTTATGTTTACTTCTTGTGAATATATCTCCATCATCATCACACACAGAATAAATTGTGCCATTTTACTTTTGCTTCTCTATCTGAAGGTGCCTGAATTTAAACAGCAGCAGCTCTGTACCATGGGTTTGCTCAAATTTCCTCATGATGCTTAAATAATTTCAAACTAAAATTGATGGTGGGAGACTTGGTAAATCATACTCGAATTGATCGGCTAATAGTTATATGTGCATTTCTACCATTTGCTGAGGTTTCTGGTGCTATGCTTATCTGTAAAACTAATTGTGTAATTCAAGCTTTCAGGTTTTATGCTTACCA
Source organism: Plecotus auritus (assembly GCF_963455305.1). Lineage (NCBI taxonomy): Eukaryota > Metazoa > Chordata > Mammalia > Chiroptera > Vespertilionidae > Plecotus > Plecotus auritus. The sequence goes on along the minus strand of NC_137777.1, from coordinate 20,782,076 downwards.
CAAACAAGCCTATGAAAATTCATAGGCAAAATGACAACATGGAAACAATGTGGGATGTAGAGTAAAAGAACTGAGTTATGTCAGCAACCTGACTCTTGTTAGCTGTGCGTGTGTGTGATTTTGAAAGCAATCATGTGCTTGTGTGTATATGTATAATATACGTGTGTGTGTGTGTGTATGTGTGTGTGTATATATATATACATATATATATACATATATATATATATATATATATATATATATATATATATATATATGTATGTATATGATTAATGTGGCAAGGAACATAAAAGCACTGTTTTTCACAAAGAGTTCAAGCGGAGTCAGATTTAAATGGGAAATGCTTGCTCCATCCCATTTAAAAGCAATTTGAATTGACATGAGAGTTAGTGCATATAGGTAACAGCAATGTAAACAGCAGAATCATTTCTGTACATGACACATGCACATAGCCTCGGGCACTCTTAAATCCTAAACTGGTTTTCTTATTACCACAACACTGTGTCTCCATTTCCCTGCATTCCCTTGTTACCTGCCTATTGAAGAGTAAAACATGAACTTATTTTCATTAATTGTATGTTTCATCCATAAGGAGAAACCAATGAGTAATCTGGAAGTTTGAAAGCTTGAGGTTTGAGTACTAACAATCATGTGATTGTGAGCAAGACATAGTTTAACTCTGAACATTAATTTCTTCACATGAAAAATAAGGAAATTTGTAAAAATTTGTATCTGTAATAACTTACATCTATTGTAATTTCAGTTTTATTTGAAGCTGGCTTTACATTTGTTCCTAGAAATTCTTTGATTTGTTAAAAGAATCTGGTGACTTTAGATTTTCTTTATTGGTAATGTTTAAATCTTATTCAAAATTATATTAGGCTAATGTGAAGACATGAATCTACATTATCAGGAAAGTCTTTGGAAAATACTTTATTTATAGCTTAACATTAACAGAATATTTAGAGGGTATATAATAATGCAAACATCAGTTTTGAAAAGCAAGGTGAAATTAAGCTTTTAGCTTCTAAATTAAGACTTTTAAAATTAATTATACTCAAACTCTACTAAGAATTCTTATTGTGCCTGATATCTCTGTGTGCATTTTTGTTTTTTTCACATTTGTTCTCTAAATGCTGGTTATCCCTCAATCCATTCACATTTCCTTCAGGAATGTTTTTTATTATTATTATTATTATTGTTTGAAGTAGTACATATGTCTCCTTTTTTTTTCCCCCATTGACCTCCCCCCGGCCTCCCCTCCCCCCCAGTACATGCCTTTACCTGCCCCCCACCCCAGTGTCTTGTATTCATTGGTTATGCTTATATGCATGCATACAAGTCCTTCGGTTGATCTCTTACAGCCACCCCGCCCCCCAACCTCCCCTGCCTTCCCGCTGTAGTGTGACAGTCTGTTCAATGCTTCGTTGCCTCTGTATCTATTTTTTCCCCATTTCTTTCCTTTAAAAAATCTTGCCTCTGCAGACTAGAAATAAACATATAACAAAAAATGTTTGAGTCCCAATTTCAATGTCCAACAGTTCTGAGTCCCCGTTTCAATGTCAAACAGTTCCTTATGTGTACATGTCAGCAATGATATCTGGATGGTGGGCACATGGTGGCAATGCAGGTCCAACCCTCTCTGGTTTGGACCTAGGCAACCTGCTGCGTCGCACAGCTGCTGACTGCTAGCGTGGCAAGGCGTTGTCAGCGTCTTCCATCTCTGGACTGTTTCTCCTCTTGTCTTCGTGGTTGGAGCAGACCTGTCAATTCCTCTCTGTTGCAAGAATCCACATGGTCTTGGAGTTGTTTTCTGAAAATATAGAAACATATTCTCCACCAAAAGTTAACAAAGGAATCTTTTCTATATAATTGATTTGGGATCCTTTTTATTTTTGCCCAAACGATTTTCCTTTGTCTTATTTAGAAACCATGTGTGTTTTTCATGGGTGTCTTGCTGTTAGCATTACAAATGAAAATTAATTTTGTAAAGTATAAATTTTCTAGATGTAATTTACTTATAGGATTTTTTCCTTACATGATATTATCCTACTATCCCCCCTTTTTTGATTAATGGAGGCTTTTGTAAATTTTATAATGCAGTCTTGATAACTTTAAATTTTAATTTTTTGCACAAAAATATGACTGCTTTAGTTTCATTGCATGTTCAGGAATTTTACCATGAGATGAACTACCAATAGAAATTTTAGTTACCACTTTAGGAACAGCTTTTTGTCCAGTACAATTAAATTTTCTTGAATATTCACTTATTTCAATTAGCCTATTTAAATTAATCTGAAAACTTGATTATTATTTTACTGTCAAATTTAATACTCTACCAATAATCTTAGTTTATCTCAGGAATGTTTTTGTTCTACCATTAGTCACTTCTGCATTTCAAGCTCTTCACCAGTGTTCACTTTACCTCATAATTGCTAGCTACATTTTTCTACTGGTAAAATCTTCCTTTTAATTTCAAGTGAAATACTACCCTAAACCCTTGCACTTGGGAATTGTACTGTTACCTGCCATGTATTACTTGCCATCTCAACTTTCCAGTTATGATTGCTATGAATTATTTCTGTTTATGATTCATCACAATAAAAAACAAACATTATTTTTTGGGGGGTACTTGATTCCAGATAGGACACTACCCTGATATTTTCACAAAGTCAACCCCCTTCAATCAGAGCTGTGTGGGGAAAAAAGTTTCTGTTTAAAGTTTTAAAAAATGGAAAGAGTTTATATGGAAAAGGGTCTGCTTAAAAGGATTTTGTATTGCAATGTCAAAACTAACTTAACTTTGAAATAGTTATATCTAGGTTGGAGTCCTTGGTCCTTGGCCACATTCAGTGCCTGAGATTTGTTATTAGGCAACTTTCTTCCCAGTCTTTCATCATCCAATATTTAGTGCCCCGTGCTAACCTAACTAGAATTTCTATTAATTCCATATGAAAGAAATGCATATATCGGTTTCCAGATCTGAAACTGCATCTAAAGTGCATCTAATAAAACATTTCCTTCCTTAGAGGAACTCTGCTGCCAAGTGTTTAGAGTGTTTTATTTTTTAATCTTCTGACATTATTTTACATTTAACACTTATCTGTGTCACAATATTCCCCTGTAAACAAATGTGCTCAATTCATACTCAGCAGTTTAAGTCATTCTTTTTACAAAAGAACATACTTTTTACAAATGTATACATTTTATTTTTATAAATCATTACTCAGTTGCCTAAATAAATTCAAAATCATTTAGAGAAATTTATGCTTAAAGTGAAATGTATAGGCAAATGAATACCATAATTTAGATTGATATTTGAACTTAAATGATTCATCATTAATATATAATAGTATGGTAATTATTATACCTCTAAATTTACATTACTTTTTAAGCTACTAAAACATATTGAATAGTTAAGGGTAATTAATAGAAAGAGTGATGTGAATGCATCTGTGCTATTTCCTCCTATAGCTCCTTGTTTGGACAAGTCAGTAGCTTAATTAACCATCAGAAAATTTTAGAGCCTGAGGAAGATCCTTATTACATCTTTGAACTTGAATTCTCAGTGGGAAAAACATGCAAGTGTAGATGTTTAATATTTTTGGCACTGGGAAAACTAAGATTTGGGATAAAGTCCAACCAACCCTTTGATATTCTGAGCATATCAGAATGACTGATAATGATAGATCCGTAGCTACTTGTAACTGTAGCAAAGTTAAGATGTTCATATTAATTGCTTTAGCACTGGGAGAGAATACATTTTATTGATGGTAACCTATTGCAAAGTATATTTGAAAAGAAAGTGGTCTAGACAAATAAACGTTCCTAAAAGATAAAAGTCCTATTTGTTCACCAAGTCAACATCAGGCCACTGAGGAAAACACTCACACATTATATCTTTCACTGTCTAATCTGAAAGCCAAAACAGATGTTGAGAAATTCCCATACCCAATGGCAAGAGTATCATGATTGACACAATAAAAGGAAAGAGGAAGATCCATCTGAATGTAAGAGTGGGTTTCTATAAAGGAGAACTCAATGAAAGTAACAAGAGAAAAGTTTATGAAAGAAAAGGATTTCAGAAAACTATTAAAATGTACAAAAGTAATTTTGAAATTATCAAATAATTTGGATTTAAATAGCAATTATGAAAATATTAATTATGAAAACTACATTAATATTTTGTAATACCAAATGGAGAAAATATCACGCACCACAGAATACAATTAGTACGATCTGGAAAACATATGGGTAAAGTTAAGATACATAAATATGAGTTCCAGGAGAACCAATCCTATATAATAAAGATGTAATATACAAATGGTCATTACGCTGTGAAGCATAACAACCGACCGCGTAATGACCAGATCACTGATCAGCAGGAGGGTGGGTCAGTGAACTACAAGCGGGAGGCAGAGAGCTACAGGAGGGGGCAGGGCAGCAAGCTATGAGAGGGAAGTGGCGGTGGGGGGAGGGGGCTCAGAAGGAGCTACAGGAGGGTGGCAGCAAGCTACTGGCGCAGGGCTACTAGTATTTTAATAATAAAAGTTACAACATAAATATTATTAGATAGAAGAGAAATAACAAGGGTGGAATGGATAAAGAAAAAATAAGGAGATAATTGTTTTTTCAGTTTGAAAAGGTTTGCACAAATCACAAGTAGTGATATTAAAAGGTACAAATAACATGCTGGTGAAATTTCTAAAATCATAGATGAGAAATTTTGAACAGATTCCAGACAGAATAAAAAGGAACAAAAAGTAAAATGCTACTTTTCATTTATGCCATCTGAAATTCATAAAATGATTATTTAAAAATGTAAATCATAAAGTAAAATGTTTTTGGAGAGAAATATGTATAGTATGATTCCAAGCTTAAAATGATACCTGTCTATAGATAGATGTTGGAAAGATACACACCAAGGTCCTAATCTTGAATTTTGAGAGAATGTGATATGAGAAGGGGTGCAAAGGATTATTAGAAGTAGTGAAATTCTGTTTTAGACCATGTTGTAAATCAAAAGCCTGTCATGCAGACAAGTATTTGGGATTCCCTTCTTTTTCTTGGAGGATTTAATACTAAGAAAGATTATGCTCTTCAGACTTACCCGTCCTAGTCTAATGAAAATTGTAATAGCCAACATATAAAATGTACGTAAAGACTCTGATTTGTTTTATAATAAACTAGAGGCCTGGTGCATGAATTCGTGCATGGGTGGGGTCTGGTCATTCCTCCCCAATGGGAGCCCATCAGGCCAGGCCAGGCCGGCAGAAGAAGGGGCTGCGGGTGGTTGGCCAGCCAGCCCCACCTCTGATCGAGGTTTTGGGGGCCGATTGTGATTGAGGCCTGCTGGGGGGAGGGGCCCCAGGTAGGTGGCCAGCTGGCCCCACCCCCGATCGGGGTTTTGGGGCCTATTCGGGGCCCAGATCAGGCTGGTTGGTTGCCACAATGTGCATCACAGCCACCGGTCGTTCCAGTCGTTCTGGTTGTTCTGTCGTTCTGGTTGCTGAACTTTTATATATATAGATATTAGAAGTTTTATTATTTTAATTCCTAACAGTTCATTTTATTCATGTTGATTATTTTCCTTAGTCAATGGTTTGTCATCACTGAAAATTGTTGTATTCATGATAATGTAGCAATTTAACTGTTTAGTGTCTAATTTTCTAATGTTTTTAATTTTGTTAAATTATCTTGTTATAAAATTTTGCTTTGTAATCACCTAGGTATATTTGGTAAGAGAGAAAATTAAGAGATCTATAAAAATAAGCAGGAAGAAATTATAAAGGATAATTATAAACAAGAAAACAGTGAGCCCAGAAGTGCTACATATATTCTAGGTATAATTTTTTATAGGCTTCCAATCTTTTTGTCTATGAAGAATAAAATAATGGAGAAAATTCTTTCAGAAGTAAACAAATTGGCTACTTTTTTTTTTTCCCATGGTGAAAGGTAAAAATAAACAGTGGATTTAATTGTGACATTTTAACAACTTATTAACATATATATGATACTTTTGGTCACTTAAGAAATTATAATGGTCACAAATGATATGTATGTCTGGAAAAAGCAGCACTAGATGAACTTAAAGTATTTTAACACTGAATCTAATTGAATTACTGTACTGTGAACCTTCTCGTTCTAAAATATTCTTGAAATTACTTTTGTAAAATACAATGATCCTAGTAAATTGTACTTAGGATGTGTTGACAATGTCTATACAGGGTGGAGCAAAATAGATTTACAGTTGTCTGTGTGAAAAATAATCCTATCTAATAAAAGAGTAATATGCAAATTAACCATCACTCTGCTATACCCACAAGCCACGCCCACCAGCCAATCAGGAGCGAGTATGTAAATTAACCCAACCAAGATGGCTGCGGCCACAGAGAGTGCAGGAGGGAGGCTTGGGTTTCCCTGATGATGGAGGAAGCTAAGCTTTCCGCACACCCTGGCTGGCCCACTCCAGGCTACAAAGTTTCAATTATAGAAGGTAAATAAATCCAAAAAAAAAATGGCAGCAGCTGTGGAGCTGGAGAGAGCAGGAGGCTAGGGTTGCCCCCGGCGATGGAGGAAGCCAAGCTTCTGCAGCCCTGGCCTGCCTTGGCCTCCACTACAAAGTTTTAATTATAGAAGATACAGAAATCCCAACAGAAATGGCTGCCACCATGGAGCAAGCAGAAGGCTTGGCTCTGCTCCAGGCTACGAAGTTTCAATTGTAGAAGATAAATAAATCCCAGATACCAGGGACTCCGCTTGGATCACTTGGGGGCATGGCTGGCCTGCAAACCACCACAGGCCCCTCACCCAGGCCACCCCACACTCCAAGGGAACCCCCACCCTGATCCGGGACACCCTTCAGGGCAAACCAGCTGGCCCCAACCCATGAACCAGGCCTCTATCCTATCTAATAAAAGAGTAATATGCATTAGACCATCACTCCAACACACAAGATGGCTGCCCCCATGTGGTCAAAGATGACTGCCCCTATGTGGACACAAGATGGCCACCACAAGATGACCAGCAGGGGAGGTCAGTTGGTAGGGAACAGGCCTGCAAGGGAGGGCAGTTGGAGGCGATCAAGCCTGCAGGTGAGGGCAATTAGGGGTGACCAGGCCGGCAGAGGAGGGAAGTTGGGGGTGACCGGGCCTGCAGGGAAGGGCAGTTAGGGGGGACCCAGGCCTGCAGGAGACAGCAGTTGGGGGGGACCAGGCCTGCAGGGGAGGGCAGTTAGGGGTGACTAGGCCTGCAGGGGAGGGCAGTTAGGGGCAAACAGGCTGGCAGGGGAGCAGTTAGGCATCAATCAGGCTGGCAGGGAGTGGTTAGGGGGTGATCAGGCTGGCAGGCAGAAGTGGTTAGGGGCAATCAGGAAGGCAGGCAGGTGAGCAGTTGGGAGCCAGCAGTCCTGGATTGTGAGAGGGCAGTCGGACATCCCTTGAGGGGTCCCAGATTGGAGAGGGTGCAGGCTGGGCTGAGAGACACCCTCCTCCCCCCCTCACTCCCGTGCACAAATTTCGTGCACCGGGCCTCTCGTATAATAATAATGATGCAAGAATAAATTCTGTTTTTGTACTCACAACTGTAAACCTACTTTTGCCCCACCCTGTGTTTCTGAGCTATTTAATTAACATCTTAATTTATATAAATTATGTTATCCAAGACTAGAATAATGGTTAATTTCAATTATTTTGCCAAATCTTAGAGGAGAAAATCGGAATTGCATAAAATTTTGGCATAAATATGAAAAGGAACTCTTTCTTGTGAAAGATATACACTAACTTTCTTCATAACTGACACATGGATAACCATAATCAAACATATAACAGCTAATATTACTGAATATGTAGTAGTTGGAGAACATTTCTGATTTAGTGTACTGTCCAGCACAATTAATGATAGAGATCTTTTCCATTCTTATAAGTGTCCCACTTGGGGTGATAAAATACATTGGCATTCTGTGTTTGGATAATCAAGTTTGTGCTTCTGTATAGTTAGTCTCCCTTAACTCCTTTCTTCCATTTAGTCTTATAAAAATACACATGTGGCCTTAGCCGGTTTGGCCCAGTGGATAGAGCATCGGCCCATGGACTAAAGGGTCCCGAGTTCAATTGTAGTTAAAGGCACATACCTCAAATGCAGGCTCGATCTCTGGCGCTGATCGGACACATGCAGGAGGCAACCAATTGATGTGTCTCTCTCTTATCAATGTTTCGTTATCACTGTCTCTCCCAATCCCTTCCACTCTTTCTAAAAATGAATAGAAAAATATCCTTGGGTGAGGATGAACTACAACAAAATAAATAAATAAAAGATTTCTTAAAAAATAAAAATACACATGTGTGTACTGCTTTTGGAATTCTCTGAAACCAGGGATCAGTTTTTGAGACATATTGAGTGTTCAGTTTGATCTATTAAAGTAAAGCTATATTTGCTGAGAGATCACCATGCTATCACAGTGCTTCCATATACTGTGTGAATCTTTTGAAATAGGCATTAATCCCATTTTACAAATAAGACAATTCAATAACTATACTGATCCAAAAATACAAATAGTAAATATTGGTACCTGAAATACTTAAATATCTTATACATTCATATATTTATGAAATATCAATACAAATTACACATTTATAGAAATTATAGAGATGAACAACAAAATGCATGTAGTCAGAAAATTTTTCTAATAAACAGTGGTAATATGAATTAAATTGAAGTTTCTAATTATTTTTAAGCTTTATTAGATATAATTAATATACAAAGAATTCACATATTTAATGTATACATATGCATACTGCCATGATACCATTATCATAGTCAAATTACTAAAATAGCCATTCACATTCAAAAAAATTTTTGTTTGCTTTTGTGTTTGTTATTCTTGTGGTAAAAACACTTAACATGAGACCTATCCTCTTAATATATTTTAAAGTGCAAAATACCATCTTGTTAACTATATGGAGTAATCTATAGGGCAGATTTCTAGAATTTGTGTATATTGCATAACTGAAACTCAGTACCCACTGAGAGGTCCCAGTTCCCCTTCTCATTAGTCCCTGGTAACCACCATTCTATTCTCTGCTTTTATAAGTTTGACTATTTTAGAGACCTCATTTAAATGGAATCATGCAGTACTTGTCCTTCTGAGAATGGCTAATTTCACTTAGCATACCATCTTCTAGATTAATTCATGTTATTGTGAACAATGGGATTTCCTTCTTTTTTAAGCTGAATAACATTTTGTTGTATATACACACCACATTTTCTTTATCCATTTATTTGCTGATGAACATTTGGGCTTTCCCCCCATATCTTAGATAGTGGGAATAATGCTGCAGTGAACATGGGAGTGCAGTATCTCTTCAAGATCATGATTTCCATTTCTTTGGATAAGTACCCAGAAATGGGATGGCTGGATCATATGATAGTTGTAGTTTTAATTTTTGAAGAATTTACATAATGTTTTCCACTGTGCCTGCACCATTCCACTTTTTGACCAACAGTGTATGTGAGTTCTAATTTCTCCACATCTCCAACATTTGTTATCTTTTGAAAACATAACACTCATCCTAACCAGTGGGCTGTGATATCTCATTGTGACTTTGATCTGAATTTTCATGATGATTAGTTATGTTGAACATTCTTTTATATATCTGGTGTCCATTTGCACATCTTCTTTGGAAAAAGAAATTCTGTTCATGTTCTTTGCATATTTTTGGATCACTGTTTGTTATTGCTAATGAGTTTTAGAAGACTCATTTTTTTTAGAAGAAAAAAACACCTTTCAGATAGATGGTGATCAAGACAGAAAATCAATATGAAAACAGCAGACTTGATCAATAGTATAAACCAAAAGGCACTAATAGAAAGAAGCATAATGCACATTCTTCTCATGCCCACTTAGGACATTATCCAGACAGGTCATATTAAGCAAAAAACAAACAAACAAACAAACAAAAAACAAGTGGTAACACATTTATGAAAAAGGATATCACATCTTATATCTTTTTCTACTACAATAATATAAAACTAGATATCAATAATAGCAGGAAAATTGGAAAAGTCAAGCTTCTGATTCATTATCTAGCACTCTTATCACCATAAACATAGTTTCTCTTTTTCCTTTCAACATTAATACAATACATATTATGCATTTTTATTAGTGTAGTGTATCTCCATAGGTTTATGAGGTAAAATATTACAATATCCTCTCATTTTATGGTGTACTAATTTCTTCACATCAGAGAGAATTTCCCTGAAGTATTTTCAGAGACATACTAGGTGTACTGGTTAATGCAGATTTTTTCAATAGATGGAGTTACACATATGTTGATATATATGCGATTTGATATGTATGCTATTTTGTTGTATTGCTCCTTCAGATTAGCACTTGTTCCGATCGATGGCACACACACTTTCTGAGCAGCCCTTCAAAATGTATGAAGAAGTGGAAAATTGGGTCTCTGAATGGTTTTCCTCAAAACAAGAAAAGTTCTATTGGGACGGTATCCACAAATTACCTGAAAGATGGGGAAATGTGTAGCTAGTGATGGACATTACTTTGAATAAAGCATTTTTTATGTTTCTCTTGAAATTATCTGCATTATTAACTGGTACACCTAGTATTCATTAAAACTGTGTATCATGATGTACCATTATTAAAATATACTAGAGACCCAGTGCATGAAAATTCATGCACTGGAGGGGGGTCCCTCAGCCCGACCTGCCCCCTCTCACAGTCAGGGAGCCCTCAGGGGTGGGAAGTGACGCCCACATCACACCTCTGCTGCTGCCACTGATGGCAGCGCAAGCCTTGGCCGGCCCTGGTTACCTGAGCTTTGGGCGGCCCTAGGTGGCTGGGCAGCTGCCATCTGAGGCTTGCCTGCACCTTGGGCCAGCTCTGGGCAGCTGGGGGGCTGAGGAGACTAGGGGACTCCAGAGGCAGGCTGGTGGAGCAACTGGACCCGCATGGGGGTGGGCCCTGCCATGCTGCATGCCTGCTGCCCCGGTGGGGCTGAGGGTACTGGGCACCACCATCTTGTGGCTGTGGGTACTGCCATCTTTGAGGGCGTGACAGTTAATTAGCATATTCCCTCCTTATTGGCTGTGGGTGCTACCATCTTTGTGAGGATGTGATGGTCAATTAGCATATTCCCTCTTTATTAGATAGGATCTTTTATTTTATATTATGTATACACATACAGTGTACACGCTTTTATATAAAGTAATTTTTAATATACTTGTTTCAGAGAGGAAAGGAGAGGGAGAGATAGAAACATCTGTGATGAGAAAGAATCATTCATTGGCTGCCTCTGCACAACCTCTAGTGGGGATTGAGCCTGTACCCCCTGCATGTGCCCTGACCTGGAATCAAACCACAACCTCCTGGTTCCATGGTCGGCAAACTGCGGCTCACAAGCCACATGCGGCTCTTTGGCCCCTTGAGTGTGGCTCTTCCACAAAATACCACAGCCTGGGCGAGTCTATTTTGAAGAAGTGGCATTAGAAGAAGTTTAAGTTTAAAAAATTTGGCTCTCCAAAGAAATTTCGATCGTTGTACTGTTGATATTTGGCTCTGTTGACTAATGAGTTTGCCGACCACTGGCCTAGGACATGACGACCCACCATAAATGCTTGTAGTTAAAGTTTTAATTGCAGACCATTCTTGTGGTTACTTTAGGTCTCAGAGTTTGCAAGACTGCCATGCAGGCCTTCCCTGAGCTTGTCAGGTTAGCATGTGGCCCCTTGTGTCCACAATTTATATGTGGAATCCAAAGAAAAAATATAAATGAACAAACAAAATTGAAGCTGACTCATAGATACAGAGAATAAACAGATGGTGGCCAGAGAGGAGGGAGATTGGGGTTCTGGGTGAAAAAAAGTGAAGAAGAGATTAAGAAGTACAAATTGGTAGTTACAAAATAGTCACATAGATGTAAAATACAGCATAGAGACTATAGTAAATAACTATATATGGTGCTAGGTAGGTACGTGAATTATTGAAGGGAACACTATGTATAAAGTACATGATTGTCTAAACACTATGCTGTACACCTGAAACTAATAATAAAATAAAGAAATCCAAACTTTATTCATTTAATTTTCTATGAGAGTTAAGGAAGAATCTGGTGTTTCTCTTCCAAAAGATACAACATTATCAATCTATGCCTGTGGAGTAATATCATCACCAAGGTGGAGTAGGAGACCCCAGCCTTCATCCCACAACAAAATTCAAAAATTAGACAATAATACAGTAACAAAAACCAGTCAGGAGAGCTCTGGAGTCCATTTAAGGAACTTCAGCAGAACAGAAAACTTGAGAATAACTGTCCCAAATGGGAAAAAAATACAGCTTCATTTTGCCTGCATCAACCCATCCCCAAATCATTGCTCAGAGTTGTGAGGGAACTCCCCAGATAAAAAGAGTTAGCCTCACCAGGAAAGGAATAGTGGGGTGAGCAACCAGCTTCCCCAGCCTTTTTGGCCACTCCATGAAAACTCTGCTTTGGAATTACTCCTCCCGGAGACTGGCAAAGCTGAGACATACAGATGACCAGGGACGAGAAAGAAAAGCAGAGGCTTCTAATAGCAGTCATACAATAGGAGCAACCAGGGTTCCCTAGTGCTCAGCAGAGGATGATACCTGCAGCTTTCACAGCTGAAGAAACCAAAGCCAGTGCTGCTGCTAAAGAACCCCTGAGGACTTCACAGGTTTTCATCCCACAGGGGTTTGTATTCATGCCAGCCACCTGAGTCCCTTTGTGCTCTTTTTCTAATCCTCACTAGAGCCCTGGACCTGCACTGGCAGCCAGCTCAGGACTCCGTGCTGCACAAGTGCAAACTACCAGGCTGTATCCCACAGCTAGCCCCCACTGCTGGGCATGGGGTCTGGACCAGCCCCTTCACTTATGTATTTGTACACTGCTGGCCTGCCACCTGTCACCAGCCTCCATTGCCGTGTGCAGACTCACGGAAAGAAAGATCTTACAGCCTCAGAGGTACATGCTGATAGATAGCCAGGGCCCCCAAAGCTGCTTGTCATGGGTTCTAAAGTCAAAATATATAAAGTGGCTTAATGGCCTTTTAAAAAAAAAAAAATAACGAAAATAAGACCCAACTATAGGCTGCCTAAAGAGATTCACTTCAGCTTCAAAGACACACATAGGCTCAATGTAAAGAGATGTAGAAAGGTACTCCATGCAAATGGAAACCAAAACAGAGCAGTGACAACTACATTTATATTAGACATAATGGGCTTTAATAAACATGGTAACAAGAAACAAACAAGGTCATTATATTATAAAAATGGTCAATCAATGGAGAGAATATAATAACTGTAAATATATATGCACCCAACATCAGAGCACCTCAATATGTTAAGCAAATACTAACAGAGCTGAAGGCAGTCATAGAAAACAATACAATAATAGCAGGGACTTCAGTACTCCACTTTCAACAGGGTTAGGTCATCCAGCAGTAAATCAACAAACAAATGTTGAGTTTGAACACTACTATATCAGAATAAGCCTAACAGATACATATAGACAATTCCACCCAATAGCAGCGGGATATACATTCTTCTCATAGGAGTTTCTCCAGGCAACATTAAACATGTATTACAATATAGCATTTAATTATAAATAATGCATAATTTCCCTTTGAGAGTCTAGCTTATGGCCACTTTTAGTTATACGACTAGTTCTACATGGCACTATCAATTGCCTTTGCCATCAAATGCAAGTAAGACAAAGAAATTGCATGCTAAAAGTTACTCATTCTCAATATTTTAAATTTCCAGTCTTGGTTAAAGCAATTTAACAATTTTCTCTGGGGGGGAAAAATGACAGCACATATGCATTACACGTTATTATTCACTATCTTAATAAAAGTGCAAATGCACTATAACAGTAAATTTTGGAGGAAAGTATCTCTTTTACAAAGATAAAATTTTAAAATTTTATATTTCTCAGAGTCTAGTTGTTTTTCATTCTTAAATAATAGTATATGATTGTTAATGTTAGTGACTTAACTATTGAAAGAACAAAAATAAAATTTGATGACATATTATAAGTCTTATACTATTCTATCCTGTGGTAGTTATAGTCACTTTTTGTATATCACTATCTATAATAAATATTACTCTTCAGAGCCCGGCGGTGTTGCTCAGTGGTTGAGCATCAACCTATGAACGAGGACAGTGGTCGGCAAACTCATTAGTCAACAGAGCCAAATATCAACAGTACAATGATTGAAATTTCTTTTGAGAGCCAAATTTTTTAAACTTAAACTTCTTCTAACGCCACTTCTTCAAAATAGACTCACCCAGGCTGTGGTATAGTGTGGAAGAGCCACACTCAAGGGGCCAAAGAGCCGCATGTGGCTCGTGAGCTGCAGTTTGCCGACCACGGTCCTAACCGCTGAGAGTCTACTTCAGGGCAATTGTTGACAGTTTGGCTCAAATAAACTCACAAAAATTCTTTACAGGTTTGCATGTTTTTACGTTAACAAAATAATATGGCATTTGTTTTTCCCTGACTTATTTCACTGAATATAATACCTTCTATATATTCCTAAAGAACTTTTCCAAATTTGACCATTTTTCTTATGTAAATATCCCTACCATACATATTTTTTATATTTAGAAATTTTACTTATCCTGCAAGGATGAGCTCACATTCTATTCATTAAAAAAAAAAAAGTTACTCTGATACTTCCAAACTTAGGTCATGATGTTAAATATCTGACTAACCATATAAAACCAGATGATCTTTTTTTCCTAATGAAACATAATAGCATGTAAACAATTTTCTTTGGAAGAAATAACACCATGACTTCACTTTTATTTCTGTCACTAGTAAAAATATTCGTGACTGAAAGTTGCTATGTGGAAGGAAAAACAAATGTTAAATTTCAACAGTTTAATTAACTCAAAAATGTTAGCCTTAGTATATACAGACATAAGACTATATTCAAATCCTATCTAATAAAAGAGTAATATGCAAAGTGACCGTACCTCCGCTACACCAATAAGTCATGCCCACAAGTGACACCCACAAGCCAATCAGGAGCGAATATGCAAATAAACCCAACCAAGATGGCTGTGGCCACAGAGAGAACAGGATGGAGGCTTGGGTTTCCCTGGCAATGGAGGAAGCCAGGCTTTCCACCTGCCTTGCCGGCCCAGGCCTCCACTCCAGTCTACAAAGTTTCAATTATAGAAGATAAATAAATCCCAACAAAATTGGTGGCAGCCACGGAGCTGGAGAGAGCAGGAGGCTAGGGTTGCCCGTGGCGATGGAGGAAGCCAAGCTTCTGCAGCCCTGGCCTGCTTTGGCCTCCGCTTAAGGCTACAAAGTTTAAATTATAGAAGATACATAAATCCCAACAGAAATGGCTGCCGCCAAGGAGCGAGCAGAAGGCTTGGCTCCACTCCAGGCTACAAAGTTTCAATTGTAGAAGATAAATCCCAGATACCAGGGCCTCCACTTGGGTTACCGGGGCATGTGGCCAGCCTGCAAACCACCACAGGCTCCTTGCCCAGGCCACCCCACGCCCCAAGGGAACCCCCACCCTGATCCGGGACACCCTTCAGGGCAAACCAGCTGGCCCCCACCCATGCACCAGGCCTCTATCCTATCTAATAAAAGAGTAATATGCAGATTGACCATCACTCCTACACACAAGATGGCTGCCCCCATGTGGTCAAAGATGACTGCCCCCATGTGGACACAAGATGGCCTCCACAGATGGCCAGCAGGGGAGGGCAGTTGGGATGGACCAGGCCTGCAAGGGAGGGCAGTTGTAGGCAATCAGGCCAGCAGGGGAAGGCAGTTGGGAGGGACCAGGCCTGCAAGGGAGGACAGTTGGGGGTGATCAAGCCTGCAGGTGAGGGCATTTAGGGGTGACCAGGCCGGCAGAGGAGGGAAGTTGAGGGCAACCGGGCCTGCAGGGAAGGGCAGTTGGGGGAGACCCTGGCCTGCAGGGAAAACAGGGGGGACCAGGCCTGCAGGGGAGGGCAGTTAGGGACAAACAGGCTGGCAGGGGAGCAGTTAGGCATCAATCAGGCTGGCAGGGAGTGGTTAGGGGGTGATCAGGCTGGCAGGCAGAAGTGGTTAGGGGCAATCAGGAAGGCAGGCAGGTGAGCAGTTGGGAGCCAGCAGTCCTGGATTGTGAGAGGGATGTCCAACTGACCGTTTAGGCCTGATCCTACCGGAATTGGGCCTAAATGGGCAGTTGGACATCCCTCGAGGGGTCCCAGATTGGAGGGGGTGCAGGCTGGGCTGAGGGACACCCCCCAACCCCATGCACAAATTTCGTGCACAGGGCCTCTAGTATAAATATAATCACAACCTTTTAGTTCGAGCAGGGGTCCTCAACTTTTTAAACATGGGGCCAGTTCACTGTCCCTCAGACCGTTGGAGGGCCAGACTATAGTTTAAAAAAAAAAACTATGAACAAATTCCTATGCGCACTGCGGGCCCGGGACGAGTCGGCTGCTAAGGAGGACAGGTAGCGGCACCCGGCTGGCCGGGAAATGTCCTCGGCAGGCCGCATGTGGCCTGCGGGCCGTAGTTTGAGGACGCCTGAGTTAGTTCTAGGAATGTCTGAAGCAAATAAATCAACTTGTAACCAGTTCACTTAATCAAACCTCTTCTCATAAGTCTATTGCAAATCTTAACAGTTTAGAAATAAAAATTTCTTTTAGTATATGATCACAACCCAAAAAGCATCCCATATAATAAAAGCCTAAACTGCTAAGTGTCCAGTCGTCCAGTCATCTGTTCAACCAATCAAAGCATAATATGCTAATGATATGCTAAGGCTGCTCAACTGCTTGCTGAGATGTGCACTGAGCATGAGGGGCAGACAGTTGACTGGTCAACCAGTCTCTATGATGTGCACTGACCACCAGGGGGCAGACACGCCACTTGCTGCTGGGGTTCGGCCGATCGGGACTGAATGAGATGGCCCGGACACGCCCTGGAGCCCTCCCATGGTCCCTCCCCAGCTGGCCAACCTCCCATGTCCCTCCCTAGCCCCCATCCTGCACCAGTGGGGTCCCTCAGCCTGGCCTGTGCCCTCTAGCAATCCGGGACCCCTGGGGGGATGTCAGAGAGCCAGTTTTGGCCCGATCCCACAGGCCAGGCCGAGGGACTTCACTGGCGTGGAAATTCATGCACCGGGCCTCTAGTATATCCTATCTAATAAAGAGGGAATATGCTAATTAACCATCACTCCATCACAAAGATGGCTGCACCCACAGCTGAGGCCAAGTTCCCATAACGAGCCTTAACAAGCAATCAGCAGGGACCTGAGGCTACACCCTCCCTCGCCCTGTGGGGCTTGACAGGGGACCTCAAGGTGCACTTCCTGTCCTGGTGCTGGGCTAGGGGACCTCAGGCTGCTCCCCTGGCCCCAGTGCCAGGCAGGGGGACCTCAGGCCACGCCCCCCACCAGGTGGGGCTTGACAGGGGACTTCAGGCCGTGCCCCCCACCCCGGCACTGAGCCAGGGGACCTGAGGCTGCACCCCCTGCCTGGCGGGGCTTGACAGGGGACCTCAAGGTGCACCCCCAGTGCTGGGTTGGGGGAACTCAGGCTGCACCCCCCACCCAGGGGGGACCTGAGGCTGCACCCCCCTGCTGAGTGGGCTTGACAGGGGACCTGAGGCTGTTCCCCCCTCCCAGTGCCGGGCCAGGGGACTTGAGGCTGCGCACACCCCCCCAACTCCCGCCTGGCAGAACTTGATGGGGGACCTCAGGCCATGCCTACCACCCAGCGGGGCTTGACAGGGGATCTCAGGCCATCTCCCATACCTGGTGGGGCTTGACGGGGGACCTCAAGGCACGCCCCCCACCCCGGTCTGGGCTGGGGGACCTCAGGCCATGCTCCCCGTCCTGGCACCAGGCCAGGGAACCTGAGGCTACGTTTCCTGCCCAACGGGGCTTGACAAGGGTGGGACTAGCCAGGTCTCGATCTATCCCAATGAGGTGTGGGGACCTGCCAGGTCTGGGTCTCATGCAATTTTGAGGCACATGTGGGTGGGCAGTGACTTGACTCTGGGTCCCATGGTGAGCCCCAGACTCTGACAGGAGGAAGGTTTTCATATACATTTTACTAATTTTCTTTCATCTCTGACACTTCTATTATAGAGAAAGGGCAAATAGCAATATTAAATTATTTCCTCTAACTAATCCCCTTTTAATGTGCACGAATTTTGTGCACTGGGCCACTAGTATATATATAAAAGCCTAAGTGACCATCCGACCATCCAACTGGTAGCTGTGACATGCACTGACCACCAGGGGGCAGATGCTCAATGCAGGAGCAGAAACCACAGGCATGGAAACATGGGATAGGCTGATGAATCTCAGAAGGGAGGGGAGAGGGGAGAGGGGAGAGGGGAGAGGGTGGGAAGAGATTAACCAAAGATCTTATATGCATACTAGAGGCCTGGTGCATGGATTCATCCCTTGGCCTGGCCTGCGCCCTCTCCCAAACTGGGACCCCTCAGGTGATGTCGGGTAGCCAGTTTCGGCCTGATCCCTGCAGACCAGGCTGAGGGACCCCTCCCTTGCATGGCGCTGGGCCTCTAGTTTTAAATAAAAACAAAATTTAGACTTCCATAGATATGCTTATTTTTACATACCATGTATTTTTCTTAAAGCCCTATCATTTTTTTTATTTCTTTCAAGCCATTACTCACAATTACTACCCACCTACAAAAAAATACTAATTTTTATTTATCACAGAAATACATTTTTAAAATTTGATACTTTGTCATAGGAAAAGTAAACAACTTATGAAACAAAACAATGAAATCCCATCACCAATAAACCCATCAAAGTTTATTCTCTAGATTTTTGGGATTCAACCCAAAATTCCAGAAATTTAAAAATATTGAAATGCAGAAGAGCATTACAAAAATTGAAGACATGTCTAACAGTTTTGGAAAATGTATAACATAAAATTTAATGAGCTTCCCCAAAGAGGAAGTGGTAGCTTGTCAGAGACATAGAACAGATTTATTTATTAAGGAAAGATATAGATATCTTTCAATCCATATTCTAACTGTATATTATGTATGTTCTAAAACTAGCAAGAAGGTAGGAGAATATTTGAATATTAATTGAGTCAGAAGAAAATAAAACCAGTGTGAACTTTTAGTGCATGATATATGAAAAAAATCATGCCTTCTATTCTTCTAGAAAATGACTAGCTTTGCTTTCTCTTTTTAAGTAAAATATCTACATATACATTATTAAACTTTGCAAATGATAATTATGGAAGCAGAAAATAATGGGGGAAATATAGACTAATGGACTTGTAAAAGTTTATTAAAAATCTTAAATAAAATATTAACTTTTTGAAAACAATAGTATGTTTAAAATCATGGTACAATAATTGCATTACCGCAGATATAGAAACATAATGTGGATTTGAAAGGAGAAAATTACATTTAACCCTTATATTCAGAACATAAAGAATGAAATCCATATCAATCAGTTGCTGCTATCTACCACAGGGAAAGGCTTACAAAGTCTCCTTGCCATAGTAATTGAATACATTCCTTATTTGGCATATATGACATCTCAATCTTCAGCTCTATTAAGGTATTCCTTTTCCTCGTTGTTTTCCATGGCCCCGAATTTGGGGTCTTGTTTTCTCATTGCAGTTGTCTTTCACAACACAAACTGCAGAGCTTTATCATAGGCAGTGTCCTGATCGGACAAGTCTGGACATCTGGAGATAGCATTGGGGATGGAATTCATGTAGGAAAACTTGTGATTTACTTGTGAAATAAAATTTTCTAAAAAATTTTTCAAGATTCAGGAATTGTCAGTAAATTCCATGTGCAAATACTATGTAATGTTTTCTTTTCAGTAATTGTTCATAAAGTTGTCAAGTGATGTGGTAGCTTTAAAGCATGTCTGGCTATTCCCTCAGAGAAACAGGAAAAGTTTATTATATTTTCATAAGTCTTTAAAAATGCTATTCAAATTACTTGGTTTTCAAGAAGGAAATAAATATTTCTCTGCTTGTGCCTATGTAGAACATTTCAGAACTATGACAATACATAAATTTCAAATGACTGGGATTTAAAAAGTAAGCAAAATAGGAAGTAAGCTAATCAGTGATACAAGAATTAGATGGCTTAGTATTAGTATGACATACAACCTTTTTAGGTTATAAAGAATAAAAGCCTGACAGGAGAGATAAAAAAAATCCACTAGAATTTTAATAGCTCATAGAAACTTTACCACTCTGAAATTCTTAATAAACCAAACATATTTCTTATATTTTCCAAGATCATCACATTTTTATTGAGCTATAGTATGCACTAAAGGCTGATAGAGACAGCATTGTTATATTTGATGGTTTTTTCAATTTTTATTGCCATTCCTAAAAATGTATTCAGATGAAATTATGTTCACGTGTCTATATAGACAGAGATTGTAAAATAGTACAGAAACACACCAATTTGAGTAACCTTGAGTGAGGTTCTGTAAAAAGTAAAGCAGGAAATTGTATAGAATGCATTTTTATTTACTTTCTTAAATCTCTTACAAGTTAAGCTTCAACAGTAGGGAAAAAAACTGGAATGTGGCACTTAAGTAGATATAATTAAACTCAGTTCTGAAAAATCTCTATTTTGGTATCAGTTGAAAACAGTAGAAATAGTGATGAATCTCACTAACATTAGCACAGTCCACTAGTTAGAAGGCATTCAATAGACATGATCAGAAAGGGCTATAAATCACAAAATAAACTTATCACGAATTATAAGAAAAGGAAATGAGGAAAATAAGAATGTTACCTTTCATTACAATGGCATGTAAACTGGAGTTTCTATCAACATGAGAAATTTTTTGTATTGACTCCATATTTCATGATTTGATGGGATTTTTTTTAGAAACACATAATAAAAATTTGTTGAGTTACTTTATATAGTATTCCTGTATTTCTGTGGCCAAGTTTAATCCAAAAGTAAATTTTTAAACACTTTTAAGAACAGAGCCAGACAACATGTAAATAAAGGTACATGATACATAAACCTGATGGGGGCCTTTAAATTTTTTTCTTTTAGTTTTTGTTTAATAGACAAAATATGGTTTGTAAGAAGCTTAAAATAACTGCATGGAACACTGTCAATGTAGTAACATTTCAGCTATAACAGTAACAACAGTATATTCAACACCAATAGGAAATTTTCTTCCACATAAATTTAACTTTCCATTTCTATTTCAAGTGCAGAGAAAGAAGAATATGTGATATATATCATATATAAACATTCTCAATTAAGAGAATGGAGCAGAGTGAAGGATGTCCTTTGTATCTCAGCATAAATGCTTGTCACAGTACAATGGTGGCATCTATTGGCATATAGTATACATGACATGAAGTTGTCTGTAATTTCCCCCCCAGTCTTCTTTTTCTAGAGCATACTATGTCTAGACACTGAGACAACATGGCTCAAATCACATCAAATCACTTCCAATTGATGTGAACAAATTTAAAGCCAACACTTAATGTATAGGGTTGACATTGGTCAAGAATGTTTTTATTTTTGTACTAGAGGCCTGGTGCATGAAATTCGTGCATGGGGGAGGGGGTGTCCCTCAGCCCAGCTGGCACCCTCTCCAATCTGGGACCCCTCAAGGGATGTCCGACTGCCTGTTTAAGCCCAATCCCGGTGGGATTGGGCCTAAACGGGCATTTGAACATCTCTATCACAATCCAGGACTGCTGGCTCCCAACTGATCGCCTGCCTGCCTTCCTGATTGCCCCTAACCACTTCTGCCTGCCAGCCTGATGACCCCCTAACCACTCCCCTGTCAGCCTGATTGATGCCTAACTGCTCCCCTGCCAGCCTGTTTGCCCCTAACTGCCCTCCCCTGTAGGCTTGATCGCCCCCAACTGCCCTCCCTTGCAGGCCTGGTCCCTCCCAGCTGCCCTGCCCTGCTGGCCTGATTGCCCACAACTGCCCTCCCTTGCAGGCCAGGTCCTTCCCAACTGCCCTCCCCTGCTGGCCATCTTGTGGTGGCCATCTTGTGTCCACATGGGGTCAGGATCTTTGACCACATGGAGGCAGCCATCTTGTGTGTTGGAGTGATGGTCAATCTGCATATTACTCTTTTATTAGATAGGATAGAGGCCTGGTGCATGGGTGGGGGCCAGCTGGTTTGCCCTGAAAGGTGTCCCGGATCAGGGTGGGGGTTCCCTTGGTGCGTGGGGCGGCCTGGGTGAGGGGCCTATGGTGGATTGCAGGCCAGCCACGGCCCCTGGTGACCCAAGCAGAGGCCCTGGTATCTGGGGTTTATTTATCTTCTGCAATTGAAACTTTGTAGCCTGGAGCAGAGCCAAGCCTTCTGCTTGCTCCGTGGCAGCAGCCATTTTTGGGGGGATTTATTTATCTTCTATAATTGAAACTTTGTAGCCTTAAGCAGAGGCCTGAGCCAGCCAGGGTGTGCAGAAAGCTTGGCTTCCTCCATCACTGGGGGCAACCCTAGCCTCCTGCTCTTTCCAGCTCCGTGGCTGCCACCATTCTGTATGGATTTATGTATCTTCTATCATTGAAACTTTGTAGCCTTGAGTGGAGGCCTAGGCCGGCAAGGGCAGGTGGAAAGCTTGGCTTCCTCCATTGCCGGGGAAATCCAAGCCTCCCTCCTGCTCTCTGTGGCCGTAGCCATCTTGGTTGGGTTTATTTGCATATTCGCTCCTGATTTGCTGGTGGGCGTATCTTGTGGGCGTAGCTTGTGGGTGTAGCGGAGTGATGGTTAATTTGCATATTACTCTTTTATTATATAGGATTATGAGGGCATAAAGCAGAATGAGAAGAAAAACAAAGTCAGTATCTCACAACAGTTCAGTGTTTGTCACTGTGCTTCAAGCTTATCAGATATGGCATACAGAAATTCTATTATAGATGGTAGGTAGATGATAGATGATTAGATAGATAGATAGATAAATAGATAATATAAACATACACTAAGCATGGAGTTACACAATGAAAATAAAAAAGATTATGGCCTTCAATACTCTATACTCTAGTGATAAAGGCATATATTAAGTACAGGATCACAGAAATGTAAAGCTACTTGGTATGACCATAAATTTAAAAAATAATATATGAAGAAGAATAACTCAGAAGTGTAGTTTTAGGGTAGTGTAGACCTACTGGAGGATACAGTGTTTATTCTATAAGCAATATTCTAAAGCAAAGTAATTTTCTTATATTCCTTTTATTTTGTGGCAGAAATGAATAATTGATTCATTAAATTTTTTCTAATCCTCCACATAGATATTTAATTGAACAAGTTACTGAACGTTTCAGCTAGTGCACTGACTTACAGCAGAGATGTCTTACTATGGCTCCTTTGGGGATACAGGGAGCTGCGTGGGATAGTTACAGTCAGGCCTTTGTATCTCTGTGGTTACCCATTCAATAGCCCAGGCTGAACCAACTCAGGACAGTGTCCCATTCTAAGAAGTCTTGCCCTGAGTGGAATCTGTTTTTTCTGAAAGACCCTTAATAGGCTTTCATCTACTTCAATTTTTGAGAATTTGATAAGGGAATCCCTTACTTCATGAATATAGGCAGCCCTACTGTATGCATTGCAATACATGTCTATTGAAGCATGTAAAAACAGTTTGTGTTACAACTATGAATAGTTATGAGCATGTGTATTAATTATGTGGTGTTTTTGTTTTTTTTAATTTCTGTGTGTGATGCAATTTTGACATCTTAAAAACAACAACAACCATTCAGTCTATGGAGAGACTGCCCCCCTTAGCCATGGGCTAACCAATTGGCCACTTCTTAGACATAGCAAAGGATCAGGAATATCAACATCAAGGTAGAGATTGCATTAGTGTATGTGAGAGCCCCTATTCCAGATGTGGAGATGGGTGTCAGAAAAGTCAGAGCAGATTAAATTTTCATCAGCAAGAAGAAAAAAAAAGCTAAACTAGAAGTTGGAAATAAGGGCAGTAAAGTGAACAAAGGAATGATTTCCTATATAGAAAATGAAGCAACATATAAACTGTGTTTTTGTTTGTTATTGTTGTTTTTTGCTAAGCAATGTGAATTACTATTTTAAGAGGAAACATTTAACAAATCCCTAAATCCTAACACTTTTAAATATGAAACTAGAAGAGACACTATGACTTGTAACTGAGTGCTTCCTCTCAGACAGGGGGAAGGCAGCCCTCTGAACATGTTAAATTAAAGAACAAGTGTCTATATAGGAAGCAGGAAACAAGAGCTAAAACCTTCAAAAAGAAGAAAAGGAAGGTACAAATGGAAGAAAAAAATGTAAAGGCTTTGGTATGAAGTCACAGAAATCCCTTATACTGATCAGAACCTGAGAATAGTCCCACATAAAGCCAGTCCCCAGATCCTGAACTCTGAACCAAAGTGAACACACCAAAAAAGTTTTTGAGCATCAGGCATCAAACATGAGACAGAATTTTAGATGTGTGCCATCCTTTTTTTTTTCTGATGGCTCTTCAATTGTATAATTTTCCATTAGAATGAACAAAAACTTCTGCCACTTTCCAATAGACAGGAGTCACCTAGATTAGTGATCTATGTTACAGATAACACCAACTTTTCCCTTTCCGTGTTTCTATGTCTGCAGCTTCTCAGACTCAAACAAATGCTGATTTCTGCTGTCAAGAGTCTGCTTATAGTCATAGGAACTATGGGCACTATGCTGCCTAGCAGATGTCTAGAACATGCATCTGGCCTTTTGAAAAACAACTTCCCCATTTTCCTACCTTCCCAGCCCTTGGCAACCACTATCGTATTCTCTGCTTCTATGAATGTAACCACATTAGATACCTCATTTAAGTGGAATCCGTGCAATATTTGTCCTTCTCTGACTAGCTTATTTTATTTAGCATAATGTCCTCTATATCAATCCACATTGCTGCCAATGACAAGATTTCTCTTTCTTTTTAAGAATGAATACTATTCCACTGCATGCATATACCACATTTTCTTTATCCATTCACTTGCAGATGGATATATGGGTGGTTTCCATATCTTGGCTATTATGAATAGTACTGCAATGAACATGGGAATGCAGATATCTCTTCCAGATCCAGATTTTAATGAATTATTTTGGAAATATACCCAGAAGTGGGGTTGTTTGATCATTTGATAGTTCTATGTTTAATTTTTTTTGAGGACTCTGCATACTGCTTTTTATAGCTGCTGCAATATTTTACATTCCATCAACAGGAACCATTGTGCACTGTTGATTTAAGTTTTATTTGCAAAAAGGTGCTATGCTAAACCTTGTCTTCTCTCTCTCAACACAGTTTGTCAGCAAATCCTCTCATTTCTATCTGGCCATCTTTCACCAACTCCATCACTTCATCTCCAGACCAAAGTGCCAACATCTTATGCCCTAATTTTCTCCCAATTGTATCCAATCAGCATTCCTTTCCCCTAGCTTTCCCCGCCTCTATTTTCAAACAGTAGGCAGAGTAGTCCTGTAAAATGGAAAATATATTATGCCAGTCCTTTTCCTAATGGCTTTCATCTCACTCAGAATGAAAGTGAAAATTCTTACAATAACAGAAGCTTCTACCAGGCCATACCCCTTCCCCTCCATTATCTTTCTAATTTGATTTAAGCATGGTCAGACCTCAGAGCCTTTTACTACTGTCCCATATGACAGGTGTGCACTTTACCGAAATCGTATCATGTTTGAGTTTCCTCATATCCTTTGAGTTATTGCTAACATGTCATCCATGATTGTGCTCAACACACACACACACACACACACACACACACACACACACACACACTTCCTTCATATTGTTTCTTCTTTCATATGCACTAGTCACATGAAATATATAACTTATCTAGGTTTTTTTGTCTTACCTATAAAAAGAAACTCCAAAGGACAAGGATGTGTGTGTGTGTGTGTGTGTGTGTGTGTGTGTTTTTATCACCGATGCAGTGTTCTCTCCTGGCCTCTTCTGTTTTCTCTTCTCCTCTCACTCACACTTGTTCTCTTTCCCTGTGGATTGTTAACTCGTGCTTATCTCTAATCTTACTCCCTCAGCAGTGGTGAAAACTAGTATGGCTTTGTCTGCTCACATTTTTTATTCTTCTCCCTATCCTCTTAGCTATATTCTCAGTTGCAACACATATTCTTATGGGCAATTGTGATACATGGTTAAGAAGAAAAATTAAAAATAAAATCATATAGGAGAATGAGAGACAGTGGATTCATTTCATGAATTAAGTTGTTCTATTAAGTATTTAGTTTCAGTTGTTCAGTTTCATACCAATATTTAAGGCATATTCCAAGGACAGAGAATTGTCTGTAATTATAACAATATTAACTTTAAAATTATGAATACTCACACCCTGGATGGTGTGGCTCAGTTGGTTGGAGTGTCATCCTGTGCACCAGAAGGTCACTCACTGGTTTGAATTCCAGTCAGGGAACATGCTTAAAGTGAAAATTCTTACAATAACAGAAGCTTCTACCAGGCCATACCCCTTCCCCTCCATTATCTTTCTAATTTGATTTAAGCATGGTCAGACCTCAGAGCCTTTTACTACTCTCCCATATGACAGGTGTGCACTTTACTGAAATCGTATCATGTTTGAGTTTCCTCATATCCTTTCCTCGTATCATGTTTGAGTTTCCTCATATCCTTTCCTCATATCCTTTTTTTATTTTTAATAAAAAAATAATAATGAGAATTAAGAATATACATGTAAGAAAACATTTAAAATATGCACTATTTTATATATTTATAAGACAATCTCTATAAGAATGTCAATAATATTTAAAATATGAGTATTTGATTATATTCTCTAAGTAAAATATTTAATATTCTATAATTAATACACAAATTCTAGTGCTTTTTCCTATATTAACTAATGTCTTTCTCTAGAGAAAATAGCTCAAAATGTTATAGTAAAGGTGTATATAAAATAATATTTCTTAATAAATTGAAAGTCGATTTTAATATTGTAATGTGTTATTTTACATCCTACTACATGGCATTGATAAAGGTCTGGCTTTTGAGTAGAAATGGAAAAGAAACATTATTTGTTTTTCTGGGGTTGTCCAAAAATTGTGTATATAGATATATCTCTGTGATTCCTTCTTATCAACTCTCATACTTCTTACATATTTATATTGAGTTAAAGACACAGGAATTCTCCCGGAAGTTAAGCAGGGATTTTGTTGAACAATTCATATTGTTCCCTTTTGTTGAACAATTCATATATTTTGTGAGCACAGAAGAGAGATACAATATTATGAGAATTTCACTTTCATAACATGGTCTATGAAAATAATATTGGTGTAACTTTAAATGTGGATCTTTTTCTGGCATAAGGAAGTCCATGTGATTTAGCATATGTGTTTATGTCTAAGGACAGGCCATAATTTTTTTAATAGTGCATGCTCTTATAATATCACATTTTATATTTTGTGGTTCTTATGAGCAATTCTATTAACATAAATACAATAGAAAAATATGGCATTTGATTAGAGATCATGGCAGTTGATTCACCTGATATATTAGAAATGCCATGTGATTTTTTTTTTCTTTTCTGGGGCAGGGGCGGAATAGAAATTTATTTTTCAAATCTTAACTTCCCTGATTTGAAAAGGTATTATGAGGTATTATCTTGAATATATCTTGCTTACCAGAAAATTATAAAATCCAGAAGAAAAATATAGAATTTCCTGCTCCGTTCAAAAAGGAAAAAAACACACAATAAACTAGTTATATTTATTTTACACCCATAGCACTTTATGGTATAATAAGAGATGAGGCATTTTAACATATAAGGTGATGAGTAAGAAATATGTCAGATAAAGATTTCTGTGTTTACTTTTTCCCCTTGTGTGCAGCACCATGAAAACTTTAAAAAGTTATAGAAGACCCTGACCAGGTGGCTCAGTTGGTTGGAGTGTCATCCTTTACACCAAAGATTTATGGGTTAATTTCCCAGTCAGGGCACATACCTAGATTGCAAGTTGAATCCCCTCCCCCGATCAGGGTGTGTGTTCGGAGGCAACTCATCAATGTTTCTCTCTCACATAGATGTTTCTTTCTCTCTCTCTCTCCCCCTTCCACACTGTCTAAAAATTTTTTTTAAATCAATAAAAACATATCCTCGGGTGAAGAGTAAAAAAAAGTTATAAGATGAGCAATGCTATAAAATATACTGCTATCTAAATACACTAGTTTGACTTTACTAACAAACCTGATTTGGTTAAGTTGCATAATTATTCTGAATCTCAATTTCTTCATCTGTAAATTATAGACAGCTCTGATCTTTGTGTTGCTGAACAATATATTAATCACAAGGGACAGACCCCAATCCAAAATATCTCTAAGGGAGACACTGATAAGTGGCAAGTACAGTCAGAGAAGCTGGTTTTATGCATGGCTGATTCATAAGTTCAAAAGTCACCAGCCTTCTCTTTTAGTGATCCATGATATTTTTTATACTGAAGTAGACTTTCTCCATTCAGCAGCAAATTTTTATTCTGGGCATTCCAAGTTTACTGTATTTATACTTAAAAGTAATTTGTGATCCATATTGAAATATGGCTATATATATATATTGTTTGGGTCACTAGAAAAATTCAGAAAAATAAAACAAAAATCCATTGATTGGTTACATTTCCAATGCATGTACGTATCTTGGATTATATAATATAATATATTGATTAGGAAGCCTATGTAGGAAGCCTATGTGTGCACTACATAGATCCAATAGAGAAACTAAAAAGAAAAGAAAAGCTCTATTTTTGTATATAGATTATTTTTCTACTAAGAATAAAATCTAATTTTTTTACTACAGTGTCTCCATAACTTTCTCAGTTATTTAAAAAGAGGTACTATTATTATTTAAATTACTTAAAAAGAGGTACTATTATTTTTTCATGTTTCTTGCTATAGTACTGCATAAATAAAAGTAATATTGTTTTAGTTACATAATAAATAAAAATAAATATATGAATACTTCAACCATTTCATCTTAAAACATACTCTTAAATAATTTTTGCTTTAAAGCATTTAATAATTGGTTATAATAGTATAGTTTTATACATAAATATGTTTAAATGATATTCTATAGCCCAATCATTCAAACACTGAATTATGATAATGATAGTTATTTTAAAATGACAGGATATATATTCTGGATAATGATTAGAATTTAATAAATCCAAATAAACTACATACAGCATCATTAAAATACAGCACATTAAGTTCCACAGCTGTTCTTTTTTTCCTAATTGATTAATCCATGAGAGCAAAGCTCAGAAGGTTATTCTCAATCTCACAGCAGTACTGTGTCCTACAGAGCATTAAGCTGTTGGTTCTTGAACCTGATGTAGTAAGAGATATTTTTTTATTCACAATCCTCAGAAACATTATGATCTCTCTTGTCAGTATTCATTAACTGCTCTGGTGATAGAAGTTATGTCTATAATTATGTGTGTAAACACTTTGCATCATTTCTTATGAGTTGGCTTATGTGAAATTGTTTTTAACTAAATGACAATACTTAGCAACACATTCATTAATTATTGTGATGTATCATCTGAGATTGTTCAGGATTTTGGTTATCTTGTACTTTATCACAAATAGCATCCTAATCATAAAAGCCAGTTTTACTACATTTATACCATTTTTGGAAAGTATCAAATGATGTGGTTGTCACAGAATATAATATATTTTTTTTACATCTGTGCGCTAATATATTTAAATTTACTATGCAAAATAAATCTTAAAGTTTTTATATAGGTGGTATATTTTTTTTTTGGCTGTTTGGAATAAAATCAAAATAATTTATGAACACTATGACTCTGAAATTTGTATAACTTAAGAAGCACCCCATTCTTTATTTTGGTTTTAAAAGTTTATAATGAAGAAATAGGTGAAGTTTTCATAAGCTGGGGTTTAGGATCTAGTAAGGATTTATTGCCCATGCTGTTACACTTGTGAAATATTTCTACTGTCAGTTTTTATATGTAGAAAACAGTTTCAATGAAGAGAATGTACATCCTATATCTCCTGATGACCAAGGGACTTGAACAATTGACCAATTTTAAAATTATAGTGTGAAACTATGAAAGTTATTTGTGTTGCCTGTGACATGGTCACTGTTTCATATAATCTATACTAATAAAAGAGTAATATGCTAATTAGACCTGGAGACCTTCCGGAGACCTTCCGGATGTCCTTCTGGACAAAGCTGGGGACTTGGGGAACCTGTAAACTGCCCCCAAACAGCCCTCAGCCCCTCACCCAGGCCGGCCACACTCCCCAGTGGGGACCCCCAACCAGATGGGGGCATGGCCGGCGGCCTGCAAACCGCCCCAGGCCTCTCGCCCAGGCCAGCCCCACCCCCCAAGGGGACCTCCACCCTAATCTGGGACCCTCTTCAGGGCGGACCAGCTGGCCCCCACCTGTGCACTAATAAAAGGGTAATATACTAATTAGACTGGGAGATATTCCGGACGTCCTTCTGGACAAAGCCATGGTGGTGGGGCTGAGGCAGAGGCGGTTAGGGACAATCAGGCCAGGAGGGGAGGGCAGTTGGGAATGATCAGGTTGGCAGGGAGGGGCAGTTGGGGGCAAGCAGGCTGGTGGGGGGGAGAAGTTGGGGGCAATCAGGCCAGCAGGGGTGGGGGCAGTTGGAGGAGAGCAGGCCGGCAGGGTGGGGCAGTTGGGGACAATAAGGCCAGAAAGCGGGGAGAGTTGGGGGTGAGAAGGCTGGCAGGCAGAGTGGTTATGGGGTGATCCGGCAGGCAGGCAGGTGAGCGGTTAGGGGCCAGTGGTCCCGGATTGCGAGAGGGATGTTTGAGATTGGAGAGGGTGCAGGCCAGGCTGAGGCAACGCCCACCCCGTGCATGAATTTCGTGCACCGGGCCACTAGTTAATTATAAAAGAGGAATGAGTAATTTAAAATAATCAAAATAAAAATCTATGAGTTTAAAAAAATAAAATATCAAAATTCAATTAAAGCCCAAAACATTGAAAGATTTGTAGAATTAAGACTGTTAAAGTCACAGAACTACTTGCATTTTCAAAAAGCAGTGTTGAAATCTACTTCTTAGCATTTAACAGACTGAATATTTTGAAGAAACTTGTCAGTATAAAAAGTATTTGATGCTAAATAAAAAATGTAAATGTTTTAAAATACATAGTTGAGTTAATAAATAAAATAATCTAAAGTGATAGAATATAAAAAGATAAAAGAAAAACTAGAGTGGTAATCAGACAATGATTCAGTTGCTGGATGGGATATAATCTTATGGGGAAACTTCAGTCATAAAGTACTATTTTATTTTGAGGCCTAATTTATATACAATAAGGAGCACAAAATTTTTTTAATCCTCACCTGAGGCTATGTTTGCATTGATTTTAGAGGAAGTGGGAGAGAAAGAAACATTGATGTGAGAAACATCATGATATAATTATTTGAGTTATGTGGGTACTGGCTTAAGGTCAGATCTGAATGAAAACCCTGAGTACCCAATCTGTCAAAATGCTAATACAGTATACATGAAGTTAGAGAAAAAGTAAAATAAAATTGCAGCTACAAGTGAGTACGAAGAGAAGGCAGAGGGAATATAAATAATTACTAAGTTAATACGTTATGAATAAGCACAGTACGCAACTTCACACCAATTTATCTCCCATATATTCTACAAATGTGATACTGATTTCCCAATGGCTGTCCCAAGGAGGGAGAAACAAACATACATAAAGCACTGTGAACACACAATTAATACACAATTATGCCTCAGGCATAACTCTTGTTTCATACTCATTTTATTTCCTATTGAATATCAAAAACAAAATTGTATAAACAAAAACAAGACAGAATTCTGTTGATAAATGCCTTCCACATCATTTATCCAAAATATTCAACAATGGGTTTTTAGAGCTTGTAATATATCATTCGTTAATAAAAAAATCAATAGATTAAAATTACTAATTATAAGTTGATACAATACAACACAATTCAACAAAGCCAAGTTGTGCAGAAATAAATCAATACTCTACAGGTATGAGTTGCTCTGACTGTCGTTTGTTTCAAAGTTGAAACCAAAGGGGCTTGATTTTCAAACTTTGTAAGTATCACTTGGGGAGAATATTTCAAGTCCCAAGACTTTGTCCATACTATTTATTTGATTAAATTTTATATAGAATGGAATGAAGACTAAACCCATTACTTATGAAACAAAGATTAACCTTTCATCCATAAGATAGAGAGCACCCCAGGTTGCTTCTTTGCTAATTTTATCCCTTTCTATTAATAGCCTCTCTCATGAGCTTTATGGACCTTGCTCATATTTAGCCATACAACTAATGAATAAAGGAAAGTAACTAATCAATGAAATTATATATATGTAATAAAATAATATACACATATATACACACACTAATTCATTGCTACAAAAGATTTAAAATTCAGAGAAAGAAAGCACTTTAAGATAATAAAGTATTCATGTTTTATAGTTGATATATTTATCTATTTAATTCAAAATTATATTTATCAAATGTTATTGTCTACAGACCACAAATAAGAGAATCCCTGGTGTGTTCATGTTTAAGAAGTAAATGGATGAATTCATTACCTGAGTCTGCCATAACAAAGTACCAGGAAGATGGGCTTAGAAAAACCAGAACTTTGTCTCAAGGTTTTGGAGGCTTCAAGTTGGAAATGAAGGTGTCAGCATGCCCATGTTCTCTCAGATGGCTCTTGGGGAAAATCCTTCTTGTCTCTTTTAGCTTCTGGTGTTTGCTAGCAATTCTTATGTTATAGAAGCTTCACTCCAGTCACATGACTATCTTGTCTATATATGTCTTCACCTTGTCTTTCCTCTGCATGAATCTGTCCTATGTCCAAATTTACCCTTTTTTATTAACTAGTAATATTGATTAAAACCCATACTAATGACCTTATTTCAACTCAATTACCTCTGTGAAAACCCTATTCCCAAATGAGGCAAGACTCCGAGACACTAGGGTTTAGGACTTCAACAACTCTTTTTTGGGGAACACAATACAACCAATAACAATGGGTATACTTCTTGCTATTGGTATGAAGTTTGGTTCCAGCCTTTATTATTTGCATGACATGGAATAATTTACTTAACATCTCTAAGCCTCTATTCATCTGGAAAATGCAGATAGATGTGGGTATCCCAAAAAGTGAGAGTATGCTTGTAATTGCTTAGCACAGTGCCTGACAAAAGATAAGCTTTTTATTATTATTAGAGGCAATATGTAAATCCTATCTTATATAGAGGGAATATGCTAATTGACCATCACTCCATCACAAAGATGGCTGCACCCACAGGTGAGGCCAAGTTCCCATAAGGAGCCTTAATGAGCAATCAGCAGGGACCTGAAGCTACGCCCTCCCCTGCCCCCTGTGGGGCTTGACAGGGGACCTCAGGCCACGCCCCCCACCCTGCGGGGCTTAAAGGGGGACCTCAAGGTGCGCTTCCCATCCTGGTGCTGGGCTAGGGGACCTCAGGCTGCTCCCCCCCACCAGGTGGGGCTTCACAGGGGACTTCAGGCTGCGCCCCCCACTCTGGCACCAGGCCAGGGGACCTCAGACCACACCCCCCGCCTGGCGGGGCTTGACGGGGGACTTCAGGCTGCGCCCCCGCCCCAGCACTTGGTCAGGGGACCTGAGGCTGCGCGCCCCTGCCTGGCTGGGCTTGACAGGGGACCTCAGGCCATGTTCCCCACCCAGTGGGGCTTGACAGAGGACCTCAAGGTGCACCCCCAGTGCTGGGTTGGGGGAACTCAGGCCATGCCCCCTGCCCAGTGGGGCTTGATAGGGGACCTAAGGCTGTGCCACCGTGCCAGTGGGGCTTGATGGGGGACCTGAGGCTGTGCCCCTCCTCCCGGTGCTGGGCCAGAAGACCTGAGGCTCACCCCCCTGCCTGGCAGGGCTTGATGGAGGACCTCAGGCCATGCCCCCACCCAGCGGGGCTTGATAGGGGACCTCAAGGCACGCCCCCCCACACCTGGTATGGGCTGGGGGACCTCAGGCAATGCCCCCGTCCTGGCGCCGGGCCAGGGGACCTGAGGCTACGCCTCCTACCCAGCAGGGCTTGACAAGGGTGCAAGTGTCTGGGTCTGGATCTAGCCCAATGTGGGAGGGGCCGGCCGGGTCTGGGTCTCATGCAAATTTGAGGCACATGTGGGTG
This sequence comes from Plecotus auritus, assembly GCF_963455305.1. NCBI lineage: Eukaryota > Metazoa > Chordata > Mammalia > Chiroptera > Vespertilionidae > Plecotus > Plecotus auritus. Next base: position 20,747,849 of record NC_137777.1, on the reverse strand, counting down.
GGCGGGGACTTGACTCTGGGTCCCGTGGTGCGCCCAAGACTCTGACAGGAGGAAGGTTTTCATATACATTTTACTAATTTTCTTTCATCTCTGACACTTCTATTATAGAGAAAGGGCAAATAGCAATATTAAATTATTTCCTCTAATTAATCCCCTTTTTAATGTGCACGAATTTCATGCACCTGGCCACTAGTATAAATATAAGAATACATTATCGTAGAGATGGGTAAAGACAAGTGAGGGTGATACTGAGAACCAAGAATTTTGTCTGGCATTTCAGGCAGAGAACAGGAGGCTGTCCCAGAAGAAGCTAATGTTCTTTTAGCTATAACTGAAATCAGGTTTTCCAGATCTATTTCAGGTAGTTTCTGAAGTTACAAGATTTCATAGCATCTTTTCACTTTATTTAACATTTGCCATTACTGAAAAAAAAAAAAGTGGCTTTTCAAGAAACTGACCACTTGGGTTTCTTTGGGGAAATGTATTCTGTCATATTGGTGATTATGTAAAATACTAGTAGGTTTTGAATTGTCTTTGAGTGTAAGCTTTCTGCATATTCATAGTGTTGATTAATCAGTTGATTTATTTCTTCAAACTTTTATTCAAATTATGATCATAAGCTTTTTGCTAAGGACTGTGTTCATCTCTGCCAATATTAAGACAATGAAATAAATGGCCATAGTCTTCAAAGACCTCAAAGTCATAAACATTAATTTATAAGGTAGCTGAAAAGGTCAGTATTAGCAGAGAGGAACTCTGCCTAATGAGGGTGTATGAAGGTTTCCCTCATAACACCTTGAGGAATGAATCAGAGTTGACACATGAAGAAATGAGGAAACATGTATGATATAATAAAGAACCACATACCAGAAGCTTGGAGGAGTTGGTTTGGGGAAAATGGTAAGTGTGCAAGTAAAGAGAGACAGATAATATCCATAGAAAAAAATATATTTCTATTAATTGATTGCAATTTGTTTCTATTATGTAACTATTAAAATAAAATATTCAAAATATTTGAATATCAGTGTGTATATGATGATGTCATGACAATAAAGCAAAATTTTAAAATATTTTTTCTATCAGGCATAATTGTTTATTTTTTTCAACCCCTTTAAATCCCTTGGAACTCCCTGACAATTCTGCTAACAAAACTTGTATCTCTGTCATCAGAATTCACATAAGGCCTAGTAGAATTGTTAAGGAAACCTCACTGAGGACATTGAAATAGTTTGTGTTTTCACAGCTAGGTGAGACATCCTTATTTTGTATTTTCTAGTTAATCTGTGGAAAGTTTTTATATGGGATGCTTTATATTTTTATCATTTATAATTTTCTTAACCATTGTTAATGCAAAGGCGTTCCTGCTATGGGAGGCAAGTGAAACTGTGTGGGTGAACAATAACACCCCTATCTCTACCTGGCAACAAGCAAAGGCCACAACAGAAATATTTCCTGAGTTGAATGTCATCTCTCATTCTCCCCAATGCACCTTCATACCCTGAAGGAGGGACTGTCAGCTGTTATGGACCAAAAAACTTCTGGGTGCTGTGCAGCTAGCTTTCCCTCAGTGCTTATAAGCAAGCCATCTGTTTGTCCCCTGCTTCAAAGTTCTGCTGACAAAGGTAATGTCATACTTACTTTATCAAAGAGAAAGAAGAGCTGGGGCAATCTATAATAATAAAGGCATAATACGCCAATTAGACCAGACAGCCGAACGACCTTCCGGATGTCATTCTGAAAGTCCTTCTGGACTAAGCTGCAGCAGCAGGGGCTCAGGCAGAGGCAGTTAGGGGCAATCAGGCAGGCAGGTGAGCGGTTAGGGGCGGGCAATGAAGCAGGCAGGCAGAGGGGTTAGGGGCAATGAGGCAGGCAGGAGAGTGGTTAGGGGCAATCAAGCAGGCAGGCAGAGGTGGTTAGGGGTGATGAGGCAGGCAGGCGAGTCGTTAGGGGCGATCAGGCAGGTGAGCGGTTAAGAGCCAGTGGTCCCAGATTGCGAGAGCGTGCAGGCTGGGCTGAGACACCCCCCTCCACCCCCCCTCCATGCACGAATTTTGTGCACCAGGCCTCTAGTCTATATATATAAGCCTAAGTGACCTTTATGATCGAACAACTAGAACGAATGGAACGACCGGTCGACCAGTCGCTATGACATGCACTGACCACCAGGGGGCAGACACTCAATGCAGGAGCTTCCCCCTGGTGGTCAGTATGCTCCCATAGTGGGAGCACTGCTCAGCCAGAAGCCGGGCTCACGGTTGGTGAGCGCAGTTGCTACGGGAACCTCTCCCACCTCCGTGGCACCGCTACCGGGCAGCGGCGGCAGCTGCAGGTGCAGTGGGGTCAGGATGAGCAGCAGTGGAGCTGTGCCTGGCCCTGGCTGGGGATCCTCCCTGGCTGCCTGCCACTTCGCCACTGCTACATCCCTTGGGGGCCAAAACCGGCAGTCTGACATCCCCCTAAGGAGTCCTGGATTGAGAGAGGGCACAGGCAAGGCTGAAGGACCCCACCCATAGACGAATCCGTGCATGGGGCCTCTAGTGTTCCTATATTGAGGTCCTCTTCTGGGAGTTCCATCTTGGGGTGGTAGAAACTGCACCTTTTCATCTCTGCTAGCTCCACAGAGCCCCTTTCCTGATAACCTAATTTCTATTGTATTATTTTCTGTACTCATTCCTCTTAACTCTCCTTTTGAAGAGACACTTCAACAACATTGTATCATATTAAGAGCTATAGTCATATTATTTAATAGCTTTTTAAATGTTATCACCAATAAGGGTTTAATCTCCAACATATACAGGGAACTCATATAACTTAATAAAAGGAAGATAAACAACCCAATCAAAAAATGGGCAATGGGCCTAAATAGATACTTTTCCAAAGAGGACATAAGGAAGGCCAAGAGACATATAAAAAACATGCTCAAAGTCACCAATCATCTGAGAGATGCAAATCAAAACAACAATGCGGTACCATCTCACACCTGTCAGAATGGCTGTCATCAACAAATCAACAAATGACAAGTGCTGGCGAGGATGCAGAGAAAAAGGAACCCTCATGCACTGCTGGTGGGAATGCAGACTGGTGCAGCCACTGTGGAGAACAGTATGGAGTTTCCTCAAAAAACTAAAAATGGAACTCCCATTTGACCCTGTAATACCACTTCTAGGAATATATCCCAAGAAACTAGAAACACCAATCAGAAAGGATATATGCACCCCTATGTTCATAGCAGCACAATTTATCATAGGAAAGATTTGGAAACAGCCTAAGTGCCCATCATCAGGTGAGTGGGTTAAAACACTGTGGTACATCTACACGATGGAATACTATGCTGCGGTAAATTAGAAGGAATTCTTATCATTTGCAACAGCTTGGATGGAACTGGAGAGCATTATGCTAAGTGAAATAATCCAGTCAGAGAAAGATAAATATCACATGATCTCACTCATTTATGGAATATAATGAGCAACATAAACTGATGAACAAAAACAGATCCAGAGACAGAGAAGCATTGATCAGACACCATCAAACCTCAGAGGGAAGGTAGGGGAGCGGGGGGTGGGGGGGGTAAGGGGGAGAGATCAACCAAAGGACTTGCATGCATGCATATAAGCCTAACCAATGGACACATACACCAGGGGGGTGAGGACATGAGTGGGGGGTGGGGAGCAATGTGGGGATAGGACACATATGTAATATCTTAATCAATAAAGGAGAAAAAAAAACCCTTGCAATAACCTCAGCGAGGCTCTGAAAAAATAAATGATCTGCTTAAACTAACAAAAATTGATTTTATTTGCACATTTAAATATGACCTAAACATAAAATATTGTACTTTAAATATAGTTAGTAGGTATTAAACTAAATAAACTGAGGAATATGAACCTCTGCATACAGCTTCTCTACCCTACACAAAATTCATATGTTTTATGTTCTTTGGAGTATAAGCTACAAAACTTTAAAGAGCAAGGCAGCCATAGCCAGTTTGGCTCAGTGGATAGATCATCGGCCTGCAGACTGAATGGTCCAGGGTTCAATTCCAGTCAAGGGCACATACCTGGGTTGCAGACTTGATCCCCAGTAGGGGGCATGCAGGAGACAACCAATCAATGATTCGCTCATGACGTTTCTATCTCTCCCTCTCCCTTCCTCTCTGAAATCAATTAAAATATATATATATATATATATATATATATATATATATATATATATATATATATTCTATAGCCGAGAAAAATGATTATTCTTTAGAAATACTGAATACTATTACTAGTACATTGTACAAAGACAATGCATCTGTCACAAAATAGGAAAAAAGGATACTTGAGTTAAGTAATACAGAACACATCTGGATGTGAGTAGGTATTTTTTTCTTTGAAAAGATAAGAATCTCGTGTGTGTGTGTGTGTGTGTTTAATTTTCTGCAAGTGAAGACAGTGACTGGAATGTAATTATGAAAGAGATACTATAGAGATGAAAAGGAGCATAAATGCAAAGTTGAGATAAAATATTTTGCTAGCTTTTTATAGTAATGTAGAAAATTAAATAAAGGGGAATGTAAAAATGAAACATAAATGATAAGATTATACTGACAGTTAGTGATAGAGCTAAATTTCCAGGGTAAGAGGTAAACTTTTTCTGAGTAAAAAAGGGAGATAGAGGATGGAGGAGATTTAACATATAATATTGTGTACACATGTTGATTTGATACATTTATATATTGCAATATGATTACCAAAGTATAGTTACTAAAATCTCCATCAAGTCACATAATTATCATTGCATTTTGTGTTGAGAACAGTTTAAGATCTGGTCTCTTAGCAACTTTGCAGTATGTTATACAGTGTTGTTGCCCAGCATTTCAATTATAGTTGATAATATGGTAACATTATTTTTATTGGATATTAATTGAAGACTCAAATTCATGCATTTTATGATATCAACTAGCACCCTAACTACATGTTTTACACTGATGGTCACATCTTAGGATTTCATAGATATGTGCACATCTTGTAATTTTAACTCTTCATCTGATAAAATAATATACTTACATTTTATTATATATATATAGGCTTATGGGTTATTTTTTAAATTTGTCTCCCACACAGTATCTAGAACAGCAGACAAGAAATGGTTTGAATGTGGAAAGGTAGTTGAGAAAGAACTAGTGGAGTTCCACATGTTTTGCCCTTATATCAATAAAGTCTTGGACCAGTTGGATTTACTTCTATAATTTAGTTTTCTCATATTCTTTGACTTTTGATCTTTTTACATACATAATATAGATTTAACTTTTTTCTTTAAAAACCCCTATTGAATTTTATTTTGACAATCACATATTTCTTAACTTCAATAGCTTTTACTTTTTTTCTGAAAGTTCTTTTTGCAAGTATCCATTGGCCTCTTGAATATTTCTTATTTTATTAATTAGAGTATTTTCTTTAATTCTACATCCTCTTCTTCCTTTCAGTTCTACTACAGACTGCCATTTTGTTCTCATATACTTGTGATTCTGGCTTGCTCAGTGTAACTGCTGTTAATAGCTGGGTATCGGGGTACTCATTTCAGTATTCAAGGTTTCACCTTATTACCATATACCAAATTTCTGACTCCATCACATTATCTGAATTCACCATCTTCTTTTTATTGCATAATCAGGCATACAGGAGTGTTAGTATAGTAAACGTGCACATGGCCTACCCCAGTGCTCTGTGTAATGGGATCAGTGAAATCACTTCATGGTGAAAGTTCTTCTGATTTTGTACTCATCTATAGTTAACTATATAACTCAGGATAAAAGAAACCCACGTGTGTCTCCTACTTACCTCAGCTATATCTTACTATTTGAAGTGATTGTCTCTAAACCAATTTATTAAACTAAATAAATTGAGGAATATGAGCCTCCACATGTAGCCTTTCTACCCTAAGCAAGTGAGCGGAAATCAGGTTCAGGGCTCTTATCTCTGAGGAAGAACTAATCAGAGTTGCCAATTTCTTCCAGCTACTCGCTATTTTCCTTAATTTTTAATATTTTCTCAAAGATGAGATAATGTTAAAATTTTGTTTTCCGACATTATATCTATTAGGAAGAAATTGATCTGTAAGGTTGCAAGCTATTGATCATTTTTCTCAATGTGCAATTCCATGGCAACTTTATGTTCTCATGTTTGTGGGCATTTGGATGGTCTCAGGAGTTTTCCATTGTTTAGCTAGCATCAAACATGTAAGTCCCAATATCAAAATTTTTCAAGGGCAAGATAATGCCTTTTATTTTTTTATTTAAATGCTGCACTAGTTATATGGAAATATGGAAAATACTTTCATTTAATCAGTGTATTGAGAATAGTTTTACTTCCCTATACTTGGATCTGGTAAGACTTACAAAAGTGAAACTGAAGCAATTATGAACTTACCTAAAGAGATCTTAAGCTAAGATCATCATTAAATAAGAAAACACTCTTACTTCATAGTGAATCCTTGGTATTAGAAAATCACATTCGCTATTGAATCTTGGAAAGCACAGGCTTGTGGCTTCAGTTTCAACTATATTGGCATTTATTCTGCATCAGCTTCCTTATCTCTAGTATAATCTGTGTTAAGATTATATATAAATCAGATAGAAGCAAAACAAGAATGCTATTTTTAATCTTCTGTTAACCTGAAGTCTGAATGAAACCAGCTCAGGAAAATTCTAACTTATTATTATATAGGCAATTTGTAAGGATAGAAAACAGCATTGGATTTGGTGTGAAAATAATATTGAGAAAGTTGGAATGACATATTGGCTATTTTTTTTCACAGTTATTTATTCTACCTTGGCTATGCTAGTTAGGATTTTTACAAACATTTTGGACTCTTGAAGCAACAATTTATTCATTCAACAGGGATTTATTGGTTATTTATTCATTGTCAGGCACTATACTAGGTAATAGGGACACAGCAAGTAATAAAATTCAACGAAGTCCCTGCTGTTATGGGTTGTACATCTCTGCAGAAGAGATGGACAGCAAACAAACATAAATTCTCCCTCTCCCTCTCCCTCTCCCTCTCCCTCTCCCTCTCCCTCTCCCTCTCCCTCTCCCTCTCCCTCTCCCTCTCCCTCTTCCTCTCCCTCTTACACAGAGTGATAGCTGAACCTAGTCAGGGATCACATTGTGTAGTGTACCATAGTATAGGCTATATGAAACTGTGTATCATCTGAATCTAGATTGGAAATTGATTTAAAAATTCTGAGTACAGTATGTTCTCACTTTCAGTTTACTTAAGTTTAAAAGATGTAAGCTAGCCCTAGCTGGTTTGGCTAAGTGGATAGAGCATCAGCTTGGGTTTGATTCCGGCTAAGGGCACATGCCTGGGTTATGGGCTTAATCCCCAGTAGGGGGTTGCAAGAGGCAACCAATCAATGATTCTCTCTCATCATGGATATTTCTGTCTCTTTCTCCCTCTCCCTTCCTCTCTGAAATCAATAAAAAAATATATTTCAAAAACAAATAAATAAAAATAAAATAAAAGGTGTAAGCTTGAAACCTATATAACCTATGTCACCCCAATAAATTTATTTTAAAAATTAATTAAAATAAGATACAAAGCTGTCATTGAAGGATGGAGCCAATGAGCAGTCACCCTGAGGCATGAGGATATGTCAGGCAGATCTTCCTGCTCCTCCTTCTGCAGTGGAATTACTTTATCCACAACATTTCAAAAAATAATAAATTATAGGAGTTTCAAGAATGCTTAATGTAGTAGTGATGTAACTTGATGAGCCATAAGCATGATCAATGCCTAGGTTTCTGAATACACTTGAATTGGTGCATTGGACTGTGATACAGTCAGCCCATCTCATTCTGGTATTCACACATCTCCCAGCTGGCAGTGGCAAGCATTACAGCTGGAACCGTAATAGTTCTCTTTGTCTAAAGCACAAGTTTACTCATCACCAGTAAAAGCATGGAGATCATTACCCCATGGCCTGGCCTACCAATAGCTTTTCAGTGGGTTACCTATTGGGGGCAGCACTGCATCTATTACAGGCTCTATTTTTGTTGCTTGTTTTGAACCCTAGGGTGATAAAGTCTTTAGCTAAGCCCATGCTAATTTAGGACTTTCCCATTTTCTTTAATGGTGGTATTCAAAGGATATATCATCAAGATTATTTGAGGATTTCAAAGGTAACTGTACTCCTGGAATACTGATGCTAACAGATACACAAGTGCATGCTTTTCTATTTAATTACCCTATTATCAATTGTACTGAGCTTCCTCATACATCTGAATGTTACAGTGCCTGACAGTCGACCTCAAATGTTTCATAGAGAGTTCTAACACCACAGTGACTTTTTAGCTCAGCTAGTAATTGCACTACCACCATTGTTGCCCTTTTTAATAATGTTGCTATGGGATTGAGCTTAAAAATTATACACGGAGAACTTTCTCAGAAAAGTACTACATCATTTGTTCTTATTACTTTAGAATGTATATTATCTATACATCAATGACACATAATTAAATTTTTCTTACATGTTATTTTTAAAGGAAAATTTGAAATTATAAAGAGAGGGGAAAAATCCAATCTATTGTCATAGATCAACTTTTCTTTATAATACAATTTTATCTTACCATTAAGTCATCAAAGCAACTCTCTGTGCCAGTCCTAGGTCTTTTTGAATTTTGGAATCAACATATATCATAGCTGGGTGGGTTGCTCTTACTTGTGTCCTGAGTAATATGTAAGGCTGCTAAAAATGAGAGGGGTTCAGAACAAAACAAAAACAACCCTCTGTAGCATGTCCATATAGCAGTAAAATCCCCCCTGATTCCTAGGCCTCAAATGTGTCCCAATGTGTCCATGGTGGATAAAGATGCTATAGAGAGACTTAGGAAAGCCCACAATGTGGAATTACAACATATATTAGCCTCAGGGTTTTGAGGAAAATGTATGTTCTTCTCTGTGAATCAATGTTTTCTTCTGGGAATTAACTCTGCTTGGAGTTAAAATAGTTGAGCCTGTTTTATACAGTATGCTAGCACCAGTTGGAAATTGACTGCTGGAGAACCTCAGCTGCTTGCTGCAGTAGCACTGAAGGAGAGAAGAGTAACATGAAGTCCTCTCAGTGAGAAGAACTTTGTCAGCTACATTGTGAGGGCCATCCTACCTGGACTGAGGGATACTATGATTGACAGAATAATACCCCCCAATGATGTCCATATTCTAATCTTAGGAACCTGTAAATATGTTAACTTATAAGGCAAAAGGGACTTTGCGGATGTGTTTAAGGATCTCGAGGTGGAGAAATTCTCCTGGATTTTCTGGGAAAGCCAAATGTAATCACAAAGTCCTAAATTTAGGAGGCTGAAGGTGAGAGAAGAGAAGAGACAAGATGCTAGAAAGGTGGATATGAAGATAGTGAAATTAATAAATTCTAATATATGGGATTCATGTGTTGTAATTGGACTTTTCAGAGGTCTACTTTGTATACTAGAGATCTAATTAGTATATTAGCAGAATAGCAGGATACATGTTATTTAAAGCAAATATATAACATAAAATATATAAATATCTATAACACATTTATGTATTAATTATACAAATTTATATATGTTATATATAGTCATAAAGCATGGATTCTGCTATTCCGCTAAAGGCTGTAGGAATGTCAGAATCAGAATTATAGACATGAACAGTATTTTAGTAGAGATTTAAATGCAGAAGAAAGAAGACAAATGTTTTTGAGTAAACAATAATAATCCAGGAATTCAAATAGACTATATATGTCATCTCATGCAATATTTATAATGATATTGTTACCGATTATAGTTAACAGCTGAGCCCTTGTTTCTTCTCGTCCAGGCAGAAAAATTTTAAGGTCAATGAAAATGAAAATAAAGCAAAGTGGGTTTTTTAAAGATACACTCCAAATGAGGAGCAGGCCAGCCGAGAGGGAGAGGGGGAGAGAGAGAGAGAGAGAGAGAGAGAGAGAGAGAGAGAGAGAGAGAGAGAGAGAGAGAGAGAGAGAGAGAGATACACAATGGCCAGGCTGCTTTAGCTCACTGGGAAGTCAGAGAAAAGGGGGCCTTGGAGATAGGTTCAGGGGATGAGCTGCCACTGCCCATTGCTCCCCGGGTTGCAAGTTTCATGGGGTCTCTTAGAGGTTGGGGATACATCCTGTGGGGAAATGGGACTGGTGTGCTCCTTGGAGGGAGAGCACATATTGGCTCCTTTGTCCTGAGCACATTTATCTCTCTCTCTTGCAGGTGGAAATCTTAGGGAGGTCTCAGGGGAGTGTCTTAATAGCATATTCATCAGCTTTCCAGGTGTGCTCTTTCAGGGTGATGGTCTCCACTGTTTGGTCAGTGCCAGGGCAGGGGTTCATTAGTCAAAGGAGCTGGCCCTGAGGAAGCCAGGGTGCCACTTGTCTGCTTTTGCTGTTTTTCTGAGCCTGGAGCTGAAATACAACTGAGGCCTAAATGTTATCTTTAAGGAGGAAAAGGTCATAGCAGGGGCAGGGGGTTCTAAACCACCTGATCTGCCATATGAAAGATCAGGGGTCCACACCACATGACCATTTATATGCTAGGAGAGGATAGGTTACCACCTGGTTGTGAACCTGCCTGCTGGTGGTCTGCTGGCTGCTGGGTTGCTCATAGACAGGTGGTCTGAGGCAATGATGGTCCCACCCCTGTTCAGGATCCCAGGGCAGTCCCCACCTCAGCAGACCTACCTAACACTATGATGCAGTATTAGTATTTGCATGTTAAAGAGTCCAACAAAATTATAAGATTTGTCTACTTTCAAATAATAAGTGTTAAAGAACACAGACTCAATTGCATTTTACTTAAATACCTACCTAGAGCTATTCTAGACAAACACACACACACACACACACACACACACACACACACACACACTTTGCTTCAGGAAACTGAAGCAAAAACCTGTAAAAAAGCACAGTTATATTTGAACTGCCTGGATTAGAGAATGTGCTGTCGGACTCCTTTTCTAGTGATGCTCTGCTCTGTCTACCACGCTATCAACTGACGGATTTAAAAAACAAATTATCTAAAAGCCATCATTTAGATGGTGTAATAAAATACCTACTCAATTTATCAACTGTAATTCTCAGACATAGAAATACTGAATTATCGCAATAATATATTATTTATAATTATCATTATTAAATAGCATAAATTATTGTAAAATATTTAGTTTTCATATATGAGAGTCAAATGAAAGGTAGAAGTGACTTGATTTGAAGATTGCTTTTCACAGTTTTATTTTTTCTGCTTATTTTTAAGTATCATACTCTTATTAAGATAAAACAGGTTGTATATAATAAATAAACTTTTAGATAACTATTTTGGAATATTATTTTCCACCCATTCATGACTTCTGAGAATATTTGACATCATTTTTTAAATGAACTAAGTATAGAAAAGTTTATATTGGTTAGTTAGGAGCAAGTAGGTGAATATATTCTGTACCACATGCAGTTCATTTTGACTCATATTTGTGACTTTCAAAAAGATTTGTTGAACAGTGTGATGAAAAGAGAAGAGCATTACATTAGTGACACTCAACTTTTGTATTAGGGAACTTGAAACTCAGTGTACTCAGTGTATAGCTCAGTGTTGTCCCAAATGTTCATGATGATACCTCCAACTACTCTTTTAGTTAAGGGTTTATTTGCCCTTGGGCTACATTTTACATTTCTATTTTGATTTGGAAAATTTTTGACTTCACCTATTTTAAACCAAAGCTAGGGAAACGTTGTCAGGTTTTGCTGACTTTTACTCTGTCTTTGGGATTCAGTCCAACCACGGTTTCAAACAAAATGCAAGAATTGCAAATCTTTCCAAACTGAAGCAATAACATAATAGTTCTCAAGTGCCAAATAACTCTGAGACAGAAAAATAATGAATCTTGCCCATCTTTGGACAGAGTTAAAATTGACAAGTAAATATAAGAAAAGAAGAATGCCTTTAGGCTTCCTATGACAGCAAGATTTGAAATCATGTAATAAATGGCCATTCTAATGGTTACATTTTTACGGTAGTGGATAAATGTCAATAAATGGAGTGTAAGCATAATTGTTCACCCCTCTATGTATTATCCTATCTAATAAAAGAGCAATAAGCAAATTGACCATCACTCCAACACACAAGATGGCTGCCCCCATGTGGTCAAAGATGGCTGCCCCCATGTTGACACAGATAGCCACCACAAGATGGCCAGCAGGGGAGGGCAGTTGGGAGGGACCAGGCCTGCAAGGGAGGGCAGTTGTGGGCAATCAGGCCAGCAGGGGAGGGCAGTTGGGAGGGACCAGGCCTGCAAGGAAGGGCAGTTGTGGGCAATCAAGCCTGCAGGAAGGGGCAGTTGAGGGGGACCCAGGCCTGCAGGGAAGGGCAGTTAGGGGAAAATAGGCTGGCAGGGGAGCAGTTAGGCATCAATCAGGCTGGTAGGGGAGTGGTTAGGGGGTGATCAGACTGGCAGGCAGAAGTGGTTAGGGGCAATCAGGAAGGCAGACAGGTGAGTAGTTGGGAGCCAGCAGTCCTGGATTGTGAGAGGGATGTCCGACTGCCCGTTTAGGCCTGATCCTACCGGGATCGGGCCTAAACGGGCAGTCAGACATCCCTCGAGGGGTCCTATGTATTGACAATATTATGAGGGTCATAATATTGACCCTCGAGGGGTCCCATATTGGAGAGGGTGCAGGCTGGGCTGAGGGACACACCCCCCCCCCATGCATGAATTTCGTGCACTGAGCCTCTAGTTTAACTATAATAAATTGTGTGCTCTTAAGCCTTTCAGATTAAAATGTTTTCTCATTGACCGAAATTATAATATAAAACCTATTAATTAATATTCTTGAGAATGTAAAAATTATGACTGTTAGAATTCTAGGCAGTATTTCAGATTGTATAACCAGAGATTAACAATTTACCCAGATTGTGAACTATAACAGGTACAATTATGATTAAAATAAGTATGCATTGTATTACTCTATACTTAGAATAAATATACTAAGTGTAAAGTGTGACATTTACCTTGGTTTGAGGATATCATTATTCAATCCTCTATATTTTATTCAAAATAATCTATGAATGCATTTTCTGAAGAATAGGAAACAAAATTTTAGAGCCTGTACAATTCAATACACACTCAGATTGGCCTTCAATAATGACAAAGAGCTTGTCATCCTTTTCTGTATAATTGTGTGATACATGAACTGGGATGCTTTTAAATGATAGAGTGATACTAAGCCCTGTATCTCTGTGTTCTGAAAAGACATCCAGTTTAAATGAACCAGAGCTATTTGGGGCCCATGAAGGCCCTCTCAGATTTTGAAAGAAAGGTAAAGTGATAATAATTAAATCATAATAATTGAGTAAAGAATATTACATGAATGGTAGCTAGTATTTTAATTAAATGGATGTTTCTTAGACAAATGAAAATCTGAATATTATGAAGGGATAGGACACTAAAAGTTATTAGTATCAGTCCAAATTTTGATTTGTCCTTGAAAACAGTGTTTCTTGAATATTAATGTGCCAACTCACCTATAATTCTTAGGATTCTTATTCAGTAAATCTGGGTTGGGGTCTAATATTCTGTTTTTCTAATGAACACCCAGATGATATTGGCACTGCTGTTTTTTTGTTTTGTTTTGTTTTTAAATCCTATCCCAAGGATATGTTTTATTGATTTAAGAGAGAGGAGGAGAGAGAGAGGGGGAAAAAAACAAACATTGACATAAGAGATAAACATGGATTATTGATTGCCTCCCATATGCACCCTGGCTGGAGATTGAACCCACAACCTAGATTTGTGCCCTGACTGGGAATTGAACCCACAACCTTTCTGGTGGGTGGATAACACTCCAACCAACTTAGCCACCTGGCCAAGGCAGGGGCTGCTGGTGTTTATACCATGTTTTGAGTAGCGAATTTCTAAAGGATTTTCCCTATATAAATTGACTTTAGATTTTTCCTAGATCCCATAAAATTGTCTTTCTACAGTTGATCTGAAATGCAAAGATTGAAGTCATGAAGAAATAGCTAAAAGCAGAAAGAAGTCATTGTGAATAGAATGGAAGTTGATTCTCTTTAAGCCCCGAAGGTATATATTCTTCTACAAAGTCTTAAGAGATAAATTATTATGTGTTGAAATGATTTAAGACCATTCTTATTGGCAACAAGTCCACTTGAAGAAATTTTACTTTATGTAGAAATATAAATGTATTTATACCAGAAACTAACTACCTATCACTCAATCATCTGTCATTTAATTTTACCAAGAGCTGGTGAATATTTATAGTAGCTATATTCATAATTTGGAAAAACTGGATATAAGCCAACTATCCTTAAACTGTCCAAAAGTTAGATTATCTGTGATAGAATCATACAATGGGATACTACTCAGAAACTTAAAAGAAGTTATTTATTTACATACAAATACAGATATAAGTTTAATGAATTTTCTAGTGATAATAAACCAGAAATGCAAGAGTACCTATTGTGTGATCATGTGATCAATTTCTTTGACATTCTGAAGTCAGAGAAAATATAGGATTAAAAAAAAGTGAAGAGTTGGAGGAAGTATTGCCTACAAATGTATATCATGAGTGAATTTTTGGAGAGATGAAACTATTCAGTATGTAATTGTGTTGAGAGATAAAATAATCCTATGCATCTACCAAAATCCATAAAACTATACCACAAAGGTTAAATTTTATTATATGTATCTTTTAAATCAACTGGGATGGAATGAAAATTATTAAAAATGAATCACACTGAATTAAAAATGAATTCATAATTCTAATGGAGTGAAAAAGAAAAATATGATCTAAATAATTTGAAAACGGTGTTTTGTGTAGATCCTGTAAGTCCGAAGAAGAATAGACTACTCTTGTGCATATTACATCCATAAAAAAATAATGAAGTACTATGAATACTCAGAAACAAGAACTATATCTCGGTTGTTAAAATATTGTAGCATCAACAAAAATTGAGTAGAAATAGTAGAAAAAATATATAGAATTTCCTCTGAACTTGGAAAGTAAAAAACAAAAGGAAAATAGAAAGCAAAAATAAGATAGTTGAGGAACCGTCTAGTGATTTCAACATCTACTTAGTTTTAGTATACCTTATTGATTCATTTTCCATTACTCATGCCCTTTCCCACTGCCCATCTTATTTCAGTTCCTCAATTCTACCAGGAATTTGTCAGCCCTAGAGATTTTGTGCTGGGTATTCCTTTCCTTAGCCTAAAGCACTAACCCTATTATTGCATTGCTGCATTTCTGTCTTCATTAAGGTATAATCTCAAATTTTTAACTCAAAACCAGCTAGTGCAGCATATCTTTTCTTCCAATAACTGTCTATGATATTGGTTTATTTTATGTTTGCCAAAGCACTGCTCAGTTTCTGAAATAATCCTGCTGCAATATGTTTGAGGTTAGTTTTATGAACATCTTTAGCACCAATAGTTAGAAGAATTCTTGGCATATTATAATTCCATACTCATAAAAGAAAGGAGGTGGAGAGAGAAATAATGAAGAGGGGCAGGAAGAAGAGGAAGGAGTAGACAAAAAAAAAGGAGAAAATGGAGGAGTAGGAAAAAGGAAGAAAAAAGGGAAGGAAGGAAGATAGGAAGGAAAGGATGGAGAAAAAGAAGGAAAGAGGAAAGGAAGAAAAGAAGGGAAGAAAGCTGACATTATAGCAATTACAAGAGATGTACACAGTGATACATATAAGATATTCAGAAATTCTTTCATGTTGTCATTGCTTCTTAATAGCTCTATTCAAATTAAATGAAGGTATATAATATATTTGATTGTATTAGCAAGCTGTTTTTTTTTTAAATTATACTTTTCCTTTTAAATTATACTATACTTTTAAATTATACTTTTTTTTAAATTATTGTATTTTGTGTGTATGCCATTTGTAAAAGGTATAATTCAGATTATATTTTTATTATCTAACTAGAGGCCCGATGCACATAATTTGTGCATGGAGGGGTGTGTCCCTCAGCCCAGCCTGCACCCTCTCCAATCTGGGACCCCTTGAGGGATGTCCGACTGCCCTTTTAGGCCCGATCCCAGTGGGACAGTTTAGGACATCCCTCTCACAATCTAGGACTGCTGGCTCCCAACCACTTGCCTGCCTGCCTGCCTGATTGCCCCTAACTGCTTCTGCCTGCCAGCCTGATCACCCCCTAACCACTCCCCTGCCAGCCTGATTGATGCCTAACTGCTCCCCTGCCAGCCTGTTTGCCCCTAACTGCCCTGCCCTGCCGGCTCAGTCACCCCTAACTGCCCTCCCTTGCAGGCCTGGTCCCTCCCAACTACCCTCCCCTACTGGCCTGATCGCCCACAACTGCCCTCCCCTGCAGGCCATCTTGTGGTGGCCATCTTTGACCACATGGGGTGGCCATCTTGTGTGCTGGAGTGATGGTCAATTTGCATATTACATCTTTATTAGGATTATGTCAAATTTGTCAAGCATATAAAGTATTCTTGGAGCAATAGCTAATTTAATGAATATGTTTCTAAGAGTTTATACTCATTCATATATATGTTAATAGCAGTGCAAATGAAATTAATTTAATAGATTACCTTAAAATGTCAGAATGACTTTGACTTATATAGATTAACATATTAGTTAATTTCTTAATTTAAATGTTAAAAGGAAGTATTATTTGTATGAGAGAACTCTTTAACTGAAAAACTAAACTATGATCATAATGTCCTTCCAAAATTGTTTGCAATTAACTGGGAAATTCTACTACACCTAGTGTGTGCTATTTACAAATCAATGCTCATTTGCATGAGATCATGTCCCTAACAAAGCCAAAAGTTAGTCTTTAATGTCCCAAGTGCAATGTACTATTGAGAAGAATATAATGAGATAAGACATATCCTTGTAATTGTAATAAACCCCAGAATTTTAGTATTGTATTATGTTGTAAAACATTACTGAAATAGCTTTTGGAAAGTCTATATAAATTTCTCATTAAGTACTTAAACCTAGAGGATTTTTTGTGAGTTGTTTTCCCTCTGCTTCATTACATAGAGATTTGAGGTAAATTACAAGAAATATAATAAAAATTAAATAAATGACTTTGTAGGTAGGGAGGGAGGGACAGAGACAGAGACAGAGAGAAAGAGATGTACAGGGAAGGAGATAGAAAAGAAGACTATTGTCAATAACATTTTTTGTTGTTTATGTCAATAAAATGTTCTCAAATTAAATACAGCCTGTGGACAGAGATCAAATCAACAGCATAGCTATTAAAATACAGCCCAAAGGGGACAAGGATGGGGATAAATAAATAAAAACAGCCGACTGGCATTGACCAAAACAAAAGTGCTTCCATGGTACCCTTTGTTAAAATCTTAAAGATTAAGAAGTTACCTAACGTATCTTATCAGTCAGAAAAAGTTCCTAGATAGATAATTGAATGTTCTGTAGTACCAGTACACCTTCAATTAAGTCTAGAAGGGCATGTCTGAATAACTAATTTGAGTGTGACTTTTGAAGCATGTGCCAAACTGAAATCAAATACTGAAGAATACTGAGAGAATTGTATTGGCAAAAGTGATGACAGACTGACTTGAAAGAGTGTGGGACATACTAATATGAGAAGGACTTCTGCTCTCCTATGCCTTATATTCAGGAAGCAAGCTGATAAAGGAGCTGAGCTAAGAAGAAATATTCTACAATGCCTTTAGCAGAAGTGGCAAAGGAGGAAAGCAGGATAGACACTGCAGAGGAATATGCTAAGAGTCTGAGAAAATAGCATATTGGGGAGCAAATTCTAGAGAGTGGATTTGATGCAGAATAGGGAAATAATCCATGCCTACAGTGAAGGAGAACCCTATACCGTTTTCCCAGTAAGGTTTCCTAAGTATGAAATACTAACTTCTCTGTAATTCTCATTCTTTTCCTTTTAAAAGTCATTGTTAATAGTAGTTATTCTGTTTCTGTTTCATCATTGGATGTGTTTGGAAATAACTAGTCCTTTCATATATCTTCAGATCATAAAGAACAAGATCCATCCCTAATGTAAACCAGAGTATATTGAACTTCAAGGCTAGTGATATGAGGGGATGAGATTTTGAAAGCCCTTGGTATGGGAGCAAATATGCTTTGTGTCTACACTTGACAGAGCAAGGCTCAATTTAAGTCTTTTGTATGAACTTGAATTTTTTCAGTATCTGGACTAACAATTGCAATTATTTGTTAAAGTCATTTGCTATTATAGTATGTGACTTCCACTACTGGAGGGTTATAAAGAAAATACAAGATCTAATGCCTCTCACTTATTTATTTTTGGTTATGTTATATTTTTCATTTGAGAATCAAGAAAAGTAGATTTGTGTATATTGGTATTTTTACATACCTGATTCAGGCATTCTATCTTTCAAGAAAATTAAGAGCTCTTAAATTACATTATTATACCTGATACAAAATAATCATTAGGATCAAGATTTTTAACTTTTAAATTTCTACCAATCCACTAGTTTTAACCTTTTTATTTTATTCCATATTGTTTGATTCATAAACAATTTATTTTAATCATACTGTGGGCATAATTAGATATCTCACATTTGTCAATTAATGTCTTACTTCAAGCATCTATCTTTGGAATATGAGTTATTTTAAAACTGATTATTTATTTATAAGGACGATATTAAGTGAAAAGCAGATGTTTAAATCATACTAAAGAAATTTTCAGTGAATCACATGGGGAAGAAAATAGTATCCTCAAATGAAGGGCAAAATTATGAAAAGAAATTTTGTAACTGCTAATAAAATATATATTTATCTCTAAAACAATTATCCATTTACCACTATCTTGAAGTTTCCCAAAGGAGTTGTAATAATGAATGGAAAGTATTTTTCAGTTGATTAAAGTTAGTAACCTGTTAAGTCGCCACATCTAAAACACTGTAGTGTAGCCCTGGCTGGTATTGCTCAATGGTCAGAGTATTGGCCCACCCACTAGGGGTCATGGGTTTGATTCCTGGTCAAGGGCACATACCTAGGTTGTAGAACAACCCTAGCCCCAGTTGGGGAACATGCAGAAGCAACCAATCAATGTGTCTCACATCTTTCTTTCTCCCCGCTCCCTCCCTTCCACTCTCTCTCTAAAAAAAAAAAAAAGAAAGAAAGAAAAAAAGAAAATTTGGGAAAAACATCCTCCAGTAAGGATTAACAATAATAAAACACTGGTGTTTTATGTATCTGTAATGTGGAGATCTGTCTTCTATAGACTCCTTATCAAAATGGTATCCCTGCAAAATTGCCCACAATTGAAATGTACTCTCCTTATGAATTTAATAATTTTTAAAATTTCCAAGAGAAATAGAATTATTTATTTTGAAGAGAAAATGTATTTTTTTATTTTAAAAAATTACTTTTTTTCTGATTTAAAAATTATAAAATGTTAAGGACATGATGATAAATTATGATGACAGAATCAGGGGCAATTCCCTTTTAGAACTGCTTTTTTTGGGTAATTCAACAGAAACTTTTACTACATTGGGGATCTAACAATCTAACAGGTTTTTTAAAACACTGTTCTGTACAGTTTAATTGAGAGAAGTTCTTTTCTCTCATTTTCATCAGTTGCACAAGTTTGTTAACTTATATAACGATTTAAATTCCAGTTGTTTGTCCCCTCCCTCCCTTCCCCAGGTGCAAACATAAAACCAAATAAACCAAACAAGTAGCTAGTTAAAGCCTTTTTTTAATATATATAAAAAATGCAGTATTTGAGGTGATAAATAAAATTTTAATATAATTTTCACAGGCTAACTTGCATAAAGCTGCTTCTTTTATTTTACTAGTATTTTTTTACTAGTGCCCAGGAACACGGATTCATGCACATTGAAAGGAAATTAATTAGGAGGTGGCTGGCGGGGTGGGACTGGGTGAGATGGGCTGGACACGCCCTGGAGCCAACCTCCTGTGGTCCCTCCCAGGCCTGCCACTCCTGGGGCTGCACTGTGGCTTGAAGGGCGTCTGTGGAGTGAGTGGGGTCCCTAGGCCTGGCCTGCAGGGATCGGGCCAAAACTGGCTCTCCAACATCCCCTGAGGGGTCCCGTATTTCGAGAGGGTGGTTCTCAGGTGATGCACCCCATAATCGGGCTCCCTCCTCTCTGGTTCCAGAGGGTGTCACTGGAGAACTGCTGCTGCCAAGTCACCACAGCTCGGCAGCTCCTGCATTGAGCATCTGACCCCTGGTGGTCATTGCATGTCATAGCTACCAGTCAAACAGTCAGACAGTCGCTTAGCCTTTTATATATAGAGAGATTTTATTTTATTTTATTTTTGTTTTCTTCTTTTAAATTGCCATGTCTTTGGAAAAGGTGTGTTATATGGAGTTTCCAAAGGAACAGGCAGAAGTTCACATATTATGTATTTAGTTGGATATCAAGCAATCTGGAAGTACAGAACCCAGATTGAAGTTGAAATAATGTATCTATAATGCCCTTAATTGCATATTTTATTACTCTTAGTGTTCTTTTCTTTTTACTTCTGTTTATCCTCCTTTGAATAAGTTATCTGTTCTCTCTCTCTCCTGCTAACTTTGTGACAGGCCATTCAATATGATCTAATATAAATGATTTTTTTTTTATGAGGAAGCTGAAGCAAAAAGTTTAACTCACTAGGCCTCAGTAAGTCCTCAGTTAATTATGATTTATAGGGCCAGTACCCAAAGCTATTGATCCTGATCAAGTTTGTATATAGAAACTTTCCCAGAAATGTTCATTTTTAAGCAGAAGCTCTGTATTAGGTTCATTCTCCTAAATCTTATTATTTGAAATAATTACCTTTGACAGTGAGGAGTACTAATTAGCTCTTTGCATCCAGTCTCATTTTACCATTATAGGCATATTTTTGGCTAGAACTCATTTGATTATAAATAATGGATCAAATCATTTCCAATGAAATGATACAGGCAAAAGTCATATGGTGATATGTAGAAGAGAGAAGAAATTGAAATAATCATTATTAACTATTATAGTCTCTCTCGTTTAAAAGAAAACTCTGAAATATACATACTTTTAAAGCAAAATAATTGTAACATGTTTGGCTTCAAACGGAAGTAAATCTCTAACTGCTATCCCAGAATATACTCAATTCTTGGTCACCCTCCACATTCATTGAAGACTTTGGCACTTAAATTTGTCCTCTATTGTTCATCTCTTGTCATCATGTGAACTTCTAATAGCCAAATGAGTACATTAATAAACAACAAAAATAAATTTTCATTGTCTCTTCAAATTAAATACACTCTCCTGCTCTCAAGTTTAACTGCTCAATTTCTTTGCCCGAAGTCAACCTTGTAATCACCTTTACAAATAATACACATCAATGTCAAAGTCTTTAGTCAGAGCTTTGTATCCATGTATGTCCTTTATGTACCACTTCTTTCTTTTTAACCTTATCAAAGCATTTTGTACATTTACTCTCCAATAAGGATTCACTTTATGTTATATCTACTGATTGAATTTTCTCTTTTACTAAATTTGTATTATGGTCAACCACATAATTTTTCTTTTATTAGCTATATGAATGCTGTTATATTTTTGCTATATTTTATCCACTGTCCTTAAATAGCTGACCCATAATCAGTCCTAAAAACTCTCCGATTTCTTTTCTGGTACACTGAGCCCTGAAATATTATTTCTGGAGAAACATACACAATTCAGCAGAAAGGTGTCTTTAGAAATTCTGAATTTTCTAAATTACTTTTCCTTCTCAGATCTACTCCAACTCCTCCATTAACAAACATAATTTTCCTCTTTTCAAAGTCATCCCTGAATTTCTCTCATTGATCACACCTTATATACTCAGAAACCTATTTCCCTAAATAATGGTCTTTTCTTACGTGGTTTTCTTTTCTGTGGGCTCATTCAACACTATACTCATATATTCAAGCTTGTGTTATCCTGAAAAGTAAAATAAAATACTGTTCTTTGACCTTACATTCTTATATAACTACCAGAGGCCCAGGGCATGAAATTCGTGCATGGGTGGGGTCCCTAGGCCTGGCCAGTGATCAAGGCCAATTGGAGCCAGGCCAATCAGTGTGTGTTCTGGTCACTGAGCCAGAACGGAAAGACGGATGCTGGACGTTGATGCAGCCATCATTGGAGCCCCGCCACTGTGCAATTCCCTGCCTCCCCCCATCCCCCACTTCCCTGGCCACCGCACTGCCACTGCAGGCTGCAGGCCAATTGATTTGAGAAGTTAGCATGATAAAACAAACAGTCTTAGAGACCTGGCAGTTAGTCATGGTTACAATATTACAGCTGCCCCTTAATGAACTTGATAAAATCCACTGTATTTGAAAATAGTCAACCTAGGTCAGTGGTCGGCAAACTCATTAGTCAACAGAGCGGCAAACCATGGCGGCTCGCGAGCCGCAGTTTGCCAACCACTCACCTAGGTAGTAAGAATGAGATACTTTTCTCCCATTTTCTTTTTTTTTTTAAATATATTTTATTGATATTTTACAGAGAGGAAGGGAGAGGGATAGAGAGTTAGAAACATCGATCAGCTGCCTCCTGCACACCTCCTACTGGGGATGTGCCCGCAACCAAAGTACGTGCCCTTGACTGGAATCGAACCTGGGACCTTTCAGTCCGCAGGCTGACGTGCTATCCACTGAGCCAAACCGGTTTTGGCACCCCCTATTTTCTTTTTAAGAGTATGTTAGCTGGAGAAATCTGGTAAATTCCTTCTTTCAGGCCACCACTCAAAGGATACCCATTCAAAGTTGACCCTTTGGAAATAAACTGACTGTGCCCTTAGCTTCTAAACCACAATAGGAAATTGGATTCTCTGCTCTTCATTGAACTTAGTTCCTGACAAAGACTGCTAGTGTGTTCATTAATTGTGGTTCAAATGAAGGCTCAAATTGGGAAAGAAAAAAGGAAATGTCAGACATGAAATAGAAGCCATGGGCACACGCATAATAAGTTAAATTCAAGATAAGTAATCCAAAGTTTTTAATTATGAATGTGGCTTTCAGTCTTTCTGACCATGACAATTCTTAAGATGTATTGTGAGATATTGACAATATTTTGAAATATTTATGTTGCTCCCTCAGAAGTGCAATGTGGTCAGTCCTACATTTAATTTCTCTTACTGTGTTCAGTTTGTTTTCCAGTAACATTATCTGGCTCCTGATGATGCAAAACACTTTTCTTTATTCACTCATTTATTTATTTTTACTGCTTTTGGTTCTCTTTACCACTTAGCCTGTGTTTAAACATAAAGTGAATTCTTAATTGATATATATTGAATAATTAAATGAACATGATATACTAATGAAGTCTAAATTTAGAATTGTTTTGTTTGTTTTTGGAGGAGATTTGAGCATTTATATCTTTTCCAAAGATCTTAGTTTATTAAAATAATTTAATTGTTTTTACATAATATTCACAATCACAAAACATTCACCTACATGCTGTTTTACATGAGCAATTTGGTATAACACTTTTTTCCCCCTTTTTATTGAAAGGAAATTATACAAGTTTCGGGAGCACAAAATTATATAGGTTTCAGGTGCACAAAACAACACATCATCTATAAGCTATAGTGTGTGTTCATCACCCCAAGAATATTGTGATACTTGTGAGGTTTGCCAATACAATTTAAAAAGTTTTGTTTTTCTAAGTGTATTACATGGGTACAGGTAAATGTATGTGTGTATATATATTCATCGTGTTATGCTTGGCAATGTTGGTTACAGAAAAACTGTGGATATTTACTTTTGCTATAGTTTTTCTATTTTAAATCTCTTATCAACTCTTAATATTTTAAATTTTCTCTTTTCAATATACTACCCAGTAGTAGATATCTGCCCAATGACTTCCATTAATCTTTGAGAAAGTTGGGAGGTTTAAACAGATATCACAACACCACAGTGGATTTTAGAATGTGGATAGTAATAACATTCAGTTTTGTATTTTTCTCAGTAACCGCTTGCAGTAACAAAACAAGCTAAAGAGCCAGCTTTTTCTAGGTCAGCAGTCTGGGACTTCTCCTGGTGTCAGGAATCATTTATTGTAGTAATACAGTGTCAGCATAATGCTGATGATCAAAACAGAACTGTCACAGATGGGATACTTTAAAATAGAACCTGAGTTGAATATGAATCAGGTTTTACTTTTTGTGGAAAAGTATAAGAGTAGATATACTTGAGGCCAAGATTTGAATTCCTACTGATGAAACATGGAGAAAGAGTGTTTCAGAGGGCATTTTAAAAATGTCTTTCTTATTCGTAACACAAATCTAGTAGTGATAATATGCCTACAACAGGGATTCCATTAATGTAGAAAATTAAAGGACTGTAATAAAAATGTTTTTTAATATTTATAATTAACTAATTGAATAAAAAAACTTTGTAAAGGTTTATATTAAGTCACACAAAAAAGCAAAATGATAAAAACAAACAATTGTATATTTTATATTCCTTTTTCCATTGTTATACTACTTTTCATTATTTTTTCTTATTCACTTGTGTCATTGTGATAATGAAGGAAGTTTTTCCAAAGTCCAAGTAGATTCCCAAATTATAGGAGCAGAGAAATAGCAGTACTTGAACACATTTCTTATGAAGATCACAGTTCTAATACAATATACCTCATTCCCAAATCAAGTTCATTTTTTGTAAAAAACTATGGCTTATTGTTCATTCCTCCCTGATACCATGTGCCTTTTCAGAAATATGAAATAGTTCTAAGCTTAGAGTTACAGGAGTTATGTTAAAGTTTATTTACAGTCTTTTGAATTCATAGCCTCTGGTGTCCCTTTCAGGTCTTTGTTGCCTGAAACACCATGATCTCTTGAATCTTATTACAACCTTCAATTAACTGACTTTATTTTTCTTTGTAGTGCTTGCAAGTCAACTCACATAAACTTTATAATTTGAAGTAGATGTCAGGCATTAGTTTTTTGAATTATCAGCTATGTCAGGCAAATATGACATAGTAATAGACTATGACACAGTGCCTTGTTACAGTAAATCTTTCTTAGATTTTACACAATAATTTAAAATCTTAATTTAAATGCTAAACAAATAATTAAAATGTGTATATTACTACATACATCTACTTGTTTTTCTTTCAACCTAAATTTACCTTTAAAGATATTGGCATCATTTTTGTATTATATAAATGCAAACAATGTAGATTAAGAAACATCTTTTGAGTTCTAGCTGGGTTGGTTCAGTGATAGAGTGTCAGCCTATGGACTGAAGGATCCCGGGTTAAATTCCGGTCAAGGGTACATGCCCAGGGTTGCAGGCCCAGGTTGTGGGCTCGGTCCCAATTGTAGGGCATGCAGGAGGCAGCCAATCAATAATTCTCTTTCATCACTGATATTTCTATCTATCTCTCCCTCTCCCTTTCTCTCTGAAATCAATAAAAATATATTTTAAAACATTAAAAAAGAAACATCTTTTGAAAATATAAAATGGTACAAATTCTTAAATGTAATAGGATGTATATAATTGTAAAAGTATTAATATTTACTTGGAGTGTTATGGGTTGAATTGTCTCCAAAAATATATTGTAATCCCCAGCCCCTATAAATATGAGCTTATTTAAAAATAGGGTCTTTGCAGATGATCAAGATAACATGAGGTTATTTATTACATACGCCCTAATTCAATACAAGTGGTGTCATTAAAGAGGAAATTTGGACACAGAGGTAGACATGGATAGAGGGAAGCTGAGGTGAAGACACTTTGAGAACACCATCTACAAAGCAAAGGAATGCCTAAGGCTACCAAAACTGGGAGAGAGGCATGAGACAGATTCTCCCAACCAGCCCTCTCAAGGAACCAACCCTACTGAAAACTTAATTTCAGACCCAGTGTCCATAACTGTGAGATGATAAAGTTCTGCTGTTTAAGCCCCCCAGTTTGTGGTAATTTATTGTAGCAGCTCCAGGAAACTAAAATATGGACTAGGGTTAAACAAATTTTCTATTAATGGGATTTAGACATACAAAGCCTAAGAGAAAAGATTATATTCAGGTATATATATATATATATATATATACACACACACACACACATATACACACACACACACACACACACACACACATATATATATATATATGTATACATGTATATATATATGTGTATATATGATTTACCTGTACATGTATATATATAGAACTATGTTATTTACATTTATGTTATTATGTATTATATATAGTAATATATAATACATAAATATAATGTAATTCACATGTATATTTATGTTATTTAATAAATTATATATAGTATTTATAATTATATGTGCAGTATATGTATCATTCACATATATGTACATATATACATATAATGTAACATAATATATAATGTAATCATATATATTTAAACATATATATGATATATATATATATAGTATGAGTGCATTATTTTGTGAATGTATTCTGTTCCATAGTGCTGGCTTCTATCAAAATGTGAGTCTATTAAACTATGACTTAGGTTTAGGATCAGGAATTTATGTGCTTGGGTGACGATCTCTGTGGGGTGGATATTATTATTCTCTATTTGCCATTGTAGAAACTGAGGCATAAAAAAAAAAACACACTCTTCATAGTCAGTTACCTAATACTAAGTGGCGATGCTAATATTGTCTTCATGTGTATCATTTCAAAGGTTTCCTTCTCAGTCACCAAATTATCCTTCACTCCCTTCACTCCTTCGATGAATCATTATTTAATCAGTTACTGTACAAGAAGAAATCCTATATAATAAAAGGCTAATATGCAAATTGACCAAATGGCAGAACAACCAGTCGCTGTGACACACACTGACCAATAGGGGGCAGATGCTCAATACAGGAGCTGCCCCCTGGTTGTCAGTGCGCTCCCACAGGGGGAGCGCCTCTCAGCCAGAAGCCCTGAGCCGGGCTCATGGCTGGCTAGCACAGCTGCAGAGCTAAAGATGTCCGACTGACACATATCCCCTGAGGGCTCCCAGACTGCAAGAGGGGGCGCAGGCCAGGCTGAGGGACGCTGCCCTCCCCTCCAAGTACACAAATGTTGTGCACCGGGCCTCTAGTTTGTAAATATGGTCATTGCAAATTCTGAAACAACCTGTAAAAGCACTTTTTCACCACTAAATTTTAACAGACTTCCAAGTTAAGTTTCACAATACTATTTTCTATTAAAACATGTTTTAGGAATAATAGGACCGGAAATCTTATCTTGAAAATAAATTGGACAACTAACCTTAAACAATGGAAGGGCACAACCTGAAACTTGAGTATGGGCCAAGAGTATTTTACCATTTTTAATGTACTCTTAGTGCTATCCTTTAGAGCCCAGGATCAGCCATATTTCATATCAAGCAAATGTGACATTTTAATAAAAATGGCATATTTTTATTGACTCAATACATGTTGGCCACAGTGTTTAGGAGTCATTTGCCAATTAATAAATGAATTTTATAGTACACAATATAAATAATCCTTAAAAATGGTCTTAAGATTATCTAAAATGATTTGTTCTGTTTGAATCTGAGGGATCTTGATACAAAAATTGCTTTGGATGTGTTAAATTATTTTAGGGTATTATTTAAAACTTAAAATTATTTAGAGTTCTGAAAATTGAACAATTAACTAAGTACATAACATGAAAAACACATTAAAAGTATTATAATATTTATGTGGAGTAAAGTTAAATTAATCTCTTATAATGAATTTTGAAAGCTTAAAAAAGAAACTGTGTTCATAGGGAGTATGATATTAATTAGTAATTAAATCTAGAGTATTAAAGTAATTCTATACTCTATGCAATATTCTCTTTCTA
Organism: Plecotus auritus; assembly: GCF_963455305.1. NCBI lineage: Eukaryota > Metazoa > Chordata > Mammalia > Chiroptera > Vespertilionidae > Plecotus > Plecotus auritus. The sequence continues at coordinate 20,720,007 of NC_137777.1, read as the reverse complement.
ATATCAAGCACTTTTGTACATTTATAAAGTATATTAACAATAGTTGAATAAATAGAATAGGAAGTATTAGAATGAAGTTAAAAGTAGTAAGCATAGTAATGAACACTCAAATTAAGAAAGTTTATTATTGTTTAATTGAGTTATTATCTATTTTAGAGTTATTTTCATTCCTACAGTATAATCATCATATTAAATTGATGTGTGGAACATTTGGAACATGTGATGTATTTTAAATTAAAGCATCCTCTAGTATTCAGGGACCATATTTATGTTTCTTGTGGAGACAGAGTTCAAAGAACAGTTTTATTAATCCAAAAATATGCTAATTTAAAAGTTGGATTTTATTGTTAATTGTATCTAAGCATTACCACTACATGACAATTAGAAATCACATTTTCTCCTGCATATCATAACAACCACCACTCACCCTCTATCACCTTTCTTTTCTCTGTATCCTAACCAGAAACGTGCCTTTTCTAACTCAGCTAGTTCGTAAGGCATCCCATACAGGTGTTGCTCCCTCAGTTTACTATCAGCAGTTTTAAAATTTTACTTTCCATATTCCACCACAAAAATCAGTATGCCCCAGGTTGGAAACACAAAATCAAGCAGCTTTTTAGCTACTCTAAAGGTTGTAGTTTAAATTTAGCAGCCTTTGTAGGGCAATGGGCCAAATACTTGCCCCTTGCAAGAGACAAATAGAGATCTGAATATGTAACCCAGTTAAGGTCTGGCCATGGTTCAGACTTCATGCTATGAACAAGTGTTTTGTTTTGTTGTTTTTTTTCCTGGATCTCCATATGCACCTACTGAATAAATACTTCCTTGGTGGTTAGGACACCTGGTCCTGTTTGCCTCAGATTAACACCTCATGCACTTTAGGAATAGTTTTCTGAAACTTGGCTGTATATAGCAACCCTAATTATATAAATAACCAAGCATGGAAATTATATATCACACGTGAGCCCTAAAACAAGACCACTTTTAGTTATTCAGGAAAACTGCCTAAATTATTGACTCATTGTTTATGTGAAAAAATCAGAGCATTGTTCCCATAAAAATCATAGAGGAAAGACTGTAAGAAACTATCACTAACTCTGGTAGAAGTTCTTAATGCTTCCTCCTCTGCCCTAGATAAAATATAGAGCCATCTCAATTCATGATCATAAGTAGTGAAGGAAAATCACAATGCTCTGTATTTGTATTGGTTACTCATGATGGCATCTGTGCCATTTACTAATACTTCTTGCTGTACTTGGATTAATAAAACAAGGAAGGTGGGCCAGGCTCTACATAATCTTAGAACCAAAACCATTTGGATCTCTCATGGCTGTTGGGATTTGTTCTTTCAGCATAGGTATGGCAATTGGGATTCCTGGTTCTGAAGCATTTTGTAAGACTATTCATCGTTATTTTCATCATAGTGGTCATAATGCTAGTCCATTGCCTTCTATCCAGCATCTTATATGATTTTGTGTGTCCCCACATCAGCTGATTTCAATGATGATGCAACAGCAATCAGTTCAGGCACATCTTGCAATACATTTGGCTATAGAGATGACTACACAAACCCTGAACAGTACTGATCCAGAAATCTAGGCTTACCTGAATTTTTCAACCTCTCATAATGGAGAGCATGAACAAAATGGAGGACTGAAAGACTAAATCAACAGATTTACAATGGCCAGACCATATATGAGCAGCCTGGAACCCAGAGTAGCAAGTAGCCTAGGAGCTAAATGAGCCAAAGAGGGCCAGGGCTTGCTTGATAACTTCCAGCTTCCCTAATTCTTCTCTCTGCTTCCAAAACCAATCAGAGAAAATCAGACATATCCCTAACCATTCTTCACCTCAATCTAGCCTACTCCACAGCTTCCCTATGCCATCTACCTCTAAACAGGACATACCTGAAGTCTTTTTACACTATAAAGTTTTTAAACTCTCCTTGAAATTTCCACAGTAGTAATCATTGAGTGAAAAGATGTCTTATTTTTTAATGAAAAACAACACATATGAAGAATGGTAGACATGTTTATCTAAGCAGTGTAAACTAAAGGATATATACTGCTTTATAGTATATTCAACTGTGAAATCATAGCTAAATGCATTCATTTACAAATGAGATGGAATTTTGTGTCCAGACTTGCTTAATACCAGATAGTAATGGAAGGATCAGAAAATATAAGTGTATTATTGAGACAAGAAATATACATCTATGTGGTGACAAGGTATTAAAGTAATTGAATGTTTTCCCACCTGACAGGACAAAATGCAATGGACTTATTACTCTGGATTCTTGGAGTGGAAATTTTTACTATCAAAATCTACACTGAACACAGAACTTAAAGGGCATTTAAGTGAGGCTAGAGAGATTCAGAAGCATGGGGAGATACATCTAATCATTTGGAATTTTATGTATATTTCTTTAGTTTTTAGTAATATGCAACTTCAAATATTGAAAATTATCTTGATCTAGGTCTTAGAGTCTCTCCCCTGGAATCACTTCTGTCAATTTCCAACCCTGGTTAGTTCTTGTCAGTATTGATTCCTCTGTGGCATGGAAAACTCTGGTAATGAGGTGAGCCTGCAAAGTGAAAACTGCATCAAGGTCCCCAGTTCTTAATGATTTCTGACTCTCAGTGCAAAACTCATTCTAGTGTGCCATGCCAGGGACTTGTTTACTGGTAAGAGGGGGACAACTCCATGGGTAAGATTTAAACCACAACATCAATTAAAGAATAAAAACTATGTGTGGCCTGGCTGGGTGGTTCAGTTGGTTGGAACATCTTCCTGTACACCAAAAGGTTGTGGGTTCAATTCCTGGTCAGGGCACATACCTGGGTTGTAGGTTTAATACCCAGTCAGGGTGCGTATGGGAGGTAACTCATTGATGTTTCTCACCTTTCTCTTTCTCTTTCTCTTTCTCTCTCTCTTTCCCTGTTCCTCCTCCCTATATAAAATCAATAAAAAATATATCTTCTTGTGAGGATTAAAAAAAAAACAACTAAGTGTAATTTCATAATTTGCATAAATCAACTTAACAGTATTTTTAAATTAAATTCAGTAGAACTTCTTTTGTGTCTAATGCATTGAGAGTTATGCAACATTTATCAGATGTAACTTTTATGTATCACAAAGCCTTTCCAGACTAAAAAATAATAAATTTTTCCTCATCTTTGAATAACTCTTCACCCTGTGAAAACCAGATATTTATGTTTAGTGAACTTAATCCACTGAGCCATATTTCCACAGATCTTTTCATTTATACTTGAAGTATATTTTAAACTTTAGAATAAGTTACAAAGCAACAGAATTTTAAAAATGTGTTTCTTAGATATAGGAATAAATGGACATTGTGTTTATAAATATGAAATTCAGTGTAATCCAGCTTTTCTAATTACTTCTATATGCATTTCCATAATGAGTGAAACATTCTTTGTTAAGAATTTGAGATTCAAGATTGAGTACATTTTAATATCATTGAATCATTTTAAGTTAAACTGTTAACACAGACATCAGTTCTTATCAAAATAATTATTTTCTCACCCCGCTGGTATAGCTCAGTTGGTTGGGGATCTGTACAGGCACCAAAATATTTCTGGTTCAATTCCTAGTCAGGGCACATGCTCCGGTTGATGGCTTGATCCCCTTCACATCTATGTTTCTCTCTCTCTCTCTCCCTTCCTCTCTCTATAAATATCTTTAAAAATTATTTTTTTTATGACAGAAAGAACAGCATAACCAAAAACCAAGTGGTGAGGAAGAGTATAAATGCCAATTTATCAGGCTGATTTTAGCATTAATAAAATTCTGATTGCTGATTACATAAGTTTTAGTTCCATTCCATCTTGTTCTTTAATTGCAATGTATATTCAATTCAAAAATAAATCGATTCAATATTCAGGTCAGGTATTTTACATAGAATCCTCAATTCTATGTCTTAATCAGTGCTAGACTGGATCTTAAAGTGCCTCTCCCTGACGGTACTTTTTTACTTTATCTGAATTCAAAGCTTTATCCTACAGACAAAAATCCCTGGACATGAAGTGCATTACCAGAAAGAGTCTGAGAGGTGATGTAAAGTGATCATGGCGGGGAATAACTGAAAGGACCTTTGAAATGATAACACATTGTTACCAATGCTATCTCCTCATAAGGTACATGCTGCTGGTGCCATGGAAGCTATTGCAACTGTGCCTGTCTACAGTTTCTCCCATTGTCTTACAAGTTTATTCAGTTGACCCCAGCCGTGGCTTTCTCTGCTTCATGTAGAATGTGGAAGACCCAACATGATATTAGCCCTCTATATCCTGGCAACAATTTAAAATAAAATCATAGAATATATCACTTTTAATGGCATAGAAGCAGTATCCCTGTCTGAGAACCAAAGAACTCCTTTAGGCATCAAAATTATTAAATACTTAGATAAAAATATAACAAAATTTGAACTATTTATATACAATATTATTTTAATTTTGGGGACCTTTTATGTAATATCAGAACATTTCTTTCTTAGTGTTTATATTAAGTGTTAAAAAAACTTTAACTGAATGGATAATTAAAATAAGATAAATTATTATTAGTTTCTCAATCAAATATATTTCTAAATTAATATCCGTGCACTAAAAAGAAAAACAACAATATTTTGTATGTATTTTTGTACTTTCTAATTTAATCTTGCATTTTAACGTGAACATTTATATCTATGTGTTATAGTTTCTAATTTCTATAATTTTGCTTTTATATAAAATTATTTAGTTTTGTCCAAAGAAAAGTTTTACACTCAGTTCTATAACAATTTCTATGATATCAATCTGTAATTATTTAGACAAATCTATTTGTTATTTTAAATACATAAATTGAATTTGATAACATTGTTAGTGTTTCAATTTAAGTGGAAAACGATTGGCAGAGAAATAATTTGTGACCAATATCATAAATGCACACCTATCTATTATTAAAATAACCATTTAAATAATGAAGCACTCATGAAACTTAAATATGAAGCATGTGAATGAGCTCAATTTCATATGCTTCATATTCTAAAAAAAGAAAGAGCAAAATGCTATCTTTGAAATTACACTGTTATGTTTTGCAAAGGTTAAATGAGCCATTTCTAAATGATTCTTAGAAGACATACGAGAAGAGTTCAAAAAATAATAGAAGAGTACTTTAAACAGCAAGTGAAAATTAATTTACCAAGTGCTTTGTGATGCAGGAGAGGAGAGAGGGGGTCTAATAATTTTAGCTATTAACAACAAGCTAATAGGTTAATTTCTCATCCAGTTTCAGAGTCGTCTCATTAATATCTTAATTAAATACATAATGGAATTCGATGAGGCATGATCAGGTTTTGCATCAAGATGTCTTTCTTTGCACAATTTGAAAAACTGAAGAATTGTTCATTTGAAATATGAAGTAATAAAAATATTAGAACATTTGGGAACTTGCCATTCAATCCTGGTACACAACGAATTAGTGCACCTTGAAAGGAACTATGGGCCGTGAGGCAGCGGTAGGCACAGGGGTGGGTCTTGGTCCATCCTCCATGCCCCCGCCTGGCCCCTCCCACTGTGGCCCCCGGTCCCCTGGCTGCCAGCAGCCCCGCTCCCTCCCCCGCCATTCCCTCGTGCTGATGGCGCCGAGCAATTGGGACCAGCGCTGGGTACCATAGAGGGTGCAAGCGGGGACTGCAGTGCCGGCTGCGGGTGTGAGTGGGGCCGTAAGTGGGTGTGAGCAGGGCTGTCAGTGGGTGTGAGCGGGGCTGTCAGTGGGTGTGAGTGGCGGCTCCAGCACCAGCAGCAGGTGTGAGTGGGGCTGGCGCCAGCAGCAGGTGCAAGTGCCGGGTAGGACTGCAGCGTGCGGGAGCAAAGAATTTTCAGTAACCACCAGAGGCTTGCCCTGATGATAGCAACCAGCACCCTGCCTTGGTCTGGTACCCCCAGTCCCCTGCTTTACCATCCTACTGTGGCCGATGTTCCGCGCGTGTCCCCTGGTGGTCAGTGCACGTCATAGTGACCGGTTGTTTGGTTGTTCGGTTGTTCCGATTGTTCCGCTGTTTGGTCTATTTGCATATTAGCCTTTTATTATATAGGATAGTTGCTTCTTTTTATTTGAGACATTTAATCACTCTAATTTACATCAATACAAACCTTTGAGGATTTCAATGCATTATTTTCCTTGAGAAACATAGAATAAAAGTTTCAGAGTCAGGCAAACTTAAAGTTGATTCCTGACCTACATTCCTTACTATGTGAATAAGCTTGGTCAAAAATCACCGTTGAATGTATGTGATTATTCAGTGCTAGTGACCACATTGACATTAGAGGAATAAGTTGTCTTGGGTTAAGCTTTATCCTCTGTTTTAGTCTCTATTGAGACCCAGTTCCATTATATGATACTAGAGGCCCTGTGCACGAAATTCGTGCATAGGGGGGTGTCCCTCAGCCCAGCCTGCATCCTCTCTCCAATCTGGGACCCCATGAGGGATGTCCGACTACCCGTTTAGGCCCGATCCCAACGGGATCGGGCCTAAACGGGTAGTCGGACATCCCTCTCACAATCCAGGACTGCTGGCTCCCAACTGCTCACCTGCCTGCCTTCCTGATTGCCCCTAACCACTTCTGCTTGCCAGCCTGATCACCCCCTAACCACTCCCCTGCCAGCCTGATTGATGCCTAACTGCTCCCCAGCCAGCCTGTTTGCCCCTAACTGCCCTCCCCTGCAGGCCTGGTCACCCCTAACTGCCCTCCCCTGCAGGCCTGGTCCCCCCCCAACTGCTCTCCCTGCCGGCCTGGTCACCCCTAACTGCCCTCCCTTGCAGGCCTGGTCCCTCCCAACTGCCCTCCCCTGCTGGCCATCTTGTGGTGGCCACCTTGTGCCCACATGGGGGCAGCCATCTTGTGTGTTGGAGTGATGGTCAATCTGCATATTACTCTTTTATTAGATAGGATAGAGGCCTGGTGCATGGGTGGGGGCCAGCTACTTTGCCCTGAAGGGTGTCCCGGATCAGGGTGGGGGTTCTCTTGGGGCATAGGGCGGCCTGGGCGAGGGGCCTGTGGTGGTTTGCAAGCCAGCCACGCCCCCTGGCAACCCAAGCAGAGGCCCTGGTACCTGGGATTTATTTATCTTCTACAATTGAAACTTTGTAGCCTGAAGTGGAGGCCAAAGCAGGCCAGGGCTGCAGAAACTTGGCTTCCTCCATCGCCGGGGGCAACCCTAGCCTCCTGCTCTCTCCAGCTCTGTGGCTGCCGCCATTTTTGTTGGGATTAATTTATCTTCTATAATTGAAACTTTGTAGCCTTAAGTGGAGGCCTGGGCTGGCCAGAGTGTGCGGAAAGCTTGGCTTCCTCCATCGCCAGGGAAACCCAAGCCTCCCTCCTGCTCTCTCCATGGCCGCAGCCATCTTGGTTGGGTTAATTTGCATACTTGCTCCTGATTGGCTGGTGGGCATGGCTTCTGGGTGTAATGGAGTGATGGTTAATTTTCATATTACTCTTTTATTAGATAGGATACACCATCTGTGGTCTCCCAGGACTTTGTGAGATCATTCAATGTTTAAGCCATAATGTATGTATTGATACATAGAGAACCCTAGATTTGAAGCAAATAATATTTTTTTCAGGCTGACCATAGTCACCTGAGCTATTTGGAGAATATGAATAAACATCAAGTAGCAAATTGGCATTATTGCCAAATATTAGAAGAAATTTATGTCTTGCAAATGTTCTTGAGATTTGGAAGGCAGATGTGAGGCATAGATCTCTCTTCTATTGGAGCTGTTACACTGATATGACAGGTACAGCAGGAATCTGGGGCAAGATTGACTATGAACTTCACAGTCCCCTAACCTTTGGGTGGAACAGTGGTTTCTTGTCAGTTGGGTAACTGGATTCAGCCACAGGATGTAACCAAAATCCCCCGGTATTTGCTCTTTGGATTTGTCCAATTATTTCATAGGCTCCCAGTTAGCTCTGTAAAATCCATTTGTTCCTAAAACACTAGAGTGGTTTTTATTTTTCTTCACTGATATGTAAATCTGCATTGAGTCAAAGTGTGTAAATACATATTGCTGAACAGTTTTCTAGAAGTAACTTTGGCATACTGTTAAAATATGTTATCAATATAAAGTAAGAAGATGAAGACTCTGAAATCTGATTAACTTGAATTATAATTCTGGTTCTACCAACTATTATTCAGCCTTGGACAAGTTATATAAGTTCTTTAATCATCTCTTTGCTCATACTATTCTAAGTACATTTTTAAAAGAATAAAACCTTTTAATTCTAATAGGGTCAACTTAGTTTTATCTTCCCTTGATTATGCTTCTATGATGTTTTAGAAGTAACTAATTGCATAATTAAAATATGAAGTCAGTTATATCACTATAACACATACAGGTATTTAAAACAGAAAATAATGGTGTCTGGAATTTTTTAATTTTTAATGTTCATATTAGGTCAAAACTTTAATTTTAACCCCCTAAACAAAAGTTTATTTGTGATACAAAGTTATATGATATATATATATATATATATATATATATATATATATATATAGATACAAAGTTATGTGATGTAATATATATATATATAAAAGCTAAGAAAAGAGAATGATAAAACTGACTCTAAAAAGAATGATAGGGTATAGTATATACAAACTTGGGAGAAAATATATTCCTGGAAATAGATAAAACGAAAACAGATATGATTCTGTAAATGAGGTCCAATATTTGCCAGTAAGGCCAGCCTTTAGTAATGAAATCTATAATAATAAGAGCATAATATGCTAATTAGACCAGACGTCCTTCCGGACATCTTTCTGGACAACCTTCCGGACGAAGCCGGGGCTGCGAGGGAAGCCTGGGTCCTGGGTGCCTGCTGGCAGCTGGAGGGAAGCCCGGGTCGCAGGTGCCAGAGGGAAGCCAGTGCCAGCAGCCGGGGGAAGGAAGGCCTACTCTTGCACAAATTTCGTGCATTGGGCCTCTAGTTCTATAATAACTGGTTATTCCTGACAACTCACATATGCTGACAAAAGTGTATGTTTACTGTTTTCTTCATAGTTTTGTCCCTGATTCATGACCCTTAAACCCTTTTATTTTGTTAATTTAAAAAAGATGGCTATCTATTTTTATCAGAAATTTTGCAGAACTATGTGGATACTTGTTATATGAAAAAGAAATATTGCTGCATTGAATTTTTTAGAGGTTTGATGAATGGTATGCTCTCTTCTTAACAAACACAGTTTTTCTTTAAAAAGCTCTTATCAAGAGCATACTGAAATTCATAAAACAATATACACTGACTCATAAATCTAAGGACAGTTTCATGTACAATATGGGGTTTGAGAGATCATTTGTATTTTATAATCCATTTATGAATTAATTATGTCATAATTTTCTATTGATTTTCCTGCCATTTTTAAATACTTCAAGGTAGGTCACTTTGATTTTTATTAACATGTTATTTTCTGGGATAGCTATTTTCTTACACCTACATTGTTTTCTTTCTAAGAGAGTATTGTAATTGCATAAAATATTTAATGTTTTTATTAATATGGACAAACAGATTCATGAGAAATTAATTGGAATAATTGAGCATAAAACATAATTGCACTACTATAGATGGATTTATTACTGTAATAAAATAACATTTGTTACAACTTTAATCTACTTAATAATATAGTTAAATACACATATTCACAACAAATATATTTATGTGTTTGTGTATATATATATATATATATATGTATACATATGTTTGCTATATTTCTTGAGAATAGAGGAGCTAGGTATTGATTTTAAAAATTTGAATAAAATTCTTTCAAAACTAGTTGTAGGAAAAGATATTTAATCAACTTGAAATTATACTATAATAAGAAGAGTACTATAATAAAATAGCTGAATACTATGAAATATAGCAAAGGAAAAAAAATTTTGCAGGGAAATATCAGAGAAATCTCCATAAAAGTGGTGACATTTGAATAATGAGTAGGAATAATCCAAGTGTTTGGTATGTGTAAATGCACATGTCCACAGGAAAGATGTGTTTATTGGTTTCTTAGTCTACTTTATTATTTCTTTCATTATGGATAAACTTTTAATTTGTGATCACCCATTTTATTTTTAAGTCATTTCTCTCTTCTGTCATTTTACTGTAAGCATTCAAAAGAAGCCAAGCTGCTCCTTCGCTTAGAAATATCTTCAGCTGAATATCTAGTTTCACTATTCACAAGTTCTACCTTCCAAAAAGCAGTAGAATACAAATACAATTCAGCCAAGCTCGTTGCTATTTTATAAATGATAGCCTTTCCTCATTTCCCCCCAAAAATGTTCCTCATTTCCACCAGGTACCTCATCAGAATAACTTTTACCAGGCATGCTTCTACCAACATTCTGTTCATGCCCACTTAGGCATTCTCAAAGAAGATTAGGGCTTCTTTATAGCTCTCTTCATCCCCTTCTGAGCTGCACTGAGAATTGTATTTAACAGTCTATTCACAGCAATTTAGGCATTTTCTAGGAGGCACCATGACACTTTTCCTCACCCAGCTCATTCATTACCATTTTCAAAGTTGCTTGCACATTTTCAGATATTTGTTACAACAGCACCAGACTCTCGGTAACAATTTTCTATCTTAGAGTATTCTAGCTGCTATAACAAAAAAAGAAAAAATGGTGTAGTTTATGAACAACAGAAACTTATTTTTAACAGATCTGGCAGCTGGAAGTCTAAGATCATGGCCCTGGAGTGATTAGGGGAGAGCCTTTTCCTAGGTTGTAGAGAATGTACCTTTACATGGGTTGGGGACCTTTGTGGACCCTCTCTTGTAAGAAGCTAATCTCTTTCATTAGGGCTCTGCCTCAGAACCTAATCACTTCCCAAAGACGTCATCCACCTCCTTACCATCACCATTGGGAGCTAGGATTCAATATATGACTTTTTTTTCTGGGATAGGGGGGGCACTCAGACCATAGTAATAGGAGTACCAACTAAAATATTCCAAGCTAAATTATTAGCATATTATTTTTAATAATTAGTTATTTTAACTCATTTTTTTATTTTTAGCCTTAATAAATACAGAATGGCATAATTTTGACCATTATTTCCAAAACAAACTAACATAATAATACAATAAGAAATAGGACTGCCCTGGCCGGTATGGCTCAGTTGGTTGGAGCATCATGTTGTGCATTGAAAGGTCATGGGTTTGCCAAAACTGGTTTGGCTCAGTGGATAGAGCGTCAGCCTGCGGACTGAAAGGTCCCGGGTTCGATTCCGGTCAAGGGCATGTACCTTGGTTGCGGGCACATCCCCAGTGGGAGATGTGCAGGAGGCAGCTGATCGATGTTTCTCTCTCGTCAATGTTTCTGACTCTCTATCCCTCTCCATTCCTCTCTGTGAAATATCAATAAAATATATTTAAAAAAAAAAAAAAAGAAAGGTCATGGGTTTAATTCCTGGTCAGGGCACATAACCCTGGTGATGGGGTTAATCCACAGTTGAGATGCATATATGAATTAATAGCTCATATTGAATAATGTTTTATTGTTAATATCATTCATTCTATATTATATGTTGTTGTGTTTTTAGTACTTTTGTTCCTTTTCAAAACGAGACATTTTCTTTTGTTAATAGTCATGCTCAAATTTTGATATGTTGTCTTTTCAATTTTATGCCCAGTTTTATTAAATTTTCTTTGAGACTTCGTCTTTGACCCATGGGCTTTTAGAATTGTGTGTTTTAGTTTCAACTTCTGGAGCTTTTCCTATTATTGTTCTGTTATTAATTTCTAGTTTAATTGTATCATTATCATGAAACACATTTAAAATGGCCAATAGTCCAGGAAATGGTATGTGTTGGTATATTTTCTGAAGGAAAAAACACCAAAGCAATTATTATACAATTCCATATAGCCTAAATCAAGAAACTCCCCCACATGTACCCAAACCTCTTACATTGCCATTTTGTGACTGTTTTCCTCTTTAAATATAATCCTACTTTTTTATTTCAGAATTATTTGATCTGTATAATAATGTTCCCAGAGAATGCAGAGAAGGAATATGATTGACTGATACCCAATCATACATATTCAGGGTCTGAAAACCACATCCAGTGAGAGCTGATAACTGGTTATTGATTAAAATAAATGTATTTCCCTAGTATCTCAAAAATATACTAGCAAGCTCAATGTGAATGAATCAATAAATTCACAATCTAGTCTCTTTTTAGTTGCATATTTTAATAATATTTAATTGGAATAGAAGATTACATAATCAGTGTATAGCTGCCAGTTTCACATAGAATTTTTAGTCACCATTTTCTAGAGGGATACACCAGCATGACTGATCTTTTAAGTTAAAGATAAAATGGTTAGTATAGCAGATTTACAGTTCAAGTGTAAGCACTCAGACAGGTTCGGATATGCCTGGCAAGCTGTAGGGGCAGGTCACCAAATACAATTTATATCAGGACTAAGAAGTTTACTAAGATTCAGGTACACTGTGTGACCCAGTGAAAAAATTGTCAGAGGGGAGAGAAGATACCGAGTTCATTATGGTCTTCAATCCAAACTGTAACTTGTTCCACTCCACTGGTCTCATGCTTCAAATGAGGCCTTCGTGACATGTATTTATGGAAGTAAGAAGTAGAAATAAGTAGACCAACAATGAAGAGATATAGACTTAAAGCAGGACTTTGAGTTTGATCTATGATTAAATAGATATCAACTACAATAACAAAATATTTCCAATCAGAATGTATGTATATAGCATTTTACAAAATCGTTATAACTTTAAATTTTTGAGTATTCTTAGTTATGGGTTAACATTTACTGCTAATGTTTCTTAAATTTTAAATCATCCTCTTTACATGTTTTTGGTACAGAAATTCTTGAAATTTTGCAGACTGGGGACATGGAAGAAAAAAAGCAGAAAGTTTTTCACAAATAATATCTAGTGAGGCACATATTGCCTTGAATAACCAAAGGAAAAGAAAAATCTAACTTTGAGCAGAGAGAGAGGAGAGAGAGAGAGAAAGAAGAGAGAAGAGAGAGAAAGGAGGGAGGGAAGGAGGGGAGGGAGGAGGGAAGGAAAGAAAAAAAAGCTTTGTCATCTGGTTGGGCAGTTGAGATGCTATTGGATAAGGTTGTCCTTAGCTTGTGCTCTTTGGAGCAGCAATGACTGACAGGATAAGCCATGTTTGTGAGCACATGTAAGATGACCCAGAAATATTAGAAAGATTATTTTGAGAGACTGCAGTTCTTACATCTGATGTTATAGGAAAGAGGTTGTGACATCCTGATTCATCCTATTATGAAACCCTATCTGTAAACACAAGTGGGAAGGCTTGAGAAACCTAGATTGTACTTAAGTTGGGGTGGAGGGGGAGTTCTCTTGACTCTATAGAAAATTTTATATTAAAAAAGGCCCTGATTCTTTAAACAGTTCATCATGATTACTTATATCTACAAGCTGCTGGGGCAGATAATAACTGGCCCATTTAATTCTTCATTAGTTTTCACCATCCCAATTTGTTCCTAAACATAGCGTTTGGGTGTACTGCAAAGCATTTAGAAACAATTCTAGAAAAGGTTTTCACATATCATAGCCTCATTAATAAACAACATTTCTTCTTACAGGTTGACAACAAGAATTTAAGCAAAATGATAAATTAATGGAAGGGCCAACTGTAATGCAAAATACCCGAATCTGAATCTTTTGCAAAGGTAAGAATTGATTATGATTAATTTACTCGATTTATTCTTCTTTTTACCTCACTGTAGTTCTTATTCTTTGTCAGAGTCTTGCTGTTCTTCTAATTTGAGAGGAGTGGGGCCTTGGGTTGTTGTTTTTTTTGTTGTTTTAAACTCTAGAGTACTCAGCATGCTGCTGAGGCCTCCAGCTCTTATCACCAGTAGCAAAACTGTCAGTTCTGAAACACTGCTGAGAAGGAGACTCTCAGGCAAAAAAGAAATGCAAAACAAGCACTTCAAGGGGGTAGAGATGCAGGTACTGCTGGAAACTTATCAATGAAGAATTATATGTACAAAATAATGCTCCTCGTCCATAAAGTTTGTTTAACATTCAAAAATAGGATTAAAATAATCATGCTGATGGTTTGAAAAATTATGGTGGAGTGTTTTGTTTTAGCTCAGCTAATAAATATTCTCACTTTGTCCATCTTTTCTTAATCATATAAAATAATGTAAATAAATAGAATCATGTATGTTTAACACTTTTAAGTATTTCTGCATCCATAGGCATTGTGGTAAATATTCTTAAATGCTAAGCTGAAGTTTAATTCCTTTAGAGAAAAAATAAATATGAAGATGACAATGGTTATTCTAAAATAACTTTAGAAATTGAAAAACAATGATTAGCATATTATTTAATTTTTTAAAGCTTCCATCTCACTCATTTTTTTGTTTTATTGAGAAACAATTTGTATACATCACTGTATAACTTGAAAGTATACATGATGGTTTGATTTACATAATTGTGAAATGATTGTCAGTAGGTTCGTAGGTTCAGCTAACATTCATCTCATATAGATCATCTCACTCATTTTTTAATAGGGCAAACGTAGAAGTTATCACTAAGGATTTTGTTGACTCCATGTATAGAGTCTTTGATGCTGAACAATATATTCTTATTTTTGTCCATTGACTTATTTCTTTTTCTAATAGCTTTCATTATCAACTAGTAAGGTGGGAAAACAAATCCAAAACTCAGGACTAAGTTTTGCCATCCAGTTGGCTTTCTGTGGCAGTGTTGCTGTTGATTCAAGCAGGAGGATGGAGAAAGCCCAGGAGTAGAAAAGAATTGAGTAGCAAAGACATGACAGTTAGGGTGAAAGGTACCTCTTCCCTTCTTCCTTACTTTTATTTGATACTTTCTCACCAGATATGCCTGACTTGTGTATACTTATACACTGGGCAATGGCTGTCTCCTAAAACTGTAATTTTCCAGCCCTCATTGTGTCTGTACAGAAACAGAAGCTTTAACAAACATTCCCTGGTGGGCGATCTGCCTGAGCTGGTTTCATCAGCTACTCATCCCATCTTGTCATTGCTGTGCTCAAACCTTGGCAAATCTTATGTTTCTTTCTTAATAAAAGTTAGTAGGGCTTCAAAAACTGTCCTACATACTATCCCTTGACTCTGGCATCCAACCCTTCTTTACTCTGGATTAGAATGTCCTTGTCATACAGCAACTATCATCTCATTTTCTGTGGTTGCTTTATATTTTTTATTTCCTTTGAAGGTCCACTTTTCTTTTATGATATCTCTTGGGTTGGCTTGAGATGAAGAATGAACATAAGCATTCTTTGCTATATGTTTACCTTCTTATTAATTCACCCTTTATGTGTATGAAATATATATGTTGAAATGCTATTTTAGACTTTAAACACTTATTTTATATAATGACATTTTCTATATCACTAAATATTCTTTGATAACATCATTTTAATGTCATAATATTTCATTTATTCTTGTGTAACTTAGTTTGCCAATCATTTCAAGTTCTCATGTAAATAACAATAGAAGGAACAGCTAAAAAAGAACAATTTTTCTTTTTTTAATATTTTTTGATTGATTTCAGAGAGGAAGGGGGAGAGAGAGAGAGAGAGAGAGGAGAGAGAGAGAGAGAGAGAGAGAGAGAGAGAGAGAGAGAGAGAGAGAGAGAGAGAAAGAAACATCAATGATGAGAATCATTGATCGGCTGCCTCCTGCACATCCCAGGGGGATCCAGACTGCAACCTGGGTATGTGCCCTGATCAGGAGTCTAACTGTGACTTCCTGATTCATGGGTTGATGCTCACCACTGAGCCACACCTGCCAGGCAATAATCATTATTCTGAACCTCTTTTTATTTGAATATACATGTAATTTTTCAATAAGCTATCTTCCCTAGACCAAATTAAAAATAGAAGCCTAGTTTAAGAGTGAAGATGCATGAGCCAAATCCAGATATGTCCTCAGAATACTGTACTTGAATTATTTCATCTCCTCTAAGAAATTTACTCTACTTACTATCATACTTGGATAGAGTCCCTTGTCCACACTATAGTGATGATATAAAATTTGCTATATCAAATGTGTAGAAATCTGGGGAAAACCATTTTCTCAGCAGTCTGTCCTTCCCTGACTAGATACCAAGCTTTATTCATCTAGGTAGGTCAAGACTAGAACATTATGTGCACGTACTTTATATTTTCAAAATGAATGAAACTGGCTTTCACATCTAGCACATTATAGAAATCTAAACAGTTCATTTAACCTTGGTGAGTGTCAATTTCCTTATATGTAATGCTATTAAATTTTCTTCTAAACGTGTTATATTAGTCAGGATCTGAACAGAATCATAAAGACACATTTATATAGAATTCTAAAGATAATTTAATGATGATAATATTTACAGAGTGTGGAAAGGGTTAAGAGAACAAACAAAATATATTGAATAAACCAAGGACTAATTACAGCCAGAAGCCATATACTACTCCAGGCGGGAAAGGTAGATAATAGGAAAACAATTCCAAGAGTGGCTGAAATCATGGAAGAAGGGACCCAGAAAGTCCTCCGCCAAGGCCCAAAGTGAAGAAACATCCAAATCTCTACCTTCCTGTCCTCTAGTCTTCTGCTGGTGCATCCCTTGCTAAGTCAACCTGAAGCTAAGGGCAATGGTTCCCAGTGATACAATCTATAAATATCAACTTACTGTCGCTCAGAATAATGAAGAGAAGGCAAAATTGTGGATTAAGTGGAAAAATCAGTTGTTATGGAAGAGATAAACCTAATTTTAGTTTTGAAGACTTGCATTGTCATTAAAAATCTGATATAAAATTATATAATGTGTTTGTGGTATCTACATACATGCATACATATATGCATACCTTAAGATATTAAAAGCAGATGCAAATAAACCAGGAGGCATATAGCACAACAGTACTCTTGATATTTTTTTTCACATTTAAAAAGCATTTCTTTTAGAAGGATTTTTATTTTTAATTATTATTAAGATGACAGTGATAATAACAGTTCTTTAATTTTAATGAATGCCTTCAGTATTTACTTCTATGATTTCATTAACTTTTCCACATATCTTCATTCTTATTTAACTTATCCCCTAAGTTTACATGACAATAATTACATGACAAATAATCATGAGTCACCTTCAATATTTGAAGTCCTTTTAAATTCATGGAATAAAAGTCAATTGATTTAAAATGACTTGTGTATCTTCACCAGGAAGCAACAGGGAAATTATTTTTTATCATTATCGAACCACATGAACATAACTAGCCTCATGCTTAGATCCAGTATTTCAAACGAAAGTGGCAGGACTTTAATGTTTTTGTAGATCTATTTGCCTCTGTTAATTTACTTTATTCTCTAAAAAGTTCTCAACACCTGGTAATAATTACATGTTTTAACCTTCAACAGCACAATCTAGCACACAGAAGAAACTCAATATTTTTTTAGTGAAGCATTTCATAACTAATCCTATATAATAAAAGGCTAATATGCAAATTGACTAAACAGCGAAACAACCGGTCACTCTGATGCTCAACTGACCACCAGGGGGCAGGCGCTCAACACAGGAACTGCCCCCAGCCTGCAGGCCCCAGGCAAGCCAAGGTGGGTGCCAGCAGGAGCCCCCCAACCGCCCCACTGGTCACCCTGCAGAGGGAGGTGACTGGTGGTGGCAGCTGCAGGGCAATTGGGAGGCGTGGCCGATGAGCAGGTAGCACCAGGCCAGCCAAGGCGGGCGCCAATGGGGCCCCCGATCACCCTGCCAGTTGCCCCACAGATCAGCCCTGATCACCAGCCAAGCCTAGGGACCCTACCCATGCATGAACTTCGTGCATCAGGCCTCTAGTTAATAAATAAAATGAAAGTTTCATACATGACTATGAACTACAAAGATCATTTCTAATATTTCATCCTTATATGCAGTTACCTCTTATGTTCAGTAAGGTTTTAAAAAAAATCAAGAAGCTAAATCCCAAATGGTGATAGGCTTTTAAATTCATTTTTCTAATCTTCCTTTTCATTTTATCCTTATTAATTTTTAAATTTGGAATTTAAATTAAAATATTTAAATGTTAAAATATTAATACAGGGTCAAAGCAAGATTAAAATATGTATTGCATGTTTTAATTATATTTTTCTTCTATTTTCTTTTTATCTCCATTATTTGTAAGAGATAAAACCAATTTTTATTTTATTTTTAAAGTACTAGTATAGTCACAATGAACTAGATTTGCACCATTTTATTAAACACAGTCACATTAATTCATTTCATGTAAAGACCATATGACAATTGTTTTACCTCTCTAAATTGTTTTATACAGTGACGAAACATGTCTGTTTAACTTCATTATGTCATCTCTGCCAAAATATTTCACAGCTGTGACAGGATACAATTTGTTTTGTTTCACACACGTCACTAAGATGGGCTGATGTTACATTAAGTCTCTAATGTTCTAATTTCTGACATATGCATTTCACACAAACTGACAAGCATAGGTCACTGAATATTTCTGAGTACAAGATAATAAAATGAAATAAAATGAAAATTTAAAATAATATCTTACAGTTTCTTTGGGTAATGCAAAATCATAATAATAGGCTTTATATTTTTCAGTGGAGGGGACATGTAAATCAGCTCACACATTAAAATGCCAAATTTTTATTGTCTAGGGATTCAGCAGGAATTAAATTACTATTTTCATTGGATGAACATGTGACCATGTTACCCTGAAAGATGTGTCTCCCTCAACTGCATACTGTATTCAAAAAGGAGAAAAAACGAAGGGAGTCTTCATTTATAAAATATAATTTCCCATGAAACTATTTCTAGAAGTAAACTTATAATTTTGTTTAGTATGTATAAGTGTCTAATATTGCAATAAATAACACATTAGATATATTTATGATTGCTAAACACATATGTGAACAAGTTTTTTATAGAGCATAGAAGAAAAGAGATAATTCTGTTAACAGATTTTCCCACTTACTATTCTCTCCCTTCAAAAATCTAATATTTTGGGTCTCTATGTTGGAGATATAGATCTGTCACTAACACACATATGACAAGTGCATTGCTTCTGATGTGACCTTGTTCTAAAATAACCATTTCCACACACTCTCTGTCAGGCGTCTTTTCTCAGCAGCCTTAAGATACTAACTCAATTGGTAAAAGGATTTATTGTGGGGAACTTTGTACATTGTTCTCATCACTTTTAAGGCATTTCGAAACCTGCACAGATGTAAAATGTTTTCATCTCCTCTTCTCTCCCCCAATAAGGATTAGCTGAGGTCTAGGGAGCATTATAAGCTTGATAGAGCTTTGAGTACTTTTACACTGAACTTGAAATGAGTCCAAATATCTCTAACTCGTACTTATCAAACTTAAAATTTCACAGAAAGCTCATGTGGTTTAAAAATCCTCACCCACCTTCAGGACTGAAGCACTCTTTCCTCCAGCTGCTGGGAGTGTAGTTTCTCAGCTGAGTCTATCTGGAGAAATTACTTTAGGTTTTAGAGTCACCTGACCAAGATTATGTCTCCTGGAAGTGCAGCCCATGTTCAAAGATTGGCCAACACAGAGGTGGTCTGGTGTGTTGGGGGTGAGAAACTGTTATAAGTTTCAGTCACTTTCCTCTATTCATGACAAAGCTGAAGGATCATCTCCACTCTGGTGGGATCAGAGGAGGTCTTTGTTGCCATGGCATGCAGTTTTAATTATTCCTCTGCCTGGTCTTGTTCTTTAACTCTCCCACAGATGTTATTTCTGAAAGCAATAAACTTCTTGCATACAAATCTCTGTAGCAGAGCCTATTTCCCAGAGAAGTATACTAGCAATACAACATATTTAATGTACAAATATGAAATTCGATTTTTTTTTTCACAAAACTCGAAAATAATAAAAATAATCACTAGTTTCAGGGTATGAAATGATACTGGGCAGAATGAAATTATTTGCCCACTTTTGGGTAGCATTGTTAAAAGGACTAAGTGTATATTTATTTCCTTGATTAGCTTTTATTTTTTTTTTATATTTTATTGATATTTTACAGAGAGGAAGGGAGAGGGATAGAGAGCTAGAAACATCGATGAGAGAGAAACATCGATCAGCTGCCTCCTGCACACCCCCTACTGGGGATGTGCCCGCAACCAGGGTACATGCCCTTGACCAGAATCGAACCCGGGACCCTTCAGTCCGCAGGCCAACGCTCTATCCACTGAGCCAAACCAGTTTTGGCGCTCCTTGATTAGCTTTTAAATTATAATTTAAAGTTGGAAGTACAAAATAAAGAACAAATGTTGAAGCTTTTCTTTGTATTTATTTGTATTCTTTCAGTGCTGAATTATTTAAATAATTGATGATAGCCTTCTCTCTCTCCTCTCTCTCTCTCTCTCTCTCTCTCTCTCTCTCTCTCTCTCTCTCTCTTTATAGGTGGGAAGCAAAGTTTAAAATGAGTTATAAATCATAAAATATTAAACTCAATTATGACATCCATTTTAAATTAATTTACTGGGGTGACATTGGTTAATAAGATTATACAGGTTTCAAGTGTACAGGTCTATGATACATCATCTGTATATTGCCTACCACCCAAAGTCAAATCTTTAGTTTCCATATATTTGCACCTTTATCCTTTACTACCTCCTCACCTCCTCTTCCTTCTAGTCTGTGTTTATGAGTTTTTGTTTGTTTGTGTTGTTTATTTGTTGCTTTCAGTTTTATATCCCACATGAGGGAAATCATAACATAATATTACTTAAGTTGCATAGCAACATACAAAAGCAACAAAAGGAAAAAGTCAATTCCTTGAAATCACAATAGTTTTTAGAAGAACATATGAGATCTGCAAAAAAAAAGCCTTATATTTTTAGAAAGATTAAGAGATCAAAATAAGATTCTAGGAACTAGAATATTCACATAAATTCATGCATATTTAATGGGCGATATAGACCTCTAAAAGTCATATTCCCCAGAGGAAGGGAGTAACCAAGCCCCAAAATATTTTAACTTCTTTTTAACTTTGATAATATCAGTGTCATGTAGTAGTAGATCCTCAATTTTATTTAAAAGCCTTCTGAATATCATACCTATAGATTATTAGAGTAAAACATTGGACCACCACAATGAATTTATTAATGAATGGAGACATAGGTCCAAAGACACATGATGAAAGGGACACACAGATCTATAGCACTCTATTTCAGCCATGACAATATGAATATGTCATCTGACCATACAGCATAGAAAGAAACAGATAATTTGTAATCTCAAAAATAGACAAAAATGTATGTATGTATGTATGTATGTATGTGTATAGGTTGCAATATGTTTGCTCATTTATAAATATAGACAAATGAGCTAGGAATAATGTAAGCATATTTATCTTCTAATCTAGGCAGGTATATTTATAAATGTGTCAACAATGGCTCCAATCAGACTGGTTGTCACTGTCCACAGCTGACTGCATTAATGTAGAATTGATTAAGAAGTAGCTAAAATGTTTGCTTGTGTTCTAAAATAAAGTTTAAGACTTTGCATTTTTGAGGTTGCATTTTTTAACCTTTGTGTGTTTGTGTGCTGTTAACTTGTGCAAAGTAGCTTCCCTCTTCTTAGTGGGGGTTTAAAAATACCAGCATAATGAGAATGTATGTGTGAGGGAGAAAAATGAAAATAGGAAAGAATTGTAGAGTATTAACTTTCTATTTTGTACTCTCTGCAAGATTTGCTGTGCTCTAGTTGAAATGTTATGGGAAAATAAATTCCCAAACCATATCTAATTATTCATTTTGCCACCTGTCTTCATCATAATTTAAGGATAATAGGATATACATATTCCCTGAGCATTTAAATCAAAACTATTTGTGCTGAAAACAGGATTTAAAATGGCCTGTGGAAGGCATACATATCACCCAAGATAAAGCCATTCAACAGGCAGTGTTAAATGGACTTTTCTAACTTGTTATTGATCCTCTTTCCCATTTTCTTCAGCCTCCCCTTGTTCCTCTCCACTCACCTCTCACTCAGAATTAATGTTATATTTATAATACAGAAAACATAATGAAAGCAAAAGCAAAACTCACCCTAAATATCTTGTATTTAAAAAAGAAACCTTTATGTATGCCATTTTCTCAATAATTAGTATTTTCATGTCCTTATACAAAGAAAGTAGAAGTCAGAAAGAGAAAACAAATTGTACATAAATTAATGGCAACATTTGTTACCTCTACTTGCAATATTTTCTGGTTGTATCATATGATATATACTTAAGACATTTTATAGTAAGTGAGAGGCTAAAATAATCACTTTTCTCTGAAAACTGCCCTGTCCCAGGACTAGGTGGAAACCATTATGCTTTTACTACTTGGTCTACCACACTCTCTGGTCATGGTTTATGATAACAGAGATAAACACGTGCTCAAAATAATGATAGTGACTTATGCTCTTGTGGTTTGAAATTGGGAGTAAGGGATTCTAGTTTCTTCTGAATATTTCTTAAACCATGGTTATGTAAATATGGCATGCCATCTTTTACCATATGCTCACAGAAATCCAACTGTTCACACACCTGAGGAAGGTGAAGAGGTGTAACATTTTGACATTAGACCTCCAAGAGGAAGAAACTGAAAGACAACATTCGAAACTCAAAGCCACATTCCCCTTTATTTTTATCTTTTTGAAAATTAGAATATCTATATCATAAATGATATAGAATATCTATATCATATTATAATATCTATATCTGTAGCAGCATCACAACTAAACAAGCAGCAGCTCTTGCGAGCTACTAGCTACAGAATCTACTAGCAGCGAAGGGTGGGGAGTGAGCTACAAGTGGCGATTTCGTGTGCGCTGGGCCTCTAGTTACCTTATATTTAGCTTGGCAAACTTCCCATGTTAAGTTTCATTTTCTTGCTTAAGTATTTCAAATTTGTTTCTTTACTTGGAACAAATCTGAAATGAGCTAACTTTTACTTTGTAGCTTACTTTTATCAACTCTAAAATATAAGCATCAGTTTTGCCAGAGAAAATTACTGTCCCTTGAATTGATGTATAAATTGAATTTTCTTTGAAATTTTCAAAAATATCTTTGCACAGTAGGAAATAAGTGTTAGCATATATTCTCATATGCTAATACACATAATTAAGAAAATGGGCATTAAACACAAGTACACATAAAAAACAAAAATTTGTTGACAATAGAAGTATAAACATAATTCTATAGACTTTATTAAAGTTTCTGCTTAAGGACTTATTTTAATGTAAATATATTTAGATCTTAGCTAAGCTGAACAAACCAAAGGATAACATTTTAGCCTTTTTATTCATAAAAGATATTGATTCATGTGTTTATATTTAGGGCATAATTATGGCATTACCATAGGGAAACTTTTCCTATTAAGTAGCCAGGATAATAATCTAGCAAGAGCAAGATTATTTGACCTAGAATTATATTTCAACTTCATGAGATGTCTATCTATGAGACAGAGCCACTAAAAAGCATTTTCCAACTAAGCTGATCCAGCCTGTGATGGCTAGTTAGAGAATTATGTAGAATAGTTTCAGTCTTATAATTTAATTGTTTCTTGCCTATGGGTCTTTATTCAACAATAGACATTTATCATACAATGGAATACTATGCAGCAGTAAAAAAGAAGGAACTCTTACCATTTGCAACAACATGGATGGACCTGGTGGGTATTATGCTAAGTGCAATAAGCCAGTGAAAGAAAGATAAGTATCAGATGATCTCACTCATATGTAGAATCTGATGAACAACATAGATCTAGAGACAAAGAACCATGGAACAGAATGACAGATTTCAGAGGGAAGGCTGGGGTGGAGAGGTAGGTGAGGGGAGATTAATTGGGAAACTTATATGCATAGCCCATGGACACAGACAATAGTGTGGTGAAGGCCTGGGAGGGGTGGGTGGCTGGTAGAGGGAGTCAATGGGAAAAAAATAAAGGGAACATCTGTAATACTATCAACAATAAAGATAAATTAAAAGTAATCCTATCTAATAAAAGAGTAATATGCAAATTAATCGTACCTCTGCTACACCCACAAGCCACGCCCACCAGCCAATCAGGAGTGAGTATGCAAATTAACCCAACCAAGATGGCTGTGGCCACAGAACTGCAGCAAACAGGAGGCATGGGTTTCCCTGGCAATGGAGGAAGCCAAGCTTCCCTGCCGCCCTGGCCGGCCCAGACCTACACTCAAGGCTACAAAGTTTCAATTATAGAAGATAAATAAATCCCAAGAAAAATGGCGGCAGCCATGGAGCTGGAGAGAGCAGGAGGCTTGAGTTGCCCATGGCGATGGAGGAAGCCAAGCATTCCGCACACCCTGGCTGGCCTAGGCCTCCACTCAAGGCTACAAACTTTCAATTATAGAAGATAAATAAACCCCAGATACCAGGGCCTCCACTTGGGTCGCTGGGGGGCGTGGCCGGCCTGCAAACCACCACAGGCCCCTCGCCCAGGCTGCCCCACACCCCGAGAGAACCCCCACCCTGATCCGGGACACCCTTCAGGGCAAACCAGCTGGCCCGCACCCGTGCACCAGGCCTCTATTCTATCTAATAAAAGAGTAATATGAAAATTGACCATCACTCCAACACACAAGATGGCTGCCCCCATGTGGTCAAAGATGGCTGCCCCCATGTGGGCACAAGATGGCCACCATAAGATGGCCAGCGGGGGAGGGTAGTTGGGAGGGACCAGGCCTGCAAGGGAGGGCAGTTGGGGGCGATCAAGCCTGCAGGGGAGGGCAGTTACGGGTGACCAGGCCGGCAGAGGAGGGAAGTTGGGGACGACCCAGGCCTGCAGGGGAGGGCAGTTAGGGGGGACCAGGCCTGCAGGGGAGGGCAGTTAGGGGCAATCAGGCTGGCAGGGGAGCAGTTAGGCATCAATCAGGCTGACAGGGGAGTGGTTAGGGGGTAATCAGGCTGGCAGACAGAAGCAGTTAGGGGCTATCAGGAAGGCAAGCAGGCAAGCAGTTGGGAGCCAGTAGTCCTGGATTGTGAGAGGGATGTCCGACTGCCCGTTTAGGCCCGATCCTACCAGGTACCAGGATTGGGCCTAAACGGGCAGTCGGACATCCCTCGAGGGGTCCCAGATTGGAGAGGGTGCAGGCTGGGCTGAGGGACACACCCCCCTCCCCTGTGCATGAATTTCATGCACCAGGCCTCTAGTAATAAAAACAGGAAAAAAAACAATATTAAGACCCAAGTTGGAAAAGGTGACAATATGCAAGATTAAATTGAGCTGTGGAAAACTTATATAAAAATAGCTGAAAACATGCTTTAAGGTGACAGAAAATGTGATGGCTTTTTCTGAGGAGAGGTTGTACCAATTTATTTTTCAAATGTCCATGTGACTTCCTTTATTTTATGAAATCTGGTTAAGTGATTCAACTTAATTATATTATTATACTTTCACTTTATTATAGAAATTTATTATATGTTGTGCAATTATTTTTTTTAAAATTTTATTTTATTCATAATAAATGAGGATAAACATGTTTTTATATTTATTACCTGAAATATACTGGAGGCTCAGTAAATGTATGCTGAGTAGACAGGTTAATTGCTAGACTGAGAAAAGAATGGAAAGATGAATACTTAATTAGTCATTATTATTTCACCTTTACTTTTGAAAATTGCTTGCCTAAGTCCTTTCATTTCTCTAATTAGGTTTTTAAAATTAATTATTTTTAAAAGTATCTTAGAAATATGTTAATTTTCATACTTCTATGTGGAATTTTGAAATATTTTGTCATATATAAACTTCTGTCATATTTTAAAAATTTATTATTACTTTGTTTTTACATTTGAATGACCTACCTAAATTGAGAATGGTAATAACCTAAAAATTTTTTGTTCTTCTATTCACATTATTAAGTGAATTGAAGTTTATCAGGGTTCTATTTGGTCATAGTAAAAAATAAAAGATAAATGAACTTGCCATCACTCAGATTTACATAATCACTTTGTCATAAGTGTAAATATTTTGGAAATTCCTAGCATATTATCAGAAGAATTCTTTAATTTACCTATGTTTTAAATTTATTCATTTTATAACATAATCTGTGTAGGTTTTAGAATTCCAAAGGACAGACATCAAATGGAACTTTTAACCTATTTCCTTAAAAAAAACAAAACAGTAATGTTTAGATTTCTCTTATATGTGGAATCTAATGAAAAACAAACAAACAAACAAAATAGAAACAGATTCATAGATACAGAGAACAGACTAACAGCTATCAGAGGGGCAGGGGGTTGGGGGACTGAGTGAAAAAGGGGAAGGGAATAGGTAAAAAATCAACAGCTCATAGGCACAGATAGCAATATGGTGATTACTAGAGGGAAAGAGTGGTGGGGAGAGGTAGAAGAGAAGGAGGATAAATGGTGCTGGAAGGGGACTTGACTTTGGTGGTGAACACATAGAGATGATGTACTACAGAATTGTACACTTGAAACCTATGTAATTGTATTAGCATGTCACCCCAATAAATTTAATGAAAAAATTTTAAATATTGCAAAAACAAGGAAAGTAATTTTTAATGGTAGTTAGACATTACCCTCGCTGATTTTTTTCAGTCTCCTTTTGGTGAATTTTCTCTTGTTTCTAGAATCTGAGAAGTAAAGACTAATCTGTCTTAGGAAAGAAAGAGTAGAGAAGCTCTTTCATAGATAAGCTCCCAGAATGCTGTTTTTCCAGGGTGAAGAAAGGCATGGCATTGCCTCAGTAGGTAAGATGATTGACATCAATAACATTCAACTCAAATTCCTCATTATGAGTATGCTGAATGATGCAGTAAAGTTTTATTTTTGTAAAATCTCTGCATGATGTTTTAAATTGTAAAATAAGACTGCATTATCTATCAGAATGAGCCTTTAACAACTAGAACATTGAGGCGACTTTTCTGCAGCTGTGACAAACACAACATCATTTCCGTAACTCTAGAGTAGCTTCCATCCACACCAAATAAACACCAACATATTTTTTAAAGAATCCAGCTAATTTCTGAGCTGCTAAAGTAAAAGTACACTTGGAGACCTGCTTGAAGCTAAAGTTTTCAACTTATATAACCATTGCCCTTTTTTGGGAAGATGCTGATAATGACAATTAGGTTTGTCATCTTATTAGCAGCATATTTCACAGCTGTATAAACCTGATAAAAGTCCAGATTACCAGTGTTTACTGTGTGACTGCAAATAAATACAGATTCTCTTTAAAAGAAGGCTATGGTTGAGTCCTTTTCTCCACTAATGGCAACAAACAACCTTGTGGGTATTTTTTCATGTTTTTCCACCAGTAAATTGAATCTCTGTCCTTTAATTTATTTATTTTTGAACCATTCATGCTACTTATAGTGACATATACAGTACATTCCTCTTGCATGAATCACTGAATGGTTAAAATAGAGCATTAGAGGCAGATACTATGAATGTGACTAAAACAAAAAACTGGATTTGGAGTTATAAGATATTTTATTAGAATTTTAAGTTAAGCCTTTCTCTTTCTCACTTATGTAAACTAGATGATTATACTTATCTCAGATGATTTTTAAATAGTATGAATTTAAAGCACTTGGTTAGCTACTTGACATGTAGAAACTTTGTGGATATCAATTCCCATTTCTTTACTTTTCTTATATATCTTAAATTTAATTCATCATCTCAATAATTAATGACATATAAGTTGTCCAATATCTTACAGAGAAATTAATTGTCAATTAAATGAGATGTAGAAAACAGTACTATTCCATTGGAAGCTATAGTAATTATGAATGAAAATAGCATTAAATGTTCATAAAATATTTATCATAGTGATTGTGGCACAATATTTGATAATATACTATTGTCCATTGCCTACATTCAACATATTATTAATATGTGGGTCTTTGTTTACTTGAGATTATCACAAATATTTGCCTCTTAAAATTTATTTCCATTGCTTACAAAGTTGATTGTCTATAAACTCAAATGTGGTTTTACTTTTAACTTCTGAATTATATTCTTGCAGATGGCATCCTTTTCAATCAAATTTTTGAAATGCCAGCTGAAATTTTTTATGCATTTTGTAATGTAATATGTGCCTCTTGATTACCACATCCATTGCAAATTAACTTGCTTAATTTAAAAACTTCAAGGTATGATAATATCTGCCTAGGTAATTAATGTCTGTTTCACTGTGCCCAATAGTATTTTCAACTCAAAGGAAAGTTGGTATCTGTTTCCTAAGCAATGAAAATTTATGTTTACTAGTTTTCTCATGTAGAAATTGGTTTGGTATTATGACTTAATTATATAATTAATTCTAGAAAACTTAATTTTCTTTATATTCTTATTATGTTTTTATTATAACAAAATATATGTCATAATCACTTTTTCAAGTTTGAGTATTTTAATTTTACCTTTGCATACTACACTATATCTAAAAAAGGGAGAGGCATTTAATAGATATGTATTGAGTTTATAAATGATAAGCAAGAATACATAAATAAAATGGTAATTTGAATAATGAATAAGCAAAGATAATAATTTAAGATTATTAAAAAATAACTTCAATAACAATACTTTGAAAAAGAGGAACTGAGATCTCTAATAGATAAAATAAATAACACACAAGAATAGATTGGCAATATAAGCAGATAGTTGGAAATTATAAAAAAACCAAAAAGAAATGGTAACAATAAAAATAATGGTGACAGAAATAAAGAATGCCTTTGATGGGCTCATTAGTACACTACACACGGATGAGAAAAGAATCTGAGATAGATCAAAAACTTCAAAGAAAAAAAAGCAAAGAAAACAAAAACTGGAGGGAAAAAGCAGATAATCCAAGTTTTGTGGAATAATTACAAAAGGTGTAACATACATAAAATAAGAAAACCAAAAAGAGGAGAAAAGCAGAAAAAAAAAAAAGAAGAAATACTTGAAACAATAAAGATAGAATTTTCCCCAAGTCAATGTCAACCACACCACAGATCCAGGAAACTAAAGTTACATCAAGAAGAAAAAAAATGCCAAAAAGCTATATCTAGACATATTACTTCCAAATACATAAAAATCAGAGATAAAGAAAAAATATAATCAAAGAACATCTTACTCATAAAAGAACAAAGGTAAGTATCACATCCAACTTCTCAGTAAGCCTATAAGCAAGAAGAGTAGAGTGAAATATTTAAAGTGTTGAAGAGAAAAGAATCACTAACCTCATATTAGTTAGCCTGGCTTAGAAGCTTTTTGATTTTATTAGTCTTTTCAAAGAAACAACTTTTGCACTAAAGGGACAAGTTGTAGGTGAACTAACCTCAGTGGCATTATCTCCTATAATGTTAGTAGAACTTCACAAATCCTATCTAATAAAAGAGTAATATGCAAAGTAACCCTCACTCCATCCACAAGCCACGCCCACCAGCCACAACCACCAGCCAATCAGGAGCAAGTATG
The DNA here is from genome assembly GCF_963455305.1 of Plecotus auritus. Lineage (NCBI taxonomy): Eukaryota > Metazoa > Chordata > Mammalia > Chiroptera > Vespertilionidae > Plecotus > Plecotus auritus. The sequence goes on along the minus strand of NC_137777.1, from coordinate 20,690,515 downwards.
CAAATTAACCCAACCAATATGGCGGTTAATTTGCATATCCAGGAGCACAGCAAAGGCTGAAGACAGCATAGAAGAAGGAAGCCAAGCGTTGCAGAAGGGAGCGAAGTTGCAGAGAAGCAAGCAAGCGGGGCTGCGGAGAAGGGAGGGAAGCAGACCGCCACAGGAAGCCCTATTGCAGGAATCTTTCTGCAACGGGCCTCTAGTACCTTAATAAGTTTAGAAACAATGTACAATTAGTTAGGACTATAAAAAAATGTTTACATATTTTTCATCTCCTTTTTTAGAAATCTAATTAAAGTTTATTTTGTCTGCTCTAAAAGTAATGCCAGCAGCTGAACTGTTACTACATCTGTAGAAATATGATATTCCTATCTGATCACAGTGGGAGTTTAATATATTTTGTTATAATTTACATAACATGTTATGAATATTATTAGTATTCATAATCTTAGTAGAGATTAATCTTACTTCAGACTGTTTCCTGAAAACTGGTATTTAAAGGAAATTATTGTAATTTATTTGTGTCACTATATTTTCACCTATACATCTATAAGTAAATTTCTGCAAAAAGTAATAAAAATTACATTTATGATAGTTGCCAGGTGTATTGTGCAACTTTAAGCCAACCCTAATACACATGTATGTATAAACAATACAATATATTTGATGTTCTAGAATCTGGAACATAAAACTTTCTAGGGAAATATTTTGGATTCTATAACGAACATCTCGATAAGGAAACTGAAATTGATGTAATCTTTGTCTTTAAAAAAAGTAAAAACCATATTACAAAACCACTGTTCTCAAAACGACCTGGTACTGGCACAAGAACAGACATATAGACAATGGAACATAACAGAGAACCCAGAAATCAACCCAAGCCATTATGCTCAATTAATACTTGACAAAGGAGGCAAGAGCATACAATGGAGTTAAGATATTCACTTCAATAAATGGTGAAGGGAAAATTGGACAGATACATGCAAAAAAATGAAACTAGATTTCCAACTTACACCATACACAAAAATAAACTCAAAATGGATAAAATACCTAACTGTAAGATGGAAACCATAAAAATCTTAGAAGAATCCATAGGCAGCAAAATATCAGACATATCTTGTAGCAATATGTTTAATAGCATATCTCCTAGGACAATGGAAACTAAGGAGAAAATAAACAAATGGGACTACATCAAAATAAAAAGCTCTGCACAGAAAAAGAAATCATCAACAAAATAACAAGAAAGCCCACTGCATGTGAGAACATATTTGCCAATGTGGCATCCAAGAAGGGTTTAATCTCCAAAATGTATAGAGAACTCATACTACTTAATAAAGGGAATATAAACAATCCAATCAAAAAATGGGAAAAGAACTTAAGTAGACAATTCTTGAAAGTGGACATACAGAAGGCCAACAGACCAAAAAAAAAAAAAATGCTCAAAGTCACTGATCATCAGAGAAATGCAAATCAAAACGACCATGAGGTACCATCTCACACCTATCAGAATGGCTATCATCAACAAATCAACAATTGACAAGGGCTGGTGAGGATATGGAGAAAAAGGAACCCTCATACACTTCTGGTGGGAATGCAAATTGGTGCAGCCACTATGGAAAACAGTACAAAGTTTCCTCAAAAATTAAAAATGGAACTCCCATTTGACCCAGTAATCCAACTTCTAGGAATATATTCCAGGAACTCAGAAACACCAATTAGAAAGGACATATGCACCCTATGTTCATAGCAGCACAATTTACAATAGCTAAGATTTGAAAACAGCCTAAGTGCCCATCAACAGATGAGTAGATTAAAAAATTGTGGTACATCTACACAATGGAATACTATGCTGCTATAAAAAAGAAAGAACTCTTGCCATTCACAACAGCATGGATGGACCCAGAGAGCATTATCCTATCTAATAAAGAGGGAATATGCTAATTGACCATCACTCCATCACAAAGATGGTTGCACCCACAGCTGAGGCCAAGTTTCTATAAGAAGCCTTAACAAGCAATCAGCAGGGACCTGAGGCTACGCCCTCCCCCGCCCCAATGGGACTTGACAGGGGACCTCAGGCCACATCCCCCACCTGGCAGGACTTGTCGGGGGACTTCAAGGTGCACCCCGAGTGCTGGGTCGGGGGAACTCAGGCCACACCCTCCCTGCTGGTGGGGCTTGATGGGGGACCTCAGGCCGTGCCCTCCACCTGGTGGGGCTTGACAAGGACCTCAAGGCATGCCACCCACCCCGGTATGGGCTGGGGGACCTCAGGCCATGCCCCCTGTCCTGGCACTAGGCCAGGGGACCTGAGGCTATGCCCCCTGCCCAGCAGTGCTTGACAAGGGTGGGACTGGCCAGGTCTGGATCTAGCCCCATGGGCAGGGGGAGGGGCGGCCAGGTCTTGGTCTCACACAATTTTGAGGTGCATGTGGGTGGGCAGGGACTTGACTCTGGGTCCCATGGTGAGCCCCAGACTCTGACAGGAGGAAGGTTTTCATACACATTTTACTAACTTTCTTTCATCTCTGACACTTCTATTATAGAGAAAGGGCAAATAGCAATATTAAAGTATTTCCTCTAATTAATCCCCCTTTAATGTGCACGAATTTCATGCACTGGGTCACTAGTACTAAAATAAATAAGCCAGTCAGAGAAGGATAAGTATGACATGATCTCACTAATTTGTGGAATATAATGAACAACATAAACTGATGAATGAAAATAGGTCCAGAGATATAGAAACATCGAACAGACCATCCAACTTCAGAGGGAAGGCAGGGGAAGGTGTGAAGTAAGAGATCAACCAAAGGACTTGTATGCATACATATAAGCATAACCAATGGACACAGACAGTAGGGGAGTGAGGGCATGTGCTAGGGGGTGAGAGGAGCCAGGGAAAGTCAATGGGGGAAAAAAGAAGACACGTGTAATACTGTCAACAATAAAGAATTTAAAAAGTCAATACAAATAAATACATTTTCTATTATTTTATAATCTTTTATTAGCCACACTTAATTTGTAAATAATTTAAATTTTTATTTTATTTTATATTCAATTTATTGGGGTGGTATTGGTTAATAAAATTATGTAGGTTTCAGGTGTATAATTCTACAATACATCATCTGTATATTATATTGTGTGTTAACCACCCCAAGTCAAGTCTCCTTCCATCCATCACCATTCATTCCCCCCTTATCTTCTTCTACTTCCCTCACCCACACTTCCCTCTGGCAATCACCATACTGTTATCTGTGTCCGTGACTCTTTCTTTTTTTCTTTTCTTTGCTTAATTATTTTACCCTTCTTACCCAGTCCCCAACCCTCTCCCCTCTGACAGCTGTCAGTATGTTCTCTGTATCCATGAATCTGTATTCACTTTAAAATACTTTAAATTTTCAAGTCTCTGGCTCTGTATCTGACTTTCCCAAAAGCAAGTTCTGCCACTGCCTTTCAAAGTCACTACCCATGTGGTTTCTGCCTTATGCATTTAGAAATTAATAGGTAATGATTTGAAAAGGAACATATCATTACTAATTCTTTAATAGGAAATGAATAAAGATGTTAAAAGTGCCAAAAGTTAAAGATTAACTGCATGTTAAAATATACAATAAAGGTAATTCTTATGTAATTCAATGTTATCTCTAATTCTAGGAAAATAAAATATTTAAGATGTTACTCTAAGTTCAGCCAAACTTATTACTGGAAATATTACATGGATCTAAATTGTTCAGACAGCTTAGGTTATTAACTTTACTGGGTTTATTAAAATGGTCAATCAAAGGTTCAATTTAAACATATTTTCATATGCATTAGACAGTGTTCAATAAAATTACCATCCTTTTTTCTTATCTCTTTATATATGATTGTGGAGAAAATGAGAAGAGAGAAGTAAAAAAAAACAAAAAAAAAAAACAAAAAACAAAAACACTATTCATTCTGACAAGCAAGATTATGTTAACTAGAAGCCTGATGCATGAAATCATGCATGTGGGGGGAGGGTCCCTCAGCCCGGCCTGTACCCTCTCACAATCCGGGACCCCTCAGGGGGTGTCTGACTGCCGGTCTGGGCCGGATCCCTGCAGTTGGACATCCGGAAGTCAGACATCCCTCTCGCAATCCAGGACCCCTCACTCCTAACCACTCACTGCTCTCTCCTAACCACCCGCCTACTCGCTCCTTACTGCTTGGCTCACCGCTCCTTAGCACTGCCGCGGAGGCAGAAGAGGCTCCCGCCACCACCACTGCACTCTTCAGCCTGAGCCCAGCTTCTGGCTGAGCAGTGCTCCTGCTGTGGGAGCTCACTGACCACCAAGGGGCAGCTCGTGCATTGAGTCATTGAGTGTCTGCCCCCTGGTGGTCAGTGCATGTCATAGCAATCTGTCGTTCCAGTCGTTTCATCATTCCACTGTTACAGTGACTTAGGCTTTTATATACACTGAGTGACCAGATTATTATGATCTCTGAATGCATAATAATCTGGCCACTCAGTGTATATCCTATATAATAAAAGGCTAACATGCAAATTGTCCCCTTGACCAGGAGTTCGACCAGCAGGCCGGCCGGCCAACCGCCCATGTCCCCTCCCCCTGGCCAGGCTGGCCGGACCCCATCCATGCACGAATTCATGCACCGGGCCTTTCATATATATATATACACACACACACATACACACACACACAGACACACACACACACACACACAGAGTGACCAGATTATTATGCGTTCAGCGATCATAACAATCTGGCCACTCAGTGTATATAGATGTTAAATGAACCAGTGGAAAATATTTATAGACCAAAAGCTTTAAATTATTTGAAATTCAAAGGCTACAAGCCATCCAAGGTTTTATAAAGTTATTTTAATAAAATAATTTATATACTAACATTGACTATGCTAGTTATAAATAATTATGACCTAATTGTTAAAGCACCAATTGTTAGAAGACTTCAGACTTTGAGCAGATTCTCAGCTAGTTTGCTAAAAATAATGTCACAGATATTATCTTGAATTTTCTTAATTTGTGATCACATGTCCATACTACAAAACAACACATTAGAAAAATATAAATCACACTATGAAAATTTAGGCTGATGCTTAAAAGTCTCATACATAATAACTTTTTGGAAAATATCTATAAATTTACACACTTTTGAGGTGTTTTTTTTTTTATTGATTAAGGTATTACATATATGTCCTTATCCCCCCATAGCCCCCCCACACCCCTGGTGTCTGTGTCCATTGCTTAGGCCAGTGGTTGGCAAACTGCGGCTCTTTGGCCCCTTGAGTGTGGCTCTTCCACAAAATACCACATGCGGGCGTGCACGTACAGTGTGATTGAAACTTCGTGGCCCATGCACAGAAGTCGGTTTTCAGCTCTCAAAAGAAATTTCAATCGTTGTACTGTTGATATTTGGCTCTGTTGACTAATGAGTTTGCCGACCACTGGCTTAGGCTTATATGCATGCATACAAGTCCTTTGGTTGATCTCTCTCCCTTACCCCCACCCACCGCTGCCTTCTCTCTGAGATTTGACCGTTGAGAGCTTTAATTAACTAAGACTATTTCATGTAGCAGACCTTAATCTATAAGTAGATGTTCTCTACCATCTCTGTGTAATAAAGTTATCTATTAAAGATTATTTTTATAAAGAATGCTTATTCACTAGCACTATGAGCATTCTGATTCAACTAGTTTGGTTCTCTCTCTCTCTCTCTCACAGTGAAGTCTTAATTCTCACACTCACCTTATAACTGTAATATACCTTGGCTAAAGATGAGTAAACTGGAATTCAGAGAATACCTGTTTTGTATGCAATAAATATTCAAGGTTTATAAATACCATTGCCTGGAAGCAAGAAATGGGGCACAGGCTTAGTTCTTAATAATTGGCAGATTTGTATTAGCTAAATTTACACTTTATCATACCAAAACAAGACCATAGGGGAAAATAAAGTGCTATATGACACCTGCTGTGGTGATAATAGATTTTAGACTGAGGAAAATTAAAAATTATTGTCTCATTGCTTTGGGCAGGGTTCCTTATATGCTAAGCAATTGAATAAACGCCTCTGTCAACCTATTATAACAGGGCTGGATGTGATGTTTACCATTGAAATTATTTCCAATTGCAGATTCTGATTAGATTTTGATTCCTTAAATATATTACATTTTCTAATGATTTTAACATTATGGAACCCTTTATTTAACTATACACATTCTGGACTTTCTGTTTCTGCTAGCACATACTAATACAAAGAACTTGAAAGACATCACTTTCATTCTTCCATCAAGAGAAAAGCTGAGCAAATTGACAACCAACAGCTCTTTTTAGGTACATAAAGAATTGAGATTACATGAGATAGCGACAACCTTACAACTGCAGAGACAAGCAAATACAGAGAATCACAGCATACCAGGAGCCGATGATGAGGGAGCAGAAATGAAAATAAAATTTAAATGGTAGTTGCCAAACTGTTGGCTTGGTGTGGAATAGCTTGAGAGTTAACTCCTAATGACCCAGTCGTGGGTGTCAGCATATTAGGGTTTTCCTCGAAGAGCTTTTCTTGTTTCTCATTATAGAGATCTGAGAAACTCCCGCCATGCTTCCAGCAAGAGGAGAAAATTGACCCATGTTGAATATGTTCATGGAAAGTACATCCGCCCAGAGCCTTTGGTTCTCTGCCTGCACTCAAAGTAAACTGCTTCCCCAGAGCTCTGCAATGGAGGAAACAAAATACCCACGTTCAGCCTTCCCCTCTCACAGGGGGTTAGGAGGAAGCTGAGAAGCGCTTGTGAATTTCAAGCTCAAGGACACAAGATCTGTTTACTGTGGAGGAGGAAAGTGGTGACTGGTCCTTAGAGGGTGCATAGTTTGCAGACACCACCCAAAAGCAGACAGCTGTGACACTGTAGCCTGTGTGAGCAGTGAATCTGGCTGTTCATTTTTCTTGGAAAGAGAAATGGCCAGAGGTGTGATGGTATAGAGATTTTATTGAATGTGGCCAATGATTTGGCTACATGGTAAGAAAATTGGAAGGAATGTGATTGGAAAATTGATGACAATGAGGGTCCAAAGCAGAGGTCTGTGGATAGACATCTCTGTGGGAGTGGGGTTAGGGAGAGTAGACATTTTTCCCCCATGTGAATACTCACCAAATGGTGGCTTCATCAGAGGAGCATGTCAATAAAAAAGTGGAAAGGATGTCTCACTCTGTGGACGTCAATCTTGTGTCCCTCTCCTGGACATTTCTGAGCTGCATTCTTGGCTCCTCAGAGCCTTTTAGTGATATAGAGAAAAAGCTGCCCACAGTGAACCAGATTAAAAATATAAACTGTTTTTACTTTTCCTGCATCTCTCTTTCACTATTCTCAACCCCCCTTTCTTACTCCCTGGAATGAATTCCTAAAATAAACCAGCTACCCACAAACCCTTGTCTCATTTTCTACTTTCTTCAGGAAAACTAGGCTCTGACAGTTTTGCCAAAGGAGTACCCTCATGTGATGAATGTAGCCACAGGAGTGAGCCCAGGCAAGACCAATATAAGGACCATTCAGTCAAACCATATATTTGTGAGAAAAAAATAAGTAGTTATTGTTTGAGGCTATTGTTAGGATAGTTTCTTATGCAGCAAGAAATTACTAACTTGTCCTCTTTCTCTGAGTCTTTTGGAGCATTCTTTTGGAACTTTTTTTGACCTGTAAACTTTTCTTTCTAATAAAGAAATTCCTCCTTTATTTATTTACTTCACTTTTTACCAATCAGTTTTTTAGTTTGCTTTATTTATTTATGAAGTAATCTTATGTTTTAAAAGTTTGAAGTATACAAACAAATTAAAAATTATTTAGAAGGTGTTTTCTTTCTTAGTAATTGAATTTTTAAAAATTTGTTCAAGTTTTTTAGAAAGAGATTATTTATATGAAGTTTAAATTTTTTAAATTATTGACAGTATTATAGAAGCTCCCCAGTTAACCCATCTGCTCCCCTCCACCCAGTCCCTGCCCCACCCCAGGCCTTTACCACATCATTGTCTGTGTCCATGGGCAATGGATATATGCATATATGTTCTTTGGTTGATCTCTTCCTGTCCCCACCTTCCACCCCTCTGTGATCTGTCGGTCTATTCCATGCATCCATGTCTCTGGACCTATTTTTTTCATCAGTTTATTTTGTTCATTAGATTCCACATAAAAGTGAAATCATGTGATATTTGTCTTTCTGGATTATTTCTCCCAGCCAAATAATCTCCATCTTGTCCCAATGGGTATGAGATCCTTCTTTCTACAGCTTTATTTTATCCACTTATCTACTGATGGGCACTTGGGTTATTTCCAGATCTTTGCTATTGTAAATAATGCTGCTCTGAACATGGGGGTGCATATATTCTTTCTAATTGGTGCTTCAGGATTCTTAGGATATATTCCCGGAAGTGGGATCCCTGGGTCAAATAGCAGTGCCTTTTTTAGTTTTTTGAGGAAACTCACTGTTTTCCACAGTGGCTGCACCAATCTGCATTACAATAGCAGTGCACTAGGTTTCCCTTTTCTCCATATCCTCACATGCACTTGTTGTTTGTTGACTCATTGATAGTAGTCATTCTGGCAGGTTTGAGGTGATACTTCATTGTATTTTTAGTTTGCATTTTTCTGATGATTAGTGACCTTGTGCATCTTTTCATATGTCTATTGGCCATCTGGATGTTCTCTTTGGAGAAGTGTCTATTCAGGTTTTTTTGCTGATTTTTTAATTGAATTGTTTTCCTGGTGTTGAGTTGTATGAGTTCTTTATATATTTTGGAAATTAACTCCTCCAATGTATCATTGGTGAATATGTCCTTCCATACAATAGGGTTCTTTTCCATTTTGTTGAAGGTTTCTTTTATTGTGTAGAAGCTTTTTAGTTTGATAGTTTAATGGAAACTTCATACTGTTTTCCATAGGAACTGTACTGTTTACATTACTGCCAACACTGCACAAGGTTCCCTTTTTCCCACATTCTTGTCAACACTTACTTCTTGTCTTTTTTATGATAGCCATTCTAACAGGTGTGAGTTGATCTCATTGTGTGGTTTTGACTTGCATTTCCCTGAATATTAGTGATATTGAGCATCTTTTCATGAACCTGTTGACCATTTGGATATCTTCTTTGGAAAAATGTCTATTCAGGTCCTTTGCCCATTTTCTTAACTGGATTATTCTTTTTGTTGCTGTTATTGAGTTGTATGAGTCTCTTATCACCTATATGTGGAATTTTAAAAAAGAAAAACTCAAAGAAACAGAGAACAGATTAGTGGTTGCCAGAGGTAGAGGTTGGGGGTAAGAAAATGGGTAAATATGGTCAAAGAGTACAAACTTGAGTTATAAGAAAGTAAGTTCTGAGAATATAATGTACAGCATGGTTACTATAGTTAGTAATATTATATCATGTATTTAAAAGTTGCTAAAAGTAGATTTTTAAAATTCTCAACACATACAAAGTATAACTAATTGTAACTGTGAGGTGATGGCAGTGTTAGCTCACCTTCTTATAGTAATTCATAATATTTACATATATAAAATCATTTCATTGTACACCTGAAACAATCTTATTGTCGATTATATCTCAACAAGGCTAGGAAAAATATATTAAAATAAATGTGAATCCAGACATGGTTTATTACTTTTTGCTTCAAGGTGGGAATTAAGTTGTTTTATTAAAACATTTTCTTTTCATGGGATTTCCATATATACCAATATATTGGGAATATAATTTAAGTTGATTTCTGTGTCATTTTCCCTTCACAATTTTAGCTAATAAAAAAAGCAAGCTGCTTATTAACTGTATGGCACACGTTTCTTAGTGTCTCAATTATTTAACATTTAATATAATAAAACACTTTAGAAATTCCATAAGAAATTTGCCTCCTCTATACTTAAATGCAATAAATGTGTCACCTTGGTTGCTGATATTCTATGATATAAATTTTAAGACCCAAGAAACCCGTGTATTAAATATTACTTCAGTGTTCTGTGCCTCAAGCAATTTAACCTAATGATAACTTTTCTTTCAAAAGTATAATTTCTCTCAACTTATAATTTTCAGCTTGAATTAGTTCTGTAAATGGTTTCTTCTCTTCTGAGGAACCCATGATACTTTTACTTTCCTTACTAAAGCTGCAGCATATTTTTCCCAACCAGGATACTTTTCCTTTACTGGTTAACATGGTATTGTTCATAAATCAGAAAGCATTTATTTCCCTTAACATATATATAATAATGTCAGAAGGCTAGGGAAACTATGGAAAGAGCGATGCTAATATATTTTCTAGCTCCTTCCTTCTATCATTGTAATGAGTCAGACTCCATTTTTTGCTGATTGATTACTGTCAGTTTTTAAGCCTCATCCCTCCCTCTGTCCCTAATAAGAAAGTCTGGGTATTCCCTCCTTTGATGCCAGCAGGCGAATCAAACCATAAAAGACTCTGCTTCTACATAGGAACTCTCAACCTGGCCCTCAACCCTAGAGACAATAAAACTCAAAACACTCTTATTTCCTTGCATTTGTAAGTCACTTTCAGATCAATTTGAGATGCATTCTTTTTCCATAAAGCCTCATTTTGTAAAAAAGCAAACAAACAAGCCTTAATATCTTCTTGGTATATATGTGGCCCCATCACTATTACTATCTGAACCAAAATCTGGGTAGGAGTCCATCCAGCGACCACAGGTGGCTTAGGGCTAATTTGTCATCCTGCCTCCATACTCTTTTCTAGATGTGTATCCATCTCAGTAGAGAAGAACAGCCCTGCCATTTCCAGGTGAAGGGATGAGAAGAGGCACATATGGTCTACAGGAGAGGAAAGACTGAGAAGTCCATAGTGTACAAGACTCTCGTAGTTAATTTAAAAGAGGGAACTCTTTTTCTTTTTTTTTTTTTTAAATATATTTTATTGATATTTTACAGAGAGGAAGGGAGAGGGATAGAGAGCTAGAAACATCGATGAGAGAGAAACATCGATCAGCTGCCTCCTGCACACCTCCCACTGGGAATGTGCCCGCAACCAAGGTACATGCCCTTGACCGGAATCGAACCTGGGACCCTTGAGTCCTCAGGCCGACGCTCTATCCACTGAGCCAAACCGGTTTCGGCAAAAGAGGGAACTCTTAAGATTTTATATATCCACTAGAGGCCCGGTGCACGAAATTCGTGAACAGTGGGGGGGGGGGGTCGGTTTCCCTCAGCCCAGCCTGCACCCTCTCCAATCTGGGACCCCTCGAGGGATGTCCGACTGCCCTCTCACAATCCAGGACTGCTGGCTCCCAACTGCTCGCCTACCTGCCTTCCTTATTGCCCCTAACCGCTTCTGCCTGCCAGCCTGATCACCCCCTAACCACTCCCCTGCCAGCCTGATTGATGCCTAACTGCCCTCCCCTGCCGGCCTGGTCACCCCCAACTGCCCTCCCCTGCAGGCCTTGTCACCCCTAACTGCCCTCCTCTGCAGGCCTGGGTCCCCCCTAACTGCCCTCCCTGCAAGCCTGATCCCCCACAACTACTCTCCCCTGCAGGCCTGGGTTCCCCCCAACTGCCCTTCCCTGCTGGCCTGATCGCCCCCAACTGCCCTCCCTTGCAGGCCTGGTCCCTCCCAAATGCCCTCCCCTGCTGGCAATCTCGTGGTGGCCATATTGTGTCCACATGGGGGCAGCCATCTTAGACCACATGGGGGAAGCCATCTTGTGTGTTGGAGTGATGGTCAATGTGCATATTACTCTTTTATTAGATAGGATAGAGGCCTGGTGCACAGGTGGGGGCCAGCTGGTTTGCCCTGAAGTGTGTCCCGGATCAGGGTGGGGGTTCCCTTGGGGCATGGGGCTGCCTGGATGAGGGGCCTGTGGTGGTTTGCAGGCCGGCCACACCCCCCATCGACCCAAGTGAAGGCCCTGGTATCTGGTATTTATGTATCTTCTATAATTGAAACTTTGTAGCCTGGAGCGGAGGCCTGGGCCGGCCAGGGTGTGAGGAAAGCTTGGCTTCCTCCATCGCTGGGGAAACCCAAACCTCCCTCCTGCTCTCCCTGTGGCTGCAGCCATCTTAATTTGCATACTTGCTCCTCATTGGCTAGTGGGTGTGGCTTGTGGGTGTAGTGGAGTGATGGTTAATTTGCATATTACTCTTTTATTAGATAGGATAAATAAATGCTGTCATGATATTCCTTATATATATTTTCCAAGAGATAGAATTTGTTTAGGTTTATTATATTAGTTTGTTAGGGCTGTTATAAAACGCATGTCAATCTGACAATTTTTGTCTCCATTTCTATCTTCCTATCATTTATGTATAATATATGATAGTATTTGGTACATGGAAGGCTATTGAAAAAAAATTACTTACAACATGACCTAAAACTCAAAACTTGCATTATCTACATCTGAATTTCAATAGCCAACTGAAAAGAGATTACTGAGAATATCTTATTTAGATCTTAGCTGTATTTTCTTGCCACCTTTGCCAAGCATCTTTAAGAGAGCTGCTTAATTGTTTTAAATGATAAATATTTTTTAAATGGTATGCCAGAAATCATTATAAAGACAATTTTATCATCAGTGTTGAGGAGCACACAAAATTCTAATTTCCCAATGTAGGCTCACAGCTGGTGGGAAATCTGAAAGGCATGAAAAAAGTTATTCTGAGAGATAAAAGGTTACTCAGTTTGTGTGAAGCTATTGAATCTTCTAACCAAAGGGCAAAGAGGCAGTCATGCCAGAGGCAGAAGTAGCCTGGAAGTGATAGCAAAAGCTTCAAGAGACACCCTCATCTTGTAACAGTGTCCAGTATTTCCTGTCAGCGATCATTTTCTACAATTTGAAAATATCATGACATTTTGAATTGAATTACAGACCTTTTTCCAGCTTACTCTTCTACATCCTGAATTTATGGATGGATGTGATATATTTCTGACCTGTATTTTTTGTGTGTGAGATATGAATAATGTTATACTTTTATACAATCTACTAAACTCGGGGAACTTCCTCCAGGCTTCATTTATTCTTGATAAATTTTCACTTTTTAATTATGAAATCATAATTTTTCAGGATAAAATTCAAGCTATTTTAAAGTCACTTAATATTTTCAAAATTTTAAGAAGGAAATTGTAGAAAAATATAGGAACAGTAATAATACAGAACACTAAAAAGTCGATATTATTTATTCAGAGGTTTTTAAAGTTTATTTATCTGCATTCTTTTCAGACATTGAAATGAATATTCTTAGTCAATACTTGATTTATATGAAAACATTGCTTGCCCAGTTGGTGTGGTTCAGTGGATTTAGCCTCATCCCTTACACCAAGAGGTCACCAATTTGATTCCAGGTCAGGGCACATACCCATGTTGTGGGCTGGATCGCCAGTAGGTGTGCAGGAGGCAGCAAATCAATGATTCTCCCCAACCCTTTGTATTTTTTAGATTCCACGTATAAGTAAACTCACATAGTATCTGTCTTTCTCTAATGACTTCTTTCTCTTAGCCTAATGCCTGCAAGGTCCATCTCTGTTGTCACAAATGGGAGGATTTTCTTCTTTATTATAGCTGAATTTTATACTGTCTCTGTTTATCTTGATTCATGCATCCATCCCTGGACATTGGGTTGTTTCCTTGTTTTGACTATTGTGAATAATTCTGCAATAAACATGAGAATTTAGATACATCTTTGAGGTAGTGATTTTATTTCCTTAAGGTATATGTACAAAAGCGGGATGGATCTATCATATGGCATTCTATTTTTTTTTTTTTTTTTTTGAGGAGCTTTCATACTATATTCCAGAGAGGCTGCTGCAATTTACATTTCCATAAATGTGTACAGGGGTTCTTTTTTCTCTAAATCCTTGACAAAGTCTGATATTTGTTTTTATATTTTTTATAACAGCCATATTGAAAGTAGTGAATTGATACCTCATTGTGATTTTGATTTATATTTTGCTGATGATTGGTGATGTCGAGCAACTTTTCATGTTCTTTTGGCTATTTGAATGTATTTTTGGGAAAAGGTTCCTCTGTTCATTTTTCAATCAAATTGTTCATTTCTCAATCAAATTGTTCTTTTTTTTTTTTTACTACTGAGTTGGATAAGTTCCTTATATGTTTGAATATTAACTCTTTATCAAATATATGATGTACAGATGTTTTTCTCATTCCATAATTTACCTTTCCAGTGGGTTGATTTTTTTCTTTGCTGTTAGATGCTTTTAATTTGACATAGTGGCACTAGTTTATGTTTGCTTTTGTTTTCTTGTGCTTTTGTTAGCATATGAAAAAAATAACTTTAGACTTACTTTATAATTCCTATGTGCTGCTCTGGGACATATGTAAAAAGTTAAGGTAAATTAAGTTATTCCTATATCTCCTGCATATTGAAATCCCAACTCTTCCAAGTCACATTTAAATTTAAATTATGGATGCCCAATTTGTTTCTCAGTACATTTCAATGTTCTCAATAGTGTTTTTAATGCAGCATTTCTTAAAACAGCACTCTATTATTGTCTCCAGTATTATGTTTCAAGCAACACTGAATGTGAGCATGCATATATAAAATGTAAACTAAGTAAGGTCTCGATCTACTGTCTGGCTATCAGCAATTGACGCATGCATCTTCACTTCAGAGTCAGTAAATTGTCTTTGAAATAATGACATGAGAAATCCATGCCTTTTTTCCTTTTATATATGATGATTAAAGTTCATTTTTCATGTACTAAACAGTGTTCTGCTATTATGTTGCTTGGAAGTAAAAGTGTTCCAAATAATCAAATAATGAACTCATAAATAAGCATAATATAAAAGAATTAATTCACTGAGAACACTTTCATCTTGTAATCTTAATAATCTTCAATGAGTGTCCTAATTAATTCAAAGACAACACTGAAAGATATTGGATGTTGTGAGTGTTCATAATATCTCATAATTAGATACCTGTGCTAAATAAAATTGTAAAAACTATTCAGGGTTTAATAGATCTTTGTATGTTCAATTTATTTCCTGTAGCAATCTACTGTGTTTCCTAAAACACGCCAACAACTTGCTTCCACAATTTTTAGAAAGAGTTTATTTATTTTAAAAACTACTCTTTTCCTGAAAAATTAAATTTTTATGTTCCATTTTCTAAAAATCTCTATTATTTGATTATTGGACAATAGTAAGCCAGTGTTACTGATACTGTTCATGGTCTTCTTGAAAACCAAGCTGGTCAGTTTACACTAAGCATATCAAACTCGTGGCCGGCAGGCCGCATGCCTCATTTGACATGCTTGGTTTATACTAATAACTGTTTAAAAACTATTACATTGTGAAACCAATATATTTTTCTGTATTTAAAAGGCATAAGCAAATAAAATAATTGTTTAAATTTTTAAACAAGTAACTCATAGGGACTTCTAAGCTATAGAGTTGTATTCACTGATGTCATATATTCATTCAATTTTAAAAGATAAGTAAACTATTTTAAAATGACATTTCATGTAAATAAGAAAGCAAACAGAAAATTTGTAGCAGAGGAAAGAAAATTAGTACATATAGCAAAATATTCAACCCTGTAAGTTATTTATACAATACTAGTTAAAACAGCAATGAAGTACTTATAACTCATAAAACAGGAGTATTGAAATCAACAACCATGCTAACTAGGTTGTGCTCAACAGGGAGTCAATAATTCTTATCTGTTAGCACAATAAACTAGAAGGGTAAAGCCAAAATAGAAAATATGAAAAACCAGCAGTTATTCACTTAGCGAGAAAGGGAGGTGTTTGGTGCTTTCGGGTTATACGGTGAGTGCCCTTGTCTGAAGTAAATGCTTGGTGATATTATCTTCAACAGGAGAAGAATATGGCTTAGCTGGGAGAGTTAGATAAATTTGTAACAACATTTAGGCCCAGATGTGAGCATCAAGTCAACTTCTAAAAGTCAAGGACTGTGGGGTTTTGTGTGTGTGTGTGTGTGTGTGTGTGTGTGTGTGTGTGTGTGTGTGTGTGTTTTGTTTGTTTGTTTTGTGGGTTTTTTGGATCAAACCTCTAAAACATTTCTAACCATTGTATACTATTTTTTTTACAAATCAGTCAGAAATCACTAAAATGCTGAAGGCTTTATTTTTTTCAATATGACTTACTTTTCATACTATTTTTCTAAAATTGTTAGAGCTCAAACAAATGGGATCACATGGATCAATTAAATAAGGTTTTAAGAAGCAATTAATAAAAATATAACATTTTATAAGTTTACTTCTAGGAGTCATCTTTTAGTGTAGTAGCTTCAATTCACTAATCAGAAAATATTTTTAAATACACATTTCAATAAATAAATTACAGATATTATCTTGTTAGGCTGAGTTGCATTAAAATTGGAGAAACATGTATTTTGCACATATACATTTTAAATAACAGTAATTCCAAGATTAAGCCATATTACAGTTTCTCTACCTGCATTTCTTTATTCACTAGAAGCGGGGGCTGTGAGGGCCGAGGCAGCTGCGGCTGTGAGGGCCAAGCCCCTAGCACGGATTTCATGCATTGGGCCTCTAGCGTTTTAATAATATCTATGGACTCTACAAGCTTCAACACACACAATATTTTTATGTTTTTGTCATTGTTGCAATAATGTTTTAGAGCTTGGGTTTGTATCTGCTCTTGGAGATAAGAAAGTCCTGCCGAAACCGGTTTGGCTCAGTGGATAGAGCGTCGGCCTGCGGACTGAAGGGTCCCGGGTTCGATTCCGGTCAAGGGCATGTACCTTGGTTGCGGGCACATCCCCAGTGGGGGGTGTGCAGGAGGCAACTGATCGATGTTTCTCTCTCATCGATGTTTCTGGCTCTCTATCCCTCTCCCTTCCTCTCTGTAAAATATCAATAAAATATATTAAAAAAAAAAAAAAAGAAAGTCCTAATTTGCAAACTGCCTTGCAACAAAGTATTTTGTTTTTCATTGAACAGAACCTGTGATATTCAACAACATACCATGTGTACCGGTTAATATTGCAGATTTTTTCCAATAGATGCCGAGTTACACATATGTTGGTATATATGTGATTTGATATGTATGCTATTTTGTTGTATTGACAGCAAGCTTCAAAACTTCATCTGTCAAATTTTCTGAAGGTGTTAACATCATAGATATTTTTACGCTTAAAAATGTCGAATTTCGTGCCAAAAGTAGAGCATTTGCGGGAAGTTTTAATTCGTTACTTTATTTTGAAGAAAAAGTTATCATATACTGCGGGAAGCTTATGGTGAACATGCTCCATTTCAAGATACTTGTGAACACTGGTTTAAACACTTTAAAAGTGATGATTTCAATGTGAAAGACAAAGAACGTCCAGGTAAACCGGAAAAGTTTGAAGACCAACAATTACAAACATTATTGGATAAAGATGCATGTCAAACTCAAAAACAAACTTGCAGAAAGATTAAACAATGCTCAGCAAACAATTTCTGATCATTTACAAGCAATGGGAAAGATTTTAAAGGAAGGAAAATGGGTGCCACATCAACTGAGCAAAAGACAAATGGAAAACTGCAAAGTCATCAGTAAAATGTTGCTTCAACGGCATGAAAGAAAGTCTTTTTTGCATCGAATTGTGACTAGTGATGAAAAGTGGATTTATTTTGAGAATCCCAAATGCACAAAATCATGGGTTGATCCAGGTCAACCATCAGCATTGACTGCAAGGCCAAATCGCTTTGGAAAGAAGACAATGCTTTGCGTTTGGTGGGATCAGGAAGGTGTGGTGTATTACGAGCTTCTAAAACCAGGTGAAACCCTTAATACTGATTGCTACCGACAACAAAGAATCAATTTGAACCATGCTTTGATCATAACATGACCAGAATGGACCAGAAGACACGGCAAAGTAATTTTGCTTCGTGATGATGCACCATCACACACTTCGAAACCAGTTAAAGACATGTTAAAAGATCTTGCCTGGGAAGTATTAACCCACCCGCAGTATTCACCAGACCTTGCTCCTTCAGATGACCACTTGTTCTGATCAATGGCACATGCACTTTCTGAGTAGCACTTCAAAACGTACAAGGAAGTGGAAAATTGTGTCTCTGAATGGTTTTCCTCAAAACAAGAAAAGTTCTATTGGGACAGTATCCACAAATACTGTCTATTGGGACAGTATCCACAAATTACCTGAAAGATGGAGCAAATGTGTAGCTAGCGATGGACATTACTTTACAGAAAGCACTTTTGATGTTTCTCTTGAAATTATTGTGTTTTCTCTGATTTCAAAATCCACATTATTAACCGGTATACCTGGTAGACTTCCAAGTTCCAGATAATTTACAACATAAACTGTCATTTTATTTCCTCACTTGTTAGATAGAGGCAAAAAATAAAATATTCAATTCACTAAATATTACTCTCATTCATTGGTGTTCCCATTGCAAATCCATCAGGTTTTACTATGGAATGATAATAATCTATTCAGTAGATAAAAACCAGTTCATGATATGTAATCACTGGCTGATAGATGCCTTTATTTCCTTTGATTTTTTTTTTATCCCTCTTCTTGTTTTATTTTGGACATTGATTATTTAGTAGCACCTCTTTCAATGTAGAATATGCTTAAGGAATCTAAGAGAAATGTAAATATAACAATTCTGCTGTTTGTTGATAAATTTAGCATAAGATTTAATTGTGAGTAAAATAAAATACTTGGAGTTCCTATAGCAATATTGAATGTCATTTTCTACTCCTTCCCCTCCCCCCCCAAAGTTTGGTTAATATAGTAGTATAAAAATAATAGATATGCTGAGGTTGCTAGAATCATAAGACATTGGAGGTTCAAAATACCTTAAATATCATCCATCCCACCCCCACATTTGGTATATGGAAAAATAATCCTATATAATAAAAGGCCAGTGACCATAAGCATAATGACCAGAACAACCGCTGACCAGTCACCATGAGGGGCATTGACCACCTCTTGGTCCATCCCCTCCCCCCATCCCCCAGCCTGCAGGCTCCCATCGCAGCATGGTGAACAGGAACCACAGCAAACTGAAGTGAGTGATGGTGGGGCAGGACTGGTGAGCGGGCGGGATGACCAACCTCTTGGTTCCTCCCCCAGCCTACAAGCTCCTATCATAGCATGCCAATCGCAGTATGGCGTTCGGGAAACCACGGCAAACTGAAGTGAGTGGCAGCAGGGTGGGACCGGCAAACAGCTGACCTCTTGGTCCCTCCCCCTGGCCTGCACCAGAGCCATGCTGTGATCGGGGAACCACAGCAAACCAGGGAGTGGGTGGCGGCGGGGCGGGACTGGGCACTGGCAAGCGAGCAGAGATGGCCCTGATCGCAGGCTAGGCCTCGAGATCCTACCTGCGCATGACTTCTTGTGCTGGGCCTCTATTAGACACATAAAGACATGCTCCAATGAAAGGGTATTCTTCAAACTTTAAAACACAGCTCTAAATAGTGCTGAGAGAACAAGCGAAAAGGCATAAATCAGGCAGATGTAGCCTTATTCTTTGATTTGAGAATATTTGGAAAAGATATATTAAAGCCAACCCACTGTCCTACTTCAAAAACAAATTTAAAATACTTTAAGGAGTTAGTTCATGCCCCAATTAGCCAAACTAGTCAGCTATGGGAGAACAGTTGAGAATCAAAACTGCTTCGGGCCATGATGAATAATGAGTGAGCGAATGGACTAATTAATAACACCATGACAGTGTAAGTCACTTCACTGGATCTTAAATTTTGGATGCCAGGAGCTGCACACAAGTGATTAACATTCACTATATAAGGTCAATAAAATTTATTTTTAATATTAGGAAATAAAATTTTGCATTTTATATGCAGAGAAGAAAGGTGAGATTATATATGTTTATAATAACATGGAAGTTATTGTAATGCAATTCATATACTCTGATAAGAAAAAAAATCATCATAGAAGCAGGATTAAAAGGATAGTTTTTATTTTACACATAAAATATTTTCAAATTAAATTAACAGAGTGAAACCATGGATTCTACTTAATTGTTTATAAGAATACTTTTTCAAGCTTGAGATGCATTTTTTATAGGTTTAAAATTTTATATAATGTTGATGTACATTTAAGGTTTAAATCCTTTAATAGAAATACAACTTTTTGTTGTTTTGTTTGTTTTAATGTTTTATTAAATTTCTTGGGGTGACATTGGTTACAACTTTCAAGTGTACGTTTCTGTGATTCATGATCTGTTCATTGCTTTGTGTTCCCGCCATCCAAAGTCAAATTATACAAGTCTTGAAATTTCAAATAAGTTCTGTTTATGAATTGCTTGTGCAATTATTTTTTTCTCTTCATTTTCTTTTCACATCTCCTCAGTTTCTTACACTCCATAGTCACCAAGGTCAGTAAGTACATATTCCAGTGTGGGAAGCTGACCCCTGCTATGGTTATGTTTATGTTTAAGGACATTTCTCAAAACCTCTTCTGTAGCATTGGGCTCTTTTGCCCTCTTCCATCCTCTGTCATTGCGTCTTTATTTCTTTCTCTCTCTCCCCTTCTCATACTATTGCATTAGTTATAAAACAAACAACAACCAGAAATGAAGCCAACATTTCACACCTATGCATTATTAGATAAGTCACAAAGATGCTGTTCCTCATCTATTAGTTACAAAGTAAAAACTACGTAGCTGCTAAAAGGCAAACAATGAGGCCTTGGGTCACCAACTGAAGCCTAATTGACCATAGACATGCTAGTAATTACATGATGAAAACACACCATATAGAATGTGCATCTATGTTCCAATATATGTATTTTAAAAAACAGAATTATTAAAAGTAGCAATTCTTCATAATTCTTAAATAATTATGTGACTGACTTCTTGAAATGTAGAGCACTTACTATTGGAATAACTCAGTAAATATGCATTGAGGGCCATGTTTATGATAGGCACTGAATATAATTTCTCAAATTTCTTAATCTCTTCCTTAAAATGTCTCTAAAATTTCACATTTCCTTTCCTTCACCTAAAATACAGAAGAGCCCCATTTCTTTTCTAAAATTTACACTTCTAACAGTGACTGTCTTTACTTTCTGTAAACTGTTTCTTCACACTTTTATTTCCAATCCTTCCTCTTCAAGTAGTTTCATCCTTTGTGTCCTAAAAGCTTTCTGATAGATCCATGCTTCATCAATCATTCAGTATTGCTACACTTATGGAATTGAACTAAGCATTAATTCAAGTATTAAATTGTTAGTGAAATTTGCATTGGAAAGCTAGGACTTCTCATCAGTGGCAATAATGCTTAACTGTTTTTTTTGTTTTGTTTTAATGATAGTTGGTTTATTTTGATGGTATGTGATGGAAAAAGTATGCATACAGAATTAGAAATAGATTGGTCCATACAACTCCATATTTTGATTCAATCTATGTAATTCAGATAATTTTTGTTCATTTAAATTACTCTAATCCAGGGGTCCTCAAACTACGGCCCGCGGGCCACATGCGGCTGGCCAAGGACATTTATCGGGCCCGCCGAGTGCCGCTGCCTGTCCTGCTTAGCAGCCGACTCATCCCGGGCCCACAGTGCACATAGGAATTTGTTCACAGTTTGTTTGTTTGTTTTTTTAAACTATAGTCCGGCCCTCCAACGGTCTGAGGGACAGTAAACTGGCCCCTGTTTAAAAAGTTTGAGGACCCCTGCATCCCAATGGGCTTCCTTTATCAATGGGAAGATCCTTTTCCTGAGCAGATCTTGATTTCTATAACATTGAAATTATTCTATCTTTTGATACTTTCCTTTTTTCCAGGTTTATTTAGATAATTATATTGATTATGACACTGTGTAACTTTAAGGTGTACAATGTGATTATTTGAAACATGTATATACTGTGAAATGTTTAGCACAATAATGTTAGATAAAATATCCTTCACCTAGTTACCATTTTGTTGTTATTGCTATAATGAGATAATTTATAATTTATTCTCATATCAAATTTTAAGTACACAATACAATACTGTAGTCATCATGCTGTACATTACATCTGTAGAACTTATTCCTCTCATAACTGGAGGTGTGTACTTGTTAACAATCATCTCCCATTCCCCCTCAATCTGCTCACAACCACTGTTCTACTCTCTGCTTCAATGAGTTAGCATGTTAGGTTCCACATATAAGTGAGATCGCATTATATTTGTCTTTCTCTGTCTGACTTATTTCATTCAACATAATGCTCTTAAAGTGGATCCATCCATGTTGATACAAATGGAAGGATTTCCTTCTTTTTCATGGCTGACTAATATTCCATTGGCCTGCCCACTAGGAATTTATGATCAGATCACCCTGTGAGGTTACTTTTCATAGGACTCCTTATTTTCATCTACAATTCCATTTGTGTAACATTCTTGACATGACACATTTATAGAGAATGGATTAGAGATTAGCAGGAGTTGACAAGGGGAGGTGAAGGGATATAAGGGATACTGTAAAGTGAAGGAACATTTCCGTATCTTGATTGTGTAGGTGGTTGCACAAATCTATACAGATGATGAAATTGCATAGAACAACACAGATAAACACACATACACACAAGTGAATGCATGTAACACTGCTGATATATGAGCATCTGTTCAATGTATCTGTGTCAAGTTTCAGGTTTTGACATGGTACTTAGTTAAGTAAAATGTTACTATAGGAAGAATATGGAAGAAAGGTACACAGGAGCTCTCTATACACTCTTTGTAACTTTTTGTAAATGTATAATAATTTCAAAATAAAAGTTCTAAAAATCATATGCTTGTAGATTGATCTCATTAATTGGTAGTATCTATTTGTGTAAAATAACATTTTCAAAATGAAATACATAAAATGGCATTACATATTAGTATAAGATGGACTTTTGCAGTAGATTTGAATGATAGAGAATATCCCCCCCCCAAAAAAAAAATGAATTCCATTCTTTTCGTCATTAGACAAGCATTACAAAAATATTGTTAACCTAAAAACAATAGCCAAAGTGAAAGGCAACAAGCACTTATTTGAGATCAGGCAGAAATCCAAATTGTGTTCTGATTATGGGGTGAAGACAGGGGCTTTTTGAGAAAGGGAAGAAAAATAATTACACTTACATAAGGAAGGGATTTCTACTAGTGCTAATAAGCTAAGGAAAGAAATTTCTATAGGTGCAAATAAGCTAACTTGGTCTTTAGGTAACCATGGTGGTAAGAATTCTAAAGAACGTTCATAAGCCTCAGTCCTGGTGGTCAGGGGGTCTGCTTTCCTGTTGTTTGGAATACAATGTTAGTTTGGCTCAGTCCAAAGGATATTTTGCCCAGTTCCATCTTTCCAAAGGTTTCAGGAGTAAGACATGAAAGGCAGTTCCTCTGGAATAGCTGCCCTAGCTATATTTTCTAATGGCTTCACTTCTATATATCTATAGGGGTTGGCAAAAGTAGGTTTACAGTTGTGAGTATGAGAAACACAGTTTATTCTTGTATTATTATTTTACTCACTAATTACTCATTAATTATTATATTTTATTAACCTACTTTTCCCACCCTGTATGCATTTATAATTATTACTATATTTGGATTTTTATTAAATTTATTGGGGTTACATTGGTTAATAAAATTATACAGGATTCTAACTTTGTGGGAATTTTTTTTCTCTTATGTTATATAAGTAACTGTATAATAGCCTCTATTTTGCTTTTTAGACTGCAAAATCTAAAACTTTTACTATCTGGTCCTTTACAATAAAAGTTTCACAACCCACTTAGTAGCCCTTCTTTTTGAAAATCCTGTAATGTCTGCAATTCCCTTCAAGGTTTAGTTTTGTTTTTGTTTTTTTTCAGGGGTTGGCAGGTGGTAAATTATCTTCTTCGACTTGATTTACCCAGAAGAATCTCTAATTTTTCTGCCTTAGATTAATATGCTAATAGCCAAAGAATAAAATTAGTCTGAACAATGTCACCATGTAATATGAAGGCACTCCTGTAAACACTTCTATTTTTGCTCCTAATTTCCCTGCATTCTAAGTTTATTTTGAGGAATTATTATTAAGGAATAATTTACTTACTTTCTAGGAGGGTGGATGAGCAGTATTTAAGGAGTAGCTCAGTAAATTTGTAGCAGAGGTGGTGGAGACAGTGTTTTAGCTGCTTTTTTTCACAGATTCTCCTGCTATGATCCATGTGGTAAGCACACTTTATCCTCACCTTTAAGGTTTTTAGTAATACTCATTGCTGAGCTTTTCTGGGATTCTACAGAAAGAATCAGCCTGCTTCTCCTTGCTATTGCCTTCTGTGGGCACTGAAGTATTTCTTACCGCGATAAGCCAGTTACCAATTACCTATCTGCTCTCTACCTTCCAAAAATGTATTGACATCTCCCATCTATTCTCATCCCATCCCTCTTTCTTTGTATCAATGAGGATTTATATTATTTTTATATTATTATATATTTTAGTGAAATTTCATGACATTTTGGGTATTGTTTATGATTAAATGTGCAAGTTTAATGAGCAGTTCTTTTCTTTAAATTTAAAATAACTAAATATGTATGGAAGAGTTTAATAGCTATTATAACTTTCTTCCAGTGAATTAAAACATTTAATCAAAGTGATTTTAGAGAATAATCAACTGCTTTGTGGTTTTGCAACTTACACTAAATAAATGAGCCTAAATGTCAAATGACATATAGATTCAGATTGTGAGTCCTGGAGTAAAACTGAAATAAAACTTCCCATTCTTTTATGAAGTCTCATATGAAACAATTCTATTATTGCTACCTAATATTCAAGAGCCTGAAAAATTCACCAAATTTTATATGCAACTTCTGAGTCCATCTTAATAGGTTTAAACAATGAGAAAATAAATGGGAAAATATAAATCTTCAATAATACTTATTCTGCAAATAGAAGATATCATTTTGCTATACTAGTCTTCACTTTATTGCTTTTTTATTAACACACCGATATAAAAAAAAGGCAGAAAATACAGATTGGGGGTAATAACTAGAATGGAAATTCAATGAAGACATACAAGTTTTTGCCAGATTTCCTTACATTGCTCCTATCCTGCTCAGTGCCCTAGGGGTTTATCCTGCCTAAGATACTCACAGAAAAATGCTAGAATGTGTTCAAGTGTAACTGCATGCCCAATTAGGCACAGAATTGTCAGTTTCAAGCGGCAAGTTAGACCAATCTTACTGAAAATGAACCCTACAAAACCTATATTCTGAGGCAGTTTTTTACAGGATCCTAGGTATACATTGAATATACCACTCCACTGCTGTGGAAGAATTGTGCACAATTTTAAAAGCTCTGCCTCAAAACACTGTTGAGAAATAAAATTTAAAGATCAAGGGACAAAAAAAAAAAATCACAGCACACAAATTTTTAAAAAATCCTTGCCCCTAGCAAGACTTTTTTGATAAAGTGGTATTGCAAGCTTTTGTGTTATAGGCCATTAAGATGGAAATTTTAACCTCTTAAAAAATGATATTAATCAATGATCTGATATTTTAAAATATTTAAATAGCCCCACTGAATTGAACTATTTTAAAAGAGATTAATAAAAAGCTAAAAGTTAATGGTTAAGGAATAAATTTAAAATATCTTTTATGCAGTATTACATTAGAATCACTAGCATATTTGTCCAAAATGATGTAAGGGGGAAATAGTAAAGCTTCCCATAATTAACTGACCTCAATCAATTTTAAAAGATTGATTGAATATAAAGTGAAGGAAAAATTGATGTAGACAAGGGACATTTTGGAATTTAGAATAGACAGAGACAAATTCAGATTTGAAAAGCTCAACTGACATTGTTTAAAGTTGTATTCAGGGTATTAATACTCACTAGTGAAAATGAACTAAATTACTGCCAGGACTTAGTGACATTTGCTCTGTTTAATGTTAATAGAAGTTTAACTAGGCAGTCTTCTTTCTTCAAAGCTGCCTCTTGTGTTTAATTCTCAGAGGCCTCCAGAACAAATAATATTGTCATAAAATTAGTGTGTTATTTAAGGCTTTTAGCATATGGTTAATTCAATCATAATTTTAAAAAATGATTTAGCATAAGCCAGATAAAACTAAATTTCCATAAATACTACTATGAAATTCCTTTTTTGTGGAATAATTCATCAATAAGATTAAATAATTAGATTAAATTATCATTATTCCATAAAGCAAAAGTAATATAAAATGTGATGTCTATTTATTTTTGCAGAATTATTCAGAAAAAAATTACAAATACAAACAAAATTTATTTGCAAAGTTTTCATACCAGTGGTTTATCACTTACTGATATTAATGGTTTACTCATTTTTTTTTCGTTTGGTTGTTTACCAATTTTTAGAGATCTTAACTGTGGAAGAGGAAAAACTTTTCCTTCTTAGGTTTAGTAGCTGAGGGGCCGGTGAATTAAACTAACAACAAATTAATAGGAGAAATGTACACAATTTTATTAATTTTTAATAGAAGAAAGGGACTAGGAGAAAGCTATATATGGGAGAGCAATGATTGTTAAGAAAGAAAAATGGGTTCTTAGGATAACAGATGGGAAATATGATAGTTTGTGACAATGTCTGTCTTGGTTTGGTACCAGTTTTTCATCTTTCCTGTGATAGGAGTCAGTCTTCCCTGGTTGATAAAATTCTGAGGGGGGGTGGGATTTATGAAAGCTGAGTTTTTTTGGGTTTTGTGTTTTGTTTTTTTGAGGATTTTTTTTTTGGCAGATAAGGGGAGTTTAGAGAATGTCTCTGCATTTGTTGATTCTCAGTTGTCTTAAGCTCAAATTAATCCTTATGCCAGACAGGATGGTATGTTTGGGGTGGCATATTTTCATATCCTTTATAACCATGTCATCAATGTAGCTATTTCAACAAAATTATATTTTAAAAAATTTACCTTGTGCCAGATATCAGCTCATAAAATCATCTAGAAATGTCCTAACCACCAACCTCATTCTCATTCAATACAAAAAAATTCAACTACAAACTCAGTGTTGTTTAATATTTATCCGTGTCACCTATCCCAATGTTTTGATCTATCCAAAGATGGAATAAAAGAAGTGAGAACTTAAAAATTGTTGCTTGATTGGTACTGTCATTTAATCTCAGGCAGGTCCCTCTGACCGCCTCTCACCTCCCCGAATAACCAAGAATTTCTTAATCTTCTATTACTATAGGTAACCACAAAGAACGTTTGTGTGTTGTGGTAAGTACTTCTTTTTCAGCCTCTCACTATCCATTAGTGCCTGTACTTTCTTGGGCTGATTTCTGTTTTCTTTTTAAGAAGCCCTGTACCAAAGCAAGTGCTGGGACTAGACTCGTTTTGTGATTGGCAATTTGACTGAAAGACTTGTAACTTTCTTTAATAGGAATAGATAATTAATCTCCCCTTCTTTTATTGTTATCATTCTGGAGCTCTTATTATATATTTAATTTTCATCTGTTCTATTTCTAAGCTTTTCTCTTATATATTTTTTGTTTTTTACTCTATTTTTAATATCTTTTATTAAGTTGGCTTTTAAGTGTGAAAAAATAACACATAAATAAAAATTATATAAAGAAAAGAAAACTTAGAGTTTAACATTTTCTTTAAAGCTGTCAAACCTCATAGGGAAGGCAGGGGAGGATGGGGGTGGGTGTAAGAGATCAACCAAAGGACTTGTATGCATGCATATAAGCATAACCAATGGATACAGACAGTAGTGGGTGAGGGCATGTGCTGGGGGGTGGGAGCAGCTGGGGACAGGTCAATGGGGGGAAAGGAGACATATGCAACACTTTAAACAATAAAGAATTTAAATTAAAAAAAATAAAGTCCGTACCCAGCAACTAAGCATGACATAAAACTTTGCCTATGCCTCAGGAGCCTAGAATTTGCACATTTCAAATTACAAACTTCCCTCTTCTCCCAAGACTAATTGTGATCCTAACTACATGTCACTCCTTTGCTTTTCTCTATAATTACATAAATTAAATATTTATATAAAATAAAATCCTACAGAAGGAACTTGTCGTAATTCTTTCACTCAATATTATGAATGTGAAACTTATTCATTATATTATATGTACCTGTAATTTGTTCTACTTCATCACTGTATAATTTTCCACTCTGTGAATACAGCAAAATTGATTTATCCATTGTCCTGTGGATGGGCAATAAGTCTTCATTTATTTATGTCTTTTTTCATTTCTTTCTGCAACGTTTTATAGTTTTCATTGTACAAGACTTTCACCTTCTTCTTGCCTAAGTTAATTCCTAATAAGTATTAATTCTTTTGGATATTATTTTAAATGCAATTGATTTTGTAATTTTATTTTCAGATTACCCAACTCACTTTTGTGGGTTGACTTTGTATCCTACTACTTTGGTAAATTCAGTTTGTGTGGAATCTTTAGTGTTTTCTGTGTGAAATATCATATAATCTGAGAACAGAGATAATTTTACTTCTTTTCCAATTTGGTTACCTTTTATCTTTTTCTTGCCAAATTTCTCTGGCTGGAAATATTTAAATAGAAGTAGTAAAAGCAGGTCTCTTTGCCTTGCTTCTAATCTACGTGGAAAAGATTTTCATATTTCATAGTTAACTGTTGAGTACAAAGTTCAGTGTGGGTTTTTTATATATATTGTTTTTATTACATTGAGGTTGTTTCCTTCCATTCTTAGTTTTTTTGTGTGTTTGTCATGAAATGGTAATGGGTTTTGTCAAATGTTTTTTCTGCATCATGGCAATGATCATATGTGTTTTTTTCCCCCCTTCAGTCTGTTAATGTGATGTATTAGACTGATCAATTTTCATATGTTGAAGTATCCTATCATTCAAGAAATAAATCCAACTTGCACTTAGTGTTCAGTTGTTTAAAAATATGCTGTTGAATACTGTTTGCTAGAACATAGTCCAGGACAGAAAGTTGATATAATTTGTTATTTTCTCCACTTATTATGTTATCTTAGCTTTAGTCTTAAACCCTTGAGTTTTCTGACATCAAATATCTACTCACTTGTCTAATCTCCCACTAAACGACTATATTTTCTACTCTCTAGGTTTTAAACATTATGAGATTAAAATGAAAAATAATTTGGCTCATTTTGTTGGTAGATACAATAAAAACCCATACTGAGGCAAAAAAAAAAAAAAAATGAAACTTTGTTTTGTCAAATCTCAGAAGAATTTACAACATCCAGTCTCCAGGACTTCTTTGTAAATTAGGGAATACTCATTTCCTAAATGTATATAAAAATATACTATATGATTATTTAGATTTTCTTTCTTAGGAAAATTTGGGCATATTTTTGGGTGAAGGAGGATATATTGAAATAAGAAAATTATAAGACTAATTCCAAAGTAATTTTACTATTCTACAAGGAAAAATATTAATTCTTTCATTTGTGTATATTAATAAAATGATAAATTTAGCATACTGGTTATTCAATACTGATTTTATCACTGAACATAACAACTGCAATGATAATAATGACAAAAATAATAAATGTAAGAGTTTTCATATCCAAATATTCCCTTCTTTGATCCAAATATTATTTTTAAATTTCTCTCTGCTGCAGTCAGAAACTATACAGTCTTCTGGACATGTTTTTTTAACTAAGTGCCTTAAATCTAAGACTAACTCTATTGTGTGCAAATATTTAAGCACGTGTAAAAGTTACGGGATGATAACATTTACCGACCAGTTAACAAAAAGTCAATATGATAAATTACTTCCATCGTTTTTGAACAATCATCTTGTATAGGTAGAAAACTATTAATAGGTCAGGCCAAAACCGGTTTGGCTCAGTGGAAGAGCGTCAGCCTGCGGACTGAAAGGTCCCAGGTTCGATTCCAGTCAAGGGCATGTAACTTGGTTGCGGGCACATCCCCAGTAGGAGGTGTGCAAGAGGCAGCTGATCGATGTTTCTCTCTCATCGATGTTTCTGACTATCACTCTTCCTTCCTCTCTGTAAAAAATCAATAAAATATATTAAAAATAGGTCAGCATTTGTGTTGTAATTTAGATAACTCTTAACTGAGATTTCTGTTTTGAAGAATATTTTACTTTGCACATAAAATAACAAGAAAAGGAAAAAGAAAAGAACAGAGAGAACCAAAATACTTATTTTATTACTTTGGTAGAATTATTCATATCTAAAATATTGGTGGTGGCTTAATGAAATGAGTAAAAGGAATACATTTTTGCCTATAAACAATAAAAAATATATTAATATTATTGCCTTCTCCATTGGTATTCATTGGATATTACAGTAGTCTCAAGCTCCTGAAACTTACTCTAACTAGTGGCAATAGAGCTGACAAACTGGAAAATGACTCAATTCATTTATATATTACTAGAGGCCCAGTGCACAAAATCGTGCACTGGGGGCAGAGGGTCCCTCAGCCTGGCCTGCACCCTCTCGCAGTCTGGGATCCCTCACTCCTCACTGCCCACCTGCTCACTGCTCCTTACCATTCAGCTAGCTGCTCCTTAGTGCTGCTGTGGAGGCGGGAGAGGCTCCTGCCACCATCGCTGAGCTCGCCAGCTGTGAGCCCGGCTCTGGCTGAGCAGTGCTCCCCCTGTGGGAGTGCACGGACCACCAGGGGGCAGCTCCTGCATTGAGCGTCTGCCCCCTGGTGGTCAATGTACATCCTAGTGACCGGTCGTTCTGGTGGTTCCGCCATAATGGTCGTTTAGGCTTTTATTATATAGTGATAACCAATTAGTTGTCATAAAAATTGTTCTGCCTCTATGCTCTTAGCAAAGACCATATAACTTAGCTAGTAGTAGGCTCTGATACAACAGCTGTAACTTTTGTGTGAAAGTTTTTCATTCATATGCATGTGTTATTCAGATTCATGAAGGAAACAATGATTAGAATGGAAAAATATGGGACTAAAGCTTATTGCTACATCATTTTTCATATTAAAATCATAATGCTCTTTAAAAGTGTATCCTTTATATGACCACAAGATGAGACTGCTATATCATAAAAGTGAGGAGAAAAAGAAGAATTTTTTAGACCACATTGGAAATTATCATAGTTGATATGCCAGTAAGAAAACTTGATAGAAAAGCTTGATATGATACTGCCTATGAAATTTGTTTCAGTTTAAGTGTGGCCTTTTTTTTTGCAAGTGGATGTGGTGTGAGAGATGTAGTTAGGGGAAGAAAAGGCTGTATAAATAGTTGCTTCAATTAATGAAAGTAGCAAAATAAAAATAAAAAAATGAGCAGAGAAAGGTATTCTTAAAACCCTCTGGAGGATCTAGCTGTTGAAAGCAGTATGCAATTTTTAATTTTTGGAAACTGAACAGACATTCCTTGATAGTAAAGGAAGCCTAAACAGTGATTCATGAGTTTGAAATCTATCTACCAAAATCTTGGGCTATTGCTTTTGATAACATTGTAATTCACCTAGTTATTATTAACACAAAGGGAGCAAAGGAAAGGCCAAATATCATAGGCATGTTATTTGGGCAGCTTCCCCAGGAAGTTAAAGCTTTACACTCCCCAGGGAGCCACAGATCTGTTCCCTGCAAATCACTGGGGAAAGGGACTGGACAAGGAGGAGAATAAATGCATGCACAATAAAGTTGGGGTGAAGTCAGGAAGGTATTTGTTTGTCAGTCACACTTGGGAATAAGTATTGGCCAAATGGGGGCGGCCACTGCAAAAACAGGAATTATGGGATTCTCCCCTCTCTTCATTGCTTTTGGGTGTTGTGCTTGATTCCTGGCTTGCAGGGCCCTCTTGCTCCTGCTTTTCTGAGTTCGTCCACGTGGCCCCCTGCCAGGGGGACCCTGTACACAATGATCTAATGGACTGTAACCAGCCTGGTGCCGAACTGGACCAGGCGCTACATGGAGCAGAAACTCTGGACATTGGCTCTGCTTTTAGCTTTATTGAAACCCCAGATACACTTCTGTGACTGGAATGGAACTTTGGAAATCCAGTGATGTAATTCCACGCAAATAAAAATCACGCATCCTCCCATGAGAGTGTCAGCAACTTATTTTTCTGGAGATATTGCAGGGAATCTACCCCAAGCACCCAGTGGGGAAGATGACACCCCAGTTTTCCTGATAACACTTTATTCTGTTATAATAATATGGGAGAGATATCAAATATCATTTATCAGAAATAAATGACCTAGATGATATATTTCTAACTTTTTCTACTGTTTAGTATGTCCTATCTCATAATCAGTATCCCAGTTGAGAAACTTAGCATGGTAATTTTGAAATTTGTTATGGATATGTCTCACCCCTTGTTAAGAGGTTTGAATATCTCATTAAATAGTCATTTATTATTTTACTTGTATATGAATCTTCTCTCTACCAGGTTCTTTTAGACACTGGGAACAGAGCAGTGAACAACAGTTTAGGCTCTAGAAATATTAAAATGAGAAACAAGTATTTGACTATTGAAATATGAACAGAAATGTTCAATTTAAATGACATTTATCTTTGCTACTGCATATTATTAAAGGGGGTGTGTCTAGTCCCTAGAATCAGTGAACTAAAGGAAAGATCCCTTGGTTCTAAAGTATTCATACTCCTATGGTTGTCAGATACCTTGAAAATAGTATCCTTGAGACCTGAGACTAGCTAAAAAAATTCATTGTAATAGACAAGAAGACATTCAGCTTCTATGAAGGGAGTAGGGGAAATGGGCTTTTTGCCCTTGAATATGATTTATAGGAAAGCAAGTCTACTCAGCATTCCAGTTTGAATAGTTCTAAAATATGTCATCTAGGTTTTATTAAAAAAATAGACTGTCTTGCTTTTGATGAAATCTAAAATATTGGTCATGTTTTAGCAATTGCAAAATGACAACTGATTTATCAGCCATGTTAGAATTGTAATGGGATATAGTTAACTTATCCTATATAATAAATAGCTAATATGCAAATAGACTGAACTGCAGAACAACCGGAACAACTGAACAACTGGTCACTATGACGTGCGCTGACCACCAGGGGATGCACTTGGAACATGGCGGGCGTCAGCAGCAGGTGGCAGAGAGCGGAACATGGTAGGAGTCAGCCATGGTGGGATGGTGGAGCAGGTGAGCAGGGGCGCCAGACCAAGGCAGGGCGCCAGTCACTGTCATCGGGGCGAGCATCTGAAAATTCTTTGCTCCCGCGCCGCAGTCCTGCCCAACACTCCCACCTGCTGCTGGCACCAGCTCTGCTTGCACCCATTGCCGGCGCTGGAGCTGCCACTTGATCCCACTGCTGGCAACTATCGCTGGCCCTCATCGCCCCTCAAGGCTTCTCCACCTCCCCCTGCTCCTGAGGGGCAATCAGGGCTGGCAGCTGCCTCTCATACCTGCTGCTGGCGCCGGAGCCACCGCTCACATCTACTGCCAGAGTCCTGCGCTGGTACCAATTGCTTGGCACCATCAGCATGTGTGAGCCGGGCTGCTGGCTCCAATAGCCCCTGAGGGCTTCTCCACCACCCCTGCTCCTGAGGGGCGATTGGGGCAGCAGCTGCCACTCGCAACCACTGATGGCGCCCACCCCAATCACTCTGTGTCAGTGGGTACGAGCGGGGCCGGCGCCATCAGTGCATGGGAGCGGCAGCGGCGGGAGCGGGGCTGCCAGCAGATAGGGGTTGGGGGCCGAGGCAGGAGGGGCCATCTGGGGGTGCAGAGGATGGGCCAAGACCTGCACCTGTGCCCAATGCAGCCTCGCGGCCCACAGTTCTTTTAAAGGTGCATGAATTTGTGCACCGGGCCCCTAGTAAGTTATAAACCAGGGGTGGGCAAACTTTTTGACTCGAGGGCCACAATGGGTTCTTAAACTGGACCAGAGGGCCGGAACAAAAGCATGGATGGAGTGTTTGTGTGAACTAATATAAATTCAAGTAAAGGAGTGGAGGGGAGAGCAAGAGAACCGGATAGAACAGCCGGATCCGGCCCGTGGGCCGTAGTTTGCCCAAGGCTGTTATAAACTAATAAGTCAGTAACAGAATTATGGCTATCCTGGGAAGGTGGAAAAATGGATCTGAAGACCAAAATATAACACAATGGTAACTGGCATATAAAGGCTGAAATATCTGACCAAGAAGCAGACTACACACAGAGTAAGAATCAGAAATATATTTTCTTTTATTGCATTTGTGTCATCACAAAGACCAAATAGCCAGACAAAACAATTCTTACCCTGTACCAAGTTTTAATAATGATTAGCAAATACTGTATACAATGCAGGACTTCTTCTTGATAAATCTCAGAAGCCCTCAATTTATCAAGCACCATCATTAGCTCTTAAATTGCATATTTATTTACAATAAACAATGAGACATAATAGTATATCCTAAATAAGCATTTCTAGATCACTACTCAGGTCAGTACTTAAAATACCCTCATTTGGATCTTAATAAATTCTATCAGTAGATGTTTGCAAAAATATATGCTCGAGGTCACACTTGCTTTGTAAACTCTTCTATTCCCAATACTGAAGATTAAAAGCATGAAGACCTTGTTAACGCAGAAGATAATGTTATGAAAACAGCAGAAAATCATTTTCACATTGGAGTGATACACTGATCACTGTACACAGTGATGGTAATAGGGAAATGGAGTACTGCTGGCCAAGTGACATTTTCTCATTATGCTTTTTATGATGATAATTTATTATAATTTTCAAGAGTACTAAATAAGTTTACATAAAATTATATTTCCAAACATATATAACCTAAAATATACCACACATTTTTGTGTCTATTAACTTTCTATTGGTAAAGGTCATTAAATAATTTTAATGAGTTGAAAACCCAGCCACAAGATTAATAAAGGATATGTCTACCATCTTCATATTTTACAAGACATTTATAGTTATACTAGAGGCCCCTCGGCCTGGCTTGTGGGGATCAGTGGCCCTCCGTACTGCTGCAGCCTCAGCCTAGCCTTACCTGCCAGCTTGTTGGGCTCCAGCCCGCTGCCCGTGTCGATCCTGCACAGCACGAAGTACTGCAGGAAGCGGCAGGCAGCCGGGAGGAGCCTGAGTCCGGGCTGGGCACCGCAATGCTCCCACTTATCCTGGCCCTACTGTGCCTGCCTCCGCGTGCAGTGGGAGCATCTACGGGAGAGGCTTGTGCCGCCGCAGCTGCATTCACCAGCCGTGATCCCGAGGCGTCTGGCACCCATCTGTCAGCTGAGCAGTGCTCCCACAGTGGGAGCGCACTGACCACCAGGGGGCAGCTCCTGCGTTGAGCATCTGCCCACGGGTGATTAGTGCACATCATAGCTACCAACCGGTCGTCAGGTTGTCCAGTTGTCTGGTCGTCCGGTCACTTAGGCTTTTATATATATATGTGTGTGTGTGTGTGTGTGTGTGTGTGTGTGTGTGTGTGTGTGTATTTTTTTATATATATATATTTTTGACACAATACCTAACTGTGAGAGTTTAAGAACTCTCAACTATTATATGAATCATAATATTGAATACATTCAAAAATTATCTCAAGACATGACAGCACATTTTGCATTACTGTACTATTGACTTACACATTTTCCTATGATATAAGAAACTATTGACTTGGATTTTAGCCAAAGCTATATATCAGTTTCTAATGCCATATCTTAGTCTTTTCCCAGAAATTCTTGGGTATATTCACAGTGAATGATTTAAAACCTTTTAAGTCTATAACACCTGGAAGCCATAACATGTGCAAATTTTGACCTTTGAAGTTATTCTCCAATGACACATTTTTAATATGTAGACAAAGAAATAAGGAAAGATCACTTACTAGAACATTAAATTATCTTCAGTGTTTGTAATTTGTGTTCTTTTTAATAGAGTTTACTTTATGATTATTTATTTCCCAAAGACAGTGGAATGGGACTTAAGAAGATATTGAATATTACTCCAGGCAGACCATAGGAAGCAGACATATAAAAAAAGAAAAGAATAATAACTCAGAAACAGTTGGCTATAGTTATGTTTTCAATTCTCTTTTATCCCTACTAACTCAGGCTTTTCCCCCACTATCCCAGCGTGACTTTTCTTACCAAGGTAAGACATTTTTAGGTTTCATTTTACTGGTCCTGTCTGTAGCATTTGAGAAAACTCAATATATAATTTCTTCCTTAAAACGAAACAAACAAACAAACAAACAAAAACAGCCCTGGCCAGTGTGCTTCATCCTGAGCACCAAAAGGTGGTGGTGCCATTCCCGGCCAGGGCACATACCCAGGTTGTGGGTTTGATCCCTGGTCAGGGTCTGTGTGGAGGGGCAACTGATTGCTATTTCTCTTTCACTCACTACCTGCATGCACGCACACGTGCGTGTACACACACACACACACACACACACACGCACATTTCCTTGTTCTGACAATAAGAAGACTTAGGAAAAATAGCCAAAACTAGGAATATTCATCCTTTTGCCCAAATTACAGTTAACAAAAGACATTTCCCGCTTAAAAGAACTTGGGCTCCTTGGTGTAATTTCAACTTCCACATCTCAGGCAAGAAAAGATACTAGAATATATCATTGTACCAGAAAATAAAGTCTCAAAAACGCTGTCATGTCTGGCACATGCTTTAAAAGTCAACTTAAAAAGGCTCCCAAAAGTTCAGGTTGAGGGAATTTGAGCATCACCAGGAAAAATAACAGCAGTGGATATTTTAATTCCATGAGTTCATAGTAACACTTAAAATAAAGCAAAAACTAAATAACAAAAAGTAAATAAAACATAATCTTCAAGGGCTACATTCAGAAAATGTTTAATATGCAAACTCATTATTTTGAAAACAGACAATTGAAGTAAAATAATCCAGCATTTTATCCTCCCTTTCCTATATTTATCTCAAAGTAACCATTAGATAAGTATGGATTTCTTCTTATACAAATATTATCCTAATATATAAAAAGCCAGGTGGGGGTGGACACAGGCCTGCAGGGGAGGGCAGTTAGGGGTGACCGGGCCGGCAGGGATCAGGCAGAAACCAGCAGCCTGACATCCATCAAGGGGTCCCGAATTGAGAGAGGGCTCAGGCCAGGCCAAGGGACCCCACCAGGGCACAAATCCATGCACAGGGCCTCTAGTATTTATATAAATTCTTTGGTTAATCTTTTCCCACCCCCCATTACTTACCCCTCCCACACTTCTTTCTGAGATTCCTCAGTCTATTCCATGCTACTATGTCTCAGATCTATTTTGTTCCTCAGTTTGTTTTGTTTATTAGATTCCACATATGAGGGATATCATGTGATACTTGTCTTTCTCTGACTGGCTTATTTTGCTTAGCATAATACTCTCCAGGTCCCTCCATGCTGTCTCAAAGAATCCTTCATTTTTACAGCTGCATAGTATTCCATTGTATAAATGTACCACATATTTTTTATCTACTCATCTAATGATGAGCACTTGGGCTGTTTCCAGATCTTAGTTATAGTAAATAGCATTGCAACAAACATAGGGGTGCATATATCCTTTCTGATTTGTGTTTCAAGAATCTTAGGATATATTCCTAATCAAAATAAAAAGTTTCTGCACAGCAAAGGAAACCATCAACAAAATGAAAAGGTTGCCCACTGTATGGGAGAACATATTTGCCAGGAGGTTAATTTCCAAAACATATAAAGAACTCACACAACTTAACTGAAGGAAGACAATCCAATTAAAAAGTGGGCAAAAGACCTAAATAGACACTTCTCTGAAGAGGACATATAGACATTCAACACACATGAAAAAATGCTCAGTCACTAATCATCAGAGAGATTCAAATTAAAATGACAATGAAGTATATCTCACACCTGACAGATTGGCCACCATCAACAAATCAACAAAAGACAAGTGCTGGAGAGGATGCAGGAAAAAGGAACCATAGTATACTGCTGGCGGGAATGCAGACTGGTAGAAAACAGTGTGGAGTTTCCTCAAAAAATTCAAAATGGAACTGCCATTTGACCCAGTGATCCCACTTCTAGAAATATATCCAAATGAATATGAAACCCCCATACAGTCAGGCTATTACGTGTCATTCAGAACTAAGGCGAAGTCACAGAAGCCAAAGGGAAGAAAGGCAATTCACATGGATTTGGGTAAACAAATGTTTGCTATGCCATGCAGAGAGGACTTTGGTCTCCAAGCCCTGCCCCAGTTCCTCCTACCACACCTAACCCATATTTTTTTTTGTAAATATCCCTGGTGATTGACTACTCTTGAGGACCAGCCTATTAATGTAAGTTATTTTAGGCAGTTGAGGGGGAGGTAAAAAGCTCTCCCTGACCGTTTTAGTTCTTAAAGGTAGACTACATTAATCCTCATGCCGAAGAGACATGCTGTGGGGTAACAAAAATACTCCCCTACAATTGCAAAGAGAGAAAAGAGAAAGGGAAGAGATATCAATAAATGTTATATGACTTAAGTAAATAATCCACCAATTGCAATATTGGGATTTTATTTGGAAATCCTATAATCAACAGAAAAAAATGATTAACAGCAATGTATAACCTAATTATGATTTTCCTCTTTGGGAAAAGTTAGCCTTCACCAGAACTCTTTTTTTTTTTTTTAAAGAATATATCTAGTCTGCCTAGATATATATGGAACTGTTTTTATATATTGAGTTTATGGAAAACTCGAGGCCCGGTGTACGAAATTTGTGCATGGGGGGGGGGTGTCCCTCAGCCCAGCCTGCACCCTCTCCAATCTGGGACCCCTCGAGGGATATCCGACTGCCCGTTTAGGCCCAATCCTACCGGGCAGTCGGACATCCCTCTCACAATCCAGGACTGCTGGCTCCCAACTGCTTGCCTGCCTTCCTGATTGCCCCTAACTGCTTCTGCCTGCCAGCCTGATCACCCCCTAACCACTCCCCTGCCAGCCTGATTGATGCCTAACTGCTGCCTGCCAGCCTGTTTGCTCCTAACTGCCTTCCCCTGCAGGCCTGGTAACCCCTAACTGCCCTCCCCTGAAGGCCTGATCACCCCTAACTGCCCTTCTCTGCAGGCCCGGTCACCCCCAACTTCTCTCCTCTGTTGGCCTGGTCCCTCCCAATTGCCCTCCCCTGCTGGCCATCTTGTGTCCACATGGGGGCATCCATCTTTGACCACATGGGGGCAGCCATCTTGTGTGTTGGAGTGACAGTCAATTTGCATATTACTTTTTTATTAGATAGGATAGCTGCCTAGAGAGGTGAAGCTAGTCGTATAATGTCTTTACTCCTGGGTAATAGCTATGAAACAACCAACCTCAATAGCCCTTTCTCTCTCTCTCCTCCTTTCTCTCTGCTTATATTGACTGCACATATGATTAGTACAATCTATAATCTTGTATTCCTGAGTCAAAATGTGTGTGTTGAAGGGGGAGGGGGAAATAATTAGGAAGTTACATTTGAATGTCACTACCATCAAGAAAGAGGAATGCTATCTCTATGTCTGTTTTTACTTTTATCACTTGAATTATTAGTAAACTCTGGCATTGAGTAAAATCCATTATTGCTGTCAATCTATTTTAGCAAATTGAGTCTTCTGATAGTGAGGAAGACATTGGGAAAATTTGAACACTGATAGCTATTTCATTATATTAACCAATTATTGTTTTTAGTTATAATTTGTAATGCTTTGTTTTAAAACTTATTTTAAGACCTATATACTAAAACATATATTCATAAAATAATGTAATGGAGGATATAATTAAAAAATAGATAGGAATGTTGGAAAGAAGTATGCTTATAGGTTAAATAAAACCAACTAAACATTGATGTCAGTTAAAGCTAAATAATAAATACATGATAGTTCATTATAGCATTCTCTCAGCTCAGAAGTATTTTTTAACTTTTTCATTAATATGCATTTTAAAAATTTTAGAATTTATGAAAGTATTTGTCAGTCACACAAATAAACAGATGTGGAATGAAGTCGTAGGTATGTAGGATATGCAGACATAATATGTCACTTAAATACCGATTTCTAAAACTTTGGGCACCAGCGCAATTCAAAGCAGAGTTTGTTTTGACAGTATTTAGCTGGCATACAGAATATACACAAATAAACTGCCTATGAAACAAAAGAAAACACTGAAAATTCTTATAGGAAAGCGAATGCAAATTAATTGTGAATGTCTAATATCAGAGTAAGAATGAAAAATAATTTAGGAATTTTAGTTCTAAATTTAATATACATTCATTAATCCTGAAATAAAAAAACTTTATCAAGTT
The DNA here is from genome assembly GCF_963455305.1 of Plecotus auritus. Lineage (NCBI taxonomy): Eukaryota > Metazoa > Chordata > Mammalia > Chiroptera > Vespertilionidae > Plecotus > Plecotus auritus. The sequence goes on along the minus strand of NC_137777.1, from coordinate 20,650,383 downwards.
CTACCATACTTACTAATAGTTATAATGTAGTCTAATAGTAATGTAGTACCAGTGTCAAAGGCTTCTTGGAAAACAATAAGGGTAAATAAAACAAAATAGCTTGGGGCATACTGATGTTGGGATAGAAGGATGCTTTCAAAGATTTCTGTAGGCTGGTGTTGAAATGTGTGATGACAAGAAAGTAAATAGTATATATGCCCCAAAATTTGGCAAGGCAATAGTAGCAGGAGTGAGAATAAGAATAGATACTTCCATTTTGGACAAAGTGAATCTACAAAATTATTTTGAGTCTATGATGATAAGAAAATATGTAAATTAACATTAAATTCTAATTAAACATAGTAAAGTAGAGCAGTTTATTGGAAATTCCTAAAACGCCCCCATGTTGATTATCACAATTTGTCAGAATAGAAAGTAAATCTCAAACTTGTTTATGAACTGCAAGTATCCTCATTATTTGTTCAACTTGTGACACAAATGTTTTATTTCTTAATAAACCAAATTATCCCCAAGATATACTAATTGAGCTAATAATAATTAGGCCAGACCTATCTAATGAGCAGCTCCTTAGGAGAAAACAAACCTATGGGAAATAATACCTGAATTTTGATTAACAGCCTTGTGGAGATGGAACATGCAGAACAAACCCCATATGTAATGGTTGTAGTCAGCTTTCATCACACAAAAGGCCTTAGCCATGGTCACAAGGTGGCGTTATCACAGTGCACATCATTCCAGCAAAGATGGCCTCTAGTATGAAGTTAAGGCTATGATGTTTATGAGCTGCTCAGTACAAATACATCATTTTCCATAACCAATGCCCAACTCAAAATTATATTAACTCATAGTTAAATAACAGAACCATGGAAATACATTATCTTGGTACCATTATATTGCATTTATGGGGAGGAGAGTTCAAGTAATTCTATATTTGTGATCACCCAAAGAATAGACCTCATTTTCGAATAAAGTGGTTTACATAATGTAATTTATCTAGCATCTCCACATCTAACTGAGTACAATATAGCTTCTTCTCTCACCTGAATAATTGCTTTTAACTTTTCAACCTATCACCTGTCCCCAACAATTTATTCTCAGTTTATTTATATACTAGTGGCCTGGTGCACGAAATTCATGCACGGGCGGGGGGGAGGGGAGGTTGGGGTTGTCCCTCAGGCCGGCCTGCACCCTCTTCAATCTGGGACTTCTCGAAGGATGGCCTACTGCCGGTTTACAGGGATCGGGCTTAAACCGGCAGTCACACATCCCTCTCACAATCCGGGACTACTGGCTCCTAACTGTTCACCTGCCTGCTTGCCTGATTGCCCCTAACCACTCTGCCTGCCGGCCTGCTTGCCCCCAAATGCCCCCCCCCCCGCCAGCCTGGTCACCCCCAACTGCCCCCTGTGCCATTGTGCTCGCCCCCAACTGCCCCCCCCCCACTGCCAGCCTGCTTGCCCCCAACTGCCCCCCCCTGCTGGCCTGCTCATCCCCACTTTTCCTCCCCACTGGCCTGCTCGCCCCCAACTGCCTCCCTGCTGGCCTGCTCACTCCAAACTGTCCCTCCCACTGTCCTTATCACCCTCAACTGACCCCCACTGATGGCCTACTTGCTCCCAACTGGCCCTGCTGGTCTGCTAACCCCCAAATGCCCCCCACCACTGGCGTGATCACCCACAACTGCCATCCCATCCTGGCCTGATCACCCACCAACTGCCCTCCCCTCTTGGCCTCTAACTGCCTCTACTGCAGCCCTGCCACCATGGCTTTGTCTGGAAGAACGTCCAGAAGGTCTCCTGGAAGGTCTCCCAATCTAATTAGCATATTACCCTTTTATTAGTATAGATGATCATGTCAATCATCAAAACCTTACAAGGGATTTGTATTTCACTCAAAAGAAAAGGCACTCTCCTTATAATTACCTACAGGTCTTACATGATCAAGTCCCCCAAATATGAGCATTAATTAATTTCTTCTGTTAAGCCTGTCCTCAAATGCCACTTCTCAGTAAGGTTTTCCATGTCCACTGTTTTTATAATCTGCATTCCCAATCAGCATATCCTACCCTTCATTCATGTTTTAGTTCTTTTCATATGCATCTAACATAATGAAGTTTTTAACTATATGTTTTCTGTTTCCTCTCAGTAGCAAAAAGCTCCATGAAGGCTACAATTTGGCCAGTTTTTATTTTAACACTAGAGGCCCGGTGCACGAAATTCGTGCACGAGGGGGTCCCCTCAGCCCAGCCTGCACCCTCTCCAATCCGGGACCCCTTGGGGGATGTCTGACTGCCTGTTTAGGCCCAATCCTGGGGATCCTGGGGATCGGGCCTAAACCGAGAGTCGGAAATCCCTCTCACAATCCAGGACCACTGGCTCCTAACTGCTCACCTGCCTGCCTGCCTGATCGCCCCTAACTGCCCCCACTGCTGGCCTGGTCACCCCCAACTGCCCCTCCCACTGGTCTGGTCGCCCCTAACTGCCCCCTCCACTGGCCTGGTCACCCCTTACTGCCCCCCCTGCCAGCCTGGTTGCCCCCACTGCCCCCCCCACCTGCCTGGTCACCCCTTACTGCCCCCCATGCCAGCCTGGTCACCCCCAACTGCCCCCTTCGCCAGCCTGGTCACCCCTCACTGCCCCTCTCTGCCAGCCTGGTCACCCCTCATTGCCCCCTCGCAGGCCTGGTCACTTCCAAGCCCCCCCCCCCCCCCCCCGCGGGCCTGGTTGCCCCACACAGCCTGCTGCTCAGTTGTTTAGTCATCCCTCACTAACCCTCCTGCTGGCCTGGTCATCCCACATAGCCTGCTGCTCCGTCGTTTGGTCGCCCCTCACTAACCCCCCTGCTGGCCTGGTCATCCCACATAGCCTGCTGCTCCGTCGTTTGGTCGCCCCTCACTAATCCCCCTGCCAGCCTGGTCGCCCTATGCAGCCTGTTCGGTCGTCCATTTGGTTGCGATGGTTGCTTAGGCTTTTATATCTATAATCATATATATAAATTTGCCTTCCTTATTTTCTTCTAAATGCTAGAATATCTTTGTGAGATATACAGAATTAAATTTATATCGTTATGCAATTTCACTCAATAGCAAAGGAAAAATGAGTCATATATGAAACCTGAATCTAAAAGGTTTTATTTCATATCATTGAAGGTATTACTTTATCAGTAATTGTCCTGTTTTCTGTCAACAAAGAAGAAACAGGTATTATTCCATTTTATATCATTTTCTAAGAAAGGAATCGGTCTTGCTTCTTTGATGAAACAAAATAAAGGGAATTTTTAATATTTATTTATAAGCAACTGCTTTCATAGTTCATTTTAAAAGAAAAATATTGAAGAATTTATGACTGCTAACAAGCTATAGATTCTGGCAGCAACTACTGAAAGCCTGTCACATAGTAGTCCTCCCATCTTTCTTATTCATAGCCACTGTCATTACCTTATTTTAAGCCTGACTATTGTTAATTGCTCTCTATGCCTTTAGTCTTTACAACTTCAGCCTCTATGCTGCTTGCAGAAACTAAGTGTACTGTTCCCAAAGTTTATAAGATAAAGTGTGCTGATTTCTAGAATGGTATGTGAGGTGTTCATAATCAGTCTAGACATTTAACTATACTTTCTTACATGTCCCTGTATCACAGTCTTTCGTCCAGTCTAATCAAGCTATTTAGTTTTCTGAAACACTATACTATCCACATTTTTCCCTCTGCAAGAAATTCCTTTCACATCACCTCCTAATGACTATCTGATAACCCTGTGAAGCCAATCAAAAATATTTTTGTAACTCATGCATTATTTTCTTTAAGTTATTGTCATAGCATATTTTAATTTTCATAAACTTATAAGTATTCATTTCAATACTGTGATGCTTTTTGTTGCAAGGACTATTTCATACCATTTTAAAAACTCTAGTCTTTATTGGAGCCTATTTCCTTAAAAGTTTAATTCAATAAATAAATTAAAAATACAGAGCATTTGTAGAGTTGCTAAAATTATATAAAGTAATTTTGAGCATAAAATCAAAATTATTATATTGCTTATTTGTTTATTTGTCTTGAAATGCTGTCAATTTTATTTTTTAGCTTATCTAAATGAGAGTCTGATTTTCAGAGCTGATACTTCTTTTTTAATTTCTTATGTTATCATCCCCATATCGCCGAAAATTATTTTTTGAAATTTGCTTTTATTTAGACTAGGAAAGTTATGAACTTAAAATGAACAAGGTAACTTTACACAATTTTCCCCTTACTTCCTATTCATCAGATGTTCAATTTGTTGACAGAGAGAAATCCAGAGTTAAGTTTTCCTTCTTGATTATTCATCCTAGTGAGAACTGAATTCGTCAAATAATGTCAAATTTTATCAGTTGCTCAGTTTCTAGCAGAATATAAATTCCAAGGGATATTTTAGTTTTTTCCCCTTTCATTTGGTGCTTCTGTTCAAATTTTACTGTCTACATTAATAAAACCAAATCATCCCCAGTATGGTGAAACATAAGTACACACGCACTGTACCTTTCTGTCTTTTTTATTTTCCTTCCAATTAACTTTTAGGGTATTATTTCCACTCCCATATTGTTGTTTTCTTGGGTTCTAAAAATAGTTCCCCAGTTACTACTTGAACCTTACAACCAAGGAAATATACCACCTTAAATTTGGAAGGGGTATGAAAGTCTTTGGTGCTTGAATATTCTATATAATATTTCAGTTAATGTTTACCAAACCACAGCTTGAAACTTAAACCTTTAGAATGTCTCAAAGACAAAATGGAATTTTTGTTGTTTTTAACAATTGACTCAAAGTCTGCTTTTTGACATATTATAGAACATTTACTTCAATTTCCAAATGAAAAGTTCTTCAAGTATTTGAAGGATGTTAGAGTGTGTGTGTGTGTGTGTGTGTGTGTGTGTGTGTATGTGTGTGTTTTGTTAATCCTCACTTGAGGATATTTGTTCTATTTGTTTAACATAAAAAATAAAGAACAAATGAAAAAAATTCAGTAAGTCATTAAGACATCCTTTCTTGTTGAAGTAAAAAAATATATTTAGAGAGATTGGAAGGGATGGAGAGAGGCACAGAGAGAGAACATAAATGTGAGAGAGACACATAGATGGGTTGCCTCTTACATGCACCCTGACTTGTCTGGAGATCAAGCATGTAATGGAGGTACTAGCCCTTGACCAGAAATCAAACCCATCAACCCACCCTTCAGTCCACAGGCCAATGCTCTATCCACTGAACCAAACCAGCAAGGGCTGAAGAATGTTTTAATGACTTACTGAATTTTTCTTTTCATTTGTTCTTCATTTTTAATGTTAAACAAATTTTAACAAAGGAAGCATATAAACATTAGCTTACAACTTTAGATAGCTTAAGGCCCATAAATTTCTTAGAGTATGTTCAAATGCTTAAATTTCTATATAGATAATACTTTCGTAACACAAACCTACTCTGTTTTCTTATCTATTAGATGTATTTTGAAATGCAAGAAGTTTTACTTATTCATCCATGTTTGTGTATTATCATTACATTTCTTTGTCATAACTGGTTTCTTAAATTTTTTTGATTAAAACTATTTTTGCATGTGTTGTAAAAGTGGTCCAATTTAATTTTTTTGCATATAACTTCCTAAGTGAGTACTAGATTTTTTTTTGTTTTAATACTTTCCCACTTTTCTTTTTTTATGAAATAATTTTTCCTATACAATATACACAAGTCTTTGTATCATTTATAGGTAACAAACAGTCACCCAATAAAAAGTCAGAATTTTTCCAATGGTTTCATGATTTTATTTTAGTTATGCAATAGCTATAAATATACTAGTTACAGAAAGACTTGTGTAGAATGTATTGTTAATGTAAATAAGAAACCCAGTAGCATGCTTTTATCCCCTTAATAGTCCAAGAATGTTTAATATTTTTCAATTTATTATAATTTCTGAAGGTTAAAATAACTTGAGAGCAAATACAATAAGTTATAATAAACCCCACTTACACATGTACAACCTCTGATAAAAAAATGAAAAATTGAGTCAGTTATCTAGCCAATTTAAGCTGAAAAAGTAATTTTCTGGAGTTACCTGGCTATCTCAAGCAAATGAGCCTTTTAGTTCACTTTATACAAAGTGGTGGTAATACTTCTTGGTATTTTGTGCAAAGCCAAGAAAAGCCTATATTTCCTTTCTTGCTGAAGTAAAAAAAAATATTATAATGAAAAGAAAGCTAAATCTATACTATATTTCATGAGATCTTTGTAAATGTGTTTTTAGACAATTTCTTTGAATCTTCCCTATCAAAGCAAAGCAATAGCTGTTTTAAGAAGGTCTGTACATTGTTCATATGTATTTCATAATGTAACCGCTATCCTATTCCTTGATCAGGTTTTTTAAACCTAATGCTATCTTGCTTTGTAACTCCAGGGAATAGTCTAATTGAACAAAATGAGAAGATTTCTATTTATTTCTCAGCAAGATAACTGATTTTGGGGGATTGTGAAAATCAGGAGTAGGTGACAATAAAATGAATGTCTTCCTCTCACCCTCCCCCCTTCTTAAAAGGCCTTTGAAGAGACCAGTGCTTTTTGAAGACGATGTAATTACAGTTATCAACAGGATTTTAATGTAGTCATTGATAATATGACGTAAATTTGTCTAGCCTTATTTCATAATGAAATTGATAGAAAGAAAATCACCTTCTCTTAGTGATAAAATCTTAACGTTTTTGGCAATATTAAACAGTAGAAAATGGTAGAACCATAGTTCAAAACCAGGTTTGAGAAATGTTTGTGACTGAGCATGAAGCAATACAAAATACCCTAGGTTTAGAGTAATTCAAAGTAATTACAGTCTTGTCTTTTCGGTCCAAAGTCTAAAGTCAACTAATTAAAGAATTACTCATAATTCCATAGATTGTGCATCGAATCAAGGGGATGAGATGGAAGGAGTGCTGCTGATCAGCACCTGGGTAGCTCTATTTAGACTAGACAGAAGGTTATCACTCTACCAAACCCAATTCTGCATTGATTCAGCCTGTAAACATTACCTTAAGGCTAAGAACAGAGACTGATCTTATAACAAAAGTTTTGAAGAGAAGCATTTGGTAGGTATACAGAGTTTAGGTGAAGTATGGTAGCAACCATACTTGGGTAAAAATTGCTGTTTAATATTTTAACCTTGCTGTTTTGGGTTCTGTACTCATTTAAAAGTTATTTTGATTTTCTGAACTTATGTATGATTGAATACTCCCTTGATGGCAGTTTGAATATCCCATTGATTGTGATCTCACTGGTCATCGAAGCACATTCCTCTGGGACCCAGGACAGATAGTGATCCTAAACTGTCTCAGTAGCTACAGATAACTGAATTTCGGTTGACTCAGTGGTCCCGGAATCTGGACAGCACAATTATTCTAAATCGTCCAGGTGGTCCCAGATAATGCGTTTCTGTTGATTCAGTGATTCGTGGATACTTTAGATAACTAAGTTGCTCAAATTCTGCTTCTGTAAAAATGCTTTTTCGCGAAACAGGTTCCTCATTCCAGACCCAAAGATGTAATTGATACTTTTGTGATATTCTGCATATAAGCCAGAAGTGGCAAGCTGTTCGGGGCTGCGAGGTCTGGAGCGCTTTTGCTCCCTCGTATGCCGCCGGCTTTTAATAAATGACTCCATAATTCGACCTTTTTTTGAGGCGTCCTTTGTAAGATGGGGGTTACACTACAACATAGGTATTTAGTAACATTTTTTCTTAGGAGTAATGAAAAATACTTTCCAGAATAAAAATGAAGGAATAGTAAAGTTTCCAGAAAAGTTTTGTTTTAAAATTCCAAACTTAAGGTTTTTTTTAAAGCAAATATATACTGATCAGTGAAGGGGGTCAGAGCAGGCCTCCCCAAGATGTGCTACTTTGACATGTGGATTATTCTGAGCTGAAGGCAATTGAGATGCTGCAGGCTCAAGAAAAACTATCACCTCCCCCTTCAATAATTTAAATTATGGGCCTTGCCCACAATAAGTTATAATAAATAACTTTCAAAGACCTATGTATATGGCAGGGTAAACTTCTAATTAGTGAATGTCTGCTATTATTGCCCTGTAAATTGCCATCTTCCCGTTTGAAGCCCCAAGGCACTTGACCTTATCCTTGGCTTAGGATGCCATATATACCTCACTTTACCTTTCTGTCTCTGAACCTTTCGGGTATGTGGGGTTCCCACATGTACATGTGAAATTCAGTTTGCTTATTTTTTCTTGTTAAACTATCTCATATTGACTTAATGATCAGACCAACTGAAATAACCTGTAAGTAGAGGAAAATTTCTTCCTTTCCTACACCAGTTGATTGTTCTGTTGCTTTATAATATTTATAACAAAATTCATTATTTTAGGGGGGAAATGACAATTTAGGTAATACCTGAGAATAGTCTAGTTTATAGAGAAAAGTAATGGAATAAGTTTTTAAAAATAATTCATTTATATCACCATCTTATTATCAAAAGGACTCAAGGCAGTAAATTTGTGTACAGTATGATTACTAGAATAGCATTACCATACTAGTTATTTTTATACATTTGTATTCATAATTTAGTTCATTAAAATATGCTTATATTTGTTTTTCTTTTAAAGAAACTATGTAAATCCTTAAGGGAAGTTTTCCTCTGTCTTGTACTTTACTCTTAATGTTATCATCATACTTAACTAGTTAATATGTATAGAAGGTTGAGAATAGAGGGAGAGTAGACATTGTTGAGCATATTCAGCTAGGAAGCAGAAGCAGAAGCCTGTTTGTTTCACCAGGAAGCTACAGCTCACACCCCAGGGAAATGCAGCATTGTCCCTCAGGGGAGCAGGGAGGATAAGGACTTGCCCAGTGCAGTCAGGGTGATGCAGGTGATGAGGAATGTTTGGACTAGAACCCGGATTCTTTGTCCGCCGGAGTCGAAGAATGAATCCATAAACAGAGGGTAGTATAGCAAAGGTGGAGATTTACTGAAGAACAAGTACAGACTCCCACGTGGGGAGAGGGAAAGAGTCCCACAGACTGGACTGCCATGTGGGGAAGGGGAAAGGGTCCCACAGACTTCCTGTTTCCATGGTTTATAAAGGCTGCAGTGCCTGTGTCCTGATATACTCGGATTGGTCAATATTCCCTTTCGAATTGGTTACTGGAGTAATTCCTGAGGCCCTCCTCCCTCATACTCCTTCCATTCCTTCTGGGCTTTCTTCCTCCTTCTTTATTTTGTAAATATAGACCTTTCTTGGCTACTTCCAGTTCCCTTGTCTTATGGAAATGTAACTGTGCCTGGCTTCCTTGTGCTATGGGAATGTACCTTCTCCCAGTCTGTAGCCCTGTGTTTTCCTATGGACCCCAATTCTAAAAATTCCCTAAGCTTGCCTATATTCCCCTAAAATTTCTGCTTCGTGGGGAAGGTGCTTGCCTGTCAGTATAACTTGAGGAACAATGGATTGGCTAGGGAGTGGACCCCATCAAGCTTGCAAAACCTTGGAAAGTTAAAATTCCAAGACAAAGTTTCCTTTTTCTCATTCTCTTGCTTGCTCTTGTTAGCTCTTTCTCTTGCTCTGTGACCTCACTTACCTGTGTGCTCCCCTGTTCTCTCTCCATAGCCATGTGGCCTTAAGCAGCTGCATGGCCCATGGCTGTGTGGACCCCACATGCAATGCACTACAGCTGGGAACCCAAGCTAAGCTAGCCAGGTGCTGGACTGGACCGGACTTTAATATGGAACAGGAATTCTGGCAGTGGCCTTTATTCTGGCCCTTCTGAACATATTGGACTTCTTCCATGGCCAGACTGACAGAGATGGGACCTAGGAGGGGAACCCCCTTAATTTTAAATAATCAACATGGCTTTCCACAAAAACCCCACCCTCCCATGGGGGCCTCCAGAAATTCGTTTCCTCACAGCACCTCAAGAACTTCACTTCCACCAATAACAGTACTAATATGTATTACCTAATGATTAGAATTATGAGTTAAATAAAAAAGAAACATGAGAAGTGATAAAAATAGCATTTTACCAGTTTGCATCTCAGTGAGGGTGTAAGTACAATGCCCTCCTTCTCCCTCTCTCTCTCTCTCTCTCTCTCTCTTTCTCTCTCTCTCTCTCTCTCTCACACACACACACACACACACACACACACACACACACACACACACACACACACACCTTCTGTTTTATCTAATTGATTTTCAGTTGGAGTTACAGGTTTTTTTCTTAGTTTCCACTTTAGCATTATTCAGTTCTCTGGCATTCTTCCAATGATTTCCTTTCTCAGAAACCTGGTTTTCACTGCCTCATTGTTTGCCATGCATTCAAACTTTCCAGGTCTTTTCTGCTCATTCTGCTTTTCTGGCTTTCATTTATAAGTTAATGACGGGCCCTAAAAGCCTCCCTGCCATGCAGTGCTGACTGTAGAAAGTGACTTTCTAGTGACTGAGAGACTGTTCTTTAGGAAATTTCCATTTCCCCCCATGAATCACCCTCTTCAGCATCCTTTCATATTTAGAGATGCCTTTGTCAAGGAGCTCATTTAGCGCCGTGTAGCCAACTGGAAAGGGGTTGAGCTGAAAGTCAGTAAAACGAGGTTTCCATCCTGGCTCCTGCTCAGCATACTCGCTATGTGGCCCTGGATTTCCTTTTGTTAGTTTAAAAATCAAATCGTTGCCTTTGCTTCCCATTCTTATCCTCTTTGTTCTACTCCTTTCTTTCCGCCCTTCACGGTGGTTGGAAGGATAAATTACATACTATCCCAAAAACTTTGTATAAGCAGGAAGATGTTCCTAAAGTGACATGGAGTGTATTGCAAAGAAGGAGCCCTCTGCTCGACATGCAGTAATGAACACATGTAAAGGAGTATGAAGAGGAAAGTATTATCTTTACTCAAGGTCCACGATGTCCCAGGCATTGTGCCAGATTCCCTACATATGTTATTTCATTTATTCTTCACTCAATGTGGCATGGGTATACAATCTCAAATGTATAGATAAAGAAATAGGCCCAGGAATTTTAATTATCTTTTTGGTAATTTTATTAATTCGGAGCATAAAGAGTCACCACTAGGGTGGATTACAGCCTGGAAAAGTGGGGGGAAGTGGCCTAGCTGTTCAGTAGGGGTAGGGTCACTTCATGGGTTGATGAGAATGTTTTTGGAACTAGATAGAGGTGCTTGTGTACAACATCTTGAATATACTAAATGTCACTGAGTTGTTCACTTGAAAATGATTAATTTTATGCTTCCTGAATGTCACCTCAATAATGAAATTGTTTAAAGAAGCTATATTAAGATTATTTTACCCAGTAGATACAAAAATACTCAACCTATGCCCCCAAAGTCACCACACTCTGTGAAATTCTTGGCATTGGAATACAGGTGAGAAAAACACAGTGAGAAATTATATTTGTGTCTGAGATCTTGGTCTCTAACCCCAATAAGAAACTCCAGTAGCTGGGTGGGTGATGTAAGATAGGCTCATTACTCTGTGGGGAGCTACAAATGCTCAACCCTGAGTAAGCTGAAAGGACCATTTGGTCTATTTTCCCATGCCTTTGGTCAAGTCTTGAATCTCAACCCAAAGTGTACCTAAAAGTTTCAGAGAAAAATTTTTAAAAAGGCAAGCAGAAAGAGAAAAATTGCTATGTATGTTTGTTTTTGTTTGCTGTTCAGAGACAGATTTTTTTTAGATTAACAGACATGATCTCATCACCACTGTACCATTTACAAATCACAAATAACCATGAACAAGTTATTTAACAGTTAAGCTCATTCTCATGTACAAAATGGGGACACTAGTAATGCTCTCTTGGTAAGGATTTTTAAAGAATTAAGTGACATAATGTATGTTAATAAATGTTAATAACATTAGTAGAGTCATTCATTAGTCATCATTAGTCATGCATTATCAGGGAGGGAAAGCAGGAAGAGAAAACAGTGGCCCAGACTGTCTGCCAGGTAACAGCCCTTATCCTTCCAGACTGTGGATCCCAAAGCAAAGATTCATTGGATGTGAACTCCAAGGAGGAGTTCTCTCCTTCTCCCTTCCTCTCTGTGTAAATCAATAAAAACATATTTAAAAAATGAAAGCATAGTGGCCATTTGCTGACAGGGGCTTCTCACAGACTGTATAGCAAAACGAATCTCAGACTGAACTCTCACTTCCCACATTATGTCTCACTTATTTATACCATCTGAGTTTTGTCTTGCTTCCAGTAGAATGAGACCCTATCAAATCAGACCTGCACAATTTAGATACTTCATAAAATGGATTAATTGAAAACCTGGGTAGGAAATTTTGCTATAAAAAACTGCCTCGCCTTTGGAACTCAATTTAAATTGTTGCTACTGAATCTGTGTCTCCTTGGCTGCAGTTCCTTTTTTTCTCAAATAGGTGCTTTATATTCTTTATTACAGTCTAAAATTAATTTTGGTTTACAAGGCTCTTGGAACTAAGAACATCCAAAAGGACTATCTCCCAGGAGCTGAATTCATCCATCAGACTTTGTGGAAGCAGTTCAGCTTAGCATTAGCCAATAGAATTTTCTGGAACCACCGAGTAGATCAGTTCCTCCTGTTCCTTAGGAATAGAGAAAGGAAAGTGAAAGGGAGATTTCAAATTTCCAACTTGGGAATTTGAGGTATCATGTTGTATTCCCTTGTTCTTCTTTGAGCTATTTCCTCAAAGAGCTTAATTAATGCAGACCACTACTCTCTTAACTGAGAGCATATAAGTTGATTTGTTCTTTGTGTTTATTTATGGGCAATAATTATTTTCTTTCTTGTTTGGCTTATCTTTCCTCTTTTTCTTTCACCCTCCCTCATTGTAGCCATGCTCAAGATAATTCTTTAATGATCTGTGTATATGCTTTCATATTTTCTCCATGCTAGTATAATCCTACAATACACCAAACAAATGTGCATAAATTCTCATATAAGTATAAATTTTTGTCATTATTCCTCATATATTTACATTTTTCTTTTACTCATTTAACTATAGCTTGTGGAAATCTATGTACATTAACTGGGTTAGTGCTAATTAATTTTAATGGATTCAATTTTTTTAAAAAAAAATTGAATGTATCCTACTTCATTCAAATATTCTTTTATTTGTGGGAATTAATTTTGTTTCCAATTTTTTTTAAATACATTTTATTGATTTTTTACAGAGAGGAAGGGAGAGGGATAGAGAGTTAGAAACATCAATGAGAGAGAAACATCGATCAGCTGCCTCCTTCACACCTCCTACTGGGGATGTGCCTGCAACCAAGGTACATGCCCTTGACCGGAATCGAACCTGGGACCCTTGAGTCTGTAGGCCAACGCTCTATCCACTGAGCCAAACCAAACAGGACTGTTTCCAACTTTTATGCTACACAAAATAATTCTACCACAAATGTCTTTATACACACCAATAAAACTGGATATATTTCTTTCTATTGTTCATCTGACATTGAAATTGCTACGTCAAGTGCATATGTTTTATTAACTATAGCAAGTGTATTTTTACAAGAAAAACAAACATTAGAAACTAGGAAAAATTTTAATTTTCATATATTTTACTTATTTATATTTTTATTTTTATGTGTTTCAAGACTATTATTATATGGCTTTTATGTTAACCACAATAATTGCATATTTGGATCCTGTATATTAACCAGCTTTGCCAGACAAATATTCAGTGAAATGTTTGTATGCAAAACATTTCACTGAATCACACATTATAGTTTCTGAGATCTTAATCTGCATTATTTAAAAATTTGGTAACAGAGAAACTCAAAAAAACTCCAGGTGAAAAGTGATAGAATTTAGGTTTTAGAGCAGCCACTAGACTAAAATACTTTTTACTTTGTTATTTCAATTTTATTCATTATGTACTCTCTCTTTTCCCTAGGGATATTTGTAAAATATAGCCATTATTTTCATTATTTTATAGATTGTTTTAGAAGGAATGATGTAAGTGAAGTATTTTTTTAAACCAAGAATCCTATAAGTTCTTAAAAAGGTTTAAAGTGTCAGAGTTACTTGACTAATTAGAGATGATTTCTTCCATATATAACAATGCTGACAGAACAACATTTAGAAGTTAGAGAGACACTGATATGAAGGAGAAAGACAGGAGGTTTGGATCATGGAAAGAGTGATCTGTATCATATGCTGGGAGTTCTACACTCACTGTACCAGATTTCATAACAAGTGATGATTGTGATAAATATTGAGCATTCAAATGACAAATTACATAAAAAATAATGAGGGACCAAGAAGCTTCATCTGCTGAGATAAAATTTAGAACTTTATTGACTGTATTGTTAAGGAAATTTAAAAAGAATATTTGCTTTTAACAAAATGTCACTTCTATTCTCACTGAAATTGACACTAAATAGCTAACACCTGTGGCCTTGAAATAATATTCCTCTTCTAATTTATGTCCCTTGAAGGACTTCTAAGGACTGCAGATTTGCTTTGGCTGGGCAGATGCATTGTGTAATATTTTACAATTTTTCATCACAATTGGAAGTTTTGGACTGATGGATTTGCTAAGCTCTTTGCTCTCATTTTATAGCACGTAAGTGAGTCTATTAAACAATATAACATAGGTATGTTTGTCTTTGATGATGGTATTAAGCAAATAGAATTAAAAACAAAAATTTTATAGTGTAATCCTATATAATAAAAGCCTAATTTGCAAATTGTCCCCTCAAACAACAGTTCGACCAGGAGTTGGACTGCAAGTTCGACCACTCGCTATGATGTGCGCTGACTAGGGGGCGGTGTGGAACTTGGTGGTCCTCAGCGATGCTGCACTAGCAGCGGGTGGCAATGGAGGTGCTGCCAGTCCTGATGGACCCTGACAAGAGCGGGACCGCAGTGGGATGGTGGAGCAGTTGAGCGGGCGGTGCCAGGCCAAGGCGGGTGCGAGCGGGAGCCCGATTGCCCTGCCGATTGCCCTGCAGATGGCGACCAGTGGCAGCGGCAGGGTGTGGGGCCGCCATCTGGCTCCCAGGCAAAGGGAGCCGGGTGAGGGGCCCGGCTCTGACCAATTGCCCAGCAGATGGCAACCAGTGGTCTGCAGGCCCTGATCACCCGAACAGGGCTGGGCCCTAGGCTGGGACAGGGAACTGGGGGTGGGTGACAGCGACCAACCTCCCGTGGTGCCCATGCGGGGTGACTGAGACCTTTTGCCAGCTACCTGGGGGCGTGGATGATGGGGACGGAGGTGCAGTGAGAATGCGGGTGTCTGCTGAGCTGTCTTTGCTACCCTCCCCCGGGATGCCAGGGCTTGCGCGCTGTGGAAGCCCCCGCGCTCAGGTGCCGGGTGCCCATGAGAAGCCCACACCGCACCCATGTGACCTTTTCTGCGTGAGCCAGGCTGCAGATGCCGGGACCACAGGGTCCAGTCAGGCTCCCCGTGGGTTCGTGCAGGAGGTGGTCTGCGAGGCCAGCTGGGATAGAGTGCACTGCCTGCCCAGCTTCTGTGTGGCACCGCTGGGCATCCCAGAGGTCCACGCTGTGCCCCAGCCCATGGCGTCTGGCTGTGCTCACCACATCTCCACATGGGGACTCAGGTGCCGTGACTCAGGCAGAGGGGGGCACGCAGGGCCCTGGGGCCCAGATGCTTCCCCGGGCCCAGAGGTTAGCTGGGACCTACCCTTCCACACCAGATGCTCGTGCTTCAATTGCCGGCCAGGCCTAAGGACCTTACCCATGCACAAATTTCGTGCACTGGGCCTCTAGTCGTGTAAATGTCCAGCTGAAAATCAAATGACCATGAAACATATAAAAATAGTTCATTTGTTTGATTATATTCATTCAGAAATAGTGCAACTTACAAATGTACTCCATTATAAGGGTCTCTAGCTCAAATGCAAACAACAGTTATGAGGTTATTCAATATAAATATATTTGTAGTGTGCTCAAAGTAAGTGATGACTTTGTTGGTTTGGTTAAGTGAGAAAATGAATCTATACTAATAAAAGGGTAATATGCTAATTAGACTGGTTCTACCGGCCATCTTCCGGGCATCCGAGTTCCTTCCAGACAAAGCCATGGTGATGGGGGCTGGGGCAGAGGCAGTTAGGGGTGATCAGGCCGGCAGGGGAGGGCAGTTGGGGGCAAGATCAGGCCGGCAAGGGTTAGGGGCACTCAGGCCAGCAGGGGAAGGCAGTTGGGGGTGAGATCAGGCTGGCAGGGAAGGGCAGTTGGGGGAAAGATCAGGCCAGAAGGGAGGGCAATTGGGGGTGATATCAGGCCGGCAGGGGAGGGCCGTTGGGGGCGAGATCAGGCCTGTAGGGGAAGGCAGTTGGGGGCGAGATCAGGCTGGCAGGGGAGGGCCATTGGGGGTGAGATCAGGCCAGCAGGGGAGGGCAGTTGGGGGCGATCAGGCAGGCAGGTGAGCAGTTAGGAGCCAGCGGTCCCAGATTGCGAGAGGGATGTCCAACTGCCGGTTTAGGCCCAATCCCTGTGGGCAGTCAGACATCCCCCAAGGGGTACCTGATTGGAGAGGGTGCAGGCCGGGCTGAGGGAACCACCTCCCCCCCCCCCCCCCCCGTGCACAAATTTCATACACCGGCCCACTATTATAATTAGAATACCAATTGAACATACTTTTGCAAACTAATTTAGCAGTTCATGAAACCATGTCAGGGATCATCTTAAAGGCAACTTTAAACACAATCTCATAATATAGGTTATCTGTCTTGATCCAAACAAACACGGACTTATTTTTAACACATAACACTATATTGCATTATAAAGAGTGGAAGCACTTTAGGAAGTATATAAAAAATTAGATATGTAGGAAAAATAATGTATTATAGCAGGCACTTTCATATCTGATAACCTTAGGACCAATAGTTTGTAATTTTTTGGATAGTTTGAAACTAACCCTTAAATGACACTGAGTTCCCTGACCCTTATTAGTAGTAACCAGTTAGTAGTAATCTAATTAGTAGTAATCTGAGATACTGGGCATCCCTTTTATCCCAGTTAGAGCAGGTAACTTCCACAGAAACTTATGTTTAATTCTGTAATTCCCCATAGTCACTAAATTTCCAAGTTTCCTCAGACATCTCCAATAAACAAATGCATTTCTTAAAGATTATTTTTAAAAATCTCTTTATCCCACAAATCACAAATTATATATTTTTTCTTACTCTCCCCCCCCCCCCCCCACACACACACACCATCCCCCCTAACTGGTTTCGCATTGAACTATGAACCAGGAGATCACAGTTTGATTCCAAGTCAGGGCATATGCCTGGGTTGTGGACTTGATCCCCAGTGTGGGGTGTGCAGGAGGCAGCCAATCAATGATTCTCTCTCATCATTGATGTTTCTATCTCTCTCTCTCCTCTCCCTTCCTCTCTAAAATCAATGAAAAAAATATTTTTAAAAGAAGTAATCAATGGGAAATTGATCTCCAAATGGACAAGCAAGTAAAGCAAGGTCATGAAACAAATATTAGATATTCAGCTACATGATCACCCAGGAGAACTTACAGAACACAGTCTCTGAGAAATGAATTGTTAAGTTAAAATTATGAAAAGTAAAAAGAAAATATTGATTATAAATTGGTGTGTCTCAGAAATAGGACAGTCTGAATTCACAATTAATAAGAGTTAGAACTGATTAAAGAATGAGGGTCACAGCTGAAGGCTCTAGGTGGTAAATTAAGTGTACAACATCATGCTGTCCATGGTAGACTAAGTTCTTTGGAGTAAACAATTCCCTTATTGAAATATAGTGAGAAATTGAAGCAAGGAGGTATATAGAGAAGAAAATTTAGAGATGAGCCTGAAATTTGGTGCTGTGTTTTCCATTAAGCAATGGACCTCAGAGTGTGAACTCAGATAAGCATAAACTCTAAGGGTGGTGTCCAGCAATCTGTGTTTCAACAAGCACTGCAGATAATGTTGAGGCACATTAAAAGCTTGAGAATCACTATCCAGGAAAGACTTAATGATTATAAAAGTAACCATGAGAATGCATTAGAATTCTTTTGATAGAGTCATGGTGCTGGGGGAATAAAATTTAGAGTTCTAAGCTCAACAAAGAGAAGTTATATATTTATAGGTAATATGCATGAACTTCTTTATGACATTAGGTAGATAAATATTTGTTAAATTGGAAACAAATAGCACTAACCATAAAAATTGATAAAGTGAACCAGGTTAAAATGTATAACTTATATTTAGCACAAGACACCACTAGGTTAAAAAAAAAAGTGAATCACAAAATAGAAGAATTACATGACAAAATAGAAGAATTACATGACAAAATTAATAAATGGTTCATATTTAGAATAAATTTTTAAAAACACTGTTATGTATCAATATAAAATAGACAATTTAAAAGAAAGAAGGAAATGAGAATTTATAATAATACACTAAAGGAGAGATGGAAAGTAAGTCCAGTGCATTGAGAAACTGAGATAATTCAGAATTACTAGAGTTCCTATAAGGGTTGGTATGGTTAAAGATGAAAAAGGAGAGGAAAGTAGTGGCCTGGAACAAGACTGTAAAAGATTGTAGAAGATAAACTAAAATAGTGTAAGATAATGGATAGGCAGACCAATTCAATATGTATGCCTTAATCCATGTCATAGGTAATGGAGCTACCTAGTAAGGAAATGGAAGTAACAATGCAGTATAGATCTGTGTGTGTGTGTGTGTGTGTGTGTGTGTTTGTGTATGTCTGTGTATACAGGCCTTGGTGAATGTTTGAATGTGAGGGGTGATGAAGAAGGAGGAGGCAAATTTGAACCCAGGTTTCTGACTTGGATATCAGGGTGATGATGGTGCCATTCTCCAAGAAATTACATCAAGAGAAAAAATAGTTTCATTGTTTCTTTCTATATATATTTTTTTAGTTTGTTTCATAGAGTATAAAATTTAGCTCAATTTATTTTTTAATATGTAATCTATATTATTTTCTTTTGCTGCTGTAACCAGTTACCACAGTGAAAATTATGTTATCGTACAGTTCTATAAGTCATAAGTTCGATAAAGGTTTCACTGGGCTAAAATTGTGGTGTCAGCAGTACCGTGTTCCTTTCTAAAGAAGCTATAATTTCTTTGCCTTTCCAGGTGGTAGATTCCATAGCATTCTTTGATCTGTGGGCCTCTTCCTCCATTTTCAAAGCCAGCAATAGCATTTCTCTGATCTTATAGCCATCATCATTTAGTTTTCTGATCATAGCTGGGAAATGTTATTGTTGTGACTCATTGATTAGATTGGATCCACCAGGATAATCAAAGATACTATCCCCATCTCAAGGTCTAAAACTTTATATCTTCGAAGTCACTTTGCCTTGTAGGATATAATGTATTTACAGTTTCTAGGGATCAGGGCATGGACATTTGGGGAGCCATTGTTCTGCCTGCCTCAGTATCTCTGATATGCTGCTGGAAATAAACTAGGGATTACTTAGATCATGGATCCCAATTGCAGGATTATTATCTGAACTGAAGACATTTATTTCATAATCAACAGTGTATAAATTCTAATTATAGCCACAAGAATCAATGGTATTACTCAGAAAGAGGATATAAAATTAAAAGAAACCAGGGCAAAACTTTGAAGAGCAGCAGTGTTCATTAAGTCAGAGGCAAGAGTATGATATTCCAGAAGCCAAGAAAAATGTGGTAGTCAATGATCCCAAGTTATTCTGGGAAGTCAAGAAATGAGAAATATCCATGGGAATACTTGGTTACTTTGGTATGTGGATATTTTATAATGGCAAAAGGTCCCAAAGGCTAAATGTAGCTGTTGTGAGCAAGAGAGTAAGGAATTGGTGGGAATGCGTGTCTAGTTTTCCTCTGTGGGTGCCAGTAACTGAAATGAAATCTGGATATTTTGAGGGAGTAAAAGAGAATTTATGCAAAGGAAGCTAAGTGTATTAGTCTAATATTGCCATGTAACAAACCACCCCAACAGGTAGTGGCTTAAAACAGCATTTATGTATTATTACTCACTTATCTGCAGGCCAGCACACAGGTGGCTGATCTAGGCTGCACTTAGTTGTCTCAGTCTTTATTTGAAGCTCTGCTCCTTCCCCTTGAGAGCAGGCTATCCCAAGTATATTATTATCTTGGTGATGGCAGAAGGGCCAAATGGTAAGCAGAATCAAGGGGGCCTCTTAAGTCTAAGGTTGAGAAGGGCTCCTGTTTGGTCAAAGTGATTCATATGGCCCAAACCAGAGGCATGGGGAAATAACAAGTTGAGGGAAAATATATGATTTGAGTCTACAAATTGGCTGGCCTCTTCCAAATTCTATAATGTATTATTCTAACAAGATATAAATATACAAGAGAAATTCTGTTTACCCTGTTTGCCCACTCCTACTCCCAGGAGTGAAAGACAAAGATGCTGTTAGCTTAGCAATTAACAACTGTAATTGGGCCACAAATGTAGGGAAAATTAGTTTCCCTAAAGAAATAATAGGTTCTGTTTCTCAGGAAGAGTGGAGAAGATATTCTGGACTCTTAAAAATAGCTGATGTCCACTACAGTTGTTTTGGACACTTCAACATCCAGATGTTTATCTTTCTTATCAAAATGATCACATCTTGATGTCCAGCACATCACTGATATTAAGACAATCAAACACAGTCTTAGATTATGAATGAACTAATGAGTTCAATTCTGTAGGGCCAAGGGAATAAAACAAATATGAACTGAAGAACCATTTTGCAAAATAAGAGTAGGCATTGCAATAAATACACAGAGGCCACTTATTAAAATTTTGGGTGTAGCAAGGCCTCTTTCTGGTGCGTTGCAATTTAGAAACAATTGTAAACAAGTTGTGCCACCTTATTTTCTGCCTAGAGAGGGAAGTGCCAAGTCATCTTGAGGATATTCTTTATGGGGAAGGGAGAGCAGAGAAGGACAGGAATACCTTCCTTAGTTATGTAAATGTGAAAATAGAAGTAATCCTTGCCTTAAGGATTTGGTATAAAAAGATCTTTTCGGATTTTCTAAGATTTAGTAATATTAGTATGCAGAATTCTGAAGACAGTAGTGGTGTTGAGCCTGTCTGGTTATGAATAGTAATCTTCTCTATGTCCTGTGGTCAGAAAAGATGGTGCAGCTTATTTAGGCCACTGTTTTTTTTTTTTTTTTAATTGATTTCAGAGAGAAAGGGAGATGAAGGGAGGGAGGGAGCGAGGGAGGGAGGGAGGGATGGAGGGAGGGAGGGAGGGAGAGGGAGACATCAATGATGGGAGATTATCATTGATCGGCTGCCTCTGTATGCCTCACACTGGGGATCGAGCAAGCATGCAACCCAGGCATGTGCCCTGACCCAGAATTGAACCACAACCTCCTGGTTCATAGGTCAGTGCTCAACTACTGAGCCACACCGGCCAAGCAGGCCACTGGTCTTTAGTTTAATTATTTTTATCTGCTTGCAGCTGAATCAAATCTGAGGGGATGCATATTTCAATATTTAATAAACTGTGTCATATTTACCTATATTTCTATGTATGTTAGGTCATTGGCAGACCTCTATCTTCTCTTTCTAGGTTTTAAAGTGATTGCTCATATCCACATTATGGCCATCATTCCACAGTTGCAAGGCAGTTTTGCATAGGTGATGCCTAGTTTTCCTATTAAGAACTCTTTAGAAAAAAATTAGCAGATGTACTGATAAAACACTGTTGACTCAATCTCAGTAGATTTAGAAAGGCCTTTGTTTTGTTTTGTGTGTTTGTTTGTGTATATTAGGTGAAGGTACCATGGTTTCAGGTGAAATAGTTGGACTCTGTAAGTCTTGAGGATGAAGCTTTGTGAAACTTGGCAGAATCTCACCCTGCATAGGCAAAATTCTTTCACCACCATTAACCTAAATATAAAAAGCCAAAATGGGGCTTGTTAATGTTGGAGATAAAAAAGAATTGCCATCCAGAGGCATTGATTCAGGAAGAAACCCAAATTATGCCTTGATTATGGGGTGAAGGCAAGGGATTTTATAAGAAAGAGAAGGGAAATAATTACATGAATTCAAGGATGAAATTTCTATTGGTGCTAATAAGCTAAGTGATTCTATTCTTTAGCTATACATGACTGTTTAATGATTCTGAAGAATTCCCATACTTTTTAGTTCTTATAATCAGGATGTCGGCTTTTCCTGGTTGCTTTCCAAACATTTGTTTGAAATGCAGTGTTGGCTTGGCCAAGTCAAAGGTCATTCTGCCCAGGTCAAACATTCCAAGGATTCAAGAAGTAAGACATTCAAGGCAGTGCCTCTGGAATTGCGTCCCTGGCTCCTTTTAAAAATGGCTCCACTTATGCCAACTTTTCATATCACACTCCTTGGGGTACTGACTTAAGAAGCTGTGACACATAATGTTTATCATGGAATATTTACCATTCATTTCTCTGGTAACATTTTCGCTGTTATGGTTGCATCTTATTGGGAAAATATCATTTAAAAATGTTTTTCTTCCAACCCAGAAAACTTCTCCTCAAAGGTAATAGAGAAAGAAAACAGTTTTATTATTGAATAAGCATTAATCCAGAATGAGATGCTCATCACTGGCAATCCCCTCAAAGCAGAAAGGAATCTCATCACTTTATAAAGCTGCCTTAGTGTGTTCGGTCTAAACAGACTATAGATGAAGTGGCTTATATGCATCAGAAATGTTTTCTCACCGTTCTGGAAGCTGGGAGTGTGCGATCATTGCTCGCAGAGGGCCAGCTCTGGTGAGAGCCTTCTCGTGGGCGCCCCGTGTGGCAGACAGTTCATTGTATTTTCACATGGCCCAGAGCACAGAGGATAAAGGAGTTCCGTCATGGGGTAGTAACCCCATTCAGGAGGGCTGCACACGTGCAACCTTATGGAATCCTAGTTATCAGCCAAAGACTCCATCTCCTAATACCACCTCATTGGGGAGTAGGGGGGTTCAACATTTGAATTTGGGAGGGACACAAACATTTAATTTATCACACTAGCCGAGCGGGTACAACACTTTCCATGTCCTCAAGACAAATAATCACTAGTTCTCAAGTAAGAAGACTTGAACATACCATTTGCCACACATTGTTCATCACGATTTTTCTGGTATTGGGGTAACTATCTGTCCACTAATAGGATTTATTCAGAGGAAGTTGAACTCCTCATATCTTCATGGCAACTTGGAGCAAGGTGCCAGGAAGTTAGCTCTCTAGTCTATGGGGTATTTTGTTATGGCAACCCAAATGGACTACGTCAGTTTTATAAGGGGATGAGATTTTTTTCCCATCTCTGCAATCTCTTAGCAGATTGCCTGTGATATGCATCCCATGCTATTTTAACGCTTATTCAATAATTAACGTGTTTTCTTTTTTTACTACCTTTGTTGAGAAGTTTTCTGGGTTGAATGATTTTTTAAAAATTATGTTTCTCCAATAGGATTCCTGTTTGACAGAACTTTTGCTACTGACTATCAACCCTATTTCTTTTACATATGAAAGAATCCAAGGTAATTATCTATTTCTATTTTGCAATGTAAAACACAGATTAAATATTGATGAATCTGGCTCAGCATGCAATTAATCTTAGCTGAATTTACAGAAATCTTGGGGGAACTCAGAAAAGAAGAGTCACTTGGCCAGAGTGACATTGCAAAAATTTCAAAACAGGAAGCACTTTCTGTCAAGGAATTAAAGATTACAGTACCCAGTCTATTCTCGATCTTATAATTATAACAGGCATCTTATGCTGGTGTCTACAGAGTACTAAGGTGGGAAGTCAGTGAGGCAGGCAACTAAAGTTATTTCCAGAAATAAACCATTATTAGAACACTAGAGGCCCGGTGCATGAAAATTCATGCACTGGAGTGAGGGGTGTCCTTCAGCCCAGCCTGCCCCCTCTCACAGTCCAGGAGCCCTCAGGGCAGGAGGTAACTCGATGATCAGGGGAGGGCAACGCCCCATCACACCTCTGCTGCTGCCACTGCCAGCAGCTCAAGCTTCGGCCAGCCCTGGTTACCTGAGCCTCAGGCGGCCCTGGGCAGCTGGGCAGCTGCCATCCGAGGCTTGACTGTGCCTTGGGCCAGCCCTGGGCAGCTGGGCAGCTGACATCTGAGGCTTGCCTGCACCTTGGGCTGCCCCAGGGTGGCTGGGTGGCTGACAGGACTGGGGGATTCTGGAGGCAGGTGCGCAGAGCAGCCGGGCCCTCCTGGGGGTGGGCCCAGCTTTGCCATGAGCCTGCTGCCCTGGCAGGGCTGAGGGGACTTGGTGCCACCATCTTGTGGCTCTGGGTGCTGCCATCTTTGAGGGCGTAGCAGTCAATTAGCATATTCCCTCCTTATTGGCTGTAGGCGCTGCCATCTTTGCAATGGCATGAGCGTCAATTAGCATATTCCCTCTTTATGAGATAGGATAGTTGGCACACCGGTGCCATTAATAGTAGTCAGTTCAGATAAATCCTCCTAGAGCAGCAATTTTCAACTCATGTGCCACAATAATTTTTAAAACATGTAATATCTAACTATTTAGTCAGGGGCACTGACCTCTTTTCCCTTAGATCGTCAAGTAAAAAATGATAACAACCAACACAACAATAGCCATCAGTGTGAATGAATCAAAACTATACCTATTTTTTCTCAGATATTTTGTGCCACAGAATTTTAGTAATTATTTTATGTATGCCATGAGATGAAAAAGTTGAAAATCACTGTCCTGGAACAAAAGGTAGAAGTCATTTGAACATAGCATAGAAGTAGTTTTTATAACTTACATCTAATATAATTTTCCACAAAAAAAGTATTAAAAATCACATGATAAAATTATTTAACTGGTTAGGAGCAGCATTTATTGTTAAATCTGAAAATATTTAAGGCTAGTTACAATTTATATTTTCTGATTTGTATCATCACTTCCCTGTATATTCCAAATGCAAGAGCTAACATTAAATGACAAGATATATTTATTGAGCACCATTTATGAAGTATTCATGTACTGGAAGTATAAAGATAAATAGCCTTTACTTCCCATCTCTAAGATTACACAATGAACTCAGTGAAATAGTATCCATGTGTATAATCTATTCAAAAGAAATGGTTCTGATGTTATTGTTTTCTGATCTTCTCTCCATGGCAAAGTGTGGCAAAAACACAGATATTGGATCCATGAACTTTAAAGTAGTGCTGTATTACACATATGGGAGTAGTGTTTTGTTTTTTTTTAATTCCATGAAAGTCTTTGAGCATATACTATGGACCAGATATACTTGTAAGTGTTAAGAATGTGTCAATGAACAAAACTAACAAAATTTTTACTCTTATAGAATGTCTATTCTGGGGTACCGTATACACAAAACGATACGTAAATATAAATATGTAAATTGGTTAAAAAACTCTTAAGACAAAATGTAAAAGAGTAGAGAAATATAAAATGACAGGAGAGTTGTAATTTTAGAACTTTGTGAGACCAGTTATTGCTAGTAAGCTACCCAGATATAGTGCTCTAAAACACACACAGACACACAAACACACACACACACACAAAAACAAAAAAAAACACCCACACAACCGTTATCACAGTTTCCATGAGTTAGATGTTGGGGCATGGCTTAACTGATATTTTCATCAGGATTTCACAAATTTTAATCATGCTTCCATCCAGACTGTGTTCCTTATCTGAAGCTCATGATTGCTCTCCAAGCTTGGGAGGTTATTGGCAAAATTTTGTTTCTTGCGATTGTTGGACTGAGGTACCCATTTTCTTCCTGTCTGTCAAATGAATTCTGCTCTGAGTTCCTAGAGGACCCCCAAAGTTCCTTGCCACATGGTCCTCTCACAATACGGTAGCTTACTTTTCGCAGGGGAAACGCATTCTGACTTATGTCTCTGACTTCTAGGCCTTCTTTTAAAGGCTTTACCTGCTTTAGTCAGAATCACCAGAATGATCTCCTTTTCATTAACTCAGTTGATTAGGGGCCTTATTTACATCTACAGAATCCCTTCATATTTGCCAGATGATGTAACTTAATCACAGGAGAGATTCTGTTATTTAGCAGCAAGCTGATCTAGTCTATGTTTTGAGCCATGTTCTGTTATTGTTTAGCAGCAAGTCACTGGTTCTTCCACATACAAAGAGAAGTTAATCTTTCAAGAGTAAGGATCATTGGGTGGTCACCTTAACATTCTGTGCATGACAAAACTATTATGAAATCCCTATGAGAGGGCGGTGTGGACTAGGGTAATGACAGTGAGGCTGATAAAGAGTGGTTGAGCAGAAGATATTTGTGGTCAGCTGCAGGTCTGGTGTAAGAAGGGGAAAGAGGTCAAAGGGTGGCACTTTTTTTTTGGAATTATCTTAGACATTGAATAGCAATAGTTCTGTGAGAGCTTGGGTTGGTTAGCATTAGACAATATCAAAATATTAGTTGATTGTATATCCTATCTAATAAGAGAGTAATATGCAAATTAACCATCACTCCGCTACACCCACAAGCCACGCCCACAAGCCACGCCCACAAGCCAATCAGGAGCAAATATGCAAATAAACTCAACCAAGATGGCTACGGCCACAGAGAGCAGGAGGGAGGCTTGGGTTTCCCCAGCAAATGGAGGAAGCCAAGCTTTCCGCCTGCCCTTGCCGGTCTAGGCCTCCACTCAAGGCTACAAAGTTTCAATGATAGAAGATACATAAACCCAAACAGAAATGGCGGCCGCCACGGAGCTGGAAAGAGCAGGAGGCTAGGGTTGCCCCCGGTGATGGAGGAAGCCAAACTTTCCGCACACCCTGGCCGGCCCAGGCCTCGCTTAAGGCTACAAAGTTTCAATCATAGAAGATAAATAAACCCCAGATACCAGGGCCTCCGCTTGGATTGCCAGGGGGCGTGGCCGGCCTGCAAACTACCACAGGCCCCTGGCCCAGGCCGCCTCATGCCCCAAGGGAACCTCCACCCTGATCCTGGACACCCTTCAGGGCAAACCAGCTGGCCCCCACCCGTGCACCAGGCCTCTATCCTATCTAATAAAAGAGTAATATGCAGATTGACCATCACTCCAACACACAAGATGGCTGCCCCCATGTGGTCAAAGATCCTGTCCCCATGTGGACACAAGATGGCCACCACAAGATGGCCAGCAGGGGAGGGCAATTGGGAGGGACCAGGCCTGCAAGGGAGGGCAGTTGTGGGCGATCAGGCCAGCAGGAGAGGGCAGTTGGGAGGGACCAGGCCTGCAAGGGAGGGCAGTTGGGGGTGATCAAGCCTGCAGGGGAGGGCAGTTAGGGGTGACCAAGCTGGCAGAGGAGGGAAGTTGGTGGTGACCAGGCCTGCAGGGAAAGGCAGTTGGGAGGGACCCAGGCCTGCAGGGGAGAACAGTTGTGGGGGGACCAGGCCGGCAGGGGAGGGCAGTTAGGGGCAAACAGGCTGACAGGGAAGCAGTTAGGCATCAATCAGGCGGGCAGGGGAGTGGTTAGGGGGTGATCAGGCTGGCAGGCAGAAGCGGTTAGGGGCAATCAGGAAGGCAGGCAGGCGAGCAGTTGGGAGACAGCAGTCCACCGGGATCGGGCTTAAACGGGCAGTCAGCCATCCCTCAAGGGGTCCCAGATTAAAGAGGGTGCAGGCTGCCCTCCCCCGTGCACGAATTTCGTGCACTGGGCCTCTAGTTATATATAAAATGCCTATTAGAATCCCCACCCCCCCAAAAAAAATGACAAGAAACCAGTTTCATATTCAAGTCTCTAGAGAAGCAGTCTGGACAGGAACTAAAAATTCAGTAGTCATCAACATGTAGATGGTATTTAAAGCCATAAGACTGGATAAACTCTAGGAAGAGAATAGAGATTAAAACCCAAGTTATGTTGGAGCTGTCTAACATTTCCAAGTTGGCAAAATGAGTAAAAACAACCAGAGAGTAATTGAAATAAATCTGTGCAGATTAGATGGGAAGCTTAAGAAGCACTAGAATTGTCCCATTTCTGTCTAGCACTGTGCCAAAGGGTACTCAGTAACTGATAGGAGATGATGATGACAAAGATATTTTGGGCAAAGCTATTTAATAGCTTTTTATTCTGAGAATGGATGTGACTTCTTAAAATAATGCTTATGTTATCTGTATTGAAAATGTATTTATCTTTTTTTATAAATTGTGAATAGAGATATTAGAAATAGGACTGTGTCTTCATAAGACTAATCATCCTATATAATAAAAGAGAAATATGCAAACTGACCCTACCTCTGCTACACCCACAAGCCATGCCCACCAGCCAATCAGGAGAGAGTATGCAAATTAACTCACCAAGATGGCTGCAAGAGGCTTAGGTTTCCCGGCAATGGAGGAAGCCAAGCTTTCCGCACACCCTGGCCGTCCCAGGCCTCCACTCAAGGTTACAAAGTTTCAATTATAGAAGATAAATCCCAACAAAAATGGCTGCAGGGAGGGACCAGGTCTGCAAGGGAGGGCATTTGGGAGTGATCAAGCCTGCAGGGGAGGGCAGTTAGGGGTGACTAGGCCTGTAGGGGTGGGCAGTTAGGGGCAAACAGGCTGGCAGGGGAGCAGTTAGGCATCAATCAGGCTGATAGGGGAGTGATTAGGGGGTGATCAGGCTGGCAGGCAGAAGCAGTTAGGGGCAATCAGGAAGGCAGGAAGGCCAGCAGTTGGGAGCCAGCAGTCCTGGATTGTGAGAGGGATGTCCGACTGCCCGTTTAAGCCCGATTGGGCAGTCGGACATCCCTCGAGGGGTCCCAGATTGGAGAGATTGCAGGCTGGGCTAAGGGACACACACACCCCGTGCACGAATTTTGTGCACCGGGTCTCATCCAGATATAAAATGAAAGATCCCATCGTTTATCCTAACATTTAAAGATGTCGGATACTTTAAATGCATTTAAGGGAATCATGCAGTCTGAGAAAATTATCCAGATGTTTAAATCTGGCAAATGTGGAGATGAATCCCAAATGTTTCTAATTGTGGTGTGGTGCATGCTCCTTTGCTTGCTTCAACCTCTAGTCTCTCATAAGTCTCAGTTTTTAGTTATTTATTTTAGGATTTTATAAAATAAAGAAGTTAAAATATCAGTTCATGAATATTGGGTTTCTTCTTTTAGAATAATGTTAACATTTTATTAAAGAGGAAGATTAAAAAAGATAAAATATATATAAATGATGGTATATGGTGTTCAATTACATTATTCCATATTTGCATAATAATTTTATAGCTATAATTACTGCAGAACTTCCCATGGGTATGGTGACATGTTTATATAAAATGAAAGATGGATTGTGTTTAACTGGGCAAACATTGTAGGGGTGTTTGTGTGTGAGAGGAAGCAGAAAGGATACATATTTTGCTAAGATTATATATAACTAGCCATTTCTCTTGACATAAATTTTACTATAAAGCTTATATTATTTTAATACCTAAAAAAAGGAAGCAAACATCATGATGATATAATTTTAATAGCAGTAACTAGTATAAGAAAGAAATCACTACCACTTTTGACCATTGACCATAAGAAAAAAAAGTAGTAAAATATGCTAAATCTGGTTCACAACTCTAATTTTAAATTAATAATACTAAATAATCACATCTAAAAGATAAATTTGCAATGTTTACTGTTAACTCCCCTAACTTTAATATGGGATATTTTAAATGGATTTTTGTGAGGATCTTTAATAGTCTAGATAGATGATCAGTAATTACAAATAGATCATCTTCACTTC
The DNA here is from genome assembly GCF_963455305.1 of Plecotus auritus. Classification (NCBI taxonomy): domain Eukaryota; kingdom Metazoa; phylum Chordata; class Mammalia; order Chiroptera; family Vespertilionidae; genus Plecotus; species Plecotus auritus. Next base: position 20,620,723 of record NC_137777.1, on the reverse strand, counting down.
AATAGAGGAACCATCCAAGTTCTGGCATCTTTTGGATCCACTTGGATAAAGGATTTTAGATGCTGAACTTTTTTTGATTGAGAAACATACCAAGAGCTCCCTTAAGGAGAACTCAGTGGTTAAAATCTGATACATGGCACTTCCTATGTACAAGGTGCTGTTTCAAATCCTTTAGTTTTATAAGCTTGTTTAATTCTCACAATGACATTATGCGGACTCTTTTTATCATTTTAGAGCTAAGGAAAATGATAGAGAAGTTACATAACTTGTCCAAGATCACACAGCTAACAAGGGACAACTACGATCCAATCTCAAGCTTTAGGCTAGAAATGAGGCCAGGAATGCATACGCTTACAAGAGTGAACCATAATGTAAACCATGGACTTTGGGTGATTATGATCTGTTAATGTAGGTTCATCAATCATAACAATTGTACCACTCTGGTAGGGGATGTTGATATTGGGAATGGCTTTGCTTGTGATGATTCAGGCGGTTTATGGGAAATCTCTATACTTTCCCCTCAGTTTTGCTGTAAACCTAAAACTGCTCAAAAACAATGAAGTCTTAGTGATAAGGGTTAGCTGGCTAGCTTAATTAGGCAGACATGAAGTGGAGGGGGTGTCCAGGAAGAATGGGGTCATTTCTGGCCTGAGTAATTAAAGCAGTCCTGACCTGAGCAGCTGGGAGAGCCATAAGGGGTAATAAAACACCTGCAGAGATGGTCCATGGGAAAGGAATGCATAGATAGGGGCTTGGAGACACCAAAATTCTTATCTTACTTGTACAGAGGATAGAGAAATGCCACAGGATAAAAGGGGAGAAAGACATACATTCACAGAGGATAAAGAAAAGTCACAGGATGTTGGGAAGAAGGAAACATATTTTCCCAGAGATAGAGGAATGTTGCAAGATAAGGAGAGAGAAATAGGGGGGCACCACTTGGCTTTGAGCTTTGAAACTAATACTATGTAGCAGAATGACCAATAAGGAAAGCATGGGGGTCCCAAATTAAGGAAAGGGACCAATTAGAAAAGGTCATGTTCAGACAAAAAGCTACAGACTTTATAAACCAGAGACAAAGAGACTCAGTAGATTCAGATTACTTAGATTTTTTCCCATTAGCGAGAGAGAACAGGCCTTTCCCATTTTGGGTGCCCCTCCCCAGGGGGTACCCTGTGGGTACACCGCTGCCCAGATAGAGTTTGTTTATGCTTCCAATAAATATTTACATTTTTATTAAAGAAATCTGTTAGTCCATGAATTTATTCTTCAACATCTTTAGACAAGAACCCACGAGAAGAATCTGCACCCTGAACTCCATGTTTCATTAGTAAGATATCAAATAAATTAAAGTAGATTAATTTTAAAAACACCATCTTATTAAGAAATTTTATCTAAAATATTCAAAGGTTCTTAGATCAATAATAACAAAACAATGTGGTAATTTTTAGATGATTTTATGTCATATATATAAAATATAATTTTAAAATATTTACATGATTTTTATTTAAAGTGGAAATGAGTAACTGATAAGAACATGGTGGGGTTGTGCATTGAAGGCTTTTCAGAGGAGGGAAGCTTAAGCCAAGCCTTAAAGATGTCATGTAAGATAAACAAGGGAGGAACAATGGAAAGACATTCTGGACAAATGAATAAAAATTGCAAAGATTGCAACCAGAAAAGAGCATAAAGTCATCAGGAAACTACAGGTAGTTGAGTTTCCTATTGCTAAATAAACCTGATAGAGTCATTCAGTGGCCAATACATCCAGCAGTTATAGGTTAAATCTGTATGATGAAAGAGAAATAGGCCTGGTATAAAAATGTATTTAATCTTCCTTCCCTTTGAGTCACATATTCCTAAATCAAATAAACCAAAAATATTGAGCATATTTGCTATTACAACTGGTTTATATCACACTTAGTGTTTCAATTACAATAAATAATAAATTGTTTAATGGTGTAAAATAAAACATGACAAATATTTGGGAACTATCTCTATTTTAATTATATTTAAACATAGATAATCAGAGTATTGGATACCAGTATTTTTACACAGCTTTAAGAAGACTATCTTGACACAAAGAAGAAAATTTAGATGATAGATAGATAGATAGATACATAGATACAAAATTTGTCATAATTTAAACACTCCTGTAAATGAAACATGTAACAATAATTATAAAATAAATATAGAAATGCAGTTTTTGTTCATGGGAGTAAAACTGCTACATTCACTGGCTTTCAGAATAAGTATCTTACTTGAGGAGTTCTTTTGGGTTGACAATATTTTAGTATGTCAGGGTGTTAAGTGGGAGTATATACTTTTAGATCACTAGGTATGTGTCAAGCACACTGCTTTATAATTTTTATTTATATATCTATTATAATCTAAGAAAGTAGAGAGGAGGAGAAAAGAAACTGAGGAAACCTAAATATACTTAATATGTAAGATCTTTCAAAAGCAGTTGGGAAAAAGAATGCTTTTAGTCCAAAGCATGTAGTGTGGTTGGCTTTAATGGATATCACTATAAGGTACCCTATATAATAAGAGAGGAATATGCTAATTATCCATTATGCCGTGAGGCGTAATGACCAACCATGTAATGACCGGACCATGGATCAGCAGGAGGGTGGGGCAGTGAGCTACAAGTGGGCAGCAGAGAGCTACAGGAGGGGGCAGGGCAGCAAGCTATGAGGGAGGAGAGGAGGGGGGGGGAACTACAGGAGGGTGGGAAAGCGGGCGGAGAGCTACAGGAGGGCGGCAGCGAGCTACTGGCTACAAGCGGGTGGCGGAGAGCTACAGGAGGGAGCAGGACAGCAAGCTATGAGGGGGGACGGGGGAGCTACAGGAGGGCGGGGCAGTGGTCAGAGGGCAACAGGAGGGCGGCAGTGAGCTACTGGAGCACGGATTCGTGCGCAGGGCTACTAGTCTATATATATAAAAGCCTAAGCAACTGTCTGACCGTTTGACTGTCCGACAGTCCAACTGGTAGCTATGACGTACAATGACCACCAGGGGGGCAAACACTAATGCAGGAGCTGCTGAGCTACAGTCAATGGCAGCTGCAGTTCTTGGGTGACACACCTGGAACCAGAGAGGAGGAAGCCCGATTCTGGGGTGCATCACCCGAGAATTGCCCTCTCACAATCTGGGACCCCTCAGAGGATGTCGGAGAGCCAGTTTCAGCCCAATCCCCGCAGGCCAGGCCAACGGCCCCCACCAGTGCACGAATCTGTGCACTGGGCCTCTAGTATTTCTCATAGAATGGCAGAAATTTATACTTAAAATGTTCTTGTTGGTCTACTTTAAATTTGAATACTCAGAGCTAGTAATGATGCATACAATATTTATTAACACAGTAGATACATATTGAGGCCATGTAATGGGCAATATTTGAAGTCATACAGATATCAACTATTTTGTTCAGTGCAATTTTGTTTTCTACTCACAACCTAAATCTAGAGACTAGCCCATAGGGAGCAATGGCCTTTCCCCTCCCTTGCCACAGGGCTCCATTACTAAGCAAGGTGTTAAAAGCTCATACAATTAGGCAGGGTAAAGGTCAGTTTTCCAGTCCCCCAGGAAATGATATCTCAGGCAATTAATATCAAGTTGTAGCTCCATATATCTAAACCAACATGACAGTGTTAAGTAAAATCTGAAAAAGCACGCTAAACTGAATCTGGAATATATGTATAGGTATTATTATTATTACTGGAGGCCTGGTGCACAAAATTTCTGCAAGAGTAGGCCTTCCTTCTCCCGGCTGCCAACACCGGCTTCCCTCTGGCACCCGGGACCCGGGCTTCCCTCACAGCCCCAGCTTTGTCCAGAAGGTCGTCCAGTCTAATTACCATATTACATTTTTATTATTATATATTATTATTATCATCATCATCATCATAGCATCACCATACTCAGTATTGTAAGTATTAATAATGATCATTCCTGGCCATCAGTATTTCTGTTTATGTTCTGTAGATCTTCCTCTTAATGGTGGGCTTTACAACACTGATTTGTCCTTGAGTGATGAAGGGTTTGGGAAGAACTGAACCTGAAGAGTTGGATGTGGATGATCCCAGATTGGAAGGTGGTACTGGCTAAGTTGTTTGAGCCCAAAGTGGTGATATATAGCCTTTAGATCAGAATGCTCTTAACAGGCACTCTGCATTATCTTTACATTTTTAGACTAGAGAGCATCATCTGATATTTTTCTCTCTCCCTTTCTCTTTCTTACTTCATAAAAAGTTGAATGTATATATATGCATAAATATGATGAAAAATGGCCAGCTTCTGTTTTGTTAGACATGTAAATCTACAGTATTATTCTATAATAGAATAAATTAATAAATGATATCTTTGTACTCACTAAAAATTAAATATTAATAAAGTAATCAATCCATATTTGTATTAGAATTAATGCATCTTTTTCTAAAAATATTTTAAATTTAAATGTGTCTCTGATTAAGAATTAAACAGTAGCCGAAACTGGTTTGGCTCAGTGGATAGAGCGTCGGCTTGCGGACTGAAAGGTCCCGGGTTCAATTCCGGTCAAGGGCATGTACCTTGGTTGCGGGCACATCCTCAGTCGGAGGTGTGCAGGAGGCAGCTGATCAATGTTTCTCTCTCATCAATGTTTCTAGCTCTCTATCCCTCTCCCTTCTTCTCTGTGAAATATCAATAAAATATATTTTAAAAAAAAGAATTAAACAGTTTATGTTAGATTAGTAAAATAGGAGCAGAATATATGCTTCTTTACATATATATATGTGTGTGTGTGTGTGTGTATATATATATATATATATATATATATATATATATATATATATATATTAAATACAATGTAAGTTGCACAAAATAAATATGTGATTAGTCATCAGTGAATCATTATACTTATTAAGGTGGGCCTCAATTCTCTTGACTTCCTGTTTATATTTAGATTGATCTCAGCTAGACTACTAGATTAGAGACATAGGAAATATTTGTGGCTTTGTGGTGTGTGTGTATGTATGTGTGTGTGTGTGTGTGTGTGTGTGTATGTGTGTGGTGGTGGTGGTGGTGGTGGTGGTATCAGAATGACTGAGTGGGCACCACTGTCATCTATATGGTAGGGGCCAACAAAGCAACTCTCTAGTAATGTTCAAACCATTCTTGAACAATATTGAAATTGTCCTTCCCAAATAGCACCCCTGTTGTTATGAGAGGGTACAGGCCAGGCTGGGGACACGCCTCCCTCCCCCCCCCAAGTGCACAAATTTCGTGCACAGGGCTTCTAGTAAAAGCATTATATGCTAATTAGCTGGGGCTGAAAGGGAAGCCTGGGTCCCGGGTGCCTGCCAGCAGCTGGAGGGAAGCCCAGGTCCTGGGTGCCAGAGGGAAGCTGGTGCTGGCAGCCGGGGGAAGGAAGGCCTACTCTTGCACTAATTTTGTGCATCGGGCCTCTAGTACTTAATAAAATGGTATACAGCTATGCCCCAGAAAAGTAATCATTAAATAATCAAACAGTGAAAAGAAGGACCTAATGCCATCAATGTTGAAAATGTTGTTAGTAAAAGAACTAGAGAATTTTGGAAAAATGGCTGAGGCTCTAAAATAACTCCCTAGCCCTAGCTTGTGTGGCTCAGTTGGTTGGTCGATGTCCCATGCACCAAAAGGTTGTGGGTTCCATTCATTGGAAGAATACACGCCTGAGTTGTAGGCTCAATCCAGTTAAGGGGCGTGCAGAAGGCAACTGATCAGTGTTACATTCTCACATCCACATTTATCTTTCTCCCTATCCCTTTCCGTCTTCCTAAAAATCAGTAGAATTATTTAAATGAAATAACTCCCTGTAAGCCACATGGATTAGCTGCAAAATTATAATTCTGAAAATTCTCACTAAAACCTTTACCGCAATGTGTAGGGAAACAAACTGAGAAGGTATATTTTCCTTGTGATCTGAAGGTAGCAGAAATTAGAGGATACTAGAAACAGCTCTGGCAATAGCTCATCATATATATCGTACATTTCCTATATCCACTCAAGCATACTCCTATATTTGTTTATATGTATGTGTTATATTTGTGTAATTTAGAGAGATAAAGAGGTAAGAGATGATGATGATGATGATGATAGATAGGTAGGTAGATAGATGATAGATAGATAGATAGATAGATAGATTAATAGAATGAATCTTTCAATGTCTGTGTGTGAATCCAAGAATATCTGGAATGACATTCACTTGATATGTCTCAGTGGTGTGATTTTATTTGTTGCCATTTCATTTTGGTAGGTATCTATATTACTTGAATTCTTTATATTGAATATGAAATACTTTCACAAAATATAAGTCATAATATGTTAAAAGAAAATAATTAGCTATATTTAATATAAGGTATATTTTGTTGTAATGTTTAGAGCAAGACCTGGTTCCTTAGTTGAAAGACATTTTCTTAAACACTTAAACAGATTTGAAAGTGTTCCAATTTAACACAATTAAATGGTAAATTAATTGGGAATATGAGACCATGTGTTTGCTTGTCCTTTTATTTTCATATTATAGATATAGATCTATAATGCAGATCTATGTACATCTATAGATATAGATCTATCATAGGTATAACAAAAGATCCTGCATGCTTTTTAATATTTAATTATATGTCTTTTATCAGTGTTACATGAGTTAGATATATTGAAATTTTAAGCACTATTTTCCCAAGGATTCTAATATTGTTCTTAATTGCATATAATGAATAAGATTCTATTAAACTTCAAGAAAAATAATCTTATTAAATCCCTAAAAAGTATATATTATATGTTTCACTTAACATTTTATCTGTAATTATCTTATCTAATAAAAGAGTAATATGCAAATTGACCATACCTCCGCTACACCCACAAGCCTCGCCCACCAGCCAATCAGGAATGAATATGCAAATAAACCCAACCAAGATGGCTGCAGCCACAGAGAGCAGGAGGGAGGCTTGGGTTTCCCGGCAATGGAGGAAGCCAAGCTTTCCACCTGCCCTTGCTGGCCTAGGCCTCCACTCAAGGTTACAAAGTTTCAATGATAGAAGATAAGTAAATCCAAACAGCAATGGTGGCAGCCATGGAGCTGGAAAGAGCAGGAGGCTAGGGTTGCCCCCGGCGATGGAGGAAGCCAAGCTTCTGCAGCCCTGGCCTGCCTTGGCCTCTGCTTAAGGCTAAAAAGTTTCAATTATACAAGATACATAAATCCCAATAGAAATGGCTGCCACCACGGAATGAGCAGAAGGCTTGGCTCCGCTCCAGGCAAAGTTTCAATTGTAGAAGACAAATAAACCCCAGATACCATGGCCTCTGCTTGGGTCGCTGGGGGGTTGGGGGGCGGCGTGGCCCGCCTGCAAACCACCACAGGTCCCTCACCCAGGCCGCCCCACACCCCAAGGGAACCCCCACCCTGATCCGGGACACCCTTCAGGGCAAACCAGCTGGCCCCCACACATGCACCAGGCCTCTATCCTATCTAATAAAAGAGTAATATGCAGATTGACCATCACTCCAACACACAAAATGGCTGCCCCCATGTGGTCAAAGATCCTGCCCCCATGTGGATACAAGATGGCCACCACAAGATGGCCAGCAGGGGAGGGCTATTGGGAGGGACCAGGCCTCCAAGGGAGGGCAGTGGGGAGCGATCAAGCCTTTAGGGGAGGGCAGTTAGGGGTGACCAGGCCAGCAGAGGAGGGAAGTTGGGGGTGACCGGGCCTGCAGGGAAGGGCAGTTGGGAGGACCCAGGCCTGCATTAGAGAGCAGTTGTGCAGGACCCGGCCTGCAGGGGAGGGCAGTTAGGGGCAAACAGGCTGGCAGGGGAGCAGTAAGGCATCAATCAGGCTGGCAGGGGAGTGGTGAGGGGGCGATCAGGCTGGCAGGCTGAAGCGATTAGGGGCAATCAGGAAGGCAGGCAGGCGAGCAGTTGGGAGCCAACAGTCCTGGATTGTGAGAGGGATGTCTGACTGCCCAGTGGGATCGGGCCTAAACAGACCCTCGCGGGGTCCCAGATTGGAGAGGGTGCAGGCTGGGCTGAGGGACACCCCCCTCCGTGCATGAATTTTGTGCACCAGGCCTCTAGTTAAATAATAAAATTCAAAAAAGCATTGTCATTCAAGTGTCAGTGTAATTCTATTATTAAAATTAGGGGGTACATTTAAATGCAATTATACCATCACCTATAAATCCATGTCTTAATTCATTAACTACTTCCTGCAGGTAATTGACTTTCATTATAAAATAAAAGAGTAATGAATAGACATTTTTAACATTTGTTATTTAAGTCACAGTTTGAGATGCTTAGGGCCATTAAGAACAGTCAAGTACATTGTACAAGTCTTAATGAACTCACCACTACATTCTTGTGCTTCTTTTTCTCATTACTGCAGTACTGGAGTGTCATTTGTGCAAATAAGAGAATAAAATGAAGACTCTAGATATTTACATTTAAAAGAAGAAAGTTGTTAAGCCTTTTCTTTTCATTTGGAGTGACTAATTTTGAAAATTACAAAACTGTCTTTTTTTAAAATTGTATGTATTTATTTTCTCTCTTTATTGATTAAGGTATTATATACTAGTATGTGTCCTTATTCCCCCATTGCCCCCCCAACCCCTCACTCATGCCCTCACCCCTCTGGTGTCTGTGTCCACTGGTTAGGCTTGTGCATGCATACAAGTCCTTTGGTTGGCAAAACTGTCTTTAATTGAATGAACATGAAAGGTTGGGAAATCTCTCAGATAGCAAAAAGTCATTTAACCCTTTTGCTACCCCAAAAGTTTCCCCTGATAAGAGTTTCTTCTACTGGGATAAATATATATTTGTGTCAGTTACTTTTTGCCACATAACAAAGTAGATCAAATCTTGTTTGGATTGATTAGGGTCCCAAAGAAGAGAGAGAAAAGTATGCAAGGCCTCTTGACCTCAGATCTGGTATCCTATCTCTTCTGGTATGTTCTATTAGTGAAACATTAGTCAAAACATTAAACCTATTTAAAAGGTTGAAGGAATAGAGTTTACCTCTTTAAGGTACCTTTCCTTTTTTGACGTTTTTTAAAGGTATAAATAATATTAGTATATCAAAAACTGTACATATTTAATGTATACAATTTGATGAATTTGGACAGATATATACAGCCATTATACACCATCACCACAATCATGGTGTAAAAATTTCCATGACCTCCACCTATCATGAGATCTACAACTAACAAATTTATATTGTTAACTGTAGGAATGTAAGATGTATATGTTGTATGGCAGACATCTACATTTTATGCATCATGTATAACTGTAACTTTATACCCATTGAACAATAACACCCCACTTTCTCCTACACCCATCCCTGCCACCACCATTCTATTTTCTACTTCTATAAGTTTGACTACTTTAGCTAATTCATACAAATGGAATTATGCAGTATTTGTTCTGTGACTAACATACTTCACTTAGCATAAGGTCTTCCAGGCACATCTATGTTATTGCACATGACAGAATTTTCTTCTTTTTAAGGATGAATAATATTCTATTGTATGCTTATACCACACTTTCTTTATCCATTTGTCTGTTGATGGACTTTTGGTTATTTGTGTATCTGGGCTATTGTGAATAGTAACACTGCAATGAACATGGGATGATATATTCAAGACTATGAGTTCAATTCTTTTGGGTATATAACTAGGATTGGAATTTCTGGATCATATGGTAGTTGTATTTTTCATCTTTAGTGTTTTTTAGTCCTCGCCTGAGAATATTTTTCCATTGATTTTTAGAGAGAGAGAAAGAGAAAGGGGAAGACAGAGAGTAATACCGATGTGAGAGAAACTCATGGATTGGTTGCCTCCAGCACAAGCCCAACCAGGGCTGTGGAGGAGCCTGCAACCAAGGTACGTGCCCTTGACTGGAACTGAACCCAGAACCCTTTGGTTCGCAGGCCAACACTCTATTCACTGAGCCAAACCGGCTAAGGCTGGTAGTTGTATTTTTAATAGGGGATGGATACAAAGAAGAGAAAAATTTTGACCATTTTTTGCAACTACTCAATAATGGTACATAAGATGGGAAATTATTGCAGTGAGATTTGGCCTTAAAATTGCTTTTTGTTAATAGGATTTCAATTGTCTGTATTCATAAAATGGATGATTTTAAGGTCATATATAGGATGTCCCCTAAAATATATATGCACACTTTGAATAATTATAAAGGCAGTGTTTATTAAAATACATTTCATTTTCAAAATTGAGCTACCAGCTGTTAAAGTGTATGTACATTTTGGGGGGACAATTTATATATTATCTATATATTAATCTACATGGGAGAAATTGTTATTGGAACCATGATTGTTTAAATATTTTTAATATTTAATACTTAACTATATTTTATATTTATTATTTAATATTTTGAGTAAATATTTTACAACCGATTTTAATATTTTTGTTCTTATATTTCTGTGTGTGTGTACGGTGGTAATACCGGAAGTAATGATATATCACAAAAAGGAAAATCAGGCCCTCAGAACCAGTATACAATTGAAAACATATTTTTTTGGTTTTGTAGGGGGGAAATTGCACCATTGCACCTTGGCGGTTTCGCATGTGTTCACATAGGCCAGGCAGGCAAAGGTTTGAGCGAAAGCTTTTCTGAGCCTTTGTGGAAAACCTTTTGATTCTCTTGGAACACAACAGGATAGAAAGCTAATGAGGAGCTGCTGTGAGGCCAATATCTAATCATCTCCTTATATTCCATGGGAAACTCAGTTTATTATCTCCCAAATTCTAATGAGGTATGAGGCTTTCCACCTTGTGTTCCTTAGGGTGTAATGGCCATCCGTAAGCACTTTGTAGAATTGCCTCTTCAGAAACAGGGTGTCCTACAACGTGTATTGTCATCCAGCCCCTTTTATTTTAGGTTCATCCTTTTCAGTGTGTGGGACAAAGAACAGAGGGAGTTCTTTTGTTCACTACCTTTTCTTTTGTTGGCTATGTAAATAATAAACTGTCTGAACCTGAAAGTGGCGTGCTGTATTCTACTGGCTAAGTCCATCAGGATTGGCCGGGTCTGCTGCTGTGTGCTTGATGGGTATGTATTTAGAAATATGGATGCAGCCATACTCACTTTGGCTTGCCTCCTCTTACTTTTTCTGTGTGTGTGTGTGTGTGTCTGTGTGTGTGTGTGTGTGTGTGTGTGTGTGTGTTTTCTCTCCATCACAAAACCCTGCAAACTCCTTAATAATGTTAGGTAACACACTATATTGTGCTTCCAAGAAAGTAATTGGCTTTGTTTCCAGAGCCCTTCATCTTGACAGGAACAAATCCCACAGTAATCTTTTAAAACCACATGAACAACACAATTCTATCCAGCTCTTCAAAAAGATTCTACCCGTCATCTATGAATCAACATCATAATAAGAAACTTAAACTTCAGTTTATACTCCTGTATGTGGTATGATGCTGTGTATGTGTACTCTTCCCAGCAAAAAGGAGAAATCTTTCTTTTCTTTTGTGTTAAGAGAGGTCATCTCAAAGTCTGGGGCTACAGAGTGTTAGCTAAGAAAACTTAGTTATCATCCTGAAAGTCTTAGGTGTAGACAGTGCCTAGTTTGAAATCTAAGAGCCTTTAAGGTATAGAGACAGATCATTACCCACTCTGCCCATCACTATGAATGTAACAATTAGCCTCTCTCAGTTAGTTGTGTGTGACAAACCTCTTTTGTTTTCCAAGCATTTTAAGATTGGGTGTTGCTATTAAAAAGTTTCAAAATGAGGTATTGATTAAAATAAGTGCATTTCTATGAAATGCTGGTGGTTTATCCAGTCCCATGGAATTTGTTCCATGATCCTTCCATTATCTAAATACCATTTGTTTGGTTTTCTTTGTTTTGGGAGCTTTCAGTATCTTTCGTTTTTTAAAAATGGTCATAGTTTTAGAGTGTGCTTTGACCAAAGCTGGACAATATTGAGAAATAATTTTTATTAAAAAATTCCAAATTCACTTTTGATGTGAAGTTCTTGATATTCTCCCTAGAGCCTTGGCTGATGTAGCTCAGTTGGTTGGAGTCTTCCCAGACACCAAAAGGTGGCTGATTTGATTCTCAGTCAGGGCATATGCCCTGACTGTGGGCTCTATCCCCAGTAAAGGGCATGCAGGAGGCAGTAGATAGATGTTTCTCTCTCACCTCCATGTTTCTCTCCCTCTTCCTCTCCCTTCCTAACTCTCTAAAAATATCAATAAAAAAATCATTAAAAAAACATATTCTCCCTTGATATATCAAGCATACAGATTTTTAATCCAATTTTTTCACTTAAAATAGTTATAGAAATTAGTGTTTTCACTAATATAAGAACTGAGTTTATAGCATAAATTGACTCATTCTTTACATTACTTTCAAGAATAAACTATGTATATTTTCGAAGAATTGTGAAGAATATAATTTCTTGTGTATTTATATTTAGCATATTTGTGCCTAAAAATTACAAGATGATGTATTTAAATATTTAAAATGACAAATTAGGACATGATTAACCACAGTGAACATAAAAATGCAATTGAATATGTATATACAAAAATTGTCTTCAAATTTGTCAGTTTTATTTTTTTCTTTCAAAGAAATCAGTGATTTTTGACAAGTGTGAATTGCAGCAATGATACAATTTCCCCCAGAACACTGAAATTGTTTTTTTTTAAGTGATTCATCTTATTTTAACCTAATGGACATTAATATTTTAGGATAACATTGAGATTTTCATCCAGGCAAATGACTTTGAAAAATAAAATGTCTCATTTGGAAACTTAAATGCATACTCAAATTTTAATGAGTAAATACAATGCTATGCATATCAAAACTTTTTTCAAAAATAAATGAGCAGTTATTCATTATACCTGAAATATCTAGGCATTTCTAAAGGTGGGGTGATTGTAGATGGTTTTTAATCATAAAAGGAAATATGATCTCTTCTAAATATAATTTAGACAGTTTTTATAAATATCCATACTTATGCTTCTTTTCATAATTTTCAGAATATTTTTCTAGTTTCTATATTCACTTTTTTTTTTTTTTGCCAAATTCTCTCTTTGGCATTTATTCTAAATAAATATGAAGGAGTTGAAATTCTTAATTGCCTATTGAATTGTCTTAAGGATAATTAATTATTCTAAAAAATTATAAAAATAAAACTAAAAGTCTACATTTTAGATATTTTTATATTTACATATGCTTTATATTTTTCACACTGTTAATAGTGCTCAGCAAACAACCGGACATAATATCACATGTTGCTGTCACTTCATATTTGATTCCCATATGTAGTTATTACAGTAAAGTAATTGCATGTGGTTAGTTTTTTAACAATTGCCATATCTAAAATCTAGTACTTAGGCTTATTAATCATCAAACTATGAGCAATTTTCTGGGAAATTATTCTGTCTGGTTCTGTAAACCTATAAGAAACATAAGAAAGAACAATGTTTACTTAAGGGACAGATCAAATGGAGAAAATATGCTCAAAACATAGAAATTGAGTAAACTATATGATACTAGTAGCCCTGTGCATGAATCCGTGCGCCAGTAGCTCTCTGCGGGGCCTGGCCACTCAGCGCCCGCTGCCCAGAGGCTCTCTGTAGCCCAGAGGCCCATCCGCAGACAGGCATGGAACACTTGCCTCATCGCCATGGCAACGAAATAAACATTCCGCCAGTCCGCTCACACTACCCATTCTCAGTGGTCTCCCCACTGGGACTGGGGGCTCCAGCGGGGTTGAGAGGGCTGGGCGCCACCATCTTGTGGCTATGGGTGCTGCCATCTTTGTGACAGAGTGATGGTTAATTTGCATATTACCTTTTTATTAGATAGGATAAGCCTAATATGCAAATCGACTGAATGACAGAATGACCAGTTGCTATGACACACACTCACTACCAGGGGCCAGACGCTCAATGCAGGAGTTGCCCAGCCCACAGGCCCCAAGCAAGCCACGGTGGGTGCCAGCAGGACCCCCCTGATTGCCCCGCCAGTCACCCCGCAGAGGGAGGTGACCGTCGGCAGCAGCAGGGTACAGGGCTGGCCAACGAGTGGGTGGTGGCAGGGGATGGGGCCAGCAAGTGGGCTGGAGCTGTCCCCCAGGTGGTCGGGGGGGAAGGGCCAGCTGGTAAGTGGGCTGACACCACCCCCTGACCACCCTTGCCAGTCACTTCCCGCAAAGGGAGGCAACTAGCTGTGGCAGTAGGGATGGGGGGGGCAGGGCCAGTGAGCGAGCGGCGCCTGGCCAGCCAAGGTGGGTGCCAACAGGGGGCCCCCGACCACGCCACTGGTTGCCCCACAGATCAGCCCTGATCACCAGCCAGGCCTAGGGAACCTACCTATGCACGAATTTCATGCATCAGGCCTCTAGTATCTTTATAATCTTTCAAATATGGCATGGCAATATCTTTTTTTAAATTAATTTCTTTATTGATTAAGGTATCACATATTTATCCTCATCCCCCCATTCCCCTCCCAAACCCCTCCCCACGCATGCCCCCACCCCCCTGTTGTCCGTGACCACTGGTTAGGCTCATATGCATGCGTACAAGTCCTTTGGTTGATCTCTCCCCCTTACCCCCACCCTCCCCTACCTTCCCTCTGAGGTTTGACAGTCTGATCGATGCTTCCCTGTCTCCGGGTCTGTTTTTATTCATCAGTTTATGTTGTTCATTATTTCCCCTAGATGAGTGAGATTTTGGAAGTCAAACATTTCCTCAATTCGTATCTGGGAAATAGAATGCCCTCATCATTAAAATAAATAATTTTGACATATATTTTAGAGGTCAACAGAGAAAAATAAAAACTAAGAGAAAAAGTATTTACTTAACTAAGAGGTATAATTTATTTTTGGAATCATTACTATTAGTCTAAAATATTAACCATGAGCCAAAAAGACCTGGACATTATATCTTACACTTTCTAAAAACTGTGTTTATTTAACACATTAAGAATTTGAGATGATAAGTTGGAATAAGGTACAATAAGATTTGAAATTGAAGACCTCTCACTTTCATTTTGCCTCTTGCTCAGTTTGTAGGCCAAAACTCTGAGGCTAACTTTTCTCTCAGCATTAAGATTCTGACACTGTCTTAGATTCTATTCCATTGTGTTTAAAGTCCCACTTTATGTCCATGCCAGAAAATAAATGAAATCTGATATCATATTCTATAACTTAAAAATCTAGGAAAAATTTGAACCCCAGAAAGACCTCTATAAGAAATATTCAATATAAAGTAAAACAAAAAGAAACTTATGGAATGCCAAAATATTTTCTAAAAGTATGTAAATAACTGATTAGCTATTTGAGAATTAATGAATTGAAACACAGACATTCTGGGAAAATATTTGCAAAACACATATCTGATAAATGACTTGTATCCAAAATATACAAAGAACTCTTAAAACTCAACTGTAAGAAAGCAAACAAGCCAAATAAAAAGTATCAAAGATCTGAACAAGCACCTCACCATGCTGTATATATTATGATATATGTATTATGATAAATAAGTATATGAATATGTGCTCAACATAACTTATCAACAGTAAATTGCAAATTAAAACACACCTATTAGAATAGCTAAAATAAAATAAAAAATCTGACAATGCCAAATGCTTGTGAGGATGCGGAGTACTAGGACAACGAATAACATCATTCATTGCTTGTGGGAATGCAAGTGGTACAGTCATTTTGTAAAAACACTGGCAGCCTTTTAAAAAGCCAAACTTACTAATACTATGCATTCAATAATTGTGCTTATACTTATCCAATTAATTTGAAATCTTGTGTTTACACAAAAATTAACATACAAATATTTATAACATTTTTATTCATAAATTACAAAAATGGAAGAAACCAAGAGATCTTTCAACAACTGAATTAATAAACTGTATTATATTCATACAATGGAATATTATTCAGTAATAATGCATCTATCAAGAAATGAAAATGCATTAAGGAAACTTAAATGTATATTGGTAAGTGAAAGAAGCCAGAATTAAAAAGCTAAATATTATATGATTGCAATTATATGACATTCTGGAAAATATAACAATATAGAGACAGTAAAATGATCAGTGGTGAGCAAGGGCTGGGGTTGGGGACAGAATGAATAATTGAAGAATATGGAATTTTTAGCATAGTAAAATAATACTGCAATAGTAGATAGAAGACATTATGTATTTGTTAAACCCCGTGGAATTGTACAGAACAAAGAGTAAACCTTAACTGATGCCAATTTAAAATATCATTTAAGTAGAGGGGAATCCCAGGAAGAAAAGCAGTTACAATAGAATCTAACTGCATTATACACTTTTATTTTAAAAATCTCAATGAAGAGAACAGTGTTAAAAGAGCTTACCTAAGTGTCTTTGGAGATGAATAGTCTAAAGGCAAAGGGGATTGCTGATGAGCACTGTACTCTAGGTTATAAAGTCATTTTGCATGGGGGGGGGATGGTGAAGAGTTGTAATGATGCTGTACTGTATAATGGAATAAAATGGTTAAGAAAATGGAGAGCCAGTAGTAGAATCCAAGTTTCTCACTGATAGAATGAAAATTTACAGATAAGCAAGAATAAGAAACTAAAGTGATCCATATAGTAATGGATTAGAGTTTGGGACAGTATGCACTCATCTTTAGGTTAATGTACACTGAGTGGCCAGATTATTATGACCACCTGACGTTTGTAGGCAAATTAGCTGTACACTGCATCGTATGGGATATGGAAGCCGAAGGCCTGTTTGAACACCTTTGCTGTCTGCTGTTACCAAGATAAAACATCCCAAATTCACACAGGAACACAAGGATTGGACAGTTGAGCATTGGAAAAAAGTCATGTGGTCCAATGAATCACATTTCCAGTTGCATCATGCAGATGGCAGAGTGAGAATTTCGTGAAAACAGCATGAAAGCATGCACCCCACATGCATGAGTACAATGCTTCAAGCTGGTGGGGGCAGTGTTATGGTTTGGGGCATGTTTTCCTGGCATGATTTGGGCCCTTTAATTCGTGTGGAACAACGTCTAAATAGCACAACATACCTGAGTATCGTTACTGATCAAGTTCATCCTATCATTTTATTGGCATATCCCAATGGAGATGGCTTCTTCCAACAAGACAATGCGCCATGCCACGGTGCTTGTATTGTGCAGGAGTGGTTTCAAGAACATGAGGGAGACTTTACCTTGCTTAGGTGGCTCCCACAAGCATCAGATCTCAATCCAATTGAGCATTTGTGGGACGAAGTTAAAAGAGCCATCAGGCAGCTGGTTCCACAACCATCAAATCTCACAGAACTGGACAGTGCTATTCATCAGGCATGGTGTCAGATTCCTCGCATCACCTTTCAACATCTCATGGAGTCAATGCCAAGAAGAATCGCCGCAGTATTGAAGGCAAAAGGTGGCCCAACGAACTATTGAAGGGGCGGTCATAATAATCTGCCCACTCAGTGTATATATAAATGGTTACATATAGAAATATTTATAGATATGAGTATAAACACATACATTGTTTTCTCTGTCAGCTGAGAGGACCTAAAACAAATGACACCCCGCTAGTCACTAGCACACCTAGTGCCCTTCTCTTGATTTCTAATATTCTCCAATTAAATGAAGCAGAGGTCCTTGGAGAAATGGCTGGTTTTAGGACTGGGACAGGAAATATACAAGATGAGCTTTCAGCATGTTATAGTGCCTGAAAGTAAGAAAGTGCTCACAATTATTTTACAATAGTACTTTTTATCGATTGTTTTTGTTTTTGTTTTTCCAAGCAGCACAGGAGCCAACTATAAAATCTCCCAATGGACAAAGAAGGTGAATTTCAGACACAAAGTAAAAAAAAAATTCAAGTGGTATTAGATTATATATAACTCAAAGTATAAAATAAACATTCATGAATCCAATCTGACATAAATAAATGATTGAATGAATTCATAAATGGAGAAAAGTGATAAATTTTCAATACAGAATAATTCCACATAATGTATTGTGCTATCAAGTAGGGGGAAATAACTCCTGACTCTTTAGGTGAGGGCTGTGCATAGTGACTCCTTTCAAAAGTGTACAGTAATGAGCCTGGCCAGGTGGTTCAGTTGGTTGGAGTGTTGTTCTGTGTACCAAAATGATTGCAGGTTCAATGATCCCCAGTTGGGGTGGGTTCGGGAGGCAACAGATTGATGTTTTTCTCTTATGTTGATCTCCCTCCCTTCCTCCCTCCTTTCCTCTCTCTCTAAAATCTAAAATCAATAAACATATCCTTGGGTGAAAAGTGTACAGTAATGAAAGGGAGAAGAATACTAATTTGCCAATGGAGAAACCTGATGAACACTACCTCAAATAGGTGATCAAGGCTACCTTAGACATTCACAAATCATGTTGGTAGTGTATACATTTGATAAGGTGTGATGAAAATGTCTTCCTTCCAATAACTCATAAACCCAATTTTAGCATGAGAAAAACATGCCAACAGTAGGACATTCTCCAAAAAACTTGACTAATGTTTCTCAAAATTATCCATGTTATCAAAAACAAGGAAAGTTTGACAAACTGGCACAGCCAAGGAATCTAAACAGACATGACAATTAAACATAATAATATCACCCTAGATGGGATTCTTACAGGGTAGGAGGGAGGACAGATGGTGCTAAGGAAATCTAAAAAGAAACCTATGGATTTAGTTTATAAAATATGTACTAATATCAGTTGTTAATTGTAACAAATGTATCATAGTAATGTAAGATGTTAATAACAGGAAAAAACTGGGTGCAGGATATATGGGAACTGACTGTACTAACCTCTTAATTTTTCTGCAAATCAAAAAAAAAAAAAAAACTCCTAAGGGGGGAGGGTGCGGGAGGAGATAGAAGAGGGTACATGAGGGATAAATGGGTGTTGACAAAAATAATAAAATAAAGAGAAAAAAGTCCTATGAAATACAGTCTAAAAAATAAAATAAAAGCAGGTATGATATGGTTTCTATGAGGATCACATGAGATAAGGCATGAAACAGCTTGGAATATAATGCTCCATATGAAGGTTTATAATTCCTTATAGAAAGTAATTTTTCATTGCTTATGGTTTAACATGTGTATTAAAATCAAGATTCTTACATTCTGGTTTATGAATTAGTAGAGTTAAAACTAAATTATATTTCATTTATTAAAAAAAGAATATATATTTTAAAATTCTTTCATAGTATCCATATTGAATCAAAATTATTTTGAGCATTATAATTATACTAGAGGCCCAGTGAACGAAATTTGTGTAAGGGGGCGTCCCTCAGCCCAGCCTGCGCCCTCTCACAATCCAGGACCCCGCGGGGGATGTTCGACTGCTGGTTTATGGGCCTAAACTGTCAGTCGGACATCCCTCTCGCAATCCGGGATGCTGCATGCACCAGTGACCATACTTTTCATCCAGGTGAAAGGCATCTTGCTGTTTTATGGGCAGCTACATTTTTTGGCCCTGATTATACAAAGTAGTACATAACATGATCCTTCTGAGGCAGTAGTACCATTTTCCCCAAGCAGAGAGACGTTAAGTAATTGGCTTTGTCACACAGTTATAAGTGTCAGAATCAGGGCTGACCACAAAATGTGCAAGCCAGAGTCCATGCATGCCATCACTGCATCATCCTGTTTTTTCAGTGTTAGAGTAGCCTTGCCAGGTTTTAATTTTTAAATCTAAGAGACTGTTCCCAATATATATGGTAGGGTCCCTAGGCCTGACTGGTAATCAGGGCCAATCTGTGGGGTGATGGGAGGATTGGGGGGAGGTCCGCTGGCACCTGCCCCCTGCTGACCGGTCATTCTGTCATTCAGTCAATTTGCATATTAGGGTTTTATATTGATAGATAACATAATGAATTAAAACTTACTTGGGGAAATGAGGTTTCTCTTTAAAAACTAGCTAATTAGCTGAAAGATTGTTTTTATAACTGCTCATGTCCACAAACAAAATGTTAGGTTAATGAAGCTGAAGTAAAACTGACATGAGTCCTTACTGATTTTCTTTTCAAACAGTGCTTTAATCAACAACATAATGTTCAGAATTCAGAACAACCTTTTAAATTATTTTATAATAAGTAAGGCTTAATCTGAATGTATTTAAAGATTTTGGATTTATGCATAATAAAAAAATATAAATAAACATTAAGAATGGGAGGCTATATCCTTTCTAATTCAGATGCTTTGTTTTAATTTTATACTACTTTCAGTAAAAATCAGCCACTCAGCAATAATTCCATCAATTATTTTCAGCTGGCTCTCTCTAGATTTCTCTAAGATTACAACCTAACAAAAGTTTGAAAAGGCAATATTGAAAGAGGCAATATTCTTTCTTGAAAATGTCTGACCCAAAAAGTATAAATAGAGCACATAGCAAATTATTGAAGAGTTTAATAATTAGGATAGCTCTATATACCCACTGAATGTTGTATACTTGATTAAAGTGTACTTGTTATATTTTACATCTCCATCAAAAGTGAAAATTTATGTTTGGCTTCTCTTTATAGTAGTCAGTTTTTCTTATCTTGCGAGGGCAATGATAGTTCAAATGTAAATCTTATTGAATAAAATAGTATTTATTGATGTCAAGGAATGGAAAGGTATTTCAATAGTTTGATTGCTTTTCATAGTAACAGAATATTATTAGACAAGAAGTATACTTACTAAAGAGAGAAAAAGGGAAAGGAAAACACTCATTACTTGAGAACTTGTTAAGTATCAATAAAGAGGATTTCCAACAGAGTATTTTACTGAATAATACTGCGGGAAGAAAATATTATTATTGTCATTTTTAAAATGAGAGAACTGAGGCTCAGAATGTGTAAACATCTTACTGTGGGAAATTATGCAGTCAATAGAATACGGTGGAGGCATGCAAAGTCTGGAATATCTGACTCCAAAATCCATATACTCACCACTATACAAGTCATTATAATCAGTTACTCTGTTTCTACCATGTGACCAATACTATAGTCCCCCAAAAGCAAATAAAAATGTGTAGTCAAGCCTCCTATAAAAAATAAAGAAATAAAAAGAAGATCATGTGAAGACAGAGGTAGGCATTTATTGGAGTTATATTGCCAGAAATCAAGGAACACCTAGGGCCATTACTAAGTAAAATAAGATTTACTTGAACCCAAGCACTTCGATCCTCACAGTCAATCTGATAACCAACATACTTCTCATAGAAAATCTAGAAAATTAAGTCCAAGGCTGGAAATCTTTTAGTAATTTGTTTTGAAGTCTCAAATCTATATAAATCTTAATGCCTTTATTTGAAAAATGATATAGTATTTATACTTTAAGACTACTTACGTTTTTATAAAAATGAAAATGACACAGGTATATGGTACTTTAAAAATAAATTAGTATGTCAAATGAAATATATTTGCACATACCATATATTTAACGTTTTTTCATTACATGTCTATTTTTTAAGATATTAAGTACTTGAAATACACATATTTATGTTTTCCTGTAAGTTAATTTAGATGGTATTATGTAAAATATATGATAATATCATTGAATCATTAAACATTTAAGCCTAATAAGTGCTTTGAATGTATATATTCTCCCTGCAACAAAATGAGGTAAGAATGCCCTGAATCTATTCAGAATATGTTCCCTTATTTGGAAACAAATGTATGTAAATTATCCAAATTGTCTGAACTAAATAGAAATTATATGATTCTTTTTTAAATTGCCTTTTCTAAATTCTTATACTATATTTCATATTAAAAGTGAGAGATGATCAATGTTTTATTAAGTTATCTAACAAAGTTATGCCTTTCACCAGTTAATTTTTTATACAATGCCACAGGTTCATATTAAACATTTCTAGATAATTGTCTTTTTTTCATTATCTCCAAGTTGAAAACAAAAACCATTTTTAAATTAATAAATCAGTATCACAATCTTTTCAAAGCTGAATATATACTTACTATATTAACTTTATTGATTAGATAAGAGTTATGTCATGTTTTGATAAGAAATTTTCATTGTTAATTTCAATGTTATTTTAAATATATATTGTTAAAGACAAACTATATCACCCATAGTAAATTTTACTCAAACTCTCTATATAGAGAGTAAAAAATAATATATAAGATATTCTGGTCTATTAATCTTTAGTTTCAAATCAATTTTATCTGTTTGGCAAAACAGTCTTCTCCTCTTTCCTTACCAATCTATGCATATAGCCTCTAAAGCGAGAATTAGATGGTTCATGAGTAAGGAAATAAAATATAATCTTTAAAAATCTCATCACTGTTGATACTTCATTTTGAAATATACATTATATTTTGATCAATTTCCCTCTGTTTTCTCAGGATAGCATTTTCGTCCTTTCATAACTTCTTATTCTTCAGTAATGCCAACTAGAGATCTCTACAGTCCTATTAGATCTTTTAAAAACACATCAGACTACTTCCTTACTTAAAAAGCATTCAATGGCTCCCCAAGGCACATGAAATTGATGCCATACTCATCACTAATTTCTAAACCCTCATACCACGCTGTTCCTACCCCTCAGAAACTAATTCCCAATCATACCAAACTTTCTTCAGTTTCTAGAACAAACATTGCTCGTTCCAAACTCTGCCTTCTACGCATAATATTCAATCTGCCTGGGACAATTTTCCCTCATTCCACCATATGATCAGCTCCTTCTCTTCCTTTAGGACTCAACATTGACATCCTTTTTTCACTGAGGTCATAAAAGACAACATATTATAAATTAGATGCCCTGCATCACATTGTTACATAGCATCCTCCAGGTAGCTTTTATAACATTTACCACAGTTTTAAACTCATTTCTTGTTTGCATTTATGGCATTCTTGCATTGATGGACAATTTATAGTTATGCATCAAATGTCCAAGTGAACATGTTTATAAATTATAAGTATGACATTAATTCATTGTATTTTGGAATTAAATCCAAGGGTAATCACTTATCTATAATAATAAAAGTGTAATATGCTAATTAGACTGGATAGCTGAACGACCTTCCAGATGTCCTTCCGGATGACCTTATGGATGAAGCGAGCCCCTTGCATTAATTTCGTGCATCGGGCCTCTAGTTAAAGTATGAAAAGAACTTAGACAATGTAATAGATTGACTCCATTTTCTTATATTTCTACTGACAGCTTTCAAGCCTCACTTCGCCCTCTTCTCCTTCTGTCTCACAGCTGGGCAAGCTGATTAAAAAAAAAACAACACAACCAGCTATCTCGCATTTGGCACAAGTTGCAAATTTAAGCCAAGTGTGGGAACACTCATCCTGCTCCCACCCTCCAAATACAATAAAAACTCCAAGCCAGTTTTTTCCCTTAATCTCTCAAGTGATTTTTCAACTCGCCCTGCTCTCTGCAGAAATCCTTATTATGTAACAAAACTTTCCATTCTCTCTTGGTTTTTATGTGACACCATCAGTCTTGACAACTAAACCACCTTTTTGATGGGGGTTCATCTTGCTTTCTCAGAGTGATCTACAACAGATATTAATAATACAGTAGCAAAGAGGTTACCAATGCTTTTGGTTCGCAGTGCCCTTAGTGCCTTGGTAATATTTTTCATGGCATTACTATTCCCCTACAAAAAGTTCAACCAACTATATTTATTAAATAGTTAATAAACATCTTAATAAGTATAAGTATTTATATCTTAAAAACTTAGTAGCTATTTGAAAAACTACACATAAATGAAAGTAATTTGTGAAGCAGTATCCAACAGACATCACCATTTTTCCCTTGAAAAATCTAAAATATCAGAGAGAGAGAGAGAGAGTTCACTCACTGGTCACCCTGAGCATCCTGAAAATCTGACAATAGCAGATGCATTAGATGCCCTCAGTCCATCTGATTTCAGCCCACTGGAGGTTGTCACTTTCATTCATGTTACCAACATCATATATTCAAGTTTTGTGCCTTGTTATTGCTATGATTTTGTACCTCAGGGCTTTCTCCTAAGGAATGCCACTTAGACCACATTTATTTGCACCTAGAAGTTCAGGAAACTTAATGACTATGGATGTAAACCTCAGCAGACAATGGGAGTTGGATAAAGGCCTCAGACTTCCCATCTCTTGGTGATAAAAGTATAGGGTACATTCTACAAGGTATTCAGGAGGATATCCAATAGAATCAAGTATTAGTTGTCCATAGTAAAAGCCAGTTTAATAAAACAACTTTAAATTTTATTTCTCTTCCTGTCTCATTGCCCCACTCCCTCAATTGTGCTTCCTAGGATATTTGTCTAAATATGCTAACACTAGCATACAAGTTCTTATCTTGGGAAAGGTTCTAAATATTCTAAATCTAGATATGAAACAAAAGAACATAATTTTGGTTCATCTATCTTCTTCCAAACTCCTATACACATATAAGAAATCATATTGAATTGAATTTAAGGGTCTAGAATAACACTGTTTGAGTTCCTTCTTTTATATACTGGATGAATCTTACTCAGGTGTGATAATGTGATATAATAAGAAATATATATTTGGTCTTTGTTCCCAGTTCCTGGAACAGAGCCCCTAAAACTCTTTTCATTTCTGGAGTGATGAGGATGAGAGGAGTCTGTTTTGTTATTCATAAAAAAGCCCCCTACAACACTACCTGAGTTTATGTTAATGAGGTGACCCTTGATGGGCCCCTATAGAGCTTTAGGATGGGGGGTTGCCAGAGGAACCACCCATGTGATTAGAGGGTTGGAATTTTTAACCCCCCACCCAATATTCTGGGAGGGGAGAGGAACTGGCTATAGAATTAATCACCAATGGTCAAAGGTTTAATCAGTCATGCCTACTTAATGGAACTATCAGAAAAACCCTTAGTAGCAAAGTTCAGAGAGCTTCCAAGTTGGTGAACACGTCAAGGTCCAGGGAGAGTGATGTACCTACGAAGAGCATGGCAGCTCATCACTGTCCCCATACCCGGCCCTATGCATCTCCTCCATTTGGTGGTTCTTGAGTTGTATCCTTTTTAGTTAACAAGTAAGTAGAGTGTTTCTCTGAATACTATGCATCTTTATAGAAAATTATCAAATCTGGGGATGATACAGCCAAATTGGACATAATTGTGGGTAACATAGGGACCCACAACTTTCAATTGGCCTCTGAGGTGGTAATCAGTCTTGTGGGACTGAGCCCTTAATCTGTGGTGTTTGCACTAACCCTGGGTCGTTAGTGTAAGAATTGTATTAAATTATAGGCACCCAGATGGCATCCACAGAGAATTGGAGAATTGCTTGGTTAGGAAAAGTAATATTTGATATCAGACATGTTCTGTGTAGAGAAAGGATTTTCTCCTGTACCAGGTATCAATCTCTCTAAGACTTAATATTTCTTATCTGGAAATTGGTGGTAATTAAATTTAGCTTATCAGCTTTTTGGAAGGAGTCAACATAAAAATACTTATAAAGCAACTAGTGCAATAGTGAACTCACATTATGTAATGTACATTAGATGTTATTGTTAAACTAGAGGCCCGATGCACAAAATTCATGCAAGAGTAGGCCTTCCTTTCCCCAGCTGCTGGCACTGGCTTCTCCTCCAGCACCTGGGACCCAGGCTTCCCTGGCAGAGGGAGACCCCACCCACCTGCCACAGCCCACTGGTCGGTGGCCTGGGCCTCCCTCTGTGGGGCGATCATGGTGCGATGGCCGGGTTCCCGCCCAATTGCATCGCACCTGCCTTGGCTGGCCTGGTGCCAGTGGGTGTCATAGTGGTCGTCCAGATGGTCATTCCACTGTTTGGCCCTTTGGTTGACTTGCATATTATGCTTTTATTATATAGGATAAACATGACTTGGAAGTGATCTTTTCATTTCCATTTGCACAATTTACCACGTATATGAAGTATGCCATGCTGGCTTAATTGTATTTTCTAGCTGTATTGCAGTTCTATGGGGCTGTCTATAAGGTGGTGGAGTTTTTGTTTCAATGCACAATTTCATTGATTCAGGCTGAGAAAGAATTATCTGTCTAATGTATTATGTATTGTCAAAAGTATAAAACATAAGTCAGTCCATGAATCTGATCTAATAACAGTGAAGCTATCCCCATCCTCCCTTCAAATATGGAGATTCTAAGTGGCAAAGATTTAAAAAGTATTTACATGGGAGCTTTGGTCTGGGAAAAGTATTCTCAAGTCAATAGAAACAAAGTAGAAAAGTAAAGTAAAAACTATGTTTAGCAAATAAGGTCTATGTCATCACAAACAATAAATACAATATTTTTCTTTCTATATAATAATATACTTTGACATGAATTATTCAGAAATTGAATTAGATATTTGAAACAACTGTTCTGGCATTTTAGACTTAATTTTAATTGTCCAGATTTTCAAGTAATTGGGGCAAAGGTTAGTTTTATTTTTCGCTTGATTTATCTAAATAATTATCTCAATTTTCCACTTCATTTTCTACATGTCAATATAACCTTGTGCTATTTCTCTAAGGAGTTATTTGACATAGTGTGACTTTTCTCTGCCTTTTAAAATATAATGTGCCACACATATTTGGGTTTTCAAAGTAGTAAATGAAGTGAAGCTTTAGGAATTAGGCAGGTAATACAAGTAAGTTTGGTCAATGGAATTAGCCATGCTGGGTAACTGACACATTTTCATTTAATTTTATTGCAATTCAATGAAGTTGGTTTTAGCAATTTGAGTATAATAAATCTGGTTTTCTTACTAACATTCCCCGCCTTGGTTATTTCTACTTTACTTTACCCAAACCACTATTTAAATGAAAATATACTGGTTAATATAATAATTTTTATCAATTAATTCACTTATTCTGTTTTAATTTGAAGATATACATTTATTAAATTACATCTTAATAATGCCTCAGCATTGCAAAGTAATTTCATGTACAATATCTAATCAAATTTTGATGAAGCAGACACTAGTAGTGATGATTTTGTAGGTCAGAATTGCTTCTTCAGTTCTAGATATAATGCTAATTGTGGCAGAGTGATTAATTTCCCCTAATCTTCACTCTCTCACCATTTCAGAATTATACATCCAGGTTTTTACAATTTTATGCTGAAGTGCCTCTGACTACAGTACACAGGGTATTTTTCCCTGTCCCATCCATGTGGCACATGATTTGGTTTGGCCCGTAGAATCTTAGACAATATGAGGCAAATAGAAGCTTTAGATGTGGATGATGTGGCTTGGCTTCTTGTACTTCCGTCATCTTGTACTTCTGCCATCTCTACAAGAAAAGCATATTCTTGGTCCCAGAATGAGATATGTGGAGCAGAACCCTACCAGACTCACAGCCTGGAGGCAATTTCAGTCTACCCAATAAGCAATAGTAAAAGAGAAATAAACATTTGCTGTTGTAAACCACAAGGGCTGGGTATTGTTTGCTGCTGCAACAACATGCTGTCTAATATACATATACTAGAGGCCCGGTGCACAAAATTTGTGCACTCGGGGGGTCCCTCAGCCTGGCCTGTGCCCTCTCTCAGTCCGGGAGCCCTCGGGGGATGTCCAACTGATGGCTTAGGCCTGCTCCCCAGAAAAATACACTTAGAAGTATTAGAAAGTTAGAAATAAAATATTCCATGTGTTCTAGTATATAAACATACATACATATATATATATATATTTCAATTACATCTATATTAAATGTTTTTGAATTTTACATTTATCTATGCACACACATTTATCTATGCACACAGCGAACATTATCTTCCATCATGAGCTTATTACATCAGATGTTTTAAATGCTTACAATGACATTCAAATTATGTAAAATCTAAAAATGCGGTTTAAATAATTGAAATAATTTTATTAACTAAAGTTTTAAGAGCATCCTTAATAGTGATTATTAAAACTAACTGAATTTTAAAATGTCTGAATCTTAAATATAGAAGCTTAAGGAAAAAACACAGATGAAAGAGTTGTCTTTGTTAAATCATTAATTGAATATTATTTATTAAAGTAACATCAAATTGTCTCCTTTGTGCCCCTCTTACCAGCCTTAAGTAATCATAAAAATCTAAAATTCATGTAGCATAGGTCTACAGTTCTCTTTTGTCTCCGAGGAAAGCACATGATGCAACATAAGCCAGTTGCAGTTATCTCTCTACACACAGTAATTGCTGCAAATAGTTAGGGATTTGACACAAGCCAAATTAAGCCAGATAAATCAATCTCCCACTAGAATTTTCCAAATTGAAAAGGCATACACTCTTTTCCCTTGGATTAAGTTATGAAGGTGAGTTCATGAGGATGACTACAGCTGTGTACAATTCATGTGAAAGAACTAGAGGATAACAGGAAAGAGAAATGGAGACTAAGAGAAAGCACATCCATGTTCTATTTGTTTTTGTTTTCTTTTTTTTTAATATAATTTTTTTTACACTTGTAAGAACTTTAAGAAAATAAACATGGATGCATATTAACAGAATATGTTCAACAGAAAATTATTAGCAATAGAGAAAAACAGTTAACAACCCTAATGTCCAACAATAGGAGACTGGTTCAAAATATGTATGTTACAAGCATACAATGGAATAATAAAAATATAATATTATTTATAATAATGAAATATATATTCATTATACATAGATACTTTATAACATTCATGTTCTAAACATATTTGATGACATGGATTATGTCATTTTTTTAATTGTTTGAAGTATTACAAATAGTAGTACATATGTCTCCTTTTTTTTCCCCCATTGACCTCCCCCCGGCCTCCCCTAACCCCCAGTACATGCCTTTACCTAACCACCCCCCCCCCAGTGTCTTGTATCCATTGGTTATGCTTATATGCATGCATACAAGTCCTTCAGTTGATCTCTTACAGCCCCCCTCCCCAACCTTCCCTGCCTTCCCGCTGTAGTTTGACAGTCTGTTCAATGCTTCTTTGCCTCTGTATCTATTTTTCCCAATTTCTTTCCTTTAAAAAATATTGCCTCTGCAGACTAGAAATAAGCATATAATAACAAAAAATGTTTGAGTCCCAATTTCAGTGTCCAACAGTTCTGAGTCCCCGTTTCAATGTCAAACAGTTCCTTATGTGTACATGTCAGCAATGATATCTGGATGGTGGGCACATGGTGGCAATGCAGGTCCGACCCTCTCTGGTTTGGTCCTAGGCAACCTGCTGCGACGCACAGCTGCTGACTGCTAGCGTGGCAAGGCGTTGTCAGCGTCTTCCATCTCTGGACTGTTTCTCCTCTTGTCTTTGTGGTTGGAGCAGACCTGTCAATTCCTCTCTGTTGCAGGAATCCACATGGTCTTGGAGTTGTTTTCTGAAAATATAGAAACATATTCTCGACCAAAAGTTAATAAAGGAATCTTTTCTATATAATTGATTTGGGATCCTTTTTATTTTTGCCCAAACAATTTTCCTTTGTCTTATTTAGAAACCATGTGTGTTTTTCATGGGTGTCTTGCTGATAGCATTACAAATGAAAATTAATTTTGTAAAGTAAAAATTTTCTAGATGTAATTTAGAAAGGATATTTTTTCTTACATGATATTACCCTACTATCCCCCCTTTTTTTGATTAATGGAGGCTTTTGTAAATTTTATAATGCAGTCTTGATAACTTTAAATTTTAATTTTTTGCACAAAAATATGACTGCTTTAGGTTCATTGCATGTTCAGGAATTTTACCATGAGATGAACTACCAATAGAAACTTTAGTTACTCCTTTAGGAACAGCTTTTTGTCCAGTACAATTAAATTTTCTTGAATATTCACTTATTTCAATTAGCCTATTTAAATTAATCTGAAAACTTGATTATTATTTTACAGGTTCTATTTGAATCACTCAATCCAGGTGACCCTGGGACTTGTTCTAGGTCTTTTAAAAAATCAATTAAAGCCTCTTTATTAATTAAATTGATTTTGTTACTTGTAACCAAATTTTTTTACTACTACATTTGGGAAGAACATTGCATTCTTGGTTAGCAGGAATTCCATGGCATTTTCCCAAAACAGACCGTGTTGTTTTCCACTGCAAAACAGAATCTACAAGTCCTGCTTGCTCTGCGAAAGAAGCAAAGCTGAAAGTTATTTCTTGAAACCCTGAGATAAAAAGAATTTCCATAATTATAAACATAAAATGTGTTTCTTCACCAATTCCACAAGTTCTAACAGGCTGAGACCATAACCTACATAAAATGAGGAATACATCTACTTTGTAAGGTTAAAAAGGGAAATTTCCAGTAAAAATCTATTTTAATTTAACATTTTTAAGAAAAACTAATATGTTTATATAATTTCAGGTATCTTAAAATTTTCTCTAAAATATTGACTATATGATAAACATGTGCAATTTAAAGCATTTAATTTTATCTTTGGATTTGTACTGTAATTTAAGCATTCTCTATATCATAGTTACATTGCTATTTATTTAAAAGTAAAAGTAAAATTAAAAGGTTACCTTACAGGAAGCATATACAAGAGTTAATACAAGAATCATTGACTTTATTTTTTTTTCTGTCAAGTGCAAAGAAATAATTATTACCATGGGCCATGAACTAAAGACATTATCTAATTTATTTTTTGAGAAGAAAATATAATTTGGGGATAATATATTTTGAAACTGTGCTCATTAAGCACAATAGATAGACATAATTGCTCACATTTTAATCTTCCATCATCTTAATTGTGGAAATTAGTAGTTGGTTTGTGCATTGAACTTAATGTAATTGAGAGACTTTTCTATTTGGTTCCCCTTTAAAATTTTAGATTAAGTTATTAAATTACATACAATGACTTAATTTCCTAGATTATAATTAGATCACTTTGGCAAAGCTCCTCTTTGAAAAGATATTTAATAAAATACTTCTAAATATAAATGATCAGAAATAATAGTATATTCTGAAATCTTTTATACTCCATTAGGATAATCAGAAAATGTTAAGAGTCCAGGGTTTGAATAATCTGTGTGGCCATTAAGTAATGAGATGAGCCATTAATGCTATCGTATGATTAATATTTCTAAAGTTCTGTCAAAATGAAAAAAAATACAACAACAACAAAAAACTAGCTTCCGACCTTTATACTTAGAGGAATCAGTTACATTAATAAAGGCACATTATTTGTAAAGACTGAGCTCCAAGTAAAATGTTTGTGTCTTACTAGGGAGTTTTGAAGAATTACCTGGGTCAGTAGTTTTCGACTTACTGGAAAATAGTTTGATCCTGTTGGGTATTGCTTTTAAGGTTTGTTAGGCTGAATCAGAGGAACTTTTACTCTTAGGCTAATTATTCCTCACTACCAAGGCCTTTTTGAGCACTCTGTTTACTGAGCCTTGAATTACTGGATTTTTAGTCTGGTTGGTGGGAACAGGCACTTTGTCCAGCTTTGTTAGTGCCAGGCACTCTACCCTCTAATCCCTGCGGGAGATTCTTTTTTTTTCAATTTATTTTTATTTATTTTTATTTTTTTAATTTCTTTATTGATTAAGGTATCACATATTTGTCCTCATCCCCCCATTCCCATCCCAAACCCCTCCCCACGCATGCCCCCACCCCCCTGTTGTCCGTGACCACTGGTTAGGCTTAATGCATGCATACAAGTCCTTTGGTTGATCTCTCCCCTTACCCCCACCTTCCCCTACCTTCCCTCTGAGGTTTGACAGTCTGATCGATGCTTCCCTGTCTCCGGGTCTGTTTTTGTTCATCAGTTTATGTTGTTCATTATTTCCCCTAGATGAGTGAGATCATGTGATACTAGAAATACACTTATAAGAACCGAAAATGAGACAAGCAATAATGGTTATGCTGAGAGGCAAATGAATCAGTCTGTAGTGAGTTTCTTTCTGGGCCAACAGTTCTTTTGAGTCCCAATTTCAATGTCAAACAGTTCCTTATGTGTACATGTCAGCAATGATATTTCAGTTCTAAGGCGTTGGTGGTATAGTGGTGAGCATAACTGCCTTCCTGCAGGAGATTCTATCTCCTGTCTTGGGTAACTTCTTCACACGTGCTATGATTTATACTCTGCCAAGCCCTAACCCCAGTGTTACTGTATTTGGAGATAAGGCCTATTAGGAGGTGGCAACAGATGAATGAAAACATAAGAGTGAGGCTTTAATCTAATAGAGCTGGTATCCTTGTAAGAAGAGGAAGAGATACCAGCGTTCTCCCTTTCTCTGCCATGTGAGGACACAGTGTGTCTGCAAGCCAAAGAGAGCGTCCTCTCCAAAAATAAAATTAGCACCTTGGAACTATGCCTCCCAGCCTCTAGAACTGTGAGAAATAAATTTCTTGTTTAAAACACCCAGTGTGTGGTGGTTTGTTAAAACAGCCTGAATAGAGTAAGTAAAACAAGACTCTAAGCTGGGGCAATCATAGGCCACAGATCATGTTTCCCTTATCTCAGGGAATGCTATCCTTTGTTATCTGCTTCCAGTGTCTTGAAATCATTGTTTTATATATTTTTTTCTATATTTTTTTTCAGGAAATTAAATCTGGACCAGAGAGGTTAGTCTTCCCCAGCACTTATTTGATTAGTGTTTTCATCACTTTACTTAAAATTAGTTTCCCATTTTAACTAAAATATTGAATTCTTACAAACATAGGTCATTTTCCTCCCACCTTGTATTGTAAAGTTGACATGTGTATTATTTGTACAGACACTAAAAGTCCCCCAAACAGTATTACAGCTTTTGCTTTCAGAAGTCATAGATTATTTCCATAGCTTAAGATGGCAAAGATACTATTTTTATTTACTCCTATTTTTACATTTCTCTTGCTCATCCTTCCTATTTGAATTTCAAAATATCATAGTGAAGATCTTTCTTTTAGAGCAGGTTTGATGGTGACACATTCTTTAAATTTCCCTTCATCTTAAAATGTACTTATTTTTCTGAATATAGAATTCTGAATATAGAATTGGCAGGGTTTTATACCTTCAGTACTTTAAAGATGCCGTTACACTCCCTTATGGGCTCCATCATTTCCAATGACAAGTCCACAAGATTCAAAAGATTATTTCTTATACATATTTCTAGCTGTATTCTAAATTTTAAAATTTGAAATATAGTAATTATGGTGACTGTATAATATTGCTTTAGAAGTTTCTTTTTTTGTAGCAAATTATCAACATCTTCATTGACTTAGGCTGTGTATCAGTTTTCAACACTGTGTTCTATGGGCCTCTCCTGTTTTGTATTTACGCTTCATATGTTTATAAAATGCTATATTGACTTAATATTTAATTATTAACATATTAATTTTTTTTTATTTTACTGAATAACATGTGAGATAGTAAAGCACACTAAGATATAAAAATCTTATTGTTTTTCTTGCCAGGAACACTATAACACATTTTTTAGGTGACAACCTGCCATGGAAATATAATTAGTAGTATTGCATATCTCATACAGTTGATTTAACAAATACTGAGAGTATGTGGGATGTTTCAAGTAAATCAATGAAGTGTGAATATAGTGAAGGATTTCATTCTGCCTATTTGATTTAACATTTAAAATAGGCAAATAAGAGGAAGATTTATTACTTTGTAAAACTTTTGACAAAAAGGAAATTTTTGTGTTTAAATTCATTTTTTAACACATCATTATATAAACTGGCAAAAATATATAATGACATCTGTACTGGTGATACAAAAACAAGAATAAGAAAAAGGGATGTGTTCAAAAATGAAAATTAGAACTTATTGTATGCTTCCTGAAAAAGTGTTAAGTTGAAGAAGGTGCCCACATCTTTCTAAACAATGGCTGTTAATATAGTATAAATTCTTAAATTTATGAAACTATGATTTATCAATAAGCTTTTCAACCTTTTCATTGTATACTGTGATCTACAGAATTTGCCAAAATCCATTAGCTGACAGTCAAGTGCTTAGCACAATACCAAGGAAACAAGTAATTTTATACTTTATTTAATAATTAAGAAGTTCCATTTCTCGCCAAAACCAGTTTGGCTCAGTGGAAGAGCATCAGCCTGCGGACTGAAAGGTCCCGGGTTCGATTCGGTCAAGGGCATGTAACTTGGTTGTGGGCACATCCCCAGTAGGAGGTGTGCAAGAGGCAGCTTATCGATGTTTCTCTCTCATCGATGTTTCTGACTATCACTCTTCCTTCCTCTCTGTAAAAAATCAATAAAATATATTAAAAAAAAAGAAGTTCCACTTCTCAATATTTCTCAAATATAACATGAGAGGATCATGTATAAAATAATAGATTTATAATTTTAGAGAATATAATTGATAGAAAATCAAGGCATACTTTAGACAGCATTGTTGTAGGCTATTGTATGTGTTTATGCAATAATTAAAACAATTGAGAATTTATAAATGTATATTTAATCCAGGAAGCATAAAATAAATATACAGTTGTACATTCTCATCAACTCAGTCTTCCAAATCCTCTAAAAGTAACTTCTATTTTATGTTAATTCTTATCTTTTTGTAGCTTTTTTAGAGTATTGCTATATTTGTATATATTCATGAAAAATATTGTTTATGTGTGTTTTGTTTTGAGTTTTATAAAAGCAACAGGATATTTTGATTATTTGTCCCTCCTACCTTATGGTTAAAATTTATTTTGCTGATAAAAGTAGTTTTATTCCATCCATTTTTGTCATATTATATGTATGTACCATTATATTTCAATTTTCCTATTAATCTATGCTTTTAATGTTTTCAATTTTTATAGTACAGATAATGGTGCTACGAACAGTCTTCTTAAAGTATATATAAATATTTGTCTCCATTATGTAACAAATATTATAGTTGTTGTGTCATAGGTTATACACATATTTACTTTTAACAGGAAAGTTCAAATCATTTCCCAGCATGGTTTGCCAATTACACTCCCACCATCCATGCCTGAGATTTCTGTTTTTCCACTTCTTTGCCTACACTTTGGTTTTGGCCTAACTCGCAGTTGTAAAATGTCACCTCACTGTAGTTTAATTTCCATTTCCCTGATTACTAATAAAGTGTAGTATATTTTTATAGGTTTATTTGTTTTTGTAGATTGCATTTGCATTTTTTCTGTGAAATGCTTATTTGTGTCTATTGTCTAATTTTATCATTTATCATGTACAGGTTTAAAAACAATTATAAAATGAAATATTCTCATCAATTAATATGTATAGATTCACTTAGAAAAAATCTGATGTTTCTTTAAAATTTAACAGTTTCAAAATAAGAATATTAGTTTTGAATAAAATGTTTTTTCAGAAAATTTTCTTGCCCCTTTAATAAATGGTGCTGGGAAATTTGGTCAGATACATGCAAAAAAATGAAACTAGATCACCAACTTACACCATACACAAAACAAACTCAAAATGGCTAAAGACTTGATGGGAAGTAAGATGGGAAACCATAAAAATCCTACAAGACTCCAGAGGCAGCAAAATAGCAGACATATGTCGTAGCAATATCTTATAGACACAGCTCCTAGGCTGAGAGAGACTAAGGAGAAAATAAACAAATGGTACTACATCAAAATAAAAAGCTTCTGCACAGCAAAAGAAACCATCAACAAAACAACAAGAAAGCTCACTGCATGGGAGAACATATTTGCCAATAATATTTCCAATAAAGGTTTAATCTCCAAAATTTACAGAGAACTCATACAACTTAACAAAAGGAAGATAAATGATCCAATCAAAAAAATGGTCCAAGGATCTAAATAGACACTTTTCGAAAGAGGACATACAGTAGGCCCAGAGACATATGAAAACATGCTCAAAGTCACTAATCATCCCAGAGATGCAAATCAAAACGACAATGCAGTACCATCTCACACCTGTCAGAATGGCTATCAACAAATCAACAAACCACAAGTGCTGGTGAGGATGTGGAGAAAAAGGAACCCTAGTTTACTGCTGGTGGGAATGCAGACTGGTGCAGCCACTGTGGAAGACAGTATGAAGTTTCCTCAAAAAGTTAAAAATGGAACTCCCATTTGACCCAGTAATCCCACTTCTAGGAATATATCCAAAGAAACTAGAAACACCAATCAGAAAGGATATATGCACCCCTATGTTCATAGCAGCACAATTTACAATAGCTAAGATTTGGAAACAGCCTAAGTGCCCATCAGCAGATGAGTGGATTAAAAAACTGTGGTACATCTACACAATGGAATGCTATGTTGCTATAAAAAAGAAGGAACTTTTACCATTTGCAACAGCATGGATGGAACCCGGGAGCATTATGCTAAGCGAAATAAGCCAGTTGGAGAAAGATAAATATCACATGACCTCACTCATGTGTGGGATATAATGATCAACATAATTTGATGAACAAGAATAGATCCAGAGACAAATGGTAGGGGAGCGGTGGGGGAGATTAGAGAGCAACCACAGGACTTGTATGCATGCATATTAGCACAACCAAAGGACACAGACACTGGGGTGGAGGGGCTTGCCCGGGGTGGGAATGACTGGGGGGGGCAGTCAATTGGGGAAAAAGGAGACATATGTAAAACTTTAGACTATATATATATATATATATATATATATATATATATATATATATTTATATATATTTGTCTTGTAAGCTTGAGAATAAGTTTATTTGAATAGTGTAGTGATTTCAAGGCTGACGGTAAATTTCATTCCCACATATTTTTGGGAAGAAGAATATTATAAATATTATGCAACCAAAACAAAATGTGGAAATATTTTGAAAAGTTTAAAATTATAATAAAATGTAAGTCTTGTTATTATTAATTATTCTAAAATATTTAAACAGACTATTGTCTATGGGCAATTGTGCCTTAAAAGCAGAATGATATTCATAGTGATAGCAATATCTCTTACTGGAGATTCATTGCTTGGCTGCCTTGACAAGAATTATACCCTGGAGTTAGTGTCTGTTTGAAAGACTTGGTGCAAAGCCTCAGTTTAATCCTAGATGAAGTATTAAATCAAAGTAATTCTGAGACTCCTGCTATTGAGAAACATCATTGTAATGCTCACCGAGTTAGTGTTTTTAATTTCATCATAAAGTCTTGTGGGTAAATGTCTAGAAAACAGTCCATATTGCAGTAATGTTTGTGCAGGTATTTGTCTCTTTAAGATGTGATTTGCAGGCCCAAATACATTTTAAATCAGTGATTTAGATTCTAAAACAACCCAGGTAATAATTGAGTTAGGCCAGTGGTCGGCAAAGCCACATGCGGCTCTTTGGCCCCTTGAGTGTGGCTCTTCCACAAAATACCACAGCCTGGGCAAGTCTATTCTGAAGAAGTGGCGTTAGAAGAAGTTTAAGTTTAAACACTTTGGCTCTCAAAAGAAATCTCAATCATTGTACTGTTGATATTTGGCTCTGTTGACTAATGAGTTTGCTGACCACTGATTAGGCCATTAACAAGATGTGTAATGAGTCATGAACACCTCATGTGTACTGTGTGTTTTGCAGTTCTCATTAGAGTACCAGAATCCTGCCCTGCAAACACAACTATGTAAGATCATTGCTATTCAGAGGACTGAACCTCTCCCCTTGCCCAGGCATACTAGTCCAGTAAAAAAAAAAAAATCTATAGTTATAAAATATACCAAGTCTCTGGAAAATAACTCCCTGTCTATATTTCCTCAATAATTAAGATATCATCAAAAAGCCTCTTTCTTCTTGGGAGGTATAGCTATTTAATATGAAGTTTGAAATTCTACTCCGGAGACAGCTATATCAGGGATATGATGAGAGAGAAAAAATAGCTTCATGAATGCAAAAAACCTTATTTGGAAGATGATCTTGCATCCATGAATCACAGTTCATTCTGCCCAGGAGTTGGTTTTTATATCATTGTAATAAAGAAATTTCAGACTGGAGATATGAATAGGCCACAAGATGGTGTCATTTTTGCTTGAGAAGCAGGTCTTCTCCACAATTTTTTCCCACTGTCCTGATAGACAATATGAACTTCCTTATTTCCTTTCTCTGATATTAGGTAAATTTTAGTCCTCTTACTGTCTTCTGACAAGAAAAAAATTATCAAGCATGTTGCTAAATGTGCTCATAAATCATATGCAGTGGTAAATAACATCTATTGTAAGTGCTAATTTTTAATTTTAATTAAATCAACTCGTCTTTACAATTAAATATTTATACTGCCACTCCAGAGAAACTTAGAGGTCATTTTAAAAGAAATTTATTATATTTTTTCATGTAATTTTAGTGCTACCAAAAGAATTAGATTACTTATAAACCATTTTAGTTGTAGCTGAAAACTATTTAACTGTACTGTGCCAGACAATGGAGTATTTAAAATGCTGCTAATCACTTGTATTGTTTCTTTCAAAAGACTTACCTACTACATTCACTCTATCTTCAGTTTTGTTCTATTTTCTTACATCTGTTTCCACATTTTCTGGAGTATTCAACTCTTCTATCCCCTAAGCTTAAGCACTTGATAAATAATGACTGTATTAGTTGACAATTTATAAGTTGGCTTTTTTTTTTTAAGTTTTGTACCTTCCCTACTTTCCAAGATACAGAGTCATAGATTTAGTTCATTTGCTACATATTTGTAGTTCACTTGTAAGAAGAAAACATTAAAAAAAGGAAACCTATCCCCGGGGTGCTAGGAAATAGTCTATTATTCTCAAGAAGGAGGAGTCAAGACACAAAAAATCCTGCAGAGTAAATGACCGATTTAAGCAGTCATAATATGGTCCTGAAATTGCATAAGTATAAACACAATTCGTAGCTTATACAAATCTCTACCACTGCACCCACCAATATCATCCTTTGGAAATTAGTTATCTAGAAAGGTTTATGCCCAAATAAATCGTAATTAAATATAACAGACCAACAGACTTTCCCCATAAAATTTAAAGATATACTAAATGAATAAGAATATTTTTAAAATAATAACTATTTTTAAACTATAAAGTTATTAATGATTAAAAAAATTCACTCAGAATAATAAGATGTATAACCATAATTTTAAAATCTACTTTCTTAACTTATGCATCAATTAAATAAAATTTGTCAAACATTTAGGTATGTGGACATAGAGATGAGAAACAAAAAGTCATGTAGAAATTGTAAAAAGAATTGTAATTAATATTAAAACAGTTCTTAGAATAAGTTACAACTGATTAATGTCATATTTTATTAAATGTTATCATACCATTGTAAAACATTGTGAAGTTGAAACATAATTATAAATTGGATTGTTTTTCTACACAATCCCCCATTCCGCTCTGGATATTAAGCATTGAAGTTATAACAACTGACATTCAGATTCAAATAGTAACATAACACAGGTATTTTTAAAATTGTATTCTTCAGTATGCCTAGCTTCTATTTGGAATTTGAGATTATATTTTGATTTTTTAGACACAGCTTCATTTATTCTTTAAGGATTAACACAATTTCTCACTTTGGAAAAAATAGTGAACATTTTATAAAGTCAATAATTCTGTTACAACCTTTTCCACAAATTTAGATTGGCACACAGGTATCAGCAAGTTGAAAATTCATATATCTCATCACACAAAAAAGGGCATTTATCTTTAGATTCAATAGACATGTTTTCATGATTAAAGTTAATAACATAGCTCATTGTCATTCAAAATCCCACTGAGAGACAATTTCAGAGCAAGGTCCCAGTAGGAAGCAACTACCAATATTTAAAAGAGTTTCATAATGGGAAATTGAAAACTGCAGTGTGCTGGTCTTATAGGAAGCCTGGTTTGCATTAACAGAGCCAAGGGCTTCAGACTTGTAACTCATGTAAACATACATGACTTTGAAAAAAGAAAATGGAAAAATATAAAAGCCTGAACAAATAAGAAGACACATGATGGAGAAAGCAGCTAGATATCACTTTGTTTTCTGTTCAAAAAATATTTGTTCCCCAGGAAAATATCTTAGAATATAATTTGTGATGATGCTTCCCTAATGGATAGCCACCATAGTGTAGCTCTTGCCAAAAGCAATTGACATCCATTTTCAAAGCAAAATGAAAGACCTGCCGTTGTGCTGACAAAAAGGTATGGGACTTAGAACTGCCTACGTGCTGTTACATAATAAAAGGTTTGCCATGGAAGTTTACTCAGTCTTAAATTTTCTTACTCCATTCTATATGAGTTTTAAAATAAAAAATCAAATTATAATCAAGAAGGTAAATATAGAGACAATCCAATTTATTTAGTCCCCAGAAGATTGCTGTGGATCTAAACAGTAGTAAGAGTCGATTTATCCAAAAAACAAATGCCCTCCATTGTGTTTTCCAGATATTATATACAGGGTTTCAACAGGGGAAAATATACATAAGGGAAAGTGGGATATGGTTTGCACAGTGCTATAAAATCTAGTAAGTTCTAATTGGGAGAAGCGTTGGGACCCACATTTCATGTGGCCTCAAAATTCAGCTGTCTCTGATATCTCTCAATATGTGGGATGCCATCTGCCATTTTGTAAGAACAAAGAAGCAAACTATCGAGAGGACCATATGGAGAATAGCCTAGGCATCTTGCTATCAGTCATGTGAGTGACACATTACACATTTGGATATTATTGTGCCGTCAGGCCTTCAGGTGACTGCAGCCCAAGATGGCATCTTGACTGCAATCGAGGTCGGAATCTGAGACAGAACTGCCCAGCGAAGCCACTTCCAAATTCCTGATCCACCACAAATTGTGAAGTGGTCACTGTCTGTTTTTTTCAAGCCTCTAAATTTTGGTCTGCTTTTTAAAATGTATTTTTATTGATTTCAGAGAGGAAGGGAGAGGGAGAAAGAGATAGAAACATCAATGATGAGAGAGAATCATTGATCGGCTGCAACCCAGGCATGTTCCCTGACCAGGAATCGAACTGTGACCTTCTAGTTCGTAAGTGGATGCTCAACAGCTGAATCACATAGGCCCAGGAAATTTTGGTCTATTTTTGACACGACAATAGATTACTAATACAGATCAAAATCAAATTGAAGATATGATTTCTTTTGGAAGGAAGAGCTGTAAAAAGAGGGATCACCACAGAATTGTTATATGAACAAACTTTTAAAGAAAGATGA
Source organism: Plecotus auritus (assembly GCF_963455305.1). NCBI lineage: Eukaryota > Metazoa > Chordata > Mammalia > Chiroptera > Vespertilionidae > Plecotus > Plecotus auritus. The sequence continues at coordinate 20,579,716 of NC_137777.1, read as the reverse complement.
AACATTAGGTGATTTGAGAGCTTTATATTATTTATAAGGTATTTCTAAAATTCAAAACCATATAATTTTTAATGTTCAGATACCAAATGCCTTAGAAGAGTTGTGTTAAAAACAAATTGAGCCCTAACCGGTTTGGTTCAGTGGATAGAGAGTCGGCCTATGGACTGAAGGGTCCCAGGTTCGATTCGGTCGAGGGCATGTACCTTGGTTGTGGGCACATCCCCAGTATGTGCAGGAGGCAGCTGATCGATGTTTCTAACTCTCTATCCCTCTCCCTTCCTCTCTGTAAAAAATCAATAAAATATATTTTAAAAAAATTTGAACACCAGTTTGCTAATGAATTTTTCAAAAGTCTTTCATCTTTTAAATAGTAAAACTATTGTCAAAGATAGTTATGCTTTGGTTAAAATGTCAAAAATGCCAAATTATACTTTATGTTTCAAGATGTGACTAGGATTGAAATACATTAAAAAGACTCCAAGCCATCCAGAATAGAAAATGGATATCTCAATGTAAAGTATAAATGGATATCATTTGATAATAGAAACAACACAAAGAAAATTTCCTTAACCTTTAACCAGTGTTAAAGGTTAATCCTAGCTCCTTAAAAAGGAGAGGCTGTCCAGCCAGTGTGACTCAGTGGTTGAGTGTTGATTTGATTTCAGGTCAGGATACATGCCTGGGTTGTAAGCTTGATACCCAGTGGGTGGGGAGGGGGTTGGATGTGCAGAAGGCATCCTATCAATTATTCTCTCTCCTCGTTGATGTTTCTATCTCTCTCTCCCTCCCTTCCTCTCAGAAATCAAAAAGAAGAAGGGCTGAAATTTGTGTCATTTTTAGAATTGCATATATGTACTAGAGGCCCAGTGCATGAAAATTATGAACTGGTAGGGTCCCTAGTGGCTGCCAGCTGCTGGCCAGGTACTCCCTCCCTTCCCCCTGCCACCACTGCCTCCAGCCAGGGCAGCCCTGCCCCCTGGTCGAACTCCCAGACAAACTCCCAGTCAAGGAGACAATTTGCATACTATGCTTTTATTATATAGGAGATATATACATATATATTCATTGAACTATGCTTAATCATTTTTTGAGTGGGGGTCCATTCCTTATTTCAAACCTATTTTCTTTATATTTTTAAAGTTATTCCTGTAGGCACTAGTATGTCTAGATATCCAGAATGACTGGACAAGGAAGGGTGGTGAGTGGAGGTAGAAGAGCACATTAAGGGGATAAATGGTGATGGAAAAAATAGAAATTTGAAAAATATATTGAAAAAGAACATGAATATACCAAGATATATTGTTATTGTAAAGTCCTGAGAATGTGAGGACAGGAAAAATAAGTGGAGACTGCCTTAAGTTTTACAAATGGGAGCAGCATTCCTGAGCAAAGTTAAGCTAGTAAGCCAATCACCATCCATCTCCATATAGAGCAAAATTCAACTGAAAGCAAAAGTATACTAAAAAGGAAGTTGCTACATGCCATTGATTTTTAACAGTTTCATATAAATAAAAACTCCTTAATCAAGATTCAGTAGACATCCCCTAGCAGGCTTACAAAAAGAAAAGAGTGTCAAACAAGCCATTTATATCAATAAAAGTGTAGAACTTGGCCTTCTATTAAATAAATAAATAAATAAATTCTAGTATTCATACGAGTAAGCCAGTTTAAAGAATATGTTTTACAGAATCAAGTACTGAACCTTTACTAGTCAAATGGTCTCACAAAAATTGAAAGTGGCAATAGAGCAATGTGTGTGTTTGTGTGTGTGTTGTGTGTGTGTGTGTGTGTGTGTGTGTGTATTCAAATTCAGCTTATTACTTAATGGGTTTTTTTTTTACCTCTGTCTACATAATCATTCCAAGAAATTTTTTTTTTAAATATATTTTATTGATTTTTTACAGAGAGGAAGGAAGAGTGATAGATAGTCAGAAACATCGATGAGAGAGAAACATCGATCAGTTGCCTCTTGCACACCTCCTACTGGGGATGTGCCCGCAACCAAGTTACATGCCCTTGACCGGAATCGAACCTGGGACCTTTCAGTCCGCAGGCTGACGCTCTATCCACTGAGCCAAACCGGTTTTGGCTCCAAGAAATTTTTATCAACTTCCTTTTTATAGGAGAAATATGAAACACAAGATTATGACTCTTTACTACTGATTCACCTTTCCCTTAATTCCAAATTAAAAAAAAAATATGTTCACTGGAGTTGTGCTTTATTAGATTTTTGATTCATCATGTGTCTCTGTGGGTTTGTTTGCTGAAGGTGTGTCTTTGTTTAACCACTGTTCTTTACACTCTTCCTAATTCTAAAAATTTCCTGAAAGGTCTTAATTATTTATTTGAATCAATTTTTGAACCTCTATTATGTGCCAAGTTCCAAGTATCTTACCTAATAATAGACAAACATGTAAATAGACCGTACCTCCGCTACACCACCAGCCAATCAGGAGTGATATGCAAATCAACCCAACAAAGATGGAGGTTAATTTGCATACACAGGCACCGAGTGACGGGAGTGGGACACTTGTGACGTCGCCATGGCAACAACACAGGCGTTCTGCCCCACCCTCAGTCTCTCAGGGCTTCTGGGCAGTGTGGGAAGGCGGGGCTGGAGCAGAAAGAGGTGGCTCCGGGGCCTGAGTGGAAAGGGGCTGGGCTGGAATGGAAAGGCAGTGCTGGCAGCCAGGGAAAGGAAAGCCCATTCTAGCACGAATCTTCGTGCATTGGGCTTCTAGTAAAATTATAAAATGATAATTAGAAACAAAATTGCAGCTCTTATGAAACATCAGGAAGTATATTATATATATATATATATGTATCGTGGTTAAATAAAATAATGCAATAACTTCTATGAAGGAAAATGAAGACAGTACCAAATTAAACATAATTTCCATAGCATTCTTAGGAAAAGCATCTTTGAATTGATGAGACTTTGGCTGAGATCTGGAAGATGAGAATAATGACAGTGGGTAGAATTTCAGAGAATTCCATCTAAGACAAGTACCATATGATTTCGCTCATATGGAGAATTTAATGAACAAACCTAACTACCAAGTAAAATAGAGACAGACTCATAGATAGAGAGCAAGCAGATAGCTCTGGTGTGGGTGGCTGGAGGTGGGGTGTTCAAGGGGGGATGGAGGGATTTAGCCAAAAAGAAAACAAAAGAAAGAGAACTCGGGGACATGGACAACAGTGTGGTGATTGCAAGGTGAGGGAGTGAAGTGGGTAAAGGTGGATGAGAGCAGAGAGGGGATAAATAATGATGGAAAAAACAAAATAAAATCCTATATAATAAAATGCTAATATGCAAATCAACCATACGGTGGAACAACTGGTTGCTATGATGTGCACTGACCACCAGGGGCAGACACTCAATGCAGGAGCTGCCCCCTGGTGGTCAATGCGCTCCCATAACCAACCTCCCATGGCTCCTCCCCCTGTCTGCCCCCCAGTGCCCCAATCAGGGGGCCAGCTGGCCAACCTACAATGGCCCCTCCTCCCAGCCAGCCAACCTCCCACGGTCCCTCCCCATGGCCAGCCAGCTCCCTGATAAGCCTCGATCGCTGGTCAGGCTGAGGGACCCCACCTGTGCACGAATTTGTACACCAGGCCTCTAGTAAAAAATAATTGCTTATAAAAAAGGTAGTGGGAGAATGCATGTATTGGAGGAATTAGAAGACAAGTATGATTTGATTATATTGATCATGAGACATGATGAATAGAAATGAGGCCAGAGAGAGCAACATAGGTGAGATGGTGAGTACGGAAGATTTTATTTTAAGTAGAATGCAGAATTATTGAAGCATTAGTAATAGCAGTGATGTAAATTATGAAATTTATGTCTTGCATTTTACAAAGTTAGCTGGCTGAAAATTAATAGAGAATGAAGATAGGAAAGTATAGAGAATTAGTTGTATCTAAGTGAGGGATAATGGTTGCTTGTATAATGGCAGTTATAGTGGTGAAGGATAGAATCCAATTAATTCAAGATAATATTAAATGATTGTTGCAAGTATTAATGATTTGACTAAGGGAGAGAAAGGATTAAAGCTGATTCTCCTACACCTCTGAATAGAGCTTCACAGATATGGTTGTCAATTAAATTAATTAAATTAAAATATGATAATTTTGCTTAGTAAATGTATGGCAAGTGGTAGAAAAATAATGGAGATGATCCTTCAAGTTTAAAATATTGTTACCTCCAACTATAGGGTTTTGTATATATTCTCAGTACCATAGCAATATTAAAACATCTTTTTGTCAATGTTAGCCACATTGCTCTTGATTTTTTTACCAATTTCTCTGAATTAGTAAAATAACTTGAAATCCATGTGTTCTCTAGTTCATAGAGAACCTCAAAAAATCTGCTCTGTTAATGCAGTATCAATATAAGTTCAGTACAATTGTCACAAAACTCTGGATAATTCTAATCCATAGTCAAAATTACATATAGATTGTCATACCTAAACATTCCAGGATTTAACAAGTTGAAGAGAAAAGACAAAAGGAGAGAAGTGAAATCAGAGTTTGTGTTGTTGTTGTTGTTGTGCTCATAAACAAAAATGCCCCTTTAACAGTCAAATGCAGTATTATAAAGAGCTTATCTATGATCACTCACTATGTGAGACTACTGTTTTAGAACCTCCTTCTGGTAAGAGAGCCATCACTTGACAGTTGGACTACCTTATAATAATTGATGGGAAACAAGGTGGTAAGAACTCTGTTTCTTAATAACCATTCTTATTCCAGTCCCTTTTCCTGAGTAACGTGCTTTCTTGGCACCCAAAGAGTGCCAGGTGATACTAATAAATTCTTGCAAAATTCTCACCTTTCTGCACACTTGAAATATGACTATAAATGTATCAGAAGTCATCAGATGCCCAGTATGTTCACTGAGATGCAAAATATGTAGAGAAATGATTGGCAATATGAGTTGTGTTCCTAATGAAATTTGGCTAACCTGTGTTAGCCATTATATACTGCATTTTAATTGTCTACACTTGCAAAAATTCTGGCACAATGTAGTCTATATTACAAATGGTTTATATGCTTCATTAATGATATTATTTACAGAGGTAATCAGTGAATGGATTGGTAGGATCTGTGCTTTAGAAAGAAGTTGCTAATAATTGTTTGTTATAAAAACTAGAGGCCTGGTGCATGAAATTCGTGCACTCGGGGGGGGGGGGGGGGGACCCTCAGACCGGCCTGCACCTTCTCATAGTCTGGGAGCCCTCAGGGGATGTCTGACTGATGGCCTAAGCCAGCATTCGGACATCCTTAGCGCTGCCGCGGAGGCGGGAGAGGCTCCCACCACTGTGGCTGTGCTCGCCAGCTGTGAGCCCAGCTCAGGGCTTCTGGCTGAGCGGCGCTTCCCCTGTGGGAGCACAGTTACCACCAGGGGGCAGCTCTGGCATTGAGCATCTGCCCCCTGGTGGTCAGTGCGCATCATAGCAACCAGTCTTTCCACCGTTTGGTCAATTTGCATATTAGCCTTTTATTATATAGCACTAGAGGCCTGGTGCACAAAATTTGTGCACGGGGGGGGGGGGTGTCCCTCAGCCCAGCCTGCACCCTCTCCAATCTGGGACCCCTCGAGGGACGTCTAACTGCCCGTTAGGCCCACCGGGATCAGGCCTAAACAGGCAGTTGGACATCCCTCTCATAATCCAGGACTGTTGGCTCCCAACTGCTCGCTTTCCTGCCTTCCTGATTGCCCCTAACCGCTCTGCCTGCAAGCCTGATCACCCCCTAACCACTCCCCTGCCAGCCTGATTGATGCCTAACTGCTCCCCTGCCAGCCTGTTTGCCCCTAACTTCCCTCCTCTGCTGGCCTGGTCCCTCCCAACTGCCCTCCCCTGCTGGCCTGATCGTCCACAATTGCCCTCCCTTGCAGGCCTGGTCCCTCCCAACTGCCCTCCCCTGCTGGCCATCTTGTGGTGGCCATCTTGTGTCCACATGGGGGCAGGATCTTTGACCACATGGGGGCAGCCATGTTGTGTGTTGGAGTGATGGTCAATCTGCATATTACTCTTTTATTAGATAGGATAGAGGCCTGGTGCGTGGGTGGGGGCCAGCTGGTTTGCCCTGAAGGGTGTCCTGGATCAGGGTGGGGGTTCCCTTGGGGCATGGGGCATCCTGGGCGAGGGGTCTGTGGTGGTTTGCAGGCCAGCCACACTCTCCGGCAACCCAAGCAGAGGCCCTGGTATCTGGGATTAATTTATCTTTTACAATTGAAACTTTGTAGCCTGGAACGGAGGACTGGGCCAGCCAGGGTGTGCAGAAAGCTTGGCTTCCTCTGTTGCTGGGGAAACCCAAGCCTCCCTCCTGCTCTCTCCGTGGCGACAGCCATCTTGGTTGGGTTAATTTGCATACTTGGTCCTAATTGGCTGGTGGGCATGGCTTGTGGGCATGGCGGAGTGCTGGTTAATTTGCATATTACTCTTTTATTAGATAGGATATTAGTTTAATAATTCCAGTAAATATAATAAAAAAGAAATAAAATTTGTTGTTAAACCAGCTTTAATAACTGATAATGTTTACTTATTCCATGAGCCTGGCACATTTTGCTTTTTGGTTTCTATGCTTGATTTTTACCTCATTTTTTTGGACCATATTATTTACTACTAGCATATAACATCACACAGCTTGAACCTTGGTTCTTCTTGACCCTCTGTGGTTTCCCGCCTCCTTAAATCAGTTCTTGCTCTTCTCACCAGTGCCTCTTCTACTGGAGGAGTCTTGCCATGCACCCCTCCTTAACTAGTTAAATTATGCTTTCTCTTAAGACTGCAACTCAATTATTATTTTCTCAGGAAATCTTTCTTGAGAAATCCTCAAATGATAGCATGAAGTTTTTTCCTCTACCAGTTGTGCCTATCCTAACAGAAGGCTTGTATTTTTTATATGAACCTTCAATCTTTGATTAAAATCTCTTTCCTCCACTAGACTGTAAGTCGCTTGAGGGCAGAATCTATATTTTTATCACCTGATATAATTTAGTTAAGTCATCAAAATACTTTATGAAAGAAGGAAGCAAAGGAGGAAGGCAGGAAGAATTTAAACTTGAAATGTTTTGATATGGCCATTCTACGTTTATTATTTTATTAGGACTTTGTAAATACTTTATGTGAAAGTTATCATTATTTCTATCTTTAAGAGTAGATTAGATAACTAATTTTTATAGGTAGTTGAACAGAACATTGAACCACAACAGTCTAACTCATTTGCCTATGCCCTTTATCACTCTTCTACCTAACCTCATAAAAATTATAAAGCTTGTGAAAGCTCACATTTTAATCACTTAAATATTCCAAACAAAATCACCTGTCTTTATTATATGGCGACTACCTGTATATATATTTATATTTAACCATTTTACTGTGTGGTGTCAAAGAGGTTATGTTTACCAAAAACATTGTCAAATTGGTATGTTAGGATAAGTATTGCAATGTTCTAATTGAGTACAGTTCTATGTAGCAGAAGAAGAGGGAATGGGGATGGTGACTCCTGATTCCGTCACTTACTAGTTACGTAAGTACTTCTGAGTGCTAGCTTTCTGTTATTAAAAAATTAGGATTATGCTAATTCAAATGAAAACACTTAAAATTTCTTTAGCTGCATTATAAGTCAGGCACTGTGCTAATGCAAAAATTGATTTTTTAAGTTTATTGTTAAAAATATCACAGATCCTTCTTTTTTACAGGTGCAGTGTATTCTATTGTGTAAATGTACCATAGCTTTTTTTATCCACTCCACTATGAAAGTATTACAGATGTCCCCCTTTTCCCCCTTTTATCCCTTCCTGCCCGCTCCTGTACCCACTCCCTAGGCCTTCACTACACTATTGACTGTACTCATGGGTTATGCACATAGGCATATAAATTCTTTGGTTAATCTCTTCCTGGCTCCTGCCCACCCCCACTTCCCTCTATGAGAATCTTCAGTCTTTTGTATGCTTCCATGTTTCTGGATACATTTTCTTTGTCATTTTATTTTGTTCATTAGATTCCACATATAAGTGAGATCATGTGATATTTGTCTTTCTCTGACTGGTTTATTTTGCTTAGTGTAATATTCTTCAGGTCCCTCCAATAGTTGTCTCAAAGGGTAGAATTGTATGATAGATTGCATTGGCATTGTGCTTCATTAACTCTAATGTACTCTGTATTTTATAGACTATCTATTGTTCCTTATTGACATGTACTGTTTCCCAAACTTATTTAAATGGGACTTCAGAATTATTTTAAGTTCTCTACTTAAGTCTAAAGAATTCCAAGCTTGTAAGTAACATCTATCCTTCATTCCGTAGAGAAACACAACAGTAATGTAACATCATGGTCACTCTGAGCTCCCTCATTGCTACTCCCAAGGGAGGAAGAATGAGTTAGCTGAGGATTGAAACTCAGCTTATTTTTCTTTCCTTTTTTCTTACCTGTTTCCTGTTCTCAGATTATATTCAAACATACTCTCTTTGCCACACACACACAAATATATATATATATATATATATATATATATATATATATATATATTATATAAAAGTAATGGTCTGGCAATCTACCTCTGTGCCAGTGACTGGGTGAACTTGGGTCTCAGTAACTTGTAAAGATGAGTAAGCCACAGCCTAAGAAATGCTTCCCAGGAGCAGATTCATTAATAATAAAAGTTTGAGCTTCATCTTAATTTGTCTGACACTTGAACTAATTGTGTAATTGGTTTTGCACTCAGGTAAGAAGGATTGTTGATAGTAGCCCCATAAATACCCCAATAACATTGTTTTCATACTTAACTCTTCCGTTTTGAAATGTAAAGAATTGAGTGAAACTAGCATATAATAAAACACAAATAATGAATGTCCTAACATTAAAACATGTATTTTTGGATACTGATCCAATTTAAATATGAATATGCTTATTTTTAAGAATCAACAAAATTTTTTTAAAAAATCAGTGGAAACTTGATTGAGATGAGATACACTAATTGGAAAGCATTTTGTAAACTATTAAATGTAGTTAGTAAGCTGCTGTTTATATATTCAGATTCATATTTATTAATATAAAATACTAGAGGCCCCATGCACGAAATTTGTGGAAGGGGCTTGGCCCTCGCAGCCCCTCGTACCCTCAGCCAGCCCTCACAGCCCCGGCTTCATTCGGAAGTCGTCCCGACGGTCGTTCTGCTGTTCAGTCTAATTAGCATATTAGCTCTTTATTATATAGGATAGAAAATATTATTTTTGTATTTAGGATTTGGTCCATGTTAGAAATTGATTAACATATAGACAGGGAAACCTGTACTTTCCCAAAATACCATAACATAAGCATGTCAGTGTTGTTAGAATTGCCTGAGATGACTGGTTATAAATAACTTTGAAATAATAGATATATAGAGTTTAATACTGCATAGGTTCTTGCTACTCAAAGTATGCACAATGGACCAACGACATTACGATTATTGGGGGCTTGTTATCAATGTAGAATCTCAGGACCTTATTCCAAACCTGCTGAATCATAACATGCATTTTTTCCAACGTTCCCATAAAATTGTAACCTTAGGAATATTTTAGAAGCCAAATAAAGGTCATACACAGTGACATAAAGTCATGTAAGTAAAAAAACACTACCTTTGTGTCAAGATAGTATTTGTTTATGAAAATATTTTTGCATTCCTTAGCTGATCCCTTGCTAAGCTCCAACAATGAATAAATTAAAATGTGGGTTCAGTTCTTTTATTCTATTGCCAGTGTGATATATGAGAACTATCATAGTGTCATGTCTTTCAGTGTTTACAGAAACTCTAAGCCATGGATTCAGGTTCAGTCTAGATATTCTCATTCTAATTCTGTATCTCCATGACTGAGTCCAAATATTACTAGCCTCTGAAAATGGGGAGAGCCAATTCCTCTTTACCAGAGCACATATCATGGCATATAACATTGCACTGAACACACATTATAGCCTGGGAGCTCTATAAATACTGTTGACAATGTATTTGGCTTGCCTAGTATAGTCCTAGATCATTTCTGTTTTTTTCTTGCATGATTAATAATGGTGTCCTGTTCCCTTTTAAAATGTCCTGGTAAATAATAACTTACATAGTTACTCTGTCTATAAATAAAGCAAACAATAAAAGTATCTGAATGACTGTCTCAGGACTTTCATCAGATAGCATCATATTCTCAGGCTCAATTTTACAATATAAGCAGAATCTTAGGGCAAATTCTGCTCTCAATATGTTTGAAATAGTGTCTTTTTGGAGGAAACTTCATACTATTTTCTATAGTGGCTGCACAATTTTACTTTTATTTTTTACATTTCATCAACATCAATTGTGTACAAGGGTTTCAGTTTATCCACATCTTCACCAGCACATCCTTTTTTATGCTAATCACCACCTTAATAGTGAAGAAATGGCATCTCTTTGTGGTTTTGATTTGCACATCCCCAATGATTAGTGATGCTGAACACCTTTACATGTCTTCTTTGGAGAACTGTCTATTTAAACCTTTTGCCCAATTTTTAAATTGGTTGTTTGTTGTTCTCTTTTGGGGTTTATTTTGCTATTAAATTATAGAAGATACTTAGATATTTTGGAAATTAACTTTTTATGAGATATATGGTTAGCAGGTATTTACTCTCATTCTGTTGGTTGCCTTTTCACTCTGTTGATTGTTTCTTTTGCTGTGCAAAGCTTTTATATTTTCATGTCCTCCCACTTGCCTATTTTGCTTTTGTTGCTTGTGCTTTTGGTGTCAAATCCATGAAATTATTTTCAAGGTCAGTGTCACAAAGCTTTTCTCCTAGCAGTTTTATAGTATCTAGTCTTAAGTTTAAACCTTTAATCTGTTTTGAGTTGATTTTGTGTGCCCTATGATGTAAGATAAGAGTCCAACATCCTTTTGCATGTTGCAGGATATTTTTGTTGTTGTTTTGTTGTTTTGTTTGTTATTTTGTAGAGCAATTATACCTCAATAAAGTTGTATAGGAAAAAAAACAGAAAATAAATAAGGTGGTGCTGAAATAGAGACTTATAACTAAAATGCTTTTGAATGTTTTTTTTCTTTCTCTATTCCTCCCTCTTTATTCCAAATATCACTATAAATTCATTTTATTTGCTGGGCTGATCCATGATAGCAGCTGTGACTATTTCATGCTGAGAGCTTTCACAGTATTTAGTGTGCTAGAAATATATGGAAATGCTGCTATGTGGCAGTGTCAGAGACACCCTGAGCGCTGCTCATCACTGCTGCTCCGAGTTGCTCTGAGACCATGTATTCTACATTCTCCCATTCAGCTACGCCACACAGGTGAATTACCAGTGGCAGGGCAGACGGAGAAGCCATGAGAAGTTGTGGGTGTGTGAGAATGAGTCTTCACTGCAGAAGCCAAGGGCCACACAGCCATCAGGCAGAACGGTCCTTTACAGCCAAGTCCATGAAACAGGCAGCCATACCCCTGCTGGTCAATACATGTCTTTCCTACAAAGCACCATTAATCTTTGTACCCACGGTTATTATCTGGGCCACCGCATGCTGCCCCTAGGCTTATAGTTTTACGTAGCAATAGTACCTGAGCTCTCCCTTAGAGCTACAGCCTCAGTAGCCTCTCCAGCACACTCTGGCTCAGCAGCTCTTCCTATTTCCCCTGCCTAGCACACTGGCTGGTTAACACGGCAGCTATATCTGAGTTCTCTATGAGCTTTCAGCCTTGCATTGTAGCAGTACCAGTTCTCAGCTCCTTCTGAGCTCTCTAGCTTCTCCTACACACAGGAGCTACGTTCTCTGTGACTATGTCTCTGCTTCTCTGAGCTCTCTGCCCCGCTGCTCTCTCTCTTGCAGACTTCTAGTCAGTAACCTGTATATTACTCCAGAGACAAAGGCAAGTTGCCAACAGTGACATCAATCATTGGCACTGCAGAAAGGCACAGGGTACCCTGTGTCCTTGCACCCATTCGTGGTATCTTGGCCTTGGACACCCTGATTAGGCTCATGCTGAGAGCAGCCTTCATCATTCTGGTGTATTGACAACAAGGCCTCTGTTCTCCCATTGGCCTTGACTGTCCAGGGACCCTGGTGTGGTTCCCACAGGCAGTTATTATGCTATATCTTGTTCAGGTCATGGAATGTTATAACTAACATTTCTCCAAATTCCCCAGCTAGAGAGTAGTACTGGATAGAGCATGAGGCTACAAGCCATGGTAATTTCCACTATTTCTCACTGTATATTTCTGGTTATTTTTTCTTATACTACCACAAGTATTTCCTGAAAGTAAGGGAAAAAACTTCAAGACACTGTTTTTCCAAACATGGAAGGCAACCAAAAGACATAAACCCAATGGCTTTTTAGCAGCCTGCTTTATTATACCAATCGGTTGAAGGTTCCTAGAAACAGACTCTGAAATATAGAGGAGCGTGCAGGAAACTCATTAGGTAGTGATCTTCATATCATTACCTGCAGAAGGGAAAGAAAGGAAACAGGGTTGGGAAGAGCCGGAAGCTGGACTGCAAAGCAGTTTCAGAAAACCCCATGGGGTGCTCTGCAGCTGGGATGTCCCTTCAGAATTATCCCGAGTTCATGCAAGGTGGCTAGATGCATGCATACTCCTCACCAACAAGTTAAACTCTGGGAAATAAAATTGTTGAGAGCTGTTTATTCACAAGATTTTTTTTTTACTGATGAAAGCAGAAAATGAATAAGTTAAATTAGGCAATAGTCTTAAAAGGTCTTCTCTGTCTCTCAAATTTCAAATTTTAATCTAAAAATTGAGCAAATAGTAGTCCCTGCCTTGGCAAAAGATCAAGGACATTTATTTTCTAGTTAACCAAGTATGAGAAGGAATTTTTAAAATATCATTCTCAAGCTCAGCCGTCATGGCTCAGTGGTTGAGTGTCAACCTATGTAACCAAAAGGTCACGGTTCCATTCCCAGTTGGGCACATGCCTGGGTTGTGGGCTCCAGCCCCAGTGTGGGACATGTGGGAAGCAGTTAATCAATGATTCTCTCTCATCATTGATGTTTGCATCTCTCTTTCCCTCTCCCTTCCTCTCTGAAGTCAATAAAAATATACTAGTATTTTTAAAAAGATAAATTAAAACATGAAGTAAAATATCATTCTTGATTATTTAATCTGTCAAATATTTGAATGATAGATATGATGATCCTTTTAGTAATAATGAATAACTTATTGCACCACGGGGTAAGAGAAAGTTGTGGACTAGAAACTCAGGTGGTTGTAATTTATATATTTTTATTCTCTTCATCCCAGTTGTTCCTTTACAACTTATGCCTGGAAGTAAGGATCACTTAGGTCCATACTGAGATGAGGGTAAGCTCAGAGGAGGTTTATTTTGTAGAAGCTCTCATGCAAAGTGTATCAGAATCCTTTCTTGCTCTTTCTGATCAGAATGAGGTTTGATTTTCACTAGCCTCTACCATGGGATGAGGGAAATTTGAATCTCAACTCAGCAGAAAGAGAAGTTAAATAAGAAAATGAGAGAGTGTATGGAAAGTGTAGTTGTTCAACAGCACTGAAGGGATGAAAGAACACATCACTTAGAATAAGAAACTGTGAGTTCCATGGCCATTTACCAGCTATACCTTAAAATTATCATTAGCCCCCAACCGCCCCCCCCACACACACACACTTTTATTCTCCTCTTTAAAATGGGGAAATACATTTCTCAAAATCCACACCAGGAGAAAAAGGACAAAAGAAAAATAGGCAGCAAGGCTGGTTTCCTAGTACCCATCTCTTTAATTTTTCAGGTCATTTATAATCATTTCCTTCAGATGGATGACTTGTAAGGGGGGAAAATTGGCTTGATTTTAAGCAGACAAAACAAGTCCTAAAATGAACTGACATGACTCAAAATGTTCCTTGAGTTTCATCCATAACTTCTGTGTGAAATGGTGAATTAAATGGCGATTAGACAGAAACAAAGGAAAGCATTTCAGGCACAATTATCAAGCTGCTAATATCCTCCATGCAGCACAGCATGATTCATTTCTGTTGCCTTGTTCCATCCCATTTGGCTACAATCCACATTTATCCAGACATTCATGTATGGATGAAATCACTGACAGTCTCATGCTTCCAGTTTTCTTCCCCCACTTGTTTGTCTGATACAGCACCTGCTTTCATAGTGCCCTTCTTGTTAGATGCCCAGAGTCTGAAAAGCAAAGCATACAGGTTCCTTTCTATTCTGATCCTTGGAGGTCATTTTCCTTCCTGTTTTTCCCAACTTTCAAATGTGTTCACTGTTAAATTTACCTCTGTGTATACCTTGTTTTTTTGCTGTTTGCAATTATATAAGTCCTTAATTTTTCTTTTTAATTTTCTTGGCTTGCACCACACCTAATTGAATATATTTCCTATCTTAGAAATAGTTGCATAGAAATATTATTTAGAAATACGTATACTGCAAAGAGTTACATCCACTAAAAGGAAACAGAAATACAGATTGTTGCATATTCACATGCTCTGCTTTTTCATTTCTTTTTCTCTCTACTACCATTCCCATACCGAGGAGACGTTTGCAAACTTAATAATCAGGATTATCTCACATCATTTAAAGGTGAAAAAGACAACTGAGGAAAATCCATCATTCTAGTTAAAATATTTTGTTTTTACTATTTTCAAATATTTCTGTTAATTAAAAAATCTTGTTCAATTGTTTTGGTTCTTATAGCAAATGAAGAGTTTGAATATAGCCAGAATTAATTCTGTTTTCAGAAATATTCAGATCAAAAACTATATACATATATAACACACACACACACACACACACACACATATATACATATGAAAATGAATATGTATAGAAAGCCTTAAAATTATAAAGGAAAAAAGAAACCAAGAAACAGTGATAAAATGAACTTTTCAAATTTATAAAATACCTATTATATATATAACATATATACATATACAAATTTATATTATATTCTAGTATATGTATATACATGTACATATGTCCATATATGAGAACAAGAGAATTTGTTACAAATCTACACTAATAAAATATAAATATGCAAATTGACCGTACCTTTGTGACACCCACCAGCCAGTCAGGAGTGAGTATGCAAATTAATCCAAGAAAGGTTATATGACCTCTACATTAACATGGTGCTGCAATAGAGAAAAAAAGGAAATTAGAATCAGTTCTTGCCCCAGAGGCACATAATTCAGATTTGTCAGGCATACAAAATGCAGAATCCAGGTGAGTAGGAAAACTCATGTTAATGCTCTCCTTGTGTTTCTGTTGGCAAAGCGTCCCTAGCTGAAGGAGCAAATATTTAAATGCTTATTTAAAATGTGAAAGAAACACAAGAGGAAATTTAAATATGAATTGATATGACATTAAATTTCTCAGCATAACCCCAGCATTTTAATCACTATCAGTCATTCAGTCAAGAATATAGGAAACTCAAACCAAAACTCCTTGCAATTTTTGTTAACTAAATAAATAAACAAATAAATGTGCTTTTAGATAGAGATTCTCATCATGGTCCTGAGAGGGATAATACTCATGGCAACATGACCAGGAAGGGTTTTCCTCAGACTGAAAAGCAAAGGGCAAAGTGGAACACTTAATAGACTTCCTGCTTTAATCACCTTGAAACATAATATTTGTTAAGTTTTTAAAATGCAAAAGACACAGGATAGTATTTTTGTTTTAATCTTGACAAACTTAAGCTAATTTGGAACACCTGTGCCTACTGCTATTTAACATAGAACATATATCTTGAGTATATGCACAGACACCAGAAAAGCTTAAGTACATTTAGTATAACAGACATTTTGTAAGATTCTAGATGCAGGTGTTACGTTTAAAAAAAAAAGGTGTACCTGCAAAACACTCACAGATGATTAAATAAGCACTGAAATGATCCTGTGCTGTTGGAGTATAGGAGAATACCAATTACAATACATAGCACTTTCTCGTCAGCTATATATTTCCACTAATGAGAATGCAAAATTAGCTTTTAAATGGTAGGTGCAAAAAACCATTGCTTCTGAATAACAGGCAATAGTCACTGCTGTGATTATATCATCATAGTAAACATTTAATTTCTAAGTTTCTCCTATACTATCCTTCACAGAAAATAGAATCGCGATAGTGTAATAGGTACTTGTTTTATTGGCATTGCCCTCATTCCCACTTATGCCTTTTAACTTAATCATGCATTCAGCCAAAGACCATGTTGGAAGAATAAACACCTGGACTCTAGTGCGATGTTTTTTATTGTTTATCATAAATTAACCAGGGCTAAGTTCTCCATTATTTCCAAGTGTCTAAATAATTTGTGATATGATCTCTCAATGACAAGATACCCATGTCATTGAAGAATTTTTCTCACCATGTATTTTCAAGTTGTCAAGGATTCTGAAGCTTTGTGCTACTTACCGATACTGCCTCATTATTTACTGCCTGATGTTTAAAACTCATATTAAAATGTTCAAAAAAATTGTAAAGACATTTCATTATCAGCTTTTATACCATCCACGCACATACATATACCCCCCCACACACCACATATCACACATAGGTATCTAAATGGTTTAGCAACTTGTCATGATTCAATGAGGGGTCTTGAGGTATTTTTAGAGATAATTTGCTTAGTAGACATGGATAGAGAGCGAGATATATTTATACCTTTCCTAAGTGGTTCTTTATTAAGATGTCTTTAAAATAGAAACTGTAGGAGTTGGCATTTTAGAATTTATTCTGCCTTTCAGGTGATTTTTCTTTCACACAGTCTTTAAATATATTTTTCCCCAAAGGAATTTAAAAGAGTTGAGAGCAACTGTTACAATAATAGTAATCCTATATCAATCACAGGTTAGCAATGCAATTAAATTCCATTCAAAAAGTATATACTGTGGGCCTATTAAAATAAAGTACTGAACTAAATTGGTATAATTTACAAAACTTCTTCAAATGGTAAATACCTCAGATAAATACTGCCTTACAAGCTTATACATTCACATTTGGGATACTTCTCTGTGTTTATATTACTAACGGAAAAAAATACAACAAACCATATTTCTCAATGTTGAATTGACTAAAACTGTCAAAATTCACTTTGACAGAAAATGTGACTCATAAAGAATTTTTAAAAATCTTGTTGGAATTAAATAATCCCTGAGTTACACCAACATCTTAGATATAATTCAGTCCTTAGAGGCATTAAGGCCTGGTTAAGTTCTTAGGCCAATTATGGTGAGGATCAGAAGCTCAATTTTTAACCAATTACCTCTATATCTAACACTTTATTTCACTATGTGTTTTCTAAAGCTTCTATTTATATTGGTAGACATTAATTATGCTTTAATTTTTTTTCTTGCTGTGGCATACTAAAACTTCTGTCAAGAGATTTACCCAACTTAAAAAAAAAAAACACCTATATTTTTATTGATTTCAAAGAGGAAGGGAGAGGGAAAGAGAGATAAAAACATCAATGATGAGAATCTTTGATCAGCTGCCTTCTGCATGCCCCCACTGGGGATCAAACCCACAACCTGAGCATGTGCCCTGACTGGGAATTGAACCATGCCATCTTGGTTCATAGGTCAACACTCAACCACTGAGCCACGCTGGCGGGGCTACCTCAGTGTCTTCGGTTTGTTGCTAATAATTAATATCTTCATTAAGCCTGATATCACAACAACTCTAAAACAATAGTCAAAAATCATAAGTAGGACAGTGAGCTCCCAGCAATAACTATCAATGTAGCTCTATAAATCCTTCAAGCCACTCTATCAAACAGAGTTAATTAATTTTCTATTTCTGAATAAAATTAATCCAAAATTCAGCAGTTTAAAACAATGAACATTTATTTTCTCATATAGTTTTTGAGATCAGGAATTCTATAGTGATTTAGACAGCTGAGCCTGATTCTGGATCTTAAATAAAGTTTTACTCAAGCTGTCAGCTAGGACCTCAGTCATTAGGAAAGTATGACAGGGCCTAGACTAGAGGATCTGCTTCTAAGATTATTCAATCATATGGTCAGTGGCACAAAGGTTCAGCTGCCACTGGTTTCCAATATGGATGGCAGCTGGCTTCTCCCCAAGTGAGTGATGCAAGAGACAGAGACAGACCAATCTAGAATCCCTGCTATCTTTCATAAACTAAGTCCAGAAGTAACATACCATCCAAGGTCACATTCTACTTGCTACACAAATCAACCCTAGTGCAAACTGGGAGTGGAATTCACGGTGGTGTGAATACCAGGAGCCGGGTCACTCCGGGCATCTCAGATAGTCAGGATAAACACATATTACTTGATATTTGAGAACTGAAATAGGTTTTCCGAAAGTGGCCCCTAATTAGCTCATGACTAAAAAACTAGCCTACAACTATTTTTTTAAAAATAAGCATAGCATACATTATTCTATTACTTCTCCACTGGTCACCTCTCTGTTATTTCCAGTGCCTCTATTCCTTCTGTTTTCAAAGCAACCAGGGGCACTATATAACACTATTTAATTTTTAGATATTTAATATCGCTCCCTCTCCTACCCAAGACAAAAATTCTAAGTATAATAAAAAGTTCTGCATATTTTATTTCCCATATCTCACTCAACTGCAGCTAGGGTATGAGCCCTAGATCTAGCCCTTTCCAAGAAGGTATTCTGATGCCAGTCATTGAATGTTGAAATGGAGATTGGCTTATTTTACCTATCATTATTTGTCTAGCACCACTAACTGTATGCATATGGATACATGATGTCTTTTTATGATAACTCAAACATGATCTGACCAAGTAATTATCTTTACAGCAAAAGAAGTTTCAACTGGTACCCATGACATTCAGTTCTCTCATATATTCCCTATTATAGAGAAATCAATGACTTTGCAGACACATTTGGATTTTGGAAGATTCAGATCTTCACATGTGACAGAATTTTGCAGTCATAATGCTATATTGCAAGCTGTAAAATGTGTTTAAAACTATCAATATTTGGTAAATATCCTCTCATAAGTAGAATAAAGTAGGAAACAAAGGATAGAAGTTGAATTCTACCTAAATACATACTTGGGGGAAAAATATATTAGTATTCTTACCCTGTTTCTCCCATGATTCTGGGCTCTGTTGATTTGGAAATTGGGCTTTCAAGGAAAGCTTCAGAAATGGTCATTGAATTGCATTGATTGAGTGTCATTGCATTGATTCATAACATGGGATTGCCTTTTTGCCAATGCAGCTTCGCGTGCAATATGATCAAAAGACAAAAAAAGGAGTATTTATGTTGACTGGGAGGAATAGAGTAATAAGTATTACATAATGGAAGGGAATAATATGAATGGAAACCAAATGGTCCCCTGGGGCATCCACTAGTACAATTACATGGAGTATTAACTGGTATAGCATTCTATACAGACAGGACCCTCCAAATCACAGATCTCTCATAAATAAAATTTGGATCATACCACTGGGTAGAGAGTCCTGACAAGTTTAATTGCTGCCTGAAAACGAAAGGAACTTAAAATGGGCGGAAAGGTAATGTGTAAATATGTGCTATAACCTCATGTTTAGATTTAAACATCAAAACTATAGCCTTTATCCATTTGTAATTCCTTGGGGTGTTTGTTTGTTTGTTTGTTTCTATATTGCAGCAAGCAAATTTCCTTCCATAGAAAGGAATGAGGATTTCCTAGAAAGTCTGGACTTCTAATTAGATGCAAAAATTAATGAAATTTTGTCATCATTTTTTGGAAATGGAATTTGTTTCAGTGGTATAAGAAATATTTGTGCTATGTCAAATGGAACCATTTTTTTCCACGTATAAAAGAATAATATAGATAGATGTTGGAAGAAAACTGATTATATCAGATATGTACCACTTGTTGATTTTCATCATGTGAATGTCTCTTAAATTTAGAAGAAATTCCCAGATTGTTGGTATTCCTGTGGAGAGGCAAAGCCCCATCCTATCCCCAATCCCCACACTTTAATAGGTCATCTATATAATAAAAGCCTAAGCAACAGTTATGGCGGAATGACCAGAACGACCGGTTGCTATGATGTGCACTGACCACCAGGGGCAGACACTCAACCCAGGAGCTGCCCCCTGGTGGTCAGTGTGCTCCCACAGGGGGAGCAGCCACTCAGCCAGAAGCCAGGTTCACAGCTGGCAAGCTCAGCGGCATTGGCAGGACTCTCTCCTGCCTCCACAGCAGCACTAAGGAGCAGCAAGCTGAGTGGTAAGGAGCAAGCAGGCAGGCAGTAAGGAGCGAGGGATCCCAGATTGCAAGAGGGATGTCTGCTGCTGGCTTAAGGATCTGGCCTAAGCCAGCAGGCGGACATCCCCCGAGGGGTCCCGGACTGTGAGAGGCCTCAGGCCAGGCTAAGGGACTCCCCCTCCCCCGGCTAGTGCATGAATTTTGTGCACTGGGCCTCTAGTAGACATATAAGCTTGCATTGATGAATCAATCAGACCTTTCGTCCCTAGGCATTGAATATTCAGAGCAGATCACAAATTTCAAAAAATGTTAGAAGTTATTCAAGTTGGCAGGGTCTAGGTTTTAATGGTGGCATTTGTTAGAGGTGGCAGGGTTGAGATTCCAGTACTGATATGCCCAGATTGCTGGCATCTATACAATCTGTTTCAGTAGCCGTTGTCTGCTAACTATTTACCTTGTTTCTACTCCTTTTTTTTTTTTTTTTTTTTTTTTTTAAGTTGGTATCCTGATTCATTCTAGGAGCAATTTTATAGCATCTCAATGATTTAATTTCATTCTTATGTTATGTTTCTGGTTTTGCAATCAAGAACAAGGAAACTGAAAAATGCTGCCTAAAATATTGATAAGTATATACTTGACTTAAATGGAACTTCTAAATGTAAAGATGAAAAAAAATCAACAGTCTATAGAAGCAAAGAGAAGGCCAAAATGCTCAGATTATATTACACCATTTATCAGACAAATATGAGTTTGGTAAATCTATGTTAAATTCATTGCATGTTATAAGATAGGAAGATATTATGATTGGGTAGTTTTTTTGAGTCTTCCCTCAACTGTCAATACTTTATGGAATAGTTGATAGAAGTTGGAACAGCATATAAAACATTGAATATTGCAGGTAGATAAATCCTAGGATTGTGCACATTTGAAAATATTTATGAAGGCTTTTTATTAGATTAAGAGCCAACTTTTGAGGCTCACAATGACCCAGAAAATTGTTTTTATCTTATTTATCTGACAGGAAGTGGAATACAGCAATGCCAAAAGATCAAGCCCCAAAAAATGTTTTGCTGTTTTATTCAAGGAAATAAAAAAAAAATTGACTAATTTTAGCGCATTTTTTGAGATTTCTTGTTGTACTTTCCATCTATTCTTAATTTATAAATATCATTGTGCTCCTAGCTCACCTATGGGCTAATTTTTTTTTAATTTATAGTCTTTCTTATGTGATATCATCTAGCTTCCTGGCTCTAAATAACAACAATATGCCAGGTCTTCCCAAATCTCTCTTTAAACCTGAACTTTCTTTTAACTCCAGACTCTTATATACAACTACATACTATTAGTAAAACCACATGAAACTGGTGGTGAAATTGATGGCATTTGACAATTTTTAGCTTACCAAAAAAGAGACAGTTTTATATGGTTCACACTAATTAATACCTTCATTTGAATGTTACATAACAATCTCATATTTAACAATTCATAAGTGCCCACTATCATAAACATGCACAGACAGGATACATTAAACAAATGTATGGTATTTAAATGAGTTATATTTTATTTCATAAAGGAAATGATTAAGTATAGTTTATAGTACAATTGTAGTACATACTCATTTTTTCTCACCACAGTTGGAGAGAAATCACAGCCACCCTAACCTCTTTCTTGCTTGTTATGGAAAGCAAAAGGGCTGTGTTTTGATGAGTAATTATCATTTAAATATGTAATCAAGTGAGGTGAAAAACAGTGGGACAGAGAAACACAGCATGTCTGATTGAGAAAACTGCATGATCAACAATTTTATGTCATATCAAGATATATACTAAAATCACAGAAAATTGGCCTAGGTCTGACTATTCAAAATGAACTATGCATAAGACTAACCTCTTAATCAATAACATTTTTATTTTCATTTTTTGAAAAGTTCAAAAAGATGAAAACAAAAGCAGTAGGTGATAAGTTGTAAACTAAAGCATGGGGATGATATCAATTTTTTAATTTAAGTGGTATAGTTCGTTTGAAACATACAGATCATAGGTCTTAGATGGGAAACATATTTGAAAAACATGTGGATGAGACTAGTTCAGGGCATGACCCTTAGTGTATCTTTTCTAAAGAATAACAAAGAAGGATTTAAACATTGAATGGTGTAGAAAAATGTAAGTGTTTAAGAGTATAGAAAATTGGCTACAATCTGAGAACCAATTTTGTAGTTGTCGTTGTTTAGGTTCTAAGTGCATTCACAAGTATACATTTTAAGTGATGATCAATAGATAAATCAGTAGGCATGCTGTGCAATACTCATTACTCATTTATAGTCAAGCCCCTGATGAATTTTATGGTTTATAATTGTCTTTCTTTTGATATATAAACATCCAAATTATGACATAATCTAGTATCATCTTATTTTACAGACAAGCAAAGTGAGAATTGAAGATATTAACTTGCTTTTAACAAGTATATAATAAGGCCTAGCAAGTTTGCTTCCAACTGTATTCACATTATGATGCTTTCTGATCAAAAACTAACATTGTTGCTTCGGAAAACATTATATTAGTATTCATGACTCCTTATATTTTACCTTTTGTCTTGGTTTGTTTTTTGGTTTTAGCCAATAAGATTTTATCATTTTGAGTCACTGGCCTATGCATTCCCACATACATATGCACACAGTAGTTTCTAGCTAGTCTTACTAAAATAATTCATACTTGTTAGGATGTATATGTTTAATTAATAACTTTTTATTTTAGTTAAAATAGCATAAGGAAAAATTAGCTTTAAGTTTCAAAAATGTCAAGACTAAGTTATATATCTTATCATATTTTCTAATTAAACAAGATAATAAGGATTATAATTGTATGAGTTCTATTTTTTTCTGTCTCTCATTTTCTTTGAATTAATCTACCAAATCAAAAATGTTATTTCTCTAAAGATGAAAGATCTTCAATGAAATGGCAATATACTTTTATCACACAGAGGGAAATAAAAAATTAAAATATATTTTAAAGAGTAAACAATAAGCTCCATAAAGTTAAGAAACAATGCAAGAAAATAAATGTTATACACATTAAGAAAAGTAAATAAATTTTCTTTATTTGTAAATGACACAATTTTACATATAAAAGCCACCAAGAAAACTATGAAATCATGGATAAACAACATGTGAAATTAGCAATATCTCAGTATACGTGGTAAATATATAAAGCTCAGTTAAAGTTTTCTACATTATTAATACATTTATATTGATACACAAATTATGCCATTAAAATTACCAGTGTTAACAATGGTATGAATTTATGGTAAATATGCAAGAAATGTAAATTGAAAACAGTGTGGAAGAAAGTTAAATGAAACAAATGGTTCAAGAAATATACCATGTTTATGGTTTATAAAATGTAATATTATTAAGCTGTCAACTTTCCCCAAATTCATCTATAAATTTAATTAAATGTCTATCAAAATCTTAGGAAAAATGGGAGGTTTCACTAGCTATTTACTAAGTAATAGGAGCAGTATACGTGTATATTTTATGTCCACCCATGTGGTGAGTACATTTGTATTAGCTTTTATTGCAGACATAGGAAATGAGGCTCAGAAAAATTAAATAGGTTGTCAAGGATCAAGAACTTGAATTTTTACTCATTTTTTAAATTTAGTTATTATGATTTTTTCTTTAATGTTAAGGAGAAAATAACAACAATGAGACTTTTAAAATTATATACAGAGCAATACAATTTTAGTTCTTAGTTTGTTTTTCTATAGCATATTTTAAATTGCTTCAATATGTGTTTCAAATTTTAGCTCCAATACAATTTTATTGATTGTTCTCACTATTTCTGTGGAGGAAATAGAAGCTGGTATTGTTTCCATCATCATTCAGGAGTAAAATCAATAAAAACAAAAAAGTATCTTTCATTTAAAATCATCCACAGGGTCTGTGGTAGAGCCATGAATTTTCCCAGGATCCTGGAATAGCAGCTTAGACCAATATCATGAGTTAGATCATGCTAATTACATAGGACGTTATAAATAAGCATTTGATCAATAGAATTACCTGCCTAGATCCATGGAGCAAACTGTTTAGTCTGACATAGTTACCTTTCCATTTCTGGTTAAACATCAAAAATATGCAAAGGATTCATTTTGATTATTTGATTACAATTTTTGGCTTTGGAGAGAAGTAATCATTAGATTTAGAGTTTTAAGAGATGTAGAGACCATGTGAACAACTCTTATTATTCAGATAAACTTGCAAGAGGTTACTAAAGCAATTAAATGTCTGACTTCAGATCTCATGATCTCAGAGCATTGTTCTTCTTGTATCCCACTCTCTTTCACTTGCTCATGCAGTTCATCACTAGCTAGAAAACATTGTTAACATTTAAAAGAAACTGTCTGAGCCCAGCCAGCATTGCTCAGCGGTTGAGCATTGACTTATGAACCAGGAGGTCAGGGTTCAATTCCCAGTGAGTGTTCAATTCCCAGTCAGGGCATATGCCTGTGTTGCAGGTTTGTTCCTCAGTGTGGGGCGTGCAGGAGGCAGCCGATAAATGATTCTCTCTCATCATTGAAGTTTCTATCTCTCTCCCTCCTCCTCCCTCTCTGAAATCAATAAAAATATTTTTAAATAAATAAATAAAAGAGACTCTCTGAGAAACTCTGCTATTATCAAAGTGTAAGTTTATAAGGTGTTCAGAATGCCACCATATTGTTTATACTGCTGTAGTAAAAAGACTAAACAGAGTTTTACTGCCAGTTTTAAAATCAGCAACACAGCCAAGTACAGCCAGCTCTAAACTCGTGCTGTGGAAAGTATGGACCATGAAATGGTTCTCATTATTTCTTCCTGACAGCTTTGGAGGGAGAAGTTTAATGTTTCATCTTGTCTGTATTTTACACTTGCAAGATAAGTTCATAGATATTTTACAATTAATGTATATAAGAAAGGTTGCTGCATTCTAAGAAACTTATCTGAAAAATGTCAGTTTCAATAAAATTTCTACCTAATTTGTACCATACATTCCTGTAAAAAGTTATCAAACTTAAAAAAAGAAATTACAAAACTAATCAAAGTACATGAATAGTTTGTACAATCTACGACAGCAAATATTTTGGGTTATTTTAAAAAGTAAAGATCCAGGGTACAGACACTAAATAGTACAATTTGTGGTAAATGTCAAGGAACATTATTCTGATAAATGTCATTGTAATAATTAGGTGGAAATTGTTCTGAGTTTTACATGCTATATAATCAGCTTTGATAGAAGGATCAAAGGTGCACATTTTAAGACCATTAAGTGAAAACATTTATCTGATGCTTTACTGGGGAGGAAAGACATGGAGAAGATAACAATTTACAGTAAAGTCATTCTACTCAAATATAATGTACGCTTGTAGGTTTTCTGAGTATTCTGTACACTTCATCCTCTTTGTGAGTGCAATTGTAATGATTTTAAACACATCAAAGTAAAAAATGAAGTTCATTAAAAGTGTAGTTTCCAGTTATAATAAAAACAAACACAAATATATGATTCCTGAAGTTTCACTCCAGGTACTGACTATGGGAAGCAATGAACTTTTATAATTTGCCCATCAAGCAGAACAAGTTATTTAAAAAGTTTGGTAATCTCTCTCTATCTCTCTCTCTCTCTATCTATCTCTTTCTCTCCTCTATTGAAACAATAAGTCAATATGGGAAATAACAATATGGATTATACTCTCAAAAATTATCTTTTGGGAACACAAACTACTATCCTATCTAATAAAGAGGGAATATGCTAATTGACCATCACTCCATCAGAAAGATGGCTGCACCCACAGCTGAGGCCAAGTTCCCATAAGGAGCCTTAACAAGTAATCAGCAGGGACCTGAGGCTATGCCCTCCCCCGCTCCCGTGGGGCTTGACAGGGGACCTCAGGCCGTGTCCCCCACCCAGCAGGGCTTGACAGGGGATCTCAAGGTGTGCTTCCCGTCCTGGTGCTGGGCTAGGGGACCTCAGGCTGCACCCCCCACCAGGTGGGGCTTGACAGGGGATCTCAGGCCACACCCCCTGTCTTGGTGCCGGGCCAGGGGACCTGAGGCTACGCCCCCTGCCTGGCAGGGCTTGACAAGGGTGGGACTGGCCGGGTCTGGAACTAGCCCAATGCGGGGGGGGGGGGGGGGGGGCGGCCAAGTCTGGGTCTCACGTGATTTTGAGGTGCATGTGGGTGGGCGGGGACTTGACTCTGGGTCCCGTGGTGAGTCCCAGACTCTGACAGGAGGAAGGTTTTCATATACATTTTACTAATTTTCTTTCATCTCTGACACTTCTATTATAGAGAAAGGGCAAATAGCAATATTAAATTATTTCCTCTAATTAATCCCCTTTTAATGTGCATGAATTTCATGCACCGGGTCACTAGAATATGAAATAATAAAAACATGCAACCTATTGTTTAATCATTTTTCAATAGAGCTTTTTAAACTGGGTGAGATATTAATCCCTCAGCCTTAGGAAAACCAGCCCCACCCCCCCACCCCCCATTTATCCTATTGTACCATATACATGGTATGTGTTTCATGGTATTACAAATGTTAAGACTTATTGGCCTTGCAATAAGTTGTATAGGAAGTCTAAAAAGGAAAACATCATTATGGATTTTCAGAAATAAGGAAGATGGAAGAGGTTGCTACCAGGACACCTACAGTATTTAGAAGCTATATCTTCTCTCTTTCACATTTAGAATGCTTAGCTCAAAAGAGTCATAGCTGGCTGACATCCTGTCTGGCTTCTCAAGGAACACTGTCTAGCTGCCTGTGTATATTTGGGCATAAAGAAGAGGGAAAGAAGGATGGTGTGAGAGGGAGCCAAGGTGATTTTGGAAAACTGTAATTGATTCATCACTTCACAAGTCCCACAGAACTCAAGGTCAGTCTAAATCTGAGGCAGAAAACCTAAATCTGTTTGGCAGTGACTGAATGCTTGCCACAACCCAGATTGGAAGAACCTATAAAATCAGTGACTTTATGAATCAAGCACAACATATATCTGCCCTTTAATGGGGCACAAAATAATATTTTAGTATATCCTCAAAAGTGACAAAATGTGGTTTGAAAGAATTTAGATGAAGATACTTGTTAACAACTATTCAAAAATAGAAGCAGACATGATATTTTATGGAAATACACATTGATGTTTCAATGCAAAGGTTTTTGCAACCTTATGTTTTATCCTTTATGAAATTCAAATTTCACTATATTATAAAAATGTAGTCAGCCAATGTATTTCTAGGACATCTAAGAAATTCACATTCTGTGATTTTTAGAAGATTGAAATAAATTTATTTTAACTATAAAAAACATATGTAGGTAGCCGAAACCGGTTTGGCTCAGTGGATAGAGCGTCGGCCTGCGGACTGAAAGGTCCCAGGTTCGATTCCGGTCAAAGGGCATGTACCTTGGTTGCGGGCACATCCCCAGTGGGAGGTGTGCAGGAGGCAGCTGATCGATGTTTCTCTCTCATCGATGTTTCTAGCTCTCTATCCCTCTTCCTTCCTCTCTGTGAAATATCAATAAAATATATTTAAAAAAAAAAAAAAAAAAACATATGTAGGTAAAAATGTATACTTCTTTTTGTTAGCTGGAATTCATAGTCAGTTCATCTTGCCATTATCTTTACAACATAATGAGTTCTTTCTTCCAAATCTACGCTGATCTATTTATTCAAGAATACATTAAATTTAAGAAGATGCTCTCATATAAAAAAAAAAAAAAGCTTTAGTGTCTTTATTTTAATAAAATTGGTAAGGCAATGAAATGTTATTTAGAGTCAACTGAAATAAAAAATTTATTATCATGCCATCTGATGTGCAAAACAGTTGCCTATGTTTGTTATACAGGTGGCTGTTATATTTAAAACAGTTTTATTTCTCTCAGACCACTATTCAAATGGCTGACGGGATAATTTGTTTTTTTCAGTGAATTCGTGATTGTTGTACAAGGAAAAGTTCTCTCACCTTTCAGTCAACAATTCATCTTCCTGTGGTGATTTATTTTACTATTTTCAGAAATGCTTTAGTACCTTCAGACTAGGCATGGCTTTTTTGTTCTGGGCATCAGCTGAGCCCTAAATAGTTATGCAAATTATAACAAGTTCTAAACTTCTTGAATTTTCTATTATTGCAGACAATTCTATGCCTTTTTTTAACAGAATTTTACAAACAATATAAAATTGAGAGGGACATTTAGATGTATCTATAGGTCAACTATATATTTATGGTTATCTTTGATAAAGAAGATGCAATTACATTACACAGGTGGCAAAATCAAAGCTGAAATAATATTTGGAGGTGTCAGAAATATTTGTTGCTGAGTCATAGGCTGTAACTGTATTCTGATCGCTAAGGAAAAAGCTCTAAGACAGAAGGGTCATTTATGAGAGAGGAGAGAACAGAGAAAGGAATCACATTAGATCCTTTTTATGTTCCAGTAGTATCTTAATTAAATTAAATTACTAATGTAAATATGTGTGAGATACTATAATTTGATTTCCAAAACAGCCATACAGTTCCTGTTTTGTATCATGTTTCATTGTCAATAGAGTCTACATATATCACCTGTCAGTGCAGAGCAAGTTATAAAAATTATGTATTTTTCTTATGTGCTAAAAATGATCACATTTTGCCATATTAGTTTAGTAATACATTTTACCTATACATTTTGCCTAATTTGAAGAAAAATCTTAATTAGAATAAAAAAGTGTGGCAGCTCTCATACTTTTTTCATTGTTTTGAAAACTATAGAAATTTCTGAAATATCTTAATTGGATCAACATAGTCTTCACATAAGAGACATTTTTCTGATAGTATTTTTCAGAAATTAGGTTTCCATAAGATCATATTTATCTTGGTGAGGTAACGGAGGATAATCAAATACTGTTCTACAAGTGATTAGTGGGATTTTAAGAATGAAATGGGATCTATATAAGTTCAGTGCTCTTCAGTGTGAAAGTAGAATTGGCCAGGTTGTGTTCCCGAATTTTATTCCAGTTTTAAAGTTCTATAATTCCCTGCCACAAGGATTTGGCTCTGTATTTCTAGATTTAATTCAGAGCTCTTCCTTTTACTTTACTTATATATACATGCAACATATCTTGGTTTATTAAGAAAACACCTAAATGTCTAGGACCATCTTAATGTTATTTTATTTATTTACTTTTTTTCTTTTCTTTTTTTTTTTTTTTTTTTACTAACTACTGTTCTTTTGGATTCTACTCCACAAATACAACTGCTTACATGTTCACTAAAATCAGGCTGTGTTTCAAAGGCTAAATGTTGGTAATAAATAATTACATTATATAGAGAGAGCAGCCAATTGCTTTTGCACCATTCTGTTTGCTCCATTCTGTTTATCAGAATCTCCTTAGCAGTTATTTTATAAAGTGATGCTGTGCTTTTATATGATAGAAAGGTTGTGGAAAGTCTCATCAAAAAGGTTATGAAAGTATACCAATGGAATATTTTCCTCATTTTTTTGGCCCCAAATCAATTTTAGGTATGTATATAAAAAATAGAGAGACACATAGTCATCTTCTTTTGAAGAAGCCACTGATAATGTATTTTCCCCTGTCTCCAATGTTCCCTTCTTAGGCAAATGGGATCGCTTTCTTTCAAAGTGTTTCATAAGTGATTTATGCCAGCTCCATAGGAAGGGTTTTCAGATAAAAAGGTCCATCACAAAGCTCAATGACATTATCTCAAGCTGTGCTAAGTTAAAGGTGGAAATATAGGGGTCATGGCCATTTATGTGGTTGCTGAAACTACAGAAATGAGCAAAATCATGGAGGAAGGAAGAGGGACAAAGAGACAGAGAGAGGGCACCGACCAAGAGGGAATATTCTGATTGGAAAATGAAAAGGAAGAGAGTGCCATGGAAGATGAGTAAGAGGAAAGCTACTGTATGAAGAATGGGTGCACAGCCGCTAATCCTGTGGATTTTAGTTAGGATCAAGCCTGAGTCAGTCACACTGGGATGAGGCAATATAGAGGATTGACATCCTTAAAGTGAATTGAGTAGACTTGGGAGGGAAGACATAGAGTGTATTCTGAGTTGAACATTAGTATCAAAGAGACAGTAAGTTTAAAATACTCTCAAAAGATTAGCTCTGGCGGTCAAGGGCACATGCCCAGGTTGCGGGCTTGATCCCCAGTGCGGGGTGTGCAGAAGGCAACCAATCAATGATTCGCTCTCATTATTGATGTTTCTATCTCTCTCCCACTCCCTTCCTCTCTGAAATTAATAAACACATATTTTAAAAAATATATTAGCTCTGTAAGAATGTGGAGCTAAAAGTTGGTAACTAAAAGATGTAGATGGAAAGATTGTTTTATTTTGTTTTACTCAGAAGAACACACTGAGGTGAGGGTCTTGTGAATAGATTTCAGGATTGAGAGATAGTCAGTAAGGAGGGAGAGGTTATAAACACATTAAGAACAGGAGTGGTACTTGGCTTAGAAAAACAGCAGAGCAGGATGAATTAGTGATAATCTGGAGCAAAAAAAACGGGTGGGCACAAATATAGGAAAATGAATATGTATGGGTGGGAATAGGGAGTTGAGACTTCACTCTTAATGGATTCCCATTACATAGTGAAATAAGAGGCTTTCTCAAGGTGTAAATTCTCTTTTTCTTAATATATTGTTAATATATTATAATATTTTATCATTCAAGTTCAAGAGCCATGCTTTATTTCTTCTTTCTCTATAATATCTCTTGATACTGTTAAATGCATTTTAATAGTATGCTCCATCTTATGGATATTAATAGAAAATTTAGTCTCCATTATAGAGGTACATGACATGTAACCTTCTAACTAGAGAAAAGAAGTTAGTATCTAAAAAGTGAGAGATCATTAATGTGATATTCTATAAGTAATATTATCCAGTTAAAGTATATATTACTGAAACCTCTTATAAAAAGCTTTTTAAAAAATCTGTTAATCCACATGCCCTGCTTACAGCTGTGATGTAAAAGCGTGTTTGGTTTGTGCATCGTACCACTCTTTTCTATGACATGAAGGTCACGAGGTCTTTCCCCGTCTCATGCTGTCAACAAGATTTCTCTCTCTGATTGACAAGGCAATTTCAGAATTAGATCCATGTATACAAAAGCTCTAATTTGGTGTATAAAAAACTCAAGGGATGATAGTTACCCAGCTGCAGGATAGAATGATTCTCTAATTGCATACACACGAATATTAACAAAACGATGTAACATTTTTCTAAAACTCAAGACACAGACAGTACATTTTTACGTTCATACAAATGAGTGTATTAAAAAACTCCGCTTTTTTAAACTATGGAAATATATTACTCTCAAGCTCATAATATATATTTTGATAAAATTTCTGAAATATAATTTTAATTCCCAAATTTTTAGCTACAAACAATACTTAAGGATTGAGAATACTTTCATCAATTTTTACTCAGTGACATTCTACAATACAGCCTTAATTGGAATCACAAAATAAATTTCTAGGGGATTTCTAGACATATGTATTCTCTTTTAGTCATTTATAATTTTTTAAATATTCACTGCACTCACTATACTTTACAGTACATGAGAAGAATGACAAAAGAAGCAGGATACATGTTTCTGTAGTTTGTTGCTGATAAAAATTGCCTTTTAATTTTACCTCGAAGAAAAAGATCTCATCTCCTTCTTTCCTCTAAAAGCACAAACACTATTTGTAAGCCTAAATGTTGGTAATAAATAATTACATTATATAGAGAGAGCAGCCAATTTTTAGCTTTGAGTGTGTGTGTGTGTGTGTATGTGTGTGTGTGTGTGTGTGTGTGTCTTGCTAAGGTATCCAGCCACCCAGGAAATGAATCTCACTCTTATTTGTAATTAGAGAACCATAATAATAATTTGTGGAATTTCAGGTAAGGATGCAGAGCTTAGACCCATGGTCCAGAGAAGGAAAATAGAAATGTTCTGCTTAGTAAGTTAAGTGGAGTGCAGGCGGGACCTTGGCTAAAGGGAAAGGAGAGCATCTACCAACATGACAAGGAACCAGAGTGGAAGAGAACAAATAGGCAGTGAAATGTGTGACACTTTTCCAGGAAGAGCAATGTCTAACATTAGGTTTGCAGTTATTTCCAGCCCTATGTGGTAATTGCTTTCTGCTACCTCCTGACCTTTAGAAAGATCTTCCACAAAAAAACACCTGGCGTTAGGGTAAATTTAGGGGAATGGAAGAACACTGATGGAATCTAGCAAAAGACAACATGATATGAACAGGTTAGAGCAGGAAAAGCAAGCAGTTGGATAGACGAACTCAGTAATAGAAACCACTTGTACTACATATAATAGAAGAATGTGACTGTTAGGGTGGAGGGCAAATAACTGGGTGCTACATAAAATCTTTAGAAAGTAAATCATGTTGCCTGGTTTGCCACCTTGCCAGAGGAGTCTGATACAGGAGTGAGATGAAGAACAGAAACATCTGGATTCATTTTGGCCCTTTGTATGTTTTCTGAATCTGAAAAAATAATTAAAAATCATATGCTAAAGTTTAAATAAATTAATCCTAAGCCAAGTACAATTAAAGAATGAATATACTTACAAAGGAGTGAAGGTGTAAAAAAGTTTTTAGGTGAAAAGTTAAGTAATGTTAGCGTTCAAGAAAAGGGGGAAAGCTTTGGAAGCGTTTGGGAAAGGTAAATGGCTTAGAAAAAGTTGCTTCTCAGGAAAAAACAATGTGTTACAAGGCTGGGGATGACATGAGAGAGGGTTAATTTTGAGCCTTCCATGGCTGTTAATCAAGGTTTCCTAGAAAGTCCACTGACCTCAAAGAAAAATTCAATATGTAACAATAAACAGAGAGAGAAAGAAACCTTTTCCTAGGGTAATTATTTAGGCATTTTGAAGCAGGAAAGAATTTAGAGTCATTACAACCTTCTTGAAAGTTTCAGTATTTGAACAGTTTAATCAAAATTCTATTTGTTAATTCACCTGATTTTTACTTAGTACATACTATGGACCAGACATTAGGGAAGCAGCTGTGAATAAGACAGATTACATTATTGCTGTATAGAGTGTATTTACATTCTAGAGGAGCAGAAAAACAAGAAGAAGGCTTGTTGCTCTGTGTTCTAGTTATTATGACTGTTCTAGTTAATATGAACTATTACCCCAAAATAGTGCCTTAAAATAATAACAAACTTTATGTTTGCCTTAACCTGGCATTTGCTCAGGACTGAGGTGGTGCAGATGTTAGTAGTTCAAAGCCATCTGAAGGCTCATTCATTTACATGTCTAATAATTGAGGCTGGCTATTAACTGGAGCTTGTTGGCTGGAAGAACCATACGCCACCTCTCAATGGCCTGGACTTTCTCAGAACATGGTATATGGGTTTTGCCCGGGGGCAGGGAGGGAAGTGAGAAAGATTCAGAATATCTGTGTGGCCCTTGTTGACCTAGCTTTGAAGTCACTCAGCATCATTCCTTCCAGCACATCCTGTGCATTGAAACAGTCACATTATCCCACCTAGATTTAAGAGGAGAGGCAATAGACTCCACATAATGAGAAGTTGGATGGTTCTAAAAGAGAATTTGTCAACTGAAATATTGCTGTGCTCATTTTTGGAAAATACAATTTGCCACATTCTGTTATTTTTCTTTCCAGTTTAGTAAGTAAAAACTCAAAATCGGTATTTAGAAAATATATTTATTTAGTAAAATCTTTTAAATTAAACTCCTTGTGTCTCTTCGAAGTTATTGCTGTTACTACTATCACTGGGTGAGACAAAAGTGGGTTTACAGTTGTGAGTGTGCAAAACACAGAGTTTATTCTTATATTATGATTTATTAATTATTATATTATTTTCCATACAAACAACTGTAAACCTATTTTTGCCCCACCCAATGTTATTACTATTACTGTTACTATTATCATTATTGGCTTGTGAACTTCCAAATCCCACTGACCTTTAAGATTTTCTCTGCTATCTATACTAATAAAAGGGTAATATGCAAATTGGTCACAACGCCCTCACAGTAACAACCGAACAGCAGGCTGCATGGGGCGACCAGGCCAGCAGGGGTGTTAGTGAGGGATGACCAAACGACTGACCAGCAGGCTGCGTGGGGTGACCAGGCCAGCAGGGGGGGCAGTGAGGGGCAACCAGGCCAGCAGGGGGGCAGTTGGGAGCAACCAGACTGGCAGGGGGGCACTAAGGGGCAACCAGGCTGGCAGGGGGGCAGTTAAGGGCAACCAGGCCAATGAAGGGGCAGTTAGGGGTGATCAGGCTGGCAGGCAGAGGCGGTTCAGGGTGATCAGGCTGGCGGGGGTGGGAGGGCAGGCAGCCAGATGAGCAGGTAGGAGCCAGCAGTCCCGGATTGTGAGAGGGATGTCCCAAATTGGAGAGGGTGCAGGCTAGGCTGAGGGGACCCCCTCCCCCTGTTCACGAATTTTGTGCACTGGGCCTCTAGTAATCTAATAATCTGAGTGTAGCACTCAAAAGTTGACATTGTAGCCCTAACCGGTTTGGCTCAGTGGATAGAGCGTCGGCCTGCGGACTGAAGGGTCCCAGGTTCGATTCTGGTCAAGGGTATGTACCTGGGTTGTGGGCACATCCCCAGTAGGGGGCGTGCAGGAGGCAGCTGATCAACGTCTCTCATCGATGTTTCTAACTTTCTATCCCTCTCTCTTCCTCTCTGTAAAAAATCAATAAAATATATTTAAAAAAAAAGTTGACATTGTAAAAAGTCCTACGGAAAGGAACTATATTGAAATGTTTGGTTCAGAATATTTCATTTGTAATGTTCATTTGAAAGAAAGTAGTTCTTTGTCAGGTGGTTTTTAGGGTGAGCTTACGATTAACATAAACTTGCTGAGGAAAAATATCTCAAATGAACTGTGCCCACTAACCCGATCTAACCCCCATAAGAATTATCATTTTACTTTTTTATGATCATTTACCCTTAGCTTGTTGGCCTGGTGTAGAGCCTTATAAATAAACATTCTGTGTCATATAATGTTGTTGAAAGATGTTAATGTGTTGTATTCAATATTGTATTAGAAAAATACAAAGAACATGCCACTTTTGTTCAGATTAAAGGTAAGAGTTTATTAAAGTGGAAAGGGTCGTTGCTAAAATGATTGCGCTAGTCAAAATGACATCAACAAGCCTATATTTCATCATTTTTTAAAGGTTAGTAGGCAAAAGACTATGTCTGCTCTTTGAAAATGTCAAATAAAATGTTACTTTTCCAAATTGTGAAGCAATGTTAATCTAAGCATTACAAGAACAAATTATAATAAGAAAATAAATTTAATACATGTTATTAATCAGAAATTATCACATATTCCTAGAATATGTGGATGTCCTTAAAAAATATTCAAAGACTAAAAACCCATGTTTTTTAATTCTTGGATACATTAACTATAACCTAAGGTTACTGGAGTAGAAAAGTAATGAATGCTTAGAAATTCAAGTAAGGAGAAAAGAAAATTAATTTACGTAAACTTAAATAATTGAACTAAATGAACACTTAATTTGAGTGAACATAACCTGATATAATGTATTAAGCAGAGACTGGAGTACTACTAATTTGAATATCACTTAAACTGCCTCCTTGTATTTCAGTTTCTTTGTTGTAATAGTGATGTTTACCATGGACTACCTGGCAAGAGTGCTGTGATTTAATATTAGATAATTTCAAATACTTTTACATTAATATTGGGGCTTTTAAAAATTTTTATTGGTTTGAGAGAGAAACATTGATTTATTGTTCTACTAATTTACGCATTCATTGGTTGATTCTTGTATGTGCCCTGTTTCCAACCTTTGTAGATATATTCTTAGGATAAATTCTTAAAACTGAAATTGTCAAATCAAAGGCTATGTGTATTTTTAATTTAAAAATGTTCAGCATGACCACAATCAAGGTAATAAACATATCACTTCTAGAATTTTCTCCTTCTACCCCCCCTTTTTTTTGTAGCAAGAACATTTAACTTGAGACCTACTCTCTTAACATTTCAGTGTATACCGTAGTATTGCTGACTTCAACAGTATTGTTAACTCTAGCATTAACTATAGTATACAGTATATTTACAGCATAGTATTGTTAACTGTAGCATTAACTATAGTATAGCTTAGATCTGTATAGAAGATCTCCAGAACTTGTTCAAATTGCATAACTGAAACTTTATGCCCATTGAATAACAACTCCCCAGTTTCCCCTTCCTTCGGCCCCTGACAACCACCATTCTATTTTATGCTTCTTTAACAATTTTAGATACTCCATAAAAGTGAGATCATGTGGTATTTGTACTTCCATGATTAGCTTATTTCACTTTGCTTAATGTCCTCCAGATTCATAAAAATTATTACATATGGTAGTATTTCCTTCTTTTTAAAGTTGAATACATTCTATGTATACTAGAGTCCCGGTGCATGAATTCATGTATGGGTTGGGTGCGGGAGGGACACTAATCGGCCCTTCGGGGCAGGCAGTAGGATGCCCTTGCTGGCCTGGGATCCAGATCTGTCCCGGTGACATTTGCACCAGTTGTCTGGAGCCACCTGAGGCTGCTTTTACATTGTTTCTTCCTTGTGGAGAGTCTAGGGAAGGGAAGTGGCCACGGTTCATGAGGCTGACTTCTAGGAAGCTTGCAGCACTGTTAGGATCATGCCTGCAGCGCTGGTCTATGGGTGCCTGGCCCGTTCTCCAGAGATTGGACCTGCAGGATTACTGAGGGAGGGAGTAGCTGCTGCTGGGCTAGTGGGCTGCCATGAGGAGTCGGTCAGCTGAGCAGCGCTCCCACTGTGGGAGCGCACTAACCACCAGGAGGCAGCTCCTGCATTTAGTGCCTGCCCCCTGGTGGTGAGTGCGCATCATAGCAACCAGATGACTGGTTTTTCTGGTCATTCTGGTTGTTCAGTCATAACAGTTGCTTAGGCTTTTATATATATAGATATACCACATTTCTTTTAGCCATCTATCAGTTGATGGATATTTAGGTTTTCTCCATATCTTGTCATTGTAAATAATAAATGCTGCAGTGAACATGGAGTGCAAATAACTCTTCAAGATCCTGATTTCAATTCTATTAAATATGTACCTAGAAATGGTATTGCTAGATCATGTGGTAGTTATAATTTTAATTTCTTTAAAAAACCCTTATATAGTTTTCTATAACATCTTTGCCATTTTACCATATCACCAAGTACACAAGGATTCCATATCTCCATATCCTTGCCAAAAGTTATCTTTTACTTTTTTTGATAATAGCCATCCTAACAATGGTGAGGTAATATCTCATTGTGGTTTTGACTTGCATTTCTCCAACATACATTTTGGTTATTTGTCTGTCTTCTTTGGGAAAATGTCTGTTAGGTTCCTTTGCCCATTTTTTAACTGAGTTATTTGGGGGTGTTTTTTTACTATTAAATTGTGGAATTTTCTTTTATATTTTGGGTATTAATTCTTTATGAGATATATAGTTTACAAATATTTCTTTCATTCCACAGATTAGCTCTTCACTTTTTGTGTTGTTTCCTTTGCTGTGAAGAAGCATTTGATGTAGTTAGACTTGTCTAATTTTGCTTGGTTGCTTGTGTTTTTGGTATCAGAGTCAAAATAACATTGTGAAGACCAATGTCAAGAAGCTTTACTCTATTTTTTATTCTAGGAATTGTACAGTTCCAAGTCTTACATTAAATCATTAATTTATTTTGAGTCCATTTTTTTTGTATGGTGAAAGATAGGAGTCCAGTCTCATTCTTTTGCATGTAGAGATCTAGATTTTCAAACACCATTTGCTGAAGAAACTGTCTTTCCCTATTGTACATTCTTATACCTTTCTCAAAGATCAGTTGATCATATATATATATATGTTTCTGGGATCTCTGATGTATCTATTAATGACAAAATACTGTAGCTATCTATGTTCAGATGATATAACACAAATGGGGAGTGATTGTATAATTTCTTGTTGCTACTGTCTTTCAAAAAAGATGGATTTATTGATAAAGGTAAATGGCAGATGTAAAAATAAAATGTTCCCTTTTTTAAGGTGGTACTAGAGGCCCAATGCACGAAATTTGTGAAAGAGTAGGCCTTCCTTCCCCCAGCTTCTGGCACCTGCTTCCTTCTGGCACCCAGTACCCAGGCTTCCCTCGTGGCCCCAGCTTCGTCTGGAAGGTCATCCGGAAGGACGCCCAGTCTAATTAGCATATTACACTTTTAATATTATAGAATATCTTATAAAGCATTTTTAGGGCACCTTAAACTTTTATTTTACTATTATTATTATTAATAAATCATTATTGTTCAGATTATTACAACTGTTCCTCTTTTTTCCCCCCATAGCTCCCCCCCACCCAGTTCCCTCCCTACCCTCTGCCCTTACCTCCACGCCGCACTGTCCTCATCCATAGGTGTACGCTTTTTGTCCAGTCTCTTCCCGCACCCCTCACACCACTTACCCCCGAGAATTATCAGTCCACTCCCTTTCTATGCCCCTGATTCTATTATATTCACCAGTTTATTCTGCTCATCAGATTTTTTATTCACTTGATTTTTAGATTCACTTGTTGATAGACATGTATGTGTTGTTCATAATTTTTATCTTTACCTTTTTCTTCTTTTTCCTCTTCTTAAATACCTTTCAGCATTTCATATAATACTGGTTTGGCAGTGATGAACTCCTTTAGCTTTTTCTTATCTGTAAAGCTCTTTATCTGACCTTCAATTCTGAATGATAGCTTTGCTGGGTAGAGTAATCTTGGTTGCAGGTTCTTGCTATTCATCACTTTGAATATTTCTTGCCACTCCTGTCTGGTCTGCATAGTTTTTGTTGAGAAATCAGCTGTCAATCGTATGGGTGCTCCCTTGTAGGTAATTAACTGTTTTTCTCTTGCTGCTTTTAATATTCTCTCTTTGTCTTTTGCTCTTGGCATTTTAATTATGATGTGTCTTGGTGTGGTCCTCTTTGGATTCCTTTTGTTTGGATTCTGTGCACTTCCTGGACTTGTAAGTCTATTTCTTTCACAAGGTAGGGGAAGTTTTCAGTCATTATTTCTTCAAATAGGTTTTCAGTATCTTGCTCTCTCTCTTCTTCTGGCACCCCCATAATTCAGATGTTGGAACGCTTGAGATTGTCCCAGAGGCTCCTTACACTATCTCCAAATTTTTGGATTCTTTTTGCTTTTTGCTTTTCCGGCTGAGTGTTTTTTGCTTCTTTGTATTTTAACTCTTTGACTTGATTCTTGTGGTCCTCTAGTCTGCTGTTAGGTCTCTGTATAATAATTTTTATTTCAGTCAGTGTATGTTTAATTTCTAGTTGGTCCTTTTTCATATCCTCGAGGGTCTCGCTAAATTTATCGGTCTTTTCTAGGAAATTCTTGAAAAACCTTATAACCGTGGTTTTGAACTCTATATCCAGTCGTTTGCTTTCCTCCATTTCTTTCATTTGTGATCTGTTTCTTTGTCTCCACATTTTTGCTTCTTCCCGGAGTTGGTAGAGTAGCTTTGTGTGGTAGGTGTCCTATAGGGCACAGTGTCTCAACTCCCCAGTTACCTGAGGTGGACACTCTTGGTGCACCCCTTTGTGGACTGTGCTCAGCCTTGTTGTAGTTAAGTCTTGATTGCTGTTGGTATCACTGGGAGGAATTGACCTCCAGGCCAACTGGCTGTGAGGATCAGCTGTGTCTACACTGGGAGAACTTCCGTGCTTGAGACACTCTTATGAGACAAGACTTGCAAAATTGCAAAAGCCTCTGTGCTCAGCTTGGATGGGGTGGAGTTTCAGGGCGGAGCAGACAGCCTTGGCTTCCCGTCAGCTCTGCCCTATGAGGCCCCTGGGTTTCAGTGTCCCTTGGTAATCGCTTCAAGCACCTCTGAGAGAAAGCTGCCCTCGAGTTTCGCCCGCTACCAGACAGTCCAGTTTCTCCCTAAATGAGTCTGGGTTCCCAGAAACTTGCCCGGAGCTGGAGTTCAGTGCAGTCCAGAGCTTTCGTCTCCCTCCCACTTTAGAAAGCCAGCCGCGCACTCAGCCATCCGTGCACTGAGCATTCAGTCCTCTCTGCGCGTGCATGCGCCTCCAGACCTCTGCCTTCTGCAGCTCCCGAGTCTCAGTGTGCTTTCTCTTTTCCTGACAGTCCAGATTCCCCCCAAATGAGTCTGTTTTCCCAGAGTGTCACCTGGGACTGGAGTTCAGCACAATCGGGAGCTTCTGTCTCCCTCCCACTTTAGAAAGCCAGCCGCACACTCAGCTGCCCGTGCATAGAGCTGCCCGTCCTCTTCTGTGCAGATGTCTCCATACTTCAGCCATTTGCAGCTCCTCTGATTCTCAGTGTGCTTTCCTCTTTCCTTCTAGTTGTAGAATTTCCACTCAGCCAGCTTTCCTGTGGTTCTGGATGGTGTCCGTTTTGTCTTTTAGTTGTAGTTTTGATATTGCTGTGCGAGGCAGCAGTTTAGGTGTTTACCTATGCCGCCATCTTGGTTTTTCTCAACAATTTGATACTATAATGCCCACTTAAAGATGAAAAACTGTGATTCAGAGACTTTAACTGATTTCCTAAAATCATAGATTTATTAATGATGGAGCTACATCTCATTTTTAATATTATAAACTTGTTAGCATGATTTCTTTAATTCTTTTAATATTATTTTCTTATAAATGTCTATATAAAAATAAGTTTTACAAATGTGTTCATATTTTATTTGCTGGAAAAAATAAGACTCTATGCTGCAGTTCCTCAATTCTCAATGCTATGAAAGTAAACCCGGGGGAGAGAGGGAGGCAGGGAAATGCTGATGATAAGAAATTATTTTTGTTGTTTAAACAGGTACAATGGGGAGAAATAACAAATAATAACTAACAAGTAACAAATGGCCTTGACTACATCCTCAACTAGCTTAATATAACTCAACTCTTTATAAGTAGTTGCTACTAAAACTGATATTGAAAAATATAATAATGGCCTGCTGGCTTGGCTCATTGGTTGAGCATCAGCCTATGAACCAGGATGTCACAGTTTGATTCACTGTCAGGGTACATACCCAGGTTGTGGGCTCCATCCTCAGTGGGGTCCCTGAAGGAAGCAGCCAATCAATG
This sequence comes from Plecotus auritus, assembly GCF_963455305.1. Lineage (NCBI taxonomy): Eukaryota > Metazoa > Chordata > Mammalia > Chiroptera > Vespertilionidae > Plecotus > Plecotus auritus. The sequence goes on along the minus strand of NC_137777.1, from coordinate 20,538,406 downwards.
ATTCTTTCATCACTGATGTTTCTGTTTCTCCCTCTCCCTTCCTCTCTGAAATCAATAAGAATATATTTACATATATGTATATAATAATGTTTTAATTAGATTTTCATTGCTAGACTTCATGAAAGATTAAACATCTTACAGAAATTAATCTTAGCTGTTAACCTTAAATTCCAAACATAAGAAATATGCTACTCTCTCAGTAGTCATAAGAATCACTTAATATTATTACCACAATAACAGTAAGGACCTCAAAACAAATATGTGGTTTTTAGGTGGTATTTATGTGAAAAGTAGTAGTATTTAATATGGTTTGAATGAAACATTGAATTAGATCACTTACAGATGTGGCCTTATTTGTGAAAGATAACAGCAAGAATTGATGGAAATAACTCAATTTAAAAAAATAACTTTCAATTACTGAAAATGACATAATTTCCCAGAGAACACTGAAGGTCGCTCAACAAGAACACCTGTGGAGTTAATGCTGAAGATGTATTTGTTGTCACCCATCTAATTCCACCTTCATGTAAATGCTACAGATAATTTTTAAAGGAATGGCACAAATGCATAGCAAAATCAAGTTATTAACAAAATTAATAGTACACTGACTCAAAATGTCTTCAAGGAGACAATCAGACAGCTCATTCAGCAGGAGTGAATCATGGGCTGCAAGCAGATTTGGGACTCACATGGCATTGTAATGGCACATCTGAAAATCAGAATAGCTGTTTTCTATGTCAGCAAATAGTCTGGAATATTTAAGCAATCGATCGTTTACTGATAATTTGTCTCTTTTTAAGTTACCAAAATAATATATTTTGGTAACTTAAAAAGAGACAAATTATCAGTAATTTTATTTTTCCAACCAAAAATAAATGTACATTTAAAATCCTATCAAACCTTTGAGATCTAAGAGTGCTTAGACAACAAAACACACCTGATTTCAATGTTTCCTTTGGGAGACCAGAAATCTTCTGAGTCCAAAGTGAATTTTTTGAGTCTGAAGTGAATTTTTATAACCTACCTATGATGGTTAATTTTATGTGTCAACTTTACTGGGCTAAGGGACACCCAAATAGCTTGTAAAACCTTATTTCTGGATGTACCTTTAGGGTATTTCTGGAAGAGATTAACATTTCATTCAGTAGACCAGGTAAAAGCGATCTACCCTCGCCAATGTGGGCTGGTATCAACTAAGTCATTGAAGGCTCATAGAACAAAAAGACTAAGGAAGGGTAAATTTTCTCTCTCTTGAGCTGGATATCTACCTTTTCCTACCTTCAGGCATTAGAGCTCCTGGTTCTCAGGCCTTCAGCCTAAAACTGATGTATACCCCTGACTTTCCTTATTTTCCCTCCATCAGACTAAGTATAAGAGCTAAAACTAAAACTGCTGGAATAAAACAGGGGGGAGAAAAACCTCATGGCATTGGATTTGGCAACATTTTCTTGGGTAAGACAGCAAAAGCACAAGCAACAGGACCTGTCTGCCCATTGCCATGCCCACAATGTGCTGAATTTGGTCAGTGAGACAAAAAGTCAGACAGTTAGCAAAGTCCACTCTGGTTCAATGCCCGGTGTGCAGTCTCTATAGACAACACCCATCTTTGCTCTACACTCTGTTTTTGTTGCCCTGCGTTCTTAATAACTTCCTGAACCAATATGAACCCAATGTAAATTAGTATCTCTCATTTGTTCGCCTGGTACAACATATTGTACTTACATATTTAAGAGTTTCTCTCTTCATAGCATACTATAGTATGAAGCAAATATTTTCAACATATATTTACTTACCTAACAACATTTAGTAGATGCTTTCTGCATGAAGGATTCCTAAGGTGATTATGTCACACATTCATGATCTCAATGAATTTTCTGGTTAGTGAATGAAGCAGACAAATGAATAGATTTCAACACTACAATGTACAAGAGACTAACTTAGACTTGGAGTAAGATAAGGCTTCCTAGAAAAGATGCTGCGTTCACATCTACATTCACATGTAAAAGGAATTTTTCAATGACTTGTTTAATTCAACAGCCCCATGCAGCTTTTCCCCCCAGGCTTACAACTAAAAAAATCTGATTTTTATTCAGACCTGTGAAATTTAATAACTTAATTTTCTCCACATCTCCAAGAATACCCTGCACCTCTTAACACCTTCACCTTTTCCACCCAGTCCCCTAACCCTCGTCCCTCTGGCAACCATCAGTTTGCTCTTTGCATCCAGGAGTCTGTTTCTGCTTTGGTTGTTCTTTTGTTTTGTTCTTTAGATGCCACATATACGTGAGATCATACAGTATTTGTCTTTCTCTGTCTGACTTACTTTACTTGGTATAAACACTATGCTGCATATCGGAAACAAACATAAAGTAATATTGAATGCCAGCTGAAATTGACAAATTAAAAATATTTTTAAATATTAATTTCCTAATACCTTTAATAGATACTAATGTGCTTAGAATAACTCTGAGTATAGTGGCAGATAATAATTAACATTATCTCTACCATAAAGAATGTAATTTTACTAAAGTGGAGAGATGAGAAAGCTATGCATTCATGCAATTCAGAAGTTTAAGGATTATTTAGATTCACTGGTTTCTATTCTGCAGTTCGACTTGGTGACAAGAGAATGTAGATACTTGGTAAAGGAGCTTTAAAAGTTTGATTTGTTTTTCTTTATTTGAAATAAATTAAAGTATTTCACCTCAGAAGTGGCTTGAATATTAATTCATGTGAACAAGAAAACATATTGAGTAATAAAATGACAAAGTAGGAATTTGAATAATCTTATTGAGTACTTCCTTGACTGTAGGGATAATTTAATCATATTTCAATTCTTCTGACTTTATTTATGCTGAACAATAGCCTTACTTTACAGTTGTAAAAAGGAACTGTTATCCAAGGAAGAAACTGAAAGTAATTGCCTAGATTCATGCTGCCTAAGTGCAAGAGAAAGACTGGTACCATCTTCTTTGCGAGTAATTTATTGACAAAAATAAAGGCTCAACAAATTCAGATGAGGGACTCTGTGCCAAAAAATTAACTATCATTTTGCAAAGGTGGAATCTTTCTAAAGAAAAGCTCAACAGAAACACTTAACAATTTGGTTGATTTTCACTTCTGATATTAAAAAGCATAACTTCTGAACAGTATCGTGTACATCAACACTTTAGAATGTTGGGGGTATTTCTCTGCGGATAGTACAAATCTGTTCCAGCCAATTTTGCCTAAATCAATCAGCCACAGTCTAGCTCCAGGATGGCACAATCAGGGGGTTTTGCAATGCTAGAATCTTCAATTCCTGCAATACAGAGAAAGACTGCAGTTGAAAGCTATGGCCAGAACTGCTCCTCAGACATTGTCTGGGAAGTCAGTGTGAGTTCCAGAAACTGATTATCATCAATCACTGATTAAGAAATCTTAATGTGGACCAGGCTCGGCTTCACCACCCACCAATGACTGTCTCTATTTTTAGACTTATAAAGCTAAAAAATGGGTAGTGATTATGGGGGAAATTTGCATATTGCATGTGGCTATTTTGCAAATTGATGTTTATTTTGTTCTGAACAACATTCAAGTCTGACTAGAAATGAATGTTGAATATCAATAGGCTTTGTGTAATTTTTTTAAAATGATGCTGTAATGTGGTAGGTGTTCAATAAACATTCTAATAAACAAATAATATTAAAAATGGACAAAACATGTTCACAAAGGCAAACTATAGGGATAGACAGCCAATCAGTGGTTGTCTCAGACTATGGTTGAGATTAGGGGTTGACAAAAAAGAACCACACCTTAATTCTTGGGAAGCTGAGACTGTTCTTACTTTGACCGTAGTGGTTACATAATTGTACGTAGTTGTATTGTGTTTGGTTTGTATTATGTTTGAATGTTCCAAAACTCATGGAACTGAGAGTGAATTATATATGTGAATTATATCTCAATGTATCTGACTTTTAAAATCAAAGCTCTGAGTATCATTTGGGCTATGCTATTTAAACATGTTTAACATTTTGAAGACATTGTGGGAGAAATATGCCATGGGTGTGCTTAAAATGGATATTTGCACACAAAACACACACACACACACTCACACACACACACACAAACCTTATTAACCTTAACCTATTCTTATTTTATCTCATAGTGCCTGTGAAAATTCCATGAGGCAACGAAACTTGGCTTTTTCTGGTAGCTATGATTATGTTGGGTTGGAAGAACAACAGTGGAAAAGGTAAGAGATGCTACCAGGGAGATTAAACACTATTATTAGTATTTTATATCAGTTGTTGGGTGATAACTTCACAGTCTTCATTTTATAAAGATTTTGCATGTTTGCTTATAGGTTACATGTATTCTTTTGTATGCGTGAAATAAACACATGTTAATGAATAAAAATTGTTCATATAAAAACTATATTTTTGGTTATTTCAACTATATCCCTTAGCTCTCCTTTCCAAGGTCTTGGCAACTCCTAACCTGATAAAAAATGGACAATCTCCTGAGAGATTCCAGGGACAGTGTGTAATCCTGGGAGAAATCCAAATATGTGATTTTGTTTAGGATCCACATTTGATGTATTTGCATCCTAATGACAAAATCACCCACTTAAGAAGTTCTGAAGGAGTTTAGAATCTGTCAGAGAGACAATAATCCCTATTCATTTTCTCATCCGAACTACAAGGAGATTTACATGCATCCATTTGGTTTCAAGTTTAGTGTACAAACGTTGTCTAAAATGCTGAACATTGTCTCTCCTTTAAGAAAGATTTTTCCTGCTGTACATACCAGAATCTGCATTTTCAACTGCCATCTCCAGAAGATATGACTGAGGTAGACTCCTGATGAAAATGTGAGAGTCCATTCCACGGTAATGGAATTGGTATATTAACCGTGAAAAATGAGTACTGCTAGTTTCATTTTGCCACAGCCTCCATATACCCTAAGCTTGTCGTCTGTAAGAAAACATTGGGCTGCAGTAAGCATGATTTTCTGCCTAAAGAGAAAGTGGTTCATTCTCCACTCTGAAGACATTTGTGGAATTTCAAATGGATTTTTCATAGGTCAGCTGTTCTCAAGGAGGCTTCACCTGGTCTACAACAATATACATAAATTTTGTGTATCTTCCTACATTTTAACGCTGAGAGAATTATAAACGTGTATCTGCAACAGAATTCATATATTTGTTAGAGCAATAAATCATAGGGTTTGTTCTACTTGCCATCTTCCAATAATTAGACAATCTTAATTTAAGTAGAAAAAATAAACATTGATTTTGGTTAGTGAGTAAAGCTTTCGATGACAGCAATTGAATTCATTTTGCTTCTAAAAACCGCACATTTGGTGTGACAATTATCCAAGAGTAATGACTGTGAAACAACACACTGAATACACTGCTTTTTTTCTAACCATAATTATATGACGATATTTGGTGAATATCAGTCTCAGAAGAGTATCTCAAAGTCCTTTAGCAAATTCTGTCATGACAGTCATGATGTGTGATGGTCTATCACGACTTAAAATTATTTCTAGAAATTCTTGGTACAATTTAATTTGTGTTGTTCTAATGGATAGGTACACTCTTATTTTGTATGCTCTTCACACTGATTAATGTTGTCATTATATAAGATTTAAAGTAATGTTCCAGACATTTTAAACTAATTCTTTATATTACAACCTTGACAAAATGGAAAATAGCCACACCTAAGGACTATTTCTCATGTAACTAATAACTGTCCATAAATATCAGAGATTCATTCTAAAATAGTTCCCCTTCCAACTATAATGGGATCCACATTCATTTATTGCCCTTAAATGTTGGAGAAACCACAGAATATGCCATTACTGCTATTTCAATACTAATCAAAAAGTGCCAGCAAACCAGTTGGAAGGAAATGATCACACATGTTATTTATCTTGGTAAGGCAAGCTTTTTTTACGGAAAATGGCTTTTAAATCTTACCTACACTGAGCAGCCTAGACATGACCCAGAATTGCAATCACTTCCAATGCAGAAAAGTAATTGGACAGGGTCAGGTTTGGAGCTATGTTTTTAAAATTTATGAGAATCTAGACTCCAGCCTTAAATATTGTCAGTGAATCACATTCTGTCACAACTTAAACCTCAAGAGTCTCCACAGAGAACTGTTTGGAAAGATTTTATGCTTCTAATCACTAGTGAATCTGGTGACTAAGACCAGATTCTTTATAAAAGTTTCAGGGAAACTGTCCTACTACTATTAATTTTCAATATTGCAATAAAAAGTAAAGTATCCAATCTGGGTTTATTGGGAAAATCTGAAAAAACAACAACAAAGTAAAACCACCAAAACCCCTCAACTTATTAGCATCTACCCATAGCATGTGTAACGCGCGCACACACATACACACACACACACACACACACACACACACACACACATGCCCAATCTAATAAATGCCTTGTTTCCATTTTGCTCATCAGAAAAGTAATTTTGTAATAAAACACAATCCCATTGTATGCAATTTACAGGTAATTTTGCTTACATGTAATGACATAATTTGTTTTCTGGACTATCTTATTTTTATTGGTGACCTTGATACTTTCCTTTTTGTTTTTTAAATAAATTTTTATTGATTTCAGAGAGGAAAGGAGAGGGAGAGATAGAAACATCAATGATACAAGAGAATCATTGATCAGTTGCTTCCTGCATGCCCCCTACTGGGAATTGAGCCTGCAACCCCCAGAATCAAACCTTGGCTTCCTGGTTCATAGGTTGACGTTCAGCCACTGAGCCACACCAGCCAGGAGATTCTTTCCTTTTTAAACCTGGAAAAAAGAAAACATTATTCTTTCACCTTTACAAAACCCACAATAAAACCAATAAAAAGAAATTCCTGAAAATTCTTACTTAGGAAAATATCCATATGGCACAATAAAGACAGATTTTAATTTATAAAATTTGAACAGCTAATAAAGGTTTACTTTCTCAATGATATATTATTACTTAAATAAAAATATCAGCAGAAGTAAAACACAAAGGAATTAATATAAAACTATGTAATACTTGTATATAAATGTAAACAAAGTCCAGAAGAGAACTTGGAAGATGTAAGCAATTGATTTTTAAGTTTTATTTATATCATATTTATTGACTTTTAACCTGGCTCTCTTTATTGTATAACTCAAATTTCAGAAATTTGCTGGGATTAATATTACTTGACCAATTTGAGCTGTATAATTATCCAGAGGATTACCAAGTTTTTAAATTTCAAGTTTTTCTAAAGCTTAATATAACAACGCATCATTGATTTAAGCACAGTGTTTGAGGAACACAGACTTAAGTCAGAATGATTAGCTATTTTACCATAAGATAGGAATTGGCTTTTATAAATGGTTCCTTATTTGTGACCAGAAATAAGTTACAAGAAAATGCCATGTTTTATTTATACTATTTTAATTTCCTTATTGAGAAATGCCTTTATATTCTCATTAGGTAGATAATATGTAATCATAATCTACTGATTCACTAGAAGAATTTGAGATTGAAGGGAGTGGTCATTAAAAAGAAAAATGTCGCCCTGACCGGTTTGGCTCAGTGGATAGAGCGTCGGCCTGCGGACTGAAGGGTCCCAGGTTCAATTCCGGTCAAGGGCATGTACCTTGGTTGCGGGCACATCCCCAATAGGAGGTGTGCAAGAGGCAGCTGATCAATGTTTCTCTCCCATCGATGTTTCTAACTCTCTATCCCTCTTCCTTCCTCTCTGTAACAAATCAATAAAATATATTTTAAAAAAATGTCACTAAAATACTAGTAAATATCCTGATAATGTGAACTCAAATGTTTGAATATGATAAATCATGGGCTTATCAACAAGTAAGCACATTATTTAAAGCATTTTTAGTTGACTATAAATCTGAATATGTAATGTTACCAATAGAAAGCAATAGAAGTGTATTCCCCAGATAAAAAAAGAACTCCTAGAGTTCTACATTTAAGAAATTTCCAAGTAACTCAAGATTAAACTCCTTGGATTCCCATTTCCAGCGATTCATATTAAAAAGTTGGAGCTGAAAGATTTAAGTACTAATTAATAAAAAGGCTGTTACATTGCTGGATTGCCCTTCCAAAATACTGTGATTTATAAAGTAGATTTCAGAAGTTTTTAGGAATATCTCATACTAGACTATTTTTTATGTTAAGAGAGGAAAAAAAATATTCTATTCAAGCCATTGTGAACAGCAACAGTTTACTTTTATCAAAGAAAGTAAGAAAATAATGGTATGCAATCTTATTTTTAAAATGATAAAATAAAATTGGAAACTGTATTAGAATGAATACAAGTACAAAAGTTCTCCTACATTGTAGAGATCCTAAAATATGATCTAATGTTATTAATAATAACCATTCTATTTGCAGCACAGTGACATATGTTTTATAAATAAACTAAAGAATACTTTTTATTTATTTATTTACTAGAGGCCCATTGCATGAAAATTCATGCACTGGAGTGGGGGTCCTTCAGCCCGGCCTGCCCCCTCTCACAGTCCAGGAGCCCTCAGGGGTGAGAGGCGACCCGGCAATCAGGGGAAGGTGACACCCCATCACACCTCTGCTGCTACCACTGCTGGCAGCGCAAGCCTCGGCTGGCCCTGGTTACCTGAGCCTTGGGCCCTGGGTAGCTGGGCAGCCGCCATCCGAGGCTTGCCTGCACCTTGGGCTAGCCCTGGGCAATGGGGGGCTGAAGGGACTGGGGGATTTTGGAGGCAGGTGCACGGAGCACCACTTGCCTGCCACCCCAGCGGGGCTGAGGGGACTGGGTACCGCCATCTTGTGGCTGTGGGTGCCGCCATCTTTGAGGGCGGGGCAGTCAATTAGCATATTTCCTCTTTATTAGATAGGATTTATTTTTTGTGGTTAATCCTCACTTAAGGATATTTTCTCCATTGATTTTTAGGAAGAGTGGAAGAGAGAGGGAAAGGCAGAGAGAAACATCGATGTGAGAGAAACATACCGATTGGTTGCCTCCTTCACAAGCCCTAACTAGGCCTGGGCCAGAGAGAAGCCTGCAACCAAGGTACGTGTCCTTGACCAGAATGGAACCCGGGACCCTTTGGTCCGCAGGCCGATGCTCTATCCACTTAACCAAACAGGCTAGGGCCTAAAGAATCATTTTAAATGTTGCCCAAAATCTCCCAATAAATGCAAAATAGCATATATTGGAGAAAGTGGTTGCATGGCCTTCGAATGTAAAATGAGATCAACATATTATATAATAACTTATAAGTGTGAAATTATATGATTATTCCTATATTTAAATGAATTTTCAACATAAACAAAACCTCATGATAATGTATATTCCATGTCCTTGCAGAATTGGAGCTAGAACCAAGCTATCTCATCCCACATCACATAGTTGCTCTAGTGGAGGGTTTCCATCAGAGCCACAATGGTTCACTGAATGACAGAGTAACACTAGCCCTTATAACAAAGACATCCCACCAAATTCAGCTTTTTAAACAAGATATAAAAGTATTTATCAAGTGTAGGAGTTCTAAGATTGTGCATAGCTTTGCTCCAGGCATTCAGATTCCTTCCATCCTATTCCTCAGCCCTCTGCCACAGTGTTGTCCTCACGTGCACCTTAAAACTGCCATAGAGGAGTTTCTATCCTGAGACTTCAGAAAATGGAAATGATATCACAGAGAATGTTTATCTTTTCTCTGAGCATTATGGCATATATCACCTCTACTTGTAATTCATTTGCAAAAACTTAGTCATATATCCACACTTAGGTGCGAGAGAGTTTAGGAAATATAGTCTGGCTATATTCATGGCTATAATTAAATTACAATGGAACAAGAAATACTGGATTATAATGCACAGCTAGTCTGCTTATCCATCTATGAGACTACTGGCTTAGCCCATCCAGGCTACTATAACAAGAACATTACGGCCTTTACATAACAGAAATTTACTTCTGGCAGTTCTGGGGGCTGGGAAGTCTCAGATCAAGGCACCAGCAGATACGACGTCTGATGTGGACTTGCTTCCTGGTTCGTACACAGCTGTCTCTGGCTGGGTCCTCACATGGCAGAAAAGGGGAATGTAGTGCTGGGCTCTCTTTGATGAGAGCACTGTTATCATTCACATCACTGTTATCATCCTGCCCTCCTGACCTAATCAACTCCCAAAGGCCCCTCTTCCAAAAACCATCACTTTGGGGGTTTGTTAGCAACATACAAATTTGGGAACACAAAAACATTAAGTCTATAACAAATGCTAAAACATCTATTACTGAAAATCAAGAAGGCAGTTAAGGCAATACTCTGTATAGACTGAGAAGAAAAACTAGTCCAGTTTGACAGAAGAGAGCACCCTTGAGTGGAAATTACAGTTTCCTCTCTAGTAGTTATCATTATCTGATTATTTATAAAACCTGAGTACAAAACTCTCCACACAACCACTAATCCAACCTACAACTATGAGGAATAGCCAGCCAGCAAGTACCAGAAGTCACCTCTGGCAATCAGCTAAAATTCCAAAAGCAAGTCATTTATGTTAATAGAGAACAAGTGACTTGTTTTAGGATATTAATTTAAAATATTTTAATTTACCTTCTAAGAAATTGGTTCATCCAATTCCAAATTAAAAGAAGAGGACAATAAAGACAGGAGTGAAAAAGTTTTGCCAACTAGCATTAAGAAAAATATATAGTTACAGACTTTGTACTAACAATCATGTTAACTACCCTATAATCAGTATGAGTTATTAGTGCCATGCAGTTATAGATATGGATTAAATGCAAAGTAACAGTCAACTTCAGAAAGGTTAAACTAGCATATCCAATGTACATACTACATTGAAGCATAAGACATTGCTAACATTCAACTACTTTTAATGAATCAAAATAGCAAATTCAAATTGTTTAACCTAATAGCCCTTAATGAACAAATTTTCATTAAATATATCTAGAATGTGTTTAAAATGTATCTCATTAATATTATCTGATAAATTTATATTTATCTGATTTTTTATTTTAGCCTTACTGCTATAGGGCTCATTAATATGTAGATACAGGCAACCATGTTTTATTCAGCTTCACTTTATTGTGAATGGAATTAAGAACTGCCTAAGTCAAGCAGCTGTTAAGGGAGAGTCAGTCCTAAAACAAGTGTTCTGACTTCAGAGTCAGGAAAGTCACCACATCATATACCATAACTTATTTGTTGGAATTTAAGTTGAATAAAGAATCCAGTGTATGCATAGTAAGCATGGCATATTACTGCATTTCCATAACGTATTCAATTTCTTTTCATTCACTCTTCACCTTAAGTGTGTTGTGGTATTTAGCCTTTCTTAAATTGTTTGAACTCAAGGGTTATGATTTCTTTGGTCTCCATGGAAACACTGACAATATATTTGAGCATTGACGATTTTCTTTGTTATCCATGTTAGCTCAGCAAAACGTACAGTCATCTCAAATAAATTGAAAATACAGTCTGCTGAAGCAAGTATTTTTAAATGAAGACTATTTTTTCTTTTATCCACCTAAAACAGCTTTGTATTAATACTGATTTTCAAGTTAAGAGTTATGTTCTAAGAAATCATATCACTTTAGCCTCACAAATGAAAAAGGATTTTTTTTTCTATTTTCTTGTTTAGAATTGCAATCACTTTGTAAGTAAAATATTTTAAACAGTAAACCAATTCAGTATATAAACTCTTTCCATCAATTTAATTAGTAAATAAAATATTTTTAATAATTTCACTGAGCAACAATTTCTACCTGTTTAGCAGGTTTGGGTTTGAGGTGTAGTAGCATATGCTTGCCAACCCCAGCTCACAGTTTTCAAGGGCAGCTTAAGGTCACTTTGCATTTTTGTTAAAACCACTGTAGTGCTGAAGACAGCCATGGCTGAACCAGTGATGATTGCAGTGCCACCTTCCTGGAACCTCTAGACTTTGATAAGCACAATCTGTCAACACATATATAAGCAGGAAAGCTGTAACCCTGAGATTTACTATTTATTTTGCACACTGGACTGATAAAATTGAACCATGAGAAAAGTGCAAGATTTTTCTATGTTGGTTCTTCTGAAAATAAATTTCAAAGCTTTTGAGTTTTGTAATGTAATATTTATATTTTATTCTTTCAAATAATTTATGCAATCTTATAATTAAAGACAAGAGTTAGTGAAACTAAATTCTCATGCTTTTCAGTAGGGAATGAAATGTAATATCTGTTAGGTCTGATCAAATAATTGAATTGATACTCCCTCCTCTTGGAAACTCACCTTTAGATCATTTTGCAACTGACATTCCCTTTTGCTTAGACCACATTCAATTTGCTAAGACCAGTAACTTTCCCCTCCATATTTGCCCAGGATTCAGACTGGCCCAGAGAATTCCCTGTAGAAAAAGTCCTAATAGAGTCCTTTGAAACCTCTGACTAGTAAGTCCCTGGGTTCTGACACCATTTTGGGACTCAGCTCATCTGGTTTCCAGATGACAAAATCCTATCTAATAAAAGAGTAATATGCAAATTAACCCTCACTCTGCTACACCCACAAGCCACGCCCACTAGCCAATCAGGAGCGAATATGCAAATAAACCCAACCAAGATGGCTACCTCCACAGAGAGCAGGAGGGAGGCTTGGGTTTCCCCGGCGATGGAGGAAGCCAAGCTTTCCGCCTGCCCTTGCCGGCCCAGGCCTCCACTCAAGGCTACAAAGTTTCAATGATAGAAGATACATAAACCCAAACAGAAATGGTGGCAGACACAGAGCTGGAAAGAGCAGGAGGCTAGGGTTGCCCGCGGCGATGGAGGAAGCCAAGCTTCTGCAGCCCTGGCCCGCCCAGGCCTCCGCTTAAGGCTACAAAGTTTCAATTATAGAAGATAAATAAATCCCAACAGAAATGGCTGCCGCCACGGAGCAAGCAGAAGGCTTGACTCTGCTCCAGGCTACAAAGTTTAAATTGTAGAATATAAATAAACCCCAGATACCAGGGCCTCCTCCACTTGGGTTGCCAGGGAGTGTGGCCGGCCTGCAAACCACCATAGGCCCCTCACCCAGGCCACCCCACGCCCCAAGGGAACCCCCACCCTGATCCGGGACACCCTTCAGGGCAAACCAGCTGGCCCTCACCCGTGCATCAGGCCTCTATCCTATCTAATAAAAGAGTAATATGCAGATTGACCATCACTCCAACACACAAGATGGCTGCCCCCATCTGGTCAAAGATCCTGCCCCCATGTGGACACAAGATGGCCAGCAGGGAGGGCAGTTGGGAGGGACCAGGCCTGCAAGGGAGGGCAGTTGTGGGCGATCAGGCCAGCAGGGGAGGGCAGTTAGGGGTGACCAAGCTGGCAGAGGAGGGAAATTGGGGCAACCAGGCCTGCAGGGAAGGGCAGTTAGGGGTGACCCGGCTGGCAGAGGAGGGAAGTTGGGGGCAACCAGGCCTCCAGGGAAAGGCAGTTGGGAGGGACCCAGGCCTGCAGGGGAGGGCAGTTGGGAGGGACCCAAGCCTGCAGGGGAGGGCAGTTGGGGGGGACCCAAGCCTGCAGGGGAGGGCAGTTAGGAGCAAACAGGCTGGCAGGGGATCAGTTAGGCATCAATCAGGCTGGCAGGGGAGTGGTTAGGGGGTGATCAGGCTGGCAGGCAGAAGCAGTTAGGGGCAATCAGGAAGGCAGGCAGGCGAGCAGTTGGGAGCCAGCAGTCCTGGATTGTGAGAGGGATGTCTGACTGCCCAGTGGGATCGGACCTAAACAGGCAGTGGGACATCCCTTGAGGGGTCCCAGATTGGAGAGGGTGCAGGCTAGGCTGAGGGACACCCCCATCCCCCCGTGCACGAATTCTGTGCACCGGGCCTCTAGTAAATTTATAATTCTTTACCACTTCCAGCCTTACGCATTCCTCCTTCAGCGACCCTAACATTTGGTGTGGAAACCTCAGGCAAAACCTGGTCCAGGTAACTTGTTTGGTCTTACCGCTTTTCTGGGCCTGGAGGTGGAATACAATTAAGGCCTAGAATTTATCTTTAGGGAGAAAAGGTCAGTATTCCAGGGGAAGGGGTTTCAATTTGATTATTTGATCATACCTAACAATATCCATTCAAGTCAATGGAACCTCCAGAAAAAAGGATTAAAATGATATTCTCATGTTTCTGGGACCCAAATAATTTTTAAAGAGTTTAAAAATTTAATCATGTCTTATGTCAGGTCAAAGCTCTTTGATAAATCAAAACAAATAAGCCAGCCTGTCCAGCATGGCTCAGTGGTTGAGGGTCCATCTATGAATAAGGAGATCATGGTTGGATTCCCAGTCAGGGCACATACCTGTGTTGTGGGCTAGGTCCCCAGAATGGGGTGTGTGAGAAGCAGCCAATGATTCTCTCTCATCATTGATATTTCTATCTCTCTCTCCATATCCCTTCCTCCTTAAAATCAATAAAATATTTTTTAAAAACTCACACAGAATTTGTCATATTCTTGTTTTAAACTCCATGGCCAAAGTTCACTAGATACTTTGGATTTCCCTTAGAAAGTTGATTTTCCCAGCATTTATTTCAGAATGTCAAACAAATTAGAAAAAAATATTGCTATGGAAAGTTAAAATGAACTTAATTCCAAAAGTTCAGCTCTTTCTCTGCATTAGAAACACAACAAGAAAGCAGTTTTCCAGTGAGAATAGCTCAGCTTACATGCCATTTTTTATGTTTTTCAGTTTGATGACTTTGAACAAAGCCAGCTAGAAAAAAAAACCTACTGGAGGAAGAAAATGAAGGTTTTCTTTTCTTTTTTTAAAAGCAATATGTGAAATTATACCTAATCCAATGTTAAAGATAAAAATTCACCTGTCATATAGTGTAAATTGAGAAGTTTATAAGTTTCAATATCCTATAGCTTTGAACATTATATTAGTCCTGAAATTGGAAAAAGGAAACAAGTTGTTTCTCCAATCCCCAAACACGATTGTAGTAGGAATACAAATAGAGGAGGTCACTGATTCCTAGACTTCACTGCAGGGATTTTTTATTTAAAATAACAACAAAAAATAAATGTAGTACTTCATGTGGGCTGTGAATAGACAAAAAATTTACACATTTGGATTGCTATTTGACTACTGTAGGGAAGCAAACTTTGCCCCCCACCACCACCACCACCACCACCACAACCACACACCCTGAAATGTGCCTCTTTGGGCATGAGGATTATTTTATTTTTCAGAAGCCAAAACTCAGGAGCAAACTTTGACCTTCCTCCGAACAGCCTGAAAAAAATTTAGATGGGGGTAGGGGAGGGCTATGCCTTGAAAAAGAACTATGAGCAGAGCTAACTACAAAAAATAAATCAAGTATGGTAGACAGGAAGGACCTAGTCAGGCCCTTTGGTCAAAGTCCTCTTGGTGTCTCCTTGTCTCTGCATGGTGTCCCTGTAGCATAAACATTTACTTATTAAACATTTCTCACCATCTCCATAGTCCCAATAAACTATTCCCTTCGGAAAGGATTTTGGAGACAAAATAGGCAGGTTTAGGGAGTCTTAGAGATAAAGAAAGTCCATGGGAGAGGAATGCATAGATGGGGGCTTGGAGTCGCCAAAATGCTTATTTTACTTTCACTGAGGATAAAGGAATGTTGCTAGATAAGGGGAGAAAAAGAGGGGGATACCACATGGGCTTTGAGCTTTGAAACTAATACCATGTAGCAGAATGAACAATGAGGAAAGCAAGGAGGTCCTAAATCAAGGAAGGGTCCAATTAGAAAGGGTCAGGTTCAGACAAAGAACTGCAGCATATATAAAGTGGAAACAAAGGGACATGACACACATTTTTTAGATAGATTTTCCCATTAGAGAGAGAGCAGGCCTTTCCCACTTGAGGGCCTTTTCCCAGGGGGTCCCCTTGGGGGACACCCTGCCTAGATGGAGTTTGTCTAGAAGACTTTTTGTCTGCAAGTTTTATTCTTTAAACTTCATAGGGCAAGAACCCGCAGAAGAAATCTGCACCCCAAATCTCACATTTCACTTCTTAGCTCAAGGTGATATATAAGCCTTAACTGCTTGAATTGTCATTGGGCCCATATTCTTATAGAACCCCCTAACAAATGTAGGTAACTAAATTTGTTTATTTTCTTCTGTTAATCTATCTCATGTCAATTATTTCTCTGACCTGCAAAAAAAACCTAGAAGAGTAATAGGTAGTTTCTGCCTCTTTGATAATATAATCCATCCACTGTATTGAACAAAGGCTGGTCTTTTTAAGAATGTACCTTTCCATATATAAAAGGGAATCACTGATGAGATATTTATTTAATTACCATCTATTCCATATAGAAAAAAATGTCTCCTAATTTTATAAAGTGAAACCCAAGAATAAGCAAAATATAATAGTCTAGGCATGAAAATAACCTTAGTTACTAATTTATTTTCTAAGTTATTCAAAGTCATGTAAGTGTATCTAAAATTTTCAAAATAGAAGTGAAAGTGAGTGTCATTAGCATTTACTGGGAGTCATGACAATTAATGAAAATCCCAAAGGAGAAAGTGGAAATTGAGATGATTTTCAAAGACATCAACCTTTACAGAGAAAGAGACCATGTCAGGGTATGAGGAAAAGGCAATGAAAAAAGCATAACCTGAAAATCATTGTGTCATGAGAACCACAGGGAAATGCCCCTTAAAGGAAATTGTTATCTGGCAAAGCCTGAAAAAAGGTCAAATAAAATAAGGATTAAAATGTTCCATTTTTACAAAGTATAAAATAATTATGCCTGGTAGCGTAGCATAGCACTTTCAGTGAAGTAGTGGGTAAAGAAGTTATAGTTTAAAGCTTTTTAATAGAGAATGGGGAGATAAAATGTGAAGACAAGGAATGAAGAAATAGGTTTTTTTTTTTTGGCTGTAAATGAAGTAGACAAATGGAATACTAATTAGAAAAGAGGAGAATTTGATTGTTTGAAGTTTTTTATACTGACGAACATGCTGAGGGAAATGATATTGGAAAATGGCTTAAGTATGATGAAATACTAGAATGACAAGATGAAATAGACATATTCTAAGAGTGGAATACCTCTTCAGGAATAAAAGGAAAAGATCTTTCACTGAGATATAAAAGATAGAGGCAAAATTGAGCAGAGATCTAAGAACGGCCTAAGGGTAATTTGGTTTAGGACAAACCAGTGACACCTAGCCTCAGCTGCCCAGCACGCCAGCCACTTAGAGAGTCTTCATTCATGCCTTCTTCCTGGTGTTTTTATTCTTCCCATTTTCAACACTTCTTTTGCATTTTGTTACACTTTACTTGCTCCAGCTCTATTTAGGCTCATTTTATTATGGTTCCTTTTGCTCTTTATCACTTTAAATATATTCACAAGATCAATGAAACATTGAAAAAGCATTAACAAACCACATACTAGATGTTGTAAAATACCCTTTGTCCCTAGCTTGGAGCTTTTCCATTTGTGATGTTGACTCATGGCATGGCCCAGAAGTAGATCTTGGTTACTAAAATAGCTATTAAGTCATTCCTGTTTTTTTTATTATGCCAAATTTATGAATTTCAAATTTACTGATCTCAGCCTCCTTTTGATTTCCTACCAGAGTTTGGCTTCAGAAATTTCTTTCCTCTTTAAACCAGTTTGATCAAGAGAAATCAATGGGTGAAATGAGTAAGGACATGGAGCACACTATTGTGTTTTTTTGTTTGTTTGTTTGTTTGTTTTTTAATATATTTTATTGATATTTTACAGAGAGAGGGAGAGGGATAGAGAGCTATAAACATTGATGAGAGAGAAACATCGATCAGCTGCCTCCTGCACACCTCCCACTGGGGATGTGCCCGCAACCAAGGTACATGCCCTTGACCGGAATCGAACCCGGATGTGCCCGCAACCAAGGTACATGCCCTTGACAGGAATAGAACCCGGGACCCTTCAGTCCGCAGGCCGACGCTCTATCCACTGAGCCAAACCGATTTCGGCCACACTATTGTGTTTTGAATGCATGTTTATGATATTTATCAAAATGTCGAATTAACCTTGCCAAATATATGGAAATTTCATAATTTTCATTATATCAGAACTCATACTAGTTTGAAACAAAACATCTTTATCAAATGATTCTAATGTTTGTTTTACATTTTGTCCCCTGTATTATTCTTTTCTTTGCTTTTGCCTGCCTTCTTCCTTACATGATATTTTTTTCTGCCTAAATTTCTCAATTACAAATTCCATCTCATTTTCATAGGAAAAAGTTATTTTTTTATTTAATAAATCTTTATTGTTCAAATTATTACAATTGTTCCTTTTTTTCCCCCACATAGCTCCCCTCCACCCGGTTCCCACCCCATCCTCTGCCCTTACCTCCCCCCCGCCACTGCCCTCCAGTCTCTTCCCACACCTCCCACACCCCTTTATTCGCGAGAATTGTCAGTCTACTCCCTTTCTATACCCCTGATTCTATTATAGTCACCAGTTTATTCTGTTCATCAGATTTTTCATTCACTTGATTTTTAGATTCACTTGTAGATAGACATGTATTTGTTGTTCATAATTTTTATCTTTACCTTTTTCTTCTTCTTCCTCTTCTTAAAGAATACCTTTCAGCATTTCATATAATACTGGTTTGGTGGTGATGAACTCCTTTAGCTTTTTCTTATCTGTGAAGCTCTTTATCTGACCTTCAATTCTGAATGATAGCTTTGCTGGGTAGAGTAATCTTGGTTGCAGGTTCTTGCTATTCATCACTTTGAATATTTCTTGCCACTCCTGTCTGGTCTGCATAGTTTTTGTTGAGAAATCAGCTGACAATCGTATGAGTGCTCCCTTGTAGGTAATTAACTGTTTTTCTCTTGCTGCTTTTAATATTCTCTCTTTGTCTTTTGCTCTTGGCATTTTAATTATGATGTGTCTTGGTGTGGTCCTCTTTGGATTCCTTCTATTTGGGGTTCTGTGTGCTTCCTGGACTTGTAAGTCTGTTTCTTTCACCAGGTGGGGGAAGTTTTCAGTCATTATTTCTTCAAATAGGTTTTCAGTATCTTGCTCTCTCTCTTCTTCTGGCACCCCCATAATGCGGATGTTGGTACGCTTGAGGTTGTCCCAGAGGCTCCTTACACTATCTTCAAATTTTTGGATTCTTTTTGCTTTTTGCTTTTCCGGCTGAGTGTTTTTTGCTTCTTTTTATTTCAACTCTTTGACTTGATTCTTGCAGTCCTCTAGTCTGCTGTTAGGTCTCTGTATAATATTTTTTATTTCAGTCAGTGTATGTTTAATTTCTAGTTGGTCCTTTTCCGTATCCTCGAGGGTCTCGCTAAATTTATTGGCCTTTTCTAGGAAATTCTTGAAAAACCTTATAACCGTGGTTTTGAACTCTATATCCAGTCATTTGCTTTCCTCCATTTCTTTCATTTGTGATCTGTTTCTTTGTCTTCGCATTTTCGTTGCTTCCCTGAGTTGGTAGAGTAGCTTTGTGTGGTAGGTGTCCTCTAGGGCACAGTGGCTCAGCCTCCCCAGTTACCTGAGGTGGACACTCTTGGTGCACCCCTTTGTGGACTGTGCTCAGCCTTGTTGTAGTTAAGTCTTGATTGCTGTTGGTATCACTGGGAGGAATTTACCTCCAGGCCAATTGGCTGTGAGGATCAGCTGTGTCTACGCTGGGAGAACTTCCGTGCTTGAGACACTCTTATGAGACAAGACTTGCAAAATTGCAAAAGCCTCTGTGCTCAGCTTGGATGGGGCGGAGTTTCAGGGTGGAGCAGACAGCCTTGGCTTCCCGTCAGCCCTGCCCTATGAGGCCCCTGGGTCTCAGTATCCCTCGGTAATCACTGCAAGCACCTCTGAGAGAAAGCCGCCCTCGAGTTTCACCCGCTGCCAGACATTCCAGTTTCTCCCCGAATGAGTCAGGGTTCCCAGAAACTTGCCCGGAACTGGAGTTCAATGCAATCGGGAGCTTCTGTCTCCCTCCTGCTTTAGAAAGCCAGCTGCGTACTCAGCCTTCCGTGCACTGAGCAGTCAGTCCTCTCTGCACGCACACACACCTCCAGACCTCTGCCTTCCACAGCTCCCGAGTCTCAGTGTGCTTTCTTTTTCCTGACAGTCCAGATCCCCCCCCAAATGAGTCTGGTTTCCCAGCATCTCACCGGGGACTGGAGTTCAGTGCAGTCAGGAGTTTCCTTCTCCCTCCTGCTTTAGAAAGCCAGCCACACACTCAGCCGCCCATGCACACAGCCGCCCATCTTCTCTGCATGCGAGTCTCCGTACCTCAGCCTTTTGCAGCTCCTCTGAGTCTCAATGTGCTTTCCTTTTTCCTTCTAGTTAGAGAATTTCCACTCAGCCAGCTTTCCTGTGGTTCTGGATGGTGTGTGTTTTGTCTTTTAGTTGTAGTTTTGATATTGTTATGCAAGGCAGCAGTTTAGGTGTTTACCTGTGCCACCATCTTGGTTTCTCCCTAGGAAGGAGTTCTTTACACACCATGTTCCCTTTAATTCAGGAAAGAAAATAGTTTTAATTTATTATAAACATAATTAATGATGAACTCAGATATAAAGACAAAATTAACACATGACCAGAAGTTCACTGAAGAATTTCCCACAGTGCATACTATTTAGGTCTTAAACTATAATATTTTGTTGGTTTTAAAAATAAATGAATAAAATTGCTCACATCCATCACGTATATTTTTATGTTTCAAACCTTATGTGGTACTAGGGAGTTTGCCCATTTGCTTTCACAATATAGTCTTAAGATCTGTTTAATTCCACATTAGAAATTATATAAAAAGACTATTATGATTTTAGAAAGAAATTATAGAAAGACTGTATAGCCTTTATTTCAAGTCATTTAATATGTCTTCAAATTCAGGATATAAGTATATATCCTGGAATAATCAACTCTTAAGATATATACTATAGAATTTTTGGTAGCATAGGAAGCACTAAATCATAAGTATCATGCATTAAAAATGCTAAAATGCTTTCAGTTGATTCATCTGTGATCTTGGGAAATGTAAAACAGAAGGAAAATATTTATCCAAATATATACATACTTGGTAAATATAGTCTTGATCAAGTTTTTTTTGTTTTGTTTTTGTTAATCCTCACCTGAAGATATTTTCAATTGATTTTTAGAGAGAGTGGGAGGGAGGGGGAGAGAGAGAGAGAGAGAGAGAGAGAGAGAGAGAGAGAGAGAGAGAGAGAGAGAGAGAGAGAGAGAGAAGCGTCAATGTGAGAGAGACACATGGATTAGTTGCCTCCCTCAGGAGCCCTGACCAGGGCCAGGGATCTCACTTGAAACCCAGGTACAGGTCCTTGACCAGGAATTGAACCCATGACCCTTTGGTGCACAGGCGGACACTCTAACCACTTAGAAATGCCAGCCAGGGTTTGATCAAGTTTTTAATTAAGACCAATGGTTAACACTTGTGACAATAAACTTGAGGATTTCCTTATATTGCAAATATCAAAACTCAAAAAAAGCGCTCCCCCCCCCACCTCCCGCTGTCTCTCTCTCTCTCATATCAAGAGTCTCTCCACTAAAGCTTCATAACAAGTTGTGACTTCAGTTTATGGAAACCCCAAAGTTAAACATGCAGGTATTTTTGTCTTATTATTCAGAGATCTCTCTTATTAGAGTGGCATTGTAAGGAAATAGCTATATTTACCTATTATAATTCATTGAAAATCTGAAAAGAAAATATGACACTTAGGTAGTAATCTTTTTAATTTTTTTCTTTTTTCTCTTAATCCCCTGACATTTCCACATGAGTATTTAGTTTATGTGACTTGAAACGTGGAAGGTAAACTAATATTCTGAGAAAGGCCATATTAGATCTAGGCTATTTTCATCTTTAAGACAAGGTTGTGGAAAATATGATTTTAAAAAAATAAATAACAATTACAAGGAATCCAGAAATTAAAGCATCTACTCAGAGTAAAAGGAAAAAAATATATGTTGAATGCCAATTTCTTGTAACTGAATAGACTGTTCATTTAAAACCTTTCACATTCATTAACTCATTCATCACAAAGCTCTGGGGTAATCAAGACAATATATTTTATCTTCATTGTAGACTTGATAATTTAAGAAAATTCACCAGCTTTAAACTGGAAGAATTAGACCAATTTAACTTCTTACTCAGTGGCTATTGTTCTTTCCATAACACCTTATTTTTCTTTATAGGTGGATTTGGATAAAAGGAATATTCTGATTCAAGAGGAAAGCCAGGTGTCTAGTAATTCATCTCATCACTGTCATAGCCAGCATAGTGTTAAATGCTTACTAGATCTGAGGTTACTTGACTTGGAAAAAGAGAAAATCTATGTGAATACTATTTCTTCTGAGGACTAGAAACATTAATCAACAGACATATGTTACAAGTTAGTCTTTATTTCAATTAGTAATTCAAACACAAAAGCAATGTAGGTACCTTTTGGAATATACTTGACAGAGACAGTCATCCCTCTTCTAAAATTTGTCTAGAGACAAAAACTCACAAGACAGTTTTCCTATGTAAAGAAAATTCTCATTCATGTAAAAGATGCTCTCTTTCTTTTCTCATAGTCACCTCTCTTTCCTCTTTTTCTGCCACCATTATCTGATATCACTTCTCTAATTACTTTTTAGTACAGAATCCCTACTCTCTACTTTTAATCTTACTTTACACTGAGACTCTTGAATATTATATTTTGTGTCAATATTCACCTCCTTGATCTTTACCTCACTTCCTCATTTTTTAAAGTGTACCAAGTGTGACATATGTCAGGAAAGACAGTCTTTGAATATCATGGCTGGTTACTCCTGGCAGATTAGCAGAGTTAATATCAGACAAATTATGTTAACAATATCAAACTTCAAATTCCTCATCTATAAAATCAGTTGATAGGTGACTTTAATTAAATAATGAAAGGAAAAAAGATTTAGTGTAGTGTCTGACATTCATTTATTCATTCATTTATTTTACAAATATTTATTGGAGCCAGTTTTGTGCCAGGTCTTTCTACTTTTTAGCGATACAACCGAGAAACAGTCTCCCTTCTCATGATGCTTAAAGAATCCTAACTTGTCGCCCTGGCTGGTGCGGCTCATTTGGTTTGGCATAGTCCCCTGCACTGAAGATTGTTGGTTCAATTTCCAGTCTCGGCACAAGCCTGGATTTTGGGCTTGATTCCCAATAGGGGGCGTGCAGGATGCAGCCTATCAATGTTTCTCTCTTTATAAAAATCAATTTCAAAAATCTTTAAAAAATATTTATCAAGTTGTCATTTGAAAAGTATAAGCCAAGAAATAAGTAGAATAAGGGGGATCTACAGTGAATGGAGATAATCAGAGAAGGCCTCTATGCTAGCTGACATTTTTTCAGAGACCAAAAAACAAAACAAAACAAAAAATGAGGGAGCAAACTTTGTAGATTTTTGGAGAGAACAGCATAGCACAGTGGTCGGCAAACCGCGGCTCACGAGCCACATGCGCTCTTTGGCCCCTTGAGTGTTTTAACACCACTTCTTCAAAATAGACTCCCCCAGGCCGAAAACCGACTTCTGCGCATGGGCCACGAAGTTTCAATTGCACTGTCCGTGCGCACCCGCACATGGTGTTTTGTGGAAGAACCACACTCAATGGGCCAAAGAGCCACATGTGGCTCGTGAGCCGCGGTTTGCCGACCACTGGCATAGCAGGAATATAAAACAACAAAAGTAAGGTGATATGCAGATAAGTAGTTGATGAGTTTGGAAATTGTGATGAAGGCAGATTTAGTAGAGCAAGCAATGTGTTAATTTAAAAAATGACTAAAAATGAGATCAGAGAAATGATGGGTAACTAGATAGTATATTTTATGTGGATTGTGTAGATCCGTGAAGGTGTATGGGATTTTATTCAAGTGAATTTAAAGAAATAGTATCCAATACTCTTATTCATATAGGCAAACTTAAAATCATTAGAAGTATCTCATTTTTAGAAATGTCTTAAAACCAAAATAATCTTGAGAAGGGAAATTAAATTTCTCTTTTAGAGTAAATCTATAAAACCAAAGCAAGGCACAGTGTAGAGAAAATCAAAGCCATTTTTAAAGAGATAGAGTGGTTTGTAAGTCAATAAATATTTGCAGTAAAAGATTGCATGTGATAATATATTAAAAGAGAATGTGTAAACTAAAAGGGTGAATCAATGAGAAAAGCATAAAAAGACTAAAATAGAAGAAAAAATAAGAGTCATTGTGAGGTACAGAAGACTTGAAACACAAGCTTTTAAAATGTGTGCTCTAAGTTAGTAAGAGCAAGTCTCTTGGAAAAATAAATGTGTGCTATCCCTTTTCTAATTAGCAACTATTGACTTTTCAGGTGGTGAATGCAGCAAGTTTTGATGAATTGATAGAAATAATATATAGTTAATCTATTAGACATGATGTGTTGATGGTATTATTTTATTGTTTTAACCTTCTGTATTTTTATGTCATATACAACAAATACCCTTCTGATTATAATTTGACATTCCATGTAGATTCACCTATAAACATAGAATGGAAATTCAAATACTTTGCAGTTATAGTTAATAAATTGACCTAATAATTTTATATATCAAAGAAATTTATTTAATATTTCTTGTTTTGTGTTGATAATTTGTTTTATTGTGTTCTCTGAAAAAATTATTATTTATTCTTAAAGGATACTCTGGTATATATATATATATATATATATATATATACACACACACACATATATATCTTTGTTAAAATTTCACGTGTTCACATATGCTGTCTATCTTTACCACTAGAATTATTAATATATTAATCATAATATTTTAATTTCCCTGTCTGTTAATACCAACCTTAGGATTTTTTCTAAGCCTACACATTATTGATTTCTCTCTTGACAATATGTTGGGGTTCTGTTTCCCCCTTGATTCCTCTGTGTTTTCTTATTTTGGTTGCAAGTTGGACATTTTGTGTTTGACAATTTGTATCAGCCAAATTTCAATTAGAGGAGAACCAGTAAGGATATATGTCAAGAGATTTAATGCAAGGAATTGGCTTATGTGATTGTGAGAGTTGGCTAGGACTGTTCAATATCCATAGGGCAGGCCACCAGGAAGTGGAGACTGAATTCATGAGCTAAAGCTGCTGCCCATAGGCTGAATTTATTTTTCACTTAGGGAAACTTCATTCATTCCTTTCAACTGATCAAATCAGGCCCACCTGGGTTACCAAGGATAATCTCCCTTACTTCCTGATTACATACTTCATTCAAACCTACAAAATACCTCCACACTGACACCTAGATTAATGCCTTATTGAATAACTGGGGACTATAGCTTAGCTAAATGGGAACATCAGAAAGAACATTACAGCTTTTATGAGGGCACCTCTTTTTTTTAAATCCTCACCAGACGACATGTCTATTGATTTGAGAGAGAGAAGAGAGAGACACACTGATGTGAGAAACATAGATCAGCTTCCTCTTGTAGGTGCCCCAACACAAACCCAGAACCCAGGTATGTGCCCCAATGGGGAATCGAACCCGTGACCTTTCCATATACTAGGCAACACTCCAACCAACTGATCCACCTGGCCAGGGCAAGGGCACCTGTTTTATAAGGGCACCAATCCCACTAATGAGGGTTCCATCCTCATGATCTAATCACTCCAAAAGCCCCACCTCCTAATAACATCACATTGGCAGTTAATTTTCAGCATATGAATTTGGAGGCGGGGCACAAAAATTCAGTCAATGACAACCATCATACTTTAGTTTATTCCCAAGTATTTTATTCCTTTGGTGCTATTGTAAATGGAATTGTTTTCCTAATTTCATTTTCAATACACCTCCCTTCTCTCCAGAATCATGCTATCTTTGCTATTTACTTCCAATACAATAAAAAATACTTCATATAACTTTGTAGTGAACTTTACATGATACCAATAAAATTATTTTAGTACTATTTCAGTTAATTAGAGAACTATTTTATTCACTTGTGTGTATTCTATTATTGACTAGATAACTTTTAAATATATGTTTTCTTAAAAGACTCTTGTTTTATTTGTTAGTTTCTAAGAACAAAATGTACTGAATAATTTGCTATAGTAATGACTATAATATGTTAATTTGTTATGGAAAACTCCTTCACCCACCAAAAATACACCAAAGTAGTTTTTACATTTATAATGCTAAAATATGTATACATAATGAATTACCCTGTTAAGACAATAACTATAACATTTGCTAGAGGGTTTATAACTAAATTAAGTAGTTAATTCTAAGGTTTATTCCAAAAGATTTGATAAGAAATAAAGCCAGGATGTGATAGTATAAGAGTACAGTCAGAAGTACAAATTATATGTTGCTAATAGATGTTTTAATTTTCATTAATTATTTAATATAATTCAACACAGTTTCCCCTACTTATCTATAAGACATTGACTTGAGGGTTTTATATTTTATCCATTCATCTCAAATCTATCAACTTTCAAGGAAAAAAATATCCAACTAAGAGCTAGATGTTCAATATCACCTTTTGCTATCAAATTAAAATTCTTTCCCTGCTGGGAGCTAAATCTTTAAAAAACATTATTAAACTAGCATAGAAATATGTAAGCATTTTACTTGTGCTAGTTCAGCAATATATATTAAAGTATTGGGCCACTGATATTAATTTCACTGACTAGATAATTTTCATAATAATGGCAAAAATCTTGCAACTGAAACAAATTATGTTTATCTCTGTGCTATCTCTAATAATGACAAAAAGATTAAGATATAGACAAAATATAAATTTTTAAAGGGGTCTTATCATACTAGATAATATGTGATCTAATATTATTATCTATTTTGTGCTTTCTTTTTCCTCTTCTCATGGTCACTGGCTTAAGTATTTATAATAATAATTTTGTTATGGTCTCTTTATCTCTCCTGACCCTCTCTCATTAGATGGCAATGCATAAACTGCATTTTTACTCAGCAAAATGTACCCAAGCACAGAAAGGTCAAGTTTCAAATATAATCAAGATAAAAGTGTAATTTATATCAGCCTTATCACTAGGGAAACTTTACTCTTGTACCCATGTTTCATTTTAGCACTGTTGTCATTTTAGCACTGCTGTTCAATTCAGCATGTCCCTTCGTCCTATCTTCTAGTCTATAACTGCTGCTTTCTCCCCTTGTTTTGGCGCTTGGAACTTGTACCCATGGCTTCTGTGACTCCTTAGCATTCAGGGAAATTTTTATTTTTGCTTTGTTTTCTGATGTGATCAAGGGCTAAATTGGAACTTCCTCAAAAGCCAGCAAGAAAATAGGGACAAGTGAGAGGTGAGGGTGGACAGTGGAATAGAAGCTACCTTTTATGCTCATACTAGCTGCAACTGAGCACTTGAAACTTTGTTTTATTTTTATAATGCCTTTGCAGGAATTTCCTCAGATATTAACACATATGATTTCAATTTCATTTTATCTTATCTAGACTAAAGAAACAACGTCTTAACTGGCCTACTTGCTTTATGAAGTTCCAGTTCTCTTAATAAGACAAACAAGACATCAGGCATCTGCAGCCTTACCTTTAACCGTTTTTCTGAAGCCTAAACCATGTTTCATAGATGCTGTTGTGTGGCATGATAAAGAGGTATTATGCCAAACAACATTAATCTGGATAAATAAACTTGAAAAATCCTGGGCTGAAAGATTGTCAGAGATATCTTAAGTGAAGATTTTCCCAGAGTAATTAGTATGCATTGTAAAATCTCCAAAAAGTATAGAAAGCATTTCCTCAACTATTTGATTGGAGAAATTTTTTTTAATGCAACATCTTGAGTTGTGATGTTTTAGGCATATTACTTTTGGATAGTGTACAATCTTTTTCACCTCCAGTTCTTCTGCTTTAAATGCCTTTCTCCAACTATGTTAAATAGAATTTTTCTCAGTTATAACCTATTTGAACTCCTTTTGAGCTTGCCCTTGTATAATATATAGACAAAATGCTAAAAATGATCTTCCCCAGATATTCTTGCAACCTGGATTCTACAGATGGTCTCTAAGGAAAAGCATCTCCATAAAAAAATTTTGGAAGCAGAAATAAGCAACAATAAGGCAGTAACAACATATGAAGTTACTGAATATTCTGTTAAGCATGTAAACTTGTTCTAGACCTGGTAAAATATTATAGGTGCTGAAGGATGGGCAGCTTTATCCATGATGCCTTTAGAATATCATGTGTTATGGTAACACATTTATGACCGCTGCTGATTCTTTCTGTGGGATAGCAAAGCCTGATTCTCTGATCCTCTCAGAAATTTTGTAATCTTACCAATTTCTTTATTTTAACCTCCTTCCTGCACAAATTGCTTGGGGTTGAACTGGGGGATTATGTTGCCTTAAACTACAAAAACTTTACTGAAAGAATTATTATCAGAGGACATATCAGGTTAACATATTCTTAAGAAGTTGAAAATCTAGGAATTATTATCTTACCTAATTGAATTTTCATTTAGTGATGCTCTATTTAACTTTTGATGCTGGTACACTGATAATCTATGGCATGCTGTGGTGAAACAGCTACATTATTAACTGAAAGAAAGCATTTATTAGATGTAGGATTTTGGTAAATAATGTACTAATTTTTATAGATCATCTTGAGGAATAGAAAGATTCAGTGTTAACAGATAGTTTCTAACTGTTCTGGAAATCTTAAGGAAATAAAATGTCACACCAAAAGTTTGAAAATCGCAGCTTGATACTAGTTTATAGAAAGCAGAGGCTTCTTCCTTTATCTCATAGCTACAGAATATAGACAGCAAAAGTCTCTATCAATTCTGACCTTGTTACTCCAATATAACATAGGTTGAGTTTACAGAATTATCAGGAACCTTGTAAGAAATAGTGAGAACCCCAAAATTTGATTGGAAGTATTTTTTAAGATTCAGATCTAACCTCACAGAATCCCTTTGCCCCTTCTCTGTCTTATGGGCCTTACACATTTTACAATGATGCAACCTGAGGCAGTTACCCTACAAGAGGTTTCAATTTTTTCAGCTTCTCCTGTATGTCTAATTGCCCCCAGACCTAGAACTTGGAACATATCTCTCTCTATCTCAATGGACAAGTATCTAAGTCAAATTCAGAAAAGACTTATACACTAAAGGAATAGCAGTAATTTGCTTATCTATATTGACAAATGTTTGGGAATATTTATGTAATGGATTCTGGTGCTATCCCAGGTGGAATACAGATTGAAGTGAATTTATTGATATGATCACACTTAAAGGTTTTTCTGCGTTTATTGTTTTAAGTCATATGGCAGGGAATATTTGCTTAGTTAAATGAAACCTTGAATCAATGGAGCCTAAGTAAATAAAGTTGACAAAAAATCCTTAAAAATAAGTTAAACACATAAGTAAATTAACATTGCATATGCATGTATTAACTGAGAATAGGTCCTTGTCAAAATATTTGAAATCTACATTGGTGAGAGTTTTTCCAGCCTCTTTGAGAAGTGACATAGTGACTATTTCTTGTGGGTGGGGATAATGATGGCTGATACTACGACGTGTGATTTTATCTTACGTGGCTGATAGAAAAATAGTAGCATTTAACCAAGGTATGCAGGTAACCAAAATAAACACATTGCACTTATCTATAAAAAAGATTGATATTATTGCTGTATTGGACAATAATACTAAACTGATAATGAGAATTATTTGACCCAAATGGATATTTAGCAATGACAATGATTATTACTTTCCTATGACCAAAATTGAGGGGCAGTCAACTTGGTTTTATTTTGATCTATAACCTGGAGAAACAAACAAAAATATATTTTTTCTAAACCTGACTTTGAACTATCTTTAAAATACAATCATGAATAATTATCTAATCCTCAGGACTAGGTAAGTTCATAGATTCAGAGGCCCTTGAGAAAAGGGAGGCCTGGTATTTTGGGGAAAAGTCTTCAAATTGTAAACTAACATATTCTATAAATCTTCTTTCCAGTTTTCCCTAAAGGGACATGCAACCATTTAGCAGGGTAGCTGTGCACTGTAGCAAAGAAAATACCTCAATATTTTAGGGTTTATTCAACCATCCTCTGAACTAATACACTAATCAGAGAACACTGAAGTTGATGTAGTTTCCTGGCCAGAGCAGGTCTAATGGGACAAGGCAATAAACGTAGTTTAGGACCAAATTCATCTTGCAGTGGGCCCAGTGGGTCTCAGAATTTATTTTGTATTTATTTCCTGGGATCTATATACCTGGTTGTAGTAGACGTACTCAGACATTGGCTGGACAATCACATTGGCTCCTGACCTGTAAAATCCATTGTTCCTACTGAAAGTACGAAGTGAGAAACCCACTGTTGCTCTCCTGTCTTACCAGAATTGTACATTAAAAGCAGTACTATAGTCCTTAAAAATGGGAAATCAGTGACACACTTGAAAAAATATAAGGAGAGTTATTCCTATCATATCTAAATTAAATTTGTTTGATTAGCTTACTGATATGACAGATGTGTCTTGACTATGTAGGAAAACAAATTAAAAATGTAGTCCCATATATGGTTTTATTACTTGAGTGAAACAATGAAAACCCTGGTACCTGGTGTGTAGCTATCAATCTAGCAAAGCTTTTTTTCCCCAAAGAAGAAAACTGAAGAGTAATTTACTTTCATCTGGCATGGTTAACAACACATAGTTACCACATTGTTTCAGAACAATGTATATTCCTTAATATCTATATCCTAGAGACCCCGTGCATGAAATTCATGCACTCAGGGAGCGGTCCCTCAGCCCGGCCTGCACCCTCTCACAGTCTGGGAGCCCTCAGAGGATGTCCAACTGTCTTGGAGGCAGGAGAGGCTCCCACCACCACCACTGTGCTCACCAGCCACGAGCCCGGCTTCTGGCTGAGCAGCACTCCCCCTGTGGGAGCGCACTGACCACCAGGGGCCAGCTCCTACATTGAGTGTCTGCCCCCTGGTAGTCAGTGTGATTCATAATGATCGGTCGTTCCACCGTCAGCCTGAAACAGGCTCTCCGACATCCCCCAAGGGGTCCTGGATTGCGAGAGGGCGCAGGCCAGGCTGAAGGGCCCCACCAGTGCATGATCAGGGCCAGGGAGGGAAGTGGGAGGTTTTCCAACTGGAACAGAATCACAGGAGGGCTCTAGGGCAGTGGTCGGCAAACTCATTAGTCAACAGACGGGCAAACTGTGGCTCACAAGCCGCGTGTGGCTCGCGAGCCGCAGTTTGCCGACCACTGCTCTAGGGCATGTCCCACCCATCTCGCTCAGTCCCGATCAGCTGGACCCCAGCAGCAAGCTAACCTACCAGTCAGAGCATCTGCTCCCTGGTGGTCAGTGCATATCATAGTGACTGCTCCACAGGTTGACTGTCTGTCCCCTGGTGGTCAGTGCATGTCATAGCAAAAGGTTAAGCATCCTTAGTATATCATTAGCATATTACGCTTTGATTGGTTGAATGGTTGACTGGAAGATCGGACACTTAGCATATTGGGTTTTTATTACCCTACTAGAGGCCTGGTGCACAAAATTTGTTTACGGGGGGAGGGGGTGTGTCCCTCAGCCCAGGCTGCACCCTCTCCAATCTGGGACCCCATGAGGGATGCCCGGCAGTCAGACATCCCTCTCACAATCCAGGACTGCTGGCTCCCAACTGCTCACCTGCCTGCCTTCCTAATTTCCCCTAACTGCTTCTGCCTGCCAAACTGATCACTCCCTAACCACTCCCCTGCCAGCCTGATTAATGCCTAACTGCTCCCCTGCCAGCCTGTTTGCCCCTAACTGCCCTCCTTTGCAGGTCTGGTCCCCTATAACTGCCCTCCCCTGCAGGCCTGGGTCCACCCTCCCAAATGCCCTTCTCTGCAGGCCCAGTTGCCCCCAACTTCCCTCCTCTGCCAGCCTGGTCACCCCTAACTGCCTTCCCCTGCTGGCCTGATCACCCACAACTGCCCTCTCTTGCAGGTCTGGTCCCTCCCAACTGCCCTCCCCTGCTGGCCATCTTGTGGTGGCCATCTTGTGTCCACATGGGGGCATCCATCTTGTGTGTTGAAGTGACAGTCAATTTGCATATTACTCTTTTATTAGATAGGATAGAGGCCTGGTGCACAGGTGGGGGCTGGCTGGTTTGCCCTGAAGGGTGTCCCGGATCAGGGTGGGGGTTCCCTTGGGGCATGGGGCAGCGTGGGCTAGGGGTCTGTGGTGGTTTGCAGGCCGGCCACGCCCCCCGTCGACCCAAGCGGAGGCCCTGGTATCTGGGATTTATTTATCTTCTATAACTGAAACTTTGTAGCCTTGAACAGAGCCAAACCTCCTGCTCGCTCTGTTGCCTCAGCCATTTTTGTTGGGATTTATTTATCTTCCATAATTTAAACTTTGTAGCCTTGAGCGGAGGTCGGGGCCGGCCAGGAAGTTTGGCTTCCTCCATCGCCAAGGAAAACCAAGCCTCCTGTTCACTCCGTGGCCACAGCCATCTTGGTTGGGTTAATTTGCGTATTTGCTCCTGATTGGCTGGTGGGCGTGGCTTGTGGGTGTAGTGGAGGTACGGTCAATTTACATATTACTCTTTCATTAGATAGGATATTATAAAAGGCCTGTGGTCATGACACCCTAACAATGTTATGACCAAACAACCAGTCAGAGCCACGTGGCAGAGGCGGGACCCACGGCTTCACGCAGTGAGGCCTGGGGTTCCTCTGGCGAGGCGGGTCTGGGTTTCACGTAATTTCACACACTGGGCCTCTAGTATAGGATATAATTAAAAGGCTAATATGCTAAGTGTCCCTCCGACCATCCAACTGGTCGCTATGATGCACACTGACCACCAGGGGACAGACGCTCAATGCAGGATCTGCAGTGACGCGCACTGGCCATTTACAAAGAAACAGCACTGCGGACCTGGTGCCAACAAACCAACACTCAGCTTCCCCCAAATGGGACACAAGCCCCACCACCACCCCAGAGTGACACCCCACCAATTTGCAGCCAATGCTGCCAAGACCCTATGGCTCAAAATGCAGCCTACAGCCCAGCCCAGCCTGGAAACGGTCGGGTTGCTGTGGGCACCAGGAAATGATGTCGCATAGCACCATCCAGCTTCCTCTCCCTAGTGACTAGCCTCCTTGGAATTTCTTCAGCCCAGGAACACGGCTTGCTTTATAGCCAGGTGCAAACATTTTACACTTTAACCAAATGTCTGTGAAGCATTTTCCCATGCCTCATCTCATTTGATCCTCACAGAAGTCCTGGAGTAGGTAGATAGGAGACTCAGTTGAATCCTATTTCTTTTCATTAGCTGGAAAACAGAGATTTAGGAAGTTTAGAAACTTGACCCAACTGAAAAGAAATTAGAAATGGTGGACCTTAAAAATGACTTCAGGTTTTCTCACTGCACAGAATATAGTCAAACACTGCTGCAGGTAAATATTTTACCCTTTATTCTCCCTGCATGATCTACAATAATAATCTGCTTCATGTTGATATTTACTGTTGTGTTATTAACAATTACCTGAAAAAGAAGTTGAGGTGCTTCCCTGGGCTGGAAAAAAAATTAGCTAAATCAGAAAGCAGGTCTAATTAAGCAATTTTATTCTATATCTATAAAAGGCTAAGTTGATTTGCACATGCACAATACATATAAAGCTCTCGCTCACGCCAATTGCACGCATGTGTTTCAATCTGTCATTTTCGATCGTGAATTTGCTTTATACTTCTATTATAGAGAAAGGGCAAATAGCGATATTAAAATATTTCTTCTAATTAGTTTCCTTTCAATGTGCATGAATCTGTGCACTGGGCCACTAGTTCCTATATAAAATTTAGTCTTCAGCTAACATTGATCTCATCATTCCAGAAAATAGGACTTTAATCCACTAGATTGATAACATTAGGGCAGTGAACAGGAACTATGAAGTATTTTAATGCCACAGAAAGATCCACATGGGTCAGAAAATGGGAAATAAACTCATGGGAATTCAATGGCCTTCACTTCAATGAAAGCTTGATGATTTAAATGTGTAGAGCATGTTAGAATATCCTTTTCTAATTGAAAAAAAATTGCTATGTCTCCTATTTTCTGGGACTAGAAAGAAAGAACACTCATTAAAAGCATTGGCTATTCAAAGATTATCTGAGGTTGTCAGTTTTAAAAGCAGTCCAGAAAAAAAGAAAGCTCATCAGATGATCCAGCATAGAATGCTTGTATGACTCCAGTGATTTCATGGTTCTCAAATTATTTTTGGTAGATTGTAATGCTGGCTGATAACCATGGGACGCCTCAACCATAGAGTAACAGCAAATGAATTTGGGATTTTAGAGCAAAGCTATGTCTTCTTCTTCTTCATGTAGCTATTCTGCTTCTGAAAAATAGAAATAAATGTTGCTTGCTATAGAACCATGGTAAAGGCTGAATGCTTTCCACTGGAAACCTCAGTGGCCCCATAAACTGAGCTTCCTTCATAAATTTGATAATATCTGACCCACTGAGCCATATATTCAGACATCATCAACAGTATATCATCCACAAGTAGTTACCTCACAATTCCAATGCATCTACTTCTGCTTCAGCAATTATAGCCTCCATGTGAGTTCTTTATATCCAATCAACCAACAAAGAAAACAATAATTTGGCCTGATTTATAAAAGGCTCTTCAGAATATGCTATCACCAGTCAGAGGTAAACTGTGGTAGCTTTGCAGTCCCACTAATTTACTCTGATGAAGTGTAGGAAGAGAAGTCTTCAACGTTTGCAGAATTTTAAGCGAACTTTCCTGTATAATTTTATATATGATGGGTTGGAGGTGCTTATGTGAATAATGTATTTCATAGACTATAATTTCTCAAGATGAGATTGTTAAAAATATATTTTTATTGTTTTCAGAGAGGAAGAGAGAGAATTCATTGATCAGCTGCCTTCTGCATGCTCCCTACTGGGGATCAAGCCCACAATCTGGGCATGTGGCCTTGCCCAGAATTGAACCTGGGACCCTTCAGTCTGCAGGCCAACACTCAATCCTCTGAGCCAAACTAGTCAGGGCTCAAGATGAGATTTTAATTGACCTGAAGAAGTGAACATCACCCAGGGATGGGTGCAGTGAGTGATGAAGTTTTGGAGCTCCACTTCTGGGGAAAGGTGTGTATGTTTTCACTGATATAATAGATGATTGTATTATGAGGGTGAAAGTATGTTACTAATGTTATTCCAAACGTAATATGTCTATTCAGTGTTAATCTGCTTAAGTGTTTAACTTATTTTTAAGGAATTTTAGACAACTTTATTTACTTAGATGCCATTGATTCAAAGTTTCATTTAACTGAGCAAGCAAAAAATTAAAAATTCTCAGTCCCTGGACTTATAGATCTTTCCATTAGGATAGAAGACAGATTTTAATCAAATAAACATCCAAATAATAAAATTTTAATTGTGACCAGTCCTATGAATTAAATGTATATGGTGCAATAGAAACCGTAAAATTACAAGACATGCTTGGTTCAGAAAAAAAAAAAAAAAAAGGAAAATCATTCCTAAAGTAATGGGAATTGACATGAGAATCTTAAAGTCAGGAGAAGGTACCTCATTGGATTGGTTTTTGGACCAGGTCACTCTGGCTAAAATACAAAGGAAAGGATGGAAAGGACAAATGATTGAGAATTTTTCCTTAAATGTATGCCTAAGAGGTCAATAAGTTCTGGGTTACATTTATTGAGTCAATAGAGTAAAATTGTCATGAGTCAAACTGCTTAGGTTCAATACTAGTTCAGACATTTGGGAGCTGTGTAAGCCTCAGTATCAGAAAGTTATATAAGCTTCCTGTGCTTTAATTCCCTCATTGGTAAATTAGGGAGAATAATATTTGCTATTGATTAAGATAGTTGTGAGGATAGAATGAGTTACTCTCCAAAAAGTCTTACAATACTAACTGGCATGAGGAAAGGCCTGAAGGAGTACTAATTACTATTATTCATTAGCTCTGGTTGGTTAGTAGTTAACTTGCTTTGACATAATTCAGGTTTCATTTGTTGGTTTGATTGTTCCATATCAGACTGTTTTTCTTTGGAAGTTGCACTTTTTTAGTAGTACAGCAAATTCTTAATGTGTATGGCCATTGCGATATGAATTGCTTATATTTCATATTTTGTAATTATGTGGAGTGCATATTTTTCATTTTCATTACACTTATGTAATGGTATTTTCCTTCATGTCTGAATTCAATAGGACACAGATAATTCTCACTAAATTTCTGTAAGAGAAGATAGCTGAGCTTAGTTAGTATAAATCCTTCATTCTATAGCCATGGGCTAGAAATGAGAAAAAAGGAAATGCATCTGCAATGTGCTTTGCCCAGGGATGTACCCTCCAGTAATTATTAGGTAAGAATAATAGACTAAAAGCTGTTTATATCAGAGGATTTTTTTTTGCCTTTATGTAAACGCAAAAATACAAATCCCACTTTCTTGGGTATTTGCCCACTAGAGAGCCTTCACTGTAAGACAGATTTCCCAGTGCCTGCTGGGGAGTTCACCTGAGTCTGAAAGAGAATCATAAGGGTTGTTATCAAAATGCTGATTCCTGGTTCCCACAATAAATCTCAGGAATCATAATATCTGGTAATTTGCAGACACTGCAGGTGTTCTTAATACTACACTTGAGGAAACACTGCTATTTTTCCTCCATGTGAATTTAATAAACTGCGCAAGGCACATAGTTAAAAAGTGTACAGTTGATGGAAATTTTAATTAGATGTGTCTATTCCCTTAAAATGTGAAAATTGAGAACTAATTTCAGTGTACTCATTGAATGTCATTTTTTATTTTTGTACTCCTTTTTTAAAAAAGAAAACCCTTATAGAAATGACATTAACATTTGAAAAGTACAAATTGGTCTATATTAATGTAATTCAAAATAGATGCATTCATCAAATTAAGAAATTATTGAATGTGATTGAAATTTAGGCATAGAAAAAATTGTATTGGTGATTTCAATTATTATTTTAGCACTTTACATAGTGTTGGTAATTATTGCAAAATTATAGAACCAGCAATGGAATGCTTAGTACACGCAAATGGTATGCAAATTTTCACACACACAATCATATTTATGTAATATTGCTTAAGGAGTTCTATTATATAATTCATTGTTTTCAACTAGGAACCAGTTTTGTTCTTGGAAAATAATGTTTGGTTTCATTTTATTTTACAAGATTTCTGGGAATTTCAACAGTGTTAGGTTATTTTAAGAGAAATGCATGAATGTAACGTAAATAAACTGTGTGTTTAGGCATGCTGAAGTCAGCAGATTTCTGTAGTGCCCGCCTGTCATTTGCACCTGTGAAACATTATCCTGGAGGAGATCAGTTTTCTGTTTAGGATTTAAACAACATTTGTTGTCAGGTCCTTTGAAATCCAGGCAATATTGTAAAGGCCATATGAGCTTAAAGATTTTGTCTGTCTTCGTTTCCTTTCAGCTGAATCATAGGTTAGAAATCCAAAGTCGGTTTAACTTATTTTACGGAGGGAAATAAAGAATAGAAAAGGTGATATGAGGATGTACCAAGAATGGTGCCTGAAAGGTAGAATACATCTGTGTTTATAAGGTCCACTAAACTTGGTGTAAAATCCAAACTCCTACCTCACCTTACAAGATCTTGCAGGGACTGGTGTCCCCAAACCTTTTCAGCCTCATATCATGCTACTCTCCTTATGTTTCTCAAGTTTCTCCAATATTAGTAGAGCTACAGTGGTCTCCTTACTGCCGCTGAATACTTGAACAAGTCATTACCTCTTCCAGGAACATGAATCCCCTGCTCTTCATTCACAAATGATTCCTTGTTTTTCTTTGGTCTTCAACATAGGTATTACCTCCCTTCAAAGGACTTTCTTTTCATTCTCTATTGCATCTGTCCTCTGTTTTCCTAACACAGCACTTGTTTCATATAGTTTATGGTCATTTTAGTAATTTATTTTGGTTTCCCCTGAATAGTGAGTAATTTCCAAAGTGATAGAAAATGTAATTGAGTTAATTACTGTACACCAGATACTTAGCATAGAAACTCAATAAGTATTTTTAACTGAATGAAAATTGTTTTAATATTTCTCAAGGATATTACACAAAAAATCAAGTATTTAACTCGCTTTAGCTTATTCCCTCTTAGGACTTAATGTCTAAATATATCAGCTCAACTATTCTAAAGAATCAGATTTTTAATGGTTCTAGAAATAAGAAGGTGTCTCTACTTTTTATGCTGACCAATACAAAATGGAAGAGATGACTGTATTTGTTTTCATTTTATATGTAATATATTCATATGATCCAAGTAAAAAAAATAGAGAGAATAAGCAATAAAGATTTTCATGACAAATTTTCCTCAAGCAAAACCAATGCACTGTTCCATATCTTCTTTATTATTTTTTTCAAAATAACAGCATATCTTGGACATTTTTAATGTAGTGTTTTAAATTTTAAATTAAACTGTGCTCATCTGAGCCACAAATATAGTGCATATACTTTTTTTTATCTTCTCCAGGGGGAAATATAATATTTTCTAAGAAATTCTGATTGTTCAGGGTAATGCGTGCTTATGCTTTTTTCACCCCACCCAATGCTACATATAAAATTAAAATAAATTGTGTTTACACTATGATAAATATTTGTATAATGCATTACTTATTATTTGGTGTCACATACAGGTAAGAAAGCAAGTCTACCAGGAATGTCAAGAGGGCTTCACAGGAAGGAGTTATTTGAGACAGGGCTTGACATATAAAATGAATATAATTAAATTATGGGAAAAAGGATATAGAGATATACATAAATCCTTTACCTTTGTTAATAAAATAAAATGAAGATCATTTAGGATTGACAATGGAGAAAATCATCTCTCCATTTGGGCAGCAATAAATTTAGTATAAAATATTATCTTGAATTGTATAAAATCCACCTTTCCTTTGGGGAATAATTCATATATTAGAGCTGTTCACTGTCCTTACTGACTTCTAGAGGACAAAAATCTAAGACCTCAGCTGATTTTATAGTGGAGGAAGAGATATAAACAAACAATCTAGAATATATAGTACTTTTAGGATTAAAAAACTATGGGAAAAAGCTAAATCAAGATGAGAGAAAGGAAGTGGATTTTTGTTGGGTAAAATTTTAAATATATTAGTCAAAGAAGACCTGCATTGGAAAGTGGCATTTGAGTAAAATCTGAAGGAGGTGAGAGACAGGTGTGATAAGTTGTACACAGGTTCACTATTGTAACTTCAGGACCTAAACCAATGTCAAACACATAGTGAGCACTCAATGGATATTTGTTGGATAAGTGCATGAATAATTTAATTTGTAATGATAAGGAGAATGTATGTACCAGAAGTAAATATCAAGAAAAGAGACTGGAAAATTAGGCTGAATGCATGAAAGGGCATTTAGTTTGTTATGGAAAAAAATAATCTTGCAGGCAATGAGGAATTTATGAATATTTTACATTATACTTTTATACTTCCTGATGGTGCCATAAATCATATTTCTTTGTTGAGAAGATAGCAATGACAAAGTGGCAGAGTAAAGAGAAACATTTTTGAGACCATCCAATTAGAAATAAGCTGATGGCAATCCCAAAGATATCTGATACTGGTGGTAGAATTGACACAGAAGCAGAGGGCTCAGACATGCTATTTTATGGGGTACTGACAAGATCTCAGTTGTACAAATACAATTCATGATGAGGCATTGAGTGCAGTTGTTAACAATTTCCAAGTTTCTGACTCTATGACTGAGACAGATCAATGGCGATTCCAGTCACTCACATAACAAAGTCAAGAATATGAACAGTTTGGCTTGGGAAAGAGAAAACCCTAAGTTCAGTTTTGTACATACTGAATATGATATGCCTTGAATTATTGACAGATATTTAGTTTATTATACTACTAGAGGCCCGGTGCATGAGATGCATGCAAGGGGGGGAGGGGAGGGGCGCAGATCCCCTCAGCCCAGCCTGCACCATCTCCAAGCCAGGACCCCTTGGGGGATGTCCGACTGCCGGTTTAGGCCCAATCTCAGGGATCGGGCCTAAACCGGCAGTTGGACATCCCTCTCACAATCCTGGACCACTGGCTCCTAATTGCTCACCTGCCTGCCTGCCTGGTCATCCCTAACTGCCCCCCCCCCCTGCTGGCCTGATCACCCCTCACTGCCTCTGCATGCCAGCCTGATTGCCCCTAACTGCCCCTCATGCCAACCTGGTTGCCCCTAACTGCCCCCCACTGCTGGCAGGTTGCCACCAACTGCCCCCTCCCTGCCAGCCTGGTCATTCCTAACTGCCCACCTCCACTAGCTTTGTCACCCCTTACTGCCCTCCCTGCCAACCTAATCACCCCCAACTACCCCCCCTGCTGGGCTGGTCGCCCCACGCAGCCTACTGTTCAGTCGTGTGGTCATCCCTCACTAAGACCCCTGTTGGCCTGGTCACCCCACACAGCTTGCTGTTCAGTCGTTTGGTCATCCCTCACTAACCCCCCCTGCCGGCCTGGTTGTAGACAGCCATCTTGTGAGGGTGTGAGGGTTAATTTGCATATTACCTCTTTATTATATAGGATGTGCATTAAATATAGTACTATGAAAACAAATGGGAGGCCGATTATCTGTGTTTGGGAGTGAAGAGTTTAAGGAAAGCAATAGAGGGAAACTATATTTGAGGCAAATTGTAAAAGATAAGGTGGCATTAGCCAATGACAAAACTAGAGTACTTTGTTTGGGCGGGGGGCACACAACGCAATATACAGATCATGCATCATAGAAATATACACTTGAAACCTATATAATTTTATTAACCAGTAAAAAAATGTATTTATTTTTATAAATTTGATAAAAATAAATACATTTTAAAAACAGAGTACAGGTCATTTGAGGCAGGGAGAAAATTACAAATTCATAAAACCCTAAAAAGGAGATTAGATAGGCAAGAAGTATATAATATATTTATACCACCAGCATCTTTGTTTATGTAGGGAATAAAACAAGCCAAACACACAAACTTACATTGTGCTCAGAAGCAGGTTCTTACATTGATTTCTCACATGATCTTTTCTTTGCCTTCATTCTTCAGGATACCTTCCTGGCTTATGTTCAAAGTCCTTAAGGGGAGATTTGCTGCTATAAAACATACACATGTGTCTGAAAGCTGTAAAAGACTTGGCTTGATTTGACTATTATGAAAACAGGCTATCAACATGGTCACTTAAGTGCTGAAGAATATTCTGTTTACAATAGAGTATTTGTGATATTGCTAGTCACTTCCCATTACCTTTTGATCAACAGGAATGACACTGCCAGAAGCAATTGACTTTGACATTGTGAATGTGTTTGTTTATTGGAGTTCAGTCATAGCTGTGAGTTTCTTATGCTACCCACTTGACTTCTACTATAATCAATTATTATAACTATGGGGGTTATATTGAGTGACCTCTAGGGCTACATGTTTGAAATAACATTTTAGTAAATCTAAGCAATATATAGGCCAACTGGTAAATCCCAACTTCAGTTCATGGTGGTAGTATCACTTAAATGAACTTGGTAAATAGCCTGTTTAAGAATATGAATGATGCTTTTCCAAAAGACATTATATCTTTATGCTCCGTGGGTCAGGCAATTCTAAAGAAAACTCTAAAAGACTATGAAGAGGTTTGTGTCTTTCTTATTGCCTTATCAGATATTTTCAGTACAATTGACACTAGCTCAACTATCTACCATTTGAATACATGTATATATAGTATATTATTAGTAAATTTAGGAAGTAATATTTGGACTGTAACTATAGTTACTATGAAATTTTTAATTTTTGATCAAGGAACTCTATGAAATCAAATCTGGTATTAACTGACCAATTGATCAACTATTCATGTAATGCTTGTTGTAATCTGCCTCAGTTTTATTGTACATCCAGAACTCAAGAAATATAAGGTTTATTTTGGAGTTATATTTTAAGATATTAACACAAAGCTAATAATACACAACATTATAAATAATATGCCAAATGCAAAAGCCAAGTTATAGCAGACAGAAAGGATTTCATGATATGAAAACAGACTTGCAAGTATATGTGTGTGTGTGTGTGTGTGTGTGTATAATTTGATCAAAAGCATATGACTAATAATGTGACTGATATCCGATGAGCAAAAAGGCCTCTGTCTTCTATATTTGTAACTTACTTACTATCTGTTATGTTTCTCCACCATTAGTCTGTTTTTGTATGTTCAAATTCTTCCTATTGAAGTCAATATCAGTTTATCAGTTGTAGTCATAAGCATTTAATTACTCATAATTGATTTGGAAATCATCATTCTAATCAACCACAGCGTTCCAGCCCCTGGACCCAAATTGAATGTCATTTTTCACAAGGTGAGTTTTCTGTGTCCCTTATGCAATATGTTTTTCTTCCCAGTTTTTGACCTCCAAATAGTAGCATTCAATATGAGCTATATAATTATAAAATTTATCCAAAACTTCTTGATAGTGGCAAGCTGGGGGCAATCTGCTTCTATAATGCCCTAAGGGTGTTTAGACCTGTTACATTTGACGAGATCTAGAAGAGGTGTTT
Organism: Plecotus auritus; assembly: GCF_963455305.1. NCBI lineage: Eukaryota > Metazoa > Chordata > Mammalia > Chiroptera > Vespertilionidae > Plecotus > Plecotus auritus. The sequence goes on along the minus strand of NC_137777.1, from coordinate 20,495,845 downwards.
CTGTGTTTCTATTAAACAGCATACAAGCCTAGAACAATTTAAATCATAATAAAAACAATAGATTAGCCTACAATAATTTAAATCATAATAAAAACAATAGATTCATTATCGCAAACATTAAGTGCGTTTAATGCATACAGAATATTTAACGAAGGTTATTTATACCTCCCTATATGCCAGGTCCTATGTTAAATATTCTAGTATTATCTAGTACTGGTACTAGTAGTAATAGTGGTATTGCCACACCAATACCACCACCATGACCATCACTACTATTATTACTTGATTTGTGCCTCATAAAATGGAGATGTCTACTCATTTTTTTTATCTTTCCTCTAATTGAAATAAAAATAGAGATTAATTTGAAAGAGTAATACATGGAAAGAGGAAAATAAATGCTTACTTGGTATAATGTAGAAATACTATCTATTTTTCTTTTACTTATCTAATAAAGGTTCTGAGAAGAGATTAGAATTAAATGTTATCCGAAATGCACTCATCCAGAAATGCTTAAATGTTCTCATTACATACTTCTGTTGTTTTCTAAATACATTGCTCAATTTCATTTTTTATTTTTGCATTATCATATCAACATAAAACATTGTCATTGTTAAATTAAAGTGGTAATAAAGTAATTACTGTATCATTTTATGAGCAAAAAGTCATAACCAGAGCCATCTGCAAATTTTAATATATTATTTACTGAGTTTTCTAGATTGTTAATAAACTTGAATGATAATAATATGACTAACATTGACTTCCAATGAGCATAATGGCCACTTTCTTCTGTAAGTATTTATAACATACTAGAGGCCCGGTGCACGGGTGTGGTCCCTAGGCCTGGCCTGCGATCAAGGCCGTCTTCTGCAGCTGCCCACAGCTGGCCCCACCCCCCGCAGTCACCCACCCTAGTTCCCTGTTCACCCTCAGGCAATCTGAGCCTGATGGCCGGGAGAAGGGACCAAGAGGTCAGCTGTTCCCACCCACTCGCCAGCCCCCCGCCTGCCATGGGTTGCCCTCTGTGTGTGGGGTGACTGGCAGGGTGGGGGCCTTACCCTGGCACCACCTGCGGCCCCCCACCACCCACCCCCAGTTCATTCTGGTTGTTTCACCATTAGGGTCAATTTGCATATTACCTTTTAATTATATAGGATAGAGGCCCGGTGCATGGGTGGGGGCAGCGCTGGCCTGGGCAAGGGGCCTCAGTTGTTCTGGTCTCTGATTGTTCTGGTCGTCCCACCATTTCGGTTGCTGGGATTTTATTATATAGGACTAGAGGCCTGGTGCACAAAATTCGTGCACTGGGAGGGGTTCCTTAGCCCAGCCTCTGCCCTCTCACAGTCCGGGACCCCTCGGGGGATGTCCAGCTGCCAGCTTAGGCCTGCTCCACGTGGACTGGGCCTAAGCCGGCAGTTGGACATCCCTCTCTGAGTCCAGGACCTCTTGCTCCTTATCACCCACCTCTCGCTGCTCCTTACTGCTCAACTCGCTACTCCTTAGCACTGCCACAGAGGTGGGAGAGGCTCCCACCATCGTCACTGCACTCACCAGCTTCTGAGCCCGGCTTCTGGCTGAGCAGCACTCCCCCGTGGGAGCGCACTGACCACCAGGGGGCAGCTCCTGCATTGAGCGTCTGCCCCCTAGTGGTCGGTGTGCATCATAGCAACCGGTTGTTCTGGTCATTCCACTGTAATGGTCACTTAGGCTTTTATTATATAGATTGACTTTTATGTTTGCCCATCATTAGTCTGTTGGGCAAACCTAGAAGTCAAAAACATATGTCAAAACTCTTCTTATGGAAACTGATATAAATTATTCCTATGATAATTTTATTAAAAATCGTATCACTTCATTGGCTAACAAGCAAACATGAAAATATTATTCTTGCCCATTTTGTAGTTACGGAAAAAGTTTTCTAATTCCTTTACTTTATTCATTACTAACCTCTTTCTAGCTTGTGCCAATCACATAGTTCTAAATCAGAATATAAATTCCTTTAAAAATTCTCATACTATGTATTGAGACTAGGCCATTTTCTTCTTGTTTTCACTTGGCTATTGCAGATATGTGTAGTTTTCAATAGTGAGATTACATTATGACTCATAATAGTCCAAGAAAACAATTCAAGCTTAAGAAAAGCATATTTAAATTTTTCTTTTAGAAGATATTGTTTAAAACACCCTTAATGAAGATGCTTGCCTATCTTGGCATTAATCTTGCCTGGGGTTCAAATATTTACTGCTTCTGAATTGTGGTCAGCTCAGCAAAAGTATGAGGATATGATGAAATTCTGTTTTAAGATACTGCACTTTTGAAGTAGACTTTTATTTGGAATATTGACTTATCACTTAGTTTTCATTAGCTGCCATAAGTGGTTCCTATAAGAATAGACCCATTCTCGTATCTATGGAGAGAAGGATGTTCATACGCCATGGTGCCTGGGATGAGTGGTGAGCATCACAGATCTAATCCCTGAGTAATTGGACTGAGTAGTTGGAGGCCTGAAAAACAATTGTTTTCTTATCTCACAAATAGAATTTCCTTTACCAAAAAAAAAAGTAAGATGAAATGTAGAGATAAAAATCTCTTCATTATCTAAAAAGAAAATTGTCAAGTTTTTCAAAATAAGACAAAATACACCCTTTAGATCCATTTCTAGACCATAACCCAAACCTTCAAAGCCATCAAAATATGGACTAGTTATAAAATACACAAATAATAATCTGTTAATTTTCTTCTAAAAATACTAAACATAGCAGGTATTTTGTTAATTAAAATAATTTAATGTAATTTTTCTTGGCTTTATATAGAAATTTTAATATAGAAGTAGAAGGATTATGTCACTTCTCACAAATCTATAAATTAAGCAGTGGAAAATCTTACTAAATAATAACCTTCAAGATTATTTATCTGCTAATATGTTTCTTTTCTCCCCATAGAAACAATGAAAAAAAAAGCACCAAGCATTTATTTTCTACTTTATAACACAGCTAAAATAAAATAAAATAAAATAAAATTTCTCTTAAATGGGGATTTTTGGTAATGTGTTTGAATGTTTTAAAGTTCCTAATTATAATAATAAACAAAATTTGCTAATGTTTCCTTTTATCTCCAATTCAATTTAAAAATTGTCTTCTGAATACACAATTTCTCATATAATAGTGAATGTGGTATTTATAAATGAAGTTAATTTGAACTAAAGTAAAAAAAATTACATCACCATGTATTCAATCACCTTAATTTACTGACCAATTGGAAGAAGACATTAAGCATCTTCTGGGCTGTATCAGATTTTACATAAAGACCAATGGAATTATGAGATCAGCACTCATTATACCCTAGGCCTAGGGGGTATGATAATTAGAATATGGGTAGTATTTTTAACTTGCAGCCTCCAGTGTGTATAATGAATTGTCAGTGGAAATATAATTGTTTTCACTTTGCAAGTTTAATCAGGCAAAGAAAAGATATTTGGTAACCATGGCAAAGAGTGTGATTAGTTGACCATTGTGATCCTTAGGACAATAAAAAACCTCACTAGTATCTTATACATCCTAGGAATTTATAGAAAGGAGGGTAGTCTTTGGCTGATTTTAGCTTCTCTATGAGTAAAAACAGTTATACTTGCAGACTTAGACCAGAAATAATAATAGATTAATTTATTTGCTATGGAAAATTTCTGTCTAATCAACTTACTTGTACACTATTAGCTTCTCTATGTCTCAAAAAAACCTACTTAAATTAGTCAAAATAAGAACAATTTAGTCAGTTATTTTAGACAATTGCTTTGTACAATGTGTTCCATTAATATACAGAACTAAATAGATAGTTGTAGGAATGACTACTGACTACATGAACAGTAACTTTTCTGATCTCATAATTAAAACTACTTAGTATTTTCATCAAATATATGGTCCATATTTAAGAAAACAAACATGAAACTGCATTTTTATTCAAAATCCTTTAAGATATCTACCTGAAATTTAAGAGAGAAATTGACTTGGGGAAAATAAACTCAGGAGAAAGAATTGACATAATTTTCCTTATGGTTGATTGTGGCTTTTGTGGTTTATTTAAAGACTAGAGGGAATATGTGGGAAACAGTAGATTTTAGACATCTGTGCAGACGCTATTTATTGCATGTCTGACCTCATCGCTTGAACTACTACATGACATGCTGTTAAATTGTTTGGAAAAAATACATGTGTTCATAAATCTGAAGAAAGAAATAGTATTTCTAAGTCCTCATCTTGCAGAAACATCTACCACAAAGAAAAGATTGAAGAAATACTAAAGTATTAGCAAATCTTGTGTAGGGACAAGTCTATTCTGTAATTTCATTATTCTAGTAAAAGTAATGGTAAGTTGTTATTTCATTAATTATCTATTGAAGCCATTATCTTCTGTAAAGATCAACAATACTAGGCCCTGGCTGGGTAGCTCAGTTAGAGTGAGTTCCAGGTACTCCAAGGTTGCAAGTTTGATTCCTGGTCAGGGCATATACATGGAACTACCATTTGACCCAGTGATCCCACTTCTAGGGATATATCCCAAGAAACTAGAAACACCAATCAGAAAGGATATATGCACCCCTATGTTCATAGCAGCACAATTTACAATAGCTAAGATTTGGAAACAGCCTAAGTGCCCATCAGCAGATGACTGGATTAAAAAAATGGATATACACAATGGAATACTATGCTGCTGTAAAAAAGAAGGAACTCTTACCATTCGCAACAGCATAGATGGACATGGAGAGCATTATGCTAAGTGAAATAAGTCAGTTGGAGAAAGATAAATATCACATGATCTCACTCATTTGTGGAATATAATGAATAACATAAACTGATGAACAAAAATAGTTCCAGAGACAGAGAAGCATCGAACAGACCGTCAAACCTCAGAGGGAAGGCAGGAGAGGGTGGGGGTAAGGGGGAGAGATCAACCAAAGGACTTGTATGCATGCATGTAAGCCTAACCAATGGACACAGACACTAGGGGGGTGAGGGCATGTGTTGGGGGTGGAAGTGGCCGGGGAAAGGTCAATTGGGGGAAAAGGAGACATATGTAATATTTTGATCAATAAAGAATAAAAAAAAAAGAATCAACCAAATGAGTGCATAAATAAGTGGAATAACCGATCTCTCTCTCTCTCTCTCTCTCTCTCTCTCTCTCTCTCTCTCTCTCTCTCTCTCTCTCTCTCTCTCCCTCTCCCTCTCCCTCTCCCTCTCCCTCTCCCTCTCCCTCTCCCTCTCCCTTTTCCTCTCCTCCCTACTCCCCAGTTCTGCTGTGTTATGCCCAGCATCCTTCTCTTCTCTATAGACCAGGCTTCTTCACCAGTTTTGCCTGAACACCACCAGCTACTGCTTTACACTCATTGAGCTCCAAAACTTAATCAATCAGAAGGAAGTAAGGTTTAAAAACAAACAGTTTTGATATGCATTAAAACATAATTTGTGCATTTCTATGTGAGGGCACATGCAAATTTTCCTAGGAAGAGATTCAATCTTCTTCAGATTTTCAAAGGTATTTCATAGTTTACCCATCTAAGGAACCATTCCAACTTTCCTTTGGGTTATTGTTGCTCCCTTACTCCTACATGATTTTGGATATTACTTCTGAGTCCTGGCCAAGGTTCCATTGAATTCTAGTAGTACTCAATTTTCTGGTCATCCAATCACCAACTGGTTCAGGATAACAAAAATGACCTATAAAGGCTAATGAGAGGCCTTTCCTCATTTTTATTTTGAGCTGGCAGTAAATCAGTCAGGAATCTTAAACATAAGCATTTGGCTTATACTAGTATTGTAATATTCTGATTCTGTCTGCAAACAGCTGCCCATCAGTAATTTACATAATGTTTTCATTTGCATGGCAAAATCAGTAGGCTCCAGGTAATTAATTCAATTAATCCAAATCAATAAACATATTATGGAGAATCTACCGTGTACTAGAAACTGTTCTAGTTGCTTTAGTCTTAAACATAAGTGAGATATATTCACTATCTTCAGAAGGACACACATGTTTACTCAAATGCTCATAGCAGTTGACCATGGAAAGGATGAAGATTTCTGAAGTGGGGCAGTAATCCTCAACCCTGTTGAATTCAAAGTCCCCTCTTCTATAAGATAAATATTTCATAAAACTCCCTTTGATTTCCTGAATTAAAATCTACATATAATGTTACATCCTACATATAATTTCAAAAATATTCATTATAGTGCCCTTAACTATAAATAAATAATGGTAATTTAAAATAAAATGTTTATTTAAATATGTATGTGCTACTTAAGCCAGATGATCATAAGAAATTCAACAAAATACTACCGCCCAGTCAGCATGGCTCAGTGGTTGAGCCTCGACCTCTGAACCAGTAGGGGAGGCAGCCAATCAGTGATTCTCTCTCATCATTGATGTTTCTCTCTCTCTCTCCCTCTCCCTTCCTTTCTGAAATCAATAAAAGTACATTAAAAAAATACTACCTCCCAGGTTTTAGATTACAGAAGACCACAGAGGTTTGGTTGAGAGTGATAATTTTCTTTTGTTGTTTTTACTTTCCCACAGCTCCATGCACTGCAGCACACAGACCATGTCACACTAGCAACTTACTTGAATATGTACAGAGAGTAGTTCAGAGTCAAAAAAATGATTCCCTAAACTTTCTTAGTCATTACTCCAAATTTTTTTGTTTGTGTGACATGATTTTTTGAATTAAGCACATATGTAATTTTGGTTGATTTTTTTTAAATGAAGATGAAAATATTATAAAGGTCAATATACACAGCCTCTGTGAGAGCTGCAATGGGCCACTTTATAGTGGAAATTTCAGTCTTACTTTGATTTTTACATTGCCTCTATGACACTGCTTTAATAACATTCCATTTTTGAAGTGCCTGCTTTGTTAGAATTTTATTTCAGCTTGTTTCTTAATATGTAAGCAGGGATATTAAGTAGGAAGTTAAAAATCCTGCTTCCTGTGTTTGCTAATTTAAATATTAAGGAGAAATTGGAACTGGGCTTATAACAGAAAATCAAACACGAATAAGGACATTGCAAACCTGAGAATAAATGGCAAAAATGGACAACTGCATTGAAATTCACAGCATGATAAAACTACATTGCCATGTGTAAACAAATCCAGAACCTACTTAGAGTTAAATTTTAGCAAGCAGTTGACCATAAACTTGAAGATTCACTGTGAAGGACTGGCAGAACTCTAAACAAACATGTTGTGTAAGCAAGAAGATTTGGTCATGGCAATTTGGCGATCAAGTAAAAAGCAATGATTCTGCTGCCTTATGTTCCTGAACTGCTTTAAAACTTTCAGAAATATGAAATCAACAATAAAATTCAGAGAAAGATGTGCATGTGAACATAACACTGTGTTCTGCCTAAGTAAGGCATTTTTTATGATATAAATAATAAAGTAGTGGTTTGCAGTGGATGAAACTCAAGATAACAGTTTTTTTCTACATTGAGGCTTTATAGATATTACATGGTTGAAGCTGAAAGAAATATTTCATTTAAAAGCCACATCTAAGTTTTAATATTTGAAAAGGTTGAGATTTGAATTCTAATTTAGATTGTATTTATTTGGGGCAAGTCCTATGAGCAAGTATTTAATGATATAAATTAAAAGCAGTCTCGTTATTCTGGAGAAAACTGAAGTGACCTGAAAGCAAATATTTTATGCTGCGATGCTTATCGTTGTATTAGGGGAGGTGAACTTTTTACTTGAATTAATTTAATTTGGCTCCATAATATTTTATCTACCTACCTACTTATCTGTTTCTGCATGTGTCTACTATCATTTCTGTCTACTTTCAGTGCTGATGTGTGTGGATCTGCAGAGAGTGGGGCGTGGAGGGGAGAGGAGTTCCTCTGGAGAAGACAAACTACACCAGTGAGAGGATCTGGAATTTTCCCTGAAGGAAGGGTTACTCACTCTGGCAGTTGTCCTGAGAAGAGCGAGGTTCTGAGGCAGAGAATGAGAACTAATTAGGTGAGTGGCAGGTGTCCTCAAACTACGGCCCGCGGGCCACATGTGGCCCGCCGAGGACATTTATCCGGCCCGCCAGGTGCCGCTGCCTGTCCTGCTTAGCAGCCAACTCGTCCCGGGCCCACAGTGCACACAGGAATTTGTTCATAGTTTTTTTTTTAAACTATAGTCTGGCCCTCCAATGGTCTGAGGGACAGTGAACTGGCCCCCTGTTTAAGAAGTTTGAGGACCCCTGTGAGGAAGATAGAATGTTTTTCCCTTCCCTGCATGGTTGGTGCTTGGGCCTGTCAGAAATATCTGGAGCCCTCCCATAGGTGGGGTGGTTTTCCTTTTAAATATATTTTATTGATTTTTTACAGAGAGGAAGGGAGAGGGATAGAGAGTTAGAAACATCGATGAGAGAGAAACATCGATCAGCTGCCTCCTGCACTCCTCCCACTGGGGTTGTGCCCGCAACCAAGATACATGCCCTTGACCGGAATCGAACCCGGAACCTTTCAGTTCGCAGGCCGACGCTCTATCCACTGAGCCAAACCGGTCAGGGCTGGGGTGGTTTTCAAAGGAAGCCAGCACGCTTCAGTGCGCATTTTGGAAAAGAACAAAGGGGCATGTCTCCTTGCCATTCAATGTAAGGACCTGGGCAATTGGAAGGAAGAGCCAGCATTGCCAGTCCCTCTGTAATGCACGCAAAGTATTGAAAGATGTTCACTGAAGTCAGAAGTCTATTATCTGCATTTGGAACCTAACTCTGTTTTACATAAGAAACCAAGGAGTTTTTCTGGTAAGTTTAATATACTTGTGTTTTCCTGTAACTGTGAAAAATCAAGGTAAGTTGTACTTTAGTTTGTACATCATTTGTTCTCTAAGACCCCGCCTCTGGAGTTACAGCTGCTGCTTTTGTTTACCTACATTCTACTTGTTGATTCTACTTAAGGTTAAAAGCTTGATTTTAATTATTTTCTTATTTTTTCTTTAGATAGGTTTTTGAAAAGTTATGTGTTTATGTTACATTATGCCTGATTTTCAATTCATTATGATAAATAGAAATTTGACAATATTTGTCGTCAAAAAGAGCATTCAATCTAATAAAGAATCACTGACAGAGGTAAGCAAGTAGCTGGTCAAGTTCCCTTTTAGTTAAATTACATTTCCATTATGCTGAGCTTCCTATAATGTGTTCCAAAATTCCAGCTGGATCTCAGAGGTAATAAGAGAAAAGATCTTATCCTGGGAAAGATAGTGGCCCTGGCTTGGTGTCAAAATAATTAGAATAATGGACATTAAAATATTTCTCACTGATGAAATGCTGATTAGCTAAGATAATTCAGAACTGTGTCAGTCCTAACATAAAGCAGCCCCATGGATCTAGTGGTCTTTGTGGCCCTGACCTTAGGGACAGCGCCTGAAGTTTGATCTCTGAATGGTTTTGATTCTAAGCACTGTTTTGGACGTTAATCAAATGCGGCCTCCAGAATCAGGATGATTGTCACACCTACATTGGTAAAAATTTCATGTAAAAATGTTCAAAATACTTATAAGGAGGTGACAAGAGTCTGACTCCATTTTTGTATGTTTGACTGCTGACTGCTTTTAAAACTCACCCTCTCTCTTCTCCTGGTGCCCCAAATTTTAATAAACTGATAAAGCAAAATCCCGAGTGTCCACTCCTTTGGTGCTGCCCTGAGATTCAAAGCAAGCAATCCCCAGCGAGTGGGTAGGAGCTCTCACCCTATCCCTACGCCCCAACGACAATAAAAACCAGGCTATTCTCCCTTCTTGCTTTCTCGGGCCATTTTGGAGCAGCTTGAGAGGCCTGTCCTTCTCTCCCCAGAGACCTCAACTGTGTAAGTAATAAATCACTTTATACCTTCTTGGTGTGTGTGTGTGTGTGTGTGTGTGTGTGTGTGTGTGTGTGTGTGTGTGTGTGTGTGAGAGAGAGAGAGAGAGAGAGAGAGAGAGAGAGAGAGAGAGACATCATGTCTAAACATCTGAACAAGAACAAGTAAAACTAATTTTGATTTGTTAACAACAACATTGGAAGCTAGAGATACTAAAATAATATCTTTAAAATGCTAGTGGAAATAACCGTGAGGCTAGAATTGCATAACCTACCAAACTCAGAAGGAAAGTAAACATATTTTCAGATATATTAAGAACAAGAGTTCACTAACCTTTATTTAAAATAAATTATAAAGGATATATTCCAGGATGAAGAAACTGACATCAAGAAGGTCTAAAATGTCTGAAGAAATAAAGATAAAAGAAATTGGTTTCTATTTAATTTTGTAAGAGAGCCTACAACACAAAGATATTTATTATTATGTGACTTACAATAAACTAAAACTGGAATAAGCAAAAACTAAACTCTAGAATCACTGAGTTAGATGATTGGTCAACTAAAAGAATTTCCAGAGAGAGTGATAAGACCCTATATTATGGACCACTAGGAATTAAGGAAGAGAGAGAGAGAGGGAGAGAGAGAGGACCTAAATGCCATCACTTTATGAATGCACAGGGGTTTCAGGAAGAGAAAACAGAAAAGGCAATATTGCAGAACAAGAAAGTTGAGAGCAAGAAAATCAAGCAACATGATGGGAAGCTAGAGTGCCAGCTTCTTAGTCAAATAACTTAAGAACAGGGATATCTAGAATTCAACATTATGGTATTTGCAATGTTACAGAGACAATCCTTGTCTCCCCAATAGCTCAGTAAAACATCCTAAACATACAAAATGCCTTGGGAATAACAAATAAAAGACACAGGGCTTCTTATCTAGGCTGATAGTGTGTGAGCAAAAATAAATAAACAAATTTAGTGGGAGAAAACCCAAACCATATCAGTACGTAGAGGCCATGGGCTCAGAGCCAAAAGTGATCCTGAAAACAAGGAAGACAATTAACAGAAACCTTGGAAGAGGTAATTAGAATTTCCAAATATCATGTAAAGAAGTTGCACCTTAGTGTTATTATATGCAACTTAAGAAACATCAAGACGACACTTCTACTCTGTTTAAATATATGCATCAGAATATGAACAAGTTTCACTATATACTGGAGTGATTTTTCTATCATTTCTTCCACCCTCTTTATTTTCCTCCCTTACTTCCTTCCCCCTCCTTCCCTCCTTTCCCCCTCCCTCCCCTCCCTCCCTCCCTCCCTTTCTTTCTTCCTTCCTTCCTTCTTTCCTTCCTTTCATATAAGGTTTTCCTAATCTTTCATTACTGTCCAAGAGGTTAATTCCTCCCCCACTCACATACTAGTGCATGCTCTGGCTCTCTAAATGTTCTCAGCCTGTTTTAGACCTCATCACAGTTGGTAATTATAACACACACACACACACACACACAATCTCACCTACAACTGTTTAATTAATGTCTTCCTTGTAGAATCAGTTTTAAGGAAGTGAGAAAGCTAGGCCCCTATCAGTGTTGTGGTTGTTTTCTTACCACTTCATTCCCATTCCTACTGGCATGGTACCTTGCACATAGAAGTGGTCAGGAAACTAACGACTTCATTTTCTTTTATTAAATTTTCCTCGCCGGTAAAATGGGGATGTTCAACAACGATTTATTGAACCCTTACCTTGTGCCAGACACCTGCTAGACTCTGATTCACTTTCATCTTGAACCAAAGGGACTGGAGACCCTGTCCACGGGGAGCTACTGCTCTATAGGGTGGAACTGAACAATAAACCACATTAAAAATAATATGTAGTTGGCTAGGGGATAATAAATACTATTGATTAAAAATACAGCAGAGCTGGGGATAGTACTTGTTAAGGGTTGCAACTGTAAATAAGAAAGGCCTTAGTGACAGGTAATATTTTTTAAATATAGATCACATCACAAACTTGCAAATAGGCAAAAGACAAATATAGTAGAGAGTTCAATAGAGGTAATTCCTTGTACAAAATAGGCTATTTTCCTCATATATGGAAAAGACAAGAATATATATCTGGGAAGTAAAAAAAATGTATTCAATAATTAGGCAAGCTTGTAAAAATCACAGCAAATAGAGTATCAACAATTTAAGAAATCAATAAATTGAGAAAACCAAGCAGCAAGAATATTTTTAATGAGGTGTATATCAAGGTCTGATTTGTCATGTATAAATTGAATACCATTTATAAAATATGTACCTGTGTTTCTCTTTTATGTCAAACCTAAAGCATACTTCTTTGAAGTTTCTATTCTCTGGCACACCAAACAGCAGTTAGAAATCCCTGCTGTTTTTGTTCATTTATAAACAGAAGGAATCATATCCTAACATAATAACAAAGAAGGGCTATACTTATTTAAAATAGATTGGAGATATATATTCTATTTTAATGGTAAGTGTTTTGGTCTGAAAAAGCTTGAGCATCACACTTGTGTCACTAAGGGATGCACCATGTAAAGTGATAGATGTAAGGATTAGATTTTGTAGCAGTTTTTGGTTAAATCAAATATTCTAGATAATAGGAAATATAAACCTTTTGTAACAAGGCTAACATTAGATGTTAATGTGCATATTCACTAGGAGATTTCTTTACGTTCTGTTACAATTCAAAAACAATAAACAGATATCCAAAAGCCTAGCTTTGATATTTTTATAACTAACATGTCAATTTTGACATGGGGGAATCAATCTAATAACTAAGAATCCTATCTAATAAAAGCAATATGCAAATTAACCATCACTTTGCTACACCCACAAGCCACGCCCACCAACCAATCAGGAGTGAATATGCAAATTAACCCAACCAAGATGGCTGCAGCCATGGAGCGAGCAGGAGGCTTGGGTTTCCCCGGCAATGGAGGAAGCCAAGCTTTCCACACACCCTTGCTGGCCCAGGCCTCCACTCAAGGCTACAAAGTTTCAATTGTAGAAGATAAATAAATCCCAGATACCAGGGCCTCCGCTTGGGTCACCGGGGGGTGTGGCCAGCCTGCAAACCACCACAGGCCCCTCGCCCAGGCCGCCCCATGCCCCAAGGGAACCCCCACCCTGATCCGGGACACCCTTCAGGGCAAACCAGCTGGCCTGCACCCATGTACCAGGCCTCTATCCTATCTAATAAAAGAGTAATATGCAGATTGACCATCACTCCAACACACAAGATGGCTGCCCCCATGTGGTCAAAGATGGCTGCCCCCATGTGGACAGAAGATGGCCACCATAAGATGGCCAGCAGGGGAGGGCAATTGGGAGGGATCAGGCCTGCAAGGGAGGGCAGTTGTGGGCTATCAGGCCAGCAGGGGAGGGCAGTTGGGAAGGACAAGGCCTGCAAGGGAGGGCAGTTGGGGTCGATCAAGCCTGCAGAGGAGGACAGTTAAGGGTGACCAGGCTGGCAGAGGAGGGAAGTTGGGGGCGACCGGGCCTGCAGGGCAGGGCAGTTGGGGAGGACCCAGGCCCGCAGGGGAGAGCAGTTGGGGTGGACCAGGTCTGCAGGGGAGGGCAGTTAGGGGCAAACAGGCTGGCAGGGGAGCAGTTAGGCATCAATCAGGCTGGCAGGGGAGTGGTTAGGGGGTGATCAGGCTGGCAGGCAGAAGTGGTTAGGGGCAATCAGGAAGGCAGGCAGGCGAGCAGTTGGGAGCCAGCAGTCCTGGATTGTGAGAGGGATGTCTGACTGCCCGTTTAGGCCCAATCCTACCGGGATCGGGCCTAAACGGGCAGTTGAACATCTCTCGAGGGGTCCCAGATTGGAGAGGGTGCAGGCTGGGCTGAGGGACACATCCCCTTGTGTACGAATTTCGTGTACCGGGCCTCTAGTGTAAATATAAAAATGAAAACAAATTGACTCAAATACACATGGAATACTCACAAGACTATTAGTATGTTTTCACCATAAAGTATTCTGATTCTTTTAACACACACATATATAATCACAATGCATTAGCATTAGGAGGGATCCTAAAATTCATTACTGAAATGCCTTACTTAATGTATGAATCCTCAACAAATGGTCACATAATCCACCAATGACCACCTAAAATAATAAAGCGTTCATTTCCTTGTGAGGTTAGTAGTTCCAATCTCAGGTGGTACGCATGGTTAGAAAAATGGAGATGATGACAACTTCATCAGGTTGTAATCAGGACTGAGAGAAGGAATGCATGTGTTTAGTAAACATTTATTAAGGGGAACAAATGGTTGGCCGGAATGGGTGTGGCCACTGCAAGCACCTGAAAACTGGGTGATACACAATGCCTTCAAACCAAGGAATTTTCTCTCTTGTGACTCTTACTGCTTTTGTGTCTTAGTTCCCGGCTTGCTTTCCTGGCTTTGTTGCATTCACTGTATTGCCCATGGCCATGTGGACCCCACATGCAAATGACTGATGAACTGCAGCAGGAAACCCAAACTAAACTAGCCTGATTCTGAGCTGGACTACACCCTAACATATATCACATCTGTATATCTTATCCAAAGTCAAATCTCCTTCCATTACCATGTATTTGGCCCCCTTTACCCTTTACTACCTACCCCTTCCCATTCCCCTCTAGTAACTGTGTCTATGCGATTTTGTGAGGTTGTGTGTGTGTGTGTTTATTTGTTGTTTTCAGTTTTATATCCCACATATGAGTGAAATCATATAGTCCTTCACTTTTTCTGTCTGACTTATTTCACTTAGAATATTAGTGTGATATTCTCAAGATCAAAGCTCTGTTTTAAAGAATCAATTCTTCTCACTTTAACCAAAGGCTGTTATAATGGTGTTTGTGTGTGTGAGAGAGCATTCAAATAAAATAACTACATATTTTCTATGGCATTCATGGGGGCACTGAGGGGTAAAGTAATATCTTTCCCCTCCAAATTGTATTAAGAGAAAAAGCAAACCAACACAGAAATTGCTCTTTTCAAGATTATCTTATCTATGTACTTCAGAAGTATTCCACATATAGCTCTATCATTTTTTTTATAAATATGGCTGGCTGAAATGAGGGAGCAGCTTAAATTTTGTCTTATTTAGCAGAAGTAAGAGGTGCCATATTCTTTTTCCAGATAATCATTCAGTTGATATCAGAGAGGGTTTTTAAATAGCTAATCCATGACATGATTTCAATGGCTAGGAGGGAATCCTTAGATATTTCTGACTTTCTTCCAAGTACTGACTCTCTGCACAGGGCTGATCAACACCTGTCCTGCTTGCTATCTTATAATCAGGTTAAATCCACCCTGTTCAGTCTATTTATGTGTATTACCACCCCTTTTCAGAGAGTGGATAAGCAGAAGCCCTGGGAAACCCATTCTCTTGAACTTTTTCTAAAATAAATAAATACCTTTGAGGCTAAACTGGGATCAGATAATTATCAGAAAGTACTTTAACTTTGAAGAGATTCTAAAGGGGGACCTCTGTAATACTTTCAACAATAAAGGTAATTTAAAAAAAATTCTAGTCCAAATTGAGCACTTATTCTATTTCAACAATACATTCATCTTACATTTTATCTTCTAGTGATGTTGTCCACTCTGGGTCCCCATTGCATGTGAAATTTAAATATATAGAAAGTTGCCAACAAGAGTGTTTACCTGGCTAGTCATATTTAGGTTTTGCAAATAGATGCAACAGAAATCACAGCTGTACTATCTAAAGCACACTGAAAAATATGATCTTAATCCGCAGTGCAGTGAATTTGTACAACCTAATCTGGAATTTTTATTCCGGATATGGACATTTTCCTATCAGAGTTTTTACAAGCCAGCCAGATATTCTTTCTAAGGGAACAATTATATTATTTACAAAATCATTAAAGTGTAGGGCCTAGAAGCAACAGCTGCAAGGACTATTAAAAGAACAAGTTGTTCCATGACAGTCATTGTGCAGAGCTCCAAACTGGGTATCAATCTTGTGGGCTACTCCTGCATATTTGACTCACCATGCCAGATGCTTCATCAAATTGGATGGTATATGTGCTCCTGGATTCCTGTTCTTATGAGTTAGGCATATAGATCAACTGAAGTTAGGGGAAAAAGGAAAATGAGAAATATATACATATGTATCATATTGTAGTTATTTTTCAATGAAATAAATTATCTATTATGAATTCAATATATCTACATCATAGATAAATATATAATTTCAATATCTAGCTCATTTCAATAAATATTGAAAATATAACCTAATTTTTTCAACTGTCTTTATCAAACTTTTTATTTTTTTTTTGTTTTTGTCTTTTATTGATTTCAGAGAAAAGAAGAAAGGAGAGGTGGAAGCAGCAATGATGAGAATCATCACTTGGCTGCCTCCTGCCCCCCCTCCTCCCGCTACTGGGGATTGAGCCCACAACCCAGGTATGACCTGGGCATTGAACCATGACCTCCTTGTTCATGGGTGGACATTCAACCACTGAGCCACACTGGCTACCAACCTGTTTTAAACTTAAAGATTGCTATTCTCAAGAAGTCAAACCTCCCATTAACCTCCAATAATTGAGGCTAACACCATAGGCCAAAATTCAAATGGAGAACCGTTATTTTAAAACTTAAAACCAGAGTAAGAAAGCTAGTGAAGAAATGTGCATTCCAGTTTGGGTGCAAAGAAAAATTTCCACTCCTACAAGGAACCTGGTTCTTCCTTGATATGCATTATTCAGATCCTTATTTGTGCTTGATAGCTCAGAGTGCATAAGGTAGAGCTGTCCACATTCCTTATAAAAACAGCCAAATGAGGTATTTTTTAAAAATTTCATTAGCATAATTGCTAAGTTAGTCTTTGATGCATCCCATTTCTCTTTATTCATTCCACATTTCAAATTTTTAATCTATCACTTTTGCAAAACACCAGGGACTTGATGATTTGGCATCACCTATACCAATAAAAGGGTAATATGCTAATTAGACTGGGTTGACCGGACATCTTCCAAATGTCTGACTTCCTTTAGGACAAAGCCACAGTGGTGGGGGCCGAGGCAGAGACAGTTAGGAGCTATCAAATCAGCAGGGGAGCAAGCAGTTAGGGGCGATCAGACCAGTGAGGGAGCAAGCAGTTAGGGGTGAGATCAGGCCAGCATGGAGGAGCAAGAATTAGGGGGTGATCAGGCCGCAGTGGGGGAGCAAGCAGTTAGGGGGTGATTAAGCCACCACAGGGGGGCAAGCAGTTAGGGGGTGATCAGGCCAGCAGGGGAAGGCAGTTGGGGGCGATCAGGCCAGCAGGGGAGTGCTTAGGGGCGATCAGGCAGACAGGATCGGGCCTATACTGGCAATTGGACATCCCCAAAGGAGTCCCAGATTGGAGAGGGTGCAGGCCGGGGTGAGGGATATCCCCCTGTGCACAAATTTTGTGCACCAGGCCTCTAGTCTTCTAAATAAAAGGCATTTGTGCTTATTTCTCAACTAGTTATAAATGCATTTCAATACTTTGGTATCAAAGTATGAAATGAAATGTGCTTTCTTTTTCCCCAAAACAATTTAAGAGAAGAGGTGGAAATTAGGATAATTTTATGGAGGTCTTCTACTACCCAATGATATCATGTATTCTAGTATAATAAAATGTTGGTGCAGAGATTTGATATATTTCTTTAAGTTTTATAAGTTTAGCATATCTGGACAGTTAATAACAAATGGATGGAATTCCATCTTGTCCTATACTGTGTTAACCTGAAATTTTTTAAAAAAGCCAACGTGAGAGGTGACAAGCATTTACTTGAGATAAAAAAAGAATTGCAATTGAATGTAAGTTGATTTACTTATAAAATTAATATAATATCACCTGCCTAATAGGGTTGCCACTAAGGTTATTATAGAGCATGTAGTACTCTTAATACATTGTCTAGCACATAATAGACACTAAGTAGATGAAGGCTAAAAATATATGAATTGAAAATTGATTTTTAAACTATTCTGAAAGTTTTTCTAATGGCTGTTTTGCATCTTGTTAAGTTAGTGCTTTCCCAGTATAATATGCAAAAGATTTATGTACTCTAGAAGGGTAAAATTTAAGGCACGGGATGGATAGGGCCTATAACTAATATAAACTAAAACTATTAAAGGTCAAATACAGCTTTGCACAATTTTAAGAATTAGAGTTAATATTCAATTTGTGACCATTAAGAATTTAGTACTATATTGACATATTCTCATAATATCATAAAATGTTGAATACACTTAATTTGCTTTCCCATTAAATCATAAGATAAGTTATAGCCAATGCTTTTGTTTCTGTTCATAACTCGGTCTTTGACCTCAGCATTTTTTTGGCTCTGAGTTGCAAGGCTTGGACTTAATGCATTGGATCATTTTATCGCTGCTTTCCCTCCATATTGGTGCAGGACCTAAACTAGTTAGCTTTCTCACTGGTCTTGCTGAACATAAACAAATGCTTACTTATGCATTAAGTTTTTATATTATGTTCCACAATTGAGAAACACTCATATTTGAAGAAAAGATACTGTTAAGTTCAAATAGGAGCTATTTGAAATGCAAATTTTATTTTGATTTTCAAAAAATAATTTTAAGGAGGACAACCTGGAAATAAAGTTAAACAGTGATGTTTAAAGAATGGCATAAATATTTATTTTGAGAATTTTATAGAAGAGCTATTGACTAATATCATTGGAAATAAATAAAATTAAGTATACCAGTTTAAATATTTTAAGTAAAATCAAACATATCAGTTCACTCTCTCTTAGTGGATAGGATATGAGATAGGAGGAGATAAGTATTCTTCAATTTTAAAACATTAATTTTTATGAAAAAGTGGATGTTCTTTCTAGTCTCATGCTTATATTATTGTTGCTCTTATTTCCTCTACATTTGTGTAAATAACAGGTAACACTTATTAAGGAAATGCTTTGTACTAATTGCTATAGTAAATTCTTTACCTATATCTTCTCATTTAGTACAGATTATAAATAGCTTATTTTCTAACTATTGTTTTCCACATTTTACATATGAAAAAAATCTTGAAAATGTTGGAAAAATACATGCATTGATTAGAGTCTCAGAGCTAGTAATTCTTGAAGCTATATTTTGTACCCAGTATTACTGGATAATGATGCTTTCTTTACAAAAAATAAATAGAGATGAATCATTGTAGAATGTGCTCCCCACCCCCTTTTTCATAGCAGCACAATGTACAATAGCTAAAATCTGGAAACAGCCCAAGTGCCCATCACTAGGTGAGTGGATAAAAAAACTGTGGTACATTTACACCATGGAATACTATGCAGCTATAAAAGAGAAGGATCTCTTAACCTTTGAGACGGCATGGAGAGACCTGGAGAGTATTATGCTAAGTGAAATAAGCCAATCAGAGAAAGACAAGTATCATATGATCTCACTCATATAATAGATCCAGAAACATAGAAACATGGAACAAACTGTGGAATCTCAGAGGGAAGGTGGGGGAAGGGGGAAGGGGTGGGGAGAGATTAACTGGGGAACTTATATGTAAGTTCCCATGGACACAGCCAACAGTGTGGTAAAGGCCTGGGAGGAGCGGGTGCCAGATAGAGGTGGTCCATGGGGATAAAAGAGGGGGGGACATCTGTAATACTTTTAACAATAAAGATAAATTTTTAGAAAACTAAATTATTTTAAATTAAATAGGCATTCTGTCACCCTATTGTCAGTGTCCAGGGGTTATTCATATATGCATACAAGTTCTTTGATTAATCTCTTCCCACCCAACCACCCTGCCCCATCATCCCTCTGAGATTCCACAGTCTGTTCTATGCTTCTATTTCTCTGAAGACCTGGCGTGGGGGTAGGGGTAGGCTAGAAGAGGTCAATAGAGGCAAAAAGGGGCCAAATGTAATATTTCGACAATAAATATTAAAAAACAAACGAACAAAAATAAATAAATAAATAGGCATTCTGTTGGAAAAAAAGAGGGATATTCTTCAACTGGCAGTATATTAAATTGAATATATGTCTTTAGTGTTTTGGGGAGACTAGTTTAGTCAGATATTTTCACACGAAAAAATTAACTAGGCAAAACATTTCTTGCTTGAACTAGACTCACATTAACAAGGCCATATCTTCAACCAAAAGGAGCAAGTAAAGTTAGTACCTTCATGTTGCCAAACAATAATGCAGCCTAAATCTTTCCAGTATTCTGGGCAATGATTTCTCCACCGTACATCTGCTGACTACAAACCCATGCTCTTTCTTGTGAGTAGTTCTGATATTAACTCCAATGACTTCAATCAAAACTATTCCCCACAAGCTCCAAATGGAAAATATTACTATCGTGTTATTACTACTAGACTCTGTCCTTGTACCCAGGTTTCTACAAGCGAGAGATTATCAGAGTCAGTGGCTATTGGCTGCTAGGAAAACTTAAGAATTTGAAGATTCTTCTGATCTAAGCCTCTCAGAATATTTTAAATTCTCTCTGCAGATTGAAAAGCAAGATCTTTTACAGGCTGGGTTGCATACATTTAATTTTCTGCATGCAATTTTACTTTACTTAGAGCAAATGGGTTATTCTCAAGTTGATAAGAACCAGTATCTCACTTTGTATGCCACCCCCTGGCAGAAAGTCAGCTACCTCAGAGACTGCAATCATTCTTTCAAGCCCTAGGAAATTATTTAGTTCATTGCAACTGTAATTTACTAAATGTTAAGAAAGCATTTTGTATAATCCAAGATTGCTACTCATTCTGGAATGAGCCTATTACATTTGTTCAAAAGAGTTCTTGTAACTTTAAAAGATAAAGAATGTTTGATAAGGCAAGTATATTGCTTAAGCATTAATACAGCTTGATTCTTTTAGTTTCATTAATGTAATGTTGCTTTTAGGAGTTCATAAAAACAGCATTTTCCTAAGCAAAAGAAAATAAAAGCTTTACAATTTGTGTGACCAAATTGCTTCATATTACAAATTAGACAGCAGTTTCAGAAATAGCTGGCAGAACACTAGGCATCTCTTACCTCCTACACACACACACACTTTATTATTTTGCTAATTATCTTCTTTTCATCCTTTAAATCTCAGGTTGAAATCCATTTATTCTGATAAAACTTTCTTGGCCTCCCAACTAGAATACTTCTTTCTGCTATGCATTTCTCTTACCATGACATTTGCCACTGTTCATAGTTTACTTAACTCCCAGTCTACTCTCACCAGACTATATGTATTTTCTGACAGAGACTCTCTCTGTATTGTTACTAGTCATATCCCTAGAAGTTTGCACAGTTTAAGGTCATATAGTATATGCTTGGTGAATATTTGATGAATGAATAAATGTAGGAAATAATGAGACTTCAACTCAATACTCAAATAGAGACTCATCCATAACTTCTGAAATTATATTATATGGACACATCAATATATAACCCTATGTGTGCAGTTTTCTGACTGCCAGTATATTCTATACAATAGCATTATTTTTAAAATGTATTATTATTGATTTCAGAGAGGAAGGGAGAGGGAGAGAGAGATAGATACATCAATGATGAGAGAGAATCATAGATAGGCTGCCTCCTGTATGCCCCCCATTGGGGACTGAGCCCGCAACCCGGGTATGTGGCCTGACCGGGAATTGAACCATGACCTCCTGGTTCCTAGGTCAATGCTCAACCACTAAGCTACACCAGCCTGGCACAATAACATTATTTTACAGTTTCCTTCTTTCCAATGAAATATTTCAATCAGTATACCATATTTGCTGAAAATAATTTCTTCTAGTATAATAGTATTTTATTCTGTTTCCAATATGGAAGAAGAAGTATATGTGTGTGGGGGGCGGGGGAGGAGTAGTGGGAGTACCTTCCTTAAGCTAACAGATCAGACAAACTTTAAAGATGAGAAAGAATCTTAGATTATCTTAATCACTATAAGTCATGGGAGGGGCACACAGCTTGCTAACTATAGCTAGTCAGATGCAAATCAGAGGCTCATTAGCTTAAAAATATCAATCTAGTGTGCTTTCTGTGCAATATATGTTTTCATAAGACTAATGAGTTGCCTTAGAGATTTCTCACCAAGATCCAATATCTGAATGCATTTTTGCACTACCTTGGTATTGCACAAAAGATGTGAGGAAAAGCAAATGACAAAGTGCCATTGAAAAAAGGTCAGTGTTACATTACCTTAATATTGCTGGACCTGGAAGGAAGAGGGAAAGTGATGAAGTGGAAAGGAGGTATGATACCCAGTAGCCAACTCATATAAAAATCTTGATATTATAATTCAACAGAGAATCTCTTCATAACCCATCTCATTTCATTTTCTCTCTGATACACTACAAATAGGGACTTTACAACTTCAAATATGTTAAACGTATGTTTTAGTATATAAACATCAAATCATCTTTTAATATAGAAAGTTATTAGCTATTCTATTTTGGGCTTCTAGAAAAATATGTATTTTTGTCTTAGTAATGGTAATCTTAAAATGATGTTAAAAGTATACAAACTATGCAAAAACATCTGTATCAGAAAAAAGAAGCTCAACATAAATATGCATGACCATTAGTATAATAAGTGTATAATGCTTCTAGCCCCACCAATTATTACCTCTTTAACCTTAGCCTTTATCAGTCTCAGTTTTCTGATATGTAAAGTGATAATAATAGTAATCCCACCTTATAGGTTTATGGGGAGGATTGATAATACAAAAGCTGCCCAGTTTATGTGGTGCAGTAGTTGAGCATCAGTCTGTGAACCAAGAGGTCACCAGTTTGATTCCCGGTCAGGACACATGGCCTGGTTGTGGGCTTGATCCCTAGTAGGGGGCGTGCAGGAATCAGCCAATTGATATTTCTCTATCATCAATATTTTTCTCTCTCCATTCCTCTCCCTTCCTCTCTCTCTAAAAACAAATTTAAAAAAACACATATAAAAAATAATGCAAAAGTCCTTAGTGTAATGTCTGAAATAAAGTAGGTATCCAATAAATAACAATTATTGTTTGCTTCAGTTTCTAGATTTAATGTATTTCTTTTTCTTTTTTAGCCAGAGGGAGTCAATGAGGAAAAAAAAGGGGGACATATGTAATACTTTCAACAATAAAGATAAAATAAAATACTGGAAGTGGAAAGAAAACATAAGCATAGAAGTATATGCTGGAAAATCAGAGAACCAATGTTAATTAAAGTCATTTCAAAAGGATTTCAGTAAACTCCCTCCTCATCATTTCAGATTAGTTGAATGCCATTTGGTATTTGATAATTCTTCACAAATCCTAATGAACAACTTACTTTGGCAAAATGAACTAACACAATTCAGCTATGTTATTTGGACATTACTCCTAATTCCCTCTGGCTAAAAAAAAAGAAAAAGAAATCAAAGATATGAAAAAGCAAAAGCCAACAATTGGGTTCTATACACATTCCCACTGTCTCCAATAACAAGGCACTCATCTTTCCTGTGCCCTCCAGCTCCCTTTCGTTATGTGGGAATTAAATTGCTAAATATGGACAGAAGAGTAGCAAAATGGATTGCCAGAACATTTTTCAAAACTAATCTTATGGGTTGCTGCTAATTTTCATATTGCTACTGAATTTGAAATCTGTGAAGGTGATCTTAAAGCAAAAATATGAGGAAATTTAAAAATCCTATGTATATATCAAGATGCAATTTAACCTCTAAATTGGAAAGGACATCAGGCAAACAAAAAGAAAATGAAGGATTTAATGTTTTTCCAGAGATAAGGTATTATATAATTATATGTGGATTTTAAAAGCACATAAACAGTCACATGCTATTATTATCAAACAACAATTTAAAAGATGTTAACAGGGAAGCCATGTAATAAAGGGACATAAGAGAAAAGAAGCAACTGAGAAAAACAAACACACTGAGTACACAAAACATTTCCATTCTCCATATCATATGATGTAGCAATTCTGCATCTGGGTATATACCCAAAGGAATTAAAGCAGTCTGAAATAGATATTTGTATGTCCATGCACATCCTATATAATAAAGAGGTAATATGCAAATTGACCGTCATGCCCTCGCACAAGATGACCGCCCCCATGTGGTCACAAGATGGCCACCACAAGATGGCTGGCAGGGGAGGGCAGTTGTGGGTGATCAGGCCAGCAGGGGAGGGCAGTTAGGGGCAACCAGGCCAGCAGGGGAGGGCAGTTGTGGGTGATCAGGCCAGCAGGGGAGGGCAGTTAGGGGCGACCAGGCCTGCAGGGGAGGGCAGTTGGGGGCAATCGGGCCAGCAAGGGAGCAGTCAGGTGTCAATCAGGCTGGCAGGGGAGTGGTTAGGGGGTGATCAGGCTGGCAGGCAGAAGCAGTTAGGGGCAATCAGACAGGCAGGCAGGCGAGCGGTTGGGAGCCAGCAGTCCCGGATTGTGAGAGGGATGTCCCACAGGGATCAGGCCTAAACCTGCAGCAGTTGGACATCACCTGAGGGGTCCCAGATTGGAAAAGGTGCAGGCTGAGCTGAGGGACAACCCCCCCAGTGTACTAATTTTGTGCACCGGGCCTCTAGTATTATTTATAATAATCAAAAGATAAAAAAGAAACTAAAGTCCTATTAATGGATGAAGGAATAAACAAAATGGAGTATAGACATACAATGGAATATTATTCAGCTTTAAAAAGGAAGGCAATTTTGAAACATGCTACTACCTGGATGGAACTGGAGGACTTTATCTAAGTGAAATAAGCCAGTCACAAATTGTAAAACACTGTATGATGCCACTTATATATGAGATATCTAGGTTAGTCAAGTTCATGGAAACAGAAACTAAAATTGTGGTTTCCAGGGGTGGGAGGTAGGCCGAAGTCAGGAGTCTTTGTTCAACGGGTACAGAATTTCATCTTTGTAACATGAAAAGAATTCTGAAGGTGAATGATGGTAATGGTTAAAAAATGGTGTGAATGTACTTAATATCACTGTATTGTATACGCAACAATGGTTAAAATTGTAAATTTTATATTATTTGTGTTTCACCACAGTTTTAAAAAAGTATGTAAACCATTACCAAAATATATATGTAATAGCTTTTTCACTTAGAATATACACTTGAATACATGACTGCGATATATTCAATATGGTCCTGTAGACGACATTAACATTAGTACGCAAGCTTCTCTTAGTGAAACCATGGAAGTCTGGGAAAGCCCAAGCCTACACAAATGAACTCAGATAAACCTTTTCTCCCCACCAACAGAAATCTGACCATTATGGAACTTGATAAGAATATTATCAATATTGAACTAGAAATGTCCTTTCCCAACATTCCCTTAGTCTATGAAAATTAAATATGACCCAGAACTTTACTTTTGAAGTCCAACGATTGGTTTGTGGAGATGTAGGAAAAAATGTTTATCCTATACTAGAATATGTGATTTGTCTGTATTTAATAATCAAGTGCATATCAATTAGACTGGCTATCATATTTATGCCCCTGAGGAATAGACAGATTGACAGAAAATGAGGGATTGAAGAATTATCACAAAAGTGAATTTGCATGACAGACATGAGTTATTTTTACATTCAAGTGGACAAATTGTCTTTTAACCAAAGCAGCTCTAACTTGCAGCTGATATGTGAAGTCAAAATACCCATTCCTTCCAACATCTTGCCTTATCAATTACAATGCTTTCCACACCATAGCACTTTAGCCATGAAACATCACATCAAAACATAAGATTAACTGGTGACTTAGATGAAATAGGTCACATTTGAAGGTGGAAAGAATAAAACTGCCAATGAAAGTTTTGCACTGCAAATGCAGTAAAATCAAATTTGGGTTAGGTCTGCAAAAGAGTAGGTAAAGTTAGAAATATCCCTACAATGTTTACCGACGTACAAACTTTTCAAGAGCCCTATACCTGCTGATATTTTGCATCAGAATACATTTTCAAGTGAATTTTATCAATCACAGTGTGACTCAGCTAAGGAGACAATATTGTTTTGTCCAGATAAGATTAAACTGCATGGAACATAAATGTTAAAACAGTAATGACTTAAATGAGATAGATGTTTATTTTTCTTTCCCATAATACAAGACTTCTTCAATACTTCTACTCTAATTCCTAGACGACATTGGTTCCTTTTTCAAGGATACCTTACAGTCCAGGAGACTAGCTGAAGTTTGCATTATAAGCAGCAAGAATACCAGAGAGAAGAAACAACCTTCATTTCACTAAAATTCAGCTCCTCTGCTTTTCTCTAAATGCCCCCAACACCTTATTTGCATTTCACTAGCTAGAAACTTCACCACTAGCTATAAAGAATTTCTGAAAAGTGGTCTTTTAATTGTTTCATTACTGCCTAAATGAAAAGGGATCTATTGCTTAAAAGGAGGGGAAATGAATACTAGGTATAAAATTATAGTCTGCTATAAATTATGTTTTGGTTCATATATGCCTCTATTTTTTTTCCTACCACATTCTTTTTTTATATATATTTTTATTGATTTCAGAGAGGAAGGAAGAAGGAGAGAGAAAGAGAAACATCAATGATGAGAATCATTGATTGTCTGCCTGCTGTACACCCTCTACTGGGGATTGAGCCTGCAACCTAAGCATGTGCCATTGACTGGAATCGAACCCAGGATCCTTCAGTCGGCAGGCCGATGCTCTATCCACTGAGCAAAACTGGCTAGGGCTCCTCTCACATTCTTTAAAACAAACTGCTAAGCCTTTAGGTCAGATATAAAATGCTCATGCAATGTGAAAGGAGCCCAGAGAAAGTTCTTTAAGAATAGTGGGGACTGCTGTATTGGTTTTACCCATTCTAGGCATCAAATTGTGATGCTGTCGTACAAGTAAAGTATATTCTGTCAAGTTGCCTACATAAAAAAGTACTTCAAGTTGTTGGTTCTTGCTTATTTTTACTTACAGGTTTCATGAAGAATAAAATTGATTGTGTTGAGCATGATTAAATCTTCTCTGTGTTGTAGATCGAATCCCACAAACTCCAAGCAAAAGCTGATAATATCCTAATGATAACCAGGGTGGCTGGGAAGACACTTTCTGGGTTAGTACTATTGGGATTCTTCTATTTCACTCCCTCTCCCTGATAAATATGAGGATATCCAATTTCTTCTTCATAACCTTTATTATTAAGTAATAATCACTGAATACTGAGGTTTCTGTGTACCTCTGGCATTGTTGGCTTTACTCTGCGTTCCCTACCCGCCTGATCTGAGCACTGTCAACACTCCTTCTGGAGGAATAGGATCAATCAGCTCCAGGAGAATGTCCTCACTGGCCTCAATATAGAAATACTTCAGTGACTTTGTAGCTGGTGAGTGTCTTAGTGCTTAGAATCGGAATGGAATATGGGAACCCTTTTTGTACAGAGCCGTGAGAATTCACCTAAATAACACAAAGTCAGTAGGAGGTTGAGTCACTGAATGGCCAGTATCATTTGGGTTATACTTGGTTCTCAAATTACCTTAACCTTTTATTTTATGAATTTTCTCTAAAATCAGGAGGGCTTTCTAATTTCAATTATTAATGTTGTAAGTAAAAATATTCACTGCTTTTACAAAGAGTAAAGCCCAATCATTAAGGCAAGAGAAGTATTACTTTAATGCCTCTGAATTAGCCTTCTTAATTAAACTCATTCAGTGCCGAATAACAAAACAGTACTGCCAAAGAGCAGTTGGTAAGCACAGATCTTTGATTACAATGCAAAGTGAACTGATAACTGTAGTTGGCTGAAAAAATGGATCCCCAAGTGATATTTACATTTTAATTTCTGGAAACTGTGAATATTAACTTATATGACAGTCTTTGAAAATGTGATTAAATGAAGGATCTTGTAATTGGGAGAGTATCCTTGTTTATCCAGCTGGGAGCTGAATGCAATTACACGTATCCTGGAGCAGGGCAGAGGGAGATTTGACTCACCTGGAGGAGAGAGAAGTGATGCAGCCACAAACCAAGGAATGCACCTGGAGCTGGACGAGGAAAGAAAGGACGAGGAAAGCCTCTTTCCAAGAGGCTTCAAAGGAAGTATGGCTCTCCGGACACATGGATTTTGGGCCCATGATGCAGATTTCAGACTTCTGACCTCCAGAACTGTAAGAAAATATATTTTGGTTGTTCTAAGTCCCTCAGGTGGTGGTAATTTGTTATAGCAGCCCAGAAAATCCACTAATTTTAGACAAATAAGAATACTTCGCTTTTAATTGTTTATGTGCATTTACTTCTTTCATTTTACTGTACCGCTGGGATTCTGGTTTGTAAATCACTTGGGGAAACTGATAGCAAGATGACTTCCTGCTCCAGGGGTCCTCAAACTATGGCCCGCGGGCCACATGCGGCCCGCCGAGGACATTTATCCGGCCCGCCAGGTGCCGCTGCCTGTCCTGCTTAGCAGCCGACTCGTCCCAGGCCCGCAGTGCGCATAGGAATTTGTTCATAGTTGTTGTTTTTTTTTTAACTATACTCCGGCCCTCCAACGGTCTGAGGGACAGTGAACTGGCCCCCTGTTTAAAAAGTTTGAGGACCCCTGGCTGAGTAGGCAGTTAGTTAGATATTAACAAAAGAGGAGAGAGCCAACTGAAGCTGACTGGAACCTGACATCTGATTAAGCCCCATTAGGTGATGGGGGAAAAACAGCTTTTCATTCACCCTGAGAAGTTTCTGGCATCGTTCTGCCAAATGAACAAAATATCTGAGTGGGCAGGAAGGATAGCTTGTCCCCAGGCTGAGGGAGAGGGAGGGAAGAATAGTGAGGGGTTCCTTTTATTAAGTGCATGTGCAGTAGAGGAAGCGGAACTATGAGGCATGTTCCGAATTGGCACCATAAAAAGGAGACAGGGACATCTGGAGAAAAAGAGATCGGATAGGGGTACAGCACAAACACAAGCCCAGGAAAAGCCAGGAAAGAGATTGGATACTATGAAAGAAACCTGCTCTTTCCAGAACCCAAGGGATTATATAGAAGCTTAGTAAGGACCTCGGGGCAGCCACGACCCTCTAGCCTGCCCGCACTCTGCCTCTCACAGAGTGTACTATCACTTTTCGCTCTAATAAATCATGCCTCTATGGCTTAAAACTCCTTCTACATGAGTGTCCCTGAAATTCTTTTCCCATGAAACCGCTGAAGAACCTTTTTCCTTCCGTAGCACTACTACTCAGAGGGTCTGTTCGAGGTTATTGATGCCCTATATACCATGTGTCAGGCTCTGCACAGGGCACTAGATAAAAAAACAAACAAATGAAAAAAAACGAACCTGAGGGATGGGGCCCTCTCTGCAAAGACTGTCATATTACTGGGACAGAGAAACAGGTAAAACAGCAAATGCTCAACTATGTTATGATTCAATCTAAATTCATAGGAAGGACTTGGGTTGGGTGGTCAGGCACAACCTTCAAGAATATATGATTATATCTCATTTGAAACCTAGTGAATGACTGTCATAGCTCAGTTACAGGACAAGCAAAAATATATATAATCCTACTGTGGGTTGCAGTACAATATTGACTAATAAAGTCAATTCAGTGGGTTCTGGCCAGCTATTAAAAAAAAAAAAAGAAAACACTAATTTAAGTTCATACACACACACACACACACACACACACACACACGCACGCACGCACACACGCTTACCCAGGTCATGGTATGAAATCTAATTCTTACTGTGGACTATGACAACAAAAATTTAAAAGACAGTTTTCTAGGTAGAGGAAACAGCAACTGAACAGGTTCCTAAGGGTTTAAGAATAGACTGTTGGCCTCACCTTGGAGAGCACTGGATGGGACAGGACTGGGCAGGGCAGGTGTATGGAGGAAGTACAGCTGACCCTTGAACAATGTGGAGCTGCAGGCACTAACCCCGTGAGTTGTCAAAAATCTGAGTATTTTGACTCCCTCAAAACTTCATTATTAGTAGCCTACTGTTAACCAAAAGCATTGACGATAATATAAACAGCCCATTAACACATATTTTGAATGCTTATGTATTATTATTCTTTCAATAAAGTAAGCTAAAGAAAAGCAAATGTTATTAAGAAAATAATAAGGAAGAGAAAACACACTTAGAGAATATATTGGGAAAAATGTATAAATGGACCCATGCAGTTCAAACCCATGTTATTCAAGGGTCAATTGAAGTTGGATATGAGGAGGAAGAAGTCAGCAGAGCCTGCTCATGCACGGTGTGTAGGTCACAGTAATGCGTTTTTATTTTACTCTAGAGCAATGGGAAACCACTGGAAGTTCTGCTTCTCCTTTGCAAATGTTCACTCAGCTGTGTGAAAAATGTATGGGAACAAAGCAGGTGGAGAAGTAGGGATGCTGGTTCCCAAGATAAAACACTGATTAGGCAAGATGTGGTGGTGTGTACACAGGTGGCTGTGAGGGTGTAAAGAAGGTTGTATTGGGAAGAGGTTGAAACCTGTGCACCACAATATTGCCAATAATATAATATTTTAACTATTTTTTTCACCTTTCTTTTTATGTAATACCTGGATTGCACACATCATATTCACATCCAGTTGGCATAAGACATGTAATTGTATTGAAATTAAATTAATTTTATTGAATCGATTGGACCTAAAATTTTCACCTGTCTTCCTTCTCTTATATTTCTTTGTGTTTTCTGAAGAATAAAATCTGTAAGTTGTTTAAAATTTAGAGAAAAACAAAAATAAATATGAAGAAAACTGAAACAAAGCCTTGTCCTTCTAAAAAGCATCCTGCAATTTAGTTTCAGAATTTCACCTGAATGCTAGTGTCGACTTCAGACAGCAGTCAGCAAGGTCAGTGGTCGGCAAACTCATTAGTCAACAGAGCCAAATATCAACAGTACAATTGAAATTTCTTTTGAGAGCCAAATTTTTTAAACTTAAACTTCTTCTAACGCCACTTCTTCAAAATAGACTCGCCCAGGCCGTGGTATTTTGTGGAAGAGCCACACTCAAGGGGCCAAAGAGCCACATGTGGCTCACGAGCCAGTTTGCCGACCACGGAGCCAGGTGATTCCAGGGTTGGTGTGCTCCTAGAATTACATTGTTCAATTTAAATATACATTTGATTATCTGTACAAATCCATGATTCAACCAACTGTGGATTGAAAATATTAACTATACATAAATAATGGTACTGTTGATGTGTACTATGTGGTTAGGCCTATGATGGTTACATCTCTACTGAATATCTACAGACTATTTTTTCTTGTCATTACTCCCTAACAAATCAGTTTTACTATTCACATAGCATTTATATTGAATTAGGATTATCAATAATATAGAGATGATTTAAAGGATACAGGAAGATGTGAGTAGCTTATATCCAAATACTATGCCATCCTATCCAATAAAGAGGGAATTTAAAAATTAACTGTCACGCTGTCACAAAGATGGTTGCACCCATAGCCACAAGATGGCAGCACCCAGTCCTTTCAGCCCAGCCAGGCGGGCAGCAGGCACATGGTGCAGCCGATCCCGCCCTCAGCCCCCCAGGGCCGCCCAAGGCTCAGGTAACCAGGGCTGGCCGAGGCTTGTGCTGCCGGCAGTGGCAGCAGCAGAGGTGTGATGGGGGCATCGCCTTCCCCTGATCGCCGGGTCACCTCCCACCCCCTAGGGCTCCCAAACTGTGAAAGGGGGCAGGGCTAAGGGACACCCCATCCAGTGCATGAATTTTCATGCACCAGGCTTCTAGTCTTTCCTAATAATAGAGAAACATGTAAATTGACTGTACCTCCGCTACGCCCACAGCCAATCAGAGTGAGTATGCAAATTAACCCAATAAAGATGGCAGTTAATTTGCATACATACCTGGGTCCCGGGAACCTCCTCGGCACCCAGGTCACTCCCAGCCACCATCCCGCGGAGGCTTTAGGCTTGGGGGACGGGGCTACCCTGGGGCAGAGTCTGTAGGCTTGGGAAGGAAACAAGCCTGGGCTCAGAGGGGCGGGGGGTGGCCGCTTCCCAAGCCTACAGCCTGGGGCAAAGCCTGCCATCGGAGGGATGGGGGATGCCCACTTCCCAAGCCTACAGCCTGGGGCAGAGGCTATAGGCTTGGGAAGGGGCCCAGCCTGGGATCGGAGGGAAGGGGAAAAAAATCAATGGAAACATATCCCAGATGAGGATAAAAAGAAAAAGAAAGAAAGAAATGTCATATCTTTTGAAAGGCACATCTTGAAAATGCCTAAAGAAAGTTGTCATTTTTTCGTGGTGAAGGGACTGGAGTCCATGTTGATGAAAATATCTTGGTGGCTGCGGTGACTGGCAGTGGCTGCAGTAGCTGGGTGATTGGGCTGGCGCCTTCCCCTGATCAGCCCGGTCGCCTCCCACAAAGGGAGGACAGACTGCTCCAACAGGGAGCGAGCCTAAGCCATCAGTAGGACATCCCCTGAGGGCTCCCAGTATGTGAGGGGGGCAGGCTGGGCTGAGGGACCCCTCCCCCATGCACGAATTTTGTGCACCGGGCCCCTAGTTTTATATAAGAGACTTGAGGATTTTAGCACCACAGGGGACCTAGAACCAATCCCCCATGCAAGGGATGACTACCTGTTTTTAAAAAATACACAATAGGTCAGTGATAAAAAATTCTTTCTTGATAGTTTGCTTGATTTTGCTATGTTTTGTTTTTATTTTCCATTTGCACATGTTTTCTACTTTTTCCTAGCAGAAGAGACATTATCACCAGATATGTAAGTCATCAGGAGAGGGATTGTTGCCAGAGGAATTAATGGGCTATATTTCACAGATGTGAGTGGGTATGAGGTCCTTGGGGTACAGGGTACCACTGAAATAAGCATTTTCAGAAGCCCCCACAAGAGAATGAGAGGTGGTAAAAGTCTTTACTTGCATGGAGTTACATTCCTTGGGTTCCAACTCCCAGGTCCCTAACCCAGACCTAAAAAGAGGGGCAGCTGTGAGTGAGTTCAGCAAAGCCAGCGTTCAGAGCCTCCATTCCACGTTGCAGCTGCATCTAGTTCAGCATTCAGGTTAAAGTTCACTAGTCCGTTGTGTGGGTCCACATGGCCATGGGCCACCTGGCCCAGGGGAGCACACCCTCTGCAACAGGGGTCACAGGAGCAGCACAGGCAAGCAGGAGAGGCAAGAGCAGAGAGTGTGCTACTCCGTTCGGAATTTTAAATATTTAGGCTTCACACCCTTGCCGTGGCCATGCCTATTCTGGCCACTGACTCGCTCCCAGGTGTGACTGAAGGGAAAGCACCTTCCCAGGTCACTCAGACCTTACTGGGCATGGGTCTGTTGTCCAGTCCCTTCCCCCAGCGATCAGCAGGGAGCAGACTTAGACATTGTTAAATTAGCAAAGCTGTATAAATGGCATGCCTATATTTGTCTAGTCTCTCCTTTACTCCTTACCCCTTAAATATTAACCACATTATTATTAAGATATCAGGAGGGAGTGATGAGTTATCTGGCATCATGTTTCAATGTGTTTTAGTGCTCTGTTGGTGACTGTCACAGACGGAGAAGTAATTTTGTCCCTTAGTCTTACTATAACTTAAATGCAAAAAAAGGAGGCAGATAAATTTGCTAGGAGAATTTGGTGTGTGCACATTAATTCCCATTCTCTCCGCCTCTCCTGGGCACCGCTTTTTGTATCATACATAAGGGAGCTTGTTGGTTGGAATGAGTTCTTTGCTCATTGTGTACATTCACCCTAGTCAATTAGTAGGTCCACACAGACCCTCAAATGCTCAGAAAGGGGTGAGCCAGCCTCATGTTGTACCAATCCAGCAAGTGAGTATTCCCCGCTTTGTTAAGGAAAGCTAGTTTCACAGTCTGCAGGTAATGCTTTATGCATTTGGGTTGCAGCAGTATTTTTGTGCATGGAATTAACACCTCTGTGCATGGGTATATTTCCCAAACGTAGCTTTTGTAAGGAATTGCTTTAGCTTTTCCTGGAGTAAATAAATGCCTTATTCATGAGCTTTTTATATTTGAACCCAGTGCCACCTCTTAAGTATCTATCTATATAATTTTACAAAGCTAATGAGCAAAGAAAAGTTAGAGGCACAGCAGCATACTCACAAAGCGTTAATCATCCAGATACTAAAAATATCTTATCCATTTAAGAAAGATTTTAAAAAATCATATCTATGACTCAATTATTTCATCCTGCTCAAGAGTGAAGAGCACCTGACTCTGGACACATTTGAGCTGCTCCCAGAGAGATGATCTAAGCACTTCCCTAAATCTTGATTTAGTACATGAATACGCCTTGCCTCAGCGAGAGAAGAGTCAATTCACAGATAGTAGTCAATTGGACCCCTTATTATCTAATTCAGGAATTCCAGGCTATTGCAATTCAGTTAAAAAAAATCATTCAAGTTTATTTAATGTATTATATATATTTTTATTCCACTTCCACACACACAGAAAAAGAAAACAAAGCAAAAAAAGACAGGAATGAAGATAAGGTAAGCAGAGAAATAACTTCAATAAGTACCACTTACATATTTTTCCTTATTATTTCCCACTCATAGTATCTCCTTATATAAATATGAAAAATCTGGAAGAAGTGATTAATCTTATCTCCAGTTGTTATAGTCATCGGCTTGTTCAGGAGCTTGTATTGTGTTCTAACTTTAAAGTTCATTAATTGCCTTTTTTCTTGACATAAAATCTTCGCTATTTTACATTTTTCAAAAACAGGAATCCCTCAGATGGAATTTACCAGTACACAGTTCTTTCAGTCTCAGTTTTGTGAGCCGAGACTGGCACCTACTGGTAGATTAAATTCGTTTCATAACCTGCATAAAATTGATTCAGTTCATAGGCATATAGGCATATTGTCTTGTGAGCCACTCTGATATTGCTTTCACTTTATTTATTAGTATTAAAATAAACAATTATAAAATATTATCTATAGCATATTATCTAAGTTACAGTTAAAAGATAAAAGCTGGCTAATGCCCACCAATTTAAAGAAATTAGCAAATGCAGAAATTGCGATTTAAGTTTCAAACCAAATAAGAATCAATGTGTCTGGGCTCATCAAAAGTTAGTGTCTTCCAAAGCACTGAGTTAAAAACTAGAAATGGACATTGCATAGAAGATCTTAGGTAAGCCTCAACACAGTGTGAAATTAGGAACAGGTTATCTCACAAGGTACTTAGTGTTACGTCACTGGTGTTTCTAAGCATGGACTAAATGAAAATCAATTTAAAAATGCAGTAAATCTGTAAATTTCTGTGGTAAATACCAGGTAGCTAATCATATCTGAGATGCATGTTTTCTATTCTCCATACGTGTTCTGGCACAGCATTATCCATCTACTTGCTCAAACCCAAAAACTTAAGACTCATCTCTAATTTCTTGGTTTCCCTTGCTTTTTCTCATTTAATGCATCAACAAGTCATTTTAACGTTCCATCCAATATATTTCCTAAACTTATCTATTTCACTTAAACTTTATTCCTAACCTGTGCCAAACCACCATCATCTTACCTGGAATACTAGGTTATTAATTGAGGTGTCTGGCTTCTATATTGCAATTCTAATACTTAATCCCATTCTCAACACAGCAGACAGTAATTTTTTAAAAAACAATGTATATTCCACATTTAAACTGGATTGTGAGATGCTGAAGGGAAAATGCCTGGAACATATGATATCTGTAATATTAAAAAATGTTTTGCCATTACATTATGCCAAATCCAATTTCTTGAGATTAAAAGAAAAGGCATACTAAACACTAAGTCACACACATGTATTTAATTACATATATTTTTAAATATATTTAACACATTCACAGGGTTAAACTTGTGATTAAATTGATTACATATTTGATATATTGCATAGTCTCCATTTTGCAAATATCTCAGCAGAGGAAAATAATGGCTTTTTAAAATTGTGTTTCCACAAAATTGCATTTTAGGAGTAATAAAGTTATACATGTTAATTATTTGCCTTTTCCATTTTTTCATTAAGTATTATGAATATCTAAATTATAGCTGTCAAGTGCAACTCTGAATATTCAGAGTGTTTCTAACAGCTTTACTGAAGCATAGTTGACATAGAGTCAGCTGCATATATTTAAAGTTTGCAACTGATAAGTTTTGACATGTGTAAACATCTATGAAATCATCACCAAATTCAAAGTAATCAACATATCTCTAAGCACCAAAAGTTTCCTCAAGCCTTTTTGTGATCTCTACCTCCAGCCTCTTGCCATCCCCCAACCCCACACAGACAGCTGGTCCACTTCTATCCCTAGAGATTAGTTTCCATTTTCTAGAATTTTATATAAATGAAATCATGTAGTTTTTGACTGGCCTATTCCACTCAAAAAAAAAAAAAGTTATTCTGAGAATCATCCTTCTTGGGGCATATATCAATTGTTAATTCCTTTTCATTTCTAAGTCATGGTTAACTTACAGACATTTATGTTATTTCTCCATTCACCTGGTGGTGGATATTTGGGTTGCAGTCTTTGTAAATCTAAATATATATATGATTTAATTTTCTTGGTTAAATATATAGAAACTAGACTAGAGGCCCAGTGCATGAAATTCATGCAATGGTAGGATCCTTAGGGGCTGCTGCCACCAGCTGGGGCCTCCCTCCATTCCCCCAGCCAGCCCCACCCCCTGGTCGAACTCCCCAACGAACTCCTGGTCGAGGGGACAATTTACATACTATGCTTTTATTATCTACACTAATAAAAGAGAAAGATGTAAATTGACTGTACATTTGTGATGCCCACCAGCCAATCAGGAGCGAGTATGCAAATTAACCCAACAAAGATGGCAGATTAATTTGCATACGCAGGTGCCAAGCGGCCGGGAGTGGGGCGGTGCGGAATGCCCCAGCAGCTCTGGGCCTCTGGGCAGCATGGGAAGGTGGAAAGGCGGCTCCAGCCAGAGCGAAGGCGGTGCCAGCAGCCAGGGGAAGGAAGGCCCATTCTTGCACGAATCTTCATGCATCGGGCCTCTAGTATAGGATAAAATGTCTGTGTTATATGAGATGTATATGTTTACTAAGAAACTACAAGACATCATTCATCCTTCATATACTAGTAAAGTCTTGATATGCTGTCTGATTTTAATAACTTTAATAGCTGTGTGGTGGTACCTCACTGTGATTTTGAGTTATTTCCTTAGTGATTAATGATAACTAGCATTCTTTCTGGTGCTTATTACTCATTTGTAAATCTACCTTATTTTTTAACTGTTTTTATTGTTGACATTATTACAGATGTTCCATATATATCTATCTTCTTTTAAAAAAACTATTTTTATTGATTTCAGAGAGGAAAGGGGAAGGTAAGAGATATAGAAACATCAATGATGAGAGAGAATCACTGATTGACTGTCTCCTGCATGCTCCACACTGGGGATTGAGCCTGAAACCTGAGCATGTGCCCTGACCAGGAATCAAATCATGACCTCCTGCTTCATAGGTTGATGCTGAATCACTGAGCCATGCCAGCCAGGCAGAACTGAAATTTTTTCATGAAGTTACTGGCAATAACAAAATCTTGCAAATATTTTCTCCTGTCTTATTTTAAAATAACACTGAAAGTTCATTGTAGGAAATACAGCATATACAATACAAATAATAAATTCATATGCAATCTCTTCATTATTTGCATTCTACTTCTTTCCCCAATTTATACATATACATATATATAATGAAATATATGTTTTCTTTTAGAAGTGAGATTACAGCTTTTAAACTTTTTTAATGTAATAATACAATATGAACATAATCATATTTATAGCTCTGTAACATCATATTAAATTGCATTTCATTACCTAATACATCATTTTCCCTAAATATTTAGTTGATTTCCTATTTGTCACTTTATGCAACAAGCACACTGCAATAAGCATACTTGATTCATAAATGTTAGGAAACCTCTTTATGTCCTTTTGACCTATTCCTAGTAGTGATTTTATGGGCTAAGGGATATAATTATTTTCAAAATTATATCTAAATGTTTACACTAAAGGTTGTATCAATTTGCATTTTCAACAGCAAACCCTATTGTCCTGTATATTTGGCAACATTAAATATTAACATGGAAAGAAAAAAATTGATTGATAGAAATAAACACAATTTTACTTTGAGTCACTTTAAAAACTGCATAAAATTAACATATAACTTTATGCTCAGTGAAGGAAGTTAACAGTTACAAACAACAAACTATGAAGAACATAACAAATCATGTAGAAATTTGCCAAAATAAAAATGGAAACTAAAAGTTGTCACACAAATCCTCAGACTGAGAGTATTAGAATTTTTCCCAAATTCATCAGAGTCTTAAAAGTTCCCTCCAATGACCCTATGTTAATAAAAATAAGTTTTGTGTATCTTTCTGATCACACAGAAAGCTGAAAAAGCCCTAGATGGAGAAGTTTAAGTGAAACTACCAGAAAATTGGAAAAAAAATGAAACCAAAAGATAAACGTAATGAAACTGCATTTTGAGTTTAGAAGGTAAGGCACAATAAAAGAGAGATTCCACATATCGCTAAATGACCACTTGGAAAATACAGCACATGATTTTCGGGGCTTGGCCATGGGTTTTCTGGCCCATTTGAACATCACAACCTTGGTGGTGGGAGGCAGCCCTTGGGAAGTGAATGAGAAAATGTGCCTCATGGGAAGGAAATACAAATTAAGTAACAAGGATTTGAACCAACTAATATAATTTGGAGAATCACTGCTCCAACTCCACCCCACAATATTTTTCAAAAATAATTTGCTGCATTTGAAGATAATTGATAATTAGAAAATTGAAACAGAAAGAAATTGACACAGAACCTATGTACAGATGCTGTAAATAATGTGCAAAACACATGGAGCGTTGGAATTGTCATCATCTTTCATTATGCAAATTCCTGTTTTTCAACTTCTACTTTTAATTTGTTTCAGGGTTGAAGGTATAAGTCATTCAGATTCTTACAAATATGTATTATTTTAAGATATCAGAAGACATTTTTCAGTAATTAATACTGTATTTTAGCTGGGCTCTAAATATAGTCTTAGCAAAGAGATTAAATGCAAGTCAAATTTTTAATTTCACAGATTTAACTAATTATGTAACAGATTTCTCTGATACACAGTAATATTTTCTGAACCACAGTCTATTTTCATCTTTTTCTTTTGTCTTCTGGTCTCTACTTGTCTCCAAGTTTACAGTAAGATTCTCAAGACCGGGGACATTTTATAGAAAATAGTATTAATTCCTTTAGAGTTTTTACCTGTACAGGGTAAAATATATTCCACATCATCAGAAAAAGGAAGGTAAGTTTTTTTGTTTAGGCACCAGTGGACTGTAGTTGATCCTCTTTCTATTCTTTTACCTCTTCTGGACTGTGAAATATAAAGACTGACACAGTTTATTTCAAATATCGAGAAAGAGAACAAGATGTCACTAGATTTAGTGAAAGATTTAGATATTTCCCAGCAAATACAAAAATCGGCTTTCTTTCAAGTTAATGTGTACTGATGTTGTCACTCTGCTAGCTCAACATTTATTTCGTACTACTCAAGTGGTGCTGTGTCTAAGAATACAGTGAAACTTTTAAGGGTAAGGATCCTATTTTATTCAGCTTCCAACCTCTGTGTCTATCAAATTGTGTGGCATAACGTAGTTGTTTGTCTTAGTCAGCTCAAGTTGCTCCAACAAAATACCATACACTGGGTGACTTAAACAATTGACACATGTTTCCTAGTCTAAAGGCTGGGAAGGCTGAGGTGAGGGAGACAGCATGATTGGGTTCTGCTGGGTCCCTCTTCCTGGCTCACAGAAGGCTGCCTTCGTGGGGTATTCTTGTGTGGTAGAGAGTCTACTCTTACGACGTCATCTAGTCCTAATTATCTCCCAAAGGTTCACATTGCTTAGGGTTTCAACTGATGATTTTTGAGGAGGACACAAACATTCAATCCATAACAGTGCTTAAACATATTTGTCAAATAAAACTGAATAAACAAAGTATCAATAGCAAGAGTGATAAATCCTAGCATATCCATGTAGACAGGCCAAACATAGCAAATGGGCCAAATCCTGGATCCCATTTTACTCAGCTTTGTATTAGTACTATTAATATAATTGATTTCAAATATAATCTCTTTGTGTAGATCTTTTAATTCCTATAAAGATGTTGACAATTACACATGTAATTTTAATGGAAGCTTCCATAAAGATTCTTCCATAAGTATTCCAAGGATCTTCTCTTTATTTTTTTATTTAATCTTTCTAATATGCTCTTAACCTGCTAGAAACCTTTAATTAATTTTTTTCATTAAAAAGAGACAATATTTATTGAGTATTAATTCTTAGGATACTTTCCCTAAGTTCTTTATGAAATGGGCTTTGCAATCCTATTATATTAATGACGAATCTAACTGTTCTAAAATGTTAAAAATGTCAGTGTGAACTTTTCATTCCAACTATATAAATGTTGATACTGTGATGTGGATGTGAGTTTAATGGAAGCCAGGACTTTCCCCGATGCTTCACAATATGGGTCTTCCCAAAATACAGTCTTTATTCCCTTTCCCACTTGTACCATAGGGCCCCTAACTTTCTCCAACTGATATATATTTTTTTAATTTAAAAAAATATTCTTATTGATTTAAGAGAGGAATGGAGTGGGAGAGATAGAAACATCAATGATGAGAGAGAATCACTGATTGGCTGCATCCTGCAAGCCCTCCAATGGGGCGGGGGGGGGGGGGGAATTAAGCCCACAATGTAGGCATGTGCTCTGACCGGGAAATGAACCATAACTTCTTGGTTCATAGTTCTATCTTCTTCAACCACTGAGCCACATTGGCCGGGCTCCAACTCATAATTTTGTAACCACTCTCTCCTCTTTCTGAGGAAGTCTGAGAATGGGACAGTGATATACCGTGAAGCTGAAGAGACAGTATGATTTGAGTGTAATTAGGAAGGCCCTTGGAAAATTTTGCCAAAGACCAATCTTGGACTCAGGAAAATCAAATAATTTGATTTATTCTTTTACCTCCTTCTTTATCCTAAATTTAATTTCTCCCTCAATTCAATTTTAGCACAATTAGTAACATGTGTAGACAGTGCAATTTCTAATAAAGAGAACTTTTGGGAGCTTAAATGCCCAATCACCAATTACAATTTTCTTGCTATTAAGGAATCTCTCGTGAGTTTGAAACAAGCAGTATTCAGATAACCTTTTAGAAGAGAGAAAATACAAAGTCTGCCTGAATTTATGGAGCCCTTTATTCCCTTTACATAAACAGTAGCCAAAGGAATAATTTACGGATTCCTGTTTCCCTGGGAAGGCTGAGATGCAAACTCGAGGTCTCCTAAGACACAATTGAAAAAATCATTTCATCTGTGCAGAAGTTAGTAATGGTTAGACAGATCAAAAAGCAATTCCTGATTTATTTGTTATTCACCAGATAAACTGTCATCATTTCAGAAATATTTTCAGTCACTACCCATGCACATAATGTTGACGTTGTTCTTGTGGTAAGAAACGTTTACATTGTAAAGGAAGTTTGTGGAAATCTTAGGGTCACCTCTGTTACCTCTGAAATAATTGCAGAGTATTCTGAATAGAAACCTAATTGTCCGATCTGCAGATATTCTTAACATTTTTTTTTTTTTGGTTTAGCAGCCCTGCCCCAGTTTCTTTTAATACAAAATAGCAAGTCCATGTTATGTAAGGTGTCACATATTAATTGGTTATGAAAAATGCTCAGTGACTTGTTGGAGATCTGACTGTTGCCAAGCATGGCAAGGACAGCCCTATTTGACTTGTGCAGTCAATTAAATTCTGGGTCTCTGGAGCGGTTTCTAGGTAGAGACCCAATCTCATAGCTCATCATTAGTTCACATCCTAATGACACAGAAACATTCCTGGAGGCATTTAATTTTCAGCACCAGAGGCTTTATAAAAGCTTTTTAAAAAGAAACTGAAAGTCTTACTTTAAAAATCAGAAATGGCATCACTACCTGGTAAAACAAAAGAACAATTACTGAAAGGAGAACAAAAATAATGGTGGTTGTCATCATTTGACAGTGTGTTTTAAGTGCCACTTGGTACAATAAGAATTGCGTATACACTCAGGAGGGTAAAAACACAGTGGAGCTAAGATTATTAGGCCAAATTATGCTTGTTTTTCAGCTCTTTTAGGAGGTGTATCTACATGTTTATCAATGACAGTGTAACATTCTTTTCCAAGGCTGGTTCCCATATGTTGAATCAGAAAGAGCAAATATTTTAATCATTCTACAAAGAAAAGTTTTAATATTGCTCTCATCATGTTATAATAACAGTGACTCAAGGAAAAAGACACTGCTTTAAATTTAGAAATGCTTTGGAAATATTATTACCTCCTATTACTACTACTACTGATATTATTGGTGTTTGGATTTCAGCTCTTTATATTTTGCAGCATGCGTATATTTTGCCCATAGCTTCCCAGCTTTTGTCCATTTTGGTTCTACCATGAAATTAATGGGCCAAGAAAAAATTACTATCACCCACCTCTAAAACAATGTATCACTTAGCTAACATGCTAAATTTAATCTCTAATGAGCATTGCACAAAAGGTACTGATTCTGCAGATTTATGAAAAATACATAATTGAAAAAGTTTACAAATTTCTTTGCTGGCACCCCCAGAACCTGGCATCTATGCTATTTCTCCCTGTCCCTCCACAGCCAAGCTTCCTGTTAAAAATTACCTTGTGCTAACCCTCTGTACTTCTTTAAGCCCATCCATGCCTTCCTTTTTCAATCCAGCAGCTGTTCCTGTACCTGCTTAAACTGTTCTCATTTAGGTCACCAATAGCCTCCAGAGAGCTAGATCCAAAGGACATTTTTATAACCTTATTTTATTGCACTCTGTAGGTTTTGACAATGTTGACAACTCACCACCACTTTAAATTTTCCTCTCCCTTAGCTCATGTGACAAGATTCATTCTCATTATGAAGGTCTGTGTTTAAATGTCTCCTCAGAGTCTTTGTCTGACCATCCCATTTAGAACAGCCTCCTCTCTAGAGACATATCTTATTTTACTTTCTTCATATTATATATCACTAACTGAAAGTATATCATGTATGACTTTGTCTCTTTGATTATTGCTTATTTCCACCCTAGATTCTAGCTTCATGAGAGCAAAGACTTGGACCCTTTGCCACTAAACCCTCAGCACTTATGACAATGCCTTATACAAGCCAAAAAAGATGCTCAATAAACATTGACAAGCTGAATAAATGAATACAGGGTCCTAGGCCCTTAAAGCTAACTGGAAATTTTCACTAATGTTTCTCAAAAGTACCTCAAACTCAAGGTTTTAAAACATGATCTTTGGATGCTTTTTATAAACCTACATTTCTTAAATTCATCACTCT
The DNA here is from genome assembly GCF_963455305.1 of Plecotus auritus. Taxonomy (NCBI): domain Eukaryota; kingdom Metazoa; phylum Chordata; class Mammalia; order Chiroptera; family Vespertilionidae; genus Plecotus; species Plecotus auritus. The sequence goes on along the minus strand of NC_137777.1, from coordinate 20,452,670 downwards.
TTTCATTGATAAAAGTAGACATGATTTTTGGATGCTTATTTCTATAATTTTCTTGAATACGTTTTATGTTTTTATTTCTATTTCCTCTACATTCAAGGACTCCCATCTACTGCAATAGGCTTCTATTTGGTCTGTGTCCCCAGTCTTGGATTTCATTCAATATACCCTGTACATTTTTATCTGCGTGGGTTTTCTGAAATGTAAACCTACTCATTGCAATCCTTAGGTAGGAATCTTTCAATATTTCACTAGAGCTTCCACAGTAAAGCAGCACTTCTTTTGCTTAAGTCTATGAGGATGTTCGTGACCTCTGTTCTCACCTCTTACCACTTCTTCCATGATCTCTTTATTCTTCAAATGAAGTAACCCAACTGCAGTATGTTCTTTTATTACTCTTTGCTTTCACATGTTCTCTCACATGTTAATTCCACCTCCCATTCTTCTACAATTCCTCTTCTACAATTCCTCTGATCTTGTTTCAGGAGATTTAAAAGTAATTGTCATCAGTATTACCCTTTTTCCAAATATTGCTTAAGGAGCCAATATGTCATAAAAGCTTTAGAATAAGCAAATAAAATGTACCTTTATTTTTACCCTAAAGTAACAGTACAGTTCTGATTTTTTGTGCATTGAACAATCAATTTTCCCCTACAGATTTGTAATTTCCACCTTTATTTCATAATAAAACCTTGCTGATTCTTGCTCTAAGAAAAATCTGTAAACAAATAAATGAGACTGTTTACTGAACTCAAAATAGAGAGATTTTATAATGACCAGAATTTTTGAGTAAAAAAAATAAACAGGATGAAACATTTTTAAAGCCACTGTTTATTTTTATACTTATATTCTCCATTTAGTTATACAATTACTGTGTTTTTTGTTGTTGTTGTTTTGTTTTTTTAAATATATTTTATTGATTTCTTACAGAGAGGAAGGGAGAGGGATAGAGAGTTAGAAACATCGATGAGAGAGAAACATCAACCAGCTGCCTCCTGCACACCTCCCACTGGGGATGTGCCCGCAACCAAGGTACATGCCCTTGACCGGAATCAAACCTGGGACCTCCCAGTCCGCAGGCCGACACTCTATCTACTGAGCCAAACCGGTCAGGGCAATATACAATCACTGTTTAATGAGTAGCTATTCTAATGCTTTTAGTCAAAAATTTTTTGGTTTGTAAACAACCAATAAGCTATTGTTTCTTATCTTTCTTTTTATGAAACAGGAATTTATTGGCTTACATGACCTAAAAGCACTTACCTAGAGGAGGGTGTGACTAGATCCACTGGCTAAAACAATATCATCAAAGTCCAGTGTCCCTCGGCCTCTGCATTATGCTTTTCACTGTCCCATGACCAGGCATTTTGCATTAGATCTTCATTAATTCCTGTCCTGAACCATTTTTATTACCAGCAATCTCAGTTGGAAAAGATACAAATAAGATAAAATTTTAAAAGATGAAATAGAATAATAAGAATGCAAACTATTGTTATTACTGATTATTAAAAACTATGGATAATCAATGCATAGAGAATTCTTTGTTCTGGAAAGAAGCACAATGTAGTTGACATCATAGGACCTATAGATTGAAATATGAGTATATGTTGGTGCCAAAGAAGAGATTCAAGTTGTAAGTCCCCTGCGAGAAGGCAGTGATTCTTGTGGAATAGGATAGATGGGAGAGTGGGATAATTCTAGAAGAGGTGGTATTTGAGCTGAATTTTTTAAAAGCTTAGAACTTGGAGAAGCAGATAAAACACACGTAAGGATTATCTTGTCAGGGGGAAATAACATAAGTCGGAAATGACACATCTCTGGTATTTCTCCTGTCCCCACGCCCCAGCTCATGGCACATGTCACTAACCCACTGAGGCTTTTTCCTCTTCCTGAGTTAAGGGCAGTCTCAGAATGTCCATCAATAGATAGCTTCCAACTTATTAGAGATGGCACAGAGAAAAAAAATCTACTGTCCAGTCATGATGGGTATATGGGAAAGAATAGAGAAACAGTAAGTAGATGTATTTAACCAAACCAGGAAGAATATGAGAAGTGATAACTAGATAGTTTGTAAGAACTACAATTAGTGGCCAAGAATTTTAATTTTTCTTGTACAAGGAAAATGATTAAAAAGTGCAGCAAAGGAGTAAGTGAGGGAACAAATGAAGACAGGGAAACCAGAGAAAGATTGTTACAGTAATCTTTTTATGAGCATGTGACTTGAAGGGAAATAGCAAAAATGAAAAAGAATGTAGAGAAATAAAATTCATAATAAAGAAAGAATAGTCAGGGATTGAGAGTAATTTGATATGAAAAGAGGAATAGGTCAGTTACATTTTATTGAATTCTTACTATATGAAGAATTTATGATAAATATTTTATATGCATTAATTATTTCATTTGACCCTCAAAATATCTAGTGAGATAAGGATTTTTACCATCTCCATTTCACAAATGAAGAAACTGAGGCTCATAGATGCTAAGAAACTTGCCATATTTTGAAAACTAAATAATATAATGAATTCTTTTACCTGGTTTTGGTTTCAGAATAATCTTTAATTTGACTCCAGTTCTCACTTTAATCTCCCACAGCTCTCATTTCGCTATAGACATCTCCTCCGTTGTGATTGTTACAGTTGTTTCCTCCAAGAAAAGGACATGGGGCTTGGCTCAATTTCAGATTTCACTTTCAACAGGAAAGTTAATTACACTTGGGGAAATTACATTTGAATTGAAAAAATACAACATATGGTCACAGCTGGATATATTTTTAATATGTTCTCATCAGCTACATTTTTAAGTTCATCATATCTTTAATTTCTTTTCTTATTGGCCACAAACACATAAACAACAGTTAAAATATTTTCTGTGCTTACTGAGTGCCAGACACTGGGCTAAGCACTTTGCACATATAATCTCTCTTAAGCCTCACATACTTTAATTAGGTGAGTACACATAGTTGCTGCCTTTATACAGATAAAGAAACTGAGGCCTAGAATGTTTAAATCACTTACCTACAGTGAAGTAGCAAAGCCAACAGTCAGGTTGAGATCTATAACTGTGGAACACAAAGCCTTAAGCTGTACCATCCGACTGTTTCAGATAAGTAAATTCTATCCTCTTTCACAGAATTATACTATCCCAAATACTGTACACATGTAGAGCACACTGGGTACTTAATGCATTCTGACAAATACATACCTTCTAAAAACCAGAGGCATTGGATAAACACTAAGAAACCCAGCATGTAGTGGGTAATTGTTGTATGTGCTGGGCTCTGTGATAAGCATTCTAGGCATGTGATAACATTCTTTTTTTATTATTATTATTCCACATTATGAATTGAGCATTGCTCTGAGTGCTAGGGAAGCAGTTGAGAATAAAATAGACAAAGTCCATGTTCTCTCATGGGGAAAAAAAAGGAGATAGATACATACATACATACATACACACATCAGTCCTTGTTTTGCCCTGCTGGGATATACATGAGTTTCAGGTACCCAGATTTAGTTAAATGACACCAGCCTCACAATAAAATCGTTCACATTTCAGTTACCAGGGACAAGAGTTATGGTGCGATACCATCTCACACCTGTCAGAATGGCTATCATCAACAAATCAACAAACGACAAGTGTTGGCGAGGATGCGGAGAAAAAGGAACCCTCGTGCACTGCTGGTGGGAATGCAGACTGGTGCAGCCACTGTGGAGAACAGTATGGAGTTTCCTCAAAAAACTGAAAATGGAACTCCCATTTGACCCAGTAATCCCACTCCTAGGAATATATCCTAAGAAACCAGAAACACCAATCAGAAAGGATATATGCACCCCTATGTTCATAGCAGCACAATTTACAATAGCTAAGATTTGGAAACAGCCTAAATGCCCATCAGCAGATGACTGGATCAGAAAACTATGGTACATCTACACAATGGAATACTATGCTGCCGTAAAAAAGAAGGAATTACTACCATTTGTAGGCACTTGGATGGAATTAGAGAACATTATGCTAAGTGAAATAAGCCAGTCAATGAAAGAAAAATACCACATGATCCCACTCATTTGGGGATAATGAAAAACATTATAAACTGATGAACAAAAAGATAGCTACAGAGGCAGTAAAGCATCAAACAGACTGTCAAATTACAGTGGTAAGGTTAGGGAGAGGTGGGGGAAATAAGAGATCAACTGAAGGACTTATATGCATGTATATAAGAGTAACCAACGGATGCAAAACATTGGGGGGTGAGGGCATATATGGGAGTGGGGTGGGGGTCGGGGGCAATGATAAGATATGTACACATATAATACCTTAATAAAAATTTGGAAAAAAAAAAAAAAAAAAAAAAAAGAGTTATGGTTACCGTGAGTAAACTCATACAATGCAAACTCCATTGCTCACTCTATAGTCCACATATTACTTGAAAAATAATAAATGCACAGATATATGACCAATCATGTTACCTTTTTTCAATGTTTATTAGTGATTAACCCCTGTACATTTTATGTTAATTTCACACACTGCTAGCAAAATGTTATGTGATCATATTTAATAGGAAAGGTGTTGCCTCCTAGTCTTCCAGGTATAAATCTACGTGACTTTGAAAAGGGGACATATGCAATACTTTCAATAATAGATATATTTTAAAAAGAACAAAATGGACAAAAAAAGTGAGTAGTCAAAAGAAGAAATTGGCCAACAAATATGAAAGCAAAGAAATAAAAGTGGGGGTGGCTGGTCAGGAAAGGTATCTTAGAGTGGTCATACTCTTATCCCTTGAGTTAAGTTAATACCTCCATGCCCCATTTTATATGTGAGTAACTAAGACTAAGAAACAATGAAGTCCTGAGCTATCGTCCGGCAGATATCAAATGCCAGAGCTTGAAACCAGACTCATATTTATCTGAATTTAGAGTCCATATTCTTTTCACTGTACTGTGCAAAGAATTATACATGTGTAAAGGCTGAATGCATTTTTTAATATGGCATGTCTTTTACATGAGTTTAGCTGATAGGCTGAAGTACAGATATAATAGTTCATATCCAAGTTTTGCTAATTGAGAGACCCACACTGCCCAATCAACATAGCTTTCCCAGTCTGAATAAACACATTTTTCAGCAGCTAACTGCTGACACCATTTCAGGTTTTCCACGGTCATTTTAAATGCCAAATATTGGCATACTACTATAGGACAAGAAATGGTATTTGCTTAAGTAACACATGTCCCAGAGTTTTCCATGTAAAAAGAAAGCAAAACCATATAGTAACAGAACTTCATGAAGGAGGCTGACTAAAGGGAGCAGTGTAAGCACTTTGAGAATATTGCTTTTTCCTGGTGGGAAAATTAAATTCTGATAAAGATCTCTAAGCAGAGGGAACAAAAATTGGTCTTTAATTTCTTTACATTTAATAGTCTTTCATTTCCTTGCATTGAAAAGTATTTGGCAATCGTGCAATCACCAAAACACTTCCCAACTAGGAAACTTAACACCTACTATTGTTAGCTATTTTCAGTAGTTCAAAGAACGCAAAGGCAATCGCAATTAGTAAAGAAAACCTTTGAGAAAGGGAAAGATAGCTATATAACATACCTAATTGTTTCTCTTAAAACCTGCTCCCTTGGTACCTCAAAATGCTAATGAAATGCCATTTTCCCATGACAAGTAGCACACAGGTCTTTCTCTTCCTGGGTGGTAACAAGGCATACTGTGACAACATATGTAATACCCTTCATTATTAAAATTTGCATTATTTTAATGTTACTGGCTTATAATTAATGTGTAAGTGATTCTAGAAGCTGAAACCCTATTCCCTATTTGTTGCTTAGCAACAATCAAGCTGAGTGAAACTCTGCTAGGGTATAGACTATGAGTCAGAATGGGGAAAGCTACTTGGAAATTATTGGGTTGGGATTGCTCTCTCTGGAGTCTTTCAAGGACCATCTCTATGTAATTTAGTTGAAGAAAACTTTTTTTTTACTAATGAGAAATTCTGTATGAATGAATCTGGGCCCATGCGAAAGCAGCCCTATTATAGATTTTTTCCTACAATAAACATGATAATTATTTTTCAAGAACACATTGAATTCCACTGTTTCTAAGGAGTTTTTCCTTAAAAATAAAAGTTAGTGTTAAGTGTCCTTTATGGTATAAATGTAATGATTTTGTTTTTTTCCTTGAGTCTCAGCAGAATCAACAGACATAACTCTCAGGACATTCTATATGGTCACAGGAATATGCCTGTGTATACATATGCAAAATGAAGTGGGCAATTGTTATAAACTAAATGTTTGTACCCTGCAGCATTCACATGTTGAACTATAATTTCCTATGTCATGGTATTTGGAGGTGCGAACTTTGGGAGGGGATTAAGTTATGAGGGTTTAGTCCTCATGAATGGGACTAGTGCCCTTATAAATGAGATACCAGAGCACTCATTTTTAAGAACACAGTTAAAAAAAATGGCTGTCTATGAACTGGAATTAGGCCCTCACTGGACATGAAATGTGCCAGCATCTTGATCTTGAATTTCCCAGCCTATAGAATGATGGGAAATAAATTTATGTTGTTTATAAGCCACCCAGTCTACATGGAACTTTGTTGTAGTTGCCCAAACTGACTAAGACAGGAATGGAGCCAATTATCTAAAAAGTATATGCCCAAATCTCTTCCAGCAAAACACAAAGAAAAAAAGACTAATGTATGGAGTTTTACTGTGCTAAAATTGTCCAGATAATCATGTGGATGTGTGAATTACTTTTATGACTATTTGAGACCTAACCAACTCAAATGCTATCATTGACAGCCTAAAGGCCGTGTAGAAAACTTTGACCTGAGTAAAGACTAAAGTCAAATGCTGTAAGGTTACATGAATCTCTGTCTTTCTTTCACCCCTGAGCTACCAACTTATAGCCTTTAGTTTATATGATCAAAATCAAAATATGCAAATACAAGTGATAATCTCAAAGCATGTACATGTAGGTTCTTGTTACACATGAAACTATGAGAACAGCCAACAGAAGTAAAGTGTTCAATTGAATTGCCTTTGTTTAGGCCAGTTGTCGGCAAACTCATTAGTCAACAGAGCCAAATATCAACAGTACAAAGATTGAAATTTCTTTTGAGTGCCAAATTTTTTAAACTTAAACTTCTTATAACCCCACTTCTTCAAAATAGACTTGCCCAGGCCGTGGTATTTTGTGGAAGAGCCACACTCAAGGGGCCAAAGAGCCGTATGTGGCTCACGAGCCGCGGTTTGCCGACCACTGGTTTAGGCCTCATATAAATATCTAAGTGGTGGAAAAAAATTATTTTTCCCTTTCTATTTCTATAATCTTCATGCATCACTTTTAAATTTAAAGTGTAATATTTTGAAATGTCTACTATCTAAAAAACAATTTTCTGAATTATCTTGTTACTAATATTAATAAATGTTTCTAAATTAAAGTATATGTTATGAATATAGATAATGTATGACAATCGACTACCAAAATTTATAATAACTTCAGCATTTTGTTAGATATAAAACTGTATCAAAATTATTTTAATCCTTACCCAGTGTTGGAAAAAGTAATATATTCTTCTCTCAACTTTTATATAGAGTTCTGCTAAAACATCAGTGATGAAGATATTCTTTATTCTGATCTTAATATCATTTGATAGTATGTCATCCTCTTAATAATGAGGCTCCTGACAGAAATAGTCTATAATAGAGAAGATTTTAAATATGTGTCTGTGAAAAGACTTTGTATATATGCAAATCCAATCATTTAGCTAAAACTAATACTGCACTTAGCTCAATCTTGTTAATTAAAGATCTGAAGGGAATCTAGAATAGGTACAACCAAAGAGAAAGAACTGTCAATATGTCTCTAAGACTGTCCATGAAGAAGTGATTGCCTTGCATATTTGAATTTGCTATGTCAAGTGTAATCATCAAGGGGAGAAGGAGATATCAAATTCTCATAACCTAATCATATTAACCACTTAACAATTATTTAGCTTTCTCTGCCATAATTACGTATTTGCGCCAAACAAACCTTTCAATTGCAATTTGATTTTATATGTATATTCGTCTGCAGAAGAAAAGAGTGTGCTAAACAGCTGGTATGATAGTAATATATATTTTTATTATTTAAAAGGTTACATATATACATAGTTACATTCTATATAATAAAAGCATAGTATGCAAATTGTCCCCTTGAACGAGAGTTTGTCCTGGAGTTCGACCAGAAGGTGGGGCCGGCCAGGGGAAAGAAGGGAGGCCCCGGCCACGGCAGCAGCCGCTAGGGACCCTACCAGTACACGAATTTCTAGTATAAATATGTAACTTTTGGTTGATTATACCTAAGTTATCATTTAAGTTTGATTATCTTACACCAGGAGCATGCATATAATTGCTTCCAAATATAGACATAACCAAATTTTCAGACCTGCCAAAAATTATTGTATCTTAATTTTGGTGAGCACCAGATACATCTTGGGAATTTTAGGAAGTAAACACTCAGTGCAAGCACCTTCATAGAGTCTGATTAGTGCACCTGGAATGATGTATCTCTGCTTTAACTAGAGATTCATTATTGGCATAATAGAGTGAATAGATCAACTCACCCTCTGTATAGGAAACAATAGAGAAAAATCAATGAAATGAAAGTTGTTTCTTTAAAGATATTAACAAAATTGGTAAACAGACTGTTGAAGAAAATAAGAGAAAAAATAAAAATGAACAAAATCAGTAGTAAAGCAGGAAACATCACTACGGAACTATAGATATTACCTGATTCTATGGAGGCATAAACTTACGCTCCAGAGCTCCCAATGGGGTCAGGCTGAAAACTCCCCTCTATAGAACGTTAGCCTGTAATCACATCTCTGCCTGCCCTCTTCTCCCCCTTCCTTAGCCCTCTTTCCCCTTACTTGTTTCTTCTCCTAGATGAAACAGTTTCATCTGTTCCAACTGTATGAGAGCAGTTTCATAATAAGTCACCTGAAAACAAATCCCCACCTCAGCATCTGCTTTGAGGGAAACCAGCCTACACCCAGTACCTATCATGGCCAGGCCCTTTGAAGGACACAGGTAATTCAAAAATTATTAAGATACAACCTGAGCTCAGTGTCTGATTGAGAGACAGATGCCTACATTGATTATTTCAGTACAGTGTGCAAATTGCTGTAAGGAAGGGAGATCATAGTGGGTTAAGGGAAGCATGAAAATAATGCCGAGGCCGTTCCTCCATCTGGGGGAGACAAAGAAGGCTTCATAGAAGTGACACTCTAGGGAATATTTTTAACAATCATGCTAAATTACACAATTTAGATGACATGAAAAAATTCTAAAATAATCAAGTTACCAGACTAACTTAAGGGAGAATAGAAAATTTGAATAGTAAATATGTTTGACTAGTAATTGAAAACATGTCAAAAAATAAAAATAAAAAGACCATAGGCCCAGATAGCATTATTAGTGGACTTTAACAAATATTTCAATAAGAAGTATAAATTTTTAAAACTGAACTTTTAAAACATGTTCAGAAAAGTGGAGGAAAAAAATAATCCCTCCCAACTTATTCTATGAAGACAGTATTACACTGGTCCCAAATCAAAAGATGTCACAAGAAAAAGAGCGAAGATCAATATCCAATGATATACCAAGTCTATAGCAAGATATTAGTAAAAAAAATTCAGTAACATATAAAAAAGATTATACATCATGACCTAGTGGTATTTATCCCAGGAATTCAAGTTGATTTACTATATGAAACTCAATGTATGATTTTTTTTATTAATATAATTTAGGATAAAAATCACATGAACACCTCAATAAACATAGAAAAAAGCAGTTGACAAAATTTAGCATTTGTTCAAGATTAAAAATCTCAACAAACTATTGATAGAATACAATTTTTCAACTTGATAAAGAACACCCAAGTAAAATCTAACACACTTAATGAAGAAAGACTGAATTGTTTCCTCCTAAGATCAGAAACTAATCAGGTCTGTTCTCACCACTTCTCTTTAAAATTTGAATAGAGTTTGGCAAAGCAAACAGCAAGAAAAAAAATTAAAGGAAGGTATACAGATTGGAAAGGAGGAAGTAAAACTCTGTCTTTGTAGATTACATGATGCCATAGACAAATATTCTAAGAATTCCACCATAAAAGCTCAAACAAATTTATGAAGTTTTCAGGAAACAAGATTTTAAAAGACACCATTGTATTTCCATATTCCAGCAAGAAACATTCAAAACATGAAATTAAGGGAGCAACTCAAAACAGCATCTAAAAGAAAAGAAAATCTAAATGTAACAGATAAATGTAACAAAATAAATGCAAGATTTATACACTTAAAACTATACATGGCTGAGGTCAATATAAGAATACCTAAGTAAATGGATAGACTTTCCATGTAAGTGAATTCAGAAACTGAATAGTATTGAAATCGGAATTCTCCCAAATTGATCTATAGGATCAATTCAATCACTGTCAGCATCTCAGCAGGCATTTTATAGAATTTTTAACAAAATAATTTTTGTAGAAATTAAAAACTTTCAAAAGTTTATATGAAAATATATGGGACTTAGAGCAGGCAAATCAATTTGGCCAATGAAATTTAATATTTAAAAATGAATGTTATTCTCTACCACATTAAACTTTATTCTTCTCATCTCAATAAAGTGCATTACAAGTCAGAAGCACACTCCACCTCCCCACATATACATATGCATGTGCAACTACAAATACATATATATATGTATATACATATACAGAAAAATATTATCCTTGACTCCTTTTTTCTGCCATCCTCAAATTAATCTACCATTCACATTTGCTGCATTTTTTTCAAAATATATGTGAAATTCAACTACTTTTCATTGCCTGTACTTCTTGTTAGTCTAAGCCATCATTATCTTCTACTTGAATTACTTAAAAAAGCCTCTTATTAGTGCCATTTTGCCATCCTTCATTCAGTTCTCTTCAAAGCACAGATAATGATATTTTAAAATATAAATTACATTATCATTGTTCTTAAAACATGAAGATAGTTTTCCACAACACTTTGGATAGTATCCACTGTGATCTACAAGGCCTGGTGTTGACCCATCTGCTGTCTGCTTCTGTTGTCTCTTGCCTGACACTCTTCCTCTTATCAATCGCATTTCATCTGCATGGGATTTCTTGATATTCTTACTGAGGGCCTTTAGACTTCCCCAGAAAGTGTCCTTTCCATATCTTTCCATGGGTCACATTTCACATCATTCAGATCTTTGTTCAAATATTTTTTGAAGGAGTTCAATCAAAATTGCTCCTCAAAAGTTAAGCATAGGGTTATCATATGACCTAGCAATCCCTCTTCTGGATATCTACCTGAAAATTTTGAAAACACTTATTTGCAAAAATATATGCACCCCATTATTCATTGCAATATTGTTCATGATGGCCCAGACAAAAACAACCAAAGTGTCATTCACTAGATGATTAAAGGTGTAGTACATATATACAATGAAATACTATTCCACCGTAAGATGAAATACTGTCATTTGCAACAACATGGATAAATCTTGAGAATATCATGTTAAGCAAAATGTAAGACAGAATAGTTAAGAAGTGTATGATTTTACTCCTATGTGTAATATGAAACTAAAAGCAACAAATAAAAAACAAGACAAACAAAAATTCATAGACACAGACAACAGTATGGGAAGGGAGTGGGGATGTAATAAAGAGGGATCAAATATATGGTGGGGAAAAAGATTTGACTTTGGGTGGTGGGCACACAATGCAATGTACAGATGTTGTATCATAAAATTGTATATTTAAAACCTATGTAATCTTATTAACCAATGTCAACCCAATAAATTTAATTGAAAAAATAAACATTAAAAAATTGCACCTATAATAGCCTCAGTATATGTCTACTTCAGTTCCTTATTTTGGATTTGTTTTCTTCATAGCCTTAGCTGTTCCTTTTTTATTGTCTGTCATCCTCCATTATAAAGGAAGTAACAGGAAGGGGAAAATGTATTAGTCTTCATTAATAGTCAAGCACAACAAAATCAGAAAACTACTGGTGCACAGAAAGCACTCAACAACCCTGGTTGAATGAGTGAATTTCTTCATACTGAATTGCCCTTGCTTTCCTGCAGTGAATCCTATTGGGTCGTGATATAATCCAACTTCATTACATTACTAGGTATATTAGTTAACAGAATATTTGCAAATATATTCATATGGGAAATTGGTCTATATTTTTCATCTCAAAAAACTAGCTTATACTAGTTTCATAAATTTAACTGAAATTTTATTTTTTATGGTGAAATGCTTTTAAGAGCATTGAATTACTTCTTTAAAAGTTATCTAAGACTCAGATATAAAACATCAACTTTTTAATCCTCATTTTTATTTTTTTGTTGGTAAGAAACATGTTCAAGTTTCAACTTTGGCCAATTTTGATAAATTTATGTTTGACTTTGAAATAATTTATGTTCTCTAAATTTTTCATTGAGTTTCATAAATTCTATAATTTATTTTAATTTCTTTACACTTAATGTCACTATATAAATTTTGTTTGTTTCTGTTTTGTAAGAACAAACTTTAGTACTCATTTATCTACTCTTTTACTTTTTCAATTAAATTAAATTTAATACTTTTTCATGTGAGTTTCTCATTCTCCTACAATTTTAATTCACTTTTTATTGTTTCCCTAAATCTTTAGAATAAGTCCGTGGTCTTTAATTGTGGTGTTTTTCTTTAGTAATGTAGATATTTAAATTATCTATTTTATTTGGAATAAAGTTGCAGTGTGTCTTGTATATTTTAATATAGAGTACTACATTTTCATTGACCTTTAGATAGTTTAAAATGTTCCTTTTGATTTCACTTTTGTCTCAGGGAATATTTATATAAAAGTTTTTCCATTTTCAATCAGCTAAGAGTTTTATTTTTCATTTAATATCTATATGTGAGATGTCTTCCTGGTCAAAATATTATTGAGAATTTTGGAGTTAAGGAGAACTTTATTAGGAGTCCAAAGATCTAATATCTAAACTAGAAAAGCTGACCTTGTGCAAAGTACTTAATTTATCCAAGAATGGTTTTTTCATATTTATATAAAGGGGTTAAACTATATGACATTGACATTTTTAATTGTAAATTTTATTTACTAATATATATATATATACACACACACATATACACTGAGTGGCCAGATTATTATGACCACCTGATGTTTGTAGGCAAATTAGCTATAATTTCATGCTGAAGTTGCTAGAGGGCCAGACCATTATAAATAGGGAAGCAGGTTGTTTACCACGACAGTAGAAGTGATTTTTTTCTGAAGATATGGGTGAACAGCGCGATTTAACAGCCTTTGAACGTGGGATGATTGTTGGTGCTCAGAGCCATGGAGTGAGTATCAGCAAAACAGCTGAATTCGTTAAATGTTCAAGAGCAGCTGTTGTTAAAGTGTTTAAAGACTGGACTGTCAGCCGAAAATCTGGGTCTGAATGTGCGAATTGTGGCCATCAGTGACTAGTCAATGTTAGGGCAGAATGGAGAGTAGCAAGACGGGTACAAGACAACAGAAGGGCAACAGTGCATCAAATTACTGCAGATCTTAATCAGGGATCCTCTCAAATGATCTCTGAATGCACTGTTCGCTGTACACTGCATCATATGAGATATGGAAGCCAAAGGCCTGTTCGAACACCTTTGCTGTCTGCAGTTACCAAGATAAAACTTCTCCAATTCTCACAGGAACACAAAGATTGGACAGTCAAGCATTGGAAAAAAGTCATGTGGTCCGATGAATCACATTTCCAGTTGCATCATGCAGATGGCAGAGAGAGAATTTCGCAGAAACAGCAGGAAAGCATGCACCCCACATGCATGAGTACAACCCTTCAAGCTGGTGGGGGCAGTATTATGGTTTGGGGCATGTTTTCCTGGCATGATTTGGGCCCTTTAATTCATGTGGAACAACGTCTGAATAGCACAACATACCTGAGTATCGTTGCTGATCAAGTTCATCCTATCATTTTGATGGCATATCCCAATGGAGATGGCTTCTTCCAACAAGACAATGCGCCATGCCATGGTGCTTGTATTGTGCAGGAGTGGTTTCAAGAACATGAGGGAGACTTTACCTTGCTTAGGTGGCCCCCACAATCACCAGATCTCAATCCAATTGAGCATTTGTGGGACGAAGTTAAAAGAGCCATCAGGCAGCTGGCTCCACAACCATCAAATCTCACAGAACTGGACAGTGCTAGTCATCAGACATGGTGTCAGATTCCTCGCATCACCTTTCAACATCTCATGGAGTCAATGCCAAGAAGAATCGCCACAGTATTGAAGGCAAAAGGTGGCCCAACGAAGTACTGATGGGGTGGTCATAATAATCTGGCCACTCAGTTCATATATGTGTATGTATGTATGTGTATGTGTGTATATATATGTGTGTGTGTGTGTGTGTGTGTGTATATATATATATATATATATATATATATATATATGCTATATAATAAAAGGCTAATATGCAAATTGTCCCCTCGGGAATTCAACAGACCAGGAGTTCGACTGACTGGGAGTTCGACCACCTGCTATGACGTTTGCTGATCACTAGGGGGCAGTGAAGAATGAAGGAAGGCCCCGGCCGGCAGCCCAGGGAAGGAAGGCCCTGACCAGCAGCCTGAAGGCCCGATTGGCCCTGATCGCCGGCCAGGCCTGGGTACCCTACCCATGTACTATTTTGTGCACCGGGCCTCTAATATATGTATGTTTTATAGTAGATTTAGATTCACAACAAAATTAAATGGGAAGTACAAAGATTTCCCATAATCTTCTGTCCCCCACAAACACACAGCCTGTACATTTTATTAAACATTTTGACCTTTGAAATGATAAGAAATAACTTTTTACATTTTAGATTTTACAGATAATACTAGCTTACAAAATAACCACTTGTTTCTTTTATTTTGACAAGTCAAAAGAATTTTAAAATATTTTCAAAGACAAAAGAAATTCCCAACAATGAATGCACCTAATGTTTTATTGATAATTTGTAGAGATTTTGGCAAAACCCATAAACCTCAAAGACTTCTTACATATTCTATTAAAAGTTCTAGCATAATTTTTTAGAGAAATGTAATAATGATTTCCCTGATGTCCAGAATTATTATACATAGCTTTATTTTCTTTAACAGTTAAAATAATAATTGCCAGAACTCTCTCTTAAAAGAAATTCGGATGTGTTGCGATTCATACCTTCATGAATTCTAATAGACCCTTTCCATATTGTCTTTATTGTTCAAAGTAGAGGCCCAGCACATGAAATTCATGCACGGGTATGGTCCCTAGGCCTGGCCTGCGCTCAGGGCCATCTTCTCGAGCCGTCTGCAGCTGGCCCTGCCTCCCCCCCACTCCTTCCTGCCACCCACCCCCGGTTCCCCATTCACCTACAGGCAATCAGAGCCTGCCCGGCTGTGGGGAGGGACCAAGAGGTCAGCTGTTCCTGCCCACTCTCCAGCCCCGCCCCCACCAGGGGTAGCGCTCTGACTGGTGAGGCGGGTTCCTTGGCCTGGTCCTGCCTGCAACCCCCACCACCCACCCCCAGTTCCTGTTCACCCGATGGGAGCCTGCCGGCTGGGGAAAGGGACTGAGAGGTGGTCAGTGGACCTCATAGTGACTGGTTGAGCAGTGGTTCTGGTCGTTCCACCATTAGGGTCAATTTGCATATTACCCTTTTATTATATAAGATAAGTGTAGCTTCATTTTGCCCACTAGGAAGTGTTAGAATACAAATAGGTTTTGAACTTAAAGGCAGTTTTCTTTCATTTAGAAACATGTCGAGTGTCTGCTATCATTTTTTTAGTATTTTACAGGATTTATTTTCTGTGTTTGACTTTATTATCATTCACTAATTTACTTTCTGAAAATTTATATTTGGATTCCAATCCAATGATTTCCCTCTGGTTTATTCTTTTGTTGCAAGCCTCATAGGCAATTAACTGTCCTTGCATGACTGCCTGCTGGGCTTCCCATACCAGCTTTGGGGAACATCAGGAGAGAAATTTCCTTGAGAATATTTTTCCAACTTAGCTTTCTTCTTCCCAATGATTGCCGTCAAGAATTGCCACTCATTTCTGAAAGATTGCTCTCCTCACCTTTTCAATCTCCAGTTAACTGGCTGAGATGGTAATTCTGTTTCCCTCCAGGGTAAATTCCTTATTAGAAGAAATTTTTATGTAGCTCTGACATTACCAATGGTTGTTAATGCTTTCTAGCTGTTTCTAGGCTACTTTTTAATCAATTGATAATGGGTCAGGGTGGTCACACTTCAGAAATGTGTGACAACAGGTACCCAAGGCCAAGTGAGGGGGAAAAAAAAACAACACACAGAAAGAAAGAAACTATGGAAGGGAATTTCAGATACTAGCTCAGGCTCAAATTCTGCTCCACCTGTTATTTGAAAAACCTGAAATTCTTTTCCACCCAGCATATAAAATTATAATCTAAGGGGCTGATTTCCTAAGCAACATTAGCCCAGGAGGTATTACTTCCTTGAAAGACTTGTGGCTCTTGTATTGTCTATGAGGCAACTAATTTTTAAAAATATTTTAGTATAAATGATGTGATGTATGTGTGTCTACAGTACTGGGATTATTTTGACCACACTTGAACTGCCTTAAGCAGGAATCAGTACTCCAATGGTAACATTTCATCATTATGGAAATCTACACCAGAGTGTTTCTAATTAGCAAGAAGATATTAGAAGTAATATTTGTATTGGTGAAATGGCGATGTTCAAGAAAAGTGTTTGATTAGGAATATATGTATAGTTCTTATTTTCTTAGGATTAAGTAGAAAATTTGGTGAGCAGTGCATGTAGCTTTTGAGTTCTATAACCTTGTTGATCCTTGTGTTTTTATGGCCCCAATTGTACATTCTTTGTCATTTGACTTTGCTGTTCCCCCACCTAAAGAGGAGTGTATTTCTTCACCCCTTCATTACGGAGTTGGTCATGTGACTTGCTTTAGACAACAGAATATTAGTGTGAGTGACAAGCAAAGGCTTAAAAAGTGCTTCTGCAGTTTGGGCTTGCCCTCTTCTGCCTCTACTATTGTAAGATGACCTTCATCCACGTAGCTGCTTCTCCACTTGCGTGAGCCTCAGATCAAATCACATCTAAGCATAGAGCCAAGCCGAGCTGGAGCCATAGCTTAGTGCAGAGCCACATCCTTCACCCCAACCAGCCAACATGCAAAAAAAATTACGTATATAATTTACTAGGGGCCCGATACACAAAATTCGTGCAAGGGGCTCGGCCCTCGTAGCCCCTCGCAGCCCCGGCCGGCCCTCACAGCTCCAGCTTACTCCTGAAGGTTTCCGGACGGTGGTTCTTTTGTTCGGTCTAATTAGCATATTAGCTCTTTATTATATAGGATAGTTTTTTATGCCATTCAGGTTTTGTGTCTATTATGTAGTGTTAATGTAATAAGTGTACATTAATCTATTCCTTCATCCAAATTCACAGGGAATGTACTTGACCTCACTATAAGTTTGGCAAGTTTTGTCCTCAAAGAATCCACAAGTGTACCTTTGAGTCAAGTTTTCACAAAAAGAGCCAGTGGAAAAAAATATAAGGCAGAGAGAGGTATTTTCCATGCTGTTGAATAGGTCAAGACTGTTTTGAGCATTCTTGCTATACATATTTGTACATTAGGCAGTATTTGCCTTCTTTGATACCTACCACCTGGTACAAAAGATATGAAGGAAATATAGTTCCACCTCCTCTAAACCCAGGGACTATGAATATTTATCAAAAGATCTCTGACATTTGCTGAATGGGCAAGAGGGCTTAGGTCAGTTTGCAAAAGTGGAGAAAAACAGCAGTGTTCACTTTTAAAAATCATAGGCCTTTTATCAGGGAAAATTTCATAGCTGCTTCAAGAGAAAATGTCCATCTTCGCACAGCTATATTCTTCTTGCTGCCATATACACAAAGACCCCACCTGTATGAAGATGTCTTTTTGTTGTGGTGGTTACCCACTTACTGAAGTAAAGGAATATTTTCAGAATTGACAGCTAACAGTCCTAAAGTTTTGAATTATAATTTTAATGTAAGCTATAGCCAGAAATGTCTGAGCATTTTCACTGTCTTAATTTATAATTTATATAATTTGTGAGATTTTTTATTCAACCTCCTTCATATATATGTTTTTCTCACTTCTGGAATTGATTTTGCATTTGTTTATGCTCTTTCATTCTCCATTTCTAGCATATTGAACTTACATCAGATGCCATTTTTTTCTTTTTTTTTAATCATATGTATTGATTTTTTAGAGAGAAAGAGTAAGGGAAAGACAGAAAGAGAGAGAGAGAGAGAGAGAGAGAGAGAGAGAGAGAGAGAGAGAGAGAGAGAGAGAGAGAAATTGATTTGTTGTTCTACTTATTTTGGTTGATTCTTGTATGTGCCCTGATCTGAGATCGAACCAGAAACCTTGGCACATCGCAACAATGACCTAACCAACTGAACTACAGAGCCAGGGCCTATTGGCTGCCATTTTTTCAACTTTCAGAATCATAATTCACGTTAAGAACCATTATCTAGAGATGTCTTCATTCATTAAATCCATGCAGATCCTCTAATTCCCAAAACTCAGTGAATTCTAATTCATCTGATTTCTAAGATCTCATACAGCTGTTTTATAAGGAAAAGGAGAGTTCTTTAAAAATAATTACATATCTAAAAAGACTAATAAGGACACGATTATCCTAAGGGACCATATAAATAAATCTATTTGTGAAAGGGGGGAAAAAGAGTTTGCTGGTGATAACTGATAGGAGGGATATTAAGGGACAATGAATTTTAAGTTTATATCGTAATATTCTGAAGCTGGGAGGAAACTTCATAGGAAGAGCAAGGATTCTTAAATCTAATTTTAAGAAGAAGAGTATATGTATGGGGGAAAAATAAGAACCTTTTCATTATACCCAAATTTCCTGGAATACTTGAAGACTAATCTGAGTGCTGACAATTGAAATCATCCAAATAATTAACAAACATCTATTTTACTTTGTATCACACAGAATAAGACTATAGGAGAGCTACTACCTCAAAAATCACAATCTGACTTTCAAGCTAGCTGATCATTAACTGATCCAATTCACTTCTAATATCAGAATTAGATATTTTGTCCTGTATCTAATAAATGCACCTGTAAGTCCTTCTTGTGGTTTATTTTGCTGTTTTGTAGATAACTATCTTGGTCACCTCAAATGTGTGATGTAAAAGAAAATATACCCGGTTGCAAAGCTGGTATTGCCAACCCCACAGATTATGTCTGACATGGTGAAATTTGAAGAGAGCAGTTTAGAGGAGGAAATGTCACTGGAAGGAAGCCAGCCAGCCAGCTTTTGGGAAGCCTCACTGTGTAACATTGCCTAGGCAAATTCACCATGGTCTGGTGGCTAACCTTAGTTGTAAAGGTTAAGACACATATTTGTTTAGTTAAGGAATGATAGGACTGTAGTGAATTAACTTTGATAACTGTTTGTACAAATAAGCAGTTTCATATCAAGAAAATCACTGGTTGGTATAAAAGTATTTAGAAAACCAAATTACTAATTTACAGTTTGGAAAATGGCCCAAAAGTAAACAGATAAATAATTATGGAAAATTTTCTTCCAGTTCCAAAACAATATTTACTTAGATAGCAAAGGACTCAAAGAAGCTATATTTTCATTCAATTATTGTGGTCATCCCTCCCTCCATGACTTCCCCCATGCCCTTTCTTTTTCCAAAACAAAATTTGAGTGCACAAAAGAAGTCAGAATAGCTACATCCCATTGGGCATTTCAGAGTTCTAATCATTGGCCCACTCCCAAAGTCTCCGCTTTTCCATAGCTCTACTGCCAGTGGTTGGCTGTCTCAGAGGAAGTCTCTGAGAACAGTTCCTCTATGCATTTCTTCGTATTATTTCTATCACCTGGACTGTCTTCTCTCCCTATATTTATTCTGTCAAAACTGTTTTTGAGAGTCAACAAAAGACCTATGTGCTCCACGAAGGCTATTTTTCTTCCTCATTCTTAGCCATAGCTTCTATTTCCACCTGCTGAGATGTTTTTCTTTAAAAAACAAATTTTATTGATTTCAGAGAGGAAAGGAGGAGATTGAAACAAATAGAAACATCAATGATGAGGGAGAATCACTGATTGGCTGCCTCCTGCATGTCCCATACTGGGGACCAAGCCTGCAACCTGAGTATGTGTCCTGACCGGTAATTGAACTGTGACCTCCTGATTCTTAGGTTGATGCTCAACCACTGAGCCATGCCAGCCAGGCATGAGATATTTTTCAAAGTGTAGTTCACAAACCAATCCATTACAATCACGTGAAGTTTTGATGAAGATTCTAGGTCTATCTTAGAAGAGGGAGAATATGAATCTGCATAATTAACAAAGCCCCAGAGATTCTGAAAGTCACCAAGGTTTAAGAAACACCATTCTAACCTAATATAGAACTTCTCTTCTTCCTTTCTTATGGCACTCATTCATGTCTTCCATGGATTCTAATTATTTTGCATCTATCATCACATGGCAGGTATTCAAAGCAAGGGGCCACACTCATAGTTATATTTATAGTCATATATGGCACATTGCTTTGTGTTAGACAGGTGTTTAATAATAATTTTATTTTCATGATTTCTGGGAAGAAAGAGTTTTATTTCAGAAATAGTTGTATTGTTCTAATCAACAATTTATAATGACTTGTTTTTTAAGTTAATAGGTGTGTAGATATGCATATATAGATATACAGTTTGTGTATATTTGGAATTGTTACTGATCGGCAATAAGGATGAAACATAGGGCTTGAAAGTTACTATTGAGATGTGTATACAAATCAGACTCCGCAAACTCAGGAGAGCGGTAACATGAAAAAATAAAAGATTTCAAAAGATTTCAAGATATCCCTTGAGCTAAACAGAGATCCTGCTTCAGTGACAGGAAAAGCTCCAAGGACTCTGCCTGCAATCTTGAGCTCATGCTTCCCCTCAGATCAGTTAAAGAAGAACCCACTGGGTTGTCTGCCTCCTTTTGAAATTATATCTGCTTCAGGCAAAGCTAGCCTCAAAGGGACCAATTACAGTGAAAATGGGGTGGTTATTTCCTTTTAAATTCCCTCGACTCAGTCAAGTTAGTTCTACTTTCTCGGGCCTTTCAGAGGTCCTTCTTAGTCCCATACACCTCGCTGGGCAGAACCCCTTTCTCCCTTATAATTTTCCATATTACCTCACTCAGTGCTTCCCGGACCACATGCAGAACCTCTAATAAATTGTGTTAATTAAGTTGATGAGAAAATAATCATCTCTTTGTGTTTCGTTCATTTAGAGGAAAGTTAGTTTATATAAAAGCAACATAGTTCAAGCAGAAAGGATTTAAGTGAATTTTTAGAAAGGTTAATATTGATTTAGTTATCTGGAAAGTTCCACATGAAGATCAATTAACCTTTTTTTCCCCTTCCAAACTGGGCTTTCCTGTCTTTGGGGAGATTGAGTATCTTAAAAGTCAGTCAGAAAGTTTTTTTTTAATAGCTCTATAGTCTAGCAACTTTCACTCTTTGAAGACCTTAGCCAGAGGTATTAATACAGAGAAGAACTTGGGAAATTAAATCAAAGAAACCCAGGGCACAAGCCCATTATCCATGTTTCATCAGTCTTTTTTGTGACAGGTACAACTCAGGTGAAACTCTCTTTTGTAATTCTTCATCTCAAATTTGGCATGGTTCTCTGAAGTCTTTCACAGAGCAATTAAAGAGAGAATCCAATCATACAATTCAACTGTATCATAAATTTGCAGCTTATGCAGCTAAGACAGGTGTTACTTTTCAATTAGGGAAAAAAAGGCTTATATAATGCCTTTTCTATACCATTTTTATTAACTGAATTTGTGTGCATTGTAGTATAACATTTAGAAACCTGGAATATCATATTACAGTTTTTGCTGTATAATATTAATGCTGCAACTTTAATGTCTCCAACACTTAAATATAAGTAAAAGAACTTTTAAATTAAATTTAGATACATATATTTTTAAATTATAGCTATTGTCAGGTAACACAACATTTGATTGGTTCTCATTCCAATTAGTCTAACTGCCTAACAGGATCTGGGACAAGTTCTGTATTAATAAATTATGATACTCCGCCTTTGACTTGAGGGCTAAAGAAAAAGAAAAAGTATCCTTTGTTATGTTATCAGTCTTACAAAGAGAACTAGACTAGGGTAGTGCTCTTGAATTCTAGTCTTTGCTTTACTGCTGCTGCTCACAAATATAAAACTGGCTGATAGGAGAGATGACAAGAGATGAGAAAGGGATGATTTTGAGTATGATTATGTCCTGGAAACTTTATAAAGTTGTCAATTAATATTACCAATAAACTTCTGTTGCTTTCCCAATTATACAGACATCTGTATATGGGTCAAGTGAGCAAACCCCAACCATTATGTTCTTCATTGCCATCAACCATACAATGAGGTATTTTGACAGCTGATCATTGAAGCATTAGGGCTTTCTTATTTAATTCTTACACCATAAAACCCCAATACCAAAGAGGAAAGTGAAAAACTGAAGGGCAAGTTTTAGTTATTCAGATGTCATTTGCTAGTTTCAAAAAACAAGGGCTTTCAGCCCCACTCTGATAGCTCAATTGGTTAGAGCATCACCTCCATATGCCAAGGTTTCAGGTTCAATCCTGGATCAGGACATATACAAGAATCAACCAATGAATACAAAAATAAGTGGAACAAAGATCTCTCTCTCTCTCTCAAATCAATTTAAAAATGAAATAAAACAATAAGGACTTTGATTTTGATGCAGTCTGGTGGAAACAGGGAAGCTGGGCTATATGGGGAGCAGAGCCAAGACTTCTATGCATGGACGTAGCTGTTGAAAGGCTGCACTCTTAGCAAAAGGATAGACTAGGAAAAGGGAAACTGAAAGAAAACTTGACTGATTGGCTTAGGCTCTAAGACTCAGGCATCCTCAAACTACGGCCCGTCCCCGGGCCACATGCTGCCCGCCAAGGGCATTTATCCAGCCCGCCGGGTGCCGCTGCCTGTTCTGCTTAGCAGCCCACTCATCCCAGGCCCGCAGTGCACATAGGAATTTGTTCGTAGTTTTTTGTGTTTTTTTTTTAAACTATAGTCCGGCCCTCCAACGGTCTGAGGGACAGTGAACTGGCCCCCTGTTTAAAAAGTTTGAGGACCCCTGCAAGTAGTAAAAGGAGTCTCGCCCTGGGAATTCATAACACAGGTCTATCCTGATGTATGTTTCGTATTGAATTCTCCCTATCTGTGTTGTCCACAACTCCAGTGCTGAGAAGTTACCATAAAAAGCCATCACAAGCTGGTCACAGCCTTGCTAAGACACCAACTAAAATATCACTTGGAAGTACACATCCTTAGCTTCACAGACTTCTCTTAGGTAATGTCCTAGTGAACATGAGCTCACATGTCCCAGTTTAAAAATACATCAGAAAGCTTATCCATATTAGACTGAGTTTTCAGGAAAAACTGTTCTGTTCCAGGCCATAGTTTCTATTTTCCCATCTCATGTCTTGGTACTCTGGGTGGGATAAGAAAGACATAAGCCTCTGTGGTAGCATCCAGCACAGTGGGGAGGCTGGGCACTCAACTACACACTCGCTTTCCCCAGTGGGAGAAATTGGGGGCCAAGAAGGGCTCCCTTGGCACTGAGCTATGGCACCTTGAGGGAAGGCTGACTTGGATAAAGTGAAACTGTGCCTCTTACCCTTTTCAATCCACCCATCCCCAGGGTGTTTTGTTGTTTTCTCTCCAACTGTGTGATGGAACTTCTCTGCTCTGGACTTCCAGAAAGGCTCTGTGGCCCCTGGGTAATTGTCTAAATGTGTGTTCACCAGGGGCTCCCAGACCACATGAATAAACTCTAGCTTCTCTTGATTGTGGTCTGGGGGGGGAGGGGGGCTGGTGAACACAGATTTAGACAATTTCTCCCACTGGGGAAAGCGCGTGTGTAGTTGAGTGCCCAGCTTCCCCACTATGCTGGATGCTACCACAGAGGCTTATGTCTTTCTTATCCCACCCAGAGTACCAGGACATGAGATGGGAAAATAGAAACTATGGCCTGGAACAAATCAAAGAGACTTGCGTTATACTAACCATCTCATGACTTCTACAGGGAGGCCTTCCCACTAGACATTGGGAATGCCTCACCTGTGGATCACCCCAAATGGCCCATGGACACCCCCAGTGCATAAAGTGCCTCACCCACCCTAGCCCCACCCCATGGCTGGCCCCATTGGGTGAGCACCTGGACAGTGGCTAGAGCTAGATTTTTCATACCACTAGTGAGCTTGTGCAGAAAACCATCCCAAAGCTGTGGGCCTGGGAGTGACCACGAACTTGAGCACTTAGCACCACCCTTAGGAAAGCAAAAAGGAAGTGATCAGCACACTCACTGGCTTGGAGGATCCAGAGAAGGCATACAAGCTTAACAATTCTACCACAGGAGGGAGCAACAAGAGTGGAGCAGGCATATCTATAGGTCTGAGAAAGCCTCAGAATTCCTAGCATGACTGACAGGTCATATTTCTCTCCCTAAGTTAGTCAGTAAGGACTAAAGGAGGTGACTCCTTCTTGAAATGAGAACACTGGAATGTGAGACTTCAAAAACATTTTTAAAAATTAAAGAAACATGACAATACCAATGGAATACAATCATTCTATAGTAGCCAACCCCAAACAAATGGAGATCTACAGTTTGCCCAATAAAGACTTCAAAATAGTTGAATAGTTTAAGAAAACTTGTACTGGAAGTTTAAATTCATTTATAGTGATAAACACAAACATTAAGCAAAAAGATTTTATTAGAGTAACTATGAGATCCATTTTTAGTTTTACATTTCTATACAAAAAAAAAAAAACAACCTTTAAAATATAACATAGTGAATGGTTAATGGTTAAAAAGAAGCTTGTTTTCAGTGATGGTCCAGTCTTGCTATTTATGACCAATTATGTAGTGGAAGAGTAGTATAAAAAAAGCCAAAACATCTTCTAGGATCTGATTACTTGAATTAGAGCTTCAGCTCAGCCACTTACGAGCTGAGTGACCTTGAACAGGATTCTCAATCTGTGTCTCAGTTTACTTATATTTAAAACTAAAATAATAATAGTATCAGTCTCATAGGATGGTTACATTGGTTAACAATTGTAAGGATCTTACAACAGTGTTTGGCATGTGGTAAGCACTATGTCCTTATTAATAAATACATTATAAGGTATTTCAGTGCAGCACATCCTTTTGTTTACATTAGCTGTAATTAATATAGTAATTAGTCCAGAGGCCACTAAAGATCCAGAAAATATGCACCAATAGGAAAAGAGAGAAATCAAATAAAAAAATCTTTAGTTCAATAATTTATTAATAATGTCAAAAAGTGAAAACAATTCAAGATGAGTGTTCTGGAGTAAGATGAATAAAGATTTTACGGAACAAACCAAGGAAGATCAATCAAAGTTCAATTTTGTTTCAAGAACTATTTACTGTTAAAATTCTCGGAAGGAACCAGATCATGTATTAATTATGGGACAGCTTGCAAGACCCCAAGATTAAGAGTGCCATTAGCCATTCATTGGTTGATTTATGATTAGGAAGAGGGGAGGACCAAATTTTTGGCCATGATCTTGCTAGGGTCAGCTGAAACTGCTCAGTTATTCAGCATGTTTTACCCAAGGCAAAAAGAAAGAAGAGAGGATTTCAGGAAAATTAAGATGCCAACAAAGGGTTACTTGAGGATAGATGAAATGCTCTCGACCCTCCAATCGTAGACAAGATAAACTAATCTGGCTCAGCATGGGGGTCACCAGAGAGAGATATATAGTTAGGTGGATTACATCACATCCCTGCTGCAGGAAGTTGCCCTAGTAGGAAAGTTATACTCCAAGAGGAAGGCAGCTTTCCACTTGACATTGTTCCCAGAGGCTTTGCTATTCACACACATAAATGTTAAAAATGTGTTTCCATGCATGAAATTAATGGACTGCTTTTTTGGACAATATATATTAAAAATGAGTTTTCATTGGTGAAATATACAATAAAAGGTATTCGAGAAATGTGAATTGAACAAAATACCAGACAAATACTTCATACATTACCTCTTGCAAGCCCAGTGGCCTCTAAATTTAGGAAAAGGTGATTCATCCTTAAACACTATGCTGCGAAATTTTTCTCAGGTGAAATTTCTAGACAAAGCATTTGCCAGGGTTGCCAAGGACCAGAAGGGAGATCGATTTTAAAAGAGAAAAAGCCAGGACCACATCAAGCTTGGAGTATAAGTTGTATGATGGTTTTGTGTGGTTTTTTTTTCTCTGATTTGCTGTATAAATGAGCCATTTAGTGTATGAGTTTGAATTAGGGCCCTGAGTCTTTCATTACAACATATTTGCGAGGTATCTAATTCTTTCCACTGTTAACCTGAAATTAAAAATCAAAAATGAGAGGTAACCAGTATTTATTTGGGATTTTAAAAAACACACATAACATTGTAGTTTAGAGAACACGGATTCAGGCAGAATTCCAGTCTCCTGAATCACAGGGTGAAGACACGGAGTTTTTGTAAGATAAGCAAAGGAACAGCCACATGAAAAGAGGAAAATGTTTCCACCGGTTCTGATTAGGTGAGCTACTCTTGGCTACGCATGATTGGCTTCTGATTTTACTTTCAGAGTGAGAGTCCATCATTATCAGTTCTGAACAAACTGCCACTGCTGAGCAAAACAAAATCAACACACCAACCAAAATAGCTGTGCATTATCAAACTGGCATGGATCATTTCCTATTTTCAATTTCTTATCAATGACAAGAAAGGATTGCTTTATCGGTATTCATATATCTTTTAATGTCATGTCACACCATTCGATCACATATGTCACACCACCATTTTAATATTACACACATTTAGTTTGGATAATGGGACACATGGAAATTTGAGTTGCAGAATCTTTTTTTAATCTAGGGGAAAAAACTAGCTGGGGAGAAACCGTGATTCTACATGGGTTAGTGGGTTCTAATACCATGTTTAGGTAGTAGAAAAGTTACCGCCTCTATTAAGTATCAATTGATTTATTTGACACTTATCAGAGAACACTGTGGGACAGCACAGTAAGCAACACACTTTTACAAGAGACTTAAATTTGCAAACATCTGTGCGGTTTAGAAACAGATGGTAAATATTCTGCCGTGTGTGTGTGTGTGTGTGTGTGTGTGTGTGTGTGTGTTGTGTTGTGTTTTTTTAACCTGCCTTAAACTCTAATTTCACAAATTGGTATATGCAGTTACATTTACCCTATTTTACTTTCTATAGATTCTCAAACAACTGCTTTTGTTAATCATTACGGTATTTTTAAATAGAATTCCTTGATTTAATTTGCATTATGTTCCTTGAATTAAATGTATGTAATAAAGAGCAACAATGTATTAATATCTGTAAGCATAAAAATAGAGTAAAATAAAAACTGTATTAGCATAGTCATTATATTCTGTTTAAACACTACTTCATTTATCTCCAAATTAGATTTATTTTTTATTAAATAGCTCCAACACTGGCAAGATAAAAAGAAGGGCATTTGGGAATTTTTGCAGTTACATTTTGCTTTTTATTTCTAACAAGTTGCCTAATTATCTGCTGAATATTTGAGACTAAAGTACAGATGGTAACGAGATTCCTTCTGTACCTCTTCTCAACAGTCTCAGGATTCAGAGAAACCAGAGTGTTCTGTGGCAACTTTCTAGAAACGGCTAGTGACTGGCACTGTGTGATAAATGTAAGTATCAGCGAAATATGTTACAGTGGCAGGGATATTATATGGCACCAATCTAGTTCGAAGAATGTTCAGGATCACTCCCCACCCCCACATTTTTCTGCCAGTGGGAAATGGAAGTATAGTGAAGGTAGAGTGACAGGAAAAGTTTCCCTTTGAAGACAGAATATTGTCCATCTTATGACCAAGGCATGGTAAAAACTGATGAATTATATTACAACCACGAATATCTGTCCAAACCCCGTTCCTCCACACCCAAACTTCCAATTTATCTGTATAATTTGAGCCTGTCCTGAGACCAGAAAGGAAGATGGGGCCAGTGATGTTGGAAATAGAAGACTCAGTCTGGCACGAAAACATGGAAGAGCCGGAGCCAGCAGTAGAGTGAGGGCCAGCTGGATGCCAGGAGCAATTGGCATGAAAGAGCGGTGGCACCAGTCCCAAACCAGAGATGGGGCTGATCAGAAGTGGGGAGAAGAGCAGCCACATGGCTGAGAAGAGCGCCAGGCTTTCCGGATGCCCATGTATCCCCAATAATCCATATATAAGAAGTGTTGTTTTTTTGTTTTTGTTTTTTTCTTAAAGACACAGTGTTTGGTATGACGCCCAGAGCCAATGCCAGGCTTTTGTTAGCAGCCATGGTATAATTCCGTCAAAATCCATAGAAAAAATTTAATAAAAATATAAGCATAGTTACCATCTTGTGTTATATTGCAGATAGCTAAAGTTCGGGTAAAACTGTCATACTGATAACTGGATGACAATATTCTATTGCTATAATGTATACACAATTCCAGTAAAGACAACATTAGATGATTCAAATAGACTAGTAATTGTGACCAGATATTGCAAGGGTGACTTTTAAAGTTCCATAAAGGTAACCGTTGTGCTTTTTAAGAAAACGTTATACTCAGTGTTGCCTCTTATGCAGTACCAATGAGACATGAGCCTTTCACACAACATCACCTCTGGTCTGAAACTCAGCCCTCCTGCCTTCTACTTTCTGAAGAAGTTCTTCCCTTGCCTCCTGGCTTCTTTTCACCAACATTTACATATGTTCAAGTCTCTCTTATATGAAAGTAAACTGTCTTTCCCTGGGCCACCATGACCAGGCTTTTATACTATTACATCTAAATTTGTTGGATGTGGGTGTGACTTTGGGAAATCCCTGAAGCGGGTGACAGCTGAGAACACTCCAGCATCTAGATCAGCAAGTCCTTCCGTGAGAGAGTCTGGGTGGCATCGCACAGCGTCCAGCACAGTTCCTTCCATTGTTTGGATCCATTTTTTCAGAAGGATTCTGTGAACATCTATGTTTCAGAAAAATATGAAAAAAGAAAACCAGTGCACCACAGTTGCAGCTGGTCTAGCATCTCCTTCATCTACTACCTAGTCCTCCTCCTGAGCAAGGAGCTCTGCCAGCTTGGTGCTTACATGTCTGAGGGCTCTGAGCCCCTGATCACCCTGCATTCATTGGGCCAAGGCTGGTGAATGTGTCCACTTGCCATTAAAAGAGACACTGAATTGGATTATCTAGCAGATAAACATATTCCTCCCTTTCCCCGTTGTGTAACAACAGCCTATCACTTTCTAATCAAGATCTATTACCCAGCTTGCATAGTGCCTCCTCCTTGTGCCTGTTGATTCCTTGGAACAAGGAGTCTGAAGTCTACAGACAACAATAATTCAGTATCTATGTCCTTGACAGAAAGATACCCCATTTGAGAACTAAAGTTAAACTGGCAGAGCCCACAGCTGCAAGGATTGAAAGTAAAATCTCTGCAAGGGGGTTAGCTTTTTATTATTTTTTTTCAAAGCATTAGTAAACCTCAATAATCCCTATTAATTCTGTTTTTCTTATAGTTGCCAATGCCTAATGATTTCTCCAACACCTAATGTATCATACCAAGTGATGCTTCCCCATGAACCAGTATACCATCCAAATTCTCTACTTTGTGCCAGAGACAACTGCTGCACCTATGACCAACTTTTTGTTATCTGAGTAGCAAGCGATCCCACTTCAAATCTTCACCTTTAGCACCTGCTTTCTCAGTTAGGGGTTTCCCGTGAAACACATTTAACGTGAAGTTTTGCATGCAGGTGGTCTATTAAGGAATGAGGAAAGGAAGCAGGAGGAAGCAGAAGGGAAATCAAGCTGTGATGCAGGCCCAACAACAATTTTGGGCAAACCCATGGAAAGAACTGAAGCTGAAAGGTCTTTTACTTTTTCTCAGTTGGATAAAGATGTCCAGAGCTTTATATATATGCATCAGTGAATCACTGGATGTGGTTTCTCTCTAGAGGGCCTTGGGATGGACAAATATTTGCAGCTGAGACCTTGGTATACTCTGAAGGAGCTGAAACTGAGGGTTGTCTGCTGAGAACACTCCCAGCCCATGGTGCCATCGGTACCTTCACTGGAGGAGAATCTAGTAGGTGCATGATTGTGATCACCACTCCTAAAGTTATGAGTGTCGCCTTCAACTCTACACTACTCAGAAGTGGGATTGTTGGACATATGTCTTAATTTTAGTAAATACTGTCTGATTACTTGTAGATGGTCTAAAACATCTATATTTCTAGTAGCATTGATGAGAGTTCCAACTCCTCACAGTCTTACCAACACTTAAGAGAGGTTACAGAATAGCATGCCTTTTTTAATATAGCCCTTCCATTTGGGAAAAGGCAATTTTTATTAGTTTCATTACTAGTGAATTAAATAACTCTTTATATACCAATTAGCCTTTGGACATTCCCTATAGGAATTGGCTGTCTATCGCCCTAAGTCACTTTTTTTTTTTACTGGATTTTATATCTTCTTTATATTTATAAATATAAATCTTTTGTCAGTTTCAGATGTGGCAAAATCTTCTCTCAACTTGTCACATGTGAAATAATAAGAAATATATATATATATTGGTCTCTGTTCCCAATTCCTTACACAGAGCTCCTAAATCACTAGGAATTTTCTGAGTGACAGGAGGGACTTTTGTTCTAATGATGTGACTTTTGGTGGGTTTCTGAATGGGGGCTGATCCCCAATACGATCAAGCCATGATTAGAAGTTTGTTAGTACTTTTGGTCCCACCTGCACCCCATGCTCCAGAGAAGGGAGAAAGGCTAGAAATGGAGTTAATAATTGGTCATACCTGCATGATGAAGCCTCTATAAAAATCCCAAAGTTATGGGGCTCAGAAAGTTTCCAAGTTAGTGAGCACATCTTGCCAGGAGAGTGGTGCACCCCAACTACATGGGAAGAGAAATGTCTATGCTAAGGACCCTTCCCTATGTATCTTGTCATCTGGTTGTTTATCTGAACCCTTTATTATGTCCTTTATAATAAACAGTAAACATAAGTAAGTCTTTCCCTAGGTTCTGAGAGACATTCTCATAAATCATTGAACCCAAGGAAGGGTTTATAAGAACTATGATTTATAGCTAGTCAGTCAGAATAGGGTAGGTCTTGAGGAACTGAGCCCTTAACTTGTGGGATATGACACTAACTACAGATAGTGTCAGAACTGAATTGAATTGTAGGACACAGCTGGTGTCACAGAATTGATTCGTGTGACACATCTGGTATCATAAGTATTCTGGGCAACAGTAAAGGAAAACAGTGCATATTCCCTAGATCTCTCATTTCTTAGGTTGGTTTATGGTATTTAGAAATGTTATTTTGATGTAGACTAGTCTATCAATGTCTTACCATAGAAATTGTACTTTCACAATCTTTTCTACCTCAAAGTCATAAAAATATACTTCTCTATTTTTTATGTTATTACCTTTTACATTTAGATTTTTCTTTTTATATTTTTAGTTTACATTTACATACTCTACCAAATTTTGCGATTTATAATTTGCCAAAAATTAATTAACTTCATCTTGATTGTCCAGTGAATCTATCTATATATATAAAAGCCTAAGCAACCATTAGAACCTGTCACTATGATGCGCACTGACCACCAGGGGGTAGACGCTCAACACAGGAGCTGCCCCTGGTGGTCAGTGTGCTCCCATAGCGGGAGCAAGGCTCAGCCACAAGCTGGGTTCATGGCTGGCTAGCACAGCTGCAGCAGCAGAAGCCTCTCCCGCCTCTGCGGCAGCGCTACCATCGAGCAGCAGTGGCGGCAGGTGCAGTGGGGCCAGGATGAGCAGCAGCGGGGTTCCTCCCCAGCCACCTGCTGCTTTGCTCACTGCTACATCCCCCAAGGGGTCCCTGATTGCAAGAGGGTGCAGGCCAGGCTGAGGGACCCCATCGGTGCATGAATCGGTGCACTGGGCCTCTAGTATATATGTAATTTTAGTCTCTACATTGTAGTTAATTCTCTTTTTTTCATTTGATTTATTTGTACTCTCTTTTTTCTAGCTAATTGGATATTAAGTGTCAGAGTTTGACATTTGAGTGAATAATTGATATAGATGCTGTTTATATATATGGGTTTAGTTCTATACATGCTATTTCCTTAAAATGGAAATAGTGCTTTTATAAAGATAATTGAGATAATACATAGAACATTTTAATGTAGCCAGGCATATAATATGAGCTTAATGTATGTTTAAAAGTATTATTATATTATTTTATGAATATTATTATTTACAAGTCAAAAATAAAAATAATGATAAGCTTTCTTGCAACCAACTTGAAAAAGATAAACCTAATCAAATGCAGAGTCACACTCTCCAAATAATAAAGACAAACTTTTTGTGGCTAATACTTGTAAAAAAATATATTCTTATTGATTTTAGAGAGAGAAAGGGAGAGGGATAGAAAGACAGAAACATTGATGAGAAGGAAACATCAATGAGCTGTCTCTTGAACTCCCCCTATTGGGGATCAAGCCTGTACCTTGGGCATATACCTTGACCAGGAATTGAACAGTGACCTCCTGGTTCATGGGCTGATGCTCAACCACTGAGCCACACGGGCTAGGCAACACATGTAATATTTTGAGACACTACCTTTTTCCTTTCTGTATTTTCTATTCAAAACCTCCTTCAAACACATACACATGCACACATGCACATGTACACACACACACCTCTTCAGGAAAACAGTAGGTTTTGCTTTATTGCTTCAAAGTGAAGAAACTTGAGTTAAATGCAAAGCATCCTGAAGAACTTTCTAATCTTTGCTTTAAAAAATATGAAAGGAAGATTTAAGAAAAGAGGCACAGTGTTTGGAAAACAGAAGTGAGCAAGTGTTTTCTGCCAGACTAAAATGAGATTTCCCTGTTGGACATTAGGTGGAAAGAGAAGTTTATGGGCTTCATAAAAATGAGATTCAGGTCTTATCCTTGTCAGGGTCCTGGAGTGAGGCCAAGATCCCAGAAAGGAATGGCTGCAAGGAGCATATAAGGAGATAGAGTCACAGGTTCCAAGATATCAATTGCATCTATTATCTGCAGATGCAATTAGATTTGAACTCCCAGAATGGCTTTTAATTTCAGGGAATCACCACTGGCTAAAACACTTATAATCTGTTTAACCTTCAGCCAGTTCTTTTATTTCTTTATGTTTCATTTTGCTCATTCATAATAACACCTGCCTTTTAGTATTGTTTTCAGCATTAAATGAGGTAACAATGGACAAGACTTTCTCTTTGACCAAACTCTAGACACATTCCTCTAAGACCAGCTAGGCCCCTTCCCTGGACTCGTCCTCAAGAGGACAGTTTATGAAGAATCCTATCAATTCAGTGTAGCCAGAATCCCCCATCCTCAGTATCTGATCACCTTCCCCATCCCCACCATTCTCTAGGTGATATCTGATCCCCATCTCATAGTAATGTTCCATTCACCTACCCCCGACCCTGTAGTCTTTTCTATTGCAAAACCCTATTGTATTCATCTTGACATCTATTGTGATAGTGCTGAATAAAGTCTGCCTTATAAGTGTCTGAGTAATTTTTTCTATAACATAATACATGTGGAAACTTAGAACCACACCCAGCACAATTCCATAAATATTAGTTATTTCGCTGTTGTTATTGTCTTCTCATTATGATCCTTTCTATTGCTACTTTACCCATTTAGTTGGTACCATGTAAGACTTTCCCTGTGTGTGGTACAACCCTGGGAAAAGATGCTGCGCCCTGGAAATGATTGAGGAGGAATTCACCACTATTCAATAGGAGAACGAGTTCAGTGAAAAAGTAATTTGTTTTAAAGGCAATAAAATTATTTTGATTATGCGCATGAGAATGTAGACTCAGTTTCAAACACAATACACATTGCTTGTGACCACCTAACTATCCAGATATCTTGAGAATATTATCATAGAGAAGACATGATGTACGAACAAAGTCCTCAAGACATGTTGTTTCTTATTGTTCTTTTCTAAGGCTCTGTCCTATCAACTTACAATAAATAAATGCAATTTTATAAGGGTTGTAATAATCTAAGCTTTGACTAGAATAATGGGTCCCAACTTCGGAGAAATTTTTAAAATAAAACTTTATAGGTTAGACCCCGGAATTATTAAAACAGCATTGTTAAGGCTGGGGCTCAGAAAAGTTTTCATTGTATGGCTGTTTTGAATAAGGCAGAAATGATGGAGAAATTACTTCTGCAATGTACCTTGTTCAACTATTTGGTCTAATCATTCTTGCATTTATTAACTTCTTCGAAGACAAAATATTTACTGAGTCTCTACCTAGCATTGTGCTAAATATTGGGAATACAACTGATACAATTCATGCCTTATAGAGTACTATCTGATGGGTGAATGGAGAAGTAACAATTTACAAATTTGTATTCCCAAAGTTTAGCACCATGCTAGACAGAATAGGCATTTGGCACCTATATCCAAATCAAGACCCAGGAGCATGTACATTAGAAAGATCCTTCAATTATGAGACAAGGAAAGTTGGACAATAAAGGAAAAAGGAATATAATTGTTTAAAGAAAATGGTCAGATTATTAATTTTTTGTTTAAACAGTTCCTTGAAGACTCAGATAAATCAATTTTATTTACTTGTGATAAATGGAAACATTTCTGATAATGCTGTAAGGAAAAGGAATAGAAATTAGATGTACAACTGATATAACTAATTAGGTGGTTTACATTTCTTGATTTATTATAAATACAAAGTATGAATTTACCAAAATACCATAAAACTCCATTTGATATTCTTAAGTCTCAGAACATAATATTTTAAAGTAAAAATTGATATTACTTTCTGTAACTGAGTGAAAGCTAAAAATGAGCCACTGAGACACCAATGGTCCTGGATGCTATCTTCATGTAATATTCAATGGCAGTCTTTGGGTTGAGATAAAACATGACTACGGTTATACAGAATTTTAGGAATAGTTCTATATTTGACTTAATGAAAACAACAAGTTTAGAAGAGGAGTAGTAAATAAAAAAATAATAAAAATTCAACTACTGAGATATCTTTAGCAAAAAGTAATCTTTTAATTTTTAGTATCCTATAGGGAGGAGGATTAGAAGGAATAAGAGCATGCATGTTCACTCCTGCTTCTTTTTAACTAAGTTTTTATTTCTAATTTAATAATACATTTCTCTAATTGGCTTACTAATATAAATAGTTCAGAGCTTTGTCCCTAACAATTTGCTAATCTCATAGCTATTAAGGGCAGATGACACTAATACCTCCCAGGTTGAAGGCCAGCACTCTCACAACACTCTAAAAAATATAGCTCTGTGTGTAAAAGAGAGTTCATGATCTCAATAGCTCTTTTCTTTTTCTGACTGTACACTCAAAGGCAAAATAAAATGTCATTTCATGTGTCAAGGAATTCCTCACTTACAGCAAGTTATTCTGCTCTAAGTGGTCCTTTGCTCTTCTTCTCTACCAAGAGAAATGGCTATGGAATTTATAATGAAATGACTTGTAGTAGTGCCAATTTGTGCTTCGTTTTATCTAAGCAGACAACTTCTGAAAATATAAGAGAACCCATGAAATGGGAGGGTGGGAATGGATAAGGATAATGGATACAATACAATTATATGCATTATGTTTAATGTTTACATATACAACTTATTATTTATATGATTATTTATTATTTATATATGTAATTAACATATTTATTAATCAATAAATATCATAAGCTTAATTTACTGGATACATGTCTAATGGAATTGGATCTCATGGGAGACTATCTAATGTATTTGAAATCTTAATTTATTTTTCAAATATCTGTTTTTGAAAATATATTTTTAAAAATATATTTTATTGATTTTTTACAGAGAGGAAGGGAGAGGGATAGAGAGTTAAAAACATCGATGAGAGAGAAACATCAATCAGCTGCCTCCTGCACACCACCTACTAGGGATGTGCCTGCAACCAAGGTACATGCCCTTGACTGGAATTGAACCTGGGACCCTTCAGTCCACAGGCTGATGCTCTAATCCACTGAGCCAAACTGGTGAGGGCTTTCTAATATCGTTTGAGTAATTTTGTCAGGGAGTGTGAGATGAGAATATAAAGATGTAGAACTTTTTTTTTCCTTGATGATATTAGTTAGGGTTTGATTAGTGATGCGAGTCATGAAAGAATTCACAACTAAAAGCAGAGATGCAGAGAGGAAGTTTATTTCACTTTCCAAGACAGGAAAGAGCCAAATATTGCTAATCAATACAAGGCAAGAAACAAAAAGTGACTTCCACTTTTAAAGAGTAATGGCTGTTGTTGCTAGGTGACAAGAAATGGAGGAGGATTTGGGGCTGAAGTTGAGCAGATATCAGGAGGGCTGTCTTAAAAAGTTATAGTTTGTTTGTTTTCCAGGAGACAGTCCAGCAAATGGCCCAGGGATGTGTCTTATCAGTATTTTTCCCAAGCCTGTAAAACATGCTTATAGCAAAAGTTATGAAGAGATCAAGAGTCTTATTTTAATGGGATGGGGAAGGGAACTTTCTACTAGCTAGAGACTCCTTGGTGTGAATTATCCCTGATTTCTGAAAACAGCAAGGAGGAGGGGGGATGCAAGAATGTATCATTGAGAGTAGCTTATCGTGTCTTGCAGTTTGAACAGACGGACTGCTTGAATCAGATGAGCTAACAGTCTTGGGGTTTAATTACCAGGCACTTCTCATAAATTGTGGAAGGCCACAGCAAAGAAAAAGAAAGACCTTTGTATGTCCTTATAATATTTGGACCAGGTTGGAGCTCAGACCAAATTGACTTTTCTACTGGAGATGAAGTAGGCAGGAAAATGCAAAGTTACAGCAAAACAGTCAGATCAAGATGGGGAGTTCAGATCTTATACAGTAGAATATTGAAAGATAGAGGAATTTTTTCTTTCTTCCTTTCTTCCTTTCTTTCTTTCTTTCTTTCTTTCTTTCTTTCTTTCTTTCTTTCTTTCTTTCTTTTTCCTTCCTTCCTTCCTTCCTTCCTTCCTTCCTTCCTTCCTTTCTCTCTTTCTTTCTTTCTTTCTTTCTTTCTCTACTTATTAATTTTGTTTGAACAAAAGACTAATAGGTTTTGGGGGCAATTGAAGCATGCAGAAACATAGTGCAAAGTCAAGGGCACAAAATGTTTCTATAATTCTGAAATGTATTGGACACCCTAACCTGATGTGTTTTCTTCATAATTAGCATAAGTTGGTAATTGGTTTTATGGAGAAAAAGAATTCCATATACAAGTAAACTTAGCCAACAGTGGTTTGACATAAATGATTTGCAGTAAAACAAGTAAAATTATTCTCAAGAATCTTTTGTGATTTCTATATGAATATCTAGGAAGGTAATATAGAATATAAGTAGCCTTTCCAAATTTATTTTATTGCAGAGTACATCATAAGTCAAAATTAATTTAGGATATACTTTAAGAGATGCTGAATTAGAGAAAAAGGGTTTGAAGAGACACCATCAAAGATATAAGGCATATGGGTAAATTGACTTCTGGCTTGCCTAAGCCTACTTCTAGTGTTTTTATATTCTACTAGAGGCCTGGTGCATGAAATTCGTGTACAGGTAGGGTCCCTAGGCCTGGCCAGCAATCAGGGCCGATTGGGGCCTTCTGGCTGCTGGCCGGGGCCTCCCTTCATTCCATGCCACCCCCTAGTGGTCAGCGCATGTCATAGCGAGCAATCAAATTCTAAGTCTCCCAGTCGAACTCCAAGGGGACACTTTGCATATTAGCCTTTTAAATATATAGATACCAGAAAATATAGTAATCAGGATTTACAGTAAGATCATGAGTAACTGCAGACAAAATGACTGCCACTGGTAATAGGAGATAACGGTAACCACTGAAATAATAAATTTTGTTTACATTTCTTGTCAAACTTTCAGGAAATAGTTATTAAATACCACATGTCAGGCACTGTGTGAGATGCTGAGCTTCCACATATAAAGTAATAAACCATAGTCCCTCCACCCAAGGGCTTTACATTCTAGTTGGTAGACAGGTGGAAGAAAGACATTTAAAGGGATAATTGCAATGTACATTGCAGATTTTATAAAAGAAGTACGTAATTAAAAACCATGAACTGTTTTATAAAATGTCACTAAGATCAGCTTTACATGCAGAAATCATTTTCAACAGCATATACTTTTAAGGTATCATAAAAAGGTGATAGAAAGTGTAGCAATGCTGAAAAGGTTGAAGATGGCGGCTGGCAGGACAGTGGTGAGGGAGAGGAAGTGAGTGAGTGAGGGGTTGATAGGAGAGTATGTGGATGTGTGTGGTGAGTGTGTGAGTGAGTGAGGGATAGTTAAATCCCCGAAGGAACAGCAGGGGCTGGCAGACCAGGCTCTCTTGGACAGGGAGAGACTACCACCTCTGCAGGCACTACCTGGACTGCGGGACCCCAGCACGGACCCCACACCATCTTGAAGGGGAGAACGGCCTTTTTTAGGAACTCATCAGCACCACCAACCAGACAGGCCCTGGAACTGCCCCGCAACCCAGCAGCCACCCCAGCCAAAATCCTGCTGCCCCACCTGCAGACCCGCAGACCCTGGGACCTCCACCTCCAAAGGTGCACAGCTCCCGCAGCAGTAAGTGCAACTCCCCGCTCCCCAGCGGCAGAACTCCAGACTCGGCATTCTCGGGTTTCTAGCTCGCAGGCATCCAGGGCACACCACTCCGTAGGCAGTGCCTGGGAGCCACTGGGAGCTCCCAAGGGTGTGATTTTGTACACACAAGAGCGCACAGCCCTGCAGTAGAAATTCTGAACTCCCTCTTCCTGAATAACTGCCCACGGACACCCCAGCTGTGCAACTTCAGTGTCAGGGCCCCTCAGAGTGCATCAGAGCTCTGCGCAGGCAAAGGCACCTCCACTCTCGTGCATTTCCAACAAGCAGGCCCCCTGAGCCCATCTATCCACAGCATGCTTGGGGGAGCAGCTGGGTGACTCTGCTGGGTGTGATTTTGCACAGACAAGGGTGCGTTGCCCCGCAGTAGAAATTCTGAATTCCCTCTTCCTAAATAACTGCCCACAGCCACCCCAGCTGCTCAACCTCAGTGCCAGGGCCCCTCAGAGTGCATCAGAGCTCTGTGCCAGTAAAAGCACCTACAGGGATGCGCATTTCCAATAGGCAGGCACCCTGAACCCATCTTTCCATAGGGTGCTCTTGAGAGCCACTGTGAGCTTTCCCTGGGTGTGATCTTGGGCAAACAGGGGCACAATCTCCCCCAGGTGTAGAAATTCTGAATTCACTCATCCTGGATACCTTCCCACAGATGCCTCAATTACACGACTACACTGCCAGGGCCCTTCAGAGTGCTTCAGTGTGCCTCGCTGGCAAACGTATCATACCACGGGTGCCCTTGTGAGCCTCCACTGGGAGCGAGTGCCTAT
This sequence comes from Plecotus auritus, assembly GCF_963455305.1. Taxonomy (NCBI): domain Eukaryota; kingdom Metazoa; phylum Chordata; class Mammalia; order Chiroptera; family Vespertilionidae; genus Plecotus; species Plecotus auritus. The sequence continues at coordinate 20,413,049 of NC_137777.1, read as the reverse complement.
CCACCATGGGTGCAGCAGCAAAAGCTGAATCTGCCCACCCCACCACTACAGAACTCTGGACACCACAGTCATGCCTTTACAGAGCACAGGCCCACTGAGCCCCATCACCCCAACAGACAGTTCCTGGGTGCCACTGTGAGTCCCCACTGGGCACACATGATTTCAATCAAGGGTGCAAGACAGCAAAAATTGGCACACCTCCCTCCATGGCTGCTGACTTCTAGACACTGCAGTTGTGCCTCTCTAGCTTGCAGACCTACATCAAGAGAACTCAAATAGCTCAAGTAGGGAGCTACACTAGATTACCAAGCCCAGAAGACCTGAGAGATTACACCAGTAGCACCATCCCCAAAAGAACCCGGGTAGCAAAGCAATTGGATCTACAATTAAAACATAACAGGAAAACATGGGAAGACAAAAAAGCAATCCCCAAAGGAAAGAAAAAGAGGAATCACCAGAAAGGGAGTTAAATGAAATTGAGGCTAGCAACATACCAGAGAAAGAATTCAGAGTAATGGTTCTAAGGATGCGCAAACGGCTGGATGACAAATATATACAACTCAATGAGAATTATAAGGAGCTGAATGAGAATGTCGTCAGCATAAAAAGGAACCAAAAGGAGATGAAGAACGACATAGCTGCAATAAAGAAAACAATGGAAGGCTTAAACAGAAGACTAGCAGAGGCTGAGGACCGTATCAGCGAATTAGAAGACAAGGTAGGAAAAACACACAAACACAACAGCAACTGGAAAGAAGACTTAAAAAGCAAGAGGAGATCCTAAAGGAGCTTTGGGACAATACTAAACGAAACAACATTTGCATAATAGGGGTACCAGAAGGTGAGGAAGAGAAGCAAGGAATAGAAAACCTGATTGAAGAAATAATGACAGAAAAACTTCCCTGATATTGGCAAGAAAAAAACTATGCAAGTCCAAGAAGAGCACAGAGTCCCAAACAAGATGAACCCAAAAGACCTACACCCAGACACATCATAATTAAATTGGCAAACACCAATGACAAAGTAAGAATCTTAAAGGCTGCCAGAGAGAGACAGAAAGTTATCTACAAGGGATCTCCTGTTAGAATATCAAATGATTTCTCAACAGAAACACTCTAGGCCAGAAGGGAATGGAATGAAATTTACAAAGTGATGCAAAGCAAGGGACTGAACCCAAGAATACTATACCCAGCAAGGCTATCATTCAAAATTGAAGGTGGAATCAGGAGCTTCACAGACAAAAAAGGGCTAAGAGAGTTTATCACTACCAAGCCAGAAATGCAAGAAATGCTAAAGAGACTGCTGTAAAAAGAAGAAAGAGAAAAGGCAAGAAGAAACACAAACATTAAGGAAAAATATGACAACAAACATGTACTTGTCAATAATAACATTAAATGTAAATGAATTAAATGCACCAATCAAAAGACATAGGGTAGCTGAATGGATAAGAAAACATGACCCATATATTTTCTGTCTGCAAGAGACCCACCTCAGAACAAAGGATTTATACAGACTGAGAGTGAAGGGATGGAAAAACATTTTTCAGGCAAATGGAAATGAGAAAAAAGCTGGGGTTGCAATACTTATATCTGATAAAATAGACCTCAAAGTAAAGGCCATAACAAGAGATAAGGAAGGCCACTACATAATACTAAAGGGAGAAATTCAACAAGAAGATATAACACTGGTAAACATATTTGCACCCAATACAGGAGCACCCAAACACATAAAACAACTTCTGGAAGATATCAAGGGAGAGATTGATAGCAATTCAGTCATAGTAGGGGACTTTAATACCCCACTGACACCACTGGACACATCAACTAAACAAAAAATCAGCAAAGAAACAACAATCCTAAATGACACACTAGAACAAATGGACTTAATTGACATCTTTAGAACATTTCACCCCAAATCTACAGAATATACATTCTTTGCCAGTGCACATGGAACATTTTCAAGGATAGACCACATATTAGGACACAGGCAAAGTCTCTTCAAATTCAAGAAGGTAAAAATCATATCAAGCATCTTCTCAGATCACAGTGGCATAAAACTGGAAATCAACTACAATAAAAACAATCCAAAAAAATCAAACACCTGGACACTAAATAGCATGCTATTAAACAATGACTGGGCTACCAGAGAGATCAAAGAAATAAAAAACATCATGGCAACAAGTGACAATGAAAACACAGCAATCCAAAATCTATGGGACACAGCGAAAGCAGTCTTGAGAGGGAAGTTCATAGCTCTACAAGCCTACTGCAAAAAACAAGAAACAATGGTAATAAATTATCTAACGCTACAACTCAAAGAGCTAGAAAGAGAGGAACAAGCAAAGCCAAGTGTAAGCAGACGGAAGGAAATAATAAAGATCAGAGTGGAGATAAACAACATAGAGACCAAAGAAACAATACAAAAGATCAACAAAACCAAGAGTTGGTTCTTTGAAAGGATAAACAAGATTGATGAACCTCTTGCCAGGCTCACTAAGAAGCAAAGAGAGAGAACCCAAATAAACAAAATCAGAAATGAAAGAGGAGAAATAACAACAGACCCCACCGAAATACAAAGGATTGTTGAAAAATACTATGAACAACTCTATTCCAACAAACTGGACAACCTGGAGGAAATGGACATATTCCTAGAAAAATACAACCTTCCAAAACTCAATCAGGAAGAATCTAAAAATCTCAATAGGCTAATGACTATGGAAGAAATTGAAGCAGTCATTAAAAAGCTTCCAGCAAACAAAAGTCCAGGGCCAGACGACTTCCCAGGGGAGTTTTACCAAACATTCAAGGAAGAACTAAAACATATCCTCCTCAGACTATTCCAGAAAATTCAAGAGGAAGGAACACTTCCAAGCTCCTTCTATGAAGCCAGCATCATCCTAATACCAAAACCAGATAAAGATAACACAATGAAAGAGTGTATACAGGCCAATATCCCTCATGAACATAGATGCCAAAATCCTCAACAAAATTCTAGCAAATCGGATGCAACAGTACATCAGAAAGATCATACACTATGACCAAGTAGGATTTATCCCAGGGATGCAAGGATGGTACAATATTCATAAATCAATAAATGTGATACATCAAATAAACAAATTGAGAGATAAAAATCACATAGTCATATCAATTGATGCGGAAAAAGCATTTGACAAAATCCAATACCCTTTCTTGATAAAAACTCTCAGCAAGGTAGGAATAGAAGGATCATACCTCAACATAATAAAAGCCAATTATGACAAACCCACAGCCAACATCATACTCGATGGGCAAAAACTAAAACCATTTCACCTAAGAACAGGAACAAGACAGGGATACCCACTCTCACCATTCCTGTTTGACATAGTGCTGGAAGTACTAGCCATTGTGATTAGACAAGAAGAAGAAATAAAAGGCATCCAAATTGGAAAAAAAGAAGTAAAACTGTCCTTATTTGCAGATGACATGATACTGTACATAGAAAACCCTAAAGACTCCATCAAAAAATTATTAGATTTAATAAATGAATTTGGCAATGTAGCATGATACAAAATTAACGCCAAGCAATCTATGGCATTTCTATACACCAATAATGAACTTACAGAAAGAGACACTAAAAAAGCAATCCCATTTACCATTACACCAAAAAAATTAAGATACTAGGAATAAACTTAACTAAGGAGGTAAAAGACCTATACGCAGAAAACTACAGGACACTGAAAAAAGAGATAGAGGAGATGTAAACAGATGGAAGAACATACCATGTTCATGGATTGGTAGAATCAACATCATCAAAATGTCCATACTACCCAAAGCAATCTATAAATTCAATGCACTTCCCATTAAAATACCAATGGCATATTTCACAGACCTAGAATGAACTTTCCAAAAATTCATCTGGAATAAAAAAAGAGCCAAAACCGGTTTGGCTCAGTGGATAGAGCATTGGCCTGAGGACTGTAAGGGTCCCAGGTTCGATTCTGGTCAAGGGCATGTACCTTGGTTGCGGGCACATCCCCACTAGGGGGCGTGCAGGAGGCAGCTGATTGATGTTTCTCTCTCATCGATGTTTCTAGCTCTCTATCCCTCTCCCTTCCTCTCTGTAAAATATCAATAAAATATTTAAAAAAAGACCCTGAATAGCTGCAGCAATCCTGAGAAAGAAGAACAAAGTAGGTGGGATCTCAATACCAGATATCAAGCTGTATTACAAAGCCGCTGTTCTCAAAACTGCCTGGTACTGGCACAAGAACAGACATATAGATCAATGGAATAGAATAGAGAATCCAGATATCGACCCAAACCACCTTGCTCAGTTAATATTTGACAAAGGAGGCATGAACATACAATGGAGTCAAGACAGTCTCTTTAATAAATGATGTTGGGAAAATTGGACAGATACATGCAAAAAAATGAAACTAGACCACCAACTTACACCATACACAAAATTAAACTCAAAATGGATGAAGGACTTAAACATACAATGGGAAACCATAAAAATACTAGAGGAATCCACAGGCAGCAAAATCTCAGACATATGCCAAAGCAATTTCTTCACTGATACCACCCCTAGGGCAATGGAAACTAAAGAGAAAATAAACAAATGGGACTACATCAAAATAAAAAACTTTTGCACAGCAAAGGAAACCATCAATAAAACAACAAGAAAGCCCACTGCATGGGAGAACATATTTGCCAATGTCATCACTGATAAGGGTTTAATCTCCAACATTTACAGGGAACTCATACAACTTAACAAAAGGAAGATAAACAACCCAATCAAAAAATGGGAAACTGACCTAAGTAGATACTTTTCAAAAGAAGACATAAGGAAGGCCAAGAGATATATGAAAACGTGCTCAAAGTCACTAATCATTAGAGAGATGCAAATCAAAACAACAATGCGATTCATCTCACACCTGTCAGAATGGCTATCATCAACAAATTAACAAAGGACAAGTGCTGGCGAGGATGTGGAGAAAAAGGAACCCTCCTGCACTGCTGTTGGGAATGCAGACTGGTGCAGCCACTGTGGAGAACAGTATGGAGTTTCCTCAAAAAACTAAAAATGAAACTCCCATTTGACCCAGTGATCCCACTTCTAGGAATATATACCAAGAAACTAGAAACATAAATTAGAAAGGATATATGCACCCCTATGTTCATAGCAGCACAATTTACCATAGCTAAGATTTGGAAACAGCCTAGTGCCCATCAGCAGATGACTGGATTAAAAAACTGTGGTGCATCTACACAATGGAATGCTATGCTGTAGTAAAAAAAAAAAAAAAAAAAAAAAAAAAAGGAGTTCCTACCATTTGCAACAACATGGATGGAGTGGAGCTAGAGAGCATTATGCTACGTGAAATAAGCCAGGTAGAGAAAGATAAATATCACATGATCTCACTCATTTATGGAATATAATGAACAACATAAACTGATGAACAAAAACAGATCCAGAGACAGAGAAACATCGATCAGAACGTCAAACCTCAGGGAAGGTAGGGGATGGTGGGAGTAAGGGGGAGAGATCAACCAAAGGACTTATATGCATGCATATAAGCCTAGCCAATAGACATAGACAACAGGGGGGTAAGGGCATGCATTGGGAGGGTGGGGTAATGGGGGAATAAGGATACATATGTAATACCTTAATCAATAAAGAAATTTTTAAAAAAAGAAAAGAAAGTGTAGCAATCCTGATTTACGTGTATTCTCCTGAATAAAATGGTTATTGTATGAAAACTAGACTTCCTTTGTGCACCCTGCCCAGTAATCTATTTTACATTTGCAATAAAATTCCGTAAATCAAAATCAAGCCTCCAAACTAACTTGAAAGAGACAGAATTACAAATAATGTACAAAGGCGAACAGCTGTTGCACCAGATTACCCTTACTAAAAAAGTGATAATGCAAATCCGTTTTTTTCCTGACAGTCATTTAATAAAATAAAGTCTCCCCAAGTGAGAGGTGCCTGCCAGCAAAGCATAGAAAAGGTGTTATGTACTCTAACACTTTTTTTTTTTTTTTTTTTGCTGTGTCAAGGTCCACAAGAGAATGTTCTAAAAATGACTTCCATAAATCCCTTTTTGGTCACGTTTTTGCAAACAGTCTTGTTCCTTGATGTGTGCTATCTTGTGAACTTAAAAAAAAAAAAATTTGGCTTGTTTCAATAAAGTTATTTGATAGGTAGGTCTGCAGTTTTTTCTTGAAGGATTAGCTAAAGGTGTCATCAATGTACTCTTGTCATAATGTCCCAGAATCTGTCACCTAAAATAGATTCACAGTAGTCGCCCTCAATGGTTGTGGAACTCACTTTATTTTCTATTTCAAGTTAAAGTAGAAAACATAAAATTTTGCAATTCTTGGGAAGTGAACATAAACTAATTATTGCACTGAGGAGAGATTGCATGAAGGAATGTGCTCCATAAATATAAATAACTTAGTTCAGAATATGACATAAAATTATCTAATAGGATTGCTGTTAAGCAATGCAAGAAAGAGGACATTTGGTTTATAGTTCTTAATATATATTTCAAATATGTAGTTCTCAATAGATAATTGAGATAAAATCCAAGAAATGGAAATTCAGACTTTGAAATTCCAAATGCTTGAAAATCTTAAACCATTAGTTGATTTTTTTCATCTATTTCTTAAAATTTTATCTCATTGATGCCAAAACCGGTTTGGCTCAGTGGATAGAGCGTCGGCCTGCGGACTCAAGGGTCCCAGGTTCGATTCCGGTTAAGGGCATGTACCTTGGTTGCGGGCACATCCCCAGTGGGGGGCGTGCAAGAGGCAGCTGATCGATGTTTCTCTCTCATCGATGTTTCTAACTCTCTATCCCTCCTCTCCCTTCCGCTCTGTAAAAAATCAATAAAAAATATATTTAAAAAATATATATATATAAAATTTTATCTCATTGAAAGAAACAAAAAAGTAAACGTAAGTACAATAGAAATCCATTTGGCTACTGTGAATAATTCTGCAATGAACATGGGAGTAGAGATATTGCTTTAAAATTCTGATTTCAATTCCTTTGGGTATATGCCCAAAAGTGGATCATATTTTAGTTCCTTTCTAAAAATTTTTGAGGAACCTCCATGCTTTTTCATAATGGCTGGACCAATTCCCATTCCCACCAACAGTGTACAAGATTTAAAAATGTTCCTTTTAACACCATCTCCTCACCAACACCTAACTTTAGTTTTCCTGATAATTGCCAACCTAATAAATGTGAGGTTTTGATTTTTATTTCCCTGACGTTTAGTAAGGTTGAGCATATTTTCATATACCTGTTGACCATTTGTATGTCCCCATTAGAAAATATTTAGTAAATGTTATGTGAAGTCAATAGTGGGTAGAACACCAAGACAGAAAAATCAATAAGGAAATAGTGAACTTGAACAACACTATAGATGAATTGGATCTAACATACATATACAGAACATTCCACCCAACAGTAGCAGCATACACAGTCTTCTTAAATATACAGGAAACATTCTCCAGGGTAATTACACATTAGGTCACAAAATAAGACTTTCATTTAATTTTATTCATACACTTTCTCCCACATATTAATCTTTAGAATTACTTAAATTTTCTTCTGATGGATTTTCAAATTACTTCACATTTTTACTATAATATTTAACGTGAACATCATTGTACATATATTTTTTTTAAAATTAGTTGCTTAGAATAAATTTTTCAAGGTAGATTCAATATTTAAAGCTTAGGAGAATGTTAGGTTGATAGATGATTTTTTTAATTGTCTAAAGTTTTACATTTGTCTTCTTTTTCCCCAATTGACCACCCCCCCCCCCACCCCCTGCCATTCCCACCCCAGCAAGCTCCCACCACCTCAGTGCCTGGGTCCACTGGATATGCTACTATGCATGCACACAAAGTCCTTTAGTTGCTCTCTAACCCCCCTCCCCTACCATTTGTGATAGATTATTTTTAACATGTTGTACAAAACTATGTAACAATCCTCTTGTGGTAGAACTTATTTGATTCTGATATGATTTTTCAGAGTGTATAATTTTCTAATTATTGGTCTTAATTTTCCACAATATTGTTTTTAAAGTAATATTTAACTATTAATTAAAAGTATTTATTTAATTCAAATAGTAATGATTATCATAAATTGAATACCCACTGTATGGCAAGCACACCTAATTTATTCCCTGATGTAGTTTTCATTATTTCCATTTTACAGATGAGAAAACTAATTTTTAGAGAAATAATGGAAATTTCCAAATTCCCAGACTAATGTGAAACATGAATTAAAGGTTTCCTGACTCAGATACCATTGATCTTTTCCCTTTACTTCAGTACATCCAAGCTCTTCAAGTCCTTATTATCCTGCACGAATATCAGTAAGAAAATATTTCACTCTATAACAAAAATGTATGTTTGTATAAATGTTATCTATAAGTTTTATCCTTACACTAATATATCATGTATAATTTTACAGCAAATTCAAAATATAAAAATGTTAAAAGGTAAGATGTAACTAAAAGATAATCTGGTATTTTTTTCTTCTCCTCAGAGCAATGATTTGCACAAACCCACCTTTCTTTACAGCTTCCTGTGTCTGCTGCTCTTCTCACAACTTCTGGTCCCTTGCGCTCTAGCTAAGAGAATGATCTTAGCTTGAGGTGTATAGGTATTTAATTAGGGGCATTATTTTCCCTTCACTCTTATACTAAGCTACCTTTCATGTTGATCCCAGTACTATACCTGAGAGTCAGTGCTCAGTACACCCCGGGCAGGTAACAAAGTTCTTTAATATCTCCCTTTTCCAATAGATCTAGAGCTCATTTCCCATCCCCACTCCAGGAAGAAACATTTTATGTAAATCCCAGAATGGTTCCACTCTAATGCTAATTACTATTCATTCTGCCAATCTTATCAGAGCAGGTAAATGAAAGGTAAAATTTCCACATATTTGTGCTTTAAAGAAAAGGCCTACAGTGTAGCCCCCAAGGAAATCCTTAACTACCACGGTTTGCATTTGTTTCTTTTGTGCCTTGCCATGGCCTACCGCAGTGAAAAATATAAATGGCTCATTTTAAGAATTACAATATTCTCCTTCTCTTGTGCAATCCATCCCCAAAACTTCTCTCCACACAAATGTTCCAGTTACAGTTTTGAAGTTTCCCTGACTAATTTGTGGTACCAATTATCACAATTTTCCCATTCTGCTGCCTCTGAGATTATTAACTAAACCTAGTGTATATTCCTTAGATTTCATTTTAGTTCAACCCCATGCTGTACCAAGTGGGATAACCTATCTGGAATTCTTTTTTTTTTTAAATAATAATTTTATTGATTTCTGAGATGATAGGAGTGTGTGAGAGAGAGAGGGAGAGAGATCAATAATGAGAGAGAATCATTGATCGACTGCCTCCTACACACCCCACATTGGGGACCAAGCCCACAACCAAGGCACGTGACCTCCTGGTTCATAGGTCAATGCTCAACCACTGAGCCATGCCGGCTGGGCTAGAATTGTTGATTTATAGCCAGAAAATGATTTTATTTCTCCAGGAAAAATAAATAAACCTTTTTTTCAAAACAAGGGGTGGAGGGTGGGGGGGAAGCATATTGCTGATACTGTTTTTGAATTATAAAATTCAAAAAGCAAGTAAGTCAAAAGGAAAACAAAAAACAAGGGAGAAATTTTGTTACAGACAGAAAAGAAGTTTTAAACAGATGGAATCTTTAATGAGTAGGATGATAGAATCTAATCAAGTTTTGCTAAACAAGATTGAGTGGCTAGAAAACCAAACTTGATTGTGTTGCTAGACTCTAGGGTCGGTGAATTCTGAAGGAGGAGATGATTTGATTGCATTTATGGAAATATAGATTCCTAAGTTACTGGCAACTGATACCGTGAATGATCAAATTAGAGTAAAAGGGCATTTTAGATGTCATGGAGAACTTCAATAATGGAAGAAACAAGCGGCTCCAACATTTAAAATCTCTGATAACAAAAGGAGTACATAGACATTTCCAAAAAGGAAGATAGATAAATCCACTTTTTAGAATTATTATTCACTGTGCCAGTCTTATCAGAGCCGGTAAATGAAAGAGAAATCTTCCTCTTATTTGTGCTTTAAAGAAAATGACTATAATAAACAAAGCCCCAAAGGAAATCCTTAATTAAGTGGTTTTGCATTTGTTTTTTCTATACTTTGCCATGACCTATAAGAGTAAGAGTCAACAGCAGTGGAAAATATAAAAAGTGACACTAGTCCAATTGGTCATTTATTCATAATATTAACAATCATCTCATATCTATCACATGTTATGTACCAGGACACTGTTGTTGTTGTTATTGTTTTCTTTTAGGGAGTTTTGTTTGGTTGTTTTTACAGGTATCATTTCATTCTTACAACCTTCCTGAGATGGGTTAATTATTATGAATTATAAAGTGGAATTATTATTAATTCAATTTGTAATGAGAAAACTTTATTGCAGAAATGTTAAATACCTTGCCCAGAGTTAGATGATAACAGTTTTGAATCCATATTTAAACCGTGGAGGTCTGACTACACATTTTTTTCCCTTAACTTCTTTATTTTACTGCCTATAGTTTGCCACAGTGCAAGGGGATCTTGAGATAAAGCAAGGCTTATGACTGGTAACATCAGATGCAAACTCCCATTACTCAATTAGCTTGACTTTAAAGCACAGCTTTGCTCTGTCACATATAGCCTCAATCTGTCTCCTCAAGTTAACTCTGTCTGTTATTCAAGCTTTGTGGAGTCACTCTGCTCTCCTTCGCTAGTTAATCTTGACTTCTGCCCAAGTCAAAACCTGACATTATTTCTGTTATCTCTTCTGGTTATTCTAAGAAGCAAAGACCTTCTTAAATCGCCAAAGACTTATTTTCCCAAATAAATATTAATATAACTAACAGAATTTGGTGAGTTATGCCCCTGTAACTGGCAAAAATAAACCTGCTCAGTAATTTCCACACTGACCTTGAAGAGACACATTCCCAACAATGCCCCTGCCTTCCTGCTAGATCACTGCCTTAATCATCCTATTATCTCTAATTGTAACAGGGAATGAATATGCTACACTTACATAAAGCTACCCATCCTAATCTTAGTAAATGTTAGACCCAGCTGGTTACTCTTAACCTGATTTTTCCTCTCAAAACTGGAGCTTACATGTTAGAAGTTTCTTTTCTAAGTGTACTTTACTAGAATCAGCAGTTTCAGTTCTTGTGGGAACCTAAAGAGCAGCCTGACTTCAAAGCCCCCAAGCAGAGGAATTCAACCAAATGGTCAACTCAATTGACACTGGCCATAAAAATCCATATCGGACCAGCAAGGACACTGCCTGCATGGCCACAGCCCCTCTCCCTTATCTCTTTGTTCTGCTTTCCCCCTTCCTCATGATAAAAACCCCTGCCTGCACTGAGATGTTAAGATGGGCTTTGGAACAAGAGTTCCTCATCTTTTTGGGTTGCTTGAATAAACCTCTTTCCTTCTCACCAGCATCTGGCTCATGAGTTTGGCTTTTGTTGCACCTGGCAGCTGAACCTGAATTTGGTTACATAATCACTATTGTGGTTCCAAATTTCTCTTTCTTGCAATTTCTATAAGTCACTGACCATATAGCTCCAGTTCTTATAGACAGAAAAGAAGTTTTAAACTTCTTTCCATCCTGATTTAATCTGTTTACTTTGATATTTCTTCTGTATTTCAAACAGGTCAACACATTGTTCTTCCTCAAAAGATCTTCTTCTACTTTCTCTTTCCAAGAAAGCTGTATAAATTATAATACCATCTCTTTATATCATCTCCAGTTCCAACACTGCCATTTCCCACTCTCCAAAAAGAGCAGTGGGATGATAAAGTTAATTGGGAAATTCTGCTACAATCTTGGGCTTTTTAAATTTTTCATATGAATCATAAAAACAGGTTTTACCCACCACATTTCAGGCAAAGCGTTAGTAACAGTCACATTCACTCTCTATTCCACACTCACTCTCTTTTTCTACAGACCAGTCTCACATTTTCTTACCATCTTCAGCTTCAGGTCTCTGCTTTACCTCTCCTCAGCTTTATAGAGCAACAAACACAGTCTCACGAAGATCTTGTAAATCATTCAGAATGCTTGCAATTCCTACATCAAAAACTCTAAAATTTCTTCTTCTAAACACACTCTGACAGCAACCCACTTAGCACAACTCTCTTGTTCTTCTGAAATCTGTTGTAGAAAACATAATTAATTTTCACAAAAATTCAGAATTGGAAATGGCCTTATTCAATCTTTAATGAAGAATGTCTAAAACACTCTTAAAGATGGCCATCTAGAATCTGCTAAACATATTCAGAGGTGGGAAAATCAGCACTTTGTCAAGTATGATGTTAAGAGGTAATTAATTTGAACTTATAGAGACTTAAATCTTATTTCAGACTTAAATTCATCTGTTTGTCTTAGTCCCCAACTTCAAGGCAATACTGAATTAATTTGTTCACTCCCTCAAAAAACACATCTTCAAAAACTTAAAGTAAGCCTTCTCTTTTTTATCAGCTTCATCTTTTCCATCTTTGTCATTTTCACTCTGGATCAATGCATGGTAATTTGTCAATGCTTCCATTAAAATTAGGTGCAGAGAAGTGAGTAGCCCTCTCATGCTTCAAAAATGCATGTCATCCATCACACAGAGAAAGCAGATATGGGGATGTATTTACTATAGTATCTTCAGTAATTAGAGTAGTGTCTAACACATAGTAGGTACTTAATGAAACAAATGAATGAATAATCTAAAAAGTATATTCCAGATGTGCTATAGAGTAATTATCACTGTATCTGGACACTGCACTTTTGTTTATAAAGCCAAATACTGAATTAATTTTTAAAATACCCTTATTACAGAGTTTATTGTTTACTGAAGTCTCTAGGTTTTAGCTAGGCTGGATTTGTTCCATTATAAATTACTTTTAATTGTACCTTCACCCACCATGTACTCAAGTAATTTTTTTAAAAAATCCAAGTACAGTTTTTACATTTTTTTCTATTCTATTTCATTTTCTTAGATGTAGCCCATCTTATTATTCAAAACCATTCTGAATCATAAAGTTGTAACACATCACATTAGGAATTATTTCTCAGCTTTGTTTCATCCATTTGTTTGATTCAAATTACTTCATGGGCATATGATGAAGAGAATTGCTGTTTATTGTGTCTACATTTTAATCTTTATGCTAAAAAATCTACACAAAGTTTTTCCTAACATATCTACCCCATCTACCATCTTTCCAGAAGTTCCTCCCATGCTTTTGATAAGCTGCCATATATTTCTTTATATAATTACTGATTAAAAACAGGAAAATTCTGCACAATTCCAGAAGAAATTCCATCCCAATTATTGATTCAATAAACATTTCATAAGCACCCACTATATGACAAGGTAATTACATTTAAAAGTCCTTACCCCCAGGGGGGGACAAATAAATATATAGCATACTGGAAGATAATGTTAAGATTTACACAGAAAAATAAACTATGGGTGATATGAAGCTATCTATTTTAAACTACTAGTGAGGGAAGACCTTCCTAAGATAACATTTGATCAGAAACCTGAAAAAAAGTATAAAAAGTCATGAAAATATCTAGATGAGGAGGGATAGCAAGATTTTGGGGTGAAGTTATGATTGGCCTATTTTTTTAAAAATCAGCAAGAAAGCCAATGTGTCTTAATCAGAATAACATCCAGAATGAATCAATCAATTTGTTATTCAACACATCTTAACTATGGCCAGCCAAGTAGTCATTTATTCATATAATCTACTATTATCTAGCTATTTTTTTAAGTTTTATGAGCAGAGAAATCAACAGAAACAATATTAAATGCTTTGCTTGATTCCAGATGCATACTTTTTCTAATGTTGCTGGATAGAGTAACTCATAGACCTCCTAAATCCACTTGCCTCTTAGATCAGCCTCATAGAGCTTCTACATTAAATAATGGTTTCTATATCATTCTGTAACCCCTTACTTCTTTGTTCTGCTAAAATTGAAGACTAGACAACTATCCATGAATCCTCAACGTTGTTTGAATATTTCAAGATTATTTTCTATAACATTATCAGTAGCAGCTATTCTAAAATCTTCTCTAGTGCTTAAGCTTCCATGAAGACATCCCACTTGAGGTATTGTTTCCTCAGCATGACCTTCCCCACCAATAAGCTTTTTATAACATGATCATTATCACTTTTTCCCTAGCTTTCCCGGATTTGCCCTCTGCTACACTCACTTACTGGTAATTAATTTTTCACAGTTAACTATGATTTTAAAGTGTTATAAGGCTACCAGATTTAAACTTAGAAGAAATTTACATCCATGACTTTTACTAGTTCTTGGAAATTGAATACTAATGTCTCCATATGTCAATTTATTTATCTGCAAATTTAGATAATAATCAGTTACTTGCATGGTTACTTACACTGACTTTAGAACACATCTTTCCCTTGCTCAATATTCTTCCAAGTGACTCTTATATCCTCCTAACCATTGTCTTCTATGACACTGCAGCTCCAAGGTCCGTGCCTTTGCACGTATCTCAGTGTGCCTGGAATACTCTCCTCTCACCTGATGTGTTTTACTACACACAGCTCAAATATTCATCCCTCTGCCATACCTTATTTGAGTTTCCTGGGAAGTTGATTTCACCCCATTTAGCATTTCCATAGGACTTTGTACATGTCTCTGTTATTTTTTATTTGTCTTTCCCACAGGACTGAGAAATAAACAAGGCCTGGAACTATTAATTATTGATATTTGTGTCACCTTAAAACAACCCTAGAACAAAGTGATATATTAATGATATAGATTTTCATATACAATTTATGAGCATACTTACATAATATACCTCACGAGTGAGACTGTTAGACAGTATATTTAAGATCCTATGCTTTAAAGTAAGATTTATATTCCACCCCACCACTTCAGAGCTGTGTTATCTAGGAAAAGTCATTTAATATCTCTGAGCCTCAGTTCCCAATCTTGAATACACAGCACTGTGGTGAAAACACAATGAGTGCCTACATAACACTTGATTATTTAAATCTTAGATATTGTTCACTTTTTAGAAATATGTTTTGTACATATTAGGGATCAGAGGCATCCGTTATTGTGCATAGCAGTGCCTGCAACATACAGGGTGGGGCAAAAGTGGGTCTATATTTGTATGTGAAGCACAGTGCTTATTCTTATACTAGAGGCCCAGTGCACAAATTTCATGCACGGGGGAGGGAGGGTGGGTCCCCTCAGCCCAGCCTGCACCCTCTCCAATCCCAGGGATCAGGCCTAAACCAGCAGTCAGACATCCCTCTCACAATCCGGGACCGCTGGTTCACTAACTGCTCACCTGCCTGCCTGCCTGATTGCCCCTAATTGCCCCCCCCCACCAGCCTGATCACCCCTAACCACCTCTGCCTGCTGGCCTGATCTCCCTTAACTGCCCCCCCCCCTGCTGGCCTGCTTGCCCCCAACTGCTCCCCCACCAAACTGGTCGCCCCCAACTGCCCCCCCTGCCAGTGACCTGGTCACGCCACACAGCCTGCTGTTTGGTCATTTGGTCGTCCCTCACTAACCCCCCTGCTGGCCTGGTTGCCCCACGCAGCCTGCTGTTTAGTCATTACTTTGATGGCATCCTGGACAATTTGCATATTCCTCTATTATATTCGTATATTATGATTAATTATTATATTATGTTTTTATACAAACAACTGTAAACCTACTTTGCCCCATCCTGTAGTAGGCAATCTATAAGAGTTCCTGAATGATAAATGAAAGGATGAAACATTACCTTTCAAAAGTGAATTTCATGTAAATTTTACTAAAGGAAAAACTAAAAAAAAAAATCCTAGATATAAGGTAACTTGTCTGAGAATATGAAGCCAGCAAGTGAAAATTAGAACTCAACTTTTAAAAACTTCTAATTTTACAAATTACTTATTACTACACTGCATTTTCATGATTGCTATGCATGTATTTATAAGCCATTGAAAGTAAAGAGAAAGAAGAAAAAGAGGAAGATCAGAGGGAGGGAAAATATATATTTAGTTTACATTCAGTTTATTAACCAATAGGGGCAACATTATAAATTTTGCTGACTCATCAGCAAATTCTTATTTGTGTTGGAGATTTATAATGTTCCCCTTGACTCCTGCCACTTCCACACTGCCCCATTTCTTACTATCTGCAAGCACATAATCTGCACTCCTTCCAGAGAAAACCCACCTGCTATTATTTCCAACCATTTGTTCTATCTAGATGTGGATTGTGCAATTCAAAGAGAATTAAGTGTGTAAAAATATAGTTTAATTAATATTTATTGAGAATTCCTAAGGCACATTCATTTACTCAATGAAGAATGATTTGTTTTTTATTTAATAACAACATGGCATAATTTAATCTGGAAGTGTAGTTGGAACTCCTTCAAGTAGTAATTAAGGAAGAATGAATATATTAATGACAATGCAGCCTTCTGCCATTGGAACAGACAGATCTGGATGGCACATGCAATCAAAAATGAAACAAAGGGTTGGTTTACTTTCCCTTCATATTCTAAATCTAAGCTTAATGAAGTGAACAGTCATATAAGTTAATGAGAATTTCACAGAAGAAATTCTATATACTAGTATTATACTAGTATGCTGACAATACAAGAACCATGAACTGACCAAAATAGCAGGAATATAATGAAAAAAAAAGTTAACAACTTAAATAAAGAAACGTTTTACACAGTCCAAGATTTTCATCGTAAGTAATGAAATAAAACCTATACTGACTTTTACTCCCTGAACAAATCACTGACAAAAAACAGATCACTGACAAAAGACATTTAGGAAAACCAGAATGTCTTTCAGGAGAGCAGCAAAGAACAATTCTACCAACCAAGTTAAAATCTCCTTGGCGATTATGTTGTCTCATCTTTTTCATAACTGTGGTATGTGAGATGACACCTTCAGTGAAGCAAGTTACTGACAAAAGAAATTTAGGGAACAAAGCCAGCGGGGAAGGTATGTCAGTTGTGGCTGGATAAAGGACTGTGTGATAAGAAAGCACCTGCAAGAAAGTGCATTATAATAAGGAGAGCATGTGCACAGTGGACACCACACTGTTTTACAAGGACAGAGTGAGGCACAAGTATCAACAGTGTTCACTGCTGAGCCAGCCATCTCGGAGAAAATAATTGCCTTTCTAACGTTAGTTTTCAGTAGCTTTTCAATTCTTTTCATTGTTCCTATCTCTCTCCATCTGGACACCCTCTGTTCAGGTGCTAAAATCCAGAATTTTCATGTACCTGAAGTGGTCCTGAAAGCCCTCTCCCTCCATGGTGGAAATGTGTACTGTTTTAATTTCTTCTTGCATTATCAAAACTCATCTCTCCTGTCTTTCTTCCTCAGCAGATTCTCCTCATTTAAATCTCTATAATGGCAGCTGCAAAACAACGGGTCTCAAAGTGTGGCATCATCAGAATCACCCAGAAGGCTTGTGAAAACACTCATTGCACCCAGTGGGTGTGCTTCAGTTGGTTGAGTGTTGTCTCATGCACCGGGAGGTTACTGGTTCAATTCCATGTCAGGGCACATGCCAGGGTTACAGGCTCCATCCCAAGTAGAAAGCATGTCAGAGGCAGCCGATCGATGTTTCTCTCTCATCAATGTTTATATCTCTCTCTCCCTCTCTCGCTTCCTCTCTTTGAAACCAATAAAAACATTTTTAAATATATTTTTTATTGATTTCAGAGAGGAAGAGAGAAATAGAAACATCAATGATGAGAGAGAATCATTGATCGGCTGCCTCTTGCATGCCCCACACTGGGGATCAAGCCCACAACCCGGGCATGTGGCCTTGCTTGGAATAAAACCCAGGACCCTTTAGTCCACAGGCTGATGCTCTATCCACTGAGCCAAACCAGCTAGGGCAATAAGAACATATTAAAACACAGACACACAAACACACACACACGTTGCTGGGAACCACCCCCAGAGTTTCTGAATCAGTCAGGCATTTCCAACAAGTTTCCAGCTGATGACAATTCTTCTGGTTTGGGGACCATCTTTGGAAACACTGCTGAAGAGCATCATCAAGCTCATTAATATCTAGCCATTAAAGGATCATGGTGACAGCTCATGGTCCCTCCAAAGATACCTTTTGTAACAAAAGATTATATAATTAATACAAGTGATTATATCTTCTAGTACCTGGAAGAGTGCCCCTAGTACATAATGGGCATTTAATAATATTTTATTTAATGAATCTGAATGCAAAAAAAACAAACACAACACAACAAAATGTATCATAGTTTTACTTCTGGACTAGTAATTGCAAGATTAGACAGTAACCTGAGCAGGAGGGGCCTTTCCAATAAACAGCCGCCTGCTCCATCAATGGTAAATCCAGCCCAAATTAGGGGAAAGCATGAGAGTTTATAATGGTAGTAACAATGATAGTAATCACACTCCCCATTTCCATGAGAAATGTAAAGATTATGAGACATTTTCATGGTCTGTGCACATGGGGCTCAAAATAGTTAAACACCACATCTCCGACTACAGTCTCCTAGAGAAACCTTCAGGAGTGTGTGCCGCACAGTAAGTATCCTGAAGCCAATGACATCTGCGCAGCAGGAGAAGCTTTCTCAGGTGGTGACCAACCTGAAAGCTATTCACTTACAGCCAACATCCAGAATAACCCCGATGGCCCTTCCCCTGCTAGAGAAGGAGGTCACCCCTGGCTTACAGATAGGCATTTTGCACAATACCTATTAAAAGAGAACAAAGATTCTTAAACGTGCACCATCCCAAAAATCTATTTAGGACTAAATTAGAAACAGTGAGAGCTACGGCAATACAAATCCATAAACATGGAAGTTGTAGCGTAAAAAGTAAAATGCAAATAGAGAAAGAAAAGCTCCCTAAAAGTAGTTTAAGCCTGGAACAAAGATGAGTCCATTTTGATTCAACAGACATGATAGAGGAACAGCATGGGGCACAGCAGATCAGCAGGGCAGCAAAAGAAGAAGAGTTTCTGAAAAGAATACGGACAGCAAAAATTCCATTTGCCATAAATGGCCAATCTGTAGTGTTGAGATAGTGGATATACATTGCATGTAATTTGAAACATCTGTATGTTTTATGTTAACTTTTTATAGAAATGTCTCCTTTTAGGAGTTATTAAATAAATTATGCCAGAACACTGAGCGAGCAAAAAAAGCATGCATCCTCAACCATCAGTGTTATAACAGGACATATTTCTCCCTGGGCAACACAGCACTGCTTTTTGGTCTTCATCATCCAACCCTGTGAACTCAGCAATGATAAATCCATGTTACAAATAAAAAGAAAAATTAAGGCTCAGAGCTGGGACTTGAACTCATACCATTTAAGGCAAACTCAGCCTATGGTATATAGCGGGAGTTGTCCCCTTTTCATATCTTGCAATTAAAGTTCTGGTTATTCTTTAACAGAATGCTATAGCATAAGCTAAGAGGAACATACCAAAAAGTATCCATTGCAAGTATTCTAAATAGGTTTATTCTTCAGCTCAAAGGGGGAGAGATCAACCAAAGGACTTGTATGCATGCATATAAGCCTAACCAGTGGTCACGGACAACAGGGGGGTGGGGGCATGCGTAGGGAGGGGTTTGGGATGGGAATGGGGGGATGAGGACAAATATGTGATACCTTAATCAATAAAGAAATTTAAAAAAATACAAATTACACTCTATATGATTTCGCAACAAGTGTTTTATTGAATAACTCCTACTCTTTAATTCCATATTCGGGGATAACATCACCTTTAGTTGCAACATTCTGAACATACACACACACACACACACACACACACACACAAAAGTAGTTTCTCAATAGGGTTCCAAGACAATTGTATATACTGCATCAAACATTACAAAAACGCAGGTGGATATTTTAAGATTAATACCCCACCATTCTACTTAGCCTATGCTTTACCTTACCTCTTGTTAATTTCATACCAGTATTTAATTAGAAAAAATTTCTCTAATGATATTAAAAACCATTAAAAGACTGCTATAGAGTCCGTTTTACTGTTAGGTCACGGCCATCCATGAAAATAGCTTATATCACATGAACTTCAGCTTCTTGGGGTTTGAAGGGGGTGTTATTTAGCATTTATTCTAACTACCCATTGAAATGCAGTGAAAATGCAAAATTTGAGATTGGATAGACTTGTTCCAACTCTAGCACGTATCAGCTGTCAAACATTAATCTCTCTCTGAGGCTTAGTGTATCAATCCATAATTAGGATTGTAGAGATAGGTATTTCCTGAGTAACTTATCTAGCATGACCTCAATTATTCCCTCTCATGCAATTGATCTAGTTCATATTTTGTGCAGATTTTTTGTTATAGCTAGTCAAAATCTAGTAATTCAGAGAGAATTAACTTCTAAATCACCTGAGTTCCAATAACACCCTTGGCCTACTGCATATGGGTATTTATTATTGTCAACAGGCATACTGAAGGGAGTGGTGGGGTATTAAAAAACGAAAATACGAAAATTAGTCACTATTATATAAGATGACATTATAAATTTTGAAAAATAAGAACCAGATTCTATTGGTCTGACCATTTTGGAGTGAGTACTATGCTCTTTACCTATGTGAGAACAGAAGCAATTCATTTCTCCATCCACCTGATAAATGCATCTCTCCCTGAACTTAAAGTCTGACAGCAGGAGTGGTCCCTGGGGATTTGCAGTGGCTCTCACCGTCTGAGATAAAAACTGTCTTCTTGTTTCCCATTTTTGTTTTCATTTACTTTTGAGGTGAGCCCCATTTCTGAAAGAGTGTGCATTTTTTTGTTGAGTACCATCATCTGGACATTTTCAATTTTTGAGTCTAAACAGGAAGATAAACATTCTCATAGTTTTGATCCTTAAGAAGAATTCGCCAGAAATCTGTGAAAAATAACCCTAATGTGAACAGTTAAAGCAGGATTTTAACATTTCTGGAAATGTTAAGGCAAGCTTTTGTGTTGATCAAAATGTTTTTCAGCTTTTCTGCCCAGAATTATGATTAGTGACTCCTATTTAAGAGGCGGTATAAGCATTGTAAACCTATTTGGAGAGATATCAAGTAGGAATTATTTGGGGATACAAACACAATTAATGACCAGAATGACAAAATTTGAAGTCCTTTTTCATGTAATTAATCATTACAAAATTTGCCATGTGTCTTGTGACTTTAACAAATACTCTACATTTAATTATCCAAGATTAGATTGTTAGATGATCCTCCAAATCAGTATTTAAGTGTTTTCCGTTTTGTAATACAGCTCATTTAAGGTTTCTTTATGTTTAATTCACACAAAAAATGTTTTAGAAATGGCAGAGAGCAAACACGAAGTATATCTGGCGTATTTCATATTTTGTTCATATCTTGAAGTATATTCAACTGCAATGACATGTCTTGACATTTCACAAAGTTTGTAGCAAACCCATGAGGATGCACCAAAAAAAAACTCACTGTTTTTAGATCTTAGAAAATCATTCTTAAAAGTGACTACCTTTCATGAAATATAATATTACGTTCAATTCCCTTGGTTCTTATGACATTGAATTTATTATAGTAGGTAGTTAGTTATTACCAAAGGAAGGGAGAAAATGGAATCAGACATTAAGTCTGATTAACTAGGTAGGGGCAGCTTGAAGACACCCCAGGGGACAGGACACCCTTCCCTACAGGTACTTAATCCCAGATTCCTGAACAGGCAATCAGGGAAGACTGGCTTTCTAATATCTGAGGGGAATAACCTGCTTCTTCCCATAGATTGGGAGAGGGGGGAGAACAAGTAAAGGGGAAATTCCTCTCCTGATGCATGAGTAGTAGGAGGAACCTAGTCTTGAAAAATCTGGGACAAAGATGGGGTAGGATAAGAGCAGAGGACCCCGGAGATCCAGGAGAGGGATTGTATAGGGGGAGGGCCCAGTACAAGCCCACAAAGAACTGGGAAGAAGGTTGATTAATTTGAAAGAAAGTGTAGCCCTTTCCAAGCCCAAGCTTAACAAAGGCACAGGGCACTGGCAAGTTCTCTCTTGTGCAGGCAGGCCTAAGGGTGGCGGCCACTGGGTCTGAAGTGCAGCCAGGAAAGGAAAGTGAGCTGGAAGGGAACCGAGACTGCGCTGGACTCCTAGAGCCTGGAATGCCAGGCTAACGGCAAAGGCGAGGCCGCTCTGGGTCCTGGCCTCCTCCTGGACTTGGTGTGGCCCTGGAGGCTGGACTTCTTCCACAGTGAGAAGAAGCGGAGTCACCTGGGGGGGGGGGGGGCGGGATGAGACATCTACCATGGGGAGGAGGGGTCTGACGGGGGGAGTGATGTGTGGAGGTGTACAGTCCTTTGTTTTTGCTCCAAAAAATATTGCCACTATGCCTCAAGTCCTCCCATGTGTGGGTCCTCAAGTGCATTTCCCAGTGCCTCTGCACAAGAATACTATTTCCACCGGCAACAGAAATTTCCTTGTGATTGAGGTAGATACAGAATGGCTGTTCAAGCTGGCATGTGGGGTTTTGTGTTTTTATTCTGTGGGAAACTAGAACATTGGGCACAAGGGAGAGCATTCATTGTTCACAATTCTAATTTCGTCTTCGATCGGGGTTGTGTTCTGGGAGCCACTGAAGGCAGTTCAGTTGATCTAGGACTAGGCTGTCTGAATTCATCTGGGAGCACGGGTTGTCTGTAAATAATCAGTTGGGTTGCACGCACATTTTCTTCTCCAAATGACACCACATAAGAATACAAATGAAGAGGGAAAGGGCCTCAGCTCACCTCCATTTTTTGAATGCTAGTGCCTTTACTTATATTACCTTACTTATTACTCACAAGGTCTGTGTGAAGTGCGTGCTATTTTATCCACATTTGGTGAAAAAGCTGTTTCCCATAGATTTACTGAAGGCCACAAATGAGGGGAGAGACTGAAACAACACAATGCAAGCCCATTCCACGTCACCACCTTCTCTTCATTGCATCAAAGACAAACCAGTTAGTTACCATACTTTACAGAGGCCTTTTTAATTTCAGTCTCAAATATATATACGAGAGAATTCTGGGAAGATGACCAAGTTGGAAGCACTAAGAATCTAGATCACCATTTAGACCAAAATTACACTGGAAGAATCGATCAGACATAACTATCTTGGCATTCTGGAGTCTATTGAAGTCTTGCCACTTCCAAGGAAAATTCTATATAATAAGTACTGGGAACTCATGTGAAAAAAGTATTCACCTGAGAAGGCTGGTACCAAAGGTAAGCTCCATATGTATACTATCTTAACACTCCTAGGATATTGTGCTTATCTATTTCCCTGGGCATATGGAGAAAACATTGTGGGCCTGCACTGCTACTTGCAACAGAGCTAAAAAGGACATGGACTTTGTTAAAAGAAAAGAATCAAGCAAGTAATTAAAAATATGTTATTGCAATTTCACCACTCCATAAAATCACTCTTCGCTCGGAATAATCATGGAGTTAGAGCTAAAAAAGCAAAAACAGAATATACAGTATGAAGTCTTAATAATGCTAATCATTACTGAACAGTCTCTGCCTTTGTAATTTTTTTTTTTTCTCAAAGACCTTTGAAATAAGTTTCATTTGGAATGGAGCTTAAAACCCAACTGGGCTGAAAAATATCCACAATGTTCTTGTGATTCTTAATCTCTTTTCTAAGCCAAGAGCCAATCATGTCACATAAAACACTTTTAAGAGCCACCCAGAGGCAAAATTCTTATACCGCTGCTGAAATATTCAATGATTGCTTTGAAAATCAAACACCTGTATATTTTAAAGTATAATATTAGTGACTAAAGGGCAACACTCTATCAAACCTTTATTTCTCCCCTTAGAATATTTAGGGAACTACAGATTGGTTATAGTCACATTTGTAAAATGCCCTGCTTATAGTGATCCAATCCCCCCAATTCACCTGATTAAAAAGATTCAAAACTCATTAAAATCGCTTTGGAAATTTTCTTTTTTAATCATTAACCTTGTCACTGGGTCCCTAAAAACATATGTTGTGTGACCTACAGCAGATTTTACAAATGTGAAAATTTATTAGAGCATTTCCTTTTGATATTTTTTTCCTTTTATAGTATTCAATTCACAATCACCTGTTACTGGGTATTATTTTACCAATTTCTAAACTTTTTTTTTTCCACTAAAAAGTTAGCATGAGCCTGGCATGAGATTCCTGGTCAGGACATGTGCCCGGTTGTAGGCTTGATTCCCCAGTAGTGGGCGTGCAGGAGGCAGACGATCAGTGATTCTCACTCATCATTGATGTTTCTATCTCTCCCTCTCCCTTCCTCTCTGAAATCAACAAAAACATATTTTTTTAAAAAGTTAACATGAAAAAATAATTATGATGATAATAAAAATAACAATAAAATGACCATTTTGTTATTTTTATTGTACCTATTCTTCATGTACCCAACACAAATACACATACAGTTTCTCTTTACATTGGATTCAATATTGAAAATATTGAATGTTTTATTATACTTCTTAGAGGCATTCAATAAATATAGGTAAGTGACTCCTTGAATTAAGCAAAGTTCTGTCATTATAGGGTCGATACTAATAAAAGTGCAGATAAAATAATTCAAAGGAGAGAGGTCTCTTGAAAATGCAGTCATATAATTAACTTGTACCATATAGACAGAGTGACTCCTCCCTGCACTACAAAGTAAGAGGAGAGAAATTATCATGGTAGAAAAAACAGTTTCCTTAATTCCTGATTTAGAGCTAATGTCTCAATTCACTCTAGATACACTGCAAAACCAGGATTAACAGAAATCATGGCTGCCATTGTTAATGCATCCATGCTTTGTTAAGGGTTAACTTTCTATAGATAGGCTCTTTTTTATAATTGAATCAGATCAATGACTCAAGCTTGCTGTGAATCCAAAACTGCTCTAAAAAATAAAGTCTACTTTTAAAAAATCCAAATAGAACTCTTGGTGAAGTCCATCAGTTCTAGTCCATATAGAGAACACAATTAATCCTGATGAATACTTCCAGAGGTCTACAATACTGCAATGATTTTATTGAAAACCAGAAGCCCAGTGCACAAAATTCGTGCACAGGTAGGGTCCCTAGGGGCTGCCGGCTGCCGGGCGAGGCCTCCCTTTCCTGGCTCCAGGCTTCCAGCCAGGGCTTTCCTTCATCCCACGTTGCCCCCTGATGGTCAGCACACATCATAGCAAGCAATCGAACTCCCGGTCGGTCAAACTCCCGAGGGGACACTTTGCATATTAAGCTTTTATATATATAGATGAAAATCATTGCAGAACTAGTCCAAATATAATATACATGACATTTATTAGTTTTTGTATATCAATGTCATAAAATCAGGCCTACATTTCTAGAGATCTGCCTATCTGTACTAATAAAAGGGTAATATGCTAATTAGACCAGATGGACCTGACGTCTTCCGGACATCCGATGTCCTTCTGGGTAGATAAAGCTGGGGCCCAGCCTGGGGATTGCTGCCCTGGAGGCAGGGAAGCTGCCTGTGGTGGCGGTCCCAGGTGCCTGCAGCCGGCCAGAGGGAGGGAAGCCTGGGGCCTGGGTGCTGGGGCTGAGGCAGAAGCGGTTAGGGGCAATCAGACAGGCAGGTGAGCAGTTAGAGGCATCAGGCAGGCAGAGGGGTTAGGGGCAATCAGGTAGGCAGGCAGGCAAGCAGTTAGGAGCCAGTGATCCAGGATTGGGAGAGGGATGTCCGAATTCCAGGGATCAGGCCTAAACTGGCAGTTGGACATCCCTCAAGGGGTCCTGGATTGCAAGAGGGTGCAGGCTGGGCTGAGGGACCCCTCTCCCATGCACAAATTTTGTGCACCGGGCCTCTACTGTAATATATAATGCCGAACAACTAACTGTATTTAGTAAAACTGACTACTATAATAGCTTTTGAAGGTTCCAGTTGTCAATTACATGAAGTAGTAATTAACCTTATTATTGTCAAGAACTATAAAGGGTCTGAGATTTTACCCTACTTGCAACCTAATAAGTTAGACTGCCACAACTTTATGGATGCTGAAGGAAGACAAGACTCCTGGGTCAGAAATGAAGGCTAGATTATTACATAGAACAATGGCAGTCTCTAGAGCAGTGATTCTCAACCTTTCTAATGCCATGACCCTTTAATGCAGTTCCTCATGTTGTGGTGACCTCCAACCATAAAATTATTTTCGTTGCTACTTCATAACTGTAATTTTGCTTCTGTTAATGAATCGTAATGTAAAAATCTGTGTTTTCCAATGGTCTTAGGCTCTACAGCAGCGGTTCTCAACCTGTGACCCACAGGTTGAGAACCGCTAGCAGGGTCACCTAAGACCATCGGAAAACACAGGTGTTTCCCTAAACCAGTGGTCGGCAAACTGCGGCTCGCGAGCCAAATGCGGCTCTTTGGCCCCTTGAGTGTGGCTCTTCCACAAAATACCACGGCCTGGGCGAGTCTATTTTGAAGAAGTGGCGTTAGAAGAAGTTTAAGTTTAAAAAATTTGGCTCTCAAAAGAAATTTCAATCATTGTACTGTTGATATTTGGCTCTGCTGACTAATGAGTTTGCCGACCACTGACCTAGACTCTCAATTCCAATAATTACAGGCTGTTGTTGTTCCTTGTGATTAAGCCCCTATCCCAGTGGTCAGCAAACTCATTAGTCAACAGAGCCGCAGTTTGCCGACCACTGCCCTAAGCCACAATTCCCACGTGGCTATGTGAAGCAGATCAAATGATAGCTACACAGGCAGTGAGTTGGGTTATGGTAGAGGAACTCTTGAGTTCAGGGAACCTGAATATTTTATAATAACTTATCAGCATGCTTGCCCCTAGGCCTGGAGAAAGGCATTGCCTTTATTGTACTAAACAGGAGGCATATTTGTCCTTTGCTCCAAAAAGAGACACTGCCTTTTCAGACAGTTTTCAATACAAACATCCTAGAAGAGACAGTATGGGACAAAAAGCAGTCCGTGCCTTGCTTAAAAGATGTGCAGAAATAGAGGTTGGTGGCGAATTGTCACCCGAATTTTATAAGCATCTAAACTCTTGTCTTTTTCAAAATTAAAGTTATCCAAATAAAATTCAATTTCTATACCACTAAAAATAGCTTTAAGAGAGTATGTTCTATTTCTCACTCTCCTCATTACGTATTTGTTTTTCTTTAATGTACCAGATTTTTGGAAATCACTAGTACTCACTTTAAATATTAAACTGCAAGAGCTGGAGGTACTTGGCACTAGTTACTATTAGGAATTCAGAACAGACACATTTGAATAAATGTTTAAGCACTCACAGAGGTGAAAAATGACTGTGACACAAACTGAACAATTTTTCTTTAATCACCCAACAGTGCAAAGTAGCTGCAAGGTGAACTTTGTGTCTATTTGGAAAAATTAGATCATAACATATCATTATTTCTCAATATAACCTCATTGAAATCTGAGAAACATTTTTATTATTCTCCCAAACTGGACACATTAGCACTAGAATTTCCTACTGCGTGAAACCTGAAAGTTTATCAACAAGCCCAAGTTTGTTATTTTTAACAACTTCACTCTTTATAACAGAGTTAGCCGAATATCATTGCAACAGACTTAGAATTGAATTCCAATAGAAAGTGCAAAGAAAAAAGAAACCACCAAAATTTGTTTTATGTACATTTTAGAGAGAGTTTCATCATACTCAATTACTTAAAAGGTAACACAGTAAAAATTTTGAGCTATTAACCATATCTGGCATAAGTCATCAGTACCAAATGAAAGCATTTATAACCGATGTGCAAAACCAGAAAAGAAAATAGCAGTTAAAAGCACAGGAAGTTCTAAAAAAAAATAAAATAAAAAGCTCAGGAAGTTCCAACTTCAAAGAGAAGTATCAGAAGAGAAATTGATAAAAATTTTATGAAGTAGAACATCTCATTTTTTTCCTAGCAGTATGGCTTACTGTTTCACTTTGTTTTGTTTTTATGATGAAAAACATATAACATACAATTTTCCATCTTTTTTTTTCAATTATAGTTTACATTCAATATTATTCTGTATTAGCTTCAGGTGCACAACAGAGTGGTTAGACAATATACTTTACAGAGTGGTGGCTTACTGTTAAGAATAGATATTCTAGGTAAAACAAAAAAACACACACACAGCTTTCCAAGTCAGAAAACGTTACTCTAAAACAGGGGTCCTCAAACTTTTTAAACAGGGGGCCAGTTCACTGTCCCTCAGATCGTTGGAGGGCCGGACTATAGTTAAAAAAACACACAAAAACGATGAACAAATTCCTATGCGCACTGCGGGCCCGGGACGAGTCAGCTGCTAAGCAGGACAGGCAGCGGCACCCGGCGGGCCGGATAAATGTCCTCGGCGGGCTGCATGTGGCCCGCGGGCCATAGTTTGAGGACTCCTGCTACAATGTGCAATGAAGGACCCTAAAAACAGGAGTTTATGGGCAAGTTATTCAATAGTTTTAATACAAGTTTCTTCACATGTTAATTAAAAGCACAAGTGATAGCTACCTAATAAAAACAAAATGCTGCAAAAATTAACTTGAAAAATAAATGTAAAACACTTAGCCGTGTCTAGTACGTAACCGGTCCGTAAAGGGGCATGATTAATAAAAGAATAGCCTATTTTAACTACTGCCTCCGAGGAGATGTAACATCTAAGTGATTTCAGTTAACATCTGTTAAGGGATCAATTGACTCTCAGTTAACAACCAGAAAACCTTCAGAAGCAGCTGGAGTGAGAAACCAGTGTTTGCAGATCAGAGTGATGGGGTGCTGGACAGGAACCAAACACAAATTGGAGGCACCTTCTGGGGCAGGCCCTTGTTGACACGGAATACAGTAGGTTAGTTAATAACTCAAGAGCCAAAACGTGTGAGCTTGACTCTGCCCTTCTCTATAGTCATGTCAACATCTACAAAATGGGGGAGTTTTCAAGCTTGACCTGGTGTTCTGTGTCTCAACAGGAATGCACCAGGAGAAATACTCAGTGATTTAATGAGGACTTTTTATAGGCTTTTCCATTTAATTTCCTAACCCTACTGCTTCATTTATTCTTAAGAGGTGCATTTATTTCCTTTACTAATGGATCATTAAATAAAATATTCAGTTAAGCATATCCACATAAAATGTGGAAGAGCATCTAGAATTTCTGAGAGCGT
The DNA here is from genome assembly GCF_963455305.1 of Plecotus auritus. NCBI lineage: Eukaryota > Metazoa > Chordata > Mammalia > Chiroptera > Vespertilionidae > Plecotus > Plecotus auritus. The sequence continues at coordinate 20,383,817 of NC_137777.1, read as the reverse complement.
TCCTAGGTCTTTAGAAAGGGCTTTATGTCACTTCTGTCTTTATATATATTTTTAAGATTGCTGATAAGATTCAATATGTAAAAAAGTCCAATTATAGTGTTCCGATATTGTTACAGAAATATAAACATGAAACCCATTCATTTTCATCACTTAGTAAACATTTATTGAGCATCTGCTACCTGTAACAGTACCGGGACCTATAGGATACTTACAGTTTTTCTAGAGCCACAAAACACTTTTTCGATTTATGCAGCTCCTTAATTGTATCTACAAGTCACAATCAAGCTGGTGGTCTTCTGTTTCCCCTGTTCATCATTCATTGATTTCCTTTATTTTGGTAATGAAAAAGATAGAAAATGTCAAATTAAGGAGAACTTAAAACTATGAAAGTATCATTTAAATATGATAGCACAAGAACAAAATAACATGAGAGTATTTCTCATTTGAATCACAGGAGATTTTCAATGAAGTAGATGAAGATGGAGGAACATGATTCTTTTACAACAAACTAAAATGCAGCTCCATGGATAATGAGCCCCTACTCCTCACTAGTGACATGTTATCCGAGCCTACAGATAACCTTTGACATGTGAACAGACAAAATCACAGACTGTAACCTTTTGTGCATATTTGTAGCACTAGTCATGCATATAACTAATGCAATTTAATCTTCAGAGTCATATAAGTTAAGATAGATTTATTTCTCAGTGTTTGATAGTCCAGAAATATCCTTGGGTTTCCAGCCCATGTAAACATTTACAAAGCTTTTAACCTAGTGTCTATTGTAATTTATTTGAACTACCAGTATTTTAAAAAGAGATCGTCAAATATTTGCATTAAACAAATGAAATGTATCCCTAAAAACAATTATATCTTAATTGAAATTCTTATATGTATGGTAATTAGAATGTTAAAACATAGTTTTTGTAGAATCTGTCAACCAATTTCACACATGAAAAGGATATATTTTAGAAAAACTTTTAGCTCCTCAAAGAATGATGTGTACATATCTTTAAATTTGTCTCTCTCCATTTCTTCTAACATAAATGTGAAGGAAAAATCACATATCAAGTCAGTTGAGGGCCCACATTACAATGCTCTTTTTTCTAACATCATCAAATATCAATTTGTTTTCTTTATTTTGGATAATGTAAACTATGTCTTCCACAGGCATCTGGTAGGATGAAATAAGGACCCCCAAAGATTTCCATATCCTAATCCCTGGAATCTGTGAATATTGCCTTAAAAAGAGACTTTGCCAATCTGACTAAATTAAGGATCTTGTGATGTGGAGATTCTCCTGCATTGTCCAGGTGGGCTTTAATATAATCAAAGGTGTCCTTAAAAGAGGTAAACAGAGAGAGACAATACTGCCGAAGGGAAAAGGTAGTGAGATGAGCTCGACAGGAGAGAGATTTGAAGATGTCATGCTGCTGCCTTTGAAGTTGGAGGAAGGGACCACAAGCCAAGGAATGCAAGGGCCACAGCTGCAGCAGCTGAAAAGGCCAGGCCAGGGACTCTCACGGCCTCCAGAGCCTCCACCGGAACCCTGGCCCTGCTGACACCTTGGTTTAGACCCACTGAGACTGGCTTTGGACTTCTGACCTCCAATACTCTAAGATTGTGTTGTTTTTAAGTCACCAATGTTGAGGTAATTTGTTATAGCAATTCGCAATTCTAGTAAACAAATACAAGATAGTTCAGGCAAATCACAGGGTAAGTCTATGAAGAAAGGGTTAAAGGAGGTCAAATGTTAACAAAACATATTACAAATAGTGAGTTCTTGAAGTAAAAGGGTAAATTTAGTGAATTATATTTCTCAAAGTAATACTGATAGATTTAAATCCAGTGACAGGTTTAACATTAAATAAATAAAAAATAATTGATACTTTTATAACAAATTGTCTATGGAATTTGAACTCACTTTTCCTTTGCCTCAGAATAATGTTCTTTTCTACCTTATTCCTAATACATGACATTAAAAACAAACACACTCACCTCTATGGCTCACTAAGTGAAATCCTTTGCTTCTGAATAAGTGTGTAAAAGTATTAAGTAACACCAACACGTGAAATCACACAACCAAAGATGATACATGTGTTTTTTTTCTCCTGTTAGGATTTAAAATATTTTACAACAAAGAGGGGAAAAAGAAAAAATATACCCAAGCATAAAAAATATGTTAAGGGATTTTATAAGCATCATTTTGTGTTTCTAAATGACCTTTGTGTTACTGTCTCCACTTTTAAGATAGATCATATCCTGAACATGAAAACATTATATTCATAAAAAGCTTGTATATCTTTGGTGAAGTTAACCATACTATCCAGTTGTGTTTACCAATCATCCCCTTGTTTATTTAAGACTAATTAACAGCAGAGGAACGTTTGCAAATTGAAGGTTGCCATTCTCACTAGCTTTTGAAAGATTTGGAAGTCAAAGTACTTTGTTAATGACTCGTGTTTTTTCTTTTCAATTCAGCAGATAATAAAAATAGGCATGTCTTTCTTATACAACATAAAATCACTAAGTAACACCTGTAACAACTAATTCTGCCCTCAACATTGGTTATGAGAAAGTTTGTGCTATTGATCAAGGATATAGATATCCTGGTTAGCCTTATGTAATGGCTGATCAAAGATAGAAAAAATGCTCTCAGTATCACAGAACAGTGACTTCTGAGCAATGTTTTCCACCTGATGCTGTTCAGTGTATCCACACTCAAGAGACTAAAGCTAGAAAATAATATAATCTGGGAAAAAAAGGCACAAATATAGGGTGTGAAAATGAGAATGGGAAAATCTATTCCACTTTCTCTGTCAAAGTTAATGCAGCATAGAATAACCTAGATGGATTGAAAGATTTGTGAATCAAAGTGCTTTATTAACTATCAGTGTCTCTCTTTTTCAATTCATCAGCTAATAAATATATTACAAGAAAATATTTTTTTTTCCTTTTTTCTGCTCTTCCTCCTTTAGAGCAATTGTGCACCAGGAGTCCTGACTATCCTCACTTATTAATGAAATCAGATTTTCTACTTCCTTTTTATGAGCTGGTTGAACCCCAGGTTAACTTCTCAATAGTATTAGAATTGATATATTCTAAGCTATAATTGTCCACATCATAGCCTCATAAGAACACTGAGCAAAGTTGAGAGTGGTGTGCAATTTTCTGGGAAATCTTCAATGTGGAAATGGGAGGAGCATTATAATTCAGGTAGATTCACAGAACAGAAAGAGGAGAGAACAGAAGAAAAGGAACAGAGTTGGTGCTGAGAGGAATATGCCAGAGATGCTAAGTCAATGATCTGACTCAGGCAAAATACCCACACTAGGGTCAGGTTCCAAGCAAATCTGCATTAACAATGAACTCTCTATCCTTCCTGTACTTGAATTACTAGGGTATGATCTTTCCATGAGATATTCTTCTCATTTCTCCTAGTGATGTCATCTACTCCAGTAATTTCAACCATCCCCTTTTCAGGGTTTTCTGAATCATTGTACAGTGGTTCCGAGATACACAGAGATGGATCTGAATCTTAGCATGTCAACTTACTAAGATGGACAGGCTGCTTGTTAATAAAATTTTTATCTATAAAATGGGTATCATATTGGCCTTAGAGATTTAAGTTTATTGTGAAAATTAAATAGGATAGTGTATTTAAAATGTTTAACAAAATGTGAGCCAGGATAAGTAGTCAGTAAATATTGCAAAGTATAATAACTAATTCTATACAAATGTCTATATATATAAAAGCCAAGTGACTGGAATGCTGGAACAACCAAAACAACCAATTGCTTTGAAATGCACTGAGGCCCCGATCGGCCCCCTCCACCCTGATGGGGGGTAGGGCCGGCCAGCCAACTTCCCACAGTCCCTCCCCCCGGCCATCCCTGATTGGCCCCAATTGGGGCCAATGGGCCAGACCCCACCCATGCACAAATTCATGCACCGGGCCTCTAGTGTTCTTATATTTCCATTTTAATCAGGTAGCTGACTCATGCCCTTATTACGTAAAGCATAAATGTCTGCAATTGCTTTTTCTTTTTAGCGGTGTGGGGTTTTTTTTAATGCTTCTCCATAGTCATTATTTTAACAATGGAAAATTTAGAAAGGAAAAAGAAGAAGCAATTGTTAATTTCACTATACTGTATTTGACTAATGTTTCACACAGTTTAGTTTTTATTATATTAGGTAAGTTGAAATTTTACTAAGAAACTTAATTATGGCACTGACCTCATTCTTAAACAACTATATAAACATTATTTAAGTGGTTTAGTAGTAATATTTTGTGTAAACATACTAGAATTTATTTAATAAATTATTCTGTTTTTACTATTGAACAAGTACTGCATAATTGTTTGTAAGAATTTTGTGTGTGTGTGTATTTAGGGGTTATGGGAAGCTTTCTATTCTCCTTAGTATAAATTCCTTGAAATTTTAATCAAATAACATAAGCTTATACATGATACTTTATATACTAAATTACTTTTCAAAAAGATTGTAGTATCCATTTATATTTTACAGACTCTCACATATACTGGGTGATACTTCTTAAAAATCTTTGATAATTTGATAAGAATGAAACTGCTTTATAGTTTATATCCCTCACTTAGGATTTATTTTTTAACCTATTTTACCAATACCAGATTGTATTCAGTAATCACTGCTCTTATAAGATAGTTCCTACACACCACATTCAGTAACACCCCATCACCTTCCAACTCTTTTTCTTAGAATTGAATACTTTCCCAGTGTGATCATAACCATTTTCATGCCTTTTTACTTATTGATCCACCTAAAATGATAATTTCATACTCCTTTGAGACTGACCTTCAAGGTTCATTCTCTGTGCTCTGAAGAATTCATTTATATGAACTCTTTTCAGATTTCCAGTTCTTATACTTGGCTGACTTCTTAACATCACTACTTGGATATTTCAAAGGGACCATTACCCTAACACATTCAAAATAGAATTAATTAAAACATATCATTCTTACACTCTTTCCCATTTACAAATGTGTCAGTACCACCCACACAGGTAAAACCCTCCTCATCAAATCCACCATCTAAACTACAAGCAAGCCTCTAGCTGCACAGTGTGTCGAGTTTTAGCAAGCATCTCTATGCCCTCTGCCTCCAGCTGGTCCGAGCTACCTGCTTCCTTCCCTGGATAATCCAGCAGCCTGTTAGCACATGATCCTAATCCCTTGCTTAAGCTTTTCCTTCCTATTTCTCCTCATATCAGCCAAACTAGTGACAAAGTTTAAAGAAAGAAAGTTTAATCTTACCATGTCATTTTTCTATACATGTTTTTACCTAGTTCATTTGTGCTGTAAATAAGAGGTTTTATATTTTTCCTCTTTAAAATTCATCACTAAAAGGTTATCATAATGTCATTAGGCCATTCCCCTACGTAAATCTTCAATGGCTCCCTCTTGCACCTGAAGTGAAAGGCAGGCCCCTAACAAGCTGGCCTTGCCAGTCTCCCCAGGTTCATGGTGTGCCTCCACATGCAACGATGCTCCAGGGCCATTAGCCTCCTCTCAGACCCTCAAAGTGCCAGCTTCTTTCTTGAAGTTGACTTTGAGCATGTTGTGTTTACATGAGAAACCAAAATCAGCCTCTCTTTTGGTTTTGAATTGTATGTTTGTTTTTACGATGAAAATGTGGCTGTATGCCACCCCTCTCTAACGGAAGGTACTCTAGGGGATTCAAACTCTTTAAAAAAATGGAAAATGAAAGAACACATTCTAACTCATTGTAAGACATCAGCATTAGCTTGATACTTATACCAAAGCCAGACAAAGGCATCACAAGAAAAGAAAAATACAGACCAAAATCTCATGAAAACAGATGTTAAAATCCAACAATATGCTGACAAAGCAAATTCAACAGCATATTAAAAAATTGTATGACAAGACCATGTGGAATTTATTCAGTGAATGCAGCATGATTCAACATAAGGAAAACAACCACATGATCATCTCAATAGACCCAGAAAAGACATTGAACAAACTCCAACACATGATTTAAAAACAGCCAGAAAGCTAGGAAGAAAAGAAAATGTATTCAACATTATTAAAGGGCATTTATGTTGTGTGTGTGTGTGTGTGTGTGTGTGTGTGTGTGTGTGTCTGTATGTGTGAGCGCTAATGTAATATTGTACTCAATGGTAGAAGACAGAAAGCTTTTCCCCTAAAAACAAATTAAAGGAGAGGCCCTGGCCAATTGCTCAGTGGTTAGGGAATTGGCCTGTGTACCTTAGGGTGGTGGTATACATTTCCAGTCAAGGGCATGTACCTGGGTTGCAGGTTTGATCCTGGCCCCAGTCGGGCACGTGTGGGAGGCAACCAATCCATCTTTAACATAGATGTTTCTCTCTCTCTCTCTCTCTCTCTCTCTCTCTCTCTCTCCTCCCTCCTTCCCTTCCACTCTCTAAAAAATCAATGGGAAAAATATCCTCATGTGAGGATTTAAAAAAGGGGGAAAGAGAAATGGGAGGTTATTGCTTAACAGAGAAAGTTTTGGAAACAAATAGTGGTGATGTTTTCACAACAGTGTGGATATAATTAATGCCACTTAATTGTACACTTAAAATGGTAAAATGGCATTATATATATATATATATATATATATATATATATATCCACAATAACATTTTTAAAATGCATTATTGGAAAATTAACCAAACCATGTAAGTATATATTTACATAGTACAAGTTTAAAATGATTTTTGGTTGCATTTGTAGCATTTATCCTTCCAAAGTTATGAAATCTTAACTTATCAATCCACAAAGAAGAGTGGTTTATACTATATTTAGTATAATACAAATGAGAAAATATAACTAGTAGCTATTCAGTATAACTGAGTGGTATGATTTCTTGCTGAAATATAGTGAATTAAAATAAACTTTAAAAATAATTGTACAGGTTGTATGGAGATATGACAAAAAAAGAAAATTCTAGGCAACACTAAGCTTTCTCAAATAGAAGTTAGAATAGCCTCATGAGGCAGGAAGTATAATCTCTATTTTGCACATGAGTGGAAACAACAGGTAAGTAAGGAAATGCACGTTATTGTATCCTTTGCACATTATTGTATTCTTTGCACATAGAAGAGCAGGCAGGACAGGGCAAGTACTCAATATTTTGAATCAACAAACAATGATCCAACATCAAAGAGATCCAATGTAAAAAATTATATGCGATACTAAAACTATGTCAAGTCTTTAGATAAAAAAGAAGAAATCAATAAGATCAAAGACAGAGTAGGCAGCCAGTTTGAGAAAGCAACTTTCCAGCTGCTCTTCCTTTAACTAATATCATAGCTTATTGGCGGCATTCTATCCTCCCAAAGCCATCAACTCTTCATGTAGCCAGAATCAGTTTTAAGTATTAAAGACACCCTATAATACGTGTGCCACATCTAGTCACCAGCAGCTTTTGTGTAATTAGCAAAGGTATTTCCATCCTACTGCCTCTGTAAATCTTTCCCATAATGACCTCCATGCTCATTGATCATGGATTGTTCAATGGGATCCTATCACACCGACTTGGCTCGCTTTTATTGTTATTTACCCAAATTATAGGCCTTGCTAAAGCAGAAGCTATTGTTTGCTTTAAACCCCAGCAACCAGAATTTTGTCGATCAGACAGCAGCTTCAAATTATTTGGAAATGGGATAATTGGGGTGAGAAGGAATATAATGGAGAAAAAAATGTGAGCTTTTAAAATTTTTTTCTTCTCAAAATAGGAAGCAATAGATTCACAGAGAAAGAAAATTAGAAGTCACACTGGGTTTTTAGAAGGATGTTTTTTTCTGGCAAAAGTCTTATACAAGACACTGGAATCTTGTTAAATGACTAAATAAGCCCCTTCACAAAAAGCAGTCTTCGTGAAAGACAGATAAAAAAGAGGGAAAACATCTAGAATTTACTGTAAAAAGAGGATTATATTTAATAGTAATTAATGGATTCAGAATATGAAATCAATTTGTACTAAAGATTGTTGGGTTAAAAACAAAATCCAAGGAAGGAGCATTAAGACTAAGTTGTTTCTCCTTGGCTTTTGTTTTCTTGTGTAGTAGTTTGGCCTCTTAAAGGCAAAAGTAGAAAGGAATGAACCTGTAACCATAGAAACTGCATGTGGCTGTAAGAGAAAATGTGCTTAAGATGTACAAACACCAAATGAATATGCAGTGCATAACAAAAATGTATTTGGGGTTGTCAAACTGAAGTACAAGTGGGAATATTGTTCACAATAGTCTTTGACAGTAATCCTAGTTCTTAAGGAGAAACCTGCTAAAAACAGATTTTGGTGGATATCTCTAAAGATGAAAGAGTGAAAAAAACACGTCTTTTTTTGATAATTATAATCTTTGAATGTGCTAGGAAGAGATTTATGGAAAGCATATAGATCTTAAGTTAAATTTCACTTAAAGATATATTATGGTATTGAATCAATAATCAGAGTGTTTATTGATTATATTACAGTCCCAGTGAAAAACTAGTGTTGCACTTTATTTTCTAGAGGGAATGAATGAGAATATTTATTTCTCAAGCAAGACCTGAACATTATGAACAAAACTAGTGACAAGGGCAAGAGGAGTATAAAAAGAATCAAGGGTAGAGAATTGATTTTTTTAGCAGAGTAATGGATACATCAAAATAGAATTTATATATTAAAAGTGCATACACAACACTTTTCCATTGTAGACTTTATTAGAATAACTAGAGGCCCAGTGCACGAAATTCGTGCATGAGGGGAGGGAGTCCCTCAGGCTGGCCTGCACCCTCTTGCAATCCGGGACCTTTCAGACATCCCTCTCGCAATCCAGGACCGCTGGCTCCTAACCGCTTGCCTGCCTGCCTGATTTTGCCCCTAAAACTCAAGCTTCTTCTTTTTTTTTATTTTTAATATTTATATTTCTTTATTTTTTATTTTAAAAGTCAAGCTTCTTGAGAACATGAGGCATTTAACATTATTCCATATTCCTTACAGAGAGCTAAGCATGGTAAACACAGCAAATACTTAGTACTTATGGGCTTCTATACAAACACTTTCCAACCAGGAATGTTTTAATAGGCAGTCTCCAAAAACTTGAGCTGGAAAACCTAAAAGTAGCGTGCTCAGATTTCAGGCATCAGGTGCTATTAGCAGGATTTCTATGGCAATTAAACTCTAATGCTGAGCTCTCAGCAGTCTGGACAAACTGCCCTTCACTGTCTCCAAAGTGTCTTATCCGTCACAGTCCCATTTCCTCCGCTTCAAACCAAGGTAGCAAACGAAACCTTTCATTCTGATCTTCGTCGCCCACAAGGGAACAGCCAAACCTCAATCGAAATAATTTCCCGCCAGAAGTCACGTCCAAATACTGTGAGACTGAGGACTAGAGGGCTGACTATGCACAGGCTCATGAGGACTAGAGGGCTGACTATGCACAGGCTCATGAGGACTAGAGGGCTGACTATGCTCATGCTCAGTAGCAGGCTCCCGATGCAGCGGCAGGCGCCCAGGCTCCTCCACAATCCCACAATCCTCTGGCCGCATACTTCCGGTGTTTCTAGCCCCTCCTTAAGGGGTGTTTCCCTCAGTCCCGTTGCCACATCCAGGGCCTCTAGGTGGAGAGGGTTTTTCTGTTCTTTGACGTTGATGGCTGTGTACTATTTGGAATCAGTGACGTTTCGGGAGGACTGCCGCTGCCATGAACATGTCGGCCCCAAGCACACGGGTGAAACAACCGCCCATTCAGTCCACGGCTGGCGCCATCCCGGTTCACAATGAGAAAGGTACTGTGCTGAGCCGTTTTCCAATCGGATCTTCCTCTTCCCTCCCCAGCACACTGCAAACCTTCTCAGGGCTGACCAGCCCAACCCCCAGACCCTTAAGACCTTACCCCCTATTTTTTTTTATTGTCCAAAGTTTTACATATGTCTCCTTTTTCCCCCAATTGACCCCCCCCCCAGCCATTCCCACCCAGGGCAAGCCCCCACAGCCCCAGTGTCTGTGTCCATTGGTTATGCTCATATGCATGCGTACAAGTCCTTTGGTTGCTCTCTAACCGCCCCCCCCATCCCCCTGCCATTTGTCTCTGGATCTATTCTTATTCATCAAATTATGTTGATCATTATATCCCACATACGAGTGAGATCATGTGATATTTATCTTTCTCCGACTGGCTTATTTCACTTAGCATAATGCTCTCCGGTTCCATCCATGCTGTTGCAAATGGTAAAAGTTCCTTCTTTTTTATAGCGGCATAGTATTCCATTGTGTAGATGTACCACAGGTTTTTAATCCACTCATCTGCTGATGGGCACTTAGGCTGTTTCCAAATCTTAGCTATGGTAAATTGTGCTGCTATGAACATAGGGGTGCATATATCCTTTCTGATTGGTGTTTCTGGTTTCTTGGGATATATTCCTAGGAGTGGGATCACTGGGTCAAATGGGAGTTCCATTTTCAGTTTTTTGAGGAAACTCCATACTGTTCTCCACAGTGGCTGCACCAGTCTGCATTCCCACCAGCAGTGCCCCCTATTTCTTTGTCTTTCCCCCATCAAACTCACACTCTATGGCATTGCCTAGGGGTGCACCTAACCAGTCCCTGGGGGGCGGGGCCAGGTTGGGCAAGGGGCCATGGTGTTCTGGTCTCTGGTGGTTCTGGTCATTATGGCGTTCCGGTCTCTGGCTTTCTATATATATAGATATTTAAATGCAATTTGAATAGTCTTCTGTTTGCAGTCTTACTCCCAAACCAGGTAGTAGTAAACTCCCGGGGACCAGGAATCACACCTGCTCATTATTACATCCTCAGTGCCTATCGCTGTGCCTTGCATAGAATAGGTACTTCAGATATTTGCTGTATGACTAACAGAAAAATCAAACAAAGTGATTAGAACTAGGTGCAGAGAGATGAACTAGGGGAAAAAGAGAGAAGAAGTGAAATTAAAGATGTAGGAAGTCATTAGAGCTTTGTTGTCAAGGAAGAACCACACACACTTCCAAAGGGTGATGTCAGACTTTTTACACACACACTGGTTTTACAGAAACTCTGAAGGAGGTTGAAGCAGCTCTTAGGAATACATTGTGGTTAAGGACACTTCTGCATATATTAAATTATCTGGAAATGTAGGTATGAGAATCGTAGCAACTTTTTGTATTTTGTATTGCTAAAGGAAACACTAGCTTGTGACTGCTCCCAAAATAACCCCAAGGCCTAAATTGCCTGGTCTCTGCAGGTGTCGTGTGTAAGGCCACTCAGCTTCCTTGGGCCTGCGGCTGAAACACAGCTGAAGTCAGGATGTTATCTTGACCTTCACTGGATGTTTCTGTGGTCAACAGACCTGAGGCTTTGTTCTTAAGAGAGTTTGACACTGATCAGAATCTGATGTTCGGAGGGCTTAATGATTAAGGAAGGGAGTGGAAAGACAGAAAGGAGAAAGGATCATATTAAAGTAATTGAGTTTCTGTGCATTACACTTCTGTAACTATCAGCAAAAATCAGCATACTGTGTTGTATCATCACCACAAAGCTCCCTCCTGCTCCTCATTTATAGCCACACCCACCTCCTTAACCCTCCGATCCCTAACTACTGTCAAGCAATGATCTATTCCCTATCTTTAAGTTTTTATTTTACATTTAAATGTACTTCAAATAAAGAATAAGAATTCCTACCTGCCAATTGTCTCTTTAAGCAACATGTTTCCTAAAATATTATAGTAGTTCCATATGCTGCCATATAGCTGAAGTACTTACACTTTCCTCTTCATACTTCTGATCATTTCACAAGGAGCTATTTCCCATAATTAGTAAAAACAAAATATAAATTAAAGAAAGGTGCCATATATTATGGGACCACTTATTTCAAGGTTTTAGTTCTCACTAATTACAAGGTACTATCCTTAGTCCAGGACTCTAGAATCCAGGGCTCGCAAAGGATTTCCTTTTAAAGGTCATAGCTAAAGGATCTCAGCTAAGTTCCAAACTAGAGAGAAATGTCTCTATGTTAACATCTTTCATTCCAATGATGATTGTTTATATTGCAAAGGGACCAACAGGCATGGAGCTGCAACAGTGTTCTAAGTACTATACTAAGGAACATTTTATGTACGTTTTTGGTTTAGTGTGTATAATAGCTCTAAAAGAGAAGTTTTACCATCCAAACTTCTCCGGGATATTAAAGACTTATATTGTTTTATAACATGGTGGGTAAAGAGAGAGGATCTCCCAAGAGCTAGATGATTTGGATTCTAATTGTGGCTTCACTGTTCAGTATCATGTGACCTTTGGCAAGTCAGTGAATCTTTTAACTTCATTTTTTTCAAGGTTGGTAATAATACCCACTTTGTAGAGATCCTGTGTTAAGTGAAATTGATCATCTAAAGTTTATAGTGTATACTAGTGGCCCGATGCATGAAATTCGTGCAAGAGTAGGCCTTCCTTCCCCTGGCTGCTGGCACCAGCTTCCCTCAGGCACCCAGGACCCTGGCTTCCCTTGCAGCCCCAGCTTTGTCCGGAAGATCGTCCAGTCTAATTAGCATATTACACTTTTATTATTATAGATAAGCACTATTAAATTTTTGTTTTGTTCTTATAAATCTTTATTGTTCAGATTATTACAATTGTTCCTCTTTTTCCCCCCATAGCTCCCCTCCACCTGGTTCCCACCCTACCCTCTGCCCTTACCTCCCCACCCCTTGTCTTCACCCATAAGTGTATGACCTTTGTCCAGTTTCTTCCCGCACCCCCCACATCCCTTTCCCCCTGAGAATTGTCAGTCCACTCCCTTTCTATGCCCCTGATTCTATTATATTCACCAGTTTATTCTGTTCATCAGATTTTTTATTCACTTGATTTTTAGATTCTCTTGTTAATAGCTATGTATTTGTTCATAATTTTTATCTTTTATTGATTAAGGTATTACATATGTACATATCTTCCCATTGCCCCCCCCCCCATAATTTTTATCTTTACCTTTTTCTTCTTCCTCTTCTTAAAGAATACCTTTCAGCATTTCATATAATACTGGTTTGGCGGTGATAAAATCCTTTAGCTTTTTCTTATCTGTGAAGCTCTTTATCTGACCTTCAATTCTGAATGATAGCTTTGCTGGGTAGAGTAATCTTGGTTGTAGGTTTTGCTATTCATCACTTTGAATATTTTTTGCCACTCCCTTCTTGCCTGCATAGTTTCTGTTGAGAAATCAGCTGACAATCGTATGGGTGCTCCCTTGTAGGTAACTAACTGTTTTTCTCTTGCTGCTTTTAATATTCTCTCTTTGTCTTTTGCTCTTGGCATTTTAATTATGATGTGTCTTGGTGTGGTCCTCTTTGGATTCCTTTTGTTTTGGGTTCTGTGAGCTTCCTGGACTTGTAAGTCTATTTCTTTCACCAGGTGGGGGAAGTTTTCAGTCATTATTTCTTCAAATAGGTTTTAAGTATCTTGCTCTCTCTCTTCTTCTGGCACCCCCATAATTTGGATGTTGGTACGCTTGAAGTTGTCCCAGAGGCTCCTTACACTATCTTCATATTTTTGGATTCTTTTTTCTTTTTGCTTTTCCAGTTGGGTGTTTTTTGCTTCTTTGTATTTGAAAACTTTGACTTGATTCTTGTGATCCTCTAGTCTGCTGTTAGATCTCTGTATATTCTTTTTTATTTCAGTCAGTATATGCTTAATTTCTAGTTGGTCCTTTTTCATATCCTCGAGGGTCTCGCTAAATTTATTGGCCTTTTCTAGAAAATTCTTGAAAAACCTTTTAACCGTGGTTTTGAACTCTATATCCAGTCGTTTGCTTTCCTCCATTTCTTTCATTTGTGACCTGTTTGTTTGTCTCCACATTTTGGCTGCTTTCCTGAGTTGATAGAGTGGCTTTGTGTGCTAGGTGTCCTATAGTGCCCAGTGGCTCAGCCTCCCCAGTTACCTGAGGTGGACACTCTTGGTGCACCCCTTTGTGGACTGTGTGTACAGCCTTGTTGTAGTTAAGCCTTGATTGTTGTTGGTGTCACTGGGAGGAATTTACCTCCAGGCCAATTGGCTGTGAGGATCAGCTGTGACTACACTGGGAGAACTTCTGTGCTGGAGACACCCTTATGAGACAAGACTTGCATAAGCCTCTGTGCTCAGCTTGGATGGGGTGGAGTCTCAGGGTGGAGCAGACAACAATGGCTTCCCGTCAGCCCTGCCCTAAGAGGCCCCCGGATCTCAGTGTCCCTTGTTAATCACTGCAAGCACCTCTGAGAGAAAGCCGCCCTCAAGTTTCGCCCGCTGCCAGACAGTCCAGTTTCTCCCCGAATGAGTCTGGGTCCCCAGAGTCTCACCTAGAACTGGAGTTCAGAGCCGTCGGGAGCTTTTGTCTCCCTCCCCATTGAGAAAGCCAGCCATGTACTCAGTTGCCAGCCCTCCTCATGTGTGCGCGCCTTGGTACCTCTGCCTTCAGCAGTTCCTCTGAGTCTCAGTGTGCTTTTCTCTTTCCTGACAGTCCAATTTCTCCCTGTATGAGTCTGGATCCCCAGAGTCTCGCCCAGGTACCAGAGTTCAGAGCATCTGGGAGCCTTTGTCTCCCTCCACATTGAGAAAGCCAGCTGCATACTCAGTTGCCAGCCCTCTCCGCACGAGCGCAACTCTGTACCTCTGCATTTTGTAACTCCTGTGAGTCTCAGTGTGCTTTTCTCTTTCCTTCTAGTTGTAGAATTTCCACTTAGCCAGCCTTCCTGTGGTTCTGGATGATGTCTGTTTTGTCTTTTAGTTGTAGTTTTGAAATTGTTGTGTGAGGCAGCAGTTTAGGTGTTTACCTATGCCGCCATCTTGGTTTCTCCCAGCACTATTAAATTTTAAAGGTATACCAACCCATATTGAGCACTATTAAAATGGAAATATTATTACAGTGATGACATTCTGCCAGACACTCTAATCCCCAAGGACTAAAAATGAATAAAATATGATCCTTACTGCAATGAACTTACTGATTAGTATTTGTTAATTTCTAAAAATACAAGTTTATATAAGGTATAGTGGTTAACATAGCAGAGTGGCCAATTATATGGGTCTCTTGAAGAGCTGTCATTTAATCCGAGCTATGAAGTATAAATAGATTAACAAGACAAGATGATGAGTCAAGGTATTCTCGGAGTGAAAAACAATATATGCACAGGCAAAGAGACAAGTCATTTTCAGAGAAAATGTAGTGTAATTCTGTTCAAATATCAAGTATTAGAGGAAAATGATGGAAGCCAGAGAGGGCTAGATAGGAAATTGGGGTCCAGGTAATATATTCTATAGTAAGGAGTGTGAATATTTTGATTAGAAAAATGAGAGGAAATTGGTATTTTAAAGTATTTTGGTTTGGTTGTGTTGTTTTGTGTGGGGTTGTTTTTGTTTTGTTTGTAAGAAAAAAGACATGATCCCTTCAGGGCCAGTGAAAAATTAATTACAGGAAATCTTCACAAAAGAGTTAGGAAAATTAATCTTATGAAAATAATCACAATAATTGAACTAGAACTAATGTTTCTGAAGTTATATATTTACATCTTATTCTAAATTGAAAAAACTGATCTATGGAGTGTGGTTTCTAGGGAATTTATAAAAACAAAATCTAAATATAATGAACAAGTTGAATTAGCAAACCAGGTGGTGTGGAGGAGTGAGTTGGACATGTCTCAACCACCAAACACAAATTAATCTATTTATATTGTATCATTGTCATTATTAAACAGAAAACAGGGACAGGATGTTAAGGGTGCATTTCACAAGTACAAAAGATGTATATAAGCATTCTAGAAAGTTGCAAAGTCAAGAAAGATATAGAGTGTGTTTGATAAGATCTTTTGGGAAATTCTTAGAAAATAAAATAATATGAGAAATTCAAATAGAAATTAGTTTTACATGAAAAACATTCAGTAAAGTTGTTAAAAAGAATACAAGTGTTGTCATCGACATCTTTAAAGTTACAAAATTGGTTTTCACAGAATAAAATATTTCAAAGTATTTTATCTCATAATATGTAACAGCTAAATAAAGTTTACTCTTCTGCTCAAACAGCTTGGTTTCCTATTAGACATATTCAACTAGACACATAGGTTTTCATATTCTGTCAGCCATTCTATGGTTTTCTCTTCCAGTGCTTTAAGGAGCTCCCTTATAGAAATAGTAACCAGTTTGTGCTCTTAATACACACACACACATACATACACACACACACACACACACACACACACACCCTCCCCCCCGAGATTATCATGTCCATTCTTATAAATTTTTTAAAAAACAGATAAATCATTTTGAAATATCAATGACTATGCATATTAAGACTACATATATAAAACATCTTCACTGAGCATTTGTGAATAATTTTCTGAAAAAGAAAATCCACTGATAATAAATTACCTGACAATGTGTATGGCAGGTTTATTTACCAGTTAATTTTCACCTACACAAATGTGTTTGTTTATTTTACCATTCTCTCAGAATTTAAAGATAAGGTATTTTGCCAGACCTGATGGGAAGTTTGTAGAATTTAGAGGATGTTGGTTTTGAAAAGGATGAAGTCTGGAAAAGAAAGAGAATATGGATAAAATGGTGTTTTGTCTGCATGGGACCCAGGGGTTCATCCTAGCCAGAACATCTCGGTGTCAGGGAGATGGTATGCCTTAAGTGGGCAAGAGCCGTCCACGAGGGACTGCAGCAGGTATTAACTTACATACTGCCACTCAGGCTGTATGAGTTTAGGTAGATGAAGTGACCACTCTGCTCTCCTGGTTTTTAATCTGAAAACAATGGGAATAAAAATAGTAGCTAAGCTATAAGGTTGTCATGAGAATCAAGTAAGTGCATATTTAAAGCATTCAGAAGGCATCAAGATCCAGTTAGCACTATATAACTATTAGCTATTATTATTTATAAAAAAAATAACTTCTTTTGCTTTATATTATCATATCCCTCACCTCTACACACAAGCATGTGTACACACACACACACACACACACACACACACACACACCCACACCCCACATGCTTATATATCAAGGAATTCCAGGAAGCAGGAATAACCCATGTAAAGGCAAAGAGACAAGGCATTTTCAGACACAATGTGGCTTTATTTTATGAGAGAATCAAGTATAAGATGGAAAATGGTACACACTGATACAAGACAAGAAATTGGGGTGCATGTAATTTATATGTATATAAGGACAAGTATAGTTCTCAAAACTCATTGGTCCTGCTTTCCTTCCCCAGAGACAACACTTATTTACACTGTTATTCCAAAAATAAAAGCATTTATCAAGCACTCACCGTATGAGTTAAAAGTTATGTGCCACAGTATATCACAGAATAAACATAAAATGATTATAGTTTTTAAATATTTTAATCTATTAGAGCACATGAAAGTAACAGGACACCAGTCCCTACATTAAAAAGTTTAATACGAATAATGCCATAATTACAAAACTCTTTCAATATTTGCTATTCAGAGAAATAGATAATCAGATTTAAAGGGAGAGGAAAGAGGCAGTTTGAAGAAGGAAATGGCATTTAAAGATATGCACAAAAGGAAGGTTGGATTTCATGACTAGAAATGTAATTTATAGCATCTTTCCAGCTTTTCAGTGGGCTGTCACAATCTTTCTCTTCTTCAGCAGCATAAACCATATATTCTCTATAATTATGCAGTTTCCAGTGAACTTTGGTTATGATTGTTAACATAGTTCAGGTTGATTCCTCAAAGTCCTCTTTAAAAGCCACCTTCAAATTAAATTAATGATATGATTGAAACATCTTCTAACTTCCCAACATCAGAAGCCTGTGCAAGATTTGGCCTTTGCTGGCAGGGAGCCCTGATCTTTCTTGGGCAGGGACAACAAAGTCTAACACCACATTAAATATTTACCCACACATTTTGAAAAATTTAAGACTAAATGAGTGGATGCAATTCAAAAACTTGAAACAACACGTCAGATACATAGATTTGTGTTTATAATAGTTCCACCATTTTTATTATTAAAATGGCAAAAATGAATTAAAAATGTAATTCAAGATAAAAATGAAAAGTAGTTTTGCCAAAAAAAAAAAAATCTTTAATTTGACTTGAATGCTATAAGCTTTTCACTATAAAAGATGCTAACTAGTAGATAAGGTCATTTTCTGAGCCAAACATACATTATTCAAGAGGATAGCACCAGCAGACCATGGTGACCTCAAGGAAGCTTGAAAGTGCAGCCTTGAATACTGCATTCCAAATGTAGGAGCAACGAGAAAGTAACCCCATGCTTGATTCTAGAGAGATGTATTTTCATTAACCTTTGATGCTCTGCTCAATATTAAGGCTTCCATTCTCTAGCAAGCTTATTTCCCCCAGCCTTTCTTGCTCAGAATTTCTTCAGATAATAATATATAAGAGATTTTAATAGCAGAAAAGGGCAATTGAGAAACTAAAACTCAGTAGTGATTTGGGGGAATGCAACATGATGTAGGAAAAACACAAGAATACAGTCTGGGCTTCATCATAGCTCTGTGATTTAAAAGTAGTATGACCTTTGCAGGTCACTTGAGCTCGTTAAGCATCACCATTAAAATGATGACAATGTCCTCTCTGTTTGGGGGAAGGTTAAATGTGATAAGATAGTTGGAGAATCTAGCTTATCATTTTGAGTACTCTAGAGACTTAGTAATGTCTGTTCTTGAATCTTCTATGGAAATACAGATATGGAGATCATAAGTATGGAAGTGATTTTTGAAAATACAACCACTGATCTGATGACCAAACTTTATTTCCTCTTTTTAGTTCTCATCCGATTCATTGAACCATGTTGATCACCATTTCTTTCTATAAAATTTCTTTCTTTAGGTTCTTCCCTTCTGTGGTATTCCTGAGGGTTCCATCTTTGGTTGTCCTCTATTTTACTAAATGACTTCACTTATTCATAAGAATTAACTTCAACTTTTATGTCAATAACTCCAAAATTTTTGCTTCTGTGATTCACTTATTATTTGTAAGTAATTAAATTGTCTTCACATTAGGATAGAAAATCAAACTCATTATCTTTATTGTCAAATCTAATCCTCTATCCAGTCAACTTCTTCACCCACAATATTCAATACATTACTTTGTTCTGTTCATTCCATTTTTTAAATACCTCTTAAATTGGTTCATGTCTCACCAGTCTTACTGCTACTACTCTAGTTTTAA
The DNA here is from genome assembly GCF_963455305.1 of Plecotus auritus. Lineage (NCBI taxonomy): Eukaryota > Metazoa > Chordata > Mammalia > Chiroptera > Vespertilionidae > Plecotus > Plecotus auritus. The sequence continues at coordinate 20,364,631 of NC_137777.1, read as the reverse complement.
CCCTCATCAGTCATCTATCCTATTAAGAAATTATATCTGAAATCATCTCCAAGTCTTTAATCATTTTTCCTTCATTATTGAGTACAGAAACCACTAACCACAATGAGTGAGTACTTGAAATTTCATGACTGTTGGCTGCAAGTGTAAAATACACATACCAAATTTTGAAAAAAGACTATGAAAAGAAAAATATAAAATTACACATTAATAATGTTAATATTGATTACATATCAAAATCATAACATTTGGAATATATTGTATTAAATAAAACATTAAAATTAACTTACCTATTTATTCCTACTTTTAAAAAATAAAGTATATATGTGACTTGCATCTTATTTTTATTATACAACCCTATCTAACCAACTTATCCATTTTCTTACCAGGGTCATTTTTCTAAATTACAAATTGGATTGTGTCATTCTCTGATTTATTCCTCTAAAATTAAAGTTCTCAATATCTTTGATGCAGGGATGCCTCATTGTGCACTTCTAGAATACATGAAAAGATGCTACTTTGGTGTGGAGAAGCATGGAACTTGGTTGGAAAGTTTGTAAGGAGGAATCTCCAAAAGGTCGGAACCTCTACCAGGGGGCTGGCTGAAGGCGGCTACTCCTACCTTGACTTTTCCAAACAAGTCTGAGCCCCCGGGTGTTTTACTGGAATCTTTATTTTAGTCTTTAGACATCCTTGCTTGAAGGACACTGCAGATGCATGTGTCTTTGCAAGGATACTTACCCTGCTGATAGTATCTAGAAGTTAATTTTAGTTCAAGCTGTTGTTACAATAAAAGCCTAAGGAGGCAGGCGCATGGGGCTGTTTGGTTTATCAAGCCAAGCAGTCCCTTAGCCCTCTCACTCACAATAATTGTGTGTCAGAGTAATCATTTATCCATCGCTCAGAGTCTGCTGGTCAGCTCTGGCACTTTTGGTTGTGCAATTCTACCTGTAAAACAAGCTTAAATTCTCTACCACGGCTTAATAGTTCTCTTAACTGACATCACCATCTTTATCCCATATCATATCCTGTCCCAACAATGAACCCTGGTCACTTTAGGCACACTTGACTAGTTCCATTTCCAGCTTTTATGACCCCATATCATCTAATATGCTGTTTTAAAGATTTAGAAATGCCCTTGTCTAAGCAATCGCTTACTAATTCTCTCTCCTTTTTAAAATGTTTTTTCTCTAATTTATTGGAATGACATTGGTTAATAAAATTATATAGGTTTCAAGTGTACAATTCTATAACACATCATCTGCATATTGTATTGTGTGTTCACCACCCAAAGTCAAGTCTCCTTCCATCACCATTTCCCTTTTACCCTCTTCTACCTCCCCCACCCCCTTCCCTCTTGTGATCACCATACTGTTGTCTGTGTCTATGAGTTTTTGTTGTTGTTTCATCTCTATACCGTTCTCAGCCAGCCTCCCCAACCCCCAGCCCCAATTTCCAAGGTGAAATTGAGACCTGAACTCTCTGGAAAGGCTTTCCCTTCAAACCCCTTTCCAGGAAGAAAAAAATAATTTCTTTTGTTCTTAGTAATACTTAGCACTTGATTGTATTTTGAACTCATTACTTGTCAGGAGTGGGTTACATAGATATCTCATTTTAATATACCAAATGATTCAGATGAGAGACTATGATTTATTTTCTAAGTCCACATTTTTTCTATTTATATCCTACTCTCTAGTAGTTTAAATCCTCTCCTTTAACAAAAATAAATAAATAAATAAATAAATAGTTGGCTTTAGTTGGAAAACTATACATTTTTTGGAAGATAAAAACTACAGTTTTCATTTAATAATAATAGTAAATGATGGTTTCTGCCTATCATGTAAGTGTAAAATTATGTTTAATTAAGATGGGCATAATATTTTTAAACCCCTGATTTTCAGAATCTCCTAAACTAGATATTATGTTGCGGGAGTCCCTCTCTCCCAGGGACAGTGGGAAAGAATCCGTCAGAACTTGCCAACCTTGCTTCTGGCAGGCTGAGACATCTATATATATATAAAGAGAAGATGTATTAGGAGCAAAACAGGAACCCAAAATATCTTTAAAGGGCTTCCAATTGACCACATGGTCTGCAAGGAAGCAGTTAATTCATCATATTTGCCTTTTAGTTGCAGACTAGGAAGATGGAGACAAATGTTATCTTTGGCAGAGTGGCTGAATAAGTGAGAATCGGTCAATCAGGACCTGCAGCTGTCAGTTATTTAAGGATAAATTGTGTTCACTCACATTCCTACAAGCTTTTAGGCCCCTGTTCTTCTGGTCTAGTGTCAATTTTTAAAGGTTTATTGGATAATGGAAAAGGCACTAAGACTAAATCAAATTAGTCTTCTCAAACTAAGTACATAAACCTTTAACTGGGATTAAAGGTAATGATTTAAGTTTCTACCATCTGAAAATATATGTTTTGCTGATTGTCATATCTGTTATTCTATTATAAAATTTTGTCACACATTTAATCTGTACTTTTTGTGTGTCAAGTATTATGTTAAGGATTTTATGTGTATTATTTCACATGATTATCCACACAACTTCATGAAATATACAGGTATCAATTAGAGTTATTGGACATAAGACAGTCAAAAGTATCTCTGCCTAATTAAGCAAAAATAAATTTAATAAAAGACTTTTGGATCCTTTCAGATTTAACTGGAGCTGAAGGACCACCAAAATTGGAACTAGAAAGAAACCAACAACAGCCTGGGGTCTAAACACCTCATCTTAACATTTTTAGAATAGTCTTCGAAGGACATTACTCTGCCACTATTACACAAACATTATTTGAAGCAAACATAACAATATGCTTCCTTTTTTATTTTTTTTCTATTGATTTTAGAGAGAGACACAGGGAGAGGAGAGAGAGAAACATCAATCTGTTACCTCCCATATGCAACCGACTGAGGATTGAACCCACAACCTGGGTATGTGCCCTAACCAGGAATTGAACAGGTAAACCTTCAGTGCACAGGACTATACTCCAACCAACTGAGCCACACCAGCCAAAGAAAATATACTTTCTCTAAGTTGACAGTTCTCATGATACTTTAGCAAAAACTAGGGTTTTCCATAACAAATCACTTTATTTCAAACATTGTCAAGACTATCTGTTAAGACTTCCAAAGGACTGTTTTGAAATATTCTAACATAAAATATGAAGTCAAAGAATTTTCACATAATTCTGCCTAAAGTAAAATTGTAGTTCTTCTGGGGTAAATCTTGATGTGCTTAGTTCAGAGTATTGGGATAGGTTATATTCTGAGAGGGGGGGAAAAAAGGTAAATGGTATCTCTGATAGCTTATCTAAATCACTTGTTCTTAGCCATCTAAATTTGGTAAAATTGATTTGGCAGAATGGAAATTCCAAACTTCATAATGCCTGGAAACTTTTTTACTTTTGAGCCTCTTTCCTATTGGCTGATCCATGCTTTTGTCTTTACTTTGTTCATTAAATAATAAATTTAAAAATATATTGATATCTTCAAAACACAGGCTGCTTTCTCAGGTTCTCTGTAGTCTTCCCAATCTAAGTACTATCTTTTGGCAAAAAACAAAGTGAGGCTGGAAAGATATTAAATATTAAATTGGTCATATACTGAAAAGAGTTCACAGAGGTCTATGGGGCAAAAACTATTCAAATGGATAACTTTTTCAAAGGTCATAATGTAGACCCAGAACCTTTAAACTAATTAGATTGAAAAGCTTGATTCAGCAAATGCAGTTTACTTACTACAAATCACATTTGACCTCCCCCAAATTTAGAAATGATTTCCATTACTTTTGACAGTAGTATGATGCCTCTAAAACTTTTTATCAATGTAAGAGGGCAAACCTTCAACCCTGGCAATGATCTATTGCACATCTCTTTACAATCATCAGTAAGTGCATAAAACCCTCAGTGTTGTACAGTAGGAGGTACTTTTTTACCTTTAAACTTGCTTTTATAAATGGCAATATTTCCCTTTTTGAATATCCAATCAGAGTACTTTCAAACTGACAGACAATACCATTGTTAAAATCACAAGTGAAGGGTATAAATTTGTTTTCCAAATTTAATTTCCTTTATAATTTTAAACAAAAGCTACACAGGGTATATATATCCCATATGGAAACTGAAAGTTTAGTGTTAACCATAAAAACTAGTTATTTTTTTGTTAACATTAGATAGATTCTCTTAAATATGTGACTAGAGGCAGATTTAAAAACATTTGCAAGCAAAATTAAGGAGAGGTGAGTAAATGAAGAAACAATTTGTCTTAAATGTGTATGTGGCTTTGGCTAAGCTATTTTAATTCAGTTCAAATTCCAAAACATTATATAAGTCATAGAAAGGTACATTATATATTGGGAGAATATGAACCAAGTAAGGTGGCTGGCTGGCTGGCTCACAGATATTCCCTCTTCTCTGAGAATAGCCAGATAATTCAAGGGTGCCATCACCTCTACCCTAGCGTCCATAGATAATTTTGTGAACCAGGCCTAGTTGATCCACTACTTCTATGGGAATTTAAATTTCAAAGAAGAAGCAAATGGACCTGATAGTCGCTGGAAGTGAGTCACCTGCACTCAGAGAAGAAAAAGAGGCTCCTAAAAACCTACTATTACAGTTTTTAAAAACTCAGCTTTTAGCTATTTTCTCAATTCTGTTAGCTACTCCAAAATATTTCCATTATATTATTTACTTTTTTTCAAAGGCTTATATGCAACCAATAGGAATTTAACTATGAAACTGGTAGAGTTAGCCCTTTTTCCCTCATACACGCATCACTCTCTTATAGAAAGGCAGGATAGTGTAGTGATGAAGGATAGAGACATCTGTGATCCATGTTCCAACTAGGAGGTGAAAGTAAAGGGTCTTTGTAATAAAAGGAAGAGGAATAACTGCATTAAAAGAAGAAAGGAATTTCTAAGGGTGTCAATAGACTAAGGAAGAAATTTCTATAAGTGCAAATGATGCTAATTCTGAAGAATGTCTTCCATTTTCAGTTCCATAGTCATAATGTCTCATAAGGCCTGCTTCTTGTTAGCTTTGCAAACAGTTGTTTGGAATACAGTCCTACTTTTAGCCAAGCCCAAAGGTTATTGTGCCCAGTTTATACATCCCCAGGTTTGATGAGTAAGACATGCAAGGCAATTCCTCTGGCATTGCAGCTGCGCCTCCATTGGGAGTGGTTCCATTTATATTACCTCTCACAGGAGAAAAGGCTCTTGAATCCCTCTGTGTGGGAAGACCATGGAAAGTGACACTGAAGTAGGTGTTAAGTGAGGAGCACTATGTGAAAACATGAGATAACATTTTATCATTAAGGAACTCAAAAAAGCATAATATATCTGAAACTCAAAGCATCAAAGAAAATGCCTAAGGAAAACACTGGGCAGCGAGGCAGGGATCGAATCATGAAGGCAGTATGCTAGGCCCAGGAGTCAACATTATATCTTATAGGGGAGATAGAGAAATTGAAAATGTTTGCAGTTCCATGATGCTTGGGAAATATATCTTCATTTGTAGGAATAGGGTATAAGTCATGACTGTTACATAGTGTGATAATGTTATTGTCGTAATTAGCTAGTCTCAATATAAATAATAGGAAGTGAGCAATGGGGAAGCCATTGTGAGTAAGGTCATCTGGGCAGCTTCACCAGGAAGCTGTAACTTCCCACTCCCCAGGGCACCACCGGTCCATTCCCTGAAGTCACTGGGGGAAGGGATCGAACAAGGTGGGAGATGGGCACATGTGCAGTGAAGTCGGGGTGATGTAGGGAAGGTGCTTGCCTGTCAGTCTAGCCTGGGGAACAATGGGTTGGCTAGGTAGTGGGACCATAAGAAGCACATGAAATTGTGGAAAGTTAAATTCCCCAAAGAGTTTCATCTTGCTTGGTCTTGTTCACTCTTGCACTCTCTTGTTCTATGGCCCACACTCGCCCATGTGCCTGTGTGATTTTCCTCTCCTTAGCCATATAGCTTTAAGCCGTCATATGGACCATGGCCATGCAGACTACACATGCAGGATGCTGGATGGGCCTGGACTTTAATATGGAACAGAAATTCTAGACAAGGGCCTTAATTCTGGCCCTGCTGAAGACAAGGTTGGACTTCTTCCATAGCAAGACAGACAGAGATGGGACCTTGGAGGGGAACCTCCTTAATTTTACATCATCATATATATATATTTGGTCATTTAGTTGATCATAAGGTACAAGCAGCAGTAGATGAAGGGGGAGAAAAAATAATTGAACTAGTGGAAGAATCTGTATATATAAAGAGCCAGGGTCGTAACATCCAAAACGACCGAAGGTTCGACCAAACGCCAGGCTGCACGCGCAGCAGGTGAGCGGGCTGAACTGCTGACCTCTCAGATAGAGAGAGAGAGGTGGGTCTGATCAGTAGTGGCAGCAGCTGCTGGCGAGGCCTCTCTCTCTCTCCCAGAGGTCAGCAGTTCAGCCTGCTCACCAGCAGCCTGGGGTAGCTGCTGATCAGCCCCACCTCTATGATCAGGCCCGGAGATAGGCCCGGAGATGCTGACTGGCATAGAAACTGACCAATCAGAACAAAATCTGGGTGAATTGCGAGGAGTCAATGGCTGCCTAAGAGGCAGAGCTTTTGATGCTGACTGGCATAGAAAATGACCAGTCAGAACCTACTCTGGGTAAACTTCAAAGGCAGAACCTAAGGTGGGAGCTGAGAAGGGGTTTTAAGGGCAACAGCTTTTTGGTGTAAGGTGTAAGAAAATGATTCAATTTTTTAATGACCGGTTTGGCAGTATAGTGCATATGGCTGCTATCAGTCCAGATATAGAGATTATGTGTTTTTGTCTGCCAAGAGCATCACCTTCAGCTTTTCCCCACATTTAAGCAATCCTATCCTATATAACCTATCTATACCAATATGCTAATTAGACCGGGTCAACTGGCCATCTTCCAGATATCCGACTTCCTTCCAGACAAAGCCATGGTGCTGGGGGCCAAGGCAGAGGCAGTTAGGGGTGATCAGGCCGGCAGGAGAGGGCAGTTGGGGGTGAGATCAGGCCGGCAGAGGAGGGCAGTTAGGGGCAATCAGGCAGGCAGGCAGAGGCAGTTAGGGGCAATCAGGCAGGCAGGCAGAGGGGTTAGGGGCGATCAGGCAAGCAGGTGAGTGGTTAGGAGCCAATCATCCCAGATTGCGAGAGGGATGTCTGACTGCCGGTTTAGGCCCGATCCCTGCTGGCCTGATCACCCCTACTTTGCCCCCCTGCCAGCCTTATCACCCCTACCTTGCCCCCCTGCCGGCCTGATCACCCCTACCTTGGCCCCCTGCTGGTCTTATCGCCCCTACCTTGCCCCCCTGCCTGCCTGATCACCCCTAACTGCCTCTGCCTGCCTACCTGCCTGCCTGATTGCCCCTAAAACCGGCAGTTGGACATCCCCCAAGGGGTCCCAGATTGGACAGGGTGCAGGCCGGGCTGAGGAACCCTACACTATGCACAAATTTCATGCCTCTAGTATAAAAATGATTGTAATAGCTGAATTGGACAAATGAGTTGTCTTTTTAAATCTATTCCTACCCCACACTGGCTTCTCCAAATGTTAGGAATATTTTGTTGGTACTATTGTTATATATTTTATAGATGCTACACCAAATGTAAGTGCTGTGACAGATATGATCATTTTGCTGTAAGGGATCTGTATTCAGAGACCAGGGAGTGAACTGCAATATTGTGATTTATAAGAAATATAAAATTCATCTTGAGATGATCAAATATATTTTTCAATATATTTCAATATATTTTCAATATATATTCATATATTTGGTCTTCATCCTCAGTCTCCAGCTGTAAGCAATAAGAACATCTTTTGTTATAATATTTGGTCTCTGGTCTTAGGTTCCTGAAAACATTTTAGAGCCATAACGGTGAAATGGGTGTCTTGTCATTCGTAACAAATCCCTTTCTACCACAACTTGGTTTATATTAATGAAGGTGATAAACATAGGGACTTGTTGCCAGGGAACCAACAATGAATATTAGGTTAGTACTTTCAGTCCCACCCCTTGATTACCAGGTAGGGGAAAGAAGCTAGAGTTTGAATCAATTACCAACAGCCACTGACTTAACCAATCATGCCTGTGTAATGAAACCTCCACAAAAATTCAAAAGGAGGGGCTGCAGAGAGCTTCCAGGTTGGAGAACCAGAACCCTCCCACATGCCACCTTGTCAGGCCCCAAAGGCCACAAGGACAGAGCTCTTTTGTTTGAGACCTCGCCTTATGTATCCCTTTATGGGGCTGCTGATTTGTATTCTTTAATATCCTTTTTAATAAATTGGTAACCTAGTGAGTAAATGGATTTCTTGAGTTCTGTGAGCTATTCTAGCAAATTAATTGAACCAAAGAAGGTGTTGTGGGTTCAGTGGTTCGGAAATACAGGTAACAACCTGGACTTGCAGCTGGCATCCTTAGCTGGAGAAGTTCCTTGGAACTTACAATGTGCAGACAGATGCTCAGAAGCACAGATAAGAACCTGGGCTTAAGATTGGTATCAGAAGTAGATGGCGGTCTTGTGGGACTGAGTCCTTTACCTCTGGAATATAATACTATCTCCAGGTAAATAGTGTCAGAATGGAGTTGATTTCTTCTCCTTGATGTGGGGAAGCCTACACACACACACACACACACACACACACACATACACACACACACACACCCACCCACCACGTTGGAATTGGGTCCAGGAACCACAAAGACATGGGAATTTAACGAATGAGTAAATACTAATTAAATTTCCCTAGAAATATTAAATTAAAAAACATTTCAAGTTACCTACTATGAGATATAAATTTTACTATTAATTGATCTCAATCTAAGTCAACATTTTAAAAGTTTTTTCAGAGTAGCTACAAAATATTTAAAGGCATCAGGTTTTACATAAGTGTAGAGAGAAAATAAAATTTAATATTCCCTAAAGACAAAAGACTTCATCTAAATCTAGCATAATCAGAAAAGATTCTGGATTAGGAATAAAGAGACTTTGTTGAATTAAGGATAAAGAAACCTTAGTTCTAGAGCTCTTGCTATCTTTATTCTTTACTTACCTAAAAACATAATATGACTTAAAAACTAGAAAGAAAAGTGCTGATGAATGCATTCTCTACTGATCTGATAAAACATTATGTAAGCATCTGAGAGAACAGTTCTGAGCAGCAGCAATAAAACTCAGGATGTCATATTCTTATTTATAACTAGAGGCCCGGTGCACGAATTTGTGCACCAGTGGGGTCCCTCGGCCTGGCCTGCAGGATTGGGCCAAAACTGGCTCTCTAACATCCCCTGAGAAGTCCTGGTTTGCAAGAGGGCACAGGCCAGGCCGAGGGACCCCACCTGTGCACAATCGGGGCCGGGGAGGGACAAGGGAGGTTGGCCAGACAGGGAGGGACCGTGGGAGGGCTCCAGGCCATGTCCAGCCCATCTTACTCAGTCCAGATTGGCCGTACCCCAGCAGCAAGCTAACCTACCAGTTGGAGCATCTGCTCCCTGGTGGTCACTGCACAATATAGTGAGCGGTTGAGTGGCTTTAGCATAGCATTAGCATATTATGCTTTGGTTGAATGGATGACCAGAAACTTAGCATATTAGGCTTTTATTATATAGGATACTAACAGTAACATATTATTAAGACTATAAAATATCTGGATTTAAAGGTTGTAATTTGTATTTTAGTATTGAAACCATGTTTCCATGTATTGGTCACTTAATTTGAATGATAGTAACAGATAACTAAATTTCATTTTCTAGATCTCTTGGCTAAATGACAACTTAAAACCATTTCCATAGTAAATAATACACATATATAAGTTATTCTTGTTTTCACTTTAGAAAAGGAATAATTGGCCACACTGACCAGGGCTTAAAATTGTTTTTTAATAATGGTTTATCTAACAACATCATCAAAAACATATTAACTTTTCTTGCTCATTCAATTTGTTATTTTTATGTCATGTTTACTAGTCTATGGCAATTGACCTATCTGAACTCTTCACAGAAGGAACACTTAAAAGTAACAAGTCATATGTTTTAAAATACTCTTTCAATCTGTATTTTTAAAGTTGAATTTTAAAGTTAAATTAGGACCTACAATTATCACATGAAGTATAACATGTATATTTGTTTTACTGATTGAGACTGAGAATTTTAGCAGGAGAATTTTATCGTTGAATCTGTCAAAAGTAAGGCAAATGTCCTCAGGGCAATGCAATCATTATTCCCTACAAAGCATCCCTTGTCTAAATAAAATATGAAAAGTGATAAATTATGCCATGCACAAAATGGGTCATTAGGCATTATTTGTATGTGAATACATGATAAATAAGATGTCTAAATTCTTTAAAAATAGACTCTAAGGTGTCAAGCAAGATACCGCAGGAGAACGTGTTATCCATGGTGCAATTTTGCATGGAAGATTTTTGAATAAATTTAGGGAGTAAAGAGTATGCATATACAATGTGAAGAAAAAACTACTTTGAAGTTTAAACCAATCTAAATTGCTTGACACAATAACATGGATTTTAGGTAGGGAGAAAAAAAAACCAAAACTACTATCCCAAGTTCTCTGATAATTTCTTAAGGTCTTGTTTATGTTATGTACCAAAAATAAATCTAAACAGTAAATTCTGACCATTTACCTTTCTGCCTAGAATAATTCAATATTAAAGATAATACAGCTGTTTGATATATTGAAGTATTTAGAGTCATCTCACATTGTCACATGAGTCTGAAAAATTTGTCAACCTGAGTGAGAAATACAATTTTTACAAAAGAAGCAATATATAGTGCTTGAGAATGCAGACCCCAAAAACATACTTCCTGGCTTCAAATCCTGGCTCTGTTTTTATGGCTGTGTGACTTGTGTTGACTTACTGAACCTCTCTGGGCTCCTGTTTCCCTATTTCTATAGTTGGGATAATACAGACCTAAGGGTTATTGTGGAGGTAAAATTCTAAGTGTTACCTACTATTTTAGCTATTATAACCAGAGTTCTCAGCCTTTTGAAGCATAAGTGTATCCAGAACCAGACACAATCTCTGCCAGTTTTGAATAAAATTCCTTCCCATACCTGAACTTTTCTAAGAAAGTTCCAAGGAAATATATAAACACTGGTTATTTAAAGGAATTCTATTGTTAATCCATTTACAAAGCATCCAAGCAATAAATCTTCTGTATGCATTGAAACTTTTTCTTTCTTTCTTTCTTCCTTCCTTCCTTCCTTCCTTCCTTCCTTCCTTCCTTCCTTCCTTCCTTCCTTCCTTCCTTCCTTCCTTTCTCTCTCTCTCTCTCTCTCTCTCTCTCTCTCTCTCTCTCTCTCTCTCTCCTCCCTCCCTCCCTCCCTCCCTCCTCCTTCCTTCCTTCCTTCCTTCCTTTCTTTCTTTCATATGGGAAGTTATTTTATTTTTTTGTCTTATTAAAAGTTTTAGAGATGTCCACTTTCCCTCCCCTCCCAATTAACTCCCTCCTTCCCATGCCTGCCCCCTCCCCAGGCCTTCACCACTTTGCATTATTGTCTGTGTCCGTGGGTTATGCATATATGTATATAAATCATTTGGTTAACTCTTCCTGCCCCCTCCCTCTTCCCCTCTAAGAATCCTGTCTGTTGCATGCTTCTGTGTCTCCAGCTCTGTTTTGTTTGTCAGTTTATTTTGTTCATTAGATTCTGCTTATAAGTGAGGTCATGTAGCCTGCTCTAAAGGAATATATTAAACCTGAATTTACAAAAACTATATAAGCGAGAGCATTTTATGTTTTATGGTTAGTTGTATCTATACAGGGAATGTTACATATCTTAAAGCAAAGGAGTAGATAAAAGTAGGTCTAAATACTTTAACTTCTTGATTCCAGTTTAGCCAAGAGAAATATTTTTCAGGATATTTATGGTAAACATTATAAGAATTTATTGATAGATTATTTTCAGCCCATGGGCGGGGGGAAAGTTCATTTAATTTCTTAACCAAAGAAAGATGACTGAGCCCTAATTATCTTCATCTATCTTTTAGTTATTGCCATTGGGCGGTTGTTTCTACTATAGTAAATGAGTGGAAAACTTTTCTAAAGGTATGAATTGCCTCTGACTTTTCATCACTACTCTCAATAAGGCACTAACTTGACTTTATCAAAATATGTAATAAAAGTGGTAGGAATTTTATTTTACATAATAAACATTAGAGAATTAGACTTATTAATTTTAATGTTATTTATATTACCTTGGTTTATATTAGATTGATCAATTATTTTTAAGTGCTTTATCCTTTGAATATTTTTGTTATGAAGGCAACATAATCAAATTATTTTAATACTTATAAAATAAACAAAAGAAAATAAAAATCCCAGTGCTCTAATATAAGCACATTAAACATTTTCTTTTATTTCCCTGTGTAATTTTTATTTGCATATATTCTTAGCCATATGCATAGTACATGTAAATTTTATATCCTAATTCTTTTAAGTTGGCAACATAAATTTCTTATTAGTTAGTAGTCTTCAAAATCATTACTTTTAATAGTTGCATTAAATTTATTGTAGATAACATCACAATTAACCATTTTATAACTTTTGCAAGAGTATATATTTTATGGATCTCAGAGAAGAAGAGAGGGAAAGAGAGAGAGAGAGAGAGAGAAACATCAGTGATGAGAGAGAATCATTGATCTGCTGCCTCCTGCATGCCCCCTCGTGGGGATCTGCCTACTGCACACCACCTACTGGATTTCAAGCCCACAACCTGGGCATGTGCTCTGACTAGGAATCGAAACATGATCTCCTGGCTCAAAAGTCCACACTCAACCACTGAGCCACGCCCGCTGGGCTTTGCAACTTCTTTCGCACATATTCCCTAACGCAATGAAATACTGCCTGCCTAGACCAGAAATCCGGGAATCTTGCCTGATTCCTTTCTTACACACCTTCACTCTTCATGAATTAAGTCAGTGATAAAACCAAATATTCTGTTTTCTCAAAATAAGTTGAGTATAGCCACCTCTCTTCACCAATCCACTGCTATTTCAATTCAGGCGACTGTTTTCCCAAGTATGAATTATTATAACGGTTTCTTAACTAATATTTCTGCCTTCTGTCTTGCCTGTCTCAAATCCAATATCTACTCTGCAGCCAGGGTTGTTCTTCTAAATGACAAATCTGTGCAGGATGTTTCATGCTTAAAATGCCTAACCATCGCCCCAGTACTCTCAGGGTAAAGTTCTAACTCTTTAATGTGTCACACAAGCCCTGCCCTGGTCTGTATCTTTATAATGCTCTAGCCTCATTCCATCATTCTATCTCTTTTGTGGTCATAATAAAACGTTTTGCAACTGTCAAAACGGGCTCTCATTACCCTGGATATGTTATTTCCTCTATTTGAATTACTACCTTGTTCTCCTGTCCACTTTTACTTCCAACAACTGCTAATTCTTTAAGATTAATTTGAGGTATTACCATTGCAAGGAAGCCTTTGTTCACATGAAAAAATGAATAAGAATGTCCTTCTTTGGGCTTCTACCTATGCTATCCCTTATCACACTCCATTGTCCTTACTTAGAAGTCTGTCTTCCACCTTTGACAGGGAACTAATCAGGGTCTGAGGTTACATTTCATCCATCTTTGTTTTTATTTTCACGTTTTTGATATTTAATTGGCATATAACACTGAGTAAGTGTAAGTTGTGTAATGTGCTGCTTTGCTACAGTTAGATAATGCAAAGTAATTATCACAGCAATTTTACTTAACACCGCCAGCATAATTACCTTTTTTAATAATAACGTTTAATATACTCTCTTAGCAGCCTTCAAGTATATAATACAGTATTGTTAACTATAACCACCATGCTGTACATTAAATCCCCGGGACTTTTTCATCTTATAATTGGAAGTTTGTATCCTCTGAGTAATATCTCCCCTTCCCCTCACACCCCAGCCCCTTACAATCACCATTTCACTCTTTGTTTTTACTAATCTCTGGAGAAGAATCTGTTTCATGCCTTCCTCTTAGCTTCTGGTGTTGCTAAGCAGTGTTTAGTGTTCCTTGGCTTACAGATTCATCACTTCAGTCAGTGTCTCCACCATCACTTGGCATTCTCCGTGTGTCTGTGTCTTTTTCCCTCTTCATATGAAGACATCAGTCATGTTGGATTATGGGTCCAACTTCTCCAGTATCACTTTTTCTTAACTTAACCTCAACTTTATTGCATATACAAGGATGGTAATTTCCCAACAGTGTTACATTCTGAGGTTCCAGGAAGAACATGAATTTGGGTAAACATGATTCAATCCAGTAAAGTTCGTTATCAATGTTGCTACTAATTGGGGGGTTTTATAAACAAAGAAGAGACGAAATACTAATGAATGGAACATTTTAAATGCAGTTATAAGAAGTAATATTTAACATATTCACTTATTAAACTGAACTAATCATTTGTCCTTTAAAAATTAATAAACACTACATTCTTGAACAATATTGTCTGACTTTCCAAATCGGTGTATTCCAAATTAGTGAGGATTAACTGAATTTATTTTCAAAGCTCATTTCATCTTAACATCATTTAAATAATTAACCTTATTCATTTTTAACAACTTTACTGAGGTGTAGTTGATATGCAAATAACCTTACACATTTAATGTGTACTTTTTGATAAATCTGGATTTATGCAAACACCATCACCACAATCAAGAAAACAAACATTACCAACACATCCCAAAGTTTTCTTGTGTCCTTTTTTTGTGTGCTAAGAACATTTAACATGAGATCTCCCCTCAGTTAAGGTTAAGATCTAGTCCCAACTAGAGATTTCTTCAGAAGGAATAAAGAACAAGAGACTTGAACATAAGGTCATGCAATCTGATTTGTACTAGCAAAGAGCACTTGGGTTTAAATCTTGCCCATGCATTAGAATGGAAGCAACAGTATACAGATTTCCCTAAGGACAATGATAATTTCTAATATAGCTCAGATAAGTCTCTCTCAGCTGATATTGCATCTTTGGTCTAGTATCTTTACAACCTGATACTTCCAAGACTTTCAAGCATACAGGTTTCAAATGAATGTTAAAGATTTATAACTATTATATGAGTGTGGAGGAGGTGAAGAATCCAGCTGAATGGAATAATTGCATGAAAAGGTTGGGCGCAAGCTGACATATGAAGGGGAAATCTGAAAAGTGAGGTAGGGTATCAGTGTCCTCCATGCAGGAGGTAGATGATAGCCCAAGGCCCAGAGATAGGAAGCAAACTGCTTGCGATTAGGTCTATATTAGGCTTGTGTATGTGTGTGTGTGGTGGGGGGGGGGGGCGGAATAATGCAATCCTGATGAATAAGTATTAATTAGTACATAATCTTGGAAACTCTAAGTAAAGAGGTGGGTTAATAAAAGAGCAACTTACTTTTTTTAATATAGCTTGTCGACTCTACACCAGCACAATGCATGCAGTGAAGCACTGAGAATTTTTAGAATATAAAGATAAGAGGCAAAATTGCATTTGTTTTGTTTGAAATAAAAAGCTGAAAATTCAATTGTGCACTTGACTTTTTTATGATGATACTGTTGAAAAATGAGAGAAGGCAATGTTCAGTAAATTCAAGTGGGAAAATGGAAAAAGAAATTTTTCTATTCATATGCTAATTCTTAGGGAACATAAAACAGCATTAATGTTATATTTAGTCCAATTTTCTAAATCTAAACTAAAAATGAAGTCATTATTTATTATTTTCTCAAAAAATAGAAATCTTTCTTAAGAACCTGTAATTTCAAAGTTAAACTATTCTGACTTCATAATATAGTCAAATACCTTGAGGACATGAATGACACATAACTCTTATTACCTATAAAATATATAAGGTAATTGCTCTTGTAAAGATAAAGGTTATAGTTAGAAGTTGCCTTTAGTACTGTGCTCAAAGGTTACTATAGCAACTCTTCTATGCAGATCAGCAGTGGTGGTCCCTCACAACTCTCAGAGGGGTTGCAAAAAGGGAGAAAGTGAAGCAAACGGAAGGTCATTGGGAACACGCCGCAGTAGTCAGTACTATTCCTTTGCTGGGTAGTCACTAATAATCCTAATGCAGTATGTATTCATCCACTAGGATGTGTTTGGCTGTTGGAGTTGTTTTCACTCTAATGATGTGAATTATATAGCAGGTCTACCAAATTAATCTCTGAAAACTTATTTATTATTTTTCCCATTCATCTGGCTCCCATAGACAAAAGAGATCTGACCAAACAATATAACATTAACATTTTTAATGCTAAATTACAAATTCTGGAGTAGTACAAAGAACATGGTTTCTACAACCAGATGTATCTGGGTCTAAATTATGATCCACAAATTGCTACATAACTGATCCTGTTCATGTTATTCAAATTATCTACACCTCATTTTTCTACATTTTATAATGTCAATAGTAGTGTCTTCTTAGTAGAATAATTTTGAGGTTCCCATATAATTTATGTGAAACACCTGACATACTGGTTGGAATATAGTAGGCACACAACAAATTTTAGTTAATACTATTATTTTCATCATAGATTTTCAAGGGGAGCATGTATCTAGAAGCATCACTGCTTTTAGTAAAGAATGGTAAAGTTAGACACTGTCTTATTTGGGGGGACATAATTTGGTGAAGAATAAAACATTACCTCAGCTAGTTGAAATCATCACATGTTGATAATTCCACAGCACGGCGCTTACTAACACTGAATCTATCTAAAGATCATGTGTCTATCTGAAAATGTATACATATGTATAAAATATGTACATATTTGTATTTATATAGGCATGACACACATTTATTCATGTATGTATGCAAATGTATATATGTGTACACATGTATATATGTGTGTGCATAGGTACACACACACACCCCAGATGATGTTAAAATTCTTTCTAAGAGCTCTCCAAAGTGCTGACCACAGACTAACTCTATCCTCTGCTTGTCACTCTTCTCTGTTAGTTACAAGACGCCTGCCTAGTCAAGTGCTAAGGTCATCCAGCCCCAGCAGCATTCCAGAATAACTCCACTGTCAGCACCTCCCTTCCCACAAGCATGATATCAAGATATCAGAGAAACAGACTGGAGACCTCCACAAGACTTGTCCAAAGTCTTGTAATAAGCAAAAATGTTCCTATCACAATAGCCACAGATGAACTAGCAATCATATAAAGAAAAATTCAATTTTGCTCCCAGGATGATAAGAAGTCGAATCTGTTGTGGGAGTAATAGACTTATTCAAGAAAGCATTGGCCCCGTTCAATAAGGAAGAGCAATGTCTTCCCTTTTTTCAGATTTATTTTTCATTAGTGATTAAATCGAAGTGTTTTCATTTGCTGAAAACTTTATTTATTGAATCCATAAGCGTGAGCTCATCCTTACAGATGTCATCAGGTGAAAATGAGTCTAAATGAAGTCCATCACAAGAAGTGGATCCAGAAATCAATGCAAAAATATAGTCCATATCCTCCTAGTCTGGAATGGCAATTTAATGCAAACATCTTCCTAAATCAGACATTACAATGGAAAACACTGTTGTGAATGAAAATACAAGTCCCGAAGGTGTGAAAGATAGACCTCTCCCTCACGTATTTGTCAGTTTAGAACATGCTTTTAGACTATACTGCATATGGCAAGACCTTATCAAATATTTGTGACTCCGTAGAACTAGTATGTGGATACCAGTTACCTGCTTTTTCCTACTGCCTAATGTATTTTCTCTACATGATTCAACTATAGTGAAAGACAAGTAAATTTTAACTGAAATTTATGTTAACTCTCTTTTCCTTGACTTTTTGCTTTATCCTTACAAGAAATGTTATTTCTAAATAGTTCTAGTGGGTTTTTTTTAGTTGTAATATTTTTAAATTATCTTTATTTTTGAAGATATTACAGATGGCCCCTTTTTTCCCCACTGACCCCTTCTAGCCACACCCACCCCTTACCCCAGGCTTTCACCACACTATTGTCTGTATCCATAGGTTATGCATATATGCTTATAAGTTCTTTGGTTTATAATACTGTATTTAAAGGTGTCCAAAGCTATGTGAGTGTCCATTTCAATGAGACACATTGAAGAAGACCAAATAATGTGTGCACATTGCTACTAGATAACAGAGGCTTTGCATGGCTCAGTGGTTGAGCATGGACCTATGAACCAGGAGGTCGTGGTTCGATTCCTGGTTAGGGCACATGCCCAGGTTGTGGGCTCAATTACCAGTGTGGGGTGTGCAGGAGGCAGCCGACCCATGATTTTCTTTCATCATTGATATTTATATCTCTCTCTCCATCTTCCTCTCTGAAATCAATATATATATATATATATATAATTTTTTTAAAGAAAGGTCTTAATGCAGTAATGGTAACTACTCAGTACAGACCATAAAATACATTTTTTTTTATTGACTTCACTAGTGGCCTGGTGCACGAAATCCATACACATTAAAAGGGAATTAATTAGAGGAAATATTTTAATATTGCTATTTGCCCTTTCTCTATAATAGAAGTGTCAGAGATGAAAGAAAATTAGTAAAATGTATACTTCCTCCTGTCAGGGTCTGGGGCACACCACAGGACCCAGAGTCAAGTCCCCGCCCTCCCATGCACACCTCGAAATTGCGCGAGACCCAGACCCGGCCGGCCCCTCCCCCATCAAGCCCCGCAGGGTGGGGGGCATGGCCTCAAGTCCCCTGGCCTGGCACCGAGTGGGGGGTGCGACCTCAGGTTACCCAGTGCAGTTTCAGGTCCCCTGGCCCAGCACCGAGGCGGAGGGCGCAGCCTCAGGTCCCCCGGCCCTGGTGCGAGGGCATGAAGACCATTTGCATATTAGCTCTTTATTATATAGAATTGGAGTGACATTGGTTAATAAACTTATATACATATCAGCTATGCAATTCTATAATACATCATCTGTATGTTGTACTGTGTGTTCATCACCTCAAGTCAAGTCTCCTTGCATCACCATTTACCTATTTACATGCATTGGTGTTTTACCCTAAGATTCAAGAGCTGTAGTGGAGAACTTGGGTGTCCCTAATTACAAGTTTATATATATTTTTTACCAGCAAATATAGGCCAAATTATGGAGGAAACTGATGGCAGCTTAGCAATATCTTCCATTTTGCTATGCAGTTTGAAAAGGATAGACCAAGTGGGACTTTGTACTTGTCCTTCTAGTGGGGGGGAAAAAGGCAACAGAGAATCAGCACCTTCACTGAGACTAGTGGCCTTGCAACTTCAGACTCTACTTTGGAAGAAGACAGACTTTGTGAAGACTGCACAACTCTCCTCCACTTTTCCTTCTAACTATACTTCTTGTGGAGAGAGGATGAGACTCTAATGCTGAAAGGTGCTTTGAAAGTATATTTATAGCATGCCACTGGACAACTTCAAAGGGAGAGTAACTCCATTCATATTTTAAAAGCAGAAACTTCTTCAACAGAGTCAACTCAGTGAATACAGAAAAAATTTGTCCTCTTCCCTTTAGTGAGACTTGGAACTATTGATATGTGTTTGTCTTTAATGTATATCTTTTTGGCATAATAATCATACTATATATATATGTATGTATATATTACAAATTTGACATAACCTATAACCTACCTGCCTGTCAGTGACACCTGGGAACAAAGATCATTGTCCAGGATGGGTGTGGCCACTGCAATGCACACAATTTGGGAATACATAATCCTTTAAACCAGGGGTGGGGAACCTTTCTTCTGCCAAAGGCCATATGGGTATTTATAACATCATCTGCAAGCCATACAAAATTATCCACTTAAAAATTAGCCTGCTGTATTTGATCCAACATTTAACATACCCCTAATGCCTTGGCAGGGCCAGGCCAAATGATTTTGAGGGCCTTGTACAGCCCTCCAGCCAGACCTTCCCACCCCTGCAGGAGTTCTCGTGTGCTCTTGGCATTGCTCTGTGTTTCCTTCATAGCCACGCAGACCCCACATGCACTGGACTAGTGCACTGCAGCAGTGAAACACAAGCTACGCTAGCCTGCTGCTGTTTGGGACTGTGCAGACATGGGCAGGAAATTCTGGCTCTGATTTCAGCCCCGATAAAGGCAAATGGAACGTCTTCCTTGGTGGGACGGAAGGAAATAAAACCTTGGAAACTCAGGAGTTAGATTCCACAGAAATAAAGCTTTCTACAACATCGCATCCTCCCATGTGAGCTTCAGAAAATTCTTTTTCTCAGGCTATCTCACGACATCCACACCCACTAGCAACTGGGGGAGACGAGGACCTCTCCCTTCCAATAGCAAAACTACTCTCCTGGCCATAGCCTGCTCTGAAGCTTCCAGTCACGAAGGATGCATTTGGATTTAACTTCAGAGAGGGGTAAAGAAAAACAGCTTGTACTCTCCAAACTAACTTCAGTCTAGAATGTTTGCTATGATAAATTTAAAGCAGTAAAGTGAACCCCTGTTTGCATTAACAAATGCAAATTAAATGGTTTAGAAGTGCTACGATTTTCTTATATAATTGATTCCAACAATCCTCAAGATAGCATTCCTTATTCATGGTTCTTGGGAGTAAAGACAAAATCTCTTGCTAACCATTCTCAGAAGAAATAATCACATCTTTTGAGAAATCCCCCTGATTCTTGCAAAGGAAAAAAAAAAAGTTTGAAATACAATCTCATAATGTTACTTGACTGAGAAGCATGCATATACATCCACAGGGACTATTCATAGGTTGCTTGGTGTACTTGTACTTACTAAATACTTATGTTAAGTGTTACTGTTTGAGCTTAGTACAGTTAAGTTCCTAAATAAAACACTTGCATTATAAAACATGATGTAAATTACCTCTCTTTTCGAGAGGAACTGCATCTTGCATATTATTGGGGATTTTCAGTCATATGTTTGCATAGAACAATTCATATGTGTGCATTTTTGCCAATCGATTTCAAGACAGACACACTGACAGCTTAGAAAATCTTGCACATTTATATCCATTTTTCTATGAAAAGAATGCATTTCTCTCTTAAAGCTATGACTCAATAATAAGGGCTATATAATTTGCCACATCAAACCTTTTTTGAACCACAAAGGCTCTAGTTACTTCCTGAAAATAAAACGTTTCATAGATGAACAGTGCTCTCCTGTGATCAAAGGAAGGAACTGCTTGCATCATAAAACGGGTTATTACTGACTTTTTACTGCCAATGTTTCAACTCCTGTTTTTCTATAGTAATTAGCAGGATTGTCTTCTATATGCATTATGCCCATGTTCTCGGAGGAAGGTTTTTTTCCCCTTTCCAAAGTGAACATATTACTGTACTAGTTATCTTTTTGACATAATCATAATTGAAGTTCTTCTAGCTTGTTTTTACCCTTGTTAGAGTCATAGTTGAAAAGCCAGTTTGTGAAAAGAATAAGACTTTTCAGAAATGATCACAAAAGTGTTGGCAAGTTGAAAGATGTGTTATTTGCAAAATTGTTCCATATCAACCGTGATTTCCTCAGGTTAGTCAGCCCTGTCTTTTACCAAAAAGTAAGAGAGATTTATGTCAGACCTTTAGGAAAAAAAGCTACTGAGGGTATTTGCCATTTTTAATGCCCACAACTTACAAAGCATCAAATAGCACTTATTCCCAAATGGTTCTTGTTTCTAATTAAGAAATAGAGGTTTAGGCTTCCACCCATGTTGTTTTAGATGCATGAGAGGAGTTTCCTGAGGTTTCTGCAGAACCATCATAATTTCCAGGGACACATTTATCCAACAGTTGATGTCATTTTGGTGAGAGAAGGAGGGGCTAGGAAACGTGTTCCCTGTGAGGACTGACCCAGAGGACACAGCAGAGAGGCTGTCGGAGCAACCTTCTATGGGGAGAGGAAGCCCGGTTGCTACCTAATTAGGCTCTGCCTCCTAGATTAATGTCTTACAGAAAAGGCAAAAATATGTGCCTCCCTTAAAATGTATCTATCTGTCATAGGAAACATGGTGCAGAATTTCTGAGAAACTCTTCTACTGTACTGAAATAGATATAAAGCTAGTTACTATATATCTGGATCATAAATATAAATATTGTACATATGTAAATGTATAAGTAATAGAAATATTCATTGTGTTGGATTTGATCTATACCAGCTGTGAATGCATTTGGGTCCTTCTTACTGCATGCAGCTGGCAACAATCACAGCTGGCAGACATTAGAGAGACCACCTGCCACACACCTGCCTACGCCACCACTGATGGTGCTAACAGCCATGAAACAAAGGATCAATTTCCCAAGGAGAATAAGGAAGACCCTCGGGAATGAAACAATCTCAGGGAGGCATACCAGAATTTGACTTGTGTACTCGAGTGTAATCATGTTACTTGAGCAAAGAGAACATCAATACACAGAATAGAGAGCTTAACAAATACACAAATATTCACCAATTGAATGAAATGCCTCATTGAAATCATTTGCTACCTAAGATTTTTGGGAAGACAAAGGGAATGAATTGTCTAATGTCCTAGTCATGAAATTGCAAGGCAGTACACACTCAGGTAGTGGCAGTGACGATGAAATTACGGGTAAGGATATCAGAGGGCATGGGCAAGGTCAACAGAGAAAATGATGTCATTTTCTTACAACAATAATAATAGTTTTTCAAGCAGTGAAAACAAAACAGATCAAAAGCTAGAAAATGTTTTCTAGAAAAGAGAAATTCATTTACTCAGTCCTGTATATGGTGCATAACTGCATATATTGCTCCTTTCTACACTTTGGGAAATTAAAAATGCACACCCCCCATCATAATATACACATACTCCAAGTTGCCACCTATTAACAATGACATGTATAATAAAGTGAATATTAATATGACTCGTTGACAGAGATGTTTTGTCCAGGGATGGGAACATGACTAAGGTCTAGCCAACAAATTCCTTCCCTAAAATTTGGAACCAAAATTGATAAACAGGTAATGTAGAAACTTCAGAAATTGCTATTCCAGCACCATGAGGAACAAAGAAGTAAACTAGATAATCTAGAGGTAATATAAGGGCAAAAGCAAGGAGAAAAGATGAAAGCAGGTGTTCAAAATACCACCAGGTGAAATAAAGAGAAAAAGAATCTTGGCTGCCCTTAAATCATCACTTTTAAGTAGTTCTTGATGCCCACCTATATTCCTGCCTTACTTTCTCACACACAATATGCTTCTTTTCATAAATTTTCCATTTTTTTAAGCTATGGAAATAGATTTCTTGTGTTTGCAACCAAAAAAGTTCTAATTGTCCAGCAGGTGTGGCTCAGGGGTTGAGCGTCAACCTATGAGCCAAGAGGTCATGGTTTGATTTCCGGTCAGGGCATATGACAGAGTTGCAGGCTCAATACCCAGTGGGGAACATGCAGGAGGCAGTTGATCAATGATTCTTTCTCATCATTGATGTTTCTCTCTCTCTCTCCCTCTCCCTTCATCTCTGAAATCAGTAAAAATATATTTTAACAAAAAGTTCTAACTAATGTACTGGCTCAGAATTTCAACAATGGGCTAGTTAACTGGGACCTAAGGATTATTTATGAATAACTACATTAATATTAATAACAGCAAATATAGAGGGGTGATTCCATTTAATTAGTGGAGCCGTTATAAAGATACTCTTTGGTTGTCATAAGGTCTCGAGAAAACTAATTCCTTCAGGAATTATTCATGTGAAAGAAGTAATTCCAAATGACAACTCAGGTCAAGGTCCAGATGCCTACAATGAGCACTCTAAGTGAGCAGTGAGCCTATGACCATTCATAAAATATATGCATTCAAAGTGACCCATTCATATAAATACATATAATATATATAAATTAAAATGAAGAGTTTGTTATTTTTAAAACATGTCCTATCAATTATCTATAAGAATTGTTTTAAAATGCACTCATAGTTCTCAAACACCAGAGTCACTCATCAGCTCATGCCATCTGGGAACCTCAGAAGTTAACAAAAGACAAATTTGTTTTGGAGTTTTATGGATTATTTTTCTCTTTTTACTCAGAACAATCATTATTGGTAGAGTAGGATCTGGAGGACAATGCAAAATTAATCAAAAAACTGTGTGTGTGTGTGTGTGTGTGTGTGTGTGTGTGTGTGTAATGAAGTTACAATTCTCAAACTACAGTTATATTTGTCAATAGTGTAGGTTTATATTTTCCATTTAAAATTAGCCTCCCACGCTTTTTATCAAGTGACTATCAATGATGCAACCTCTGAATTGTTACGTAAAATGTATCCATATGTCTCAGCTCAACAAATCAAGGCATAGGAGGGTTCAGTAGGCCAAAAACGGTTCAGATGAACTTGATTTGTGCCTATTGCCAATAACACCTACTTTTCTGCTGGTTTGATTTCCCCTTCAATTGCATTTGTATTTTGGCTACCTGGATGCAATTCAAGGTTTCTTGACTAAGTGTTGCAAATAAACAATAGAATTCTCTTACACTCTCTTTCTTCTTCCTCAGCTGAGTAGATATGCCAGGATATTTTCTTTCAGACAGCTACTAAATTTATATTTATGCCCTTCCTGTATTTTGTCTCTTGGCTACTGAACTGCGCTGTTCATGGGTTTCAGCGTTCTCTGGGTAGAATCTGATGTAATTTCTGGCAGATGCTTTAAGAGGGTTCCAGGCTGTTGGATCCTGGCACCAGGGGCTTGGGAGGAAGTCAAGCAGATCTTTCATAATAAGGGATTGTTGAAAGGTGCTTTATACACCTCACAATAGCTACCAAGCTATTCTGTGGCACATCCTTTTTAGCCTTGGTATCTCAACAGTTCTCTCATCTGCAACTGAGTGTCTTCCTGGCCCTTTCTAATCCCGAGAGCATGCTAACATCCTAGTAACCCAGTAATTACCGGCAGCTTGACAGCTGTTCAAGCATGGCTGCCACTGAGTCACAAAAGCACAGAAGCGTGCATCAAAATAACAGAGAAGCTTTTTGAAAAGAGTAGTCACATCTCTTTTAAGATGTTTTTCCAAAAATGTTTTACATATCCAATGTATTTTCATTGTTGTGTGTTATACACTATTTTTTTCCTTGCTTTAATTTATATATATGTAATAGATTTCAGAGAGAAAGGGAGGCAGAGAGAGAGATAGAAACATTAATGATGAGAGAGAATCAGTGATTGGCTGCCCCCTGATTACGTGCTACTAGGGATCGAGCCAGCAATATGGGCATATGCCCTTGACTGGAATTGAGCCCGGGACCCTTCAGTCCCCAGGCCAATGCTCTATCCATTGAGCAAAACCGACCAGAGCTCCTTGCTTTAATGTTTATTTGATGTGCATTGGATACTTTATTTTCATCATTTTTGTTTTCTTGGCAGTGAAATGTATTGTTCTCTAGAGATTCTCTATGAAAATATGATATATAAAGCAATCATAGTTGTCCTAGGATTAGGAAAAGTCACTTGGAAAATTTGTCATTATTATTTAACCTTCAGAATTCATTAACAAGTTGATATGTGGTACAAGCTATACAGCCCTCAAAGAACACTGTGTGGAACTAAATTGTTACTATTATCACTTATTCCTAAAAGGAAAGACAGCAGACTATATTATTTCTAAAAGAGTCTCTGAATTTTTTTCAGACAATTGATCTTAAACATTTTTTTTTCTTTTCCAGTAAATTTTCTGGAGAGACAGATTGTCCCAAATCTCCTTTTAATAAGAATGACCTTGTTTATTAGCTTGAGGCTGAGTGTTAAGTGAATGAGAACAATATATTAAGGTCCTTGTGTTTCCCTCCAAGGGATCAGTTTAGATTCTATTATAAAGCCACTCATTTTTTAAATAGCTAAAGTTTATTTTAAATTCTCAAGTACTTTATTCAAAGAGGAAGAGAATAGAAATAAGCTACATGAAATAATGTTATATGAATTCAGATGTAAGTCTGTGCCCCTAGAGAAAACTGAAATAACTGTTTGCTTTGTTTCAATTGACAACGTTCATTAATAAGTTGAAGCTATTTGGCCAGAACTAGAAGCAACAATCTTCTCTCTCATACTGTATTAAGTTACTTTTTAGCAAATCAGAATAATTACCCAGATGCTCCTCAACTTACAAGGGGTTATATCCTGATAAACCCATTGTAAATTGAAAATATCAGAAGTCAAAAATGCATTTACTACACCTAACCTACCAAACATCATAGCTTAGCCTTCCTGGCCATAAACATGCTCAGAACACTTACATTAGCCTACAGTTGGGCAATTATTTTGTTTCATCTCAAGAATAATGACCTTCCTCTTTTTCTCACTGAAAGCAGGAGACATAGATGGGCATTTTGCAGAAATGATGGGATATAAAAACACAAAACACAATGTCACCAAAATGCTGACAACATCGTACATGGTAAAGTACAGTTCGTTTTCCCTCATGATTGAGTGGCTGACTAGGAGGGTCTGTTTGCTACCCTTGTCCCACATCACAAGAGAGTACCCAACTGCACCTTGCCAGCCTGGTAAAGATCAACATTCAAAATTCAAAGTACAGATTCTACTGAATGCATATCATTTTCATACCACTGTCAAGTTGAAAATCATAAGTTGAACCATTGCAAGTTAGGCACCATTAAAATATTATAAGACTTGACCAGACTCACAGTTTTTTGTTGTTGTTGTTTGTTTTTGTTGTTGTTTCTCCTCACCTGAGCACATTTTTCCATTGATTTTCAGAGAGATTGGAAGGAAGGGGGTGAGACAGAGAAAGAGACACACCCATTGGTTGAGAGAGAGACACACCCATTGGTTCATGCACCCCAGCCAGGGCTAGGGGTCAAGCCTGCAAACAAGATATGTGCCCTTGACTGGAATGGAACTTAGGACCCTTCAGTCTACAGGCCGGTTCTCTCTCCACTGAGTCAAACCAGCTAGGGCAACTCACAGGTTTTTAATAAGCATGTCAATACAGCCTAATTATTTAGCCACCAGCCAGGGAGAGAGTTCACACAACTCAAGGTGGAATTCTTCAATTTTTTACAGCTTTATTGAGGTGTATTTTACATATCATAAAATTCATCCATTTCAAATTTTCAGATCAATGACATTTAAAAACTAATGAATGATGCAACTATCATCATAAATCAGTTTTAGAATATTTTCATCCCCCCCAATTAGATTCCTCATGCCAATTTACAGTTAAGTCTCATTCTACCTCCAATCCCAGGAAACCACTAATCTACTTTCCGATGGTATGAAATTGCCTTTTGGAACATTACATATAAATAGAATCATACAAATGTGGTCTCTTATGTATGGATTATTTCACTTAGCACAGGCTTTTGAGGTTCATTTATGATGTAGCATGGGTCATGAGTTAATTCTTTTTTCATGGATGAATTATACTCCATTATATGGAGATCACATTTTGCCTATCCGATCATCATTTTACTTTATTCCAGTTCTTGACTGTTATGAGAAATGTTGCTACAGAACTTTAATTGGCAAGTCTTTGTGAGCTTGTGTGTTTTCATTTCCTTTGAGTAAATACTTTCTAATGTGGCTGCATTTTACACCAGTAATGTATGATAATTCCCATTTCTCCACAACTTTGCCAGTAGGTTTTATTGCCTGTCATTAATTATGGCCATCCTATTGGGTATTAAATGGTATTTCATTGTGTTTTTAATTAGAAATTCCCCAATGACTAATGATGTTGAACATCTTCACATTTGGTTACTAGTTATTCATATATCCCCTTTGGTGAAATGTCTGTTCATATCAGACAAGTCTTTTATCAAATATGTGTTTTTCAAAAAAATGTCTGTTCATATCATACAAGTCTTTTATCAAATATGTGCTTTTCAAATATTTCCTTCTGGTATATTGGCTTTTAATTTTTTTAAAAATATATATTTTATTGATTTTTTTACAGAGAGGAAGGGAGAGGGATAGAGAGTTAGAAATATCGATGAGAGAGAAACATCGATCAGCTGCCTCCTGCACACTCCCCACTGGGGATGTGCCTGCAACCAAGATACATGCCCTTGACCAGAATCGAACCTGGGACCCTTGAGTCTGCAGGCTGATGCTCTATCCACTGAGCCAAACCGGTCAGGGCAGGCTTTTAATTTTTTAATGGTGTATTTTGAAGAACAAAAGTTTCAATTTTGATGGAGTCTTCTTTTTTTTATGGGTTTGCTTTTGCTGTAGTATTTTAAAAAGTTTGTTTATCCCATGGCTTTGAAGTCTTTCTACTATGGTTTCTTCTCAATTATTTATTGTTTTAGTTAATCATATAATTAAGTCTATGATTAATTTTGAGTTAATTTTTATAGATGGTGTAAGATGATAACACAGGTTTCTTTTTTGCATATGGATATTCATTAATTCCTATAATATTAGTTGAACAAGTTATCCTTTCCTCAGAGAATTTCTATGGCACCTTTGTTAAAAATCAACTGACTTTCATTATAAGGATTTATTTCTGTACTCTTAATTCTATTGATCTATTTTAACCTATATCAGTACCACACTGTTTTAATAACTCTAACTTTATTATAACTTTTGAAATTGAGAAATAAAAGTCCTTCAACTTTATTCTTATTCTAAAATATTGCTTTCTGGGTGTTCAAATTTTCACATAAAATTCGAATTTGCTTGTCAATGCATACAAAAACAAAAAAACCTGCTTGAATTTCAATAGGTATTTGTTAAATTTATAGATTGATTTGGGAAGAGTTATTATCTTACAATGTTGATTTTTCTATACATTAATATAGAATATCTCTCCATTATTTACATCTTCATTGTAATTTTTAGTATATGAGTCTTGTACTATTTTAAATATATTTTTATTTATTTCAGAGAGGAAAAGACAGGGAGCGATAGAAACATCAATGATGAAAGAGAATCTTGGATCAGTTGCCTCCTGCATGCTCACCCCTCACCCCCACCCCTGGGGACTAAGCCCACACCTGGGCATGTGCCCTGACTGGGTATCAAACCATGACCTACTGGTTCATAGGGCATATGCAACCACTGTGCAACACTGGCCTGGCAGAGTCTTGCAGTTATTTTAAAATCTGTATTCCTTTCATTCATTTTATTTGTCTTGTAAATTTTTATTTTTGTTTTCATAAGTGGTTTTATAATATACTAGAGGCCCAGTGCACGAATTTGTGCATGGTTGGGGTCTGGCTGGCCAGCCCCAGTCGGGGTGGTGGGTGCTGATCTGGGGCAGGGCCAGCTGGAGGGAGGGGCTGCGGGCAGTTGGCCAGCTGGCCCCACCCCCTGGTCGAACTCCCAGTTGAGGGGACAATTTGCATATTAGTCTTTTATTATATAGGATAACCATGGGACTCTTGTCATACAGTGTGCAAATTGTGAAAAGGATATGGAAAGGAAATGGAGTTAGTGGGAACAATGGACATAGCAGACAGCAGTGGTGGTCCTGGGGAAGGGCCAGACAGTCACAAACATAGATGAAGTACAAATGGGCAATGATTAATATTTTTAGCTCCAGACCTGGCATATATTAGTGATCAAAAATGAAATGCTGGAGCCAGACTTCTGGAGTTCAAATTATGATTCTAACACACTGTAGAGACGTTGGCTTTCAGCAAGTTACCTAAAAACTCTTAGTGTTCTCATCTGTAAAATCTACAATGTAATATTACTTGTACATAACTCCAACTTTATGAACTTGTAAAAATTATATGAGTTTGTCAATAGATGTATATAGAAGTATCAGAACAGGGCTTGGGACACATTAAAAACTCAGTAAACAGTTATATGTGAGCATCCTTGGGGATTTCAATCATGTTCAATGGAATTGACTTTCGAAATGAGAGTATGAGCTTATAACAAAGCAGGTCATATTAACCAGAGGACAATTGATTGATAACAAAGCTGGGAACACAGGGCAATATTTAAGAGGTAACATTTATTCTCTGCTCCTTGTGTTTTGAAATGATTGGACTGATCTAATGTTACATTCCTGGCCTCTTTTTCCATCCCTATCTAATTATTCTTCCCCCTGGAAGAAGGAAGGTCTTATTGATGGATTATTAATGGAACATTATACTAGGCATGTTCCTCTCATTTTCTTTCTTTATTGTGGAGCCATTCTCCTAATAAAGAAAATGCACATCTTTTCCTCCATCACAAAGGTAGACCCCCCAGGTCCACTCTGCCACTGAGTGAGTAGTACTTATACTCTAGTTCAATATTTCAAAAGTCCATTTGGTTATATATCTAAACTTTACTCTCTACTCTAAGCTTTTATCGATAATGAAGGTAGGATTTTTGAACTCAAAATACCTGACTTCCAGTTGACTCTAATCCAAGGATAGTCTCTCCAACACCATTACAATACACAGCTTTCAAGGCATTAAGTTTGTAAGACTGATGTGAGAAAGCAAGCTATAGTCATGGAAAATAAACCTTCTTGTCAAGGCCCTGAGGTCAGCTGACATGCAAAAAAAATCTATAAACAAACAAACAATAACAACAAAAGTCAGACATGGTAGAGAGGGCCCAGCACCAGAAATACAGTAGACCCTTAAACAGCATCGGAGTTAAAGGATCCAAACCTCATGTAGTTGAAAATTGGTGAATAACTTTTGACTCCCCAGAAATTTAGCTACTAATAGCCTACTGTTGACCAGAAGCCTTACCAATAACATAAACAGTTGATTAACACATATTTTGTATGTCATATATATTTTATACCATATTCTTATAATAAAGTAAGCTAGAGAAAAAAAGTTATAAGAAAATCATAAGGAAGAGAAAATACATTTAGAGTATTGAAAAAAATCCATCTATAAGTAGACCCACACAGTTCCGACCTGTGTAGTTCCAAAGTCAACTGTACTGATTCCAGGATTCAGAACATATATTCTAAAGCTTTTGGAATTTCCAAGCACAAAGCAGCCAAAACTATGCGCAAATTCCAGTGATCAGTGAGGTAAAAAATGTTCTTGTTCTACTAGCTACCCCAATTTTAATTCAGGGCAGGGCAGCAATCAGATGACTAAGGTGCGTAGTATAAACAGCCAACCTAAAGTATAACATTATTAGTTGTCAAACTTCAGGGTTTATAAGTAACTGTAGTGTGTATTAAAAATGTAAATTTCCTTGAATTACCTAAAGAAATTCCAGTTTTATATATTTCGGTAGAATTCAGGAATGTACATTTTTTTAAAAATGTCGATTCAAGTGGTCCACACTGATAATCATTTGGCAAAGTAGGAACTGCCAGCAGCAGTTCCATATGGTGAGGAGAAAATGTGTCTCTATTCTTTTTAGCAAAATTACCAGAATTCAACTTGGGGCAGTTCTGTTGTACAGTTGTCATGTATGTGCATACAATAGTTTCCCGATATTAAGTGGGAAAATTGAACAAAGTCTCAATATTTTCTTCTAAAAAACAAGTTATTTTTTTCATTAGTCCTAAAATAAAAATTACACTCTGCAGACTCATTATCTACAGACAGTAACATCTATTGAACTAGTTTAATTCCTTTGGCAACTACCATCTTGCTAGTTTCTCATCTGAAAAAAGGATGCACTGATGGATTGCCTAAGACCATATATAAATTACTTTAAGAGAAAAAATGCAGCATAAATTTAGTGTTGTCATGATGAGTTCATCTTATTGGAAAATATCTAGATTAAAATTAAAGGATAAGTTAACCTTTGCATGATAACTGAAATCAATAAAAATAAAGTAGCAAATTTGTCTTACACATTTTACGTATGACTCAGATTTTTTGACCTTTTAGTTCTAATTATAATCTATGTAGCTCACCCAGGAATTTGCTATACAGAAATAACTTACTTCCAGAAAGTTTAAAAAACCTAATATACCATTAAGAATTATGCCCGCTTAATACCACGTATTATCTTATTTACAGAAGATGCAGCCAATAGTGACTAATTGAGGAAAAGTGAATTAGATAGGCTTTTGTCCCAATATTCAGATATTTCAATTCCTCAAAGCTCATTTAGAGTCGCTAGTAAATACACGTAGCATTTTATTGAATACTGGAGGCTTGATGCATGAAAATTCCTGCAAGTGTAGGCTTTCCTTCCCCCAGCTGCCAGCACCAGCTTCCCCTCAGGCACCAGGGACCTGGGCTTCCCTCCTCCTGCCGCCAGCAGGGACCCGGGACCCAGGCTGGCTTCCCTCTGGCCCTGGCTTCGTCAGGAAGGACGTCTAGAAGACTTCCGGTCTAATTAGCATATTACCCTTTTATTATTATAGATGTATATTTATATAAATCTCTCTTCACTAGACCATAAATTTCTTGAGGACAATGCTTTCTGTATTTTTTTTCTCTAGGAAACCCAGAAGTACAGTATTGTAGTTAAGTAACTGACCCTTACACTTAGAAAACGCTGATTTCAAATTCTGATTCTGCCCCTTATTAACTGTGTAATAAGGCATATTGCTTAATATTTTGAGCCCCTACATGCTCATCTTGAAGGAGATAATAAGACTTTCCTCATATAGTTATATGAAGCCTTAAATGAGATAATGTGTAGAAAGCTGTGCCCTGCACATGAGAAATCTGAATAAATATAATAAGCAGTTTCAATAGCAGCTATAACAGTATCAGTAATAGAAGTACATTATCCAACACAGAATTTTAACACAATAAAGAGGTGCTGAATAAATTGAGTAATGAACTATCTCTTCACTTCCCATAAAAAAAAAAAATCCATGCTAAAGAAAGAACACTACTGGAAATGAAGAATACTAATCAACAGATTGCCAGATCCTGGAAGAATTGCATCTATAATATGAAGTTGACTAAAAGCATATTTGTGACCCATGCACAATTAGATCTTGAAATAAACAACCAACAATAGAGAAAAAGTAGAAGAGATTTAAAAGCATTTTACTTTACATGTCTGTCAAAAATCAAGGCCAACACCTTCTAGAACATTGAAGCAGTGACTCTTTTATTACAGAGGAGAACATTTTCTAAGATTGCCAGGAACTGGATGGAGATGCCCTCATGGACCCATGGTTGAGCATTGACCCAGGCAGCAGGAGGATGTCAGTTTGCCAGTTCTATTCTGGTCAGGGCACATGCCCAGATCGCAGGCTCGATCTCCGGTAGGGGGCTTGCAGGAGGCATGTTTCTCTCTCATCATCAACGTTTCTATCTCTCCCTCTCCATTCCTCCCTCTGAAATCAATAAAAACATATCTAAAAAAGTAAAGATGAAAATCTTCCTACCATAAAAAGCAAATGAAAATTTAAAAATAATGGAAAATGTCTATCTCTGGAAAAAAAAATCAGTCAGTCTTAATCTTTGCCTCACATCAAAAAAATCAATTGATAAAATATAGAAGAAAAGGAGGTGAATAGAAATCTAATCTTAATTGAGGAATGGATTTATAAGCTTAAAAACAATTAAAGGCCTTTCAGGAAAAAAAAAAGGTGAAAATATTTGCAATAACTATTGGACAAAGATGAATAATTTAGATATATAATAAGCTGGTAAATTTATTTTTAAAAAACTAAAATCCCCTAATAAATAAAAAGTACAAGGAAACAAACATACAACCATACACACACAAGGAAATGAGCTAATGAGCACATAACTAAATGCCTGTTAATTTAAAATAACCATGAATGCCACACTTTGCCAATCAGTGCCCATGAGCTGGGTACTGCAATTTGTATATTAACTATTCTAAATAAATAAACACATCTTGAATAAATTATTTTACTTTAAAAGTATGTAACCTAAAATGCAAAAAAAAAAATAAGTTTCCATAAACATTCATTATGGTAGTAAAAAGCTTAAAAATAAGTTGTGCCAGAGGATATCTAAAGGATATATAAAAGAATAAAATAATTAGATCAAAGTGCACATGTATTAGTAATTTTAATAATAAAAAAATGTCTCTCAGATATTGAACTCATTCACACAACTAACATTTATGTATGAGAATGCTTTATTAAAAATGTCTTGGCCAATAATGTTCCCTATAAAATTTTTGTATCTTTTCCTGTTAGAAGAAAAATGATTTTTAGATTTAATTTGCATTTCTTGTTATCTATAATAATAAATGCGTAATATGCTAATTAGACCGGACAGCCAAACGACCTTCCAGACGTCATTCCGGACTAAGCCGTGGTGGCGGGGGCCGAGGCAGAGGTGGTTAGGGGCGATCAGGCAGGCAAGCAAGCAGTTAGGGGTGATCAGGCAGGCAGGCAAGTGGTTAGGGGCAATCAAGCAGGCAGCAGAGTGGTTAGGAGCGATCAGGCAGGCAGGCAAGTGGTTAGGGGCAATTAAGCAGGCAGCAGAGTGGTTAGGGGCAACCAAGCAGGTAGGCAGAGGGGTTGGGGTGATCAGGCAGGCAGGTGAGGGGTCAGGAACCATCAGGCAGGTAGGCAGAGGGGTTAGGGGCAATGAGGCAGGAAGGCAGAGGGGTTGGGGTGATCAGGCAGGCAGGTGAGGGGTTAGGGGCGATCAGGCAGGCAGGCAGAAGGGTTAGAAGCTAGCAGTCCTGGATTGCTAGCAGTATGTCAAACTGGCAGTCGGACATCCCCCGAGGGGTCCTGGATTGCGAGAGGGTACAGGCCGAGCTGATGGACCCTGCCCCCCCCCCCCGCACAAATTTCATGCACCGGGCCTCTAGTTGTTATAATAAGAAACAAAACATTTAAGTAGGTTAACTTGACCATTATTTCTGTAAATGATTTTTTCTAAGAAGTGATCATTATTGTTCTAAACTTGAAAGCTTTGCCTTGTATTTTGACTTCCCCATATTTCAACTTGTAGATGAGCCTGCTGCTCACACACTTCCAATACATGCTCAGCCAGAGCTCCCCTTTAAGCTTAATTTTTTTTATCAGACTTACTCTTCCAGTGCACAGTGCCAAAACACATAATTCTGAAAGAGAGGTAGATGTTCCTACAGTGCAGCTTCTCACCTTTTATCAGGTTTCTGTTTCATGTTAAAGATTTATGTAGATTCAACCTAAAAATGCACCCCCTGCTCCAATGGAATGATATTAGAACCAGGAAATAAACTCCCTTTCCCCTCCCTCACACTGAATTTTTGGCTCATAAAAATCATGCCTAAGAAGCAAAGCCTGTGCATTTTGACAAACACAAGCATAAGCACTTTCCTTAACTCAGTCACTGAACCTTAGCTAGGCTGAACATTATGAGGACTGGTGTCATGATTAGCTTCGGTGCCATGTGAATGGATTTCAAGGGGAAATTATGCCTAAGAAGGAAAGCATGGGCATTTTGACAAACACAAGCATAAGCACTTTCCTTAACTCAGTCACTGAACCTTAGCTAGGCTGAACATTATGAGGACTGGTGTCATGATTAGCTTCGGTGCCATGTGAATGGATCTCATGGGCAGTCACTATATTTGGAAAGCCTGCTCACTTGGACCTACTGAATGAGAAGCAGAGAATTTCTTTCATTGCTTCCTGTAGTCCATGAATGCTTTTCCTGCTATGCCATTACCCCCTAAGCAAGAGAATGTGATGAACTTTTTAAAATACTTGGTATTTCCTCACGGGAAATACCTAATTAAAATAATCCCATGTGTTTGTTCTTAACTGCTTCCTGAAGTCAAGTGCCACATGATGGTCTGGGGACTGGGACCCTTTCTGATCTGCATCTGGAATCTGAAGACATCCCATTAATGGGGGCGGGGGGGAGCTTTATACAGAAAGAACCAAAGAGGGGATTCTAAATTAAGACCCCCCAAAATCATTCTGATTCCATTACAAAGGTCAAAAAAACTTAGCATGACATTGTATTAGTGTAGTTTGTTTATATAAAGATAACTACTTTCTTTAATCAGGCTTTTCGAGAAAGAGAGCTAAGTGTTCTATTTCAATCTGCATCTGCCATAGAAAAGGTGCAAATGAAAGGTCCTTTACCAAAATGTTTTGTTTTTGTTTTCCAAAAACATATGGTGGATGTTTCCCATCTCATTCCATTTTCAGTATCCTAGTTCTTCCTTTATTTTCAAATCATAACATTAGAGACATTATTTTCCCAAATTAAAAAAAAAAATCACTCCTGTCCTCTAAACAGAGATAGTTCCCCTCCTATCTGTGCACCCACAGAAATGTAGGCATATTTCTATTCTATTGTTTATCGTGTATGTTCCATTTTTTGTAGAATTTACATATTATACAAGAATATTTTATTCTTTTTACATTTCTGGAGAATTGTCAGACTTCAATATAAAATAATTGTTTCATATATGTTTTTGAAAAGTTAAATAAGTTAAAGGGATCATATTGAGGTCAGTAATGGTTTTCAACTTGACAATTATTTATGGTCATTATAAAATTGTCACATAAGGATGCTGCTAGAAAAGTCTCAACTATTTGCTGTTATGATTTTACAGGCTCATCTGCATAATCATTCAAAATAAATGTTTTATCCCCCGTGAGGTTTTTTAAGTAATCATTCAAATAATTTTAATGAGTCTTTGCATTTTATAGGAATATACATTATAGAAACTATGATAGGGAAAAGTAGAAAGATTAAGAACCCCCAAATAGCCTCTGTTGAAATTTTTCTACAGTTCATTTGTCTTTGGTTTTAGTTCAAGCATAGCAAAGTGTTTCAAAGGCTTCTGCTTTCTTAAGCATCGTGAGGAAATATTAGAAAATCTTACAACCCCATTCTGCCAGGTCTTTATTGTTCCCCGAATGAAAGGCAGCCTAGCTCGGTCAGTGTGGCTCAGTGGTTTAGCGTTGACCTATGAGCCAGAAGGTCACAGTTCAATTCCCAGTCAGGGCACATGCCCAGGTTGCTGGCTCAGTCCCCAGTAGAGGGGCATGAAGGAGGCACTGATCCAAGGCTCTCTCTCAACATTGATGTTTCTATCTCTCTCTTCCTCTCTGAAATCAATAAAAAATACATTAAAAAAAGAAAGAAAGAAAAAAGGCAGCCTAGTGCCTGCCCTAACTTTTGGAAATGTTCTGTACCTTGTAAACTTAATTTCCCTTGTATCAATTTCAAATTTTAGTGTCTGATCTTAGGTCACTGCTGCTGAAATGCTCACCACATCCTTTCTTGAACATCTTGCAATCAGCTCACTCCCTTCTACAATTCTGACATCCCATCCATCATTCCACTCACCCTTAAACTGTTCCCCTCACATGCTTCAACTTACAAAATGATCCATCCTCCTACTATGATTTTTTAGATTGAGCTGGAAGGAACCTTAGAAATCATATGCTTTACTCTCTTAACTTTGCAGATGAGAAAATGTAGGCTCTATAAAAGATAAAGAAAGCAATGAAAATTGTCCCATAACCATTATCTGCCAGTTAGTGACTAAGCTGGCAAAGAATTTAGGCATATTTATTTATGCTGGTTCTGAGCTCTTGGCACTACATTATATCCCTTTCCATCCCTCAACAAACTACCCCAAAATACAGGGTGGGGTAAAAGTAGGTTTACAGTTGTTCATATGGAAAATAATAAAACAATTAAGAAATAAATAATATAAGAGTAAATGCTGTGTACTGCATACTCACAAATGTAATCCTACTTTTGCCCCACCATATATTTTCAACTTTCTTTTTAAATGTGTAATTCATTCACACTACACTTGATAGTACAAATGAGTTAGCCATAATCATTGCCAGCAAAAGTTTTCATTCCAAAATTAAAGTTAAGTGACTTAGAGAAGCATTATGGGAATTCACATTAACAAGCAATAGGATCTAGTTAGAAACAATCAGAAAGACTGTCTACCATTTTCAGGTTCTCAAATTTCTATGGCCAGAAAAAAATCTCTTTCCAGTTACACACACAGTTATTTATTTACCAGTGGCAGATTTTTACTTGAGTATAATAACATCATCATTATTAAAGTAATATTTATCAATCATGTAGTATTACCTTGTATTATTTAACTGTCACCACAATTCTAAAAATAGATACTATTATTATATCTATCTTACAACTGTGCCATAGTCATTTAAGTTAACAAATTTAGTGACAGACTTGTCTCAGTAATAGCATAAACAATCATATAGTTGCTTGATGCCAAAACCTGTCTCATCATATCCAATTAGTTATACTTAATATTTTATACCCATATTTTCTATGCCCATAAGCATTACCTTAAATCCAGGCTCTCTTTATTTCTTACCTGCTCTCTCTCTCTCTCATGTTTATACTCACCCAATCCATTCTCCACTCTGAGACCAATCTTTTTAAAATGCAGCTATTATTGTTGCCCACTGACACCAATTTAAATAATCTATAGAAGTAATTTTAATTTTTAACTGACATAATTTTCATTGAAGAAATAATTCCCTAATGAAAAATAAGTATTGAAACTACTGATCATAAGAAAAGCTAGAAATGCCACAGTATGACATTAAGACCTTCATAATCTGACATATACCTATGTCTTTAGCACTATTTCTTCTCTTACTTTTCAAATCCCATTTTCCTGCATGCTGAGTTATTCTTGCTTCTTCAAATGTCACATTTAGTTTTGTCTCCAGGTTTTGATAACATTTTCTCCTTGGAATACCCCTTTTTCTTTTTCATAATTCCCAGCTCTTTACAATTAGCCAACACCTTTCATCCTTTGATAGAATTGAATCTACTTAACTTAATTCAACCTCTAAGATTTCAAGCATATACTTATAATAAGTTGCAATTAATTTGCAAGTTTAACTTTCCCCACTGGGCTCTAACCTCTTTAGGTCAGGGACTGTATTGTATTTATTTTGGTATATTCAGTGGCTATATGGTTATTTCTGATAAAAGAAATGGATGAACAAAAACATTTCCTTTGGGCCCAAAGAATAGTTCACTTGTCAATTGAAAAAGGAGAGACTTAAAGTCAAGAAATTTCATCTGACCAAGAAAGGGAGACAACCTTTACCCAACAGTGGAGTTCTACCAAAAGGCCAAATACAAACTGAGTAAAGACTGGAAAGAGGGAAAATACATTTCCCTACAGTTGGAAGCAAACCCAAAGGTGGGTTTAATCTGCAGGCCAAGCTCCATAACCCTCTGACACAGATGTCAACCAAAGCAAAGGAATCACCTAAGAGGAGGACTTACTGATGCAGAACTCAGGAAATTCCAAGGCCAGCTGCTGGGGGACAAAGACAACCCTCCATGGATATGTTATACTAGAGGCCCGGTACATGAGATTCATGCATTGAGGGATGTCCCTTAGCCCGGTCTGCACCCTCTCCAATCGGGAACCCCTGGCTCCTAACAGCTCGCCTGCCTGCCTGATTGCCCCTAACCGCTTCTGCCTGCCAGCCTGATCGCCCCCTAACTGCTCCCCTGCTGGCCTGATGGCCCCCAACTGCCCTCCCCTGCCAGCCTTATTGCCCCCAACTGCCCTCCCCTGCTGGCCCAATCAGCCCCAACTGCCCTCCCATGCCGGCCTGATTGCCCACAACTGCCCTTTCCTGCTGCGACCCACCTCCTTTGCGCGAGGCGGCCAAGTCACCAGGACTGGCCTCTGCACCACACAGAGCTGTGGGACCCCCAGGCCTCACCGCATGGAGTTGCCACCAGGCCCCGCCTCTGCTGTGCACACAGCCATCCTGTGGTGGCCATCTTGTGGCAGCCATCTTGTGATGACAACAAGTGAGGGCATCACGCCACCTAGGCTTTTATTATATAGGATCTTGCCCTTCTGGTCCTCTGAGCAAAGGAATCTGCTGCCAATACAGGAATAGTTGTATATGGAGAATTCCAGGATAATAAATCTTAGAGACACCTCCTTCTCCATAGATGGTCCAAATTAGAAAAGATAAATACCTTTTTGTCCTCTCCCTAGAGTAGATTTGCTTGTATTTCAGAGTAAGATAAGGTTTCTCTCTCTCTAGAGAGGAGGATGGGCAAGTCACCAAAAACCATACATAAAATCAGAGTTATGACTTATTTTTTTATTTCTACCTTCTAGGTTCTTCTATAATGTACTCCATGTACAGGTACTATTGTGCTCTAATCAAATAGCCCTGCCCAGATTGGAACTCGGGGTAAGAATACAAAACAATACTCTAGATCAGCCGTGGACAAACTATGGCCCGCGGGCCGGATCCAGCCCGTTCGGCTGTTCTATCTGGCCCACGGAGCCGAAAGAGCGGAGGGTTCTCTTGCTCTCCCCTCCGCTCCTTTACTTTGAATTTATATTAGTTCACACAAACACTCCATCCATGCTTTTGTCCCGGCCCTCCGGTCCAGTTTAAGAACCCATTGTGTGGCCCTCGAGTCAAAAAGTTTGCCCACCCCTGCTCTAGATGCTGCTTGTATTATGAGGAACTGAGTAACTGTCTCTTTCTCTGGCCCAAAGGTCTTGTGATATACATGTATGTGCATTTCTCTTCTTATCTTCTAAGTAGGGTTAGGTATCAGAACCTTCACAGTTTCTGACTTCACACAAACCTATATATTTTAATTTCTGTTAGTGGAGTGGCCTTGTCCATCCTTAAGCATAGATTGAAGGCAAAACTACTGAATTTGCACATGAGCATTGATTTGTTTTTGTTGTTTTTTTTATTTCTCTGGTTTTATATGTGCTGACATAACTGTAATTCCCTGAAATTAATAAAAGGCATTTTAATGTAGTTCTTCAAGTAAAGAAAATTTGTCGGGGGGAGGATCCAAGATGGTGGCGTAGGTAAACACCTAAACTGCTGCCTCGCACAACAATTTCAAAACTACAACTAAAACACAAAAAGTCTATCACCCAGAACCATGGGAAAGCTGGCTGAGTGGAAGTTCTACAACTAGAAGGAAAGAGAAAAGAGCATTGAGACGTGCACAAGCGCTGAAAAGCTGAGGTATGGAGGCGCGCATATCCGGCTGGTGGCGGGCGACTGGGAACGCTACTTTTTTCAACCCGAAGGGAGATAAGCTCCCGATTACTCCGAACTCCAGTTTCTGGGGAGACACAGGGGACCCAAACTCCTATGGGGAGAAGCTGGACTGTCTGCCATCGGGTCAGAAAGTGAGAGTGGCTTGCTTGCAAGGCTGCGTGCAGGAATAATTGTTTACTGCACTGGGGTGTGAGACGCAAGGATGCAGTTGGAGACACAAAGCCGGCTTACTGGCAGCCATCGCTGTTTGCCATGCCCTAGCCTAGTGACGCCCTGAGACCCCGCCCTGCACAACCTGCAAACCCACCCAAGCTCCAAGCAATGGCTTTAGCATATGAATGGCCTGCCTTATCGCAGCTTATCATAGCAAACTTGCAGCCCCAGTCAGACAGCTCCAAAACCTCCAAACCCCAAGCAAAGAGGAGAAAAACTGTAGTTCTCGCTGTAGCGCCTGCTGGGTGGCCTCAGACAGTAGCTGACCTGCACCCCATTGGAGATCCAGAAGCCAGTGTACCTAGTGGTCAGTGTGAGACACCAGATTTCAACTCCTCACATTCATTAGTGACACATTCAAGAGGCAGACTCAGTGAGCACCAAAGCCCCACTGAAACAAATCCTGCACCATAAGCGTGTCTCCAGCACAGCAGTTCTTCCATTATAGACACAGCACGTCCTCACAGCCAATTGGCCTGGAGGTCAATTCCTCCCAGTGTACCAACAGCAATCAAGGCTTAACTACACCAAGACTTTGCACTCAGCGCACAAAGGGGTGTACCAAAGGCGTCCACCTCAGGTGATTGGGGAGGCTGAGCTACTGGCCCCTATAGGTCACCTACCACACAAAGCCACTCCATCAACACAGGGAAGCAGCAAAATGCAAAGACAAAGAAACATGTCACGAATGAAAGAAATGGAGGAAAGCAAACTACCGGACGACATAGAGTTCAGAACCACATTTATAAGGTTACTCAAGAATCTTCTAAAAACCGCCGAGAAAATTGATGAGACCTCCGAGGAGCTTAGTGAGACCTTCAAGGACCTTAATGAGAATGCCAACAAAATGGAAAAGGACCAGTCAGAAATTAAGCATACACTGTCTAAAATAAAGAATATACAGAAATTCAATTGTAGATCAAAGGACCCCAAGAATCAAACCAAAGATCTGAAATATGAGGAAACAAAAAACACCCAACCAGAAAAACAAAATGAAAAAATAATCCAAAAATATGAAGATAGTGTAAGGAGCCTCTGGGACAACTTTAAGCGTACCAACATCTGAATTTTTGGGGTGCCAGAAGAAGAGAGAGAGCAAAATATTGAAAACCTATTAGAAGAAATAATGACAGAAAACTTCCCCCACCTGGTGAAAGAAATAGACTTACAAGTCCAGGAAGCACACAGAACCCCATAAAAGAGGAATCCAAAGAGGACCACACCAAAACACATCATAATTAAAATGCCAAGGGCAAAAGACAAAGAGAGAATCTTGAAAGCAGCAAGAGAAAAACGGTTAGTTACCTACAAGGGAGCACCCATACGACTGTCAGCTGATTTCTCAGCAGAAACTATGCAGGCCAGAAGGGAGTGGCAAGAAATATTCAAAGTGCCAAAACCGGTTTGGCTCAGTGGATAGAGCATCAGCCTGCGGACTGAAAGGTCCCAGGTTCGATTCCGGTCAAGGGCACGTAACTTGGTTGCAGGCACATC
Organism: Plecotus auritus; assembly: GCF_963455305.1. Classification (NCBI taxonomy): domain Eukaryota; kingdom Metazoa; phylum Chordata; class Mammalia; order Chiroptera; family Vespertilionidae; genus Plecotus; species Plecotus auritus. The sequence continues at coordinate 20,322,108 of NC_137777.1, read as the reverse complement.
CCCAGTAGGAGGTGTGCAAGAGGCAGCTGATCGATGTTTCTATCTCATTGATGTTTCTAGCTCTCTATCACTCTTCCTTCCTCTCTGTAAAAAATCAATAAAATATATTTTTAAAAAAAAAAGAAATATTCAAAGTGATGAACAGCAAGAACCTACAACCAAGATTACTCTACCCAGCAAAGCTATCATTCAGAGTTGAAGGTCAGATAAAGAGCTTCACAGACAAGAAAAAGCTAAAGGAGTTCATCACCACCAAACCAGGATTACATGAAATGCTGAAGGGTATTCTTTAAGAAGAGGAAGAAGAAGAAAAAGGTAAAGATAAAAATTATGAACAACAAAATGACATCAAATACATACCTACCAACAAGTGAATCTAAAAATCAAGTGAATAAAAAATCTGAAGAACAGAATGGACTGGTGAATATAATAGAATCAGGGACATAGAAAGGGAGTGGACTGACAATTCTCAGGGGGGAGGGAGTGTGAGGGGTGTGGGAAGAGATTGGACAAAAATCTTACACCTATGGATGAAGACAGTGGCGGGGGGTAAGGGCGTGGGATGGGGTGGGGAATCAGGTGGAGGGGAGCTATGGGGGTGAAAAAAGAGGAACACCTGTAATAATCTGAACATTAAAGATTTATTAAAAATAAAAAAATTAAAAACATTAAAAAAAAGAAAATTTGTCATTTTTCACATGGAACAGTGAAAAAATTTATAAATGGCAAATGCCTGTGCTATTAGAGGAAAAAGATAGAAAGCCAAACCAAACAAATAATAGTTCTATGTCCAAATTGTTAAATATTGGAGTTCCAATCAGTTATAGAACTGGAGTTTCTACAAAAAGTTTTTCAAAAATGTATAAAGCTATATTCATATGTGAATATCAGGTGTGTTATGGCATACTTATTTGAAGGTTTAAGGATGTAGAGGGATATCACTAGAACATATTTTAAAATTATGTGATTGTAAGGCTTAGTAAACTTTTACAAAATAGTAGACATTTAATATTGACAAAAAAACTCATCCTTTTAATTTGTAGAAGAACAATTTTATGCTGAAGAGACAGAACTGTGAAGTATAGATAGGATTAAAATTTTAAAAAAATGAGTAATAATTCCAATTTTCCTAACATTTAGCTGAGTAGAAAAAAAGGGCATTTTTATCACTTTCAGCATATCTTCTCATCCACAAAATTTGTAGTTATTATATTACTTTATTTTCCTTTGGTCCCTCCTATCCTCAGATATAGAACATGATGAAGTTATTGATTTTACATTGAAACTTGACACTTGTCTAAATTAATTCTGTGTAATGTTAAAAAAGTGTTTGTACTTTATTTATCTGAGTTGAGGTATCAAACTTACTTCATATCTACTGAAATAGAATAAAGGAAAGCCAGGTTAATAAAATATACATGTGATGATAAAATTCTAACTAACTGAAAAAATATTAAAATAATATGATTTTGTATTGTTGATGATGTAGGACATTTTAAAATTGAGTTTCATTTAGCCCGGCCATTGTGGCTCAGTGTTTGAGCATCAACACATGAACCAAGAGGTCACTGGTTCAATTCCCAGTCAGGGCACATGTCTGGGTTTCAGGCTCAATCCCCGGTAGGAGGCCTGCAGGAGGCAGCCAATCAACAATGTTTCTATGCCTCTATCCCTCTCCCTTCCTTTCTCTCTAAAATTCAATAAAAACATATTTAAAAAAGATTGAGTTTCATTTAAAATAATTGATTTTCATTGTTTAATACAGAACCAAGTTGAAAAGCCTCTTTCATTGATCTTTCTTTGATATGTTTTCAGTCTGATTTCCATAGGCATCGTTTTTTAAGATACTTCAGCTTTATTTACATTTACAGTACTTTCATTTCATCTAAGGATAAACTTTAATGGATACCTTGGTGACCAAATTTGATTTTCCACCATGTAGTTTTGTGCAGCATTGAAGTTTCAGCTCTTGATTATCGGTGTACCATCTTTTTCATGTGTTTCATTTCAGGGGTGGGCAAACTTTTTGACTCGAGGGCCACAATGGGTTCTTAAACTGGACCGGAGGGCCGGAACAAAAGCATGGATGGAGTGTTTGTGTGAACTAATATAAATTCAAAGTAAAAGAGCGGAGGGGAGAGCAAGAGAACCCTCCGCTCTTTCGGCTCCGCAGGCCGGATAGAACAGCCGATCGGGCCGGATCCGGCCCGCGGGCGGTAGTTTGCCCACGGCTGATTTAGGTGATCAAATTATTCAAAAATATATATCCTACCCTGACAGGTGTGGCTCAGTGGTTGAACATCAACCTATGAACCAGAAGGTCACATTTTGATTCCCTGTCAGGGCACATGCCTGGGTTGCAGACTTGATCCCCAGTGGGGGTGTGCAGGAGGCAGCCAATCAATGATTCTCTCTCATCATTGATGTTTCTATCTCTCTCTCCCTCTCCTTTCCTTTCCAAAATCAATAAAAATATATATTAAAATATATAAATATATATGCCCTGGCTGGTTTGGCTCAGTGGATAGTGCGTCAGCCTATGGACTGAGGGGTCCCATGTTCGATTCCCATCAAGGGCACCTACTGGGTTGTAGGCTCTACCCTCAGTAGGCGGCATGCAGGAGGCATTGATGTTTCTCTCTCTCCCTCTCCCTTCTTCTCTAAAATCAATAAAAATATAAAAAATTTTATAAATATATATATATAAAATGTAAATAATATGTGTCATAGACTGTGATCAAGTTATATCTGTTACAAATGTGACAGTCAAAACATAATAAACTGAAATAAGAAGAAAAAGCAACACTCTGGCTCTCACAGCTTGCAAAGTCTCCGTCCTCTTTCTTTCTTCCCCTCAGCCTCACAACAGGTAAGTAATGGGGCTTAAAATGAGGCCAGATAACAATGGTGAGCTGAGGAGCCCTCTGCTCTACGAGACCTCTAACTTCACTGTAAATTACAGCTGCTGAGTGTCAGAGGATGTGAAATACATAAAAGACAAGAATGGAAAGGAGTATCGGGTAATTTTCAGAGTGGTTTTAACATCACCACATACATGAAGCATTAGAAAAATAGTCCTTTGGATGCTGTAAAATTAAGCTTATTAAGACACTTAAGAATATGCCTTAGGTAATAATCCCAGACCATTAGGTGAATTGATGAGGTGCCCTAATGGGTATTTTCCTCATCAACTTTTTAAATTATGCAAAATTATGTGCCTGGCTTCTATATAATTTGTACAATTAGAAACAAAGTCTGCCTTTCAGTATGCATATTTCTCTTTAATTCTGATAGATGCTACACATTTGAATAACTTGTCCTTTTCAACTTGTCCTAATGGACATACTCATGGTAAGTAGCAAAGCCTCTTTAGCATTTTCTCATCCCCCCCACTTTGCTCCACTTGAGTTATAGCTCTAAGAGCCACAGCTACAAAACTATCTGAGAGGCAAGAATTTAAATCCTAAGGACACATATGTAATACCTTACCAGGCGTCCTCAAACTACGGCCCGCGGGGCCACATGCGGCCCGCCGAGGACATTTATCCGGCCCGCCGGGTGCTGCTGCCTGTCCTGCTTAGCAGCCGACTCGTCCCGGGCCCGCAGTGCACATAGGAATTTGTTCATAGTTTTTTTTTTAAACTATAGTCCGGCCCTCCAACGGTCTGAGGGACAGTGAACTGGCCCCCTGTTTAAAAAGTTTGAGGACCCCTGCATAAAGAAATTAAAAAAAAAAGAATTTAAATCCACTGGAGCTTTGCTTTGCTGATCTTTCTAAACTTGGTAAATTGACCTGGTAACAATCTGTGCTAATGACTCCAATATTATTGGCTTCTTCACTTTACTGGTCAGATAAATTAGTTTGTGGTGTAAACTGACTCTTGGTTATATTGAGTGCTAAGTAAGAAAACTTGATTGGAAAAATAGAATATATCACTACTCTAGTTTAAAAAAACTGTTTTGTTGACAATATAGTAATATCACACACACACACACACACACACACGGGCATTTCTTTCCATAATGTGCAGTAACGTGTATTTTGTTCAAAACAAACTTAAAAGCATAGTTACATCAAAAACGATTTACTGGTGAACACGTGGCCAGACACGAGATCTAGACTAGAGGACCAGTCAGAGATCACCACACAAATTAGTTATGTGACAATGAGCAAGTATGTAAGCTTAATTTCTTTTTCTATAAAAAGATCACAAGTGATTTCTAACTTTCCTCTATATCTAATTCAAAATTGTTGGCTACAGATTTAGTTAGGTCATATTTTTTTATTATTGACACTATTACAGATGTCCCCAGTTTTCCTCTCCTTACCACCCCTCCACCCAGCCCCTGTTCCCCCGGGACTTCACCCCATTATAGTCTGTGTCCATGGGTGATGCATATATGCATATGTGTTCTTTGGTTAATAGCCTCCTCTCGTCTGATGAAATGAACTACCCACCCCCACCAAAGATCAAATTGTCCTTTTTTTTTTTCCCGCATAGTAAAATCTTTGGGATTATTCCCCCCTCCCCTCCCCATGATGGGTATGATACGTTTCTTAGAGAAACCTGTTTCTTTTTACAGGGTTTGAAACATATTGAGAGGGTTTTATTTGGGGGCCTAGTTAAAAAGTGTTGGCTGTAAGAAAGAGATTCCATTTTAAAAAGGGTTGTAGCTTGAAAATATTTAAAGAAGAAAATGATTTCACTTGCTTCTACTTTAAAATAGAAGCAGCAGCATAGCCATGTAGCTCAGCTGGTTAGAGTATTTTCTCAATAATCCAAGGCTGCAGGTTCAATTCCCAGTCCGGGCACATACAAAAATCAACCAATGAATGCATAAATAAGTGGAACAACAATTTGATCTCTCTCTCTCTCTCTCTCTCTCTCTCTCTCTCTCTCTCTCTCTCTCTCTCTCTCTCCCCCCCCCCCACCCTCTCTCCCTCTCTATAAATAAATAAAAAAAGCAGCAAAGCTTGGCAAGAGGTTTGGGGCTCCACATTATAGCATTGTAGACATAGAACTATTCGCAAACTCATTTATCTTAATACTTGGTATTATTTTCTTTGTAAAAAAAACTTTTAAAAATGAGTAATACCTATTTTCTATTTGGATCAGCAGTATGTGAATATATACATTTATTACAGAATCAGAAGCAATCAGTTAAAATTAATTGATCGGATTATCCTTGGGAAGTAAGAAAATGGGACAAATTTTAACAGTTGTTTTATTAAATTTTTCCTACATTAAAAGTTTCCTCATTCTTATTTGCTGAGCTTAACTTTAAACATGCATTTTCCTTATATTATCATTAGTTATACATGCTTATACCATAAGATATTTATCAAATGGCTATAAGAATAATAAATTCAGACTAAAATAATTTCCAAATACTAATTTTGGAGTTTCAACATGGCTACCAGTAGACAGGCAAGGAAACATCAGTTTATTTAGGATTCTTGATTCTATAATATCTACAAGAATTTAAATTAAAATAAGTTAACTGGCATACAGAAGATATTTGGTTTTGCAGCCAGTTAATATAGACTTCAATAACTTTAATTCAAAAAACATTTCAGAAAAAAATACTTTTTCAAGCCCAAGTTGGACTCCATTATTTCATTTCAATTTACCAGACTTGCAGGATAATGTTACTTGTGTTTTAATATGCATTATTAGTAGAATGTCATTGCAAAAATGAAACTTTAAATATTATCACTCATTAGAATTTATAATCTCTTCTTTCTTAGTTCCCATAACTACTTACATATACTTTTAGATTGGACTTTGAACTTCAAGGGCAGGGAATGCAAAACAGGGAAACTAGAAAGCAAATACTTTAACAAGAGAACAGTGCTAAAATAGTAAGTGTTTTTCCCTCCCAGGGGTCCATACTCCTGGTGTTAAATTCACCTAAAAGAATGTTTTAAAATACTGATGCGTAGGTTCAACTACAGACCAACTGAAACAAACAAACAACAACAACAACAACAAAAAATAACCCTCCAGGGATGAAACCAAAACATTGGCATTTTTAATTACTTAAGATTACACAAATCTTAATTAAGTTATGAATTCACTTCATTATCACAGTTGCAGGCTCAATCCCTGGCCCCAGATCCAGGGCATAAGGCAGGCAACCATTCTATGTGTCTCTCTCACTGTCTCTGCCCCTCCCTTCCACTCTCTCTAAAAATCAATGGGAAAATATCCTCCGGTGAGGATTTAAAAGTAAGGTTTTCCGTTTATAAAATTGTAGAAAACTGTTCTGAATAATGTCTAACACAATGCCATGTATATTTTGATGGACTTGATAATGACATTTTAAAATACTTTCCATTATTTCTCAACAAGGTAGCTTTGAAAAATTTTGTGTGAACCACAGAAATTAAATTAGTTGATTCTTCTAAATAGCCCATAAATTGGTAAAATAAAAAGAGCAGAATAGATCAACTAATTTTCCCTACTAGGATATAACAGCACAATCCCACAGATTGGTTATCCAAAGGAACACAGCACTCCTTCAGCAGGGTAGCTGAGAGATTGAACAAGGACTTCAGTAAGTGCCTGTTGCTTCCATTGGAATGAGAAGTTATGCTGAAATAAGGAGGCAATCAACAACAGTAATTTAGCAAACTGAAATCACTTCAATTTGGCCAATCTTACTGAAAAGCAATTTGAACATGAGAAGAACTAGGTGGTTATCCAGAGAGGGACTCAGTGGAGATAACATTTTTGCAAGTTTGCAGCCTGAGATTAAAATATGCAACATAGTTAAGGGAAGTGATTGAAGAAACTACCCCAATGCTCTGAAAATAAAGCTTCCACCACAGGAAGAAATGTAGTTAAGAGTTTCCAGTTCTAGAATGCTTTAGTTTCAGGAAGAGGCATTTAAACAAAACTTCATCTCTCTAACTCCATCACTAACTTGTGCCTGGATCTCTTTGCTGATCAATAGAAGAAAGGCTAATTGGAATAATGTAGGATTGTTGCCCGAAGGGGACCAGGCCTGGAGCGGATCTGCCTCTGGCTGGCCTGCAATGTGTGGGTTCTTGGTCTCCGTGTAGGAAAGATTTCACAGCACAAGTCCAGGTGATTTTGAGAGTATGTTCATTCAAGCCAGGGATAGTGAAAGAAAGGAAGGGCTTAGGGTAGAACAGGCCCAGGGGGGCTGCTTTGGCTCTCTAGAAATGTTATAGGAAAGAAGTGAGCCACGCTGGGCTGCGTGAATTCACTGAGTAGTAAAAGTCAGAGACAGAAGTGAGCTAAGGTGGGGCTGCTGTCAGCTCACTGGGAAGTCAGGGAAAAGGAGGGCCTTGGAGACAGGTTTAGGGGGTTAGCCCGCGACAGGTTGCCACTGCCCCCTGCTTCCCTGGTTGCAAGTCTTGTGGGGTGCCTTAGAGTTTAGGAGGAAGAAAGTAAAAAGTTCTTGCTTGAAAAGATGTGTGGACATACTCCAGAGAGAGCCCTCACTGGGTCCTTTCTGAGGCTTTTGGTTCTCTTCTCTGGGTAGGAATCCAAGGGAAAGTGTCAGAGGAGGGTCTTGGCAGAATATTTATTAATTTTTAGGAGTGTTCTTCAATATGTGGATTCATCAAAATAAGTGTACAGAGAGGTCAGGGTTATCCTCTGGTCAGCTTCATTTTTAAAGAATGTCATTGAAGAGGGACTGGGTCTGAAGTGGATCTGCCCAGCAGGGTCTGAAATGTGTAAATCATTTGCCCCTAAGTGTCCTTGGTCAGGGAGGTAAAGACCTTGTGATTCATTAGCTGGCTGTAAATTGCTCAAATTGTTTGGCCTTGTTTAATTATCTTGTTTCAGTCTCCCTCATTCAACTTGCCAAGGAATTTTCCTAGCTTCTTATGATCTTGCCTCCGGATGAGCAGCTCGCTGGTATTGCCGGCATCCTACAGGGGCAGTGTTCATGCAGACACCCGGATTACTCACTGCCCAGGTCTGTTCTCAGTGGACCATCGGGTCCTTTCCTACGTGTTTCCACCACAGGATGAAATAGGGACTATGTTGTACTGCATTTGAGGTTTTCTGACTCTGCCTCTCTCCACCCCAGCAGATCCCCAGAATCAAGCTAATGACTTTGAAAAATAGTAATTCATTCCAGTATTTAAAAATTAGAGATGTGCCCAGCGTTCAAATGGTGTTTACTAGTTCCTGGGAAATATCTGACACTGGGTATACAAAACAAATAAAGTAGGGACACCTTTGAAGCTATTTCAGGCATCTTAACAGTCATGTAAGTAGACTGCTGGACACCAACAACAGACTTTTTAAATCAAGATGGTTTCACCCTTTTGTATTTATCACAAAGACTAAAAAGCTCACCTAGGTTGGGTTAAGACACTGAGCCTTGTTTTAAAAGTACATAATTTTTGAATAAGAGATGATACTAAGATCTTGTTCACTACATCACATAACCTGATCAGAAAGTAAAGTTGGGAGATAAAGGCATTGATTAGTAGATAAAGTCAGGTATGACGAGAAGCTCAAGTAAGGCCTGGGTACTTCAGCACTGATGGAAAGGGCAGGCCTCTGATGCAACTGCCGTGGAGGCGCCTCTGGACAGTGGGGGAACCTGAGATCACTGGGTGCTTTGGGAACACGAGCAGTGGAGGGATGGGAGAGTGGGCTCCAGAGACGCAAATATCTCCAGACTCACTGTTTGACCTCAATCCAGCCCTTATACGCCAGCTAGGACTCCATCCATGTACATGATTAACTCATGTTAAATTGGCTTATGAAGAAAAATAGGAAATGTATGACATACTTCACTGAATAATCCATGAGTGAATTCAGCTTCAGGCGCAGTTTGACACTTTGATACAGAGACTGGAAGGACAGCACCCGGACACTCTGGTCCCTTTTCTATTTCTCTCCACTCAGTCCTGCTTTTCCCCCCTGTGTTTTTCCCTCAAGGTACAAGATTTGTGTAGCAGTTCCAGAGGGCAAACACACACACACACACACACACACACACACAGCGCAAAAAAGATCTTGGTACAGAGCGTGCATCTCTTCCTGTAGCTGAACAAAAGCCCTGGATGTACCTCTCTTTCCCCCAAATTGAGTTCCATTGTGACCAGAGGCATGGCTACACTAATGGTTTTATGAAGTCGGCAGTGTCCATTTCGCTCAGACTATGAGGATAGAGAATAGGAAAGAAGTGTTTCTCATTGGAAATTGAGGGTTTGTGACCAGACAGAAGGAATGGATGCTGAGAAGGAACACCACACACATCTACTACACCATTGCTTTGTTTTAGGACAGAGGATCTTGCTCCAGAAAACTGCTGATGAGCCCATCACCTCCAGTGGATGCCCAGATAGACTCCAAAGCTTTACCTTCTTGTCACTGGAGGATATACAAGAATCCCCTGCTTTTCAAAAGTTTGCTTTACAATCACTTTGTTTTTACAAAAGACCTATATTAGTATCTGTTTTGCTAACAGAAGGAAATACAAAGAGGATTTTTGCTTTTATGAAGAAAGGCAAAACAGCAGAAATCGCATCCGACTTATTTTGCGTGAACCGTAACGGAGGTGGCGTGCACCCCAAACAGCAAGAGCTGCCCCACCAAGCTCCTTCCCTGGGAACTACACCCAGCATCTCAGCATCAAGCTCAGAGCTATGACCTGTGTCTGTGAGCATCTGGGCTTTATTTCAATTTATTGTGTGCATCCATTAGCAAGATATGCCCTAAGGTAACGGCTTCTTCACTGTAAGTCATTTCCGCTTATGACCAGTTTCAAAGGATCACTCTACTTTCAGAGAGTGGGGGACACCTGTACATGGCTGTGACATCTAGAAGGAAGTTTTCTTCTATAGAATATACCACAAATACAGATTCTTTTCCTAACTGGAAGATGTTTTCCACCTGCTTTCTTTGAAATATAAATACAAAAATACTTGTCAGTTTTCTTAAAAAAAAATAGTAAATGTTGTCAACTAGCATAAAACTTAAGGCTGACATAGCCAAAGCTCTATATTTCTTACGTGTAGCAAAGCAGACCGATGTCTAGATCCAGATGAGGGCTGGCCATGATGCAAACAAAGATTAGCCAAAGGCGTGGGCAGAGCTGGAAGCTGAGGTCCAGGCAAGAGTGAGCCAGCACTTCTCGGACAGAGCCTGCAAGTGTCCCCTGAGGGGACAGTATTGTAGTGGCCTGTGGTGGCCAGAGTTGATTATGGAAGACCAGCAACTGGGACGATGGTGGGGAACTTCACTGCTCAGAGTGAAAGAATAAAATAAGGTAAAGAATAAAATTTAGGCCTGGTGAGAACAGCCTTTCTTGGTCTTGATAACCAGCTGAAAGTCTTTTTCTGGAAAATACACAAAGGCATAAACAATTTTGTGTTCAAACACAGAGAGAACCATAGTGCCTGGAAGAGCAACTATAGACCCCCTGCCCCAACACCCCCACCACCCACCCATATACACCCAGGTAAAGAGAAACTATTGTGGACTCAAAAAATGAAATTACACAAGCACTCAATTCCTTGTAATGATAGTGTTTCAAAATAAGGTGGCTTACAATAAAAATAAAAACTGATATAGATTATAATAAAGAAACCAGCTTTAGGACAGGAACATATAATACGGGATTGAACATATTATCAAAGAAGTTTTCAGCTTGACATCAGATGATGACCCTGTTCTACTAAATGTGACAGGATAAACCAGAAGATATATGTTAACAAAAAGTTTAGCATAACACTATAAATAGAAAGCCCAGAATATTTTAGGAAAAAGATTCCCACACAGTGGGAATATCACTTCACAGATACTCATTAGATTGCTTTTAAGAGACTGAGATTTTATTTGTGTTTTTAAAAGAAGTCTTAACATTTTCTCTTTTTCTCATTTCATACACTTCATCCTACCCCTCTCCCTGCCCCAAATAACCTCATCAAGAAAAAGGACCCAGTAAACAAAATCTAACATCTGTAAAAAAATTAGTGGAGTCAGCTCTTCCCAAGACTGTCCCTGAACATAGCACAGTCAGTTAAGTCAGTGACTGGATGGGTGACAAGGATCTTTGTGAGGTCCCCACTATTGTCACAGCCTCATCAAATTAAGTTACAACCCACAAAGATTAAATCACTACTAGAAAAAGCAACATTTGTGGAAGATTAATTTTTTTAAACTTAGATGTCAATATGTTTCATGTTAGTTTCATACCAGTATACATTTCACATTTTCTTAGCATCTATACTAATAATCTATACTAATAATAGACAGGTATGTAAATTGACCATACCTCCGTGATGCCCACAGCCAATCAGGAGTGTGTATGCAAATTAACCTGACAAAGATGGCAGGCCTGTGGGCAGTGCGCAGGCGCCGAGCAACTGGGGTCCCAGGGACACCACTGGAATGTCCAGTCCTGTCAGCCCGGCCTGGGGGCGGCTGGAATTCACAGTCCTTTTGGTTTGTGCAGCCCCTGGACTGGAAGTGGAAACCAAGAGCACAGGGAGCACCAGGAATGCTGGGAATCATAGTTCTGGTGGCAGATGGGTTGCGAGATCTCCTAGACACTAGAGCAAAGTGAGCCTGGAGCAAGTTACTGTTGCGGGGGGCGGGAGGGGGGGGAGGTGGAGGGAAAGCAAAGGTGAGAGACAAAAGTAAAGTCAGAGTATCAAGGAAAAATTAAAGGGAAGATATCCTGCAATTTCTAGGAAATCTCTACCAATGGAGCAAAGAAAAAAAAAAGACCTCTATTATTCTGTGAGCACCAAACCAAACTGGGTTGGGGTCTCAGACAATTCGTTCATATGATTGCAAAGACAGACAGAAACTCCCGGGTTGGAGAGGGCTGCCCTGAGGGCTCCCAGATTGGAGAGGGTGCAGGTCGGGCTGAGGGACCCACCCTCCCCCCCCCCCCCGCCGTGCACAAATCTTCGTGCACTGGGCCCCTACTTTAATATAAAAGTTGAAATTTAAACAGAATTTACAGAAATATATAAATTAATTTCATGTGCTGCAAAAAATATTTACTCTAACATGAAGTTCATTTGGAATTTTAAAAGTAAAAAATGAAATGTGTAGTCTATACATGTTGAACTAACATGATAAAGACAAACACAGTGAGAAAAGGCATAGAAATGTTCTATTAACTGATCATCTATTTTCTTGGCCAGAATAACTTAAAGAATGATTGTGATGGAAATTCCTGCCTGAGAGAGCTTTCTAAGACAAAAATACCATTGTGACTTAGCACCTTACTTAAACCAAAGGTCATCTGAGGCTTCTTATTGTGTACTATTCTGTGTACTGCACTGGTGCTACACAGAACAGAACCAAATAATTTCATTTCTGAGGACTTCAAGTTCTAGAGAATCATGGAGTGCTCTCTCACAATAGTTCAAGTTTGATGTTTTGTGATATACAATACATGACATTTTTCTTGTAGCCACGGCTTCGAGGATCAGAATGAACAGCACTAGGGTAAGCTTCAGTAGACTGTAATTATATTTGGATCTTTATAAAGGCTATGGGTTACAAAGGCAACTGCTATACTCTTCATCAGAAAGGTGGCAAATAGGTGAAACTTCTTATAGAATTATCTAATAAACCTCAGTTGAAATATGAATAGTTCAAGAAAGCTTATAGGAAAAGATGGTTGAACAAATTAAGAAGGTTAATAAAGTAAAATCCAAATTGCCTTCAGCTTTGAAATTACATTGACCTAGTTCTGGCTGTGCCACTTACTAAAGAACCTCAGGAAAACCTCTTTAGTAATTATACCCCAGTTTTTTCATCAGCAAGTAGATATTATACCATATAGATTTCATGTGAGGAATAAATGCAACATTTTTCAAAGACAGCCAAGCAATGCCTGGCACATGATAGACATTCAATTGGTGTTAGAGAGATAAAGGGAGAGTGGGAGGGAGGGAGAGAATGAGAGGAGAGAAACATCAATTTGTTGTTCTACTTATTTTTTATGCATTCACTGGTTGCTTCTTGTATGTGCCCTGACCGGGAATTGAACCCACAAACTTAGTGTATCAGAACAATGCTCTAACCAACTGAGTTACCCATCCAGGGCCAAAAGTGTTTTCTAAAGCCACTTTTAATTTCAATCATTTATCAGGACAAAATTTCTGATACTTACTTGCAAATCACAGAGAATAATAGTTTTAGGGCTATTGTTATCATTAAAGGCGAAATTGTATAAGAACATCCTAGCACAACATCTAGAAAGGAGTATTGAGGTCAGGCTGGCTTTGGAGTTAAAGTTATCATTTAAATCCAGGTCTGAAACTTAGCTATTAGATATTGATCCAAATGTTGCAATGTCCTTTAGCAGTGAACTGAGTTGAAGTTATCTTATTCAACGCTCATTAGCTAAAGAATTTGGACAAGACATTTAACATCTCTGTGGCCTGGTTTCTCCTTATGTAAAATACAAATAACAATAGCACTTAACATAAGGTTTTTTGGTGAGAACTAAATGAGATAAATACATAAAACACAGCAATGCTCAGCATGAAATAAGAGCACTTGTTCATGTAACAGAAAAATGTTGAGTACCTACTATATAAAAGAAATTCTTCTAAATACTGGAGATGAAGCAGTGAACAAAAGCAAATCACTTTCCTCAAGTGGCTCACTGTGGGAACACAGACAGTAAAGTGTTTTACCTCACATAGCAAATGATTATACAGTTGACCGTTGAATAACATGGGTTTGAACTGTGTGTGTGTCCATTTATACACTATTTTGAGACACGAAGGAGAAATATGTGTGGTATAGATATTGTGTTTAAGAAATAAACACTGCTGATAATTCCTACAAAAACAAAAAGTACTTCCCAAAATACTTGTCTTGACAATGCATCAGTCATTATCAGTACAAAACTAGCTTCCTCTGAAGGGTGGCTGATCTAGACAGAGCTTAGCTGAGTGACTTTATACTTCAAGATACAACTCTGGCTGGGCTGGGCTGGGCTTCCTGCTGTCGGTTGGGCCCAGGTCTGCTCAAGCCATCTGCTGAACACCCCTTTCTTTCCTCATGGCAATGACTGAAGCAGAGTTGGGTAGCAAAATGAAGAACAGAGAGGAAGTTGTGAATTTGTCAAAATCTAAAATATGAAGACAATTGCAAAAACTTGGGAAATGCATGAAACTGTTAAAAAAAAAAAAAAAAAGACAACAGGCACCAAATGCAAGGCCCCACATCAGCAAAGGAAGATTAAATACTTAACTGCAGTATCAGCTTCCCAGGAATGTAACCTTAAACAGTCAGCACGGAAGTACCCAGTCAGCACTAGTGAGATAATCTGCTCACTAGACCCCTTCCTTTGCCCTTAGGAGGGCAACCTCGCCTGAAACAATGCATTGTTTGCTAACCATTTCCTTTTTTCTGCCCCCACCCCCCACCTATTCTGTCTTTAAAAACCTTTCTTACAGCCCAACGGAGCTCGTTTTGCTAGATGGTATGCCGCCCAATTCATGGATTGTGGAATAAAGCCAATGTGATCTTTAACTTTACTCAATTGAACTTTTATTATTCAACAGGACTTATTCATTTTAAAAATAAAATGAGCAACATCACTGTAACTACCTGAAGATCATGTCTGTGTAATGCAGTGTGTAAAAATTAAAATAATTGTGTACATGTTTAAAATTATAAGAATACTAGTAGCCCTGTGCACAAATCCATGCACCAGTAGCTCTCTGCAGGGCCTGGCCGCTCCGCACCCACTGCCCAGAAGCTCTCCGCGGCCCATAGGCCCATCGGCGGCTAGGTGCAGAATGCTTACCTCATCGCCGCAGCGATGAAGCAAGCATTCCGCCAGGCCACTCACATTGCCCACTCTCAGTGGCTGCCCTCCCCCCACCCCGGGACTGGGGGACTCCGGTGGGGCTGAAAGGACTGGGCGCCACCATCTTTGTGATGGAGTGACGGTTAATTTGCATATTGCCCTTTTATTAGATAGGATTTTTTATTTAGAGCTATCTTTAAATGATTATTTTAAATTAAACTTGTTTTTTCTTTTATCCTTATGAAATTAGGGTATACTTTTTAAAAAATATGAATGGGCCAGAGGTGATAAATGTTCTATAGTTGTTTCCAAGACAAATATAAGAATTTTAGAGAAGAAACATGTTATAGGGACAGAACTAAAAATTCCCAATGTCAAGTACTTCAACATCCAGGTGACCATCATAACATGAGGTAATAAAGAAAGGAGTTTTATGGATAAAGTAAGCAGGTTTAGGGAGTTTTAGGAATAAAGGGGGTCCATGGGGGAGGACTGCATAGGTGAGGGCTTGGAGCTGCCAAAGGGCATACATTCACAGAGAAAAAAGAGGTACCACACAGGGTAAGGGGAGAGGAAGACATCCATTCACAGAAGATAGGGAAAAGCCCAGGACATGGGGAGGAAAAGGAAACAAACCTTCACAGAGGATAGAGAAATGTCCACAAATAGGAAAAAGAGGAAAACAGATTTTCACAGGAGATGGAGAATCCTGCCACTTAAGGGGGAGATAAGTGGGTTTTGAGCTTTGAAGCTGGTATTCTACCAATTGGAAGGCAGTACGAAGAGACAAAGAACTTCAGCCTTTATAAACCTTAGCAAAAAGGAGCTCAGTAGGTTACCCCCTTGGCACCCAGGTGGGAGTCTGCATTTGCTTCCAATAAATTTCCACCCTTTTTATCTACCATCTTTTGTCCATGGTGCATCCTTTAAATCCATCTGGAAAGAACCCAGGAAAGATATCACCCTTGCACCCTGCTCAGGAAAACAACCCGATTCAGTAATACTATGCCAGTAATTATTATATTTTTCACTTTCAGAAAACAAGATTATTAAAAGCATATAAATTATTCATTATAATTATTAGATGTGCATATCTAATATTTTAGTGAATTTGAGAATTCATCCAAGAAAAAGTACTCTACATTGCTTAGTAATAGGAAATATTTGGTTATTCTTAATTTACTGAATTAAAGAGGAAAGTTATACTATTAATATTACAGTCAGTTTTTGTTTTGCAAACCACAGTGTTAATCGAGACTGAGATATTTTGGAACGGCGTCCTTTGTATGGCTCAGTTGTTACCAAGGACCTGTACAAGGTGAGGAGATGATTCCAATAAGCAAGAGTTTCAGTTAACACAGCATTGTGCAAAGTGAAGACTGCATATATGCAAATTATACCGCTGCAATCTCTATGTTGATAAAATGTAAGTGCACTAGAAAATAAGAATAATAAATAAGTCTTTGGAATACCCCTTGGAAAAGGTGACAAAAACTAGGAGTCTCGAATAAGATTTTGCCTTTAAAATAATGAGGCAAGTTTACAAAATCAAGAACGTGTTCATTTTTAATAACATTTATTTTTGTTAAAATTTAATATAGTGTTTGAATATAAATGTTAATAATTAAAATGTAGAAAATATTTTTATTGAAAGATTCCTTATTCAAACAAATGGATCATTCTGTAAGATCATTCAACCTAAGACTGTAATGGACCAGTAACAAACTGGCAGTGAGCAATGCGCTGGCTGGTACAGAGAGAATTTTCAACTGTGTAGAACTGGATAAATTATGCAGAATCTACAACAATAATGTGAGCAGTTTCAAAAATAATAGAAAGAGCTAACAACTCATGTCTAATTAGTCAAAGAGACAAGGGACTAGTTGAACAATCCATGTAAATGGCCTTTGACAATACTACACAAGCCATTCACATTAACTCTAATGACAAGGCAGTAAAAATGTTGATGCCGTTAAGCAGAATGTACTTCTCTGTTAGTGCATTGAAATTCTAAAAAGTCTCCAGACAGGTCTTTAAAAGTGAGAGTTTTCTATTAATGATAAAAATGTTTATCTCGGGGAGAAAATTTTTATGCCATTCCACTTCCTTATGCTGAGGATAGACGCTCATTCAACAGTAAGTGTTGGTTCTCTATGGCATCTATTTTGTCTCCATAATGTGTGATACATGAAGCCGAAACAGGCTTTGCCTAGAGAGCTTTCCGTAAGGGGTGCTGCTTACCCATCAGCCCCATCGCCTGAAATATTAACTGAGATTCATCTTGATCAGGTACTTCTCCCTTTCATAAAAGTAACTTATCTGATTCATTCATTTTAAACACTTCTGAAGATGACAAGCAACTTAGTTGAGAGAAAAAAAAATAAGCCAAATGAATACTTTGTAATGAGCTACCGGTGATAAGAAATAATTATAAGGGACTCACTCTCACCTGCCACTTGGAAATACTGGAGGGGAAGGCTGTGCTTTCCCTCTGCTCTCCAACCTCAGGGCTTCTCTTAGAGACAGGATCTATCGGATGTTGAATTTAAGAGAAGGAACAGAGCTTGCTCATTTCTCCCTCTCTTTCAGACCTGCTGGGCTGGGGAAGGCACACGGTCTCCCTTATCCACCTGACAATTTCCAAGGGCAGGTAATTTGCCACCACAAAGCCACTTCTGAAACATTGGGGGTGAAGGGGCTAAGTTTCCTAATGGGCTAAAGTGTAAGGAAGCCATCAGGACCACCATCTCAGTCACACCCTCCACTTGTAATCACTAGCTTTCTGACACCGGTCTCTTTATTGGGCTAAATCCAAGGGAATAAAGGTGTGCATTTTATTAGGCCTCCAGAAACAAACAACTGTTATTCTGGTTCTGACTTAATTTGATGCCAAGCTTTCTCTGTTACCAATCTGATCCTGCCTCAGTGTTAGATAGGCTTCCACGCTCCACCTTCTTTCCATTCTAAGTAGATAATTCACTGCACATATGTACACACATATATGACTATATAATTTATATACTAGAGGCCTGGTGCACAAAATTCGTGCACTCGGGGGGAGGGAGCCCTCAGCCCAGCCTGCACCCTCTCGCAGTCTGGGAGCCCTCGGGGGATGTCCACCACTCTGAGGGGAGCAGGCCTAAGCCGGCAGTCGGACATCTTTAGCGCTGCTGTGGAAGCGGGAGAGGCTCCCACCACCGCCGCTGCGCTCACCAACTGTGAGCCTGGCTCAAGGATTCTGGCTGAGCGGCGCTCCCCATGTGGGAGCACACTGACCTCCAGGGGGCAGCTCCTGCATTGAACATCTACCCCTTGGTGGTCAGTGTGCATCATAGCAACCAGTCATTCCACTGTTCAGTCGATTTGCATATTAGCCTTTTATTATATAGGATGTCCTATATAATAAAAACCTAATATGCTAAGTGTCCGGTTGACTGGTCGGCCATTCAATCAATCAAAGTGTGATATGCTAATGATATCCTAAGGCCTCTCGACCGCTTGCCATGATGTGCTGACCACAAGGGGGCAGATGCTTCAACTGGTAGGTTAGCTTGCTGCTGGGGTCTGGCCGATTGGGACTGAGTGAGACAGAGCCAGACACACCCTGGAGTTCCTTCCCAGCTGGCCAACCTATCACGTCTCTCCCCGGCCCCGATCGTGCACCGGTGGGATCCCCCAGCCTGGCCTGCACCCTCTTGTAATCCGGGACCCCTCAGGGGATGTCAGAGAGCTAGTTTCGGCCCGATCCCACAGGCCAGACAGAGGGACTCTATTGGTGCACAAATTTGTGCACTGGGCCTCTAGTACGAAATAAGAACCTACTTCTTTTCCCCAAAATCTACCTGAATGCAAAGTAGTAACACATAAAATAAATAATTTACTTTGTTAGCCACTTATTTTTAGGTTATAATAAAGACAAAAGTAGAGAAATGAAGATGCCTAAACTTATAATAGTTTATTTTATTTTTTACATAACTATTCATTTTGTTTAGTTATATATAATGTTTAGGATATGATGTTAGTGTTACTAAAACAACATATTTATCCTATAAACATTACTATGACTTATTTTTTATTAGAGCAGAGGATACTGAAATGAGAAACATGAAGTTCATTATGCTTTTTCTCTAGCTTACCCAGTTTTTTTGTTTGTTTGTTTGTTTTACATCAATGAGTGACTTTACTTAAAAATGGTCATTATTTCTATCTTGCCTCCTGGTCTGACCTGACACAATTTTTCCTGGCATGGGTGAACCTTCCCTGGGGAGCTATAGATGGGGAAAAAAAGGTTGTCCGTGGAGGAAAGAATATAAAAATTGGGCTCTGGAGAGTTTTGAGATGGTTCCAAGGAGTGTGGATATTACTCTATTGTGAAGGAAAATGGCATAATCAGGTCTGTGAGTCTTAAAGAAAATTGTATCTTCACTGTGGAAGACAGGTTAATGTATAAATATTCGAGACAAGCAAAGCAATTAAGAGCTTATACAGGATCAATAATAGTGAAACACAACAAGTAGAATAATAAGTTAAATGGCTTAATCAGAAGGCAAATCAGACAAATTCAGAATGTGGAACATTCTAAAATACAACTGACTTGATCTCTTCAAAAGATACTTTTCTGGGGGGGAAATGGGCAGATTTAAGAGTAATAATAATAATAATAATTAAATAAAATGCATAATAACATTTGATTGGATCCTAACTCCCCCCAAAATAAAATACATATTTTAGGATTATTGAGGAAATTTGACTATAAAGTGTTTATTACAAAAATTTAGGAAACTTATCCCCCCTTTGTCCCCTCACCCCCCCACTCCTGCTCATGCCCTCACCACCCTGGTGTCTGCATCTTTGGTTCATCTCTCCCCTTACCCCCACCCTCCCCTACCTTCCCTCTGAGGTTTGACGGTCTGATCGATGCTTCTCTGTCTCTGGATCTGTTTTTGTTCATCAGTTTATGTTGTTCATTATATCCCACATATGAGTGAGAGCATGTGATATTTATCTTCCTCTGACTGGCTTATTTCGCTTAGCATAAGCTCACCAAGTGCATCCAAGCTGTTGCAAATGGTAGGAGTTCCTTCCTTTTTACAGCAAACTGCTGAGAAGGGCAGCAGCCCTGGTGTTTTTCCTCATTTCCTCTTCACATGGGTGTTTATTCACTTAGACGTGATCTGTACCTGTTCTCTTCTTGTGTATGCGTCCCAATTTCTGATTCTTGTGAAATTGAAGTATTTCATCTTTCAAGCACATCTTTCCAGGTCCTGAATAGCTTACATCCTAATACTCTAATTTTCAAAAGCTTACCTGCCACACTGATATCAGAGGGTCCTTATGAAAGAAACATCAAGGACCATCAGAGTTTATACAAATTATGGGATGCGAGACTTGAGAATTTGTCATAGTCTCTTGCATCTGGGTTACACCTTTCAAATCATATCTAGGACAGTGCTAACCATGAAGTCGATGCCACTAACATGCTTTTGCCACCAGGGTCTTTGACCTGTGTCACTTACTCTTAAAAAGTTGTATTGATGCTGACACTCACACTGCCTTAATCACAGCCTGTAATTGCTCTCCTTTGTTCACAGAATGATCCAGTGAGCTGTGGAGCCTGAAGTGGCATTTAATTTCTAAAATAAGACTTTGACCAGAATAACAATACTTCACATGGAATAGCACACCTCAACTCTATGGGGTTTTTTTGTCTTCTTGTTAAAATAAAGGCAGTTAAAATAAATTTAGAAATCAAATTGTATTCAGTGCATTTTCTCAGGCTACAAATGACATAAAACATGAGCGTGAAGCATGTTAAAATTCCTAAGCAATAAAAGAAGGCTAAAAATCATATCAAATTTTCAGGCGATGGACATCACAGATAGCAAAACTGATACTTTGTGAGTCTTTCCAAGGGAGGGAACCTGTTCCACCAAAAGCCATAATTTCATTGATTTTTTTTAGATCAAATTCAAATTCTCAGCTGATTTTTTAAATGTAAAAGGATATTGATATCTTAAGTTCACTTATTGATTACAGAGAATAATAATCAAACCAGATAGGCCATATTTTTAGTTAATCTATGACTATTAATTCTCAAAGGGAAAATTTTATTTAGACCACATAGAAATTGTCTGTTATACAAAATAAAGAATGTTGATCATATATTTTTAAAAACTATTGATGCAAAATATAATTAATACAAACATATGCGCATAATTTTATTCTCATCATCAAAAATTAACCATTTTTAGAAATAATACTGCATTGTGCAGCTTCTAGCCAAATGGAGTTAACATCAAATTTGAAACATTTAATCTACAAAAAACAAACATTTTTTTTTTACTCTAATAATCAAATATATTGGTTAGCTAGGGAAATAGAGGTAGTGACTATATTTTACAATGATACTTTTTCATTAGAAGAAGAATTTTTGGTGAGTCAGGAGAACTGCAAAATTCCAGATCATGACAGCACTTTGAACATGCCCTGCTTACAAGTCAGCTAAGAGCTCAAAAGAAAGAAAGCAAGGTAGGACCACGTGTGCCCTTAAAAGTCTGTATCCCAAGCAACTACAATAGGTCACCCCAGAACCCTCAGAGTCTGCCCACTGGTGTGCTCATTGTGGTTTATGAAGTGAGAAGGCAAATTTTAGCACAAAGGGTTTTATAAAACACCAGCCATTCTTTCCTGTTTTTCTTTATTTTTTTAACTGAGGATGATAAGGTGTGTGTGTGTATGTGTGTGTGTGTGTGTGTGTGTTTTCCCTCCACCTTCTTTTTTTCTTTATTGATTAAGGTATTACATATGTGTCCTTATCCCCTCGTTGCCCCCCCCCCCCCCAGCTCATGCCCTCACCCCCTGGTGTCTGTGTCTATTGATTAGGCCCATATGCCTGCATACAAGTCCTTTGGTTGATCTCTCCTCCTTACCCCCACCCTCCCCTATCTTCCCTCTGAGGTTTGAGCATCTGATCGATGCTTCTCTGTCTCTGGATCTGTTTTTGTTCATCAGTTTATGTTGTTCATTATATTCCATAAATGAGTGAGATCATGTGGTATTTATCTTTCTCTGACTGGCTTATTTCGCTTAGCATAATGCTCTCCAGGTCCATCCAAGCTGTTGCAAATGGTAGGAATTCCCTCCTATTTACAGCAGCGTAGTATTCCATGTGTAAATGTACCACAGTTTTTTAATCCACTCATCTGCTGATGGGCACTTAGGCTGTTTCCAAATCTTAGCTATGGTAGATTGTGCTGCTATGAACATAGGGGTTCATATATTCTTTCTGATTGGGGTTTCTAGTTTCTTTTTTTAAGTAGTTTCTGCTGAACTTGTGGGCTGTTTATGCTTAAACAATCTACTAGTCATTTTTAGTCTGTCTATTAAATGCCTTATTATAGCAAACTGCCATTTTTTTTTACTATTAAATTCATTCTTTCAGAAGTTGTGTTGTTTTTTTCTGAATCATAAAGAGGTGAGAATAATAACCTTCTTTTTGCTACTTTACAAACAGGGTGATGTACCTTTTAATGATAACCTCTATTTTCCCCAAATTTAATTTTTGTAATTAACTATTACCACTTGGCTCTAGTGTATGGAGTTGTTATTTAAAATGGTTCTGTGTTGATCCTGATGTTGGAGTTATTTCCCACATTCTTATACTGAAAGACTAAATGGAAGTCTGAGTTAAATTGTAAATACAGATGTCTTAGGCTTTGCAATTGTCATGGATGCTATAATGTGTTTCACGCCAGATCAGTAGCAATGTCAGGACTGAATTCATGATTAATAATTCAGTGT
Organism: Plecotus auritus; assembly: GCF_963455305.1. Lineage (NCBI taxonomy): Eukaryota > Metazoa > Chordata > Mammalia > Chiroptera > Vespertilionidae > Plecotus > Plecotus auritus. Next base: position 20,299,527 of record NC_137777.1, on the reverse strand, counting down.
GGTGGTTTGAAAGAAAAAATAAAAAGAAGGGGAAATTAGTAGCCAATGAGTATCTTTCAAATGCTCAAACCTATTAAATATCACATTTACTTTTTATAATATCGTGGATTTTGTTTATCACTGTTTCCATTTTTATAATGAAACTTCTCCAAGATCAAGTAGCTGAAAAATAGCAATTCCTGATTTGATCCAAAAATTTACCTCACTCCAAAGTCCCTGATCTTTTTCCTCCAAAGCAACACTACCTCCTCCACCTCCTTCTCTTTCTCTTCTGTCCCTACCTCCTTCTCTTTTCTTGCCTTTGCGTCATCTTTCTCCTCCTATTTGTCCTGTTCCTTCCCTTCCCATCTCCAGTTTCCCTTTGTCTTATCCCTTCCTGTGTGAAATCCTCCCAACTGTCTTTCCTCTACCTTCCAGAATTCTCCCAAACAAGAAATATTTGGATAAATCAGAAAAACAGATGAAAAGAGACAACAATGAGAAGAATCTTAAAGAATGGTTTCAAATGATTTCTAAGTTCAGAAAAAAAATTTTTTTTGAGTAAAATAATCTACAAAGGTGACCGAAAACATTTTATTTTACCTTAACCCTTCCAAAAAACGAAATTGATTTATTTACATCAATAAAAGGATCCTTAAAATTATAAGAACTAAAAGTATGTGTCCTCTTTCCTAAAGTAACAAAATCCAGGATTGCCAGATTTCCATTATATTACTTATACAAACATTTGAAATTTGGTAGTAACAACACAGCATGCCTAAATAATACAAAAATTTATACACTCTAATGTGTTTCCTTATATAGATCCCTTTACATGAAATTCTGGGAGCTTCATTTCCTTCTGGTTAAAATACTGTCCAATTCTCAAGGTCCAATGTAAATGTCTGTTTAGTGTAGTTTCCTCCGACCATCCAACAGTCTCTAACCATTTGTTCCTTTATACTGTTACTAAAGGCCCGGTGCACAAAATTCATACATCGGTAGGGCCCCTAGGCCTGGCCGGCGATCAGGGCCGATTGGGGCCTTCCTTCCCCTGGCTGCTGGCTGCCAGCCGGGGCCTTCCTTCATTCCACGCCGCCCCCTGGTGATCAGCACACGTCATAGCGAGCGGTCGAACTCCCGGTCAAACAATTGCCCAAGGGGACAATTTGCATATTAGGCTTTTATTATATAGGATAGAATTTGTGCAGAATATCTTTCCTGTGCTCAGGTCCTTCATTCTTCATTGTGCCTGTGTACCTGACCTACATGTATAAACTCTCTAGCCTTTGGATTCCAGTTGGGCTTCGCCAACGTAGAATGATGGCAGGAGACAAGAAGGAGGAGGAGAGCGTGGAGATTTATTCCTCTAGCCTCTTTGCTGCAGTCTATGTGTCACATATACTAAGAGAATACCTCCTCTATCCATTAAAAACTCCTTGCCCTGCAGTCTTATATAGTAACAATGAAACTTCAGAAAAATTTTAAAAACAATTCCTTTTGCCATTGCAACAGAAAAAGAATAAAATAGCTATAAATAAACAAGGAAGGATGTGAATGACCTGTGTAGTGAAAACTACAAAGCATTATTAAAAGAGATTGAAAAAGACACAATAAAATTGAGAAGATAGTTCATGTTCATGGATTAGAAGAATCAACATAGTTAAAATATTCATATTACCCAAAGCAATATATAGCTTTAATGCAATCCTCATCAAAATCACAATGTCATTTTGATACCCCGAATGGCAAGCTGAAACTCTCCAGGTTCTTGCCTCACGAAGTCTGAAGAATAAATTTCACGGATAAAGGGTTTTAAGTAAAAGCATGGAAGTTTATTGCAGGCGTATACAAACTCCCCCATGGGGAGGGGTTCCCAAAATGGGAAAAATCCTCTCTCCTCCAAAATGGGAGAAACCTATCCAGTGAGTCTCTTTGTCTACGGGTTGGTAACGCTGGCAGCTTCTTTGTTCATGTCACTTCGTCATTGAACCCTTCCCTGCTGGTTATTAGTTTCAAAGTTTCAAGCTCACCTGGCACTTCCACCCTCCTCTTGTGAGATAACAGGCCAGCAGTTTGGAGCTGTCTCCTATGCATTCCTCTCCCATGACCCCTCTTTTCCCTAACTGCCTTGTCTGTCTCTAAAATCCTCTCATTTTTAAAAGAAATAGAACACAAACGTCATCAGAATTCTATGCAACCACAAAAGACTATGAATAGCCAAAAAACAAAGCCGGAGGTATCACACTGCCTCACTTCAAATTATACTACAGAGCAATGATAATCAAAACAGCAAGGTATTGGCAGAACAACAGACACGCAACCCCACAAAACAGGATCAAGACTCCAGAAATAAAACCACATGTAATTGGCAAATAATTTTAGACAAAAGAGCCAAAAACATACAAGGAAGAAAAGAAAGGCTCTCTCTTCAGTAAATGGTGCTGGGAACCACATGCAAAAGAATATACTACAGTCTGTCTTCACGTACAAAAATTAATTAAAAATGGATCACAAACCTAAATACAAGATCTGAAACAATAAGTTACATAAGAGAAAACATAAGCACTAAACTTATGGACCTTGGTCTTTGAGAAGATTTTATGAATTTGACCCTAAAGGCAAAGGAAGTAAAGGGGACCAAATGTCTGGTGATGGAAAATGGTTTGGCTTTGTGTGGTGGGCTCACAATGCCATACACAGATCATATGTCATAGGAATGCACACTTGAAACCTATGTAATCTTATTAACCAATATCACTCCAATAAATTTAATTTTTAAAAATTAAAAACTCCTCTGAGTTCCAATGACTATTTCCTCTCTTCTTTAAGCCAAAGGTGGTGTTACCTTGCCCTTTCTCTACATCCTGCTCACAACTTTGTAATCATCTTTTATTAAACTTTTTTCAAATGGCCCAAATTTTATTCTCTTCTGCTTTCTTGCTGGGACCGTGACAATATTTCATCTTTTTCTGTATGATAGTGCTGAAAACCCTATAGCATGTGTTAAATAGTTAGGTAAACATTTATTTCTCCCTCAAAAGTTTTTTTTAAAAAATCTTAGATGTATTTATGTCTTCCAGCATATATAAGCATATTTTTTATAATAAGCACTCAATAAATAGTTTTTGAATTGAGGACATTTATTCTGAGATGTTTGTTCTTTCATGCAGAGATAAGGAACAAAAGTTCAAACCCTTATTTTGGAAGCTAACATTTTTGAGCTTCCAGGCTTTACATATGCAATTTATTTTCTTTCTTAAATCACCTTTAGACATTGATGGAATTATGTCAGCTATTGGTGAATGTAGAAAACATTTAGTGAAAGGTCACGGCCATGATTAGAGAATCACTGCTCCAAAGGGCACTGAATGAAATTTCATGTTCTGTTCTGTGGAAGATAAATTTAACTGATTTCCTCTGTTACCAAAAAATATTTTTGTTGTCCCGTTGGTATCCTATAAGCCTGACTAAACTGTGTGCTATTATAAAAGAAACAATCAGAACAGTTCTGTGATAGAAAAAATAATGCTAGGGATGGCAAAAGCCAACTTCAATTTATAACATTCATATCAGTTCAATATATGGCATCTATAAAAAAATAATGAATATACAAATTAGTACTATAAAACTGTAATGTCTTATTTTTTTGGCTGTTATTCTAAAATTAGTCTTGAATTTTTGCTTACACACACACACACACACACACACACACACACACACACCCCAAATGGTTATTGAATATTTTATCAGGCAGAACACCATTAATTTTCAATAAATGTATAATCTATTTGAAAAAACAACAGACTTGTACCATTTATATGACAATACAAAATAGAAATAAACATCTTGTATATAAAATAATCACGAAATGGACATGGTTATTGTCCATGAACCAAGTGAATGGTACAAGTATTGATCACTAGGGGACTTAATAGATAAATTGTTAGGACAGGTAACAGAAGACCCAGGGTTTGAATGAAGACTAAAGGATATAGAAAGCTAAAGGAATGTCTTTCAAAATAAGAAAAACAAACACAAAAACATAGAGGTGTTTTGGGGATGTTTAGAGAATAGCAATTATATATGACTGGGGTTAAATATACTAATGACCAATGTTTAACCAATATTATAGCTAAATTTGGATTTCATTTTAAAGGGAAACAATAATAATGTTTGAGTTAAGAGTTGAAAATTATATTTTCAGGAGACAATTCTTTTTGCAAGGAACTGGATGTTTATTAACCTACCATATGATGATTGGACAATTACTTTATCTTTCTACCTTACCTCCTTTAACTGTAAAGTGGTATAAGAATAGTATCTACTACATAAGGCTGTTGTATGGAACAAATCAGATAATCTTTATAAAACACTTTGAAAAGTGCCTGACACTCTATGAGCACTCTATAGTTATTAACAGTTTTTATTATTGCTGCTGTTGTTTTTGTTGGTGGTGGCAGTGGAGGTGTTTTTAAAATGCAGAGGCAAGAAAAATAGAAGAACACTTCTTCAGGAATCTAGTAATCTATATATATAAAGGCCTAAGTGACTGCTACGGCAGAACGACCAGAACGACTGGTCGCTATGATGCTCACTGACCACCAGGGGGCAGACTCTCAGTGCGCTCCCACAGGGGGAGCACTGCTCAACCAGAAGCCGGGCCCCTGATAGTGCTGATTCCGCAACAGCACTACCAAGAGGCGGCAACAGGCGCAGCGGGCCGGGATGAGCGGGAGCAGTGTGGCGCCCAGCCCCAGGTTTGGGCTCCTCCCTGGCCGCCTGCTGCTTGGTGCACTGCTACATCCCCCTAGGGGTCCCGGGCTGTGAGGACTGTGAGGAGAAAGAAAATTAATACCTGGGTCCATTAAAGGAAAACTACAAAAAACAAAAACAAAGGCAGAGGACATTTTAAAAGTAGTCAGAAGAAAACTGGCAGGCAGACATCCCCAGAGGGGTCCCAGACTGCAAGAGGGCACAGGCCGGGCTGAGGGACGCCCTCCGTGCACGAATTTCATGCACCGGGGCCTCTCGTGAAGTAATAAAATTCTGATTTAAGTTGTAGCGGTGACTGTAAGATAATAAAGTTGTGTTGTTTTAGTCCACTAAGTCAGTGGTCAGCAAACTCATTAGTCAACAGAGTGGCAAACCACGACTCGCGAGCTGCATGTGGCTCGCAAGCCGCAGTTTGCCGACCACTGCACTAAGTGATTTGCTATGATGACAATAAAAAACTAATTTAACATGTTGGTACCTGGTAGTGGGCTGCTGCTGTGACAAATATCTAAAAATGTGTAAGTGCCTTGGTAATTGAGCAACAGCAAGAGGCAGGGGGAATTTTGAGGAGCATGATTGTAAAAGCTAGATTGCCTTAAACAGACTATTACTAGAAATATAGATATTAACAATTGCTGAGGGCACTGAGGGAAAAAACAGACCTCTTTCTGGATTCAGATGCTTTAGATAACAAGATTTGAGACTTTTCATCTGATAAGGTTTAGGTTGGATGTTGAACTTTGAGTTGATGCTATAATGAGTTGAGACTTGTAGGGGTGTTGAAATAGAGTGAACTCATTTTGCATGTGGTAAAATTATGAATCTTTGAGGTCAAATGGTAGGCTGTGATGAGCAGAATACAGATTCCAATGATATCATGTCCTATGAATGTGTTACCTTATATGGCAAAAAGAAATTATGCAGATGTGATTGATTAAGCATCTTGAGATAGGGAGGCTACTCTGGATAATCTGAGTGGGCCTGCAGGGTTCCTTTCAAACGGGAAAGAAGGAGGCAAGAGTGTCAGGGTCAGGAGAGAGGTTTACATATCTTGTCTTCCGTCTTTGAGAGAGGGGAGTGAGCCGTGAAAGAAAACTGACCCTCCTCTAGAGCTTCCAGAAGGAATGCACCTTTCTTTTAGCCTAGGAGACCCATTTCGGACTTCTGACCTCCATGACTGTAAGATAATAAATTTGTGTTGCTCTTAATCTTAATACTTCGATGGAAATTGATAGGAAGAAAATATTATGCAGCATCAGCAAAGATTGGTGACTGGCTTGGTATTGAGAGTGGAACCAAATGAGGAAGTTAGTAATGTTACCATCATTTCAAGCCAGTGTGTGACAGTGATGTCTCTCCTTTCAAAGACATTTGTTAATGAAAATAATTATTTTGAAAAGGCATTCACCACTCTCCCTACATATTGAATTTTCACTCTCTATTTTGTGTCAGTTATAACTGCCTTGATTAACTTTGTATTTTCATGCTTATGCTAATATCTCATCTTTATAAAATATCGCTGAACCTGTGATTCTTTTCATTATAATAGAAGGATTCACTTCTCTGTTGAAAATGAGGCCCATAACAGCAGGCACGTTGCCCTCTAACTCTACAAGGCAGAACTGAAAAAAATAAACCTTGAAGTAAAGAAAAATTAGAATTTTTATTCACTTTCCAAAGTGACTTCATCTTTTATCCTAAAAGAACAGAGCTTTGGAAAAGACACAAAGACTGTCTCCCTGTGTCTGACCCACAGTTCTATTGTACATATTCAAATCAGCCTTCTGACAAAATCCTGTTTCTCCATTTCAGGAATCACCTTTCCTACATTTTCCAATAGAAGTGATTCAATAGGCATTGTTCAAGTCAGTGTAGCACAATACCTCAACCAATGGCCCTCTGCGTCACCACTGATGAAAGTTATACAAAAACAAAGATAAATTTGAAAGTAGAAACCTATACATACTTTGTATTCCAGGATGTACAATTTCTTCCCACCATCTAGCTATCCCACCAGACTCCTCACCCACTATTATTCTTTATGGCTATAATTAGTCAATAATTCCAAGTACATTTTGCATAATTATTTCCTACTTAGGAGCCAAGATGTAATTTTGTACCTAAGGTCATCTTCAATACAACAACATCTTTGAAATTTACCTATCCACATTTGAAATTTACCCACCCAGGCACAGACAAATATGCGTACACAAACACCAAAGAATTATTTAATGCACATTAAGCAGGACACTTTGTTAATATCTAAGAAATTTATAATCCAATTGTTCTTTATTGTTTGGGGGAAAAAATGAATTAAGCATATCCTGTTTGCTTTTTCATTCAATATCAAAAATGCCTTTTGTGATTGACTAAATTCTAACACAAATACATCTTAGACAATTGTGAATATAGTTAATAGTTTAGACTTAATGATAAATATTAGTAGTTTTAGATTATAGAACAAACCTAGAAAGGTAATATGGGATTAGGGGTAGTGAATCATGGCTATGAACTTGAAAGTGGACTAGATGTAAATCCCAGCTTTATCTGGTACTACTAGTGTTAACTTGGACAAGTTAGTGAAATTCTTTAGGTTTCAGTTTTCTTACTAAACCCAACTGCCCTTCCCTACAGGCCCGGTCACCCCCAACTTCCCTCCTCTGCAGGCCTGGTCCCTCCCAACTGCCCTCCCCTGCAGGCCTGGTCACCCCTAACTGCTCTCCCCTGCAGACCTGGTCCCCCCAACTGCTCTCCCCTGCAGGCCTGGGTCCCCCCCAACTGCCCTTCCCTGCAGGCCCGGTCGCCCCCAACTTCCCTCCTCTGCAGGCCTGGTCCCTCCCAACTGTCCTCCCCTACTGGCCTGATCGCCTACAACTGCCCTCCCTTGCAGGCCTGGTCCTTCCCAACTGCCCTCCCCTGCTTTCCATCTTGTGGCAGCCATCTTTGACCACATGGGGGCAGCCATGTTGTGTGTTGGAGTGATGGTCAATCTGCATCTTACTCTTTTATTAGATAAGATACGTAAAATTTAAATAACAGTACTTATCTGACAGGATTATTTTGAGGATCAGCAATATTATATTGTGCATACCACTTGAATAGCTCATAAGTATTCAGCAAATGATATTTTTTACTTAAATAACTCTTCATACTAAGTCATCTGATAAATGATTTCAGAACTTTTATTGCTTTGATTTAAAATTTCACAGGCATATTGGGCATGAAATGAAGAAGTGCTAAATTCAATTTTGATGGTTATTATCTGGTGCCATTTGCTCAAAGTCTATAATCACTAATGAAATTCTTCACATTAGTAAGAAAATATAGTTTCTTTCCTTGCCCAAAATTGTTATGGAAAACATTGAACTTTTATAATAAAATATTTAGCACTATTCACCTAAAACATCTTCTGGTTAGCATCTTAACTCAGGAATTGAATTGCAATAAAATAAATTATCAACATATGTCAAAGTCTAAATAAAGCTGAAAATTTGCGGTGACTGATTGGCATTTAGCTATGTGTCCTAACACTTAACAAGTTATACTTTCTTCACTTTAAGGAATCAGTCCCTTATTTAAAATGACAATTCATGAATAAGAGAAGTCTTCAAGAGCGACCTCACACAAAATAATTTTTGTTTCATTTTCTTTTGTAACAAATGGCCCCTGCGTTTGGTATTAGTTTCATTTTTTGTACTTATTGTTATAGCCATATGTGTAAAAATTAAAGAAACCTACTGATACTCTATTTTAAATTCTTATTTCTACCCACCACTGTTCATCAGTGGTTCAAAATAGAATACTAGCTATTTTAATCCTTGCCTTTGACAAAAAAAATATTTCAACTCAATCAATCTTTTATTCTGGAAAGTGTTTCCTACAAGTCCTTTTACTGACTGCATCTAAAATCTCACAGTGTACAATATTTAAATGTTAGAAAGCCCACCTTTCAGTTCTCAGCAGGGTTTTAATTAGGGCTTGGACAATGCTTAATGAAGCCACGTCACCTGAAGAGCATATCCAGTGTATAAACTGCACTGATTTCTCAAATGTTTCTGCTGTATTTTTATGTAGCTAATGTTTTTCTCACCTATAATATACTTACAGCACTTCAATTTTGATTCCTTTATACTCCAGGAAAGGCCAATAAATATTTTGGGAAGAAATTATTTGGTGCATGCGTAGGTGATGGTTCATTTTTCAGGATGAGAATAAAATAATCAAAACATGCTATTTAAATTTGTGTGCTGCTTTATTAAACACCCAGATGCCCTATAACTAATTGTCTGTATATGTTTCATAAGTAAATAAGGAAAGACAAGAAACACATGGGTTTAAAAAACATCTCTTTTGGAATAATTATACTCATTTTGATCACATATGCTTCATCAGGTTAAATGAATTCTTAGTCTCTGTACCTGTCCCACACTTTTCTGTCTCTGCTTCAGTTCACTGCAACTGCCAGAAATTCTCTTTGTACTACATTCCTCTGCACACAGATATGCTATATATTTGTTAGTATCTGTTGTGTATCAGTTTGAAGATAATAATTTAGCCATAAAAACTTTAGCTACAGAAGAGTGAGTAAGGTGTTCATAGGCTCGTTGAAACATAAAACATGAAAGAAGAACTAGCTAAGAGGTAAATGAATGGAAAGGGTATAGACAAATATACAATTTTCAAAAGGACATTGGCCTGATAGGAAAAGTTGGAAATGGGGTTCCAAAAAAAAAAAAAAGAAAGAAAGAAATCGATGCCATAATGTTCCAGGCAGGAAAGTGATTTTAGAGCATATATATGACAAAATTCAAGGAAATACTGATTCATGCAAGGGGGTGGGGAGAGGAGAAGAATGAATCTGAAAGAAATAGTTTAATGTAAACAGCTAGGTGACAATTTTCTAGATGACGATTTTGTTGTTAGAGATAGTAAAGGTAAACTGGGTTATTTTTAGATATGATAAAAGCTAATAACAGAGGGTCAAGGTTGCCAAGAATCACAGCATTTATTCAACACTGATGGGAAATGTTCCATGATGAAACAAAACATAATATCCAATCTGGAGACAAACAAAAATTAAAGTAAATCAGGCAGATTCTAGATATAAGCTAAGAGCTATAGCTTGTATCCTTCAGATATAAGATAAGTGGTAATATGCATATTCAAATATAGCCAGTGCTGATTAGGTAGAATAATATAGGATTCACTATTGCTTTCTGAGTTGATACTAGAAATGTTAACCTGAGGACAGCAAGTATGTCTTTACTAAATATCTCATGACATTGCAGATCCCTTAGCTTCTGCAGCTAGCTGCTCAGTTACTCAGTTCCTGTGAGATGGTGGAAAGGTAGCCCGATTAATCAGCTGCAGCCTCCTTAGAATTACATTTGCAAAAGTTCTTTACAATAGAAACAGTGCAACCCGGTATTATAACAGTACCTTGTATGTAGAATCCAAAGCTAAACAACTATTTTGAGTGAAGAAGAAATCATACTTCATAAAGAAATTGATTTCACTCAGGTAACATTCATCAGAGAAAAATCTCATTATCTTTGCAAGTTGTTGAACTTAGATAAAATTCCCTTTTAGACAGGGCTTTTAGATAAAATTAATAGTTTTAAACAGGGTTAATGGTCTTTAAGAAAGGGTTAATGGTACCTGACATAAAGGGCTCTGGAAGGCTTATGTAAGATGAAATAAATAATAGTTCTGACTCAGAGGAAGGCCCAGAGAAGATGCTCGATAAATGTCTCTTTCTTAATCACTGTCTGCCTTTCGTATCTGTACTACCTCTGTTAAGGGGCACATTTGTCCTACAATATGCCATATAATCCTTTGTCCTTTTAGTCAAATCATTTTAAAGTAACTTCTTTATATATTGAACCATTTCATTTGAGTGCCAGTGACTATGGGGCTTCTGACAACCGTTTCTTGGGATTTGCTTTTTACCCTGAGTTGTTATAAATGGCATGCCAAATTGTTTTATATGCTAGATCCATAATTCAAAGAACGAAAAGACATTTAGTTCCTAGTCAGAGAAATTTGATATGCTCTCCCAGGTTTGATGACAGCCATAATTAATGACTTCTTACAGTTAAGAGTTTCTATTTGAGGTGAACAAAATACATTCATTGAAGTGAGAGTATATTTTTCCTTTACATCATTTCACATAGGTGGATACATAACAAAAATACATTAACCTGGAAAGCTGAGCCCTGGAGCTGTTCTCAATAAGACTACCCCTGCGCTCCTTGTTGCGAAATCCAGTGAAGCTTTTGTCTTGTTTTTAGGCTGACTGCGGTTTGTTTTGTTGCTTTAACTTCTCTGCAGCACGGGATGATGGGTGCAGTTATCCCTCAGTTTCGTTAAAGCAGTGATTCTCAGTGTATGTGTTGTGCACCTTGGAAGGTCCAAGACCCTTCTGGGGCATCTACAAAACCAAAACCATTTCTGCAATAGCACAAAGATGCTATTGCCCCTTTACGTTCTGCTGGCATTTGCACTGATTGTGCAAAATCAATGGTGATAAAATTCCTGGCACCTTATTATAAGCCAAGGCAGAGGCCCCACCCTGTATCACCAATTCTTCACTACAACATACATTTAATAACATATAAAGTCATTTTTGTTACCGAACTCAAGAGGTTCATCACTTGGGGTGCTCTATTCAAGAACGAGACCTGGTTGACTCAAGGTGGTTTTATTTGCTTGCAGCAAGTAAAGGAGACAGCGATTCATATCCAAAGTTCTGTCTGCCCTAAGGGAGACTAAGCCATTGCTTATAGTGCATTATTTGGTCAGTTACATGTTGATTTCTTCTTTCCAATTGGCTACATTTATCCTTGGGTTGCTGTCTAGCTCATCCTGTTTTACATCTGGTCTGCAAAATACTGTGTTAATCTTAACATTTAGCAAGAATGGCCCAGACCTTGAGACCCTTGTCCTATCCAACAATCTCACCAAATATCCTTGATGAAGCAGCAAAAAGTAATTGCTTTCTATTAAATCTCAGCTCTTGAGTACCAGTGTTTTAATAGTCTGTATGACTAAATGGAAAGTGTGTATTAAGCAATTCAGGTGGATATCAAAGGATGGCACTTGTGCAATTGAATTGTAAGCTTCTGAATTAGCTGCTTTATTTGTGGAACACAATTTATATTTGCAAAAACTAACACATTAAACTATGGGTATTCATATTGCAGTATTTGAGAACATTTTGTTAAAAATGAATGTAGTGGACCTATCCTTTCAATGAAAACAACTGAAAGAATGGGTTGCCAATGATAAAATTTGAGCTTTTGAGAGAAAATTAGAATATTGGAGAAATTGTACCTGCCACTGTGAACTTGACAGTTTCCCAATACTTAAATACTTTTCTGATAAGAAGAGCAGTGATATTGATCATTTGAAAATATTATATAGTGAAACATGTCAACATTTGAAAGCTCTATATATTCGGTGAGCCAATATTTTCCAAATGACTAACAAGAGATGATGCAACACTATGCATAAGTTAAAGATTTAAAGTTCAAGAAATAACAAGGGATTTTAATGCAATACGTTCAAAAAGTTCATTGGTATGCTTTTAGATTCCACATTGTAACTAACCTTCAGGAAACTATCACTAGTCAAGTTCTGGTGTAATATCAAAACAAAATAAGATCTATAATTATCTTAAAAGACTATGAGATATTCCATTTTTCTAGCTAAACATCTATGTGCAGCCATAGTTTCTTCATATACCTTAACCCAAATAACATATTGCAACAGATTAAATGCAAAATTAGATGGGAGAAGCTACATTAAAGAGATGTTTATAAAACAATGTTACATATCTCACTAAAAACTTTTTTCAAAATACAATTATTTTCACAAACATCATGTCTTTCATTAACATTCCCTACATTTGCTCTTATTAGAGTTACATAAAATAATAAATGTAATTTTAATGTTATTTCTAATATAATAAATACTAATAGCTGTAATCCACAAATTATTTGAGTTCCTGAAAAATGTTTAAGTGTGAAGGAATACTGAGAACAAACATTTGAGTACTACTAAATTAAAACATAGTGTATGTGCTCTATAAAGAAATCTTTAATTGCTTCTGTGGGTTATTTGATATCACTCTGATGGTTTTCTTTCTACTTCTCTGGTAGCTCCATATCAGTCCCTCCTTCAGGTCACTCTCGCTCTCTCTTTATTAAAGACTGGTTAGAGCCCGGCTGGGGTGGCTCAGTGATTGAGCATTGACCTATGAACCAGGAGGTCACATTCAATTCCTGGTCAGGGCACATGCCCCAGTTGGAGGCTCAATCCCCAGCAGGGGGTGTGCAGGAAGCAGCCAATCAATGATTTTCTCTTATCATTGATGCTTCTGTTTCTCTCTCTCTCACCCTTCCTCTCAGAAATCAATCCTATATAATAAAAGCTTAATATGCAAAGTGACCGAACGGCAGAACAACCAGTGGAATGACTGGTCGCTATGATGTGCACTGACTACCAGGGGCCAGATGCTCAATGCAAGAGCTGCCCCCAGCCTGCAGGCCCCAGGCCAGCCAAGGCAGGTGCCAGTGGGAACCCCCTGATCACCCCGCCATCGCCCCACAGATCAGCCCTGATCACTGGTCAGGCCTAGAGACCCTATCTGTGTACGAATCTTGTGCACTGGGCCTCTAGTAAAAATATTTTTTAAAAACAAACAAAAGACTGCCGAAACCGGTTTGGCTCCGTGGATAGAGCGTCGGCCTGGGGACTCAAGGGTCCCAGGTTCGATTCCGGTCAAGGGTATGTACCTTGGTTGCGGGCACATCCCCAGTAGGGGGTGTGCAGGAGGCAGCTGATCGATGTTTCTCTCTCATCGATGTTTCTATCTCTCTATCCCTCTCCCTTCCTCTCTGTGAAATATCAATAAAATATATTAAAAAAAAAAAAAAAAGACTGATTAGAGCCTTGGCTGGGTAGTTCAGTTGGATAGAGCATTTTCCTGACATACCAAGGCTGCAGGTTCAATCCCCGGTTGGGGCATATACAAGAATCAACCAATAAATGCATAAATAAGTGAAAAAACAAATTGATCTTTCTCTCTCTCTTCTTTCTCTCTAAATCAATAAATTTTAAAAAATAAAAGTAATAAAGACTAGTTAGGAACCATATTGATTTATTTCACTATTATTTAAAATTTTTAATTTATTTTTTCCCTTTTTATCCAACCCTCCATGAACTCTACTCTTTGGCAATTGTCAACTTGTCCACTGTATATATAGATCTGTATCCGTTTATGTTCTGTTTGTCCATTTGTTTTGTTCAGATTCCACATATAAGTGAAACCGTATAGTATTTGCCTATGTCTGTCTGACTTATTTCACTTAGCACAATACCCTCAAGGTTCAACCATGTTGTCATAAATGGCAAGATTTCATCTTTTTATTGCTGAGTAATATTCATTGTATTTTATTTATTTATTTATTTATTTATTTATTTATTTATTTATTTATCTATCTATTGATGGGTACCTATGTTGCTTCCATATCTTGGCTATCCTATCTAATTAGATAGGATAACCTTATTATCCTATCTAATAAAAGAGTAATATGCAAATTGACCATCACTCCAACACACAAGATGGCTGCCCCCATGTGGTCAAAGATGGCTGCCCCCATGTGGACACAAGATGGCCATCACAAGATGGCCAGCAGGGGAGGGCAGTTGGGAGGGACCAGACCTGCAAGGGAGGGCAGTTGGGGGTGATCAAGCCTGCAGGGAAGGGCAGTTAGGGGTGACTGGGCTGGCAGAGGAGGGAAGTTGGGGGGGACCAGGCCTACAGGGGAGGGCAGTTAGGGGCAAACAGGCTGGCAGGGGAGCAGTTAGGCTGGCAGAGGAGTGGTTAGGGGGTGATCAGGCTGGCAGGCAGAAGCAGTTAGGGGCAATCAGGAAGGCAGGCAGGTGAGCAGTTGGGAGCCAGCAGTCCTGGATAGTGAGAGGGATGTCCAACTGCCCGTTTAGGCCCGATCCCTAAGTGGGCAATCGGACATCCCTCGAGGGGTCCCAGATTGGAGAGGGTGCAGGCTGGGCTGAGGGACACACCCCCCCATGCATGAATTTCGTGCACTGGGCCTCTAGTCCTATCTAGTAAAAGAGTAATATGCAAATTAACCATCACTCCGCTACACCCACAAGCCACGCCCACAAAGCCAATCAGGAGCGAAGATGCAAATAAACCCAACCAAGATGGCTATAGCCATAGAGAGCAGGAGGGAGGCTTGGGTTTCCCCGGCAATGGAGGAAGCCAAGCTTTCCTCCTGCCCTTGCCAGCCTAGGCCTCCACTCAAGGCTACAAAGTTTCAATGATAGAAGATACATAAATCCAAACAGAAATGGTAGCAGCCACAGAGCTGGAAAGAGCAGGAGGCTAAGGTTGCCCACAGCGATGGAGGAAGCCAAGCTCCTGCAGCCCTGGCCAGGCCAGTCCTCCACTTAAGGCTACAAAGTTTCAATTATAGAAGATACATAAATCCCAACAGAAATGGCTGCCACCACGGAGCAAGCAGAAGGCTTGGCTCTGCTCCAGGCTACAAAGTTTCAATTGTAGAAGATAAATAAACCCCAGATACCAGGGCCTCCGCTTGGGTCACCAGGAGGTGTGGCCGGCCTGCAAACCACCACAGGCCCTTCGCCCAGGCCACCTCACGCCGCCTCACGCCCCAAGGGAACACCCACCCTCATCCGGGACACCCTTCAGGGCGAACCAGCTGGCCCCAACCCATCCACCAGGCCTCTGTCCTATCTAATAAAAGAGTAATATGCAGATTGACTATCACTCCAACACACAAGATGGCTGCCCCCATGTGGTCAAAGATCCTGCCCCCATGTGGACACAAGATGGCCACCACAAGATGGCCAGCAAGGGAGGGCAGTTGTGGGCGATCAGGACAGCAGGGGAGGGCAGTTGGAGGGCCCAGGCCTGCAAGGGAGGGCAGTTGGGGGCGATCAAGCCTGCAGGGGAGGGCAGTTAGGGGTGACCAAGCTGGCAGAGGAGGGAAGTTGGGCGTGACCAGGCCTGCAGGGAAAGGCAGTTGGGAGGGACCCAAGCCTGCAGGGGAGAGCAGTTGGGGAGGACCAGGCCTTCAGGGAAGGGAAGTTAGGGGTGACCAGGCCTGCAGGGGAGGGCAGTTGCGGGGGGACCAGGCCTTCAGGGAAGGGAAGTTAGGGGTGACCAGGCCTGCAGGGGAGGGCGGTTGCGGGGGGACCAGGCCTGCAGGGGAGGGCAGTTAGGGGTGACCAGGCCTGCAGGGGAGGGCAGTTAGGAGAAAACAGGCTGGCAGGGGAGCAGTTAGGCATCAATCAGGCTGGCAGGGGAGTGGTTAGGGGGTGATCAAGCTGGCAGGCAGAAGCACTTAGGGGCAATCAGGAAGGCAGGCAGGTGAGCAGTTGGGATGCAGCAGTCCTGGATTGTGAGAGGGCTGTCTGACATCCCTCGAGGGGTTCCAGATTGGAGAGGGTGCAGGCTGGGCTGAGGGACACCCCCCCCCCCGTGCACGAATTTCATGCCTTGGGCCTCTAGTATATATATAAAAGCCTAAGTGACCGTTATGACTGAACAACCAGAATGACTGGTCGTTATGACGTGCACTGACCACCGGGGGCAGACGCTCAATGCAGGAGCTTCCCCCTGGTGGTCAGTGCGCTCCCACAATGGGAGCGCTGCTCAGCTGACCGACCTGTACCGGTGGCCCACCAGCCCGGCAGCAGCCACTCCCTCCCTCAGTAGTCCTGCAGGTCCAATCTCCAGATAATGGGCCAGGCATCAACTGACCAGCACCTCAGGCACCGTGCCTCTTCTCCTCCCTAGACACTCCCCAGGGAAGAAACAATATAAAAGCAGCCTCCAGGTGGCTCCCGACTACCAGTGCGAATGTCAGGGGGATGGATCCGGATCCTGGGCCAGCAAGGGCATCCCACCGCCTGCCCAGAAAGCTGATCCTGCCCTGGCCCTTCCCCCCATTCCCCTCAGGACCCCACCAGTGCATGAATTCATGCACTGGGCCTCTAGTTGTAAATAATGCTACAGTGAACTTAACAGTGCATGTCTTTTCAAATTAGTGTTTTTGTTTCCATCTAATAAATACTCAAGTGGTATTGTTGGGTCATATGGTGGCTCTATTTTTTATATTTTTAGGATACTCCATACTGATTTTTATAGTAGCTGTTCCAATTTGCAATCCCCCAACAGTGCATGAGGGTTCCTTTTTCTCTACATCTTTGCCAGCACTTGATAATTTGTTGATTTTTTTAAATGTTTTTTCTTACTTGCTCTTCCTTGTATTGCTTCAAAGTCCCAGAGTTATTTCACTGTTTCAATTTGTCTATCTTTATAGTCCCCTGGATCTATCTTAGAGTTTTGAATGTGCTAAGCACTCCCAAATTTACATCACCAGACCAGAACACAATATTCTAATGTTCTTATCCTAGATCTAAAGTCTACTGGAAAATTCCATTCATATGTCCCACAAATGTACTAACGCCACAAGTTGAGTAATGAGCCCATCATCTCTTCAGTACAGAACTCTAAAACTTATGGTCTCCCCTTCTATAAATGGTATCATTATCTATCTAATAATTTTAAGAAATGAATGGGATCATGGGGGAAGTCATCCTACACTCTATCTTCTCCCATAATCAGTTATTATATCTTATACATGTTACCACCTGAATGTCTCTTTAATTAGTATTTTTCTCTCTTCCATTGTCATAAACTTGCTTAAGATCTCCATCACTTCTTAATGGAATTATTGTAATAACCTCTTAGCATAATTGCTATTTCCAGCAAGAGTCTCTTAAAATCCATTTTCTAAAATGCAGCCAAAGTGATATCTCGGGTTCTTCCCTGATTAAAATGCTTCCACATAGGCTTCGGGATAAAATTAAAAGTCTTTGAATATAACACCTTCATGATCTGGGCCATATATCAAACTCAATACCTTCATCTCTCACCATTGCTCAAAATAAAGGACTAGAATTTCAATGACTTGCTCTCAGACATTTGATTCCACATCTCATCCCTTGGTATCATCAAAGAATACCCAAGTTGAAAGGACCTTTAGAGATAAAGTAACCATATAATTTATCATCCAAACCAGGACACTTTTGAGAGTGAAAAGGGTGCTATTAATAATTACTTTGGAATAACAGGTGTCAACCAGGACTGTCCCAGGCAAAAGAGCCTGTATGATCACACTTCATAGAGTTCAACTAGTCCAGGAGAGAACTTGAGTTATTAAAGTGAAAATGGCCCTGCTGATCATAACAATGACCAAGCTAGAATCTGCCTTTCCTGCTTCCCAGTCCACAGCCTTTATTTCACATTGTGCTATTTCGAATAAGTCTCTCGATATAAAAATCAAAGAGTCTAATAGTGTTTTAGTAAGATATTTGTCATTTTTCATATAATTATAGCAAATATATGTATGTGAAATATATAAAGCTTTGTAGTCAAAAGTATCATTATTGATGGAAATGTATAATTCTATAATGTATTAGAGATATTAAATAGATAACATACATAGGCAAAAGTAGATTCCATTTCAAGAAGTTGGGGATAGTAAAGATGGTAAAAGATGCCAGGATACCAAAGCCCCAAATCCTTGCTTAAGGAATTTCATAACCACTACCACTCTGGCTGGGTTACCAAAATGAGGTGTGTGAATGAAAGAGAAAAACACATCCCTAGAAGGGCCCCTGCTTGGGTGAACTACACTGAATCATATAATAAATCCAGGGACTCGTTTACCCCTGCCCTTTACCAAGGGCCTACTGTAGAGGCTGGTATACATAGCTTCTCCTTGCCTTCTGTCATGTGAACCTATCCAGATCATGCATAAATTTAAAAGTCTAGGTTATCTCCACTTTTACAATTATTTCAAACCCATCATATCGCAACAAGTGCATGAGATGGTTGTCCATAACGGAGCAATGGAAAGGTTGAGAAATAACAGAAATCCAAGAAGAAAATGACTCATAGCCCTAAGGAAACAAAGTTAAAATTTTATTTGTCCACATCATATACTTCCTATCCTTGTGTCATATTTAAACTCTACATACATGTAATTTTATACTCTATATTAACATTATGTAAAACATTTAATTTCTATTTTGCTGCAGATTGACATCACAGTTTTACAAATAGGACAAACACATTTTTTTCCTCATCATTAAGGAGGGGGGATGTCTTCTGTTCTAACCTCTCCAACCATAGCAAAGCATTTTAGTCATAACAAAAAAAGTCATGAGCCAAGACACTTGCTTGACACAGGCTTAAAATTTCCAAATGCTTTACATTGAGAAAATCTAGCAAAGTTCCAAGAATTCTGTCAAAGTGTGAATATTTTCCCCATTTAAAAAAAAGTAGCAATAACCTTAACAATACCTTTTGTGGTACTCCCATTGTGACCTGCATTCCAAGGAGCATTGTTCTACAGTGAATTCTCTCCAGGGTCATTTAAATAGTGTTTTCAATCAATAAAAAAGTATATAGTGTTTTCCAGAAAAAGCATCTGTGCAATGGGGTGGAAATTTTTTTCCTTCCTACAAAAATCAAGCAGGGTAAAGCCATTCCAATTCTCTATAGCATAGTAGAACTCAGAGGAGCCCAGAAAAAGATCAAATGGAATGTTGCAATGTTACATAAATATTTCCCTTTCCAAATAGCTAATAACTGAGAGCTGACCATAACTGAAAAATGTCAGAACCACATTTCATAGCATTTTAATTTATCGTATATATTTTTACAATAATTATATTGTAAATTGTATGTTGATCTTTCCATACTGAGTTTGAGGATTCTTACATCCTTATGTTACTGTTATCAATAAGTCCCCATCAGGTGGTTTCTGAATTAGGGATTTGGCTCAAGTTAGCCCTGAATGCCTGCTGTCAAGATTCTTATACTCCTCACAAAAGTGGTATTTTAACAATGTTATTTTTTCCATAGATGCTGAATATTTTGCATGTATCTATGCCTTATTTGACCATTCTATTAAAATTTATTAAGCATCTTTTCACTTCTCTACCAAATTTCAACTCTCCTCACTTAGGACTTTGTTTCATACACCCTTTCCTTCATCCTGGGCCCAACAGCTTCAGAGCCAGCCGACTTAAGCAGTGTCTCTAGCCAATGACATCACTGTCATGCTCCAGGACTTTAAATCTACTGCCACAGATGGGCTTTTCCTTTAAAGAACCCACAACAACAGCTCTTTAATGCAAATAACACAACAGTGTTCGTATAGAATGCATGCTAAGATGACTTGCCTTTATCAATGGGCACCTGTAACTTTAAAGGTAGAAACTGATGCCCAGAGGAGAGAATAAGATAGAGTTGGAGTGTGGAGAGTCAACACTGGCCAGTAACCTTCTTCATTCAGCACTCCTGGGCAGTTTGTTTATTCATTGAACTATACATGTTGAGTTTCTTCTATGTGCCAGGCACTGTTTGGGGCACTGGGTATACAGTCTATGACACTTCTTCTTCCTTAGGAGTATACAATCTGAGAAAGTAAATAATATTTACATACAACGCCACTTTGCCTAAGGAATCCCTTTAGGGATATCACCCATTTTGGGAAAAATTAGAAGAGATTACAAATATCATCTAGTCCATCCCTTCAACTTTATGGATGAGGAAACTAAGATTTGGGGAGCAAAGTTGACTTATAACTACCTGCAAAAAACCCAAACTAGATTTCAAGTGTTTCATCTCTGAGTCTGAGGCATTTCCCACTAGCGCACACCATCCTTCTCAGATCAGGAATTAATCAGGAACTTAAAAACATATCCATCCCTCTCCTCATGACTTTCTTGGGATTTCTCCCACTATAGGAAATATGACTTGGTGCTCAAATGGAGCTCTGAATGAGAAAATAAGATTGGAAATAGTTTTGCTAAGGATCCAGGCATTGAGCAATGGCATCCAGCCAATAACCACAGTCCTGTAGAACTGTCATCTGTCCCCTTTCATTATTTGTTGACTAGAGAGAGGAGTTGGCAGCACATTGCACACAGGCTCTAATTTCATACAGCTAATGGTTTGCAACTAAGCTACACAGACTGTATGTATTACAAAGGGGAAAAAATGAGATGAAATATGAAAACAGAAATGCTCCCAGAACAGATTTTCATAGAAGACCGTTTTTTAAAAAGCTAAACAGAGCCACCTAGTGACAGGATTTTGTGTTAATGGAATTACATTTGGTAATAAACTGAGGGTGAGGTGAGGGGTCCACAGGCTGAAGGATATTATTAATGACTAGGTCAGGAACAGAGTCTAGTTTTGTGTGTATGTAAGACCTCAATTGTGAAGGAGACCTGATTAATGTGTCAAGGTTTTCATTTTTAAATTATTTTTGTTTTGTATTTATTGTCAACAGGAAGCTTAAATGTGCCTTCTGAAGCTCAAAGGTTTTCCAATTTAATACCTCTTCAACAAGGTGTACAAGTTAGAGATAATTGGTTTCCGCTTTTAAATTCTTATATTTTAAGAAGAATTAGCTGAATTAGGCTTCAAAAGTCAGTTTCTTTAAATTGGAAAATATCTGTTAATGTTTTCAAACAGAATAGAACAGGCTTCCCTCCGACCTCACCAACAACCCCAGAACCTCCCTCCCCCGTCTCCTCTTGCGCCCCCCCCCCCATGAACTTGAAAGAGTCTATTTTAAATGAGAAACATTTAACCACAAAGCTGAAATTCTAAGCTAAGGCTGCAGAAAATTGGCACTCCACTTAAAACCCTTAGTTTTATCTCCAAATAGAATAAAAATAACATTTGTATGTCCTTACTTCAGAGGGATTTATGCAGACACACATCTAATTAGAACATTGCAGAAATACTGTGATTGTTAGGACAAATCCTGAGTCAGGATCATGTCAGCTTTTGTTAAATACTTGAATTGCCTTCTTTCATCTGAAAATTGATTTAATATGAATTAATCCCGGCATCTTCCAGATAGTGGATGTTTGATAATAATAATAAATACCAAAGATTCCAAAGATTGATATTTTATATGAATAACTACTTACACTATGCATAACTAAAACTTCAATCTATTATTGGAAATTTTCTTGAAATGTTCCTTTAAATTGTTAATGAAATTACAGAGGGGGCATGAAACATGATTCAAGATAGTTCATTTTAATTTTCTGTATTATTTCATTGACCGAAAAGTACATTTTAAAATCCCTTTTTTATTCCTTGTGGTTGAGAAACTTGATTTAAAATATTGCCTTTGTATACCCCTTACTGACTGAGCCTCTGACCAGTAAAAGAAAAGGCAATCAGAGAGAGCGCAGATGCAAAATATTCTTGGTCCTTGTACATGACTTAAGAGAACATACCTAAACTGAACGTTGTTTTTTGATTAATGAGATTAATATATATATATATATATATATATATATATATATATTACATATATACATATATATATATATATATACACACACACACACACACAAATATATATATATATATATTTAAAATCGTTATTGTTTAAAATATTACATAGGTCCCCTTTTTTCTCCCATTAATCCCTTATAGCCTGCCCTGCCCCCTGACCCAGGCCTTCACCATCCTATTGTCTGTGTCCAGGGGTTACACATATATGCATACCAGTTCTTTGTTGATCTCTACCCACCCATGCCTTCCTTCTGAGATTCCACAGTCCGTTCCATGCTTCTATGTCTCTATGTCTGTTTTGTTTAACCGTTTATTTTGTTCATTAGATTCCACATGAGTGAGATCAAGTGATACTTGTCTTTCTCTGACTGGCTTATTTCACTTAGCATAATATTCTCCAGGTCACTTTATTGATTTCAGAGAGGAAGGGAGAGAGGTAGATAGAAACATAAATGATGAGAGAGAATCATTGATCAGCTGCCTCCTGCACATCCCCTATTGGGAATGGAACCTGCAACCTGGGCATATATGCCCTGACCTGGAATTGAACCATGAACTCTTGGTTCATAGGTTGATGCTCAACCACTGAGCAACACTGGCTGGCCTGATAAATGAGATTTTATTGTATATGCATATGTGTATGAGCCGTCAGCACACTATGAACATCATATTCTTGTTTCTAAGCACTGCTGTTACATTCACCTACAAGTCATTCAAATAACAACTGCAGCAAGGTAAAGATCAATAATGAAATCGTAAGCTTAACATTTTTAAAATGCTAAGAAGAAATAGAATCAGATAACCCAAACAATTTTTTAACAGTGTTGGTGATTCTAGCACAAAACAGAAAGCTCTGATGTATAAAACTTTGTAGAGCTCTGATGTAAAATTTCATAAAATATGGCAATCAGAAAAGTTATATGAGTATGGGGAAATCAAGATAGAAGAAAGACTCACAGTAACCTGGCATGGGATATATAGGTTTGATTAAATATCTGTAAACTGCTGAAAACCAAACTAGTGATACAAATGACAGCAGGATCCAGTCACTATTGCTACATATCCAAGAATGCCTTCTTGTGTGCATCATGGATAAAGTTATTTCCATAATCCTATATAATAAAGAGGTAATATGCAAATTGACTATCACACCCTCACAAGATGGCTACCTACAACCAGGCCAGCAGAGGCATTAGTGAGGGACGACCAAATGACTGAACAAGCAGGCTGCATGGGGCGACCAGGCCAGCAGGAGGGTTAGTGAGGAGTGACCAAACAATTGAACACCAGGCTGCATGGGGCAACCAGGCCAGTGGGGGGGGGGGGGGGGGGGCACTGTGAGGGGTGACCAGGCTGGCAGGGAGGGCAATAAGGGGTGACCAGGCTGGTGGGGGTGGGAGCAGTTAGGAGCAATCAGGCCTGCAAGGAGGGGGCAGTTGGGGGTGACCTGGTCGGCAGCGGGGGGGGGGGGGGGGGGGCAGTTAGGAGCGACCAGGCAGGCAGGCAGGTGAGCGATTAGGAGCCAGCGGTCCAGGATTGTGAGAGTGATGTCTGACTGCCGGTTTAGGCCCGATCCCCGGGATTGGGCCTAAACCTGCAGTCGGACATTCCCCAAGAGGTCCTGGATTGGAGAGGGTGCAGGCTGGGCTGAGGGGACCCCCCCAGCACCCCCCGTGCATGAATTTCATGCACCAGGCCTCTAGTGTCATCAATAAATACAAAGGATAATAGGATAAGGATAGCTATCATTATTGAATATCTGCTGAGTGTTGGTTGGCACTAGGTTAGGAGTTTTACATATACCATTTCAGTTAACATTTACAAAACTCTCAAGCTGGTATTAATTGTTCTGTTTTACAGGGAAAGCAACTAAGACTAAGAGGGACTCTGAATTCTTTGTCTGACTCCAAATCAATTCTCTTTCCTCTGTATTTATTAAACTACATAGGAAATATGTAGTAATGCATAATACATCAGTGTTATAGAGCCAAAGTCTTATTTTAATTCTGTTTACCTAACAATAAAGTAATCATACTTTTCAAGATCACACTAAAATGCTGTATAGGCATTTTAGTAAACTTAGATGCTCAATACTTTTTTTTAAAGGATGAGAGACTAGTAAGAGCTAAACTTCAGCCT
This sequence comes from Plecotus auritus, assembly GCF_963455305.1. Lineage (NCBI taxonomy): Eukaryota > Metazoa > Chordata > Mammalia > Chiroptera > Vespertilionidae > Plecotus > Plecotus auritus. The sequence goes on along the minus strand of NC_137777.1, from coordinate 20,275,184 downwards.
CACTACAATCATTATGAAGTTTTGCAATTCACCTGCAAAAGATAGTCAATGATTTTTTTTCCTATTTATAATATATTCCTTCCCTTACTATTTTATAAATGTGTGCAATTAATACACAGAAAGGTATGGAACTGGGGTGGATTAATCTCAAAGCAAAATGCATTGACAGTCTAACATTAGAGACCATAAGGATAATCTACATCCTATCTCCAGAGATCTTAGCACAATGTCTCAGAAGTGGGACCTAAGAATCCACATTTTGACTCATACTTTTCTTCCAAAAACCCCAAGAGATTCTGATGTGGGTGTTCAACAGACAACCTGGGAAATACTCTAATATATTTATGCCAGCCGAAACCGGTTTGGCTCAGTGGATAGAGCGTCGGCCTGCGGACTGAAGGGTCCCGGGTTCGATTCCGGTCAAGGGCATGTACCTTGGTTGCGGGCACATCCCCGGTGGGAGGTGTGCAGGAGGCAGCTGATCGATGTTTCTCTCTCATCGATGTTTCTAGCTTTCTATCCCTCTCCTTTCCTCTATGTAAAATATCAATAAAATATATTTTTTAAAAAAAATATATATATATATTTATGCCATTAATTTTTTTTTTTATTTCTTGGAATTTCAAGTCATGACCTCAAAGCAATTTTTTTCTTTCTTTCTTTATTGTATTTCTCTCCTTTCCATGGTAAGTCTTCTCATAACTTTTATCTGATCATAACTGCAAGGAGGAATGGTCACCTTTGTGAAGATGATTCTTAAAAGATTAACATAGTATATTGATTATGTTAAGAAAGAATACCTCATGTTTTTTAGAATTTCTTGAGTAAAATATATATGCCAATAAAACACATCATCTATTATGATTGTTGTAAGGATCTTCACTTTATTGTAACATATTTGAAATTTTACATATGTGAAAAAATCACTGGAGCTGCATTAGCCTGGCATTGTGCAAACCAGCTAAGAGAGCCCCAGATACAAGTCACCATGATCCAAGACTGAAACAGCGAGTGACAGCAGACCCAGACTCCCCAGTGCCCAATCCAGTGTTGTTACAAGGAGAGTATTTTCTGTCACTCACCACATGAGCATTCACCCACCAATCTAAATCCTAACTGAATGGGGCACAGGGTTCTTCCCTGTGTCTTTCAGCACATAATAGACTAATTAAAGCATTGGACTCATCTGCTCTTACCTCAGGAGTCAAGTACTTACTCAAAGCAGCAAATGGATTAATGCAAGAGATATATCACTGAACCAAGGTCCAGGGCAAGGAGACATTTATGTCTTTGCTGTGGGCCAAAATAGAAGAGAAGATTTGGGTAAAAGATATAGCCCAGGACCTCCTTGCTGCAGAGAGGTGCACAGAAATGAAAATCTCATTCCTCATAAATTCAAGGCTGTGTAAGGAGTTATTTTCCACCTTAATTTGGAAATGTCTGGGGATAGTATATAACAGTGATAAATTTTTCACGTGGTATACTAAATTTTTCACTTTCATTTAAATGTTTGGCATCTGATACAACCTTTGTCTCAGACCTTGACTTTCATCCATGGCTATTTTTTGTGCAAAAGTAAAATCATCTGTATCCGACAAAGGTAAATGAGAATGTCCAGAAATGCAAGTAGGACAGGTTTAGTGATTTACTCGGGCACCAAACAGACCCAAGTGTGACCTGCACCCCACTTTTTCTGACTCGTTGAAAGTGAGAAGCTCACAAAAACTTTCCTTGCCACAGGTTCTTCTTCTCTAAATAATGATATACATAAGAAATAGTAAATGATGATTGAGTTAAAGGCACTTCCCATAAAGTGCCTGATATCAGAGCTATTGCCTACTAGGTATTCAATAAATGACAGCTAGTGTTTTCCATCCTGAAGTTATTTTCTCTTTAATTTTCATACCACATCCTATAATGAAGCATAGGATCCTCACAGATCCGGTTCATCGTAAGCTAAGCCGCATCTAGCAAGCTAGGAGCCTTAAGCTACATGATTCAACCTTCCCTTTTAAAAATGTTACAGCCTGTGCAATCTCCTTCAACTCATGAACTTTTATTTATTAAAGTTGCACTAGTAAAGTAAGAGGCGTAGGAGTACCTATAAACAGAAATAGATACCAATTGCTATTAGAAAAGGGGGTATAATTTCCCCTTGAAGCCAATAACTTCATCTCGCTGTTACTCTGAAACAAAATGGATTCGATTTCTTCATAGCTTTTGGTGACGATAAAATTCAGCAATTTTTTAAATGCCTATTTCCCTTCCCCAAACCTATAGACTAAACATTTTATACATTTTATTGCAGAACTTAGGAACTTTACGCTCATTATGTTAGCTGCTCACATAGCATTCTAATACCAATTTTTTCTTTTTGTCACTTGGATAAACAGATACAGTGTTTATACATAACAATACCCAGTGTTTTATTCTGTGCCTATATCTTCAAAGACTGTAAGCAGCAAGCTTTAAAATGTAATTAATTTTATTTTTCAATGTGTTACTCTACTATTATACTCTAATTTATTGAAAGTACATGCTGACCTTTAATATTTTGGGTATTTAAGCAAAATAGAATGGGAAAGGGTGGGCTTCCAAATCTGACCTATATCTAAGATTTGAGGTTCCAGAAGTTTTAATAGTGAAGGAAGAGTTGCAAATATATACTCTCTACCGGTTTACTCCACAAACGTATATCTCTTTTGAACAAGAACAATTAGATTGGACGTAAATAATAATGGCAAAGCTAACATGTGCCCACTTGGGTGTGATAATTTCAAGTAAAACATAAAGTGTGACACTATTCACTGAAAATATATACCATCTTTTTATTGATTTATTTTATTTTTTTGAGCAGCGGATTGACAGTATCACTCTGGCTGCTGTGAGGATGAAAGATAAACTCTGGGGCACGCAGAGTGGAATCAGGGCACTGCTGCGGATGTGTGTGTGTGGCGGGTGGGGGGGGGGGTTCAGGGAGGAGCCCTATTGCAATAAGTCATGTAAGAGCTGACGGTGCCTTCCACGAGGTTCGCAGTCGTAGACATGCTAAGTCTCAACACCTATCTCAATGGAAAACCCAACAGATAACAGAGACATTGATAGATGTGATGTAGACTGTGGTGAAACAGAGTGAAAGATGATCCAATGTTTGGGGGCTGGGCTTAAATAGCAAAGATTCATTTATTTTGAAGGGAAGAGAAAGAAATTAAAGTTCTGTTTTAGATATGTTCATTTATAAATACTTACTTGATAGTCATTTTTGTGTTCACTGACATCAAGATCACAGTTGATTACCTAAATATGCATATGATATATGTGCACGCATGTGCATATACACGTATACACAACCAGGCTGGCAATTCAGTCCCCTGTTTTCTCTCTCTGAGGTGATCTTATTTAAGCCCCTTATTTAATATTTTACTTTTAAAAAATTAAGTGTTTAATTATTCAAAATGGAATTACCTATGCTAGGATAAATTTGTATGTGATATAATTTGGAGAAATTTTAACTATACATATAATTTGTGATAACTAGCTCCTCAATTCTGAACTGAATAAATTTTCCAGACATAAAAAATCAATAAAATACAATTCAGAATAAAATTTTAAAATAGTTTTAAATGGAACAACTATTACTTAAATGGCAATCATTTTTTTAACTTTAATTTGCTTATAAATTAAAATGGATAAATTGCAACTGTCAGTTTTAAGGCAAAAGACTTCCACAATTTTCTTTCTGTGGCATCTCCTATTTTCTAATAAGATTCTATTATCACTTTAAACAACCATTGCCATTGACTTCAGGAGGGATTACAAACAGGTGAATGGCAGGTAATTTGCTCTAAGGTGTGTGGCTTTGTGGTACTGTGGGATAGAGCATATCTCTGTGAACACCTTATACTTGCTCAGCACAACAAATCTGGGGCACTCCTGGAGACTCCCTGCAAAATCCTACCCAGTTTAATATGCCAGGAACTCACTGCAGACGAGGAATAAAGAAAGGGGAGTGGACGAGAGTAGATTACCAGAGAGTCCAGCATTATTAGGTCTGGGTGGTTGAAGAGCTCACATCATGTTCTTTTATTGCCTAGAGGACCATTTAAAATAATTCAGTGTGGACGATGTGTTGCAGATGTGCAAAAGTTAACTAAAATCCGTAGTTGAAAGGCAATTTATTAGTATTTGAAGAACCCTAACCAAAAATCAATCTTCTGATATCCATGCCTTGGGATTTCTAACACACAGGCTGCTCCTCCTCAGAGTCCTTGGCTGGTATTTCTCTTCTTGGCCTCTGAATTTTATCATGCTCCAGGGTTCTGCTGGAAGCCAATTCCAGCATGTCAGCAGGGCTGAATCATCTGGAAATGGCTGAGGGCATTTCCCCAAACCTGAAAAGGATGCATAAAATGTTTGCTTGCTGCCAGACAGCTAAAGGCATTTCAATCTACATGTTATTGCCTCCTCCTGGCCAAACACCTGAACAGCCAGAGGTAGTTTCTCCAATCTGACAATGGATTCTGTATGCTAAACCCTGACCTTTGATGTATATCTACCTTGCCTTAGGACAATTTGTGTTAATAAAAAGCAAGGGGTCCTGAGACAAAAGAGAACTTAGTTCCTTTAGCTAAAGTCTTCTCTGGCTCTCCATAATGCCTTCCAAAATTATGTTTCGTCTCTGGAGTCTTATTTAATTTACACACAGCACCTTCTCCAGATTCCTGAACCCTTCTAGATGCTGGATCAAGACCCCCGCATTAGGTTCTCTGTACTTGGGTCCCTTATTTTCTCTCTCTGAGGTGATCTTATTTAAGCCCCTATCATACTCAAAGTGAACATCCAAATGATCTGAATGTCTATGTATCAAAAGGTCTCCTCGGCCTGCCTGGGTCTCTGAGTGACCAAAATGAGCAGAACCCACCTGCTCACCCATGATGAGCACGTAGCTTGGGAAAGAAATTGTCCTACTTTCACCTAATAATAATTGGGTTATTAGTGCAGCATATACTTTCTGAGTCAATTTTCCAGCCTAGTGCACTTTCCATTCCTTCCTGAGGCCTCTGACATAAACCCTAATCTAATAGGGCAGACTTCAGATGGTAAAAGTGAAATGTGGGTTTCAGGGTGCAGACTTCTTCTCGTGGGTCCTTGTCTGATGAAGTTGAAGAATAAATTCGTGGACTAACAGATTTCTTTAATAAAATGTAGGAGTTTATTGGAAGCAGATGCAAACTCCATCTGGGCAGGAGGATGGAAATGTTTCCATCCTCCCTGGACACCCCCCACCCCCTTCCTCTCTACCTAATTAAGCTAGCTAGCTAATCCTTACCAAAACCATCATAATCATCCTCCATCATATTATCTTTCTGAGGGGAATACTTTCCTAGCATCGCCCCTTGGACTGAAGTCACTTGCTAAGGTGACAATAAACTCAGTCATATTTTAATTACTTGCTAGCAGATAATTCTTTAAAAGTATATGTAAGAAAAAAATTAACTTTATCCCACCAATAATTACTTTTCAAATTTTCCAAACATAATTTTATTGTATGATTTTTTTAAAAGCCTTCCTTACATCCTTAATTTGGAAACATTTCATAATTCCTCCTCCACCCACTCTAACAGATTTTGGTTGTCTATCAGATGACCCCCAACTTCCTTTGTTACAGAATATGCATGTGATCCAGGCTGGAAAATCAGACAGCATTACTGTGTGAGGAACATGACTGGTACAGGGGAGGCACAGCATCTACACAAGAAAGAAAGACGGACCCGAGTCCTTTGGGGGTATTGACATAGATCCTGATCCAAGGAGAGTTGTGTTCTGTTCTCTAGGATCACCACATGTGGTGAGGATCATGTACACATTGGCCAGCCAGTGACCTGCCAGTGACCTAGCACCACATGGAGAGGGCCGCCTGAGAGGTTAGAGAGCATAGAACAGAGCTGAGAGGAAGAGCAAGCTTGTGGGGAGGGGCTCTGATGGTATCCATCAACTTCCCTGTGTCACATCTAATGTTTGGAGTTCCTGGTTCTGAGAAGCTTAGGTTGTTAGTTCCTTTCGTTCATTTTGTTTTGCTGTAGCTAGTTTCAGTTAGCTCAGAAACCAAAGTGTCTTCCCCGCCACCACCCCCTTCCACCATGGATCTCTCCCACATCTCATTTAGATTTCTTAGTAAAAACTGTCACTGACTCAGAGAGGTTTTCCTGGCCACTAGTGATGCATGGTCTTCGCTGTCCCACTCTCTACATATGTTTCCTCTTCTTGTTAAAAAGTAACCCTTTGAGCCCTAACCAGTTTGCTCAGGGGACAGAGCATCAGCCTGCGGACTGAAAGGTCCCAGGTTCGATTCCGGTCAAGGGCATGTACCTTGGTTGCGGGCACATACCCAGTGGGAGGTGTACAGGAGGCAGCTGATCGATGTTTCTCTCTCATCGATGTTTCTGACTATCCCTCTCCCTTCCTCTCTGTAAAAAATCAATAAAATATATTTTTTTTAAAAAAGTAACCCTTTGAGAGCCCAGTATAAGTGTTGGTGTACATTTGCTGAATACACAAAAGGATAAATAAATGTATGCTTTTCCCCTATGACCACACTATCGGTCCTCCATAAAACTACCTGAGTATTACTTAGTAAGTACTAGTTTGGTACATTTTTATAGGTCCAGTACTTAAATACCGTAAAGGCTCGTTTACAAAAGTGTACCATTGTGGCCATTAAAAACAAAACAAAACAAAATCTTCCCAAAGTGCCTAAGCGGCTAAAAGAGGGTGGCTAAAACAGGGTGTAGACAAATTACTTTTTGTCCCCCCAATTTTTCCTTTGTTATTGCTATTCAACATCACAAACCTTTTTCCTCAAACTACAGCTGTGGGCAAAAGTAGGTTTACAGTTATAAGTACGCAAAACACAGTTACTAAAGCTATTAATAACCATAACCTGCATGTCTTCTTCCATTACGAACAAGTGTGAACCTACTTTTGCCCACCCTTGGATTTTCCATTTCTGTGTTCACTGATATCAAGATGACAATTGATTACCTAAATATGCATATTATATATGTGCATGCATGTGCATATACACATATACATTCATTGACAATCATCTGTGAAATTATGTATTGTCTCAAAAATCCTATCAGTATAAATGCAATCAAGTCAATTATACAGTAACTAGAGGTGCACGAATTTGTGCATGGATGGGGACCCTCGGCTTGGCCGGCAATTAGGGCTGATCGGGGCCAATTGGGGCTGGCCCGGGAGAGGGACCGCGGGGGGTAGGCTGTGAGAGTGCACTGACCAACAGGGGGCAGCTCCTGTGTGAGCATCTGCCCCTGGTGGTCAGTGCGTGTCATAGCTACCGGCCGGTCATCTGGTTGTCCAGGTGTCTGGTGGTAATAGTCACTTAGGCTTTTATATATATAGATGAGGGCACATGTCTATTCTTCCTCTTTCCCAAATCCCTACAAAAAGGGAGTTATTTTAAAAGACATATCCCACAAGATAGAAGAGGGACCAAAACCAGTGAATTTTTGGAAGCTGAAAAGTAGATGCATTTGAGAAAGTAAAATCTTAAACCACAATAAGGAAATCCAACAAGCAACCCAATTTACCAGGCAGAATCGTCCGCCTCCAGTCCTTCTGGAAGTTCGGCTGAAAAGGAGTGTTTGATAAGGAGGGTTTATTAAAAATCTGCTTAAGCAACAGCCAAATATTCAGATCACTGCCCCCAGAGTTTCAAAAACTAAAGTTTTACTCTTTGCAATAGGAAAAGGGAGAGTTCCTGTGAATTAGGGAACCCATGGTACCTTTCAGGGTAGGGGCACTGTTCTGAATCCCCCTATTTCAGAATGCTGGGGCTCTGACCCACATGCTTCTCTCCTGTCCCAGGATGCTGACATCTAAGCTTCTGTCTTAAGGAATGTAAACAGAGAAGCTCACAGTGGACAAATCCAAGCTTATTCTCAGAGTTTCCAATCAGCCTTTGAGTTCCTCACTGTTACTTACAAGCAGCCACCTAAGATTACCAGACATTTAAGAAAAATCTCTACTGAAATTTAGTGGCCCAATCAAAAGGCAAGGAAAAAAGCAATTTAAGTCAAATGGAGACTATGCATAAATAATATGTATATATTGCAGGGGTGAGGAACATCTGGTCCTCAGATCTTATAAGGCCCACGAAATCATTTGGTCTGGTCCTGCCAAGGCATTAGGGGTGAGTTCATTAAATGTTTGACCAAATATAGTAGGCTAATTTTTAAGTTGCTAATTTTGTGTGGCCCACAAATTATGTTATAAATATCTAAATGGCCCTTGGCAGCTAAAAGGTTCCCCACCCCTGTATTAAAGAGATGAGAAAATATTATAATGATAGAATTAAAACAGGATGCTATCAAAATGGAACAATTGATAATTAAAACAAAGTGTTTTGAAAAAAAGACACAATAGCAAAAATAATTTAAATCTTAAGACATGAGTTTAAAGGTGAAATTTAGGACATCACCTATATAAAATTTTAAAAGGAAAGAGAAAAAATAAGAGAAAAAAAAGATAAACTAAGTTAGAGAGTCAGACCCAAAAGTCCAATAATTGAAAGAAATTGCTGTTCTGAAAAAAAGGGAACAGAGGAAACCAGGGAAAAGGAAACAATCACTAAAACAAAGATTTTCCAGCAAATAAAGACATAAGTTTCCACATTGAAAGGACCTACCAAGAACCAGCATGGTGGACAAAAAGAAACAATCTTGGGTAAATTGCCTTGAACTTTCAGAACTCTTGAAACAATGAATAGTTTCCCAAGCTTCCAGAACGGGGCGGGGGGGGGAGTCACATGCATTGGGTCACGAACTAAGATGTCTTCATAGTTTATAAAAGAAACACTAGAAATGTAAACAGATTATTTTAAAACTAGAATTCTGTATGTAACCAAGCTAACACATATAATATTTACCATTAAAGATTCAGTGCAGGAAAGACTCCACCGGATGAATTTTAAGCAATATTGCAGGGTATTAAATGCCTGGTACCAAGAAGCCACCATGCTCAGGGAGCCTCCTTGAGCAAAAGATGGCATCTTCCTAACTTCAAGATTTGCATGAATATATCTCATTGGCACAAACTTCAGTATGTCTAGGATCCTACTGTGAAGACATCTGGGAAATGTAGTTTTAGCTTTCCAGCCAGCAGGTACACTAAGTGAAATTTGAAATTAATGGTGAATGACAGACAATTACAAAGTCTCAAAAATATATTTCATATGCATGTTTTCTCTGGAGGTCCCAGAGGGTATATTTCTTCAAAATATGATTAAACCAAGAGAGAAGAAAACATATAGGAAACAGGAGACCCAACATGGGGGCAAAAGGGAGAGAGCTTCTCAGGATAACAATAAAGGCAGAGATCCAGGATGAAGCTGTATGCCAGGCAAGGAGGGAAAACCAAACGAGGCTGGAGCAGGCCAAAGGGTCCTGGGAAAGGCTTTTTCAGAAACATAGGATAAGGAGAGTACCTGATGTGTCCACAGCCTTGGTGTATAAGAAATTTGAGGCTGAGTTAGTGACAAATACACAGAATATCAAGCAAATAGTAAAACTTGACAACTCCTTTGGGACAAAAGGTGAGCTATCCAAGCTTGTCTCTGATACAATTATATTACTAAACTATATGCATTTACATACTTGGTAAAAATAAAAACGGAAGCAAAGGTGGGATTTGAGAAATATTAGTAACAACTCTTCATATTGCTTCACTCTTAAAATGAATCTATTCTGTGAAGGCATTCAAACATTTCCCAAACTAATCTCACAATAAATTTCTCTTTCAACCTTGGCAAAATCTAGAATAGAAAGGCTGAAAGACTGGAAACAAGATGATGTATGGGTTCAGCAGTGGCTTTAAAATTGTTCACATGCTACTGGCTTTCGAGAATTCATTAATCATTCACTAGATGGGGCTAACACACCACAGAGAGGTGACAACTCACTAAAACATTCCGTTTTATAAGTAATGCCACATTTGAATTCTGTAGATTTGTTAGATGGAAATTGCAATTAGACAACATATTTAAATTCTATTATTTTGTAATATATACAGAAATGTTTCACGTGTAATTAAAAAAAGCAAAGTATTGTGGAATTTTGGAATTATAGGTGTGTGTCTTTTTGTTTGTTTGTTTTTTAAAAAAAGCTGTAATGATTATCTTGTTGAACTCTATGATCGTTTGTATTGGAAAACTATGGTCCAAGAAAAAAAACTTGCCTGACATAGAGCTAGAGATAGTGGCCAGGCTAAAGACCCAGATCTCCTGAAAGTCAATCAGCCTGAGGAATGCAGGCAGTCAGTTTACATAACAAATATATATTGACATTGTGCTAGACACCGAGGTTAATGGTTATAAAGGAAACACAATTTCTGTCTTTAAAGGAGTGAACAATTTAATGTGAAAGATAGATATTCAACAAATATAGGGGAGTCAGCAAAGCTGGCGGCAGGGAGGGGTGATGCAATACAGAGATTGATTTTATATTCAGTGTGTAAATCTCCAAATTAGGAGTTAGTTAAGTTTTTTCCACAAATTCAGTCTTAAGAAGCATAGAATCCACAAAAACAAGAGAGCTGTCCAGATGGCGGGCTGCCTTTAAGTACTTTTATATTGAGAGACCCTATTCAGCCCTGCAATCCATAAACTTCATAATGTTTAATAGCCAGTAAAATGGTAGGAAATACATTTTATCTTTACCAATTACCTTCACCCATTAGATAAGCAAAGCCTTAAAAAATGGATCATCCTCCATGTTGGTGAGTTTGCAAAAAAAAAAAAAAAAAAAACACCCTCATTCACACTCATTCACTGTTGACGGGAATCTAAACTTGTCTAAATTTGGTCGCCATAAAATTGAAAAACAGACATTTCATTGACTTATTATGTTAAGTTCAAAATGTATCCTAAGTATTGATTTACAAACATGTCCATAGTTATATTTACAAAAATATTTATTATAGCATTCCTTATAGTAATAAAACAGTTGAACATAGATGCCTAATGATTGTGAATTGGACAAATAAATGTTAAATTAATCTCTCACTGGGCCGTCACCAGTTTATTTCCCGGGAACCATTTGTTACTCTGTAAATAGCAGGAAAATGCTAGCAGCCACTGTTCACAATGACGCTATCCTCCTTCAACTAAGTTTCTTGGCCCAAACTGGAGCTTTCTCTGGGAATTTAGAATCAGAACTAAACATAAACAATCAATGTCTGTGCAGCTGAAAGTACAATGTATATACCTGAGACCTATTATTGTATGTACTTTCTGCCCTGTGAAAGAGCGATTCTGCAGGATGGGGTGAGGGTAGGGGGTTGTGGGGGGATTATAAAGAAGATTCATGGTTAGAAGACATGAGTGTATGAGTATAGTATTACTCCAGTAGTTGGATCCAATTTATCCTTTTCTTTAAAAATATATTTTTAATCCTCAGTCAAGGATATGTTCATTGACTTGAGAGAGAGAGAGAGAGAGAGAGAGAGAGAGAGAGAGAGAGAGAAACATCAATGGCTGCCTTCCAGGATGTGCCCCTACCAGGTATCAAACCATCAAACCCACAACCTTTCCATGTACCAGACAACGCTCCAACCAACTGAGCCACCCAGCCAGGGCAGATCCAACTTGCTCTTTTCTGTTGTTGTTAATGCTCACCAGAGGATATCCTTTGTTTTTTTTTTTACAGAGAGTGGAAGGGAGGAGAGACAGAGAGAGAAACATAAATGTGAGGGACACATCGATTGGTTGCCTCCTGCATGTGCCCCAACCCCAACCAGGCCCAGGGATTGAGCTTGCAACCGAGGCAGGTGCCCTGGACCGGAATCAAACCTGGCACCCTTCAGTCTGCAAGGCCACACTAGATCCACTGAGCCAAACCGGCTAGGGCCCAACTTACTCTTAAAACTGCAGCTCCATTCCTCATCTTGATTACGTGAGACTGCATTGTTTGTTATAAGATATTGACAGTTTGCAAAAATTGGCTCATAATATATTTTTCTAACACAGTAAAGGGAGTCCTATTTTTAAAACAGAAAATAAAAGAACAAACAAAACAAAACAAAAACAGGCTCAAACAGAGAAGAAAATGATAAGTTGCCAGAGGGGAGAGGGATAAGGAAATTGATGAAAAAGCTGAAGGGGAATGTAGTCAATAATAGTGTGCTAACTGCACGGTGACAGATAGTTACTAGACTCAGTGTGGCGATTGCATCATAAGATATATAAATGTCAAATCACTATGATGTGCACCTCAAACTAATGTAATACTGTATGCTTACTTTAAAAATATTACAGAGTGTATATCCCTACAATTCAATAGAAAATTACACACACACACACACACACACACACACACACACACACACACACACATTGAAATGGAAATATGTCCAAAATATGTGAGACAAACAAATAGCAAAAGGTGTGTAAAGAATGAGCTCATTTATGTAAAAGTAAAATACTACGTTTTTATGTGTGCATGTGTGGTTCATTACCGAGAGAGCAAATTTTAGAAGGAATCATACCAACCTGCTAATAATGGTAGTTAGCTTCAGGAACTTGGAAATGACAAAAGAACAGAAATACCTGGTCAAAATAACCTGGAAACACCTAGGAAAATATCTAATGTGACATGGCAAATCTGAATAATTAGGGCTGGCCAAATACTTAAATGTTATTAAACACACCCGCAATATAGACTGTGGCTTACTCAAGACATCAACAGTGCTCACCCTCTTAGCTGCCACTTCAGGTGGACCTATTGTTTATATCAGTTTTGGTATCTCCTACTTGTAAGCCAGAGAGTGTACTATTACCAATGACTAGAGACATAGGATCATCACAAGCCAAATTCCAACCTCTGATTATTCAGTGATGCTTCAAAGCATCCCTCCAACATGGTTAGCAAGTCAAATATTTAAATAAGCATTAGCTTTGATGATGCAATTGTTCAATTGTATATGAAGCATCAGCCCTTCATTAGGGTGTCATCATTGAAGGTGAAATCTCCAAAGTCAAGTTGGCAACTGGCCATGCTGATTTTGTTTCAAAGCTTCCAAATATACAAACAACTACCACATCTAATCAGAAGAACGTCAGTAGGTCCATGAGAGACAACTGTTACCCTGAAGCCACTTGAAATATGCAAAATCCAATCTCCTCTATTGTCCATAGTCCACCCTATGAAGACTTCCATCTTCCCTCCATCACTCAGTGTTACTTTGAGCAAATAAGTACTGACCTATTTTCCTGCAGAGAATGTCATTGGAGATGCCAAGCTGAAGAAGACATAGATCCAAGATCTTACTCATGGTGGCAAATAACTTAATGTAGAGATAAAGATAGATATAAACAGTGATAGAAATAAAGATAGAGATATCTATTAATAGATAAATCTTGTTCATAGAAAGGGTGGCAAAGAATTAAATATTTTCATCAAATCTGATAAAGCTGTGCTTACCTTGCACATCAACCACGTTGCCTGGAAACAAATCTGAAAATATTCAGGGTGTAATTCTCCATCCCTTGATATTTAATTTACTGTGAGAATTCTAAATATGTTATTCTTCCCACCAAGCCCCTATTCTCCTAAGAGGACTATGATGTATAATATTATAGAAGATAATATCTTTGTTAATATTGAGGTTTCCTTTCCTCATCTTTCCTTGCTGTTACCACATTCTCCTAGCATTTAGAACACAATGATAGTTTTCTATTCAAACTACCTTCAAAGATAGTTCTTGGCCTGTGTAATTCTCTCCTCCAGTCAAGCCTGTGATGTACTAAGGAAATTAATTTCCCTGTTTACATGGCCTCTTGTGCTAGGTGAAATATATTGTTTCAGGAGAAAGTACTGAGACGCAGAACCTGGGTGAATCATCACCACTGTGGGCTCAGGAATCCCAGTAACCAAATCTTCTTGGTTTCTCATATGCTTTTAATTTAGTCAAAGAATGCAACAAACGTGTACCTTGAATGCAAAGCACATAAAATAAACTATCATTGGATTCCATCTATTTTGACCCATGAAGTATTTCCATACTTTTAACCATTTTGAAACAAAAAAAGAGACAGTGCTAAAGACTACTTCATTCATTTCTACATTCTCTCTCCACTATACTATATGTAGAAAATACCACCATAAAATAAAATAAAAATTGTGAATTATCTTAGGAGATTATAGAAATAATGCAGATTTGGAGTTAGTAAATTTGGGTTAAAAAGATGTTTTAACCAAGTACTAACAAAGTGAAAAATCATTTTACTTCTCTGTGACACAGTGTATTCATTAGTTAATAAACACTACCCTAAGCACTTTTCATGTATTAACTCATTTGATTCTCATTAAAACTTCATAAATTATAACTATTAAAATCTCACAGAGGAAGAACCTGAGACACAAAAAGATGAGTAATTTGATAAAGTGACACAGCTAGATGTGGCAGATCTAGGATTTAAATTCAGGAAAAATGGTTCCAGAGTCTACATGCTCAACACTACATCACCTCTCCCAGAGTTCAAAATTATAGTTAACATTTTTTTCAAAATGTTTTCTAAGGTATAAATGAGAGAGCATATGCAAAACAATCAAGTGAAAAGGGGTTTGGCAGAGTAAAAAAGTAATAATATCAGTTTTCGGAATAGTTTTAATTACTAAAATTCTGCAGCACGCCAAAAAAATATATTTTTGGCCTATCTGACAAAAAACATAGGTGCAATTTTGGTTCATTCACACCAGACAGCTATTGTTGTGTTGGCTGTTGTCATTGTTTTATTTGACAATCTAAGGGAAAAGAGGTCAGTGCCCCTGACTAAATAGTCGGGTATTACGTTTTAAAAATTCTTGTGGCACACCAGTTAAAAAAATCACTGGGTTAAACTAAGTTCCGTCAGTTTCACTCTCAGTTAAAATAACAACAGAAAGGACCAGTACTAATACCTAAATAAGTGGCAGCCCTCAATTTTCATGTCCAATATGTCGTCTGCTCCTAATCTTGACCTTACTGAAAGATTGCAAGGATAATGTTCCTAGTTAACACTCATGACACCAAGTTAAGATTTAATAATTCGCGAACTTCCAAGAGCAAAGAAATGGCAGGGCCATGGACCTTTTCCCCAGTTCTGGCCTGAAGTGTTCACTACATCATTCTGCAAAACCTCAACAGATGGCACTAAGACAGTGGTCGGCAAACTGCGGCTCGCGAGCCACATGCGGCTCTTTGGCCCTTTGAGTGTGGCTCTTCCACAAAATACCATGGCCTGGGCGAGTCTATTTTGAAGAAGTGGCGTTAGAAGAAGTTTAAGTTTAAAAAATTTGGCTCTCAAAAGAAATTTCAATCGTTGTACTGTTGATATTTGGCTCTCTCTGTTGACTAATGAGTTTGCCGACCACTGCCCTAAGACTCTGAAGCCCAGGTGCCATGCAGTTTCTGAATACAATAAAAGGCACTCACACTCCATTGTACAAATGTTAACTAACAGGTTCTAAGTTTTATCTCACTGGAAATTTTAGTACATCGTGCACTCTTGACTCAAATAATTAGTAACAGCTCATAAAATCCTCATTGTCATAAGAGTTACATTTTTTATTCTTTTGAATTAAAGGGCAAAATGATTGAAATCGGGGTTAGTGTAAATGGCATTTCTATAATCACAATTATTGCATTTTTGTAAGTCAATTTGTACAAACTAATGAAAGGATGGGTAACTTTAGATCAAAAACTCAGTTTCCTAGTTTATTTCTACCCTTCAATAATAAAAAAATCTGTTGCCATGAAAATAAGATAAACCTGTCCTTTGGAAAACAATTTTTTCACTAGAAAAAGATACATTCTACAATTGGGAAATATTAAAGCAGTTTTGTATTTCTGTAGTTGACTACATTAGCTGAATTTAAATAAAACCATGATAGTAACTATGTTAAAGATACTTGAAGACGGTAAAAAACATAAGACTGAAATTCCAGGAAAGGTTCAGGGAAGCAGGATAACATAGTGGTTGGATATTTGCATGCTGGCACAAAAATGAATTTGTAAGTCTAGACTTTTACCAGTTATTTACTTGTGACTTTAGAGGGTTCCTTAAAATTCTACCTTTTAAACTTTTTACTAATAAAGTAGAAATGAATGATCGCAGTACCTTTGGGTTACTGTGAGGACTTAGTGAATTAATGCTGTGAAATTTATAGGGAAGTACATGGGATGTAAAAATTCTCAGTAACTGTTCATTACTATCAAGATGACTTTATTTGAATCTGAGAGCAGTCAGCTTCAATACACTGAAGTAAAGATGAGATCATGCAGGACAATGCCTTGAGTAAGAAAATGACCTAAGAAAGATTCTTGAATAATTCCAGTATTAAAGGATGGATGATGGGAATCAGTCACATGAAGTAACTACTATTGAGGAATGTTTAGAGAAACAAGGGAGAATATTGAAGAGGCCAGTATCATGAAAACCAGCTAGCAAATGCTAGAGAAATACCAAGGCAAGTCCTTAACAATTAATTTTCCCACCAGATTTCTTTGAAGTCAATTCCCCGGTATTGGGGTAGAGTTTACATAAAATAAACTTCAGCCATGTTAAGTGTACAATCTGGTGAGTTTTGGCAATTGTATATAATCATATATATTTCACATAACTTCCAGTTTACCCATTTAAAGTATATACTGCAATGGATTTTAGTATATTCACAGAATTGTGCAACCATCACCACAATCCATTTTAGAACATTTTCATCACCCCCAAAAGAATCTCCATTCATCAGTTGATGAACACTTTTGTTGTTTCCAGTTTTTGTTTTTTATCAATGATGCTATGAATATTAATGTAAAAAAGTGCTCTTCTTTCTCTTCATATATAACTAAGAGTGAAGTTGCTGAGTCATAAGGTAACTCTATGTTAAATTTCTGGAGGAACTGCTAGACTATTTGTCAAAGCAGCTTTGCCATGTTACCCACCTACCAGCAGGTATGAGGGCTCCAATTTCTTTTTCTCTGATTCTCTTAATAAAGGAGCAAGCTTGTATTCATGGAGTTACCAGCCTCCTTTTCATTACCACCAAAATCTCCATTGGTTTTCAGGGCACCCTTAGGCTTGAATTTCCCCCGACTTTATTTGAACACTGTTTCAAATAAAGTCGATTCCTTTTGGGGGAGCTTTGGGGTTCTCTTAGGGACTGCCTCTCTGAACCAGCTTTTCTCAGCATGACCCCTGCTTTAGGAGCAGGGCACTGGCAGAGGTGATAGCCTTTGTTCTTCCAGACTTGTATCCCAAGCACAAAACTAACACCACTGGAAGAGAGCTGTGGCAAGGATGATTTAGGCGCCAGTGTTGTCAGCCTAATGCCCAGCAGCATCTGGGGTAGGTCTCTCCTCTGAGTGGGGACCAGGTGGAGGAAGGGAACTCTTGGATACTTGGCCACACTCCCCTGTAGTTTGGACTCTGCAACATGAAACTAAAGGTGATGAGGAATACGAGGGCCTGCCCTTCCTGGGGAGATATCATAGTCCTTGACTAGGGGCTGGAGCAGGAGGAGACCCCTCTTCTTGGCCACACCTGCTCAGAGTAGAGCCTTCCTCATGGCAGCTGGGTTGGGACAGAAAAGGAAGAGGGGATTTGGCTCAAGTGCCATACAAGCTCACTCTTCTTACAGAGATTTAGTAGGTTTTCTTGAATAAATGTTTCTCCTCCGTTTTCACTATGCACTTAGGACAATTCCCAGAGACTTTAATTTGTTGATTTTTTTAAAAATCATTTCACCAGTTATGGTTGTTTCCTTGGAAACAGTCCACAGAGCTTCCTGTACTATCATTCTTGGCATAGAACTTGCCTTCAATTGTATTATGTGTCAAAAATTATAACTATAGGGTTCATGTTTAAATTGCATATTCATATTGAAATGTTGGTTATTTCCTTTACAAACTCACACTTAATATTAAGAAGTGTTTTTATATGAGTAATGTTAAACTGATAAAAACCAGTTTTTACTTTGATTTGTGAAAATATTGAGTACTCTTCCACACCAATGTGTGGTGTATTCAAAACTGAACTTTGAAGAGAACTCTCACTTATTCCTGTACCATCTTTAATTATAATTTCTAAAGGGAGACAGGAAGTTCAAATAACAGCTCATTTACTCAAGTGAAACAAACCTATTGCCACTGAAAAATGAGATGTGAAAGAGCTGTTTCCAATTTCCTTCTGTCTCAAAGTGCTGTCAACACCATTCTGGAGCCTTCTAGCTCCTTTCAATTATAAGACACAATTAGCAGCGATTTAACACTAATAGCTTACTAATTAATGCATATCCTCATGGGCATTTTGTCTAGTCTATCCAAATAAAATGCAGCTCTAAAACACATACTGGGCCTATTTAGCAAATTATCTTATTCTATGGAATTCCTGTCATCAAACAATGATACCATGCAAAACTGGTCACTTACAAAACTCCTTTGTTCTGTTTTCTTGGATTAGCACTGAAACTACCCCAAGGCTAATCATAACTATAATTGAGAATTAGGTTAAATTTTCCTTGAATTTTTCCCAGGTAAGCTTGCTGCATTTCTTTCTCAGCTCCTGATGTCCCTTTCTTTAAATATAGTGTCACTAGATACTATATTTGTTAGAAAAATGTCTCCACATTTGAAAATGACAGCCCACAACTAGCATCTATCTCTAGATATCCCAACTTGGTTAATGCTAAGTCACACTAAATTGTAAGTGGACAACAGTAGTTCAGTGTTTTACTCTATTCAAGGTTTATTTTACATGTAGACGCATTATCATATGCAAGGTACCAATGCAAAACACTGATGCTAGGAATTCAAAGATGAATGAAGCAAAAATCTGTGAATTCAGTGAATTGATGAACTAGTGAATGAGATAGATCTGAGAATAATAATATCTAACATTTATGAAGCCTCCACTGTGTACCAGGTATTATGCTAAGCGTTTTATTTGCATTATCTTTCTTAAACCTCACAGCAACCTGTTAAGATGGATATTACTATTACTTCCATTTTTTTATGAAAAAAACTGACTCTCAAAGAGCTTGGCTTCTTATTCAGTATATAAGAAGCCATGCCAGGAATTGAACCCACTCCTATCTGACCCCAAAGGCAGAGTTACTTACACATGTGCTACCAAAAATTAAACAAGCCTGATAAAAAAGAAGCACTTACTATGTTTTGAGCACCATGTTAAATTAAGTGTTTTATGATTTTAAATTGAAGACACTAAGACTTTGCTTCATTTACCCAAAGAGATTTGAACTCAAGTTGAGACAGAACAATTGGGGTCATGCCAATAATCTGATCAATTTAAAGGAAGTATTTAAAAATAATATAAAATTATATTTATAATATCTAGAAATTCATTCATTTACTAAAACAACAAAAGTGTGTGCTTATTAAGTGCTGATCTCTAGAGTAAAGGCAGAGAACAAGATGATGATCTAGAAACACCCCCTTTCTTAAAGTTTATTTCAGTCTTTCATGGAAAAGGGCAGATGGGTAAATAGGCAACGGCTCTGATGGGATAAACCCCAAAGGCCAAACAACAAAGGATAAGCACCTACTCTAGATTCAGCAGAATAAATAACTAGGCTGGAACCAAAACGCCACGTAAGAGTCAGGCAGATGAAAACGGAAGAGGGAAGTTGTTCACATAGATATAACCAAGGCCTAGGTACAAGAGAGAACAGGACCCATTCTCCGAAGTAGGGGAGGTTTAGGGTGGCTATAGAAAATGGGAGAGAGGAGACTAGAGAGGTCTATGGATCTTAAAACACTTTGTGAGCCTTGATAATGAATTGAGAAAGGGTCCTGAGCCCTTGAAAGGTTTTAAGCAGGGGAATGACATAAGTTTATGTACTATTTAGAAAGACCACACTGACGGCTAAGTGGAGAATATGTTGGAAACTGAGAAAGAGTGAAACTTTAGTCAGGGAAATCAATTATAATAATCCATGAGAAACACAATGATGGCTTAAACCAAGATAGTAACAGTAGGCACTGGGATAAATAGAAATTGATTATACCTTTTATTAATTTGTTGCTATTAATCTTGCCAAATTTTACACATAATTAATTCATCTTTGGGCATTTTTTATCATTATAGGTGAATATTCAATATACTATAGTTAGTGAGAATTTTTGTGCATATAAATCTTCTAAAACTCTTAAGTAGCAAATGTCCTCTTGATAAATTAGGGAAGCTTTCTAGCAGTAATTTGAGTTATTTAAACCATAATCATTCATGTATTTAATATAATATTTTCATATTTCAAAATGGATTATGGTTAGATTTTATGTACAAAACATATAATTAAAATCTATGACTTGTAAAACTGAGGAACAAGAAGTCTTGAATGTTGTGTACAATCCCTTACTATGGATATAAATTGAGAAGATAATTAGTTCATTAGTACTTCTTAGAACATCTTGTTAGTTACTCTTACTTTCAATGAAGTCTATGGGAATGCCAAGCATTTCTCATAATTGACAAATGTAATAGTATAAGGCACAGTTAATCTTCATATAACATGTTAGGTTGGCTGCCTCTGGGTTTAGTTCGAGAAAGTAACCCCCCAAAAGTGGAGGTTAATTTGCAACACAATCCACATTGAATAATGTACCTGGAGGAGAATAATAGTTTGTACGTAGCTTACTCTAATAGAGATGCACTTTCTAAAACTTCCTACTTTATTTCCTACCAATAAATTTATTTGAGCTTTGTGATATGAGATACCGTTCATAAGAAAAAGAGCTTGGTATCCAACTTTTTCATTTTATTATACTCTGGATTTCCCCCCAACAATTTAAGATTACTGAAGCAGATAAAAAATAAGACAAAAGGAAAAGGAAGTTTAGAAAAATAAACTAGATCTATGTGACAGGCAGCTACTTAAGTTAGGGTGTGTTCACAATTTGGTTCCAATATTTTCTAGTTGTGTGACATTGCACAATCTGTCCTCTCTGTGCCTCAGTTTCTTCATCTGTAAAATAAGAATATGAGTAAAAATACCTACATCATAGGGTTGTTGTGATAATGAAATGGGATAACCTACATAAAATGCTTTTTATAAAGATAACTAACTCATAGTAAGCATTTGATAAATATTAATATAGTGTTTTCAAAAAATGTGTGAATAAACGCTCTATACTCCAATGTCCATAAGCAAAAACAATCAATTGACAACAATTATTCTTCTACCTGAGAAAGAAGAGAATGGTATAGGAGAGATCCTCCTGGAGAGAGTACTGTGCAATGGAATGGATAGCATCCTCAAAAGCATCTTTACAGTAAACAAAAGATGAGCTGCTTTAATTTAAGGCTCTTTCTCATAAAGCCCACAACATAAACCAGCAAAGATACACCAAAACATAAATTATTTTAAAATATCCATACTAGGCCAACTTGGCATGATCCCAAGTAATGTCTTGATAATGATCTGACTAAATTAACAACATGTAGAGTATCTAGAATAATGGGCTGGATGTTTTTTAGGTAAATCTGCATAAATATTTTTCTCAGCATTTCTAAGCATTTTACAGGCATTCAAGAACATTGAACTTGAGCACATACTCTGTTATAATCCTGTTGAAAGGCTTGTGTAGATTACCTTAATCAGAAGAAAAGAAGCATTGCCAGTTGCCAAAAATATATGACATATCTATGCAACATTCTAGGAGAGAACAATAAACAAGTCCCACAACTAGTCTATCAAAAAAAAAAAAAATGGTAATATCAACTCTCGCCTGGGAAATTGGAAATTTATATATATAAACAAATATTTCCAAACCTGAGTTTTAAGAACTGCTACATTGCACAGTAGAGTATTAAAGTTTCTGACATGTCATTGTCTACACAATCTGTATCTATTAGTGTTAATTATGTGACAGGACAGGACAGTATCAAACCCTGAGAATACAGTTCTGACCAATACCGACAAGACCGCTACCCTCCTGAGGTGTACATGGAAGTGTTGCAGAGAGATGAGGGATATTTGGGCATTAAGAAGACTCTTTCCTTTCCTTGTCTTCTAACTAATGCTAAGTAAGGCACAGGAGACAGGTTGCAGCAGATCCATTGTCCATCCCATGTGGTTACAAATGAGTAGTTGGAGAGGTCAGAAGCCCTGAAAGTGATGGACAGGACAGGAATTTAAACTTCAATCTGTGTGCAATGAAAAGAAAAAAGCTTTTAATTAGGGGGCCATAGTGTATGATTTAAAATGTTTACGTATCATGATACAGCCTATAGAAATTTGGTAGAATTTAAGAGTGGAACAAGGAAGCAGTTAATGGATACCAAGAGTTGATAGACTAGAATAGCAGTGAAGTAGAGAAGTGAATGAATTTTAAAAAAACAAAAACATTTGGGAAAGCAAAGCTATTTAATTTTTAAAAATGCAACACATTTGACAAAAGAGTATATTTTTCATAAAACACCTCAATAGTCTGAGAGGGTTCCAGAAGACTTGGGATGTGTTAATAGAAATGGCTCATCCAAAACTACATCCGTTCATATCCTTGACTGTCAAAAACACATAGGAGGACTGTTCTTGCAACACACCTCACAGACTCATGGATAATAAATGGCTCTTGCTAAAATGAGAAGTCAAACCCCACTGGGTTAAAATATGGGAAAAATGGGTGAGGTCAGGATACCCAGACATCTAAGATCTATGGTGAGCTAAAGCAGAGCCATCAAAAGGCAAAGCAAGAAAAAGAGAACAAACATCGGTAAGGGTGTGCTGCATCACAGTTTCAAGCAATAAAAAGATTGCCTGGATGCTGAGATGGGACAGCGGTTAATCGTGCCCGGTGTGCAGTAATCAGAGACCAACTGGCTCTTTTTGTGTCTAAAAATCGATTTTAAAAGAAGACAGATTCTAACAGTGACTGAAATCATGAGGAGAATAACTGTCCTTTGTGTCTACAATGTGCTGCAGGGGAAAATGACTACTGAGAATTTACGACTTCATTTTTTTCCCAGTCAAACATACAAATAGCAGCCACGGAATATCATTAACACCTTTGTTTTGTATGCCCAGGAAAGAAAAATAATGATAAATCCTTTATAACTTTTAACATCTTTTACACATGATCTCACTTAATCCTCAAATATTCCAATCACCAAAAACTTATCAAGATTTCACCACCAAAATAAAGGTCAGGTGTCCCAATTGACAGGGTTCATCGCTCTTTTTCATCCTTTACCTGTCTTAGGGAAAATGCTCCTATCCCATCTGTTTCATAGGTGGACACTTAGTTGAACTCTCTACATATTTTGTTTCTAAGTGACCTAACTATGGTTATTGGTATCTTTGAACCACAAATGCATCTTTACCCAAATTTTCCTAAATCAAATCTGAGGTGAAAGCAAATGAACAGCAATAGTTACAAACTTGTGAGCAATGAAAATTTAAAATATATATTGTTAACTCAAAACAAACAATATTGTTATCTCTTAAAGCCTCAAAAATAAGTCAATCTCTGACAAAGGTTATTCTTATTTTCAATGTGACATTTTAATAGAGACCCAGATGGAGAAGATCAATCAAATGTAAAAATCTAAAAGATGACATGGATTTCTCTCATGATATTGGTGTCAATAAACAGCTAGTTCACCTCAGGCATGCTGTCAGGCAGGCAAACACATTTGGAATATACACAAGTACTGGCCATTGTTACAGATTTTGCAACTTGTGTGCAAATTCACACATTATTGTCTTTAATTTGTCTTCCCAAATTAAAACATCTCAGAACTTATACTGACCCTGAATCACAACTCAAGAAACACTCATCAAGCAAGTCCTTTAATGTTCTCTACAAAAAAAAAGTCAATTCAAATGTGTTGCTTTCATCAGGCATAACATATGCCCATTAATGAATGCATTTTGGGGAAAAAGACATGGCAAAATTAAATATATTGAAACTGTAAAATAAAGATTTAACTTTGCAAAAAGATCATATTCCAATTAAAAATATCCAATTTGAATTATTTTGTTTGCCTTTTTCTTTTTTTAATTTTTCAATTACAGTTGTCATATATTAGTTTCAGATGTACACGCCTGTGATTAGACATTATTGAACTTACTAAGTGATCATCCTGATAAATCTAGAATACATCTGACACCACACATATTATTAGAATATTATTTAATATATTCCATGTGCTGTACTTTACATCCCCATGAGTAATCTGTAACAACCAATTTGTACTTCTTAATCCCTTCACCTTTTTAACCCATTGCCCCAAACACCTTCCCATCTGACAACTGCCAAAATGTTCTCTGTATCTGAGTCTGTTTCTGTTCTGCTCGTATGTTTATTTTGTTTAGATTCAATTGTTGATAGATCTGTATTTATTGCATTTATTATTCATATTTTTATCTTTTTTTTTTTTCTTGTTCTTAAAGAAGGTCCTTGTTTTTCATCACTTAGAGTATTTCATGCCAATACCTTTTGGCCTGAAATATGCCTGTTGAGAAATCAGCTGACAGTCTTATGGAAGCTCCCTTGTAGGTAACTAATTGTTTTTTCCTTTTTGCTCTTAAGGGTCTCTCTTTGTCTTTAACCTTTGGCATTTTAATTATGATGTATCTTGCTATGGGCTCTTTGGGTCATCTTGTTTGGAACTCTCTGTGCTTCCTGGACATGTCTATTTCTTTCACCAGGTTAAGGAAGTTTTCTGTCATTTTTATCAAATAGATTTTCAATTCCTTGCTCTCTCTTTTCCTTCCAGCACTCCCCTGATGCAAATGTTGGTATGATTGAAGTTGTCCCAGAGGATCCTTACACTACCTTCATTTAAATTTAAAAAACTTTCTTTAAAATTCTGATTGGGTGTTTTTTGCTTCCTTATTTTCCAAATCTCTAATTTGATACTCAGCTTCACCTTCTCTACTGTTGGTTGATTCCCTATAAATTATTCTTCATTTCAGTTAGTGTATCCTCCATTTCTGACTTCTTTTTTATGGTTTCCATGTCCTTTTTTATGCTGTTGAAGTTTTCACTAAATTCACCTACTCTTCTCCTAAGTTCATTGAGCATTCTTGTGACCAGTGTTTTGAATTCTGTGTCTAGTAGATTGCTTGTCTCCATTTTGCTTAGTTCGTTTTGTTTTGTTCTATTCTTTCATTTAGGACATGTTTCTTTGTCTCCTCATTTTGGCAGCCTCCCTGTGTTTGTTTCTGTGTATTAGGCAAAGCAGCTACATCTCCAGAGCGTGGCTGAGTGGCCTAATAAAGAGGTGTCCTCTCGGGTCCAGTGGCCTTCTCATTCACCCAAGCTGGGCACTCCAGTGCACTACCCCTGCTTTGTGGGCAGTGTAGGCCCTCTTCTAGTAGTTGAGCCTTGATTGCTGTTGACACATCAATGGGAGGAATTTCTCCCCAGACTAATTTGCTGCAGTGACTGGCTGTGACTACTGTGGAGGACCCGCTGTGAAGGCCTCGCCCTCCCTCCACCCCCCATGGAGCAGGACTTACTTCAGCAGGGCTCTGTTCCTTGATTGTGTCACTTGTGGAGATGGTTGAGCGGAATTTAAATCATATAAATAAGTTGTAAGAATTCTTTTTTTTTTTTAATATATTTTTTTATTGATTTTTTACAGAGAGGAAGGGAGAGGGACAGAGAGTTAGAAACATCGATGAGAGAGAAACATCGATCAGCCGCCTCTTGCACACCTCCTACTGGGGATGTGCCCGCAACCAAGTTACATGCCCTTGACCGGAACCAAACCTGGGACCCCCCAGTCCGCAGGCTGACACTGTATCCACTGAGCCAAACCGGTTTCGGCAAGTTGTAAGAATTCTGATTTCAGAATTCAATGTTTGCCAGTAGAGTTCTAGGAATTTTGTATGAGTATTATGCATTTAATATGTAATTTATTAAACAAATACTAAAGTTTGGAATATTCTGAGTGAACGGTATCAAAATATCTAAGGGACATGTAATTATTTGCACTCCTTTAGTTTTTTTCTGCATGCAAGCTCTTTTCTCACATGTGAAGAAGTCAGTTGATAAACTGAGTTAATAAAGGAAAAACCAGACTGATGAAGTGTAGGAAAGTGGCTAGTAATCATAGCAAAGACATTCTGGATACAGCAAATCCTATTTGTAGTTTTGGATTAGCTGGAAGCTAGCACAGAGATCATTTAGGGTATTCTGTCCTTGAGAAGGATGACCAAAATAATCTTGGATTTTTATGAATTCTTCTAGACATCTTGTAGATTCAGCTGTTGAGCATACATGACAAGCTGCTTCTAAAATGTGTGCCATTCTTAAGAACCAGCACCATCTCCACAGTTATCACAAGAAAGCAATGTTATTTTACAGTACATTTTAAATATATGCATATATATTTATATAGTTATTCTGTTTAATGTGTCATCCCTTTGGTAGTATAATTCAAAAGTCTAATGTATGTACATTTCATAAAATTATAATATTACTTTTTGTGTTTCTGATGTGTGACATTTTTTTTCAGTCAGCCCAAAGTATCCATCTGAAGGATGGTGACAAGACTTAGATAATTAGTGTTAGGTGTGTCATTAGAGACCATGACTAGGCTGTGAAGCCTCCTTCCCTAGGATATGAGGAATCTGTATCCTAGGGCAATGCTTCTCATGAGAGCACTATTAGCATTTTTGTAATGATGATTTTTATTGCCCACACATGGTAAGTACATAGCATGTCTGGCTACTAGGTAGTCAATATTCTCCCATCATTGGGACAGGTAAAAAAAAACCTCCCCCCTCCACACCACCACCATGGCCACAGTTCCAAGTGTCTCTTTAAAGGGAGAGTACTAACAGTGATTGAGAACTAACAACATAGAAGTAGGGGGAAAAACATGAATAATTATAAGGGAAAACATGGGGAGAGAGAGATAGGAACATCAAATGGATCGGCTTCAAGGTTCCTGTATCCCCACAAACACACATTATGATAAACCCCAGGAGGTCCCAGAGGGGCCTGTAGAAATTTCCAGGAGATATAGAAGAGCCCGGGAACGTGTGTTAACACTATACCATTCATTTTAGTTAAAAGCTGCAAGCTTCCTAAGAGGAGCCCCACCCCAGCCACTTCAACTTGGGGCAGGTGTGATCCTGAGGAAGTAACAATAGAAAACTACAGGCCAATAAACCTAGGAGAGAGAAACCAGAAGTGGCTCCCTGCACTGCTGAGGACAGAGATGAGGACAGAGCTTGAGAGGCCTGATTAACCACTTAGAACTAGGGGAAAGAAAAGAGAAAAATGAGGCGGAATTTGGAGGCCAGAAGCAGATGCCCAACCATGGCCATGCATAGCCCAGCAGTCGTTAGTCCAAAACACCCTCCTACTTACTAGCCAGGGACTATCCAATTGGTATAATAATAAAAGCGTAATATGCTAATTAGACCAGACAGTTGAACGACCTTCCGGACAAGGGGCCAAGCCCCTTGCATGAATTTCGTGCATCGGGCCTCTAGTGTAATCTAAATAGGAGAATCTGATTTCCTGGGCCATAGCTTACCCATCTGATTGAGGAATAAAGGATGTCAAAAATCTAAGAGACTGGGCATTTTTACCCCCAAAAGACTATACATTATCTAAAAAATTAGTTTTAGCATTATATTAAATTTACTTGATTTAACTAAAACCTAGGATTTACCTGATATCCAATGTGAAGAAATACATATGAAATAGCTCATCAATTGGAGCCAAAAGTAGTTACATTTCCTCTGCATATCTGAAAATATGTAGAGGTGCTCTCTGATTTACGATAGGGTTACATCCCAATAAACTTATTATAAGTTCAAATATCATAAGTCAAAATGCATTTAATGCTACACTGTGAAATACTAGTTGTTTACCATCATGATCTTGGGCTGATGGAAAGCTGCAGCTCGCTTCTGCTGCCCAGCATCACGAAAGAGCATTGTCTTGCTAGCCCTGAAAATATCAAAATTCAAAGTATTTTTTACTGACTGCATTTCATTTTCATACCACTGTAAAGTCCAAAATCGTAAGTCGAATTATTCTAAGCTAAGGACCATCTGTACACATTCATATGATCACATTTCTCTGTGTGTGTATATGTGTATAAAACCTATGTTTCAGGAGGTACTAGTATGTATATATTCTTATCTATATATAGTGTATATTAGGTACAGGAAATTTTTTGATGAAACCTTGCAAAAAAAAAGTGTAAAAGTCCTATCCTTTCTTAATTCTTTAGCAAGGTAAACGTAAATCCCGTGTTTTAGTTGTCAAAAATACATATATTTCTTAGGACAGCATTTTTCAAAATGTGGTCTATATACCCCTAGAGTTTTCTGAGACCTCCTTGGGAGTGCTTGACTTAAAAAATCATTTTCATAATACTAAGACAATATTTGTATTTTCCACTGAATCTACATTTGCACTAATGGTATAAAAGCAATGGAGAGAAGGGGGTAAAATTGCTTGTGTTTTTAACACAATTCAAAGCAGTGGCACCAAACTATACTAGTTGTCATTGTATTCTTCACACATTTGCAGGGGGAAACAAAGCCACTTACACTTAACAATGTCTTTGATGAACAATAATCACAGTTATTAATTTTATTAAAATATTAATTTTATTAAATCTAATCAAATTTATTTGACTAAATGTACTAAAGCACACTTTAGTATGTGATTGTCTCCAGAACAAACATTTGTGTGATTATTTTGTTACAAGCTGAACTAGCCTCCTTTTTTTTCCATGAATCACCATTTTTACTTGAAAACATGATTGACATAAAAACTATAGTTAACTCAGATGTTTATGAATAGCCTCTTTAAAAAGAATGAATGGATCTGGTTATTGTCAAGAAAAGCTGACAATATTTGTTGCTGATGATAAAATTTGAATTTCCATGCCTAAATTAGAATTTTGGAAAGCTTTTTACTACCGCCATAAGTTTGATAACTTCCCAATAGTTGAAAAATTTTCGGATAAAATTGGTGGTGATATTAACAGATGACATTTTTTTGTGTGTATTGTTTAATTCAATATGTCACTTTTTGGAGATCTGCATAACCAAGGAACCAACATTTCCCAAATGAATAATGCATGACATAAAATCATGTATGGATTAAAAAAAAAATCCAGCCCAAGGGCAAGATAGACCAATGGATTTTAATGGAACTAAATATGAAGAGCTCATTGATATAGTTTCAGATTCCACTTTGGAACTAACATGTCAAGTTCTAGTGTAGCACAAAAGAATATATAAAACTGTATGCAAAAGCAATCAAATGCTTCTCTTTTTTCCAAATACCTATCTTCTTGCTACCAGATTTTCTTCATCAACTTTGACAAAAATATCAAACCGCAACAGTTTGAATGAAGAAGCAGATGTGAAAATATTGCTGTCTTCTATTATGCCAGGTACAAAAGAGAAATGAAAAACTATAAACCAATATCATTATTCTCCTGAATTAAGCAGTATTGGAAAATATTTTATTTTCAAAAAATATGTTACTTTGTTTACATGTAGTGAGCTGTTGCTGTAATTTTTTACTGGTTTAATAAATATTTAATTTTTTTCTGTTTTAATTTTTAATATGATAAATATCAATAGATGTGACTGCCTTGAAACATGGGTCAGTCATCTTCTATCATAGCCATATTTGAAAACCTGGAACCGTGAAAACAAATATTTTAATGGTGTCCCTTATCCAGGACATATTCTAGAAGAAAGTGATCTCTAACAATTCACTAAAGAGAGACCCACTCACTCTGTGACTCATTGCCCCAGAGATTCATTCAAAGAGGAGATGAAAATGGATCACCATTTCCCACGCCTGCAGCCAGTGCTTGCCTGTGTTCACCACACTGAAAGGGGCCACATGCTCTCCTATCATGGTCTTATTCAAGTGCCTTATTTTGTTCAAGTACATCAGAACTTTTACTTACATTTAACCATTCACTAAACATTTAGCAAAGACCTTTGTTGCCCGTTGGTAATGCTATTAACAGAATAAAAGTGAAGCTCACCAAAAATGAACTATTTTACTAGTTAATAATTAAATATTTAATTAACCAATTTTTGAAATTTATGCTGAAAATTATTGGTGATAATTTTCTATTTATCGAGCAATTTCAAGTGAAGAAATAATCTTTAAAACACAAATTAACATACCTGTTCTATACACACATATACACTGAGTCACGAGATTATTATGATCTCTGAATGCATAATAATCTGGCCACTCAGGATATATATATATATATATATATATATATATATATATATATATATATATATATATTAGAGGCCCAGTGCATGAATTCGTGCATGGGTGGGGTCCGGCCAGCCTGGCCAAGGGGAGGGGACATGGGCGGTTGGCCGGCCTGCCTGCTGGTTGAACTCCTGGTCGAGGGGACAATTTGCATATTAGCCTTTTATTATATAGGATATACACTGAGTGGCCAGATTATTATGCGTTCAGAGATCATAATAATCTGGCCACTCAGTGTATATACATATTCATCCATAAAACTTCTTTTTATCCTCAAAACTACTAAATCAACTGTTCTTGATTTTTCATAAGCTTCTGCTGTTAAAAATAAAACACACATGGCTTAGAATTATTGTAAATAGTGAACCTTTTACTAAGTTAACAATTTCCTAAAAAATCCCTATTTGTTTTAGTCCTGTTCTCACAAATTATTTAACTGAGACTTATTTTCATTTAAAATACCATGTGATACTGTATTGGACATTCCTTGCTGCTTCCATGAGAATAAAACATCCCCAGTTACTAAAATGGATAAATTTGACCTTATAGAATTTTTTTAAAAAAACAGCATAAATTTTCTGTGCTTTGACTTATCTCTGGATTCCCATTTGGTTTAGATTTCTGGGAAATCTGTTTGTGAGAGAACTGGGAGGCCGGGTCTATATCTGAGCTGTCAATCACATGCAATCTTGTAAAGGAGAGCCATATGGCTCACTGCTGTTTTTCATATTGAAAAATGACACATTTTTCTGTTCAGTTCTCAGCGATGTAATTATACTGTATAGAGAAATAGACTTTGGAGTACATGCACTGATCCAAGGCTCTTTTTTCAAATCAGCCGAATTAATGTGTACTGACTGAAAACCCACTTTTCAATGCTTTTGAATCAGTGAAAAAAGCGTAAATGAAACATGTGGTTAAAGATGAAAAGCAGTGATTTTGACCTCAGAATTGGGTTTTTCCCATTTGTGTGCATTGAATTTAATATATAAAATATTTACTTAAATTAAGTTGTTCCATGTGCTTAAACTCAGATTATAATGACAGGTATTCTATTTAGGTTTATAATCCAGTTAACAAAAATACTTTGGCATGGATTTCAGCATATATTTTCTAAAAAAAGTCACTTCATACTTTATTTAATTAGATCATATTTTAAATGCTATGAAGATACAATTTAAAGGAACTACACTATATAACTAAGAACTATTTTGTAAAGAAAAATTCTTCCTCTTATCTCTACTATTTTTTTTATATTACTTCTAATAGCTCACTAGTTTTCTTGCAGAGTGGTAACAATGTGATCTATGGATACAGAACTCATTGTTAACCTTATTATATTTTTATTTTTTCATGTGTGCATATGTTGTGTGTGTATTCATTTATATGATATAATCATGTAAATGATATATATTATATATATTTGCACATAAATATAACCACACCCTCAAAGCTTGCAAAACTACACTTCTATAAATATTTATTGATTAGAAAACTTTTCCATTTTGAGTTGATTTCAGGAAAATCATGGAAATGCAACTTAAAAATCCTTGTATGGAGCACAAAGATGACCTGTCTTCCTGAAAGAAATTTAAGTTTACAGTTCCTTGATAATGGAAGAAAGTACTGAGTAGAATAAGGATGAGTCTAAACGCAATTTTGCTCCTAATATTAATAAATCACATATACTTGATGAGAAGCAGTTTTTAATGGTTCCGCATGACTCAACCTCTCTATCAACAGAAGGGAATTCAATAGAGCTGGGTAAAAAGGATTTAATTGGAATTTTCAAATTCAATGTTGGGTTCACTTAACAGCTTTCAGAACATGATGAGTCCAGCACTTGCCCTGCTTTTGCTCCACTGCTTCTAAATCTTGTTTATAAACGTTGAATTTCAGTGTAATTATAGTAGTTAATCTAGTGAACAATAAGTGCCTGATTCTACACATTTTCTTGGTAGCTCAGGAAAAGTTTGACTATGACTTTTGCATATCATAATGGCAGAGTGAGAATCACTTAATGCTCCATCCAATCAACTATCTCCTTAAGGGTGGTTAGAAGAAAGATCCAATTTAGTAAAATGTGAAATCACAAGCAATGTGTTGGTCACGATCTGTAAAGTATAATGACCTCTTAATTATTTGAAGCATAGAACAGACATTTTCTCCTGATAAAGGATTTTTATAAAGGAGACGAGTATTTCTAATAGTGATTTCTCATCATCACATTATTTTCACATTAATGACCTTCAGAGGCTGAGTCAAAGAAGTGCGATCAAGTCTATATCAACTATCAGATGACACTTGAGACATTATTTGAACACTGTGATCCTGGTTTCTCATCTATAAAGTCAGAATGCTGATAATACTTTCCTCATAGAGTTATGTGAATTATAAATGAAGTAAGGTCTTAACCTGGTACCTATCACATTACTCAGTAAGGAGGGGGTTCAGAAAAACACCCTAAAATGTTATAGTAATGATAAAAGTGACAGCAAGAACAATGACACTGCACTAATCATTTACGTAGATTATCTCATTTAATTTTAAAACAACAACGTAAGGTAAATACTATTGTTCCCCCTATTTTACAGATAAGGAAAATGAGACTTAGAGAGCTTAACAAACTTGTTAATGTCACATAGCTAATAAAAGACAGAGCAGGGGTTGACTAGGTGAAGGCAGCATCTATAATTATCATATTCTTATCCTCATCATCACCATCATCAACTCATCCAATGATCTCTTTAGCAGACTAGGCTAAAAGATGAGTTTTGGGGTACTTCCAAAGATAATTGCCTCCCCTTGGAAGGAATCCAGAACAAGCCCACATTAAGCTAAATTCTGCGTTAGAGTAGGCTGTTACACAATTGCAAGGATTTATTCCAAGCACCTAGAAGGCACATGAAAGATGAATAGATAGAATTTGTCAGATTTATCTTTACCTTTAAACATATCCCAATGCAATCAAGGGAACTGGGACAAAGCCATTTGTCCATACCTAAAGGCATTTTTTAAAAAACATCATTACAATTAGCTCATCTGGTTGTCAGTCTCTAGGGAATCAAACACAGACTCCAAGGTAGGCATTCACACTCCACATTGTTAATGAATGATAAAAATTAAAAGGATTTGAGGGTAAATGTCTTGAGTGTACAGTGAGAGTACTAAAAATGAAAAGGTAGAGTTTAATCAAGTTGAATTATATAAAGCCCTTTATTCAAAATTATTCACTAATTATAATTCCCCTATTTAATTTTTTAAAAAATAAATGTAAATTTTATTTTGTATATTAATAAAGTATATACATTTTTCCTAAAAAATGTTTCAATGATTATCATATATGTATAATTATTTTTAAATATTCATATAAAAGATGACAATTTCACAGAAACATCATAATATATTTAAATCATAGAAAAGGAGACTATAATATTAATATAAATATATTCTCATTATTTTTTCAAAAACAAATAAAATGCTCTAATTTTTTTTTTTAAAGAAGAGTCTATTGATTTTTAGAGAAAGAGGGAGGGAGAGGGAGAAACATAGATGTGAGAGCACAACATCAATTGACTGCCTCCTGCAGGCCCCCTAGGAGGCATCCGGGGTGGAGCCCACAATCCGGACCTGTGCCCTTGACCAGAAATAGAACTGGCAACCTCCTGGTGCAAGGGACGATGGCCGACATCACACCGGCCCAGGCTGCTCTGGATTTTTAATAAAAGGAGTTTGTAATGTGCACAAATGACTTTTAACTTTTGTTTCATAATTATCATCAAGAGAGTCACATTTAAAGTAGGCTGTGAAAAAAAAAAAAGTATGCTGTGATTTTTTTTGTTTTAATCCAATTTAAAACATGACTTAAGAACAAATGTTATTCACTAATAAATTTAGACATATTCATAAAAATTGGAAGAATTACAAACAGTTGTACCTGAAGATTTAATATGCAATTTGATATTTCAAAGACTTGATAGATAAAGCCAAATAACAGTAGAGCATTTCATAACAAGACTGTTAATGGAAATCACCTGAATATGACATCTGGTGACTAGGGAAATATACCCAAAGCCATTAGATTGTGGAGTTTTCACATTTCAGTACTGTGCTTCCTCCTGCATGACAATCACATTCCTCCTCCCAATCTATATAGGAATTAAATCAAAAGCAAGACCTCATCACCCCTAGCTACTTAGCAGCACTTCTCATTTCACTTCTTGACTTACTTTAGGGTAAATCTCAGGTCAAGATCAGACAGGAGAGGGCTATCCTTTGAATAGACTTATTCCTTTTCTCCCCCTTTATCACATCCTTTTCATTAGGCTCTCTGACTCAAACCTGACCAATCAATGAGGAAGTAGAGAGAATCAATTTAAGGGAATTGGGCAGGGAAGAAGGCAGGGATTTCTGTTACCCAAGAGACTCTATATTTTAAACTGGGTCATTGGTATTTATATGCTCCCAGTTAAAGAGTCATTATCTCTCTTGTTATAACTGTTTTCATTAGTGGAAATGGTTTTCATCAATAATTAAAGCCCAAGTGAAAATGTTAGGACCCTATCACTTGAGATGAAATCTGGAATCAGAAAGACACTGGTTTTAATCCCTTCATACACTCGTTCACCTTCACTGAATGACTGGGAAGTTCCTTAGTGCCTGTGAGCCTCTGAGTTGAGATCTGTGATGGAGGATGGCAGCACCTACTGGGATCCTTGTGATGTGATCAGAGGCTTAGCCTGAGCCTTTCCCTTAAGGAGTGCTTATTGTCAAAACGACTTCTCCAGGACACCACTAATTACAGCTGAAGGCCAGGGTGCAGTGCCGGGGCCTGCAAGCCCCAGTCATCTTTCCCTACCTCTGGCCACCTGCCCAAGCCCTCCCTTCTCACCCAGAGCTGTCATTGTCCTCTGCAGGGCTTCCCCCTTCCTCACCACAATCTGTAAAGCCAGGGCAGACATTATTGGTAATCATTGATTAAAGTCATTCACACACAGCAATGAATAAGGCTCAACAGAACTGTGAACTCTTGTCTGTTTTCTTCATGGATCTATCTGAAGCACCTAGAATAGTGCCTGGTACATAATGAAAATTAAAAAAAACATTTGTGAAAGATCGGGAAAGATACAAATAAATAAATAAATGCAACCACACTTCGATTTTACTTTAAAAATCACACAAAAATGAGATGTCCCAGGCATTGTGTTCATGAGGGCAGACTCCGACAATTCATCCTGAGTTTGAATTTGGACTGTGTGACTGACTCAATAATTTCTCTTGTGTGTCTCAGTTTCCCCTTCTGTAAAATGGGTATACTGGTACCTCATAGTATTGTTATTATGATTTTTTTTTTTTAAAAAAAGGTGCTAAATGAGTAAATGACCTAAAATTTTCTGGCATGAAATAAGCACTCAGTAAATACTGCGTGTTTTATCAAAACCTGACATTTTAGAGAGGCAGGCACTGAGGCCCTTGAAGTCCCACAGCCAGCTGGCAATGCAGAACTCAACAGCCACATCTCAAGTCCAGCTATGAAGAAGATCTCAGAGTGTGCCAAGCTGCATGCTCATGTCTTCTTTATACACACTATCTAAAACTATTTACAAGGGGGAGGCAGGAATGAATGTGGTTCATTCTCTCTTGCAAAGACTTTTTGGGGCGGGGGATGGAAAGCAGTATTCCCAAGTGCTTGCTGGAAATGAAAAAACTTTGAATCATGCCACACAAAGCAGATAATATAATAACTGCCTTAACCCTGGTTTTAGCAGACTTATGCAAGTAGACATTTTTGTTCTTTTTGTTCCCTGGATTTGGGAGCACACAGATTCAGGGAAACGGGAATCTAATGCGGTAATCCTTGAAGTGTCTTCAGGATGAATAAAATATTCAGTCACAGACCGCCTCACTTCCTCCTCCCGCCTCACCTCCCTCCTCTCCCTGCATTCCCCACAGCTGGTGCTGGGGACCGTGAATGGCTCTGAGCGAGCGAGGGTGGGGGCGGCCCCTCGCTGCCTCAGCCAAGGGGACAGAGCAGGTGGCGGGTGGAGACGAGGCAACAAGCTCCGAAGCGCTCAGCTGAGAGCACAGTTTTCCTCCAGGACCTGTCAAGTCGGACCTCACGTGCAGACCAGCAGAATCGAGCACAGCTACCTGCCCAGCGGCGCCCACTGGCGCCTCCTAGATGGGCCAGGACCGCAGGTGAGTGCCCGTCCCTCCTCCCCACGCCGCCTGGTGTCCAACAGGTTGGCCAGGACGCCGCTCCCGGGGCCGTGGCAACACCTCCCGGCTCACCTGGACACGCTGCTCGGCTCCTCCCTGCACCCAGGCCTTGCTCCTATTACACTCCAGCCCGCGCCGTTCCAGTCCCTGCTCCGTAAATGCGAGCTCTGCTGTGCGCCCAGGAGACCGCTCTTCGAAAACTTGCAGGGACCGAAATGGCTAAACCGGGGGGCGCAAAGCGCCTCAACACGCGGCTGGAGCTGGCGATGGTGACCCCCTGAGACTTCAATTAAAAGCCATCATTAATTATCCTTATTTCTCAACCAGGAGGTCAAACCCTGAGAGAGCCGGGAGAGGAAAAGAGAGCGTGAGTGACAATCAGACTAGAATGAGAGTGAACGGGCGCAAATGAGGTGGCGCCCTCGCCCAGAGCCCCTGCCCCACAGGCCCTCCTCCCCCCGCCGCCCCCCCCCCCTTCCCCAAGGGAGCACTCCCGGGGAGGCCCGTGAAGCCGCTGCTGTAAGAGAAAGTGGAAGGGACTCGGGCCGGCGTACCACTGCCTCTGCTTTCTGAACTTTTCGTTTGGGTGCCCTCCGTGCAGGAGTGAGTCTTGCCACCCCCTTGCTTGCATTCCGCCCGCCAAGAGTCACCTGGTCTCCTCCTCGACTCTACACCTCCCTACATCCACCCGCTGCCCCACAAATAACCAGGCTTTCAATCCCTACGCCTCGTGGGCTCGGGATCTCCATTACAAAGTCGGGGAGGGGGTGCCTAAGTCTGGGGAGGGCCATAGAGACAGGAAGGGTGCCCTGCGGGCACGACCCTCCCCTCCTAGCCTGCGCGCTCTGCCCTTGGATTTGCTGCCACCGCGCACTCGCAGCTCCCTAGCAGCGAGGGGTGGAGAGTAGGGGTACGCGGGTGGAAGGCAACCCCCTCGGCATCCCGGGAAATCCTAGCCGCCACCAGGGGCCGCGCCACCGCCCCAACTTTGTGGCGCCCCAGGCAGCGGCAGCCGGGATGGAGCTGCCTCCCCGGGCCCGGGCGCCGCCGGACTCGCCGCTGGACAGCGTCTCGCTGGCCTCGCTGGACTCCAGCGTCTTCTGCAGTGAGGGCGAAGGGGAGCCCCTGGCGCTCGGGGACAGCTTCACGGTCAACGTGGGCGGCAGCCGCTTCGTGCTCTCGCAGCAGGCTCTGTCCTGCTTCCCGCACACGCGCCTGGGCAAGCTGGCCGTGCTGGTGGCCTCGTACCGACGCCCCGGGGCCCTGGCCGCCGCGCCCAGCCCCCTGGAGTTCTGCGACGACGCCAACCCGGTGGACAACGAGTACTTTTTCGACCGAAGCTCGCAAGCCTTCCGCTACGTCCTGCACTACTACCGCACGGGCCGCCTGCACGTCATGGAGCAGCTGTGCGCGCTCTCCTTCCTGCAGGAGATCCAGTACTGGGGCATCGACGAGCTCAGCATCGACTCCTGCTGCAGGGACAGGTACCGAGAAGCGCGCGGTGGCTGGGCGGGGAGGCGGAGCATTGGAGGGAGGGCGCCAGAGGTGAAGGTTTGAGGATTTGCACAAGCCTCGCTAAACCCGGGCCTATGACTATTTGGCCGCTTCTGAGCTGGAAGGTAGCAGTGGGGGGCTGGAAAGGGTCAAAGCCTACTTTTGGTTGGAACTTGTTAAACCTTCTTTTTTAAATGAACATTTGCAAGGGAGGCCAGGCCTGCAATAAATATTTGGTGATTGAATAAATGAGTCACAAAAGCTATGCTCCAGAAGAGGCTTATGTAGGGATGTAGGTCTCAATGTGAAGCATTATCGTTTTATCAAACCTAGGACACTCCTTTAAAAACTTGGATGGGACTCTGTTTTAAATGCACAATTAGAAAGTTGATTCCTTGACTTTTAGGACCACTTTGCTGTTATCTTTCTATTGCTGTCATTCCTTCACAAATACCTTTCCATCACACACAAAGTTCCATGTGGCAAACTCCAGTTTTTGTTGCAAGAAAATGAGTAAAAATGCATTGAAGTAGCTTTGCTCTGTATAAATCCTTTTGTATAAACTTCTACCACAAAATTGCCACTTTAAAAATAATAAGCCTAAATGATAAAGATAGAATACTGTAGGCAGGAGACAGCCTGGGTAAGATATGAATGGACATTTTCTGCACTTAACTAAAATAAGAAGCATAACCTCTTATTTTATTTCTCTTTTTTACTTGTGTATTTTTTAAAAAGTTGACTAATCACGAAGTTGTCTTCTCTAAAAGATACTTCAGAAGGAAAGAGCTGAGTGAAACCTTAGACTTTAAGAAGGACGCAGAAGACCAGGAAAGTCAACATGAGAGCGAACAAGACTTCTCACAAGGACCTTGTCCCACCGTCCGCCAGAAGCTCTGGGACATCCTGGAGAAACCCGGGTCTTCCACAGCTTCCCGCATCTTTGGGGTCATCTCCATCATCTTCGTGGTGGTGTCCATCGTCAACATGGCCCTAATGTCGGCTGAGTTAAGCTGGCTGGACCTGCAGGTGCTGGAAATCCTGGAGTACTTCTGCATTAGCTGGTTCACTGGGGAGTTTGCCCTGCGCTTCCTGTGTGTGCGGGACCGGTGCTGCTTCCTCAGAAAGGTGCCAAACATCATAGACCTGCTGGCCATCTTGCCCTTTTACATTACTCTTCTGGTAGAGAGCCTGAGTGGGAGTGAGACCACACAGGATCTGGAAAACGTGGGCCGCATCGTCCAGGTTTTGAGGCTGCTCAGGGCTCTGCGCATGCTAAAGCTGGGCCGGCATTCCACAGGTATTCAGATTTCGTTGATGTATTTCAGTTTGTTATTATTTTTAAGCATTAGGGGGTTGGCCCACATTCCAAGGGAAGCAACTCTGCATTGATACTCAAAATACCAATTCCTGTATTCCACCCAACCATGATATCCGAAAAGTTATTGGGAAGCAAAACCTTGAAGTTGTTATCACAGGTACAAAGGAAAC
This sequence comes from Plecotus auritus, assembly GCF_963455305.1. Classification (NCBI taxonomy): domain Eukaryota; kingdom Metazoa; phylum Chordata; class Mammalia; order Chiroptera; family Vespertilionidae; genus Plecotus; species Plecotus auritus. Next base: position 20,235,680 of record NC_137777.1, on the reverse strand, counting down.
CATGCTCTCACACTCTCTCTCCCCAAGGCACTGGAGAAATAATTTGACCACTTATTCACCTCAATTTGGTTTAACCCTGTGCCCAGAAAATATTTAAAAAAAAAAAAAAAAAAAAAAAAACCTAAAGACATGCTGCCTCTAGAATGTGCCAAATAAAATATGCATAAACAGCACATTAAAATATATGCCTAAGTTATATATGATATTTAGGGACATGAGCCAGTTTCTCTTCTGTGTCCACGGAAGTGCTTGCCACACAAGTTCTTTGGCAGAAGAGAAAGCCTGCCCTGCTGAGGCTTCGCTGGCTACTCAGGAAGAGAGACAGCCAGCACTGGTGGCCTTCTGCGAAGTTTTGAAGAAACAATGGAACTATTTGGGGAGAAAGCAGAAGACACTAATTCATCTGGTATCTGAGAATTTTCTTGCTGGGATGCATGAGAGAGATGGGAACAAGAACTCCTTAGCTTTTTGTGTGTATGATAAAGCCTAGATCAATGGTCGGCAAACCGCGGCTCGCAAGCCACATGCGGCTCGCGAGCCGCGGTTTGCCGCTCTGTTGACTAATGGCCTAGATAATCGAACAAACATTCTCTGACCACTGGCCTAGATAATTGAACAAACATTCTCCCTAGAAAAATCTCCCCACAGTTGTACTTAAAAATGATAGCCAATGTCAGGGGAAATCACACAAATCCATTACGGATGATCCTTGTCTGTCGGAGGGCAGTGATTCTCAGAGGCCAGCCCTGCGCCTGTTGGATGCTCTGGACTACATATGTTACCTTCTGTTAGACTTTAATGCAAAGAGGAGTCCCATGAAAATCTTCTTAAGGGGCAAATTCTTAGCCCCAGTCTTTAGAGAGTCAGACCCTATTGTTTGGGGTCCAGGATCATGCATTTTAACAAGCTCACCGTAATTTTGATGTAGGTGGTTCTTGGGCTTGAACTAAAACCTTGACATTATTATCACAGGAGTAGAATAAGAAACAACTGGAGTAGAATGCTATATTGATATCATACATACTAATGCATTACATGTGAATACAAATAATTGGGCTAGAGAGTCCTTTACCACCTTGTTTCTCTAGATATGTGCCTGGCGGATCACCTGAGAGAAGTTAATGATAATTGTCTCTCCTTATAGAGAGAAATTAACCTCAGATATTTTTTCACATCTCTAAAGTAATTGGGACTTACCTTAATATAATTTTGGTAGTGTGTTTTCCTAGCTAGTCTCACATACCAAGGATTTGATAATGGGGTTACCAACAACTTTTAGAAGTACTACCCTTTGTTTTCTGACACCCATAATAGGATGCTTGCTTCTAGTATTTATAAACTCTTCACAGGATTCAATTTAAAAACACCCAGTAAAGACTACATTTTTTTTTTCCCAAAAGAAAGGAAAAAGAAAATAATAGTAATTTCCACAATGTCACCTCTTCAAAGGTTTTTTTCAGTTCTAACGTACAAAGTATTAATGGAATCTTCATTTATTGAAAAGATATGGACACTTGAACAAATACTGGACAATTTTAACCTAAGCATAACATTTAGAAAACTATAGACATAGATGACATATTCTCCTATGTAATAACTATCAGTACAAATTGAAAGGTATTATGCAATAAGTTAGAGCAATGGTAGGCCAGCGAGCCCAGATTTAAATCCTGGCTCTGTAGCCTTGTACTAGAGATGCTACCTGTCGATGCCTCAGTCTTCTCGTATGTAAAAAAGAATAATAATTACAACATCTATCTCCTATTTTTTAAGAATAATCTGAGTTAATAGATGTAACATGAAGAAATTCAGACCACTTTATGTTTCTTTACTAAATTGTTTAGGAGATTCCATCTTGAAATGAAAACAGTCTCCCCAAACACTATATGCTTTTCCTCATATGCTGTCAACTTATTTCAGAAATGCAACTCAGTACAGACACATCAAGGCCAGTTTTCTAAAATGTATTCTGAAGATATCCTAAAAAGTTTTCTTTTTAAGTTAAGCCTCAAAATTAATATTCACTGATCTGAAAAAGTAGTTGGTAAATAATTCAAGAGTATCTTAACATTTTAAGAACAAAATTCAAAATAATGAGAGCATCAATAGTGTTTTAATGCATCTCAAGTAGTCTAGTGAATGAATAAAAAGTTTTAAATGATTCTAAGAGGAATTGCTTTGGACTTCGGAGACAATATCATTGTGACGTCAGGTTGATATGGCTTCAAAAAGTGGGTACACATTTAGCAGTACCTCACTAGTGTTGGGGAAGATACCTTACTCAAATAACAGTCCCATTACAGTCGCATCTTACTCTCCCTGAGGCTTACTCTCTTCAGAGATAGGAATGGCCTCTCTTGGGTCTGTCTCCCAGGGGCCCAATGAATCCTTAGAACAGCAATGAGGAATTCACCAATGAGTGAATTTCCTAATGGCTCCAGTCCTCCATACCTTTTTGCAATGGAGGAATAGTCTATATTCAGGTCTACTTCCTTACAAGAATGCAGAAATTCTATGTACTCAAAGGAAGTATTTTCCTAGAGCTTTCGTGTGAAGGACTAGACTATCAATGGATGTCATGGGAGTTCAGAAACCCCTCCTGGCAGACCTCTAAGATTATCCTCTGAATGTACATTTGATGTTCTGACCTCAGTTTTGTCACTGATGCCTAACTTGCTTCACTTCATTCTCCTGGTATATGTCCTTTACTGCCTCTGGCTTTCAGATAATGATACGTTCATTGTGTTAAACTTCATTGGGAGGGTGAGAAAAGTAGACAGCATAAAATTGGCATTAGAAAAGTGTGTCAAAGTCAGTCACTAGGCTGACCTAGTGAGCACTCCCCACCCAACACTGCAAAGACCTCCCATTGTACAGACTCACGTACACATTCCAATCATATACCCCTCCCTGCTTTTTAATTCCATTCCTCACCTTTTTCTGTATAAATAGTAGGTGTTTAACAAGTACACAAGTGAGTGAATGGATCTAATTATATTTCTTTTTATCCTTCTCAATCCAGCCCCATCAACTAGACTATGAGCTTCCTGAAGACAAGGATTGTGATTTGTCATCCATATAGCCCAGAACATTGCCCAGTGCTGGAGACAGTAGATATGAAATGCATGTTTGTGGGTAGATAGCAGGGAAGGGAGAGAAGAGTGGGAGGAGGGAGGAGGAGAGGAGGGGTGCCAGTGACTGACAGCAAATGTTCTATTACAGGATTGCGCTCACTTGGAATGACAATCACCCAGTGTTATGAAGAAGTCGGCCTACTGCTCCTATTTCTGTCTGTGGGAATTTCTATCTTCTCCACTGTGGAATATTTTGCTGAGCAAAGCATTCCTGACACAACCTTCACAAGTGTCCCTTGTGCGTGGTGGTGGGCCACAACATCCATGACTACGGTGGGCTATGGGGACATTAGACCAGACACCACCACAGGCAAAATCGTGGCCTTCATGTGTATATTATCGGGAATCCTCGTCTTGGCTTTGCCTATTGCTATTATTAACGACCGCTTCTCTGCTTGCTATTTTACCTTAAAGCTCAAGGAAGCAGCTGCTAGACAGCGTGAGGCTCTGAAGAAGCTTACCAAGAACATAGCCACTGACTCATATATCAGCGTGAACTTGAGAGATGTCTATGCCCGGAGCATCATGGAGATGCTTCGACTGAAAGGCAGAGAAAGAGCAAGTACTAGGAGCAGTGGAGGAGATGATTTCTGGTTTTGAATTCACTTCCAGTTTATTTACAGAAGCTTGTGTAAAACTAACTCGATCTATAAAGCCTTGATATGGTTGTCTGTGTACTGCTGTGGAGTCTCTTTTGAGTACTGCCTGTGTTCATTTTTGCTGATACATTGCTTAGTTTGCTAGAATAGTTCATATCTCCCTAACAACTGTATTTTGATACACTTGAGTCTCAAAAATAACCATCTAACACAACCCAATACAACTAGACCAATATATCATGTCAGAATTGGCAAATATAAAATATTGCAATACATACAAGAGTTAAATGTTCTGTGCATCACTAATTTTAAGTTTGTTGCAGTACTAATTTAAAAAAAAAAAAAAGAATGTTAAACTGCCAAGCCCAGAGAAAAGATAAGTGAACATTTAAGAGTACACTAAACAATTTTGTTATTTATAGTTATTCCCCAAGTAAATAAATCACTCCTTTCTTCATCCATTAAAGCTGTTGAATACAATAATTACCTTTACAAGAGAAAAGTCCTGATTTGTTGGGTCATTTCTTCCCTCTGGTGCACACCCTGGTCACAAATGGACTGAGCTCTGTATTCCACCATTGTTACCATAGATGGGACTCTCAACTGCTTAGACTTCAGTAGAAGAATGCTACACAATGGCTTCAAGAATCACACTTCTTCATCCCCCCACTGAGGGCTATATGTTGAGTATAAAGCAGATATCTATTAGTATCCCATGGAAATTAGATGGTCTTTAAACATATCTTTATTGATGTAGTGTTCAAGTTATGTCTTTAAAATCATGAACATGTAAAAATGAAGTAGTGAACATTTTAAATTTATATACTGAAATCATTAGTCTTATTTTATGAAATGAGAATCATATGTTGAGTGATATCACTGGATCAACTTGAATATTTTTGTTAAAAAACATTACGGATAACTTTCTGACTATAGGGGTAAATAACAAATGTTCAAACTTTGCACGCATTTTTACAGCATTTGGACATTCATGATAATAATAAAATTCCAAGACATTCTGTTATATAATTAAAGCCAAAAGTTCTAAATCTAATAATTAGTTCATGTTTCCCAATATTCTAGTAAGTGAGATTTTTAAAACTAAGTATAATATGGAGTATCACTTTAATACCTGTATTCTCAATGGGTGTAATAGTGCCAACAATGGGATGAAAATAGGTTCTTGCAGGGCAAAAGTATATTACTCTTTATTCATAAACCACATATATATGTGCAACACATTAACAGATAAAGAGTATATCTATGGTATTAAAATTTAATGGGGTAGGAAATTAGAAAAAAAATGGCTAAGAGGCTTCTTGCCAGGGTTGGGTGATGATAAGAAATAAATATGGAGCAATACTGCTTTAACATGTGACTGTATCATATTTTATCAATTATTCTGAAATTCTATTATATGATGGACTGCAAAGAAGAGGAAGGAAGAAAGGAAGGAAGGGATGGAGGGAGGGAAGGGGGGAGGAAAGGAGGGAGGGAGGGAGGGAGGAAGAAAAAAAGGGAGTAAAAATGAGAACCCAATCAAGTATACTAGTAAGATGCCATTGAGCATAAAATGCATCCAGAGTTAGGAAATGTAAAAATGTAAAGTATGCATATTAAAATTAATGAACTATCATATATACTACCTCTGGTTTTCTGGTATGCATTCTTAAGCCCTAAAAACATTTTTATTGATGGCATGAGTTTTAGATTATATGCTAAAATATTTTAATTCACTTGACTTGTTACCACTTCTCCCAAATTTTATGAAAGATTTAGGAGCTATGAGCAGTAATAAAATATTTTTTCTTTTACACAACTTCCAGTGCTAAAGCATGCCATAGGACCATTAGTTAAATCCCATTCACAATCTGAAGGGGAAACAGAGGTTGGACATAGAAGGCAAACTTACCCAGGCTTCTCTGGAACTCTGCTCAATAAGAATAGTTACTTTAATCTAGGACTTCCATACTCATTATGTATTATGTCACTTTAGCCTCAAAATATCCCTATTATACAATTGCTATTCTTGTAGGTGGTATACTTATTCATTCAACAATACTTGTTCAGAATCCACCTGTGTACTAGCCCTAGAGATTATTTGTTGAACCACATTAAGTCCTGTTCTCTTGTATTTAATATTCTGTTCGAGAGTTTGAGGGGAACATAGATGACAAAACCGAGGCATAAGATGAAGTAACTTGTCCACATTCATACAGCCCATACACAGGTGAAAGAGCCAGGGATGAATCCCAGTCTGCTGGAAATGATACTCCTACCCACCTTTTCTACCCACCTTTATCTGTGTTCACCCATATGTGCCTTTCCTCCTATTATTAGGATTGAACTGCCCATCCTGTCCCTTCTTTGCACTTCTAGAACATTGCTTCAGAAAGGCCTTTCCCTCTCACTACGCCACCGTCACTTTTCCTACTGGATTGCTCCTAGCAGCATAAAAACATTATTTTATTTTTCCCATCTTAAAAACAAAAGCCAGCAAACAAAAAACTCCTTGAATCTACTTCAGTCTTGAGGAAACACCCGATTCTAGGCTCTCCATTTTGGCAAAACTCCTTGAAAGCATTTTCTATATTCACTCTCTACGTTTTTATATTCACTTTTTTTCCTATTCCTTTTTGAAAAGCCACTTCAAGTCAGCAATTACCCCATCAGTGCTAAACCCAACTGTCAATTCTCATACTTTATATTGCTGGATCCATTGGCAGCATTTACAAGGATAATTGTAAGCTCTACCTTGAAACACTTTCTTCACTTGTCTTCCAGCCCATCACACTCTCCTGACTTCTCCCTCCCCCCACTGCTCATTCATCTTTTCTGGCTGAAGTGGTAGGTCAATCCTAGTCCTCATCTCCTCTCTATTTACATTGTTCCCTCAATAAAGTCATCCTGTTTCAATGTGCTCAATGTACAAACCTCAATAAAAACAATAAATTTCAACATGTTAATTTTAATGATATCCCTGCAAAAGAAAGATTTAAAATATCAACATCGAAAAGTAATTGGAAATACAGAAAACTGACTTGTTAAAATATCCCAAGCCCAGCTGGTATAGATCAGTGGTTATGTGTTGACCTATGAACCAGGAGGTCACAGTTCAATTCTGGTAAGGACACATGCCCGGGTTGCAAGCTCGATCCCCAGTGTGGGGCATGCAGGAGGCAGCCGATCAATGAGTCTCTCTTATCATTGATGTTTCTATCTCCCTCTCTCTCTCCCTTCCTCTCTGAAATCAATAAAAATATTTTTTAAATCCCCAAAATATATTCAAAGAAAAAATATTAATTTAAATAATTTCTTAATTTTCTATAGCTGCTAATAAAAAAAGGTATTTTTACTGTATAATTTGGAACTTTCTAAACAATCATTCCTACAATATGTATGGAAATAAAATGTATGATAATTTTACATGATATATCAGTTGAAAATTCAAAACTATACTTCTCAGTGATAACATAATATCCAGTATTTTTGTCTAAAATTAAACATTATATCATACTGAAATGTATTGGTTGTCCCAGAAAAAGTCTAAGAGAGATTACACTGGGAGACAATTTGCCATGTGTCTCTTGCATTTCTACATATTTTGCAAATGGAAGCACTGGTAAATTTATTTTAGAACATCTTCAAGAATGTCTGGATAGCACGAAATGTTGAAAAATAGAAATAGCATGTCTCCTCTGAGACATTCGTAGATTGGTGTGATGCCCAGGATAGTAACGATAATGTCTCCCTTTGAGTCAAGGTTGAACATGTTCACTTGAAGCCTTTTAGAAGATTAGATTCTTCTGTACTTGACTCTCTCATCTGTGGCACATTCGCTGCATGTGCGGTATTGACCAATGCAACCTCCATGTCGCCCCGTGGGATTTGGGAAGCAAGAAGAAATACGAAGTTTGTGCTGTCTTGTTTGCCGTGAATAATTAAGTCCTTCATCTCTGTCCCAGGAATCTCATGTCTTTTGAAACTATGGCAGGCTAACTTGTTAGCTTACAAGAAGGGGGAAATCTCAGAAACCTCACAATTCTTGACAGATCATGAACTCAAAGTGAATTTTATTTTTTTCTAAATGTAAGTTAACCACAGTTGGAAGATATTTTCTATGTGGTGATTTGGTAATAAAAATGCTATAGTATTTAACTGACATTTTAGGCATTTCTTATGGGCAACTATACATACTGTATATAAAGGTTTCCAAAAGTATTACTATTATTATTGCAAACAAGACTCAAAGTCATCACTTTATCTCCTACATGTTTCCAAAATATGTTGCATCACATTGAAGAGGACATGAATAACAAAGGGAGTTTGAATTAAATAAAATTAGAGATATATTTACAACTTATTTCTGTCTCAAACTTTTAATCATTACTTTATTGAAGAAAATAGAAAAACTTTGAGAAGATCCATTTGCTATTCAAAACCCTGCATCGATAATTGAGTTAAGCTTCATGCCTAAAGGAAATAAATTATTACAATTCATTCATTATTATACTTCATTATAATTTGTTTCTTCATTTATATTGAAAGATAATTGGCAGATGTTACATTTATTGTGATTTTGGATTAATAGTAAAGAATATACTGTATTGTAAAACAGACAGAGGAAACTGTTATTTTTTCACAACTTGCTTAATTGAATCAGAATTTTCATCCTTGACTGAGATGGAGGAATAAAAGGAAAAAAAAATCACAATCAAACATAAATATTATGCATAGTTTTATTTCTATGTGTTCTGGACAACCAGACACACTTATCATGGTAAATTAAATATTTTCTGATTTGTAGGGAGGTGGTTTACGAATCTTTCTCATGAGCTATTAGATATCAATAGAATATTTGATATAAAATTGGTTTTATAGAAATGGCAAACTTTATCTTACATGTATGAGTATATATGTATGTTTACTTGTTCACTATGTAAAATGTATTTTTACTGCAACTTCTTTATTATTTGAAAACGCTGATATAATGAAGTAATTAGTCAGGGTTCTCCAAGGAAACAGAACCAATATTTGTGCATGTATGTATGTATGTATATTCAATATGTCATATATATAAAATATATATGTAAAATAATAAGTTGGCACATGATTATGGAGACTAACAAGTCCCAAGATCTTCACTGAATAAGCTAAAGACTCAGAAGAGCCACTGGTGAAGTTCCAGTCAGAAAGAAAGACCAATTTCTTCCTTTCCATCATTCTGCCTTAGAGCCAAATAGAATTTAGTATTATAGTAATGAAGTGCATAAAGTACTGTCACAAATAAAACATTTTTCCTTAAAAAATATGCTCCTGAATCTCTTGTTTAGTCACTAAGAAAAAGTACAATTCACATAAATTATAAATCACCAAAGATGTTCTTTCTCTAGAGCTACAGGATTCTAGAAACATAATTTGACATAGCCCACTTGTCTCCCTACCACCTCATCATAATGTCAGTATTATTTTCCCTAATCCATATCTGATGTTAAACTAAGTTGAGCATGGACATAAACTACTCAACACTATAAAACAAAAATAACTCAGCAACTATTAATACTAAAAGAAAAATATGCTATGATGAGTACCTAAGTGTCACTCTTACTCAGATTTATCAGATTTATCAATAAATTATTTTGGGACTGAGAAACCAAGATGGCGGCATAGGTAAACACCTAAACTGCTGCCTCGCACAACAATTTCAAAACTACAACTAAAAGACTAAACATCTATCACCCAGAACCACGGGAAAGCTGGCTGAGTGGAAGTTCTACAACTAGAAGGAAAGAGAAAAGAGCAGTGAGACGTGCACAAGTGCTGAAAAACTGAGGTACGGAGGCACACGAATCGGGCTGGCGACGGGCGACTGGGTGCGCTGCTTCTTTCAACCTGAAGGGAGACAAGCTCCTGATTACTCCGAACTCCAGTTTCTGGGGAGATGCTGGGGACCCCAACTCCTATGGGGAGAAGCTGGACTGTCTGCCATCGGGTCGGAAAGTGAGGGTGACTTTCTTGCAGAGGTGCGCCCAGCAATCATTGTTTACTGCGCTGGGGCACGAGACGCGGGGACGCGGAAACACGGAAACGCAGAGACGGCTGACTGGCAGCCATCACTGTTTGCCACGCCCTAGCCTAGTGACGCCCTGAGACCCCGCCCTGAAAAACCTACAAACCCACCCAAGCTCCTTGCAGCAACTTTTGAATATAAATGGCCTGCCCTATCACAGCTTAACCAAACAAACTGCAGCTCTGGTCAGACAGCTCCAAAACCTCCAAACTCCAAGCAAAGAGGAGAAAACTGTAGTTCTCGCTGTACCTCCTGCTGGGTGGCCTCAGACAGTAGCTGACCAGCACCCCATTGGAGATCCAGAAGCTAGTGTATCTAGTGGTCAGTGTGAGATGACACCAGATTTCAACTCCTCACATCCATAAGTGACACATTCAAGAGGCAGACTCAGTGAGCACCAAAGCCCCACTGAAGCAAGTCCTGCCCCCTAAGCGTGTCTCCAGAGCAGCAGTTCTTCCATTACAGACACAGCGGGTCCTCACAGCCAATTGGCCTGGAGGTCAATTCCTCCCAGTGACACCAACAACAATCAAGACTTAACTACAACAAGGCTGTACACACAGTCCACAAAGGGGTGCACCAAGAGTGTCCACCTCAGGTAACTGGGAGACTGACCCGTTGGCCCATATAGGACACCTAGCACACAAAGCCACCCTACCAACTCAGGGAAGCAGCGAAAATGTGGAGACAAAGAAACAGATCACAAACGAAAGAAATGGAGGAAAACAAACGACTGGATATAGAGTTCAAAACCACAGTTATAAGGTTTTTCAAGAATATCCTAGAAAAGGCTGATAAATTCAATGAGACCCTCGAGGATATGAAAAAGGACCAACTAGAAATTAAACATACGCTGACTGAAATAAAAAATATTATACAGAGACCCAACAGCAGACTAGAGGAACGCAAAAATCAAGTCAAAGATTTGAAATACAAAGAAGCAAAAAACACTCAACCGGGAAAGCAAAAAGAAAAAAGAATCCAAAAATTTGAAGATAGTGTAAGAAGCCTCTGGGACAACTTCAAGCGTACCAACATCAGAATTATGGGGGTGCCAGAAGAAGAGAGAGAGCAAGATACTGAAAACCTATTTGAAGAAATAATGACTGAAAACTTCCCCCACCTGGTGAAAGAAATAGACTTACAAGTCCAGGAAGCGCACAGAACCCCAAACAAAAGGAATCCAAAGAGGACCACACCAAGACACATCATAATTAAAATGCCAAGAGCAAAAGACAAAGAGAGGATGTTAAAACCAGCAAGAGAAAAACAGTTAGTTACCTACAAGGGAGCGCCCATACGATTGTCAGCTGATTTCTCAACAGAAACTATGCAGGCCAGATGGGAGTGGCAAGAAATATTCAATGTGATGAATAGCAAGATCCTACAACGAAGATTACTCTACCCAGCAAAGTTATCATTCAGAATTGAAGGTCAGATAAAGAGCTTCACAGACAAGAAAAAGCTAAAGGAGTTCATCACCACCAAACCAGTATTATATAAAACTAGAGGCCCGGTGCACAAAATTCATGCACGGGGGGAGAGGGTGTCCCTCAGCCCACCCTGCACCCTCTCCAATCTGGGACCCCTCGAGGGATGTCCGACTGCCCATTTAAGCCCGATCCTGGTGGGATCGGGCCTAAACGGGCAGTCGGACATCCCTCTCACAATCCAGGACTGCTGGCTCCCAACTGCTCGCCTGCCTGCCTTCCTGATTGCCCCTAACCGCTTCTGCCTGCCAGCCTGATCACCCCCTAACCACTCCCCTGCCAGCCTGATTGATGCCTAACTGCTCCCCTGCCAAGCCTGTTTTCCCCTAACTGCCCTCCCTGCAAGCCTGGTCACCCCTAACTGCCCTCCCCTGAAGGCCTGGTCACCCCTAACTGCCCTCCCTGTAGGCTTGATTGCCCCCAACTGCCCTCCCTTGCAGGCCTGGTCCCTCCCAACTGTTCTTCCCTACTGGTCATCTTGTGGTGGCCATCTTGTGTACACATGGAGGCAGGATCTTTGACCACATAAGGGCAGCCATCTTGTGTGTTGGAGTGATGGTCAATCTGCATATTACTCTTTTATTAGATAGGATAGAGGCCTGGTGCATGGGTGGGGACCAGCTGATTTGCCCTGAAGGGTGTCCTAGATCAGGGTGGGTGTTCCCTTGGGGCGTGGGGTGGCCTGGGCGAGGGGCCTGTGGTGGTTTGCAGGCCGGCCACCCCCCCAGCGACCCAAGCGGAGGCCCTGGTATCTGGGGTTTATTTATCTTCTATAATTGAAACTTTGTAGCCTGGAGCAGAGCCAAGCCTTCTGCTTGCTCCATGGCGGCAGCCATTTCTGTTGGGATTTATGTATCTTCTATAATTGAAACTTTGTAGCCTTAAGCGGAGGCCTGGGCCGGCCAGGACTGCAGAAGCTTGGCTTCCTCCATCGCCACGGGCAACCCTAGCCTCCTACTCTCTCCAGCTCCGTGGCTGCCGCCATTTCTGTTTGGGTTTATGTATCTTCTGTCATTGAAACTTTGTAGCCTTGAGTGAAGGCCTCAGCCGACAAGGGCAGGCAGAAAGCTTGGCTTCCTCCATTGCCGGGGAAACCCAAGCCTTCCTCCTGTTCTCTGTGGCCGTAGCCATCTTGGTTGGGTTTATTTGCATATTTGCTCCTGATTGGCTGGTGGGCATGTCTTGTGGGTGTAGTGGAGTGATGGTTAATTTGCATATTACTCTTTTATTAGATAGGATGCTGAAAGGTATTCTTTTTTTTTAAATATAATTTATTGATTTTTTACAGAGAGGAAGGGAGAGGGATAGAGAGCTAGAAACACTGATGAGAGAGAAACATCGATCAGCTGCCTCCTGCACACTCCCCACCTGGGACCCTTGAGTCCGCAGGCCGATGCTCTATCCACTGAGCCAAACCGGTTAGGGCTGAAAGGTATTCTTTAAGAAGAGGAAGAAGAAGAAAAAAGTAAAGATAAAAATTATGAACAACAAATACATATCTATCAACAAGTGAATCTAAAAATCAAGTGAATTAAAAATCTGAGGAACAGAATAAACTGGTGAATATAATAGAATCAGGGGCATAGAATGGGAGTGGACTGATAATTCTCAGGGGAAAGGGATGTGGGGGGTACAGGAAGAGACTGGACAAAAATCGTACACCTATGGATGAGGACAGTGGGAGGGAGGTAAGGCAGAGGGTGGGGTGGGAACTGGGTGGAGGGGAGCTATGGGGGGAAAAAGGAGAAACAATTGTAATTATCTGAATAATAAAGATTTATTAAATTTTTAAAAATATGCAAAACAGTGTGTATGGTATGGGTATGCTATCTTTTGTGGGGGAAGGTGGCAAAATAAGAGCGTATATTTTTATTTGTATATTCATAAAGAAATTCTGAAATTATACAAAAGTACTTATAACGGATTACCTTTGATAGTCTGGGTGTGAGCCAATGGGAGACAGGAATGGGAAAATTTAACTGAACCTGCTTATTTAAAAAATAATGTTTCAACTGTGTGAGAACAGACTGATGGTTGCCAGAGAGGAGAGGCATTAGGGGGGTGGCTGGGTGAAAAAGGTGAAGGGGTTAAGAACTACAAACTGGTAGTTACAAAATAGTCATGAAGATGTAAAGTACAGCATAGGAAATATAGTCAATAATATTGTAATAGCTATATAAGATGCCAGGTGGGTATGTACTTGAAATATTGGGGGACCACTTTGCAAAGTACATGAATGTCTAACCACTATACTGTACACCTAAAACTAAAACAAAGTAATATTGAAAGTAAACTTTAAATGAAAAATATGTAAAAAAAATAATAATAATAAAATAAATTATTTTGACAAAATAATGTTCTACATATATAATTCCAATATCATACAGATTATGATACAGAATAATTTCACTGCACTAAAAATGGTGGTTGCCCAGGGCTCATAGTCAGTGGGAGAGGATGACTAGGTAAAGGAAAGAGAATTTTTAGTACAGTGGAATTATTCTTATGCTATTGTTCTTATAGATACATTACATTATGCATTTATTTAAAAAAAAAAACACACAAAATTTTACAGCACAGAAAATAATCTCTAAGGTATGCAAAAGTCTTTAAAACAATAATTTAGAAGGTTGGGGGGCTCCAGGAAGCAAAGCAGACTGTGACAAGAGAATGTAACTACATTATAAATATGTGAAACAATTGCACTGAAGAAGATGGGAGAAAAAGTGCTGACCTAACTTTGGAAATGAATGGACTCTGTAAGACTAAACGCAAAAGGAACTGAACATGAGGGCTATACTCTAGAAAGCTGTTCCCCCTGGGGGTAGGCGTTCACATTTCTAATGGTGCTATACATTGATAGTGGAATAGAACAATTAAGTAAATAGATGACAGATGGTGGAAGCCAGGTTTCTCATTGTTGGAGTGAAAATACACAGATACGTCAGCGGAGGAAGCTGGAGTGATCCATGTGGTAATTGATGAGAGTTGGACATAGTATGAATTAATGTTTAACTGAATATAGCTAGTGATTGTTACATATAATAACATTTATGCATATGTGTACCTAAATAAGTTAGCTTACACACATACATTTCTTCGCTCTGTCAGGTGACAGGGCTAAAAGGAACAACACCTGAGTATCAATGAGCACACCTAATGCTCAGATCTTTTAATATTGCTCTTCAGTTTAAACACACACACACACACACACACACACACACACACACACACACACACACACACGGATCCTTGAAGAAATAGTTGATTCTAGACCTGAGGCAGGAAATCCACAGAAGAGCCAGGAACATTTTACAGTGCCAGGAAGTGAGAAAGCAAAACAAACACATGTTGTAGGCCTATGTCAAAAGGACAGAGGAGCCCACTGTAAGAGCTGCCAGTGGCCAAAGCTAGGACAATTTGAGCAACAAAATAAATCGAGCAATACTGTATTCTAACCCAAAGTATCAAATGAATATCCATGGGTCTATATTGATATAAATAAATGACTGAATAAATTAATAAATGAGGGGTAAGAGACAAATCCTCCATGCAGAAAAAATTCCCAATACTTCATGTAGCTACTCCATCCTAAAGAACAGAGTAGCACTCCACACCCTTTGTGTTGACTGTGCATGGAGGCTTTCCTTGAGAGATTACAGCATAGACAGAGGCAAAAAAATAGTCACAGTGGAGAAACTTGACAAACACTGCCATGTAATCTAGGTCAACATCAAATGTATAAACCCTGGCTCTCCTCTAAACCCATAACCCCCGCCTAATTGTGAAAAAGATATCACACAAATTCCAGGAGAGGGACATCTTGCAATATGCCTGACCAATTCTCAAAACGTTCCAGGACATCGAAAACATGGAAAAGTGGAAGAAACTCTTACAGTCAGTCAGAACTACTAAATGTAATGTGATACCCTGGATGGGGTCCTGGAAAGAGGAAAAGACTGGAGGTAAAAACTAAGGATGT
Organism: Plecotus auritus; assembly: GCF_963455305.1. Lineage (NCBI taxonomy): Eukaryota > Metazoa > Chordata > Mammalia > Chiroptera > Vespertilionidae > Plecotus > Plecotus auritus. The sequence goes on along the minus strand of NC_137777.1, from coordinate 20,220,405 downwards.
ATGAATAAACTATGAACTCTGATCAACAATAGTGCATCAGTATGGGTTCATTACTTGTAATAATATATTATACTAATCCAAGGTGTTAATAATAAGAAAAACTTTGTGGGTCTGCATAGGTTAACCCTCTGTACTGTATTCTCAATTTTCTGTAAATCAAAACTGCTCTGAAAACTGGGCTTTATTCAAAAAATGAAGTGATTTGAAATATGTATTCATTTGTTTGTCTTTAACAATAAGCTTTGTATCAAAATATGTGTTATTTCTATTACATAGAAAAAAATTTAAGTCCCTTAAAGGAGATACATGATTCATTGAAAGTCTCAGATTACTTCTCTAAATAATTCAGTTGATACGTCTGGTGACCAAGATATGCCTATAATGTTTAATAATGCAGCTTTTTAAAATGCAGAGATGGGAAAGTTACAAATGCAATGATATGAGGGTTATAAAAATTTCCTTTGAATTGCATTTTAATTTTTAAAAATAAAATGCTTATTTAAATTTTTAATCAAATTCTGCATCATTTGATTAATCATTCAATCCTAGATGGATTGTTTCTTTCTCACGCTTTCTTGGTCTTTTTTTATGTCAGCATAATTACAAAGGGCACTAGCTATTTCTTTGCTTGTATTAAAAAGATATCTCTTCCAAAGAAGCTCACAAAATAGTTACATGAATAAACATAGATCAATTTAGTTTGGCCTTTAAATCTATGAGGATAATCTTATTGTGTTGCTTATTCAACACCACTGTAATCTCCTCGATCAAGATCAATAAAAATTCTCATCTATTTTCCTTCAAAGGAAGGCTGGAAGTTTACTCATCTCATTGGCTGTGCAAAATTGATGGGATAACATGTGGTTCCCATAGGAAGCACTTGCTTGTCGGAAAGACAATTCTCTTTCAGAACCTATCACCTTTAAGCTGCCTTTTTCCATGCAGTTCTGCCAAAGGGTTAGGTTTCATTTTCTTAGGCAAGGTAGAAATTCTAAATTGCTACACAAATATAATGCATTTTTATTCTTTTACTTTTCATGTCTTATTTAAATCATTTTTTTTCCTGCCTGTATAATCTAACAGACTGAGACGACCGTGAAGAGCCATTTGGAAAATAAGACAAGTGAACAAACAAACGTCTGCAATAGATTTTTACTCATTTCCTCTTCAGTGTTTAAAAAAAACCTGTTTTTCCCTTTTCCACTGTCTTCCCTTGATTTTAGTTTTTCCCTTTACACAGATCGTCACCCTCCCCAGGTACCCCAGAGATTGTAAGCAGTGACAAATTCTGAAGAGATCCTACCGCCCCAGACATCACTCAACTAGGGTATTCTTACTTATCCTGTCAAATCTGAAGTTAATAGCTTCTAAAGAAAGCAAAGACTAGTTGAGGGAAACTAAATCTTCCAACCAATGGAATGACCAATATGAAATTTTCTAAGTGATTAATATAATAGGCCTAATTATATAAGTACTAACATGCAGGTATAGTTAGTGTTTAATTCTATCATTACTGAGAATGGAAACCATTAGCATTTGCACTTGCCCACAGTTATATACCTTAGATTTCATAGGCACCTTCACTATCATAGGGGAAGGAAGAGCAGGAACTGGTCCCTTTAATGGTTTTGTGGTATGAAGCCATTTATTCATACCTCCATATCATTACAGGAGAGGGAAATAAACTTTTCTCTCACTAGATCCTCTCTTCCTACTAGTTATATCCTAGTTAATAAAGATATCGGTACCTAGAAGTGGAATCTACACTAATAAAAGAGAAACATGCAAATTGATCGTACCTCCCCTGCGCCCACAAGCCACACCCACCAGCCAATCAGGAGTGAGTATGCAAATTAACCCAACCAAGATGGCTGTGGCCACGGAGCAAGCAGGAGACTTGGGTTTTTCTGGCAATGGAGGAAGCCAAGCTTCCCGCCCGCTCTGGCTGGTCCTGGCTTCCACTCAAGGCTACAAAGTTTCAATTACAGAAGATAAATCCCAGATACCAGGGCCTTCTCTTGGGTCCAGGGGGCGTGGCCACCAGAGGCCCCTCGCCCAGGCCACCCCATGCCCCAAGGGAACCCCCACCCTGATCCGGGACACCCTTCAGGGCAAACCAGCCGGCCCCTACCCATGCAACAAGCCTCTCTCCTATCTAATAAAAGAGTAATATGCAAATTGACCATCACTCCAATACACAAGATGGCTGCCCCCATGTGGACACAAGATGGCCATCACAAGATGGCCAGCAGGGGAGAGCAGTTGGGAGGGACCAGGCCTGCAAGGGAGGGCAGTTGGGGGTGATCAAGCCTGTAGGGGAGGGCAGTTAGGGCTGACCAGGCCAGCAGAGGAGGGCAGTTTGGGGGCACCAGGCCTGCAGGGGAGGGCAGTTAGAGGCAATCAGGCTGGAAGGAGAGCAGTTAGGCATCAATCAGACTGGCAGGGGTGTGGTAGGGGGTGATCAGGCTGGCAGGCAGAAGCGGTTAGGGGCAATCAGGAAGGCAGGCAGGTGAGCAGTTGGGAGCCAGCAGTCCTGGATTTTGAGAGGGATGTCGGACTGCACGTTTAGGCCCGATCCTACTGGTATCCCAGATTGGAGAGGGTGCAGGCTGGGCTGAGGGACACACACCCCCGTGCACTAATTTTGTGCACCGGGCCTCTAGTACAGTAATAACAACCTAAAGATGTGGCACCCATGTGAGAATTGGACAACACACAATGGGGAAACAGTTACTGCCGGCTAGAGAGCTGTTGGACTTGACTATCCTACTGCAGAAATTTCAAAAGCTGGTAATGTATTTTCTGTGTCTCAAGATCTAAGGAAAATTGTTGGAAATGGTCAGAGTATTGAGGTTGGCTGCATGGTGTTGCTTTTTGCAAGGTACAGAAGAAATGGGATGAAAAAAAACAAGTGTTATCAGGTTTGCAAGCAGAGATGGAGCAGCGCTGCCAAGAGCAGCTTTCTGAGTTCTTACTGTAATAGATATTGACAGAGTCCAGTAACTTGGGACTTGGGAAGATTAGAAAACTCAGCTGCATCTGTAGCATAAGTAGAAGATAAGGCTTCTGGGTGACTTCTCTTAATCATCTCTCATTGAAACTCCTCTGTCAGATAGTGAAAGCTAGGCTTCTAACTAACTAATGCTATATTATTTCATCTTAACTGCTGTAAAAGGGATGGACCAAGCATAGAAATCAGGAAATAAAGAAGAGATTCCCAGTCTTACTAACTATAATCAGGCAAGATCCTTGGCTTTGGTTACTTTTTCATATAACCAACAAAAATCAAATAGACCAGATGTTCTAAGTTTTTAAGAAAAATTGTATTGTAAACAAATTCACAAGCCTGGCTTGCAAAAGCATGTAATTACTCAACTTTAAAGCAACCTCAGATTCTCAGCCAGCCTGGCAGAAAGAAATTTCTAATATATTTTCCAAATTTTCTCTAATGAGTATGTCATAATTCCAGTGTCAAGGAATAAAGTAAAAAGAAAAGGATATGCCTGTGTTTACTTAAATAGATACAAAAACTCAAAAATCACTGATATTTGGAAATATTATTCATAGTAAATAGTAAATCTTTAAGAGTTGGCTTCAATAAAGCCAGGAGACAGATATTCTCCAAGAAGCACAGTCTATGAAAAAGCATACATATTAACAACCAAGTACATAAAATGTCACAGTTGTTCCAAGAGAAGTAGGTAGAAAATGTCATGAAAGTTTTCTAAGTGAAGATGTTGAAGGGAAGAGCTACTTTACAAATTAAACAACATAAAGAAGATCACGGGGGAAAAAAGAGAGAGAGAAAGAGGTAATATGCAAATTAGCCAGGATGCCATAACGTCACGACCACTCAGGAAGAGGCTGTGCATGCAGGTAGGCGGGAGGGGACTGCATGTGCGGTGAGGCAAGCCAAGGATGGCACAGGCCTGCAGAGAACAGGGCCTGCCAGCCGGGGCATGCCAGCAGTCCTGCCTCTGTGCGTGAGCTGCAGAGGAAACACTGACCACTCACTGGCTAAGCTCCCTGTACACCACTCTCAGTGTTCTTGGTAACTTGGGTAATAAGAATCCAAGAAGGTGATCTAGGGTTTTTCCACCTCATTCCTGGAGGAAAAAAACAAGGTCTGCTGCTGGAGGGGCTAAGAAATGTCATATCCTGCCCTAGCCGGTTTGCCTCAATGGATAGAGCCTCGGCCTGCTGACCGCAGGGTCCGGGTTCAATTCTGGTCAAGGGCATGTACCTAGGTTGCAGGCTCCTCCCTGGCTGGGGCCCAGGTCAGGGCTCATGCAGGAGCCAACCAATCGAAGTGTCCCTCTAACATTGATGTTTCTCTCTGTCTTTCCCTCTCTCTTCTACACTCTCTAAAAATCAATGGAAAAATATCTTCAGGTGAGGATAAAAAAAAATGAAAAAATGAAATGTCATATCCTATGAAAGAGACATCTTGAAAATGCCTAAAGAAAGTTGTCATTTTTTTGTGGTGAAGGGACTGGAGTCCATGTTGATGAAAACATCTTGGTGGCCGTGGCGGCCAGCAGTGGCAGCAGCATCGGGGTGATGGGGGTGGCACCTTCCCCTGATCAGCCCCGTCGCCTCCTGCAGAGGGAGGCCAGACTGCGACTTAACCATCAGTAGGACATCCCCTGAGGGCTCCTGGATTGGAGAAGGTGCAGGTCGGGCTGAGGGACACCCCACCTCTGCAGAATTTTGTGCACTGGGCCTCTAGTGTGTATATAATAAGGAAAAACTAAAAATAGGACCAGAAATTAGCTGGGATGAGATTATAAAGAGTCTAACGTGTTTTGGAATCTGGGATTCTGAGCTGTATCTTTTTTTTTAAAATATATTTTATTGATTTATTACAGAGAGGAAGGAAGAGGGATAGAGTTAGAAACATTGATGGGAGAGAAACATCGATCAGCTTCCTCTTGCACACCTCCTACTGCGGATGTGCCCACAACCAAGGTACATGCCCTTGACCAGAATCGAACCTGGGACCCTTCAGTCTGCAGGCCGATGCTCTATCCACTGAGCCAAACTGGTTAGGGCTGGGCTGTATCTTTTTAAGCCAGTGTCTTCCAACATTCAATCAACATTCCACTGATTGTACACAGAAAATTTTATGTGTAATATGACAATTTTGTATTTTTTACAATTAATTATTTTACTGTGTATTATAAAAAGACTAGGGGCCCAGTGCACAAATTCGTGTACCTTGAAAGGAACTGTGAGCCACAAGGCTGTTGTGGGCACATGGGCGGGTCTTGGCCCATCCTCCGTGCCCCCACCCGGCCCCTCTTGCCACAGCCCCCAGTCCTCTGTCTGCCAGCAGCCCCACTCCTGCTGCTGCGGCTCCCTCGAGCTGATGGCGCCAGCCCTGCTCGCACCCCTGACAGCGTGGAGAGATTGCGGCCGGTGCCAGCAGCGGGTGCAAGCAGGGCCGGTGCTATCAGCGGATGTGAGCTGCGACTGCTGCCCCAATTGCCCCTCAGGATCAGGGGGAGGTGGAGAAACCCTGAGGGGTGATAGGGGCCGGCACCAGCAGCAGGTGCGAGCGCTGGTTGGGACCGCAGCGTGTGGGAGCAAAGAATTTTCAGTAACCACCAGAGGCTCGCCCCGATGACAGCAACTGGTGCCCTGCCTTGGTCTGGCGCCCCTGCTCACCTGCTCCACCATCACACTGCGGCCAATGCCCACCATGTTCCGCGCGCGACCCCTGGTGGTCAGAACATTTCATAGCAACTGGTTGTTCAGTTGTTAGGTTGTTCCGCTGTTCTGTCTATTTGCATATTAGCCTTTTATTATATAGGATAACCAGTACATGAATGTTATAATTCTATGAATATTATTACTTAGGAAGGCATTAAATTAACTGCTGTTATCATAATTCACCTTATGCAGAAATAAAGGCCATTTTCACACATACTTAGAAATGTTTCACACTTTCATTAATTAAACTCTCCACCATAACCATTTGGGAGTCATTTCTAGAAAGTTCGTTACTAGATTGTGAATTGTTAATTTCTATATAAACTGATCAATGTAGAAATTAACAATTTCAGATGCTGATGGCAACTTAGACAATAAAATTTTAAGCTTGGCAAGGGAAATGGCAATTAGATGGTTGATATAGAACAATGAGTACAAAAAAAAATTATATACCATCTGTCAAAATTAATGAATATTGTATGTAGATTAATCCAAACATCAAGAAACATAAAAAAAAAAATGAAGATAGTCAATCACTCATTCAGTCGGATACAGATGGCACATTTAAATGATCTAGCTCTCAAAATCAATGCAAGGAAATTATGACAGTGGCAAAGGAAGATGAGTTATTTAACTGAGAGCAGCCTTGGATCTTAGATACCATGAAGTTTCAAAGGTGAATAAGAAGTTCTACATCAAATATCCATATGGAATGGAAATAGAAAGTAGGTCCCTATAAGGCTGAAAGCTTGACATGTAGAAAAACACTAGTCCTCTGAGTTACTGAACATTTATACAGAGAGAGGATTAATATCTCAGCCATAATTCATTCAAACTAAAGTTCTGCTCATTTTTTTTCTGAATTGGCTGCCTATCTGAGATCTTACCTTCCCAATACATTTCTTTATATTCTGACTACACTAAAAAATTAAACTGAGAAGTTCCTGGTTGCAACTGTGCTCTCAGATCTGTGAAAGCTTACAAGTCTCCCAGCCTTAAGGGAACCAAGCCATAGCATTTCAGGAATATGCAAAGCCAAGTGAATTCCAGGGGGGAATAAAAACAGAATCCCTTTTTTCAAATATAGTCTTTGAAGGCTACAGATTTAAACACATATTTTAATTTACTATTCCAATAAAGGAGTAGTAATGTAATAACATTATATATAATTAAATGTTCTCTGTATTCATGAAAATTAAATATCTTAAAATGAAATGTTTAATTTGGAATTTATTTATACTGCTAGCAAATCTCTGTTGGGTTTCTGGATGAAGATGAACATATGAGATCATCACCACAGCAACCAAACCTGTAAATAATATTGTGTTAGTCACAGGGAACAAAATGTATGCTGTTTTTAATATTTCTGCCTTTACTCTCCATCACCACTATTTTCTGTGCAATCTAACTCTAAATTTAATATGTGAAAATTGTCCTCTTTGAATTAAAAATTATATGTAAATCTTAATTATTTTTAAATACATGTCCAAATTTATTCCTCAAGAAGCGACCCAGTGAACTTTGCTGATTATGATAGTTATTAACACTGCAATTTAAGCTAACAAATCTTCCATTGAGATGCACCTGATACACTGAAAAGCAACAGTCTTTGCAAGTCAAGATAAATCTGGACTTCAATCACAATTTTTCCATGATGACATTTTTCCTTTTATTAAAATAGGAATAAAAAATGAATCATTCAGTTTTGCTGTGGAGAGTAAGGATAATGTACATAAAAAGTAGAGCACATATTAGATGCTCAGTACACAATATTTTTTTAATATTGATAAAAATATATATATAGTATTTTTAAATTTTTATGAAACATTTCACTGTGAGTGTTACATTATTCTGATATATAATTTATAAGATTTGGACTGAAAACTTATTTTAGCTGTTTTTCTTTTAAACTTGAATGGTCATCATTGCTTCCTTTAAAAAAAAAAATAGTACTGCCTGGTCAGTGTGGCTCAGTGGTTGAGCAAAGACCCATGAACCGGGAGGTCATGGTTTGATTCCTGGTCAAGGCACAAGCCCTGGTTGCCAGTTCAATCCCCAATTGGGGCGTGCAGGAGGCAGCCAATCAATGATTCTCTCTCATCATTGATGTTCCTATCTCTCCCTCTCCCTTCCTCTATCTGAAGTAAAAAAAAAAAGAAAGAAAGAAACATAAAAAAGTACTACTCTCCTACTTAGGTCATCCTGTGGAGCAATCACAAGTCCTGTCTCACCAGGGGAACAGAGTTTAGACTGATCCTATCAAGGCCCTCTCCTCCTGGACATTGTGCTGTGTGCACTATGGATATATGAAACAAGCAAGCAGTTAGTACCATCTCTCCTCAGTGGGGTTGCCACCATCAGAGGGTTTGAGTCTGGCACTGCTGGGCCACCTTGTTCACCTGGAGGAGAGAGCCTATCTATACACAATACAAAACCAAGCATGAGCTGCCAGAGCAGAGAGGAAGACAGACCCAGAGTGTTTAGGACAGTTGAGGCCCATAATCAGATTTTCCAGTGCATTGCCCAATAAAGGCAATTGCTTAGGTTCATTTGAGTTGAATTTTTGTCACTCCCAATAGGACATGATAATCTTTCTAAAAGCTTTATTACTTTTCTTTTGACAGATTTACAGTCAGTTTGGAAACAACATTTATATGTGGTGTGAAGTAAGGTAGGTGCTGGGTGGTCTATTAAAAAAAAAAACAAAACATGCAGTAGCTCTCAAAACCATTATAATAAAACAACACTACTTTGACATTCGTTGAACTTCCAGTGTTCATATAAGTTTGAGCTTTCAGTGTTCATATGAATTTGCTTTCTGCAATCTAATTTGTCCATCTTGTATCAATATCTCACTGTCTTAATTAACAGTCAGTTTATAACAAGTCTAGATATCAGATAGAGCAAACCCTCCTATTTTGTTCTTCCTTAGTTACCTAGTTATTCTTAACATCTTACATATCCATATATGTTTTGGAATTGGCTTGTCAATTCCATTTTTTAAACTTCTAGGATTTAATAAGTGCTGAATTTAAATAATTTATCAATTTGGAGAGCTATCCTTAAAATATTGAACTTTTCCAATTTATGCATGAGCTCTCCAATTATGGGGATCTTTTTATTTCTATTAATTAGTTTTATTGTCTTCTATGGAGATATCTTATATTTGTTCTTTGGTAATTTGTATTCCTGATGCATTTTATAAATGCAATTAATTTTGATATGATAATCTTCTATCCAGAAACCTTGCTAAACTCACTCAGTAATTACTGGTATACAATTTTTTTTTACTTTCTATATACATAATTATGTAACCTGTAATTAAAAATGATAATTTCATTCTTCTTCTTTAATCCTTATATCTCTTATATCTCCTTTCTTTTTTACTGTACTAGCTGAAACTCTTGTTCCATATTAAATGGCAATAGTGATAGTGCATATCCTTGTCTTATTCTTTACTCAGAATAAAAACTTAATTGTTTTCAAGTGTTGGCTCCAGGAAGATACTACCTATGACATTCAAAATATTACTGCCCTGCCGGTGTGGCTCAGTGGTTGAACCAGGAGGTCCCAGGTTCGATTTATATCTCCCTCACGCTTCCTCTCTCTGAAGTCAATAAAAACTTATTTTTAAAAAGTACTGACGCTCTAACTACTGAGAAACACAGGCCAGGGCTCTACTTCTTTTTAACTGAATGTGCCCTTAACTACCACTTTTCCATAAAGTCTGTTTTTATTTTTTTAACAAAGTACTCTCTCATTAATTTTCTATATGTAAGCGGTTTAGGAGAGAAATTGGGAAGGAAGAGGAAACTGGATCAGAGAACAGAAATAAAGATGGAAAAATAACTAAAGTGCTTCTTTATTCTCCGAAACTCTGAAAATTAATATTATAATTATGTTAGCCACATTCTTCAACTCGCTTGAGAGGAAGCTATAACCTTATCTCTATATCATGACAAATTAAGACTCAGGTTTTGATGAAGAAAAGCAATTTACATGCAAATAATTGTTCCAAAATATCAATCTCATTCCCTAGTAATTAAAGAGGTGACTTCTCCCTCTTCTATATCCTGTAACACTTTTTTTTTTTTTAAACTCTGGCATTTCTATCCTCTCCCAAACTAAAAAATAATCTTTTGAGCTAAGGACTTCTGAAGCGTGAAGACACACCTACGTATCTCCTTGCTCAGTTTATTTCCCAGCAGTTCTGGAAATTCCTTTGTCACCCTTTCCGAGACCATTTGACCTCCTGTGTGTTTCCTGAATGTGCCAGGTTTCTCCCATCTGAGGGCCTTTGTATCTGGTGTATCCTGGGGCTGAGACACTCTCCCGACCTTCATTCAAGCATTTCCTTCTCAATGAAGCCCTCTCTGGCTTCACTGTCTAAAAGTTTACTCTCTCCCCCGTCCCCGTCTTCCCCACCCACACCTCAGCAATGATTACCCCCATTCCTTGCTTTGTTATTCTTTGGAGCAATTACTAGAATTTGTTGCAACATCCCTTTTGCCATATTCTATTAGTTACAATTGAGTTTAGGGCCCATCCTAATTCAAAGGAAGGAAGCTATATAAGGGCATGACTATGGGAGGGACAGTTCATAGGAAGACCATATGCTTTATGGGAAACTATCTTTGGAATCTGGCTACTACATATACTCAATGTTTATGTATATATCTTCTAAATTTAGCTATTAAAGTACGGGAATCATGTTTTGGAGTTCCTATCCAATACTGAGTGTTGAGGAAGATAATATGTCAGTCATGCACCAAAAGTGTAACTGACTAAATTTATATAAGGCCATTTCTAGACATTCAGAGCATTTTAAAGATGGAAATTTATTATACATGTAGAGCAGTGACATTTAAGGGAGCCTGTAAAACAAATGGTGCAGACTGAGTACAGTTTAAGAAACATTTTGGGCACCAAACATGGGCCCAGCATGTGCTTGCACTGGGCTCAAGTTGCCTTAAGAGTGAATTAAATACAAGTTAATTCCTTTATATGTATACTAGAGGCCCGGTGCACAAATTCGTGCACAAGTGGGGTTCCTCAGCCTGGCCTAAGGGATCGGGCCGAAACCGGCTCTCCGACATCCCCTGAGAGGTCCTGGATTGCGAGAGAATGCAGGCCAGGCTGAGGGACCCCACCAGTGCACAATTGGGGCAGGGAGAGACACAGGAGGTTGGCCAGCTGGGGAAGGACCCTGGGAGGGCTCCAGGGTGTGTCCAGCCTGTCTCACTCAGTCCTGATCGGCCAGACCCCAGCAGCAAGCTAACCTACCGGTCAGAGTGTCTGCCCACTACTGGTCAGTTATAGCAAGCAGTTGCGCAGCCTTAACATATCATTAGCATATTATGCTTTGATTGGTTGGCACTTAGCATATTGGGCTTTTATTATATAGGACTAGAGGCCTGGTGCACAAAATTCATGCACCAGAGGGGATGTCCCTTAGCCCGGCCTGCACCCTCTCTAATCCAGGACCCCTCACGGGATGTCCAACTGCCGCTGTAGGGAACACTGGCTCCTAACCGCTCACCTGCCTGCCGGCCTGATCCCCCTAACTGCTCTCCCCTACTGGCCTGATTGCCCCTAACCACCTCTGCCTTGGCCCTGCCACCACAGCTTTGTCTGGAATGTCGTCCAGAAGATGTTCGGTCTAATTAGCCTATTACCCTTAAATTAGTATAGATGCTCTCTGCTAGGTCAGTAAAATGATAATTATAACTGAAACACATCCACAACTGTAATTTTTAAAGTGAAAATTTATTACCAAAATTGTGATAGAATCCAAAGGCAAAATCGTACAGAGAATTAAGAAAAATACTCTGGAACACCATTTTTTTTAAAACTCTGCCATTTCCATCCTCTCGCAAATTAAAAGATAATATTTGATCTAAGGACTTCTGAAGCCTGGAGATAGACCTATGTATCTTCTTACTAAGTTTATTTCCCCTTCAGTTCTGAAAATTCCTTTTTAACCCTTTCCCAAAATATATATACACTTTGTATAACTTTAATTCTGATGGGTTAAATCTGAAAAGAAAAAAAAAAGTCAATTGAGCTATCAGCTGTAAAGTATATATATATATACTACTTCTCTTGAGTACCTCATTTATTTGATATCAAAGATACTATAAATCATGCACCTGATCAGTTTTCCCCTTTGCACTGGCTGATAGAAAGCTCAGGGCAAATAGGTGGTTGATCTCCAGCAAAAGTCTAGAATACTTTTGGTACCCATTTGAGATACAAATACACTGAGTGGCCAGATTATTATGCGTTCAGAGATCATAATAATCTGGCCACTCAGTGTGTGTGTATATATATATATATGAAAAGAAAAGACGGAAGGAAGGAAAGAAAGGAAGGCAAACTCACATGCTTATGCATTCCAAAAACCTACTTTACAAGTTTACAAAATAATTATTTAGTAGAGATTCTTAAATAACACTTATGGGATGATAAACTTTTAATCAATTTATTCAAAAAAAAACTATAGAGCTTTCCATACTTTAAGACAACTAAAATGACAATGTAATATTAAGCAAAAAAAGTTAATCTAAAGAACTTGATAGGTTGAATAATAAACTATTAAAAAACACTATGTTTTTAAAATTCAATGTGGTTTTACAATTCATCAGCATATTTCTAATATATATAATAATTATCATTTTAAATTATATTTTATGTTTTATAAATGTGTTACATGAAATCATATTCTCAGAAAGGATTTTTACTTGCTTTGAAATATTATTATTTCAAAGCTGAAAAGCCTGAGTATAATGTTATATAAGAAACACCAGATGGTAACTATATCATGCTAAAATGAAATTTGCAAATGAAACCTGGGAGGAAAACAATATTCCCAGTGGTTGATATGATGAGATGATTATGTGGCTAAAGAAAAAAATTAAATCCAATCTGAATGTTAAAGCTAGGATGCGTCATTAAAATATTTCACAAAATAATAATCATCTATATTTATCCTACAAGGTTGTGTTTAAAATGGAATTAATTCAAAATATTAGAAATATTCTAAAATTCAAATGTCACTTCAAGAACAAATATACCAAAAAATATTTATTTTCTTCATTCATTCCCAAACCCCATAAAAAAATAAAATGTTTAAAGTTATATTTAACAATTTTTCATCACCAAGATGTTTCTGCATTGCATTTATGCTTGTCTTCTGTTTGAACCTCTGGGTCCATCCCTTTCATTTCTAAATGCTCTGTCTCCTTCTCTACCCTCCCAAATCTCCAACAACTCCTTCCTGCTGCAAGCTTAAAGGTTAATTGATTCCTCCTTAGCCACCTCAGCCCTTGCTTTGCATTACACATTAAAATAATTGAATAGAGGGATAGATGCCTCAAGATATACTTTATTCAATCTAATTTAAATGGGTTATAACCCAAGCTTTGACAGTTTGTCACATAATACAAGTAAATAAAATGATAATTAAATTGGGGATATGAAGGCAAGACTTAGAATTTTTATTTTTTTTAAATCACATATGGTCCTTTAATGTAAAATTTCATTCAGACATCTTAAACTTATGTGTTAACGCCAGACATACATACAACAGACTCATTAACCTTGATCTCAATTAACATATCCTGATGGTGATTGGCATGTTCTCTCCATATAGATGTACAGTCTGTTGATTATTGATTTTAACTACTTTCCCTCTCATTTTTTATCAATAATATATCATCAACAATTTCTACTAGTAACAGTACCCCTAATAATAATTTTCAGTAAAAATTGCAATAAATGATTATACCAGAGTTACTATTTATGTCCCTTTATCATGTCATGTACAAATTTGCTGGAAAAGGAACAAATAAAGGCAGAGTTTATCAAAACCATCAGAGCTATTCTCATCAAGGTCCTCCGTGTAAACAAATGGTGTTGGCTAGTCATTTGAGATTGGTTGGGTCCATTATATAAATGCAGGAGGATGGTTGTTGAAAGAAAGTGGTTCCTTTCATGGTGAAAATACTGATGGTCTAGTCTAGTCACTATGATGAGAAGGAAGTCAAGTCCATACATGTCCATGTAACAATCATTGATCCCGAATGTTTGGCTTTTAGATTTGAGCTGAGTTTTGCAACAAGTCAACAACTTAATAATTCCAAGAACTGAGTGAGATATGAGACTTAGATAGGCCTACCTCCTCAATGACCTCCCAATTGCATGTTAAGTTACCCTCTTAGCAATGCTTGTTCCATTTTGTATTCTCCATATCAGGTGGCTCACATCATTTATTAAATCTGAGAAATTGTCAATCAACACATCACATTGTCAGCCAATGCATTTGAGTATTACCTTCTTAATTCTCTCAATTCTCCCCTTCCAGAATTCCTATTTTGAAATTCCTCATTCCTTTTTGTCAATACTTTTATCTAATTGACTCTTTGGTCTCACAGATTTTGACAATTTCATAAGATGTAGTTTTTTGTTAACTAATTATCTCTTCTAGTTCTAATATTTGGTTTAGCCCATTCATTAAAGTGTTTACTTCAATGCCTTATACTGTATTTCTAGAAATTCTAGTTTGAACTTTTTCTCATAATCTTGTTTGTTTCACTTTATTTTTTTATACTATCTTCTTCCCGTAAGAGTTATAGTCCTTTTATCTAATTAAACATATGGACACACCTCCACAGAAACCTCCCTAGTCAATATTTTCCTGGTAATATCAATTATGGTTTTTATATTGAAAATGTATAGCATATATACTATGTCTCAGTGCACTTTTTTGGCTGATGTCTATATAGAAAATTGTTATATTTATATTATCGACAATTCAACATTTTTAAACAAAATAACATTAGGAGGGAAGTCTGAAGCTATGGCCAAAATATAATTAGTAAAATGTTAAAAATCAAAGTTAGATGTGTTTGAAAAATCATGCTGTGTCAATGAAGGGAACATATACCTTGGATATTGTTGGTTCTAGAAGTCTAATGTTTACCAACATAAAAAATGGGCAGGTAAGTCAAGCTCTCGTTATAAAGATGTTATCCTATCAATCCCATCACCTTTTATAAAGATTTTTTCAAAGCCTTCTTGCTCAGGAGTCTCCACAGCAACACCAACTTCATAACTAATCCTCTTAACCTGATGTTTTGCCTGAGATGACTCTTTCATCACCCTCTTTGTCTGCTCTATCAACTTTTGCAACTGATTGCAGGGATGATGTCAATGGTCTCCTCCATTCTCTAGTCAAGTTCAAGTTTTCACTCCTCTTGTTGAATAATAATTACTGAAAAGTGTCTTGTATTTATTGTAAATTTCATTTGCATTTTTCTAAGAGATTTATTTATTGCTCTGTTTTTGCTGTATCATATGAAAATACAGTGTTTATGTCACAGCATGCACACCATTTATATAACTTCATACAGAGCAACTATTAACAAATTAGTTGTTTTATAATCATGAAACAATGTTTTAAGTATTTTACATGCTAACATGATAGGTTTTTCTTTGCTTTTTTGTTTTTTTACTTATATGTTAAGATTTTATAGTGCCTTAGCTAGATTTTAAGAAATTTATTGGGAGTTTGAGAATGACTTATAACACCTTATAATTTTTCCCATTTAAAATAATGGAAAAATATGTTTCCAGCTATCATTTACCTGCAGATATCTGCTTTCCAGGATTTTCAGGCTACTAACATTAAGTAAGAGGTACCTGTGCCTTTTTTTCAATAATGTCTTTCATTTTATTCATAATCTCAAGTTTATAGTGTGTTCACCTTCTTGTTTTGTCTGTAGACTGACATTCCTGTTGAGTTATATCATTGCATGGTTTTATAGTATTTGCATGTGGTATGTGTGTGTGAGAGAGAGAGAGGAGAGAGAGAGAGAGAGAGAGAGAGAGAGAGAGAGAGAGAGAGAGAGAGAGAGGCAGGAAAACTAACTCCCCTGAAATGGCCCAAGCCACCGCCTTCAATACCATCTGCAGCTAAAGACAAAAGGAGATTGGGGTGGTGGGGGAGCCAGTTGTGGGAGGCTATGGAAGGGGGTGGGGAAGCCCAGAAAAGAAGGGTAAGGTTATCAGGCAGGTTTAGTTTATTGACCTCTTTACTGATAAATTTCTAGAGATTTAGTCATCCTCTCCTCCTCTTGGCACAAAGAGGGAGACACCTTGCAAATGGAAATCTACCTTATAGATGTAAATGTCCTTATGCAAGGATAACTTCTACTGGGTTTCACAGCTTCTGCTCTATCTACAATTTCTCAAAATAACCAGCCCCAAATAGTCCTTATGGTAAAGAGGCACGTTTTGGGGTGGCAAATTCTGCATCCCTTCATGTCCTTTTGTGGAAACTAAACTATCAAGACTTTTGGAACAAAGGGCTATTTCCTATAATTACTCAAGACTGCCACAGTACCATCCACTAATCCTACTACACTAGATTTCAACTCCCAGTTCTGTTTTGACAAGAAAGAGTTATTCTCAAAAATATATTATTTTTAATATATATTATTTTGTTATGTATTAACTGCATTAATATATAAGTATTTTAATTACTTGGTTTTAATTTTTAATAAGATAAATGTCATTAGAAGTAATTCACATAAATAAAAGTCACTGAAATGCTCAATAATTTGGGGGGAGGGTATTTTTAGTTTTTTTTTAAATGTTTTGTTAATCCTCACCCAAGGATATTTTTCCCATTGATTTTTAGAGAGAGAAAAAGGGAGGGAGGGACAGGGAGAGAGAGAGAAACATTGATGTGAGAGAAAAACATCAATTGGTTGCCTTCTGCATGTGTCCTGACTGGGGCCAGGGATCAAACCTGCAACCCAGGAATCGAGCCTGTGACCTTAAGGTGTGAGGGCCACCGCTCCAATCACTGAACCACACGGGCTAGGACAGTGATGCTCAATACTTTCTAAAACTGCAAGAAGTTCCTCAGACCAGATTCAAGAATCCCTGTTCTAGGAAATACATTGAACTTCGAAGAAAAGGAAAAGCTGGTTTATCATTAAACTTTTCAAAAGCAATTTTTTAAGGCTAGAAGAGAATATAAAAATGTATTTAAGGTAGTCAAGAAGTGAGAATGTGAGTCAATATTTTATATCTGGTCAAATTGACTTCCAAGTATGAAAGGCTGCAGACAAATTGTTAGGATATAAAATAACTTCGGAAATATTGTTCCCATGAGGTATATATAAGAGAAATTTCAGAGAAAAAAAAACACTGGTGAAGAACATAAAAAACATATTTACCTAAATAATGATTGCAAAGGGGCACTTATATAATGTCCATGTGCTGTAAAATATAGATGTATTTCAACTACCCAAAAATGAGTGACAGGGCAGGAATGGGGAGGGGTATATTGAAAAGTAAACCCAGTAATTGCTTAAATATTAACTGAGATTTAGGTATTAATTTGAGTATTAAAAGGATTAATTTGAGTATTAAAAGGATATTACCAGTGAGTGAGATGATATTATCTCAAGTAAGAATATGGAGGGGAAAGGGAGTAGAGGGAAGAAAAAGGATTTACTAGATAATTTTAGTATTGTTTGTAGTAAGTAAACCTTAGCTAATAGTAAGGGAGAGAAACCGAGGGGAGAGGGAGCAGGAAGAGAGACAGAGGGAGGGAAAGAGAGAATAGGGTATTATATAAAGATTTTAGTACAAAGGTAATTATTAGGAAAAAAATACAAAACCTCCTAAAATATAAAAATACTAGAGGCCTGGTGCACGAAAGTCGTGCACGGGGGGCAGGGGTGTCCCTCAGCCCAGCCTGCACCCTCTCCAATCTGGGACCACTCGAGGGATGTCTGACTGCCCCTTTAATGGGCAGACGGACATCCCTATCACAATCCAGGACTGCTGGCTCTCAACTGGTGACCTGCCTGCCTTCCTGATTGCCCCTAACCGCTTCTGCCTGCCAGCCTGATCACCCCCTAACCGCTTCTGCCTGCCAGCCTGATCACCCCCTAACCACCCCCCTGCCAGCCTGATTGATGCCTAACTGCTCCCCTGCCAGCCTGTTTTCCCCTAACTGCTCTCCCCTGCAGGCCTGGGTCCCTGCCAACTGCCTTTCCCTGCAGGCCTGGTCACCCCCAACTTCCCTCCTCTGCAGGCTTGATCGCCCCCAACTGCCCTCCCTTACAGGCCTGGTCCCTCCCAACTACCCTCCCCTTCTGGCCTGATTGCCCACAACTGCCCTTCCTTTAAGGCCTGGTCCCTCCCAACTGCCCTCCCCTGCTGGCCAGATTGCCCACAACTGCCCTTCCTTTAAGGCCTGGTCCCTCCCAACTGCCCTCCCCTGCTGGCTTGATTGCCCACAACTGCCCTCCCTTTAAGGCCTGGTCCCTCCCAACTGCCCTCCCCTGCTGGCCATCTTGTGGTGGCCATCTTGTGTCCACATGGGGGCAGGATCTTTGACCACATGGGGGCAGCCATCTTGTGTGTTGGAGTGATGGTCAATCTGCATATTACTCTTTTATTAGCTAGGATAGAGGCCTGGTACACGGGTGGGGGCCAGCTGGTTTGCCCTGAAGGGTGTCCCGGATCAGGGTGGGGGTTCCCTTGGGGCATGGGGCGGCCTGGGCGAGGGGCCTGTGGTGGTTTGCAGGCCGGCCACGGCCCCTGGTGACCCAAGCGGAGGCCCTGGCATCTGGGGTTTATTTATCTTCTACAATTGAAACTTCGTAGCCTGGAGCAGAGCCAAGCCTTCTGCTTGCTCCATGGCGGCAGCCATTTCTTTGGGATTTATGAATCTTCTATAATTGAAACTTTGTAGCCTTAAGCAGAGGCCTGGGCTGGCCAGGGTGTGTGTAAAGCTTGGCTTCCTCCATCGCCAGGGGCAACCCTAGCCTCCTGCTCTTTCCAGCTCCATGGCTGCCGCCATTTCTGTTTGTATTTATGTATCTTCTATCATTGAAACTTTGTAGCCTTGAGTGGAGGCCTGGGCCGGCAAGGGCAGGCGGAAAGCTTGGCTTCCTCCATTGCCGGGGAAACCCAAGCCTCCCTCCTGCTCTCTGTGGCTGTAGCCATCTTGGTTGGGTTTATTTGCATATTTGCTCCTGATTGGCTGGTGGGCGTGGCTGGTGGGCGTGGCTGGTGGGTATAGCAGAGTGATGGTTAATTTGCATATTACTCTTTTATTAGATAGGATATACCCCCAAAAAAGAGCTTGGGTAAATAAACCACCAATAATAGACAAGTCATATAACATAAAATTACATGGCAAAACAGAAGCCAAACATTTATCATATCAGTAACTCATCTTTTGAGGATAAATAAAAGAGATTATAAGATTGACTAATAAAACAAAATCCAATATTCCATTAACATTCCCAATCACTCAGGCTTTCACCCCTTTGTGCCTTGGATTATGCCCTTTCCAATTCCTTTGTCTATAAAAATTCTACTGAATTTTTAAGTCTTAATGAAAAATAATGCTATTTCCTCCATGAAGACTCTGTGATTGCTTTAGTCAGAAATTAGTCTCAAGACATCTTTGTATGTTTATTAGAACAGTTCATTAAACCTGGCATATTGTAGGCAGTCATTTATATACATTCTTCCCCACTAGAATATGAACTGCTTAAAGATAGGAACAGTGAGTGGTGTATTAGAGCAGCTTAATTATTGAACAAATGAACCAGAGACCAAAGAACAAGCTAGTCATTTAATTATATCACTATAGAAATTCGGTCTAATTATCTATAACTATTTTTGTAATTATAACTGATTACTTCCTTTTAAATTTTAAATTCACTTACATCATTTCAGCTCGCCTCTAGGCATTTGATTAAAATTCTTCCACCCTGGATAGCTATTGCTTCTAGCTTGTTAAATGTTTATAAATAGATCTGCCCACTTTGGAATCTCTCCTCTCACAGTCGTGAAAGTTTCTGAATTAATGAACATTTTTTATGGCATGTCTTTTCCTATATGCTAGGAAGCTTAAGTCATTGACTCTTTTGTCTTTCTCTTTCTAATTCCCATATTGTGTTTTTTGTTAGTAGTTCCCCAAATTTGCATTTGTTCATGCTCATTTTTTTACTAGAATAGTTGATGCGACATTTGCAGGGATTAAAAAAACTCACAAGTCAGCACTGATTACAATACAACTAACCATGTCTTACAGTGCTAGAAAAACATCTTCCTGTTATTTTATTACTCATTTGACTGCCCTTGAATACAGTGTTAGTGCTGAAGAGAACAACTTACTGTATTTTTTATATGTATAACCATGTCCTCCAGTGTCTATCAAAGCATCTTACTTCTATTGCATTATTCACTTGGTTGACCTTCAGCACTCTGTCACTTTTTTAACAGAACTGTGTACTTACTGATTTTTATATGTGTATGAGAGAAATTTCCTGAATGTTCCAGTAACTACTCAGTCCTTTTTGGTTTCTGCCATACCTTTTACCTACCAAATTCATCCAGTCATAGTCTGAAACTCAGTGTTTTATATGACATACAGGGTGGGGCAAAAGTAGGTTTATAGCTGTTCGTATGGAAAGCAATGCAATAATTAATAAATAATACAAGAATAAACTCTGCATTTCACATACTCCTAATTGTAAACCTACTTTTGCCCCATCCTATACTTAGTTCAAAAATCTGTTTCACATATGTATAAGGATATGTTCATTCAGTGTGGCAGAAAAATAAACCTACAGATTGATCAGAATATGTGAGTCTCTGTACCTCAAGGTGTCACAATATTCTCTATGTTAGCTTTCATTTTCTTTTTTTATCGTTTAAAGTATTACAAATAGTAGTGCATATGTCTCCTCTTCCCCCCATTGACCTCCCCCTGTCCTCCCCCACCCCCCAGCACATGCCCTCACCCCCCTAGTGTCTGTGTCCATTGGTTATGCTTATATGCATGCATACAAGTCCTTTGGTTGATCTCTTACCACCACCACCAACCGCCCCCCTCCCCCCGGCCGCCACCCCGCAACCTCTCCTGCCTTCTCGCTGAAGTTTGACAATCTGTTCCATGCTTCTTTGTCTCTGTATCTATTTTTGTTCATCAGTTTACGAGCAACAGTAGCTTTCATTTTCAAAGACTAGTATTATGTCCCTAGATTCAGATGATCTCTTGGATACCGCTCAACCTTGATGTAAAATTTGATTTATCCTTTGAGCACGGCTTTTATAAAGGAGACATCGCCTTTCAAGAACTGAGAAGGATATGAGTTTTTACTTGCAAGGTAACAATTTCGCTTGTCAGATTGTCAAGGCAACAGCAGATAGGGGATTCCTGGGCAAAGACAAAGGACTTCATTACAGCACAGTACAGCAACCAGCATGAGCTGCGGCATATTTACCCCAGTTCCCAAAGGTAAGGGGAAGGGCTGGAGGCCACCTCCACACACAGTGGGTTGCATCACAGGAGAGGCCAAGGGCCCCAGCACCTTTTGAGTGAGCAGCAATCAGCAAACAATCCAATACCTCTCTCCTGGAGAAGCATCTAGTTACACGGGAGCCATGTGGGTAACCTTGACTTACATGGCTGCCTGTGTGACTAGCTGCAGAGATAGCTCAGTATCAAATGGATAAGCTCTAAGGTCTGAAATACTCAGCAGGAGTTTTGAGAGATGCTCAGGGCCTGTAGCTGATTGCCTTGCTCAGCCCCATAAATCTAATATTTCTTCCACACAGAGAGTTACATGATCTTAGACCTGGATCCTGATTCCACTGATGATGACCTCATACCAGAAACATCGCAGCAAAGCAGAACTTTCTAAAGCAGATCAAAACTTAACCATACCCACAGCCATCAAGCTCTTCCTTTATTTTTGCTCATGTGCAGCCTTCAGCTGCCTTTTACAAATTGCATTGCTTTCACATGACAAGTGATGAACTGTCATTGAAATCACAGATGTGCTTTGCCTGCGTGTCCTTTACAGCCAAAAACAGCTGCTACCACCTACTTCTCCATTTCTTCCTCTTTTGAATTGTTTTGTTATATGGCCAAATATTTAAATACCCCTTCTAAATTCGCCTTTAAGTTTCTTCTTCTTTTCAAATAAATGCTGTTCCCATATTTCCCCCAACATTATCATTAAATCTCATTTTAAAAGTTGAAAGCAAATGTTCTTAGGTAAATTTTTCTTTATAAAATGTATAGTTGCCATTAAATAACTTTGAATCATAATAGTAAATTTAATTAATCAAATATTTATTAAGTGCCATCTAAGTCCTTGGAATATAAAGATGAAGAAAACATGTTATTTCTTTTAATAACTCACAAATGAGTGAAAATTAACATGAGATTGTCATTAATGCAATAATAGATATATGTACAAGTACAGAGTAATACTTGGGTAGATGTTAGGAAGACTTCACAACATAGATGATGTGAGCCAATGTTTTAAAATAAGAATAAGAGTGTGTTAGATCAAGTGGGAAAGAATACCTCTGGTAAAACTAGTAATTTGTTTCTAAAGAATAACATAACGAACCTCAGACCAGTAACGTATTATAAGCAATAACTTTCCTTTTTTCAAAATGCATGTTGTTTTTTTAAAAGTCACCTGCAAAGGAGAACACTAAATTAGAAATATTTTTTATTCAATTAATATTTTTGGAGCCCACATCAGTGTTAGACACGGTGCTTTATGCTAAAAATTAATGGCATTGGAAATAATTTAGTCATTACAGTATTTCCTTATTCATCAACAGAATAATCAAATCTTCATTTTAGCAGTTGACCAGAAAACATAGAGATGCAATTTTAAAATTCTGGTGAGTATGTGTTATTATTATATTACTTAACAAATTAGGATGAATCACATGAAATTGCCACTAAATAGTTCAGCCTAATATTTTTTAAATGATATAATAATGTAAAGAAGATCAGCTTCAGAGTCTCTAGACCAGTGGTTCTCAACCTTTCTAATGCCGCGACCCTTTAATACAGTTCCTCATGTTGAGGTGACCCCCAACCATAAAATTATTTTCGTTGCTACTTCATACCTGTAATTTTGCTACTGTTAAAGAATCGTAATGTAAATATCTGTGTTTTCTGATGGTCCTACGCGACCCTGCTGCTGTAGAGCCTAAGACCATCAGAAAACACAGATATTTACATTACGATTCTTTAACAGTAGCAAAATTACAGGTATGAAGTAGCAACGAAAATAATTTTATGGTTGGGGGTCACCTCAACATGAGGAACTGTATTAAAGGGTCGGGCATTAGAAAGGTTGAGAACCACTGCTCTAGACTGAATTTGCATCTTGCTACAAATACTTCCAACCTGTGCAACTTTGGGCAAGATACAAAACCTCCCTGATCCTCCATTTCATCATCTATAAAACAGAAAGAGTAGAACCAATCTGAATTAGTTACACTTGTGTTGAGTTGTAGAAGGAAATCCAACCACAGCAGTCTAACTAAATAAGGACTTCCTTTTTCTCACATAACTAAAAATACAGAGGTTGAGAATCCCAGAGTGAAATTGTAGTTTCATGAAGTCAGTGCAAGGGTGAAACTCACTTGGAGAAGAGAAATGGCAAAGCATGTACAAGGCCAGGTCAGTGGCAGTAGGGAAGGAGAGGAGGGCAAAGGTCTGAGAAATATTCAAGAGATCAAATCTATCTACTTCTGATTAAATTAACTTGTTCAATTGTTGTTTACCACTGAAGTGTTTTGCTTTTGGCGGATGTTACTTCCTCAATAAACTACCTACTGTTCCCAGTGATTCTTCCTGCCTCTCTCTCCTTACCATGCTAGTTCCCTCGTGTTTTCAAAGTGTCTGCTGCACTTGTAGACATCAGGGCAGGTTGTAGATGAACATGGGGCAAGGTGAAGGGTGAAAATCACCTTGAAATGCTTTGGGAAGAGATTCTTTCCCAGAAATTTCCACTTCTATATCATTGGTCAGAATTGTATCACATGGGCACATGTAGTTACAGGAGACATTGAGAATTTTAACATTTCACTCTCTAATCACTATATTATACAATGGTAAGGGAAAAGGGAATTAGAATAGATATTAAGTGAGCCCCCTTCAGTATCTGCCATACTACCTTTATGAGTGTCTAAATATTAAATGAGAAAAATATGTAGAAGAGCTGGTTAAGTATGTGGCAAATGTTACTTCCTCAGTAATTGCTAGCAATGATCATGGCGTTGACTATGATAAGGCTGATTTAAAGCTGATAATAAAATTAAAAAGTTTAAATCTTGAACATGTGTAAATAATTGTACTAACTCAAGTGTATATTTTTAAAAATCATGAATTCAATCATATCTTCCTCCAGTAAATTACAACTTTGGTACCAACAAAGGTGAAAATCAAAACCATATCATCTCTAGCTACCTCACATCCATAACTTCATTGGGGTTAAGAGGTGTATTTTTAGGTTGGAAAATCTTATGTTTGATTTCTTTCCAAAGTTTATTTTCTTGGAAAGTGTGAAGACCATCTGTGGAGTTATTTTGAGGTAGGAATATAAAACTGCGATCTTATTCATTTTAAATGTGGTGTGTGTTTTTAGAGTCAGAATATTCCCACAGAAAAAGTAGAGGGAAAGTTGGCAATGTAAGTAACTTTTTTATAAACACCCCCCAAAAATGTATCATAAATCAATGTATATGGTGTCACATAACCAACAGGCCTCTAGTGATGATTATCAACTAATTTTCAGCTCTTTCTGGTCCTACAGGTTTCATCCTGTCTTTTCACTTTCAGTTACAATCCATAACAGAGATTCAACCATATGATGCCAAAGAAAACGTCAATTGTGTAAGAGTGAATAGCACCTTAAAGTTCCATATTTCCAGAATGTAGACTATTTGCTTTACTAAAAGGACTTTGTTTTCATGTTAATTCAGTGGGAGAAAATATCTGCCCAGTCAATTACCAAAGTAGTTAAAATAACTCATTAAGTTCATTTTTCAATTTTTTGCTGTTCAACTGGCTACTGAAATTTTATGTAAATGTAATTTAATTCTCATGGTATGTTCACATTAAGAAAAAAAGTACCAACTTGTCCTGCAGTTAAAAAGAAAAAGGAGAATCATATACCCATCCCTTCCTTAGAGTAGCAGGATAACATTCTCTCTGTTCACCTTGTGAATTTTAAACTCTTGACTAACCTAACTTGGGGAATCTTTATACCTGTCTAATTAATTTGAAACTTTACTTCAGTCAGGAGTAACTCAAATGAACCCCAATCAAACATTATTGAATCAACCAGATGTCATACTCCCAGGGCAGCCTTTCAGAAAGGAAAATATCTGCAACAAATTGGCAAAATGCTACTCATATACTAACAGAGAATTTAAAGTAGGAAACCTTATCTTGCTTTTGAACAGAATAATATATTGCAAAACCATGTGGAAAATTTCAGTTCCATTATTATCCACATGGCTGTCAATCATTGCTCACGGTCTTTCAGACACACTTGATTAGAATCTTTCTATAAATAAGTAACAATAAAGCTTTCAAAGCAAATATGATAGCCAATATACTGATGCTGAGTTAATTTTAAGATTTTAAATAAAAATTCTGTATTTTTATCCTCAAATTATTTATCTAAAACACTTGCATTTGGAACTAATAATGGCTTTCATGTTTACTGAGAAGCACAAAGAGATGAAATCTCATTTATAATTTCTTCAGCTACAAAGGCAGCTGTGCCACATTGTGAAAAACTGGCTATTATAAAATTATCTTATACTTCAATTAAAATGTCCAGATGCATATTTCCCTGTGAGATAATGATATTGATATCATTTGTCAGTCAAATAACCACCAGTATCATATTTTAAGTGTTAACAGTTTTGTTAACATTTATAGAAAGAATGAATTTGGCAAAAGAATTAAACTATACCTTAAAAGTTGAAAAAAATCTATTATTAAAATAATAGTAAAAACTAGCAGATCTAATTCTGGCACTGAATCTTGCTTCTCTGCCTTAATTTACTTCAGTTCGACCAAGCATGCCTCTCTCATTTAATCTATTATAGTAAAAGCTTTCAGTAGTTTACAACAGTCTGTAGAATGTTTAGCATAATGTACATAAAAGTAGCCATATTTTGGGTCTAATTTTTGCACAAACTTTAATATCCATTATTTTGATTTAACTTTTGCATAATAAAGTTTACAACCCCCAAATTTACTCTACTTGATAAAATCTTGAAAGAAGATTCATAAGGAAACTTCCCTGAAACATACCAAATTCTCAGTGAGTGATGTTTGTATTGTTACTATTATATTCTTTGTAATATCTTTCTTACTTTACCTAATACTCTGCATAAAATCTCATGGGGGAAAATCGATGAAAACTTTATAAGTTTATTGTCTTAGTCCATCTAGGCTGCTATAACAGACTACATGACTTATAAACAGAAAACATTTATTTCTCACATTTCTGGAGGCTGGGAAGTCTGAGATTCTGGCACTGGCCTATTTGGTGTCCAGCTCTACGTAGCCATCTCCCTACACAGCTGTCTTTCACTGTAACTTCACATGGTGAAAGGGACAAGGAATCTCTCTGTGGTCTCTTTTAGAAGGGCATTAATCCCACTCATGAGGGCTCTCCCATCAGGACCAAATCACCTCTCTTAGGAATTGTACATCTATGGTGCTGCCATTGCTCAAAAAAGTCTTCAGAATTCCTTTCAAACTCCATTGATGAGACATACATGAAAGCTATTCTCCCTCTTAAAGCAATATGTGGAGTTTACACCCAAGGATACAACAATAATAAGGGACTTGACCTACTGTGTTAAATTCTAAGCTCCACTACAGAATTTCAACAGTTTCCCTTCAAGATCGGCATCTTGGGCCTATGGACTCAAGTAATCAATACTGCCATTGTTAAGTATTGTATCAGTGATTTAAACATATTCATAGCTGTATTAAATTAACTAATTACTTAATTTAAAAGACATTTATTACTTAAATGCCTACTATATCCCAGTCCTGTACTAGGGATACAATGATGAATGATGTATCTTCTGTCAGAAAGTTTATTCTCTACATCAGGAGAGAAATCCAAACAAGTAATTGGTAACAGATGTCTGCAAAACTCTGAGAGAAGGAAGAAGAGAACTGTACCTAAAATAGGAAAAGACTTCACAGAGTAAGATGGAATTTGAGCTGGGTTATAAGGAAAACTGGAACTATTGATTGAGCCAATTATTTACAAAATTAGCTTTAGATGAGTCTTACCTCCAAAAGGTAAAGGTAACCAAAAGAATAAACCAGAAAGCAAAGGTCTCCACAACCTAAAGATTTCCGGAGAAGGATGAGCTATATAGGAAGAAAGGTTGAAGGGACACACCACCTGCCACTAGTCTTTACTGCCCCAGAGAGACAGTGCAGGAGGAACGTGAATAATTGTGAGTTGGGATATTATTAGGATTGACTTTTAAAGAATTGGACCAGATATATTAAAAAACCAGCTACTCATAGGAAAGATATTTGACAGAATTGGGAATATTTATTGAAAAACAAAATTCATTCATGGTTTGACTTCAGTTGAGTTCTCACACACACACACACACACACACACACACACACACACACACACATCATGTAAAAAACGTATACTTTCTTGCCCTGATGCTGTTCCTATTGCCTAAAAGACTCCTCCTATCCATCTAGTTAGCTTCTTAAATTTCCAATTATCTTTTATTTCCTTTCTTTTTATCTCCGTGAATATTACCTTTTTCTTTTTATTGAATTTATTGGGGTAACACTGGTTAATAAAATTATATAGGTTTCAGGTATACAACTCTATAATACATCATCTGTATATTGTTGTATGTGTTCACCACCCCAAGTCAAGTCTCCTTCCACCACCATTTATCTCCTTTATATCCTTTCCTACCCCCCTTTCCTCTAATTTTTGCCAGCCAGGTCACTTGAGTACATAGTCCCAGGATTCCTACTTTGCAGGGAACCTTTATTTGCAGAAGTTCTGGAATGGTGTTTAGAATTTAAGAGAGTATCAATTCCTTTATTATTGCTGTATCTTTGAACTGGCTTCCCCTTCCAGTATCTGTTTTCTCATCTCTAAAATGAAAGCAATAAAAATTAATTTTCAGGATTATTAGGAATATTAAATGACAGAATTTAATAAAATGCATGCACAGTAGCTAAAGGGCATTGAATAAATATTATTTCCTCCTCTGCACACTACTCCAGCTTCTTAAAATATCACTTGCATTAATCCTATAGTCATCATCAAATGTGATGCACATAAATGAAAAAAGGATGAAAAATATTTAACATTGTATTTGGCATACAGTAGATTGTTAATATCTGAAATTTCCTACCTCCTTCTTTCTTTTTTGGGTTAGTGTAGCACTTCCTTTATTTTTACAGAAGTGAGAGTAATAAGTCAACAGTGAGAAGATGATTATATGGCAGGGTAAAGAGGGCTAGGGGACAAATAGTGGGAATAAAAAAATTAAAATTGTAAAGAACCCATTAATTGCCACTCAGTTATTATAAAATATAGGTCAAGCACTCTGTTGGATGCTGTGCATACATTGTCTCCTTTAATCAGACCAAGCCATTCAGATCTGGGCTCAAAAAATGGCTCTACAGCTGGGAAATAGTGTAATTATGGGAAAGTTTCCTGATGCCTTTATCTTTGGATCTGCATTTCTCATCACTAAAATGATAACACATATTTTCAGGGTTGTTTAGGGGATTAAGTCACATGTGTAACATGACTACATCCTAGCAGGACCTCATGTAAGGTGGTTATTGGGGTTATTTAACTCATGCCCTATCACACCGCTGGTCAGCATGGAAGCGTCATCCACTGCCCATCCACATTGGGCTCTACTTGCCACCCCTGTGTTGGATGTAATTCTAAAGATGTTCTTCCCAGGATTCCTGGTACCTGGTTATCCAATCAAACATTGTTACTGCCATGAGTTACTTTGCAGGTGTTATTAGATTATTGATCATAAAATATGGAGATTGTCCAGGGTGATCCAAGTGGTCTCCATATCATCACTTGAGCCCTTTAAAACATAGAAATTTCTCCAGCTGGAATTAGAAGGGGATTCAGCAGAGGAGAGAGGAGACAGAAGGAGAGGTAAGAGAGAGTCAAAGCATGAAAAAGACTTGGCTCTCCACTCCTGCAGTAAAGATGAAGGAAGGGGGGTTACCCACCAGAGAATACTGGCAGCGTCTAGAAGCTGAGAACTCTTGGCCAACCACCAACAAGGAAATGGAGCTTCAGTTCTAAAGGCCCATGGAACTAAGCACATCCAACAACCCCAATCAGCTCGGAAGCAGACTCATCCCTAGAGTCTACAGAAAAGAATGCATCTTGCCAACACCTTGATTTGAGGATTCGTGAAACCCGGGTCAGAGAACTAGCTGGGCCACATTGCACCTGTACTTCTAACCTGCAGAACCATAAGGTAACACATAGCTATTGTTTGAATACAGTTTGCTGCTAAATTTGTTGTAATTTGTTATGGCAGCACTAGCAAATGAACCCCTCATGGAGAAGATTCAAAAGAGTTTTGAAAACGGGAAGTATTTGAATTCACTAAAAGATGCAGGCGTCATCTTTATCTAATACTTACTATACCTATCATCACGTGTAGTTAATGTCAGGATGGCATACAAATCACCCTCTCCCAGAAACTAATAATAACGAGGCCTTCATTTTCACCAGGCTACTAATGTAGAAAAAGAAAGATCATCTCTAAATAGGTCTGTTGTTACATTCGATTTTTAAGGTAATTTGTTATCCCAGCAGATGAATCTTAAAACATCCCCAGGTTTTCAGGAAACAGAAGGGAACTTTTACAGCTATATTTGATGGACATTTTCAGTCACATCATTACAAGCCAACTTTGGTAGCTGCAAACAGCAGGCCCAGCAGCTCCTATGTGTGCTGAACAGGAAAAATTAACACCAATGTTCCTGACAGCTGAGACTGAACGATTAAAAACTGTGGGAACGCTCTCAGGGAAGGCACTACCAAAATAGAATGTCATCTTTAACTGGAGAATGACAATTTGTAAGCGGGCTCTCTGTTTCCCTCTCCCCTGCCTCTAGTGGCCCAATTTTTATGTTATAGTGTATGCAGCAATTGTTCTATCGCTGATCTTCTTGTTAAGTATTGATTTTTAAATAAATATTCTACTACAGGATTTGTTGGCCATTTGCCATCTTCTTGTTGGAAAACAAAAACTTTCACTGACATTCTTATTCATCAAGCTAAAAAAAAAAAAAAAGGCTATTTTATCATATCCCTTAAATTTTCAAAATGCTCAGTCCATGAAACTGAAGGTGCCACGTCAATAATCAAAGCTGACATTCCTGCAGGCAGTTCTGAACGTGAAAGTGGAGTGGGCTTAGCGCTCATTCATTCATTCATTCAACAAAAGATTACCAAGCAGCTGCTATATTTCAGGAACTATGTTAGGTGCTGTAAACACAAGGATGGGCCCTCTAAACATCGTTTTTCACCCTAAAGGGGAAGATATGTAATAAAACACATATAATGAGAGTATGGAGAGGTACATGAAGTCAAGACAAAATCCAAGGTGAGAAGAAGTTGAGTCTACAACTAAAAGGGGAATCAAAAGTTAAATCCAAAGAGCTGGATAAAGAGGCAAGAGCCTGGGGAGAAAGAAAGACTAACAAACGGTGGTATGTGAAACCTAAGGAGGGAGGTTCTGGTGAGGTTCCCAGAGGTTCCAAAATTTCTTCTCAAGGACATAGTATAAAGTGCTTCAGATCTCTCCCCTGGGTGGAGAGAAAGCTCTTACATCAATACAGCCTCAAAGAGAACCATTGGAGACAGCCTAATGAAGAGAGGTTATTCCCAACTCTATTGAACGCTCTCCTTCCAGGAGAAATGTTGAGTTGTATTAGAGATGACACCTTTCATACTTCCCCATGATCCAGTGGGGCTACTGCAAAAGGGACTAAAAAATTCTTTGTTCTAATTACTTCCTCTACTGCCACTCCTTCAGAAAGCCAATGTTCTGTATTCTTCAACATAAAGAAAATGCTCCAAAAAGAAGTGTCCTGAGCTATTTGTAGTTAATACCAGCAGGTTTTAGTTGATAGTAATTTGAGAGTATAGTTCAATAATTTAGAAATGAAGAATCTGAGGCAAGCAGATGTTAGGGTGGAAGGAGGAGAGGAGCTGGATAGAAATATTCTGAATGTCTTTCCTAATTCAGCCTAGGGATGACCACAGACTCGGCATGAAGGATGGAAAGCATGAGGGTCACATAGTGATGGAGGAAAGAAGCATCTGCATCAGAAACCAACCACCACCTCCCCTGGGGCAAGGGAAGCAGTGAAGGAGGTGTAACAACCACTCCAGGCTTCAAATTGCAGCGTTGCTGAGTCTAATAAAGAAGACTTCATTGTGGATGGGGTGGGGGAAAGAAAGGGGTGAGAATTGTTTGCAAATATTTTTAGACCTAGAGCAAATGTCCTGTAGCAAAGGATGTCAATCCAAGTGTCATTCAGGAGGTCCCCAAGATCACCCTTCACTAGGAGCACTTTCAGAATCCAGAAAGCCATTATACTCACAGTTGCAGTTTAATACAGTGAAAAATGTAGATTAAAATCAGCAAAAGGAAGAAGCACAAAGAGCTGGGTTCTAAAGGGATTAGGTGTGGAACTTCCAGTTGCCTTCTCCCAGAAGAATCATGCAGATAGCATTTACTTCTCCCAGCAATAATGTGTGGCAACACACAGCAAGTATTGCTGAGTAGGGAAGATTCTACTGATGGCGGTCACATAGACAGAGCTACCCTTAGTCTCTAGACCAGTGGTTCTCAACCTTTCTAATGCCGCGACCCTTTAATGAAGCATCCATCTTATATAAAAACTGCTGTTTGAAATTGAACCCCGCCATTTGGCTTCTGTAAATGCTTGCTTGCTTAAATAATAAGGAAAATAAGACTACTCCCACTTCAGAGAGGCCATTAAACCTTCCCCGGACAAAATTATCAGTGCTGGCACCAGGCCAGGTCTTTGGTTGAGGTCTCAAGGCCCCAGCACATAGGGGCTTTTTAAGAACTTGCAAAAGGGGCCGGAAACACCCCATATTTGGGAGACAAAGAAGGTAAAAACATATAAATAGGGAAAATTCCTCCATGTTGGGGCAGAATTTGAGAGACATTTTCCTCTGGACCCGCGCGTAATAAATGTAACTCCATCTCTCTAAGTATTGCTTGGTTCTTCTCCGGTTTTCTGTAACATTAATACAGTTCCACATGTTGTGGTGACCCCCAACCATAAAATTATTTTCGTTGCTACTTCATAACTATAATTTTGCTACTGTTAATGAATCGTAATGTAAATATCTGTGTTTTCCGATGGTCTTAGGCCACCCTGCTAGTGGTTCTCAACCTGTGGGTTGTGACCCACAGGTTGAGAACCGCTGCTGTAGAGCCTAAGACCATCGGAAAACACAGGTATTTACATTACGAAGAATACTTCCTGGATGCCTTGTTGTGATAGGGGCAGAAATTGAATATTGGGGACCAGCTATCATTGTAAGAAATATTAATCATACTCTGTGAACCGTGATTGTTTTGTTCTGATTAAAGAAAGCACATTCTAACCTGGCTGGGACCTGGGAGCTCACCTGGAAATGCGGCCCATCCTCTCCACCCTCCCCTCCATCCAGGAGCTTCCTATTATCATGGGAAAATTAACAACCTTGTTGCAAAAACCAGAGCTGCCAGCCCTTTGAAGATCCCCAGCCTTTGCATACCCCCAGGCCTTTGCAAATTTCCAGCCTGCATTACCTGTAAACTGCCCATTTGGCATACCCTTTTGCTTACTTCCCCGTGTAATCTTTGTCCTGCTACCCAATATAAGCAGCTGGCTTATGGTGGGGTGCAGAGCAGACTTCTGTGGATGACCTGCTGCTCTGGACTGCCGGCAGTATTGGAATAAACGATCATAAATGACTCAACCCCGTCTCTGCTTAATTGTCTCAAGCAGTGACAGGCAGTCCAGACCCATTGATTGTCTGGTTACAGTTGAAGTGAAGCCACTTCCAAGTGAACCATAAACGTGTTTTCCAATATCACAACCTTGAAGATCAAGCAAAGCAAGGAAGGAGCACTCTCAGGCCACCTTTCCCTGCATCAGCACCAGGGGAGATGATTTGCATGAGCAGTTAGCCCGAGGAGAAAGCAGATCTACAAATATTTAGCAGGCTCAGGGCATTTCTCTATCATTTAAGATCTTCAAGGAACTTTAAAAAATGACTAGTGACTAGATTTGCAAACCAAATCAAAGTGCAGCCCTCAGATTTAGGAAAAACTGTTGCTGAAATGTCTATCTTCTCAGCCACCACCCCCCTACATATGCTGAACACATTATATGATCAACGGAGGGTTTTAAATTATAAAAAGCAGCACTGATTCTGTGTGATGTACATCAAGAAGTCCAGGTTAAAAATGGAACTCTTCTAAAAAAAAGGGGGGGGGGGCATGCAACTTAGACATTTATTTTAAAAAGAAGGAGGAGGAAAGGGGCAGTGCATGTGATCTCCCAAAACAGGAACATATGAAAGAAAGTAGAGGTATAGTAATGTGGGCATAAAACTCAGCAACCCTAATAACAATTAGAATATTGGAACATACCACCAATCAGAGTTAAGCCGTCAAAAGATCAATAAGGCGTTTTTTTTTTTTAACTGAAGTCATAATTAGTTAAGTCTTCAAAGAAATATGTAAGTTCCTTTCAATCAAATTATTCTTTGTACCCAAATGAAGCACTTGGTACATGAAGAAAAGTGACAGAACTGATATATCTTGTCACAAACAGCTTCATTTTTAAACTAAAATCCATGTAATTGTTTAATAACAATCTGGGAAATGGTGGTTAGCTCATAAAATGTGTGGGTTGGCATAGAGTCGTGCAGAAAATTACTCCAAACATAGTTTCTGTAGTTCATTATTGACTTGAAATGGGGATTTTGAGTTAGTCCCACTGGGGTTAGTTAGCATGTGGCCCCTTTTCATCCACATTTTCCAAATGAATCATGTGCATAAAGGTCTTTGTCTTAAGCTGTGTTTTCCAATGAACCTGGGCTGAGATCAAATGCTTGGGTTTCCAAATGTTCTTCCTGTAAACAATTTGAAGTCCTTGAAGGATTTTGAACAGCAAGGTGACATAATCCTTTTTGCAAATAAGTCAATTTGATAATAGTGTGAAGGAAGAATTACAGAAGTCAATGAGGATGTTATAAGAGCTAGTTGGCAGATAAATCCAATAAGATAGATAACAATGAATGATTAATGAATCTTTGAAAATGGACAGGGGGGAAGGAGAATGAAAAAAGAATAGGGATTGGGAGATGAATGGTAAAGTTTTATACGGACTATGAAGTAGGATAGGTAAGCTTCTGTTATCACATGGCCTGTAGGTGCTAGAATAACGATGTGAAAAATATCACCCACTCTCCTGTCAGTGTACTGTGACTCACTAAGTTCACTCCTCCTCAGATAGTGGCTTAATAAAATTCAGAAAGACGATGGCACCTACCCCCCAGGAAATTCCATAAAATTAAATTTCTGAGCTGCTTTAAACATGAACTTTATGAAGATAAACTTAGATTTCTGGAAAACCCTTTTAAATTTGGGGCTTTATAATAAGTCTTTGCTCTTGGCAATTTTTAAAGTCTTTTCCCTATTAAGTGTTTAATTGGTTTACTTCTTTAGTGCCTTAGATTATATGAAGAATACTAGGGGCCCCGCGCACCTTGAAAGGAACTATGGGCCAAGAGGCGGTGGTAGGCACAGGGGCGGGTCTTGGCCCATTTTCCCCACCCCTGCTGCCTGGCCCCGCCCACCACAGTCCCCGGTCCCCTCTGCAGGCAGCCCCGCTCCTGCAGCCGCCACTCCCTCGCACTGACAGTACTGACAGTGCTGGCCCCGCTAGCACCCACTGACCCTGACCATTCAGAGTAATTAGGGCCTGTGCCCGCAATGGTGCGAGTGGGGCCACGCCCTCGGTGGGTGCAAGCGGAGGCTGCTGCCCCAATTTCCCCTCAGGAGCAGGGGGAGGTGGAGAAGCCCTCAGGGGTGATCAGGGCCGGCTGCCGCAGCTCACACCACACCCGCTGATTGTGCCAAGTGATCAGGACAGCGCCGGGCACGGGGCAGCAGGGGCAGCAGAGCCTGCACAGGCAGCAGGTTCGAGGGCCGGGCGGGACCGTGGCATGCTGGAGCAAAGAATTTTCAGTAACCACCAGAGGCTCACCCCAATGACAGCGACCAGTGCCCCGCCTTGGTCTGGTGCCCCCATTCACCTGCTCCACCATCCGCTGCGGCCAACGCCCACCATGTTCCGCACACACCCCCTGGTGGTCAGCGCACATCATAGCGACCAGTTGTTTGGTTGTTCGGTTGTTCCAGTTGTTCCACGGTTCAATCTATTTGCATATTAGCCTTTTATTATATAGGATTATTACATAGGATAATTTCCAATTTTATTTCCTTGTTAGGGAGCTGGAGAGTGATCATGTTTTAAATGTAACATTATATACCGGGTGTTGCAAATATATGTATATGCACTTTGAATGATTATAGTCAGTGTTTATTAACATACAGTTCATTTTGAAAATTTAAAAGGATCTACAGAAATGAAAAATTTTTTGTCCATGCCTGTTTTCAATGATGACCATTCTGGTCCAGGCAGTGCTGATAAGGCAAAACAATGGAATCATAAACATCAAGAATAATTTCATTTCGTGTTTGTGTGCCCTCAGTTCATCAACTGTTGCAGGGTTTGTACCATACACTTTATATTTTATGTATCTCCATAAAAAAAGTCTAGTAGAACTTTAGGATACATTTTCTTTATTCAAGGCTTAGTCTGGCTTCACCCATTATTTCAAATCAGTTAAACCTGAAAAGGAGTGAAAAACTGAGTTATCAGCTGTGAAAGTGTGTTTACATTTTTTGGAGTTGCAAGCTCAAAATGCTTAACTTTTGAATGCAGCCAAATCGGTAAGGACATGATAAATGTACAAAGCTAGTCTGTTATAATGGTTGTTTGGGTCACTGGACAAGAGAAGAAAAAGGCAACAAAAGGACATGAGCTAACGAGTAACTGTTCTCATTAAATCTGACTGAGATCAATAATGTCCCTTCCATTCACCCATACCAAGCAAGGGTACATTGGAAATAAATGAAAGCCTCTTCTGCTTAATGTAACAGGAAAAATGGATTAGGTGGAATTTTTAATGTGAATGAATGCTATTTCTTTTTAATAATCTATTTTATTTTGGTAGGAATAGCCAAATCTCAAAATAATATTGAAAAATCTGACAAGAAAACTCAATTATAAAATGTGGGAAAATATAGGGGAATTTTAGTGATGGATACTGTGTAATGCTAGCTGACCTTTACATTCCTTGATTATATTGAATTAATAGCCTCAGTGCTAATGGTAATTACTTAAAATGGCAGAGTGAAAAGGCCATTGTGTTATATAAAATCTCCAAGGAAATGGAAACCCACTAGTTTATCTTGTTTCAATCCTGGGAGGGCATTAATTTGTCATTGTGAACTCATTCCCATTCAATAAGCTCTGACTTTATTTGTGTAGATAAGTTTCTATCCCAAGACATTTATTTTTCTGGGACCAAAACAAGTGCATTTGCTGAGCTCCTGACTCCTGATCTTAAGGGACAATAACCAATTTTTATCTACACACCACAACAAATTTGAGACAGTGTGCTTTATATCTGAGCCGGGGGTCTGAAAATTACTGCCAGTGAGCCAAATCTAAAATCAGTTCTTGTAAATAAAGTTTTATTGGAACACAGCCATGCCCACTACTAGTGTACTGTCCATGGCTGCTTTTACACTACAAAGGTAAAATTAAAGTGGTTTAGTTGTGACCAAGAGCATATAACTAGCACAATATAAAATATTTATTTTCTGTCCCTTTACATTAAAAAAAAAAGTTTGAATATCTTTAATCTTCACAAATCATTTATAATTAATACAGAGGTGGACAAAGGTAGGTTTATAGCTATAAGTACACAGAAGAGTTTATTTTTGTATTATTATTTATTAATTATTGTATTTTTAATTTGTATGACAACTGTAA
Source organism: Plecotus auritus (assembly GCF_963455305.1). Lineage (NCBI taxonomy): Eukaryota > Metazoa > Chordata > Mammalia > Chiroptera > Vespertilionidae > Plecotus > Plecotus auritus. The sequence continues at coordinate 20,183,612 of NC_137777.1, read as the reverse complement.
ACCTACTTTTATCCACCCCTGTATTGATCACTGTCACTTGTGATCACTAAAGTAGCTACCAAAATGGTAGCAGGATTTTGGCAATTCAAAAAATGCTCTTTTCTTAAATTCTAAGGCTCTTTAAAATCTTCAAATATGAACATAGACAAGAAGTATTTAATTCTAAGAAGTGAAAATTCACAACCCCAAGATCTGTAGCCTCCTTGCAGGAAAATGACCATCATTATTCACCCAAATTCCTAACTTTTTCCTTCTTACTTTACCTACTTCTCTGTGCTCATCCTTCCACCAGCAATACCAGTTGTGGTTAGAGCATATTGTGAGAAAAGAAGTAATTTGTTCAGAATATGGATGTTAAAACGTATAATTCCCCATATAAAAATTAAATAGTTCAATCTATTCAAAGGAAACAATTCTATTAAATCATGTGTACCTTCTATACAGAGAGAATTATAATTAAAGTAGAGGCCCATGCACGAAATTCGTGCACGGGTGGGGGCGGTGTCCCTCAACCCAGCCTGCACCCTCTCCAATCTGGGACCCCTCGAGGGATGTCTGACTGCCTGTTTAGGCCCAATCCTACTGGGGTCGGGCCTAAACGGGCAGTCGGACATCCCTCTCACAATCCAGGACTGCTGGCTCCCAACTGCTCACCTGCTGCCTTCCTGATTGCCCCTAACCACTTCTGCCTGCCAGCCTGATCACCCCCTAACCACTCCCCTGCCAGCCTGATTGATGCCTAACTGCTCCCCTGCAAGCCTGTTTGCCCCTAACTGCCCTCCCCTGTGGGCCTGGTCACCCCCAACTTCTTCTCTCCTCTGCCGGCCTGGTCACCCCTAACTGCCCTCCCCAGAAGGCTTGATTGCCCCCAACTGCCCTCTCTTGCAGGCCTGGTCCCTCCCAACTGCCCTCCCCTGCTGGCCATCTTGTGGTGGCCATCTTGTGTCCACATGGGGGCAGCCATCTTGTGTGTTGGAGTGATGGTCAATTTGCATATTACTCTTTTATTAGATAGGATAGAGGCCTGCTGCACGGGAGGGGCCAGCTGGTTTGCCCTGAAGGGTGTCCCGGATCAGAGTGGGGGTTCCCTTGGGGTGTGGAGCGGCCTGGGCGAGGGGCCTGTGGTGGTTTGCAGGCCAGCCACGCCCCCCGGCGACCCAAGCAGAGGCCCTGGGATCTGGGATTTATTTATCTTCTACAATTGAAACTTTGTAGCCTTCAGCAGAGGTCTGGGCTGGCCAGGGTGTGCAGGAAGCTTGGCTTCCTCCATCACCAGGGAAACCTAAGCCTCCTGCTCGCTCAGTGGCCACAGCCATTTTTGTTGGGATTTATTTATCTTCTATAATTGAAACTTTGTAGCCTTGAGCGGAGGCCATGTCCAGCCAGAGCAAGCGGGAAGCTTGCTTCCTCGATTGCCAGGAAAACCCAAGCCTCCTGCTTGCTCCATGGCCACAGCCATCTTTGTTGGTTTAATTTGCATACTCGCTGCTGATTGGCTGGTGGGCATGGCTTGTGGGTGTAGCAGAGGTATGGTCAGTTTGCATGTTTCTCTTTTATTAGATAGGATGTATATATCCACTACACCCACAAGCCACGCCCACCAGCCAATCAGGAGCAAGTATGCAAATTAACCCAACAAATATGGTGGCAGCCATGGAGCTGGCGCCAGCAGGAGGCTTGGGTTTCCCCCAGCAATGGAGGAAGCCAAGCTTCCCGCCCACCCTGGCCAGCCCTGGCCTCCGCTCAAGGCTACAAAGTTTCAATTATAGAAGATAAATAAATCCCAGATACCAGGGCCTCTGCTTGGGTCACCGGGGGGTATGGCTGGCCTTCAAGCCACCACAGGCCCCTCGCTCAGGCCGCCCCATGCCCCATGGGAACCTCCACCCTGATCTGGGACACCCTTCAGGACAAACCAGCTGGCCCCCATCCGTGCACCAGGCCTCTATCCTATCTAATAAAAGAGTAATATGCAAATTGACCATCACTCCAACACACAAAATAATTGCCCCTATGTGTACACAAGATGGCCGCCACAAGATGGCCAGCAGGGGAGAGCAGTTGGGAGGGACCAGGCCTGCAAGGGAGGGCAGTTGGGGGCGATCAAGCCTGCAGAGGAGGGCAGTTGGGGGGGACCCAGGCCTGCAGGGGAGGGCAGTTAGGGTGACAAGGCCTGCAGGGGAGGGCAGTTAGGGGCAATCAGGCTTGCAGGGGAGCAGTTAGGCATCAATCAGGCTGTCAGGGGAATGGTTAGGGGGTGATCAGGCTGGCAGGCAGAAGCAGTTAGGGGCAATCAGGAAGGTAGGCAGGCGAGCAGTTGGGAGCCAGCAGTCCTGGATTGTGAGAGGGATGTCCCAGATTGGAGATGGTGCAGGCTGGGCTGAGGGACACACACCCCCATGCACAAATTTCATGCACCGGGCCTCTAGTATATAATCAAAGAAGAAAGTTCATTTTAAAAGAGTTGGTAAAATACATAGGATTGTTTTAAAGACAGGTTTTTATTTTTAAATGTCTATGAAACTTAAAACCTTGGTAGGTTTGAACATTTCAAATTTCTTCTCCTGTTGTTTCGTCTATCTATTAACTTTGTCCACGGTATCCATTTTTAAACAGAAATATTTTATTTGGGTGTACTGTTAGTGTACTGTCCATGGCTGCTTTTACTCTACAAATGTAAATTTTTTTTTTGCATTATGGTTTATGCTTTGAAAATATAAGCTTTCTTCATAATATAAGGGACTATTTTTTTCTATTAACTATTATTGTTTTACCTTTCATAATTGGGTTAAACCTAAATATGAATAATATTTTATTTTATTTTATTGGCATAGGATTAGACAGTTTCTTTACAATACATTCATTTCTCATTGATTTGTGGTGCTATCAATTGTGTATGTGTGTGTATCCACAAATAACCTATATATATGAAGAATAAAAATTCAATCCAGATGAAGTAAAAATAATGGGAAAATAGGGAAAAATAAGTTTTTTTTCCTAGAATTCTCAAAAAGAAAATCAAGGAATTGCACCCATAAAACAGAATATGAAATATGCATTCAGAAATGACATAAAACCAATTAAAATCATTGATTAAAATGATTATTGTTAGATTTTTTGAAAAAATAAAAATACTATTATAGATATCAAAATAATATTTTAAATGAAAAAGGCCAATCTGTAACAGAACCGAAACAATACAAAAATTAAAGGGAGAAGTGGTTAATTAAAGTTTAAAAAGGTAAAACAGAAAGTGAGGGGAAAACCAGTGTGAAGATTGCCCTCAGGGAGAGATTTCTTAAGCTCATATGGAATCTCTGGAACATTTAGCAGCCTGGATCTTTTGTTTTAATTTTCTTTCTCACTTGGCTCACAACCTACCTTAATACCCAAATTTCCTATTTAAGCACCAGGCAAGCTCATCATCTGTCCACACTTGCAGTTGAAACACCAATCCTCCCCACCTATTGTGTATGCATGTGCCCTCTCTCTTTCACACACACACACACCACACACAACTCATAACAGACACGTCATAATAAGGAGGTTTCTTTGTTGTTATGTGATTTTAAGTTCCTTGAAGTTCTCCTGATTGTGACAAGGGCAGGTGGTTAGTTAGAAAAAATTTAAGACTCTAAGGAACTTCTTCACGTCATTATAATTTTTGAACTTGGTACCTCCTATGGTTCTTGATTCAGATTGTCACATCAGGATGACTTTGCTGAAAGTGGGTATGAAGTAAGATGTGTGTTTGTTCAGAACTACCGGCTCCAAGTAGCCAGCAGGTTGTTGGAGATGCTTGCCTCGATGGGATGCTTGCCTTGACGGGAGATGCTTGCCTTGATGGGAAGCCTGACTCAAGGTGCCCTTCCTATACAAGCGGACTGGTGACTCACCCCTTTGTTCCCCTATGGCCTTTTGTTGGTATTCTAACTCAGTCCTGATCAAACACTAGAGGAGAATGTTTGTTCCCATGTCCATCTTCCTCTCTAGGTCTGAGATAATAATAGGAGCTGTATCTTTCTCATTTTTGTGCCCCCCCCCACTCACCCACCACAGAAACATATCAAGTCTTCATAATTTCTGATAAAAGAGAAAATGCAAGAATCTATAAAATGTCCTTTACACAGTTTAGTAAAGCTTAAAGCTGTGGAATTCATGCTGTAACAGTCACTGAGAATAAATGTGCACAAAAGAAAAGAAGACCAACGAGTATTCCTGGGGCAGCTGCATTTAAGGCCCTAGGATAAGAGGGTCCTTCCAGAAGGACATAAAAAGAGAAATCTGAAGGTTATTGTAATAAAAATCATCGGAGTCTCAAGCTTCCAGAATGAGGAGGTGATTAATGGAGTTGGTCAAAGTTGTGGAAATTAGAAAGAGATTTAGTGAAATCAGAAGATTGTGTCCACTACTTGGGTTCATTCTTTATTGTTGAGAAATAGTTTTCTAAATTATAAACCTATGAATGTAGTGCTGTATTTTATACTATGATCAACAATGGATGTTGATATCACTGAATTAGGAAAGATATAATCTCCCAATATTGAATGAATATATAAGTATTTCCCTATAATAATTAAAACCCAAATACTTCTCTAAGTATAACACCAGGAGGACACTACATGCAATGGAAACTCAATACATTACTTTTATGGTGATTAAGATAATCACCAGAAAACTACTTCAATTTTGTCCATAATAGTAAGTATAGGTAATGAAAGAATGTCCTTTTCATTATAGCCATAGCAATTTTGAATGGTGACATAGTCAAACTTTACCCATGTTTACCTATAAAACTTCACAATTGTTCTTTTCTTTCTTTATCAGTTCTCCTGAAGACAATTTTCATAACTTATAGTTTTAAAATATTATGTGGAAAGTGTTCTGATATACAAGAATGCTGGCAGCAGCAACATTTTTAGTGCTGATTCAATTTTATTTTTAAATTAAGGGTTGTTCTTCCTTCAAATTATTGGTGTTGAGACAGTAATGATAATGTTGATTTTCATGCTCGATTGAATCTTGCCACATACTGGGCATAGCACCAAACATTAAGATGAAACACTCTTTCTCAGTAACTTTTACAACAAACTGTGGTTCGAGTTCTAGTTTTTTGTGGGGAAGAAAGTGGGTGAGTGGAAGGAGTCAAATTGGAATTAAGCATAAAATAGCAAAGTCTAAAAGCAAAATGATTTTAGATTGAATGCATTTTTATTAGCTTCAAGTCATTGATATTAAATGAATAATACTACTCCCATGGCACTAAATATACACTTTAAATTATTGTTTCTAATATGCAGCAAAATGAGGGATCACATCCCACCAAACAAAGAGATGTCTAGATATAGAAACATAGGTTATGATGTATGTATTAAAACAAGGATGAGGAAAATATAATTTATGGTGTTTATCCAAAGTCAAATAATGACTTTCTCTTAAGAGATTAATGTAGTATCATTTTCCAAAAATGAATTTAAATACTTCAATTTAAAAATAGTGCTAATAATATAACAAATTACCAAGAAGTAGTCAGAATCTTTAAAATACTGGTGACAAACTGAAAGAATGCTTTTACAAGTATTCACAAGAAAATTGATGGTATATTTGTTTTAAAATGCTTAAAACACAGAACATGGAATAACCAGTGTTACTAAATGCCCCTACAAAAACTCTTATAAGCAGAACTGAGTGACTCATTCCCTGAGTATTCAAGGAAACCAAGATTTTTATCATTCTGTGTCACCATTTGAAAAGTAGGTGATTATCTTACAGGGAAACACAGATCTGCGTAAATCAGGTTTAGAAGAGTAATTAGCAATATACATAAATATTAAGAACTGAGGAAGGGGAGGCAGAGAAGAAATGTCAGGAAGCACTCTTTGGGGAAAATTCTAAAGCAAAGGAACAGAAAGAGCTAAAATAATACCTACAGAAAAAAATCTAAGAGAACCAAGAAACCGCTCAATCACTAATGCTGAAGGCCACAGGAATAAAGAATGCAGGTAACCCTGATACAAGACTATTCTTGGTACTTTCTATTTCCCATTAATGAGCTATTCTTTTTTTTTTTTAAGTTTTTAAATTCACAGACAGTATTCAAAAGTGCCATGGACTAAATGCTCATGCCCCTCCCTGCCCCCCAAATTCACATACTGAAATCCTAACCCCAATAAAATAGCATAAGGAGGTGAGGCTTTTGGGGGTGATTAGTTCATGAGGGTGAAGCCCTCAGGGAGCTTGGCGTCCTTATAAGAAAAGACACAGACACCTAAAATCCTGCTTTCTCTGCCCCCATTCCTCTTCCTCTCTCTCTCTTTCTTTTTTTTTTTTTTTATGATTTTTTACAGAGAGGAAGAGAGAGGGATAGAGAGTTAGAAACATCGATGAGAGAGAAACATCGATCAGCTGCCTCCTGCACACCCCCTACTGGGGATGTGCCCGCAACCAAGGTACATGCCCTTGACCGGAATCGAACCCAGGACCCTTCAGTCCGCAGGCCGACGCTCCATCCACTGAGCCAAACTGGTTTCGGCTCTCTCTCTTTCTTGATGATACCAAGTTGAGTGGGATCTAGATGTAGCGTATTATTATAGAAATGTCAAGCCACTAAATCATCCAGTAAAGTCTTACAGAATACATGTTACAAAGTACTTATTCTTCATTGACTTTTAGTGAACAAACTGAAAATATAAGAGCATACTTCAAAAAGCCATATTTCTGCAGATGGTATTTATAAATTTTAAAATGGCAGCTAACATGGGAACTCCCTGAGAAGCCTTGCTTTCTGCTTAGGAACCTAGACTCTGCAGCCAGACTGCCTGGTTTATTGGCTCCTTCACCTGTTATCCATTAGGCCCATCTTTTGAGCACTTCTTATGAGCAAGCAGTATTCTAAGTGTTGTCCATTAATTAACTTATTTTGAGAAATGAGGCAGTCAAGGCACAGGACGGTGACATAAGCCGGAATTCCAATCCAGACCACTTGACTCTGAGCCCAAACTTGGTGTAAAGTCTACACTGAAAATTTCATTTGAGTACTTTTGCTGCAATCATTATTTAGAAATTGACAACTATATTTGGGGATGTAATATTCTTTAAACTAGGAGAGGTCTGCTGAAAGGACATAGCTCTCTCTGGTATGGGGATATTTCTACTCCTGTACCCTCACAGCCATATTAGGAAAAGGCCTTGCTGGAAAAAATGCTACCATTTGGTACTAAAATAAGCCATTGACTCTCATCTCAACAGATGCTCAAAACTGCATGGCAACATTCTACTGGTCTCATTAATGATCTGTCACAATGAACAAATCTGTTCTCCTCTCATGAAATCTGCATGTGCACCCCACACCCACGCCCCTTAACGTGAGGCACTAACTTGTACTTATCTGATGGGATCTCTTCATCCCCTTTATTCCAAACATTAGGACTGCGTACATAGAATTTGCACATGTGAGATCCTCCTTGCCACCTAAAACAAGTGAATACCTGTTCCTCCTCATGTCCAAGGCCCATCCTCCACTAGCATGCTGGATCCCTGTGCCAACCTGCATATTGATTATGCCTTTTCCATCTTGTGCTCTTCAGCATGCTCGAATCCCAGTAATCTTCCCAGTATCCTCACAGCCTTCTCCACTTACCACTTTTTTTCCCTTCACCCTTAAGAGTCAAACTTCTTGAAAGTGTTGCCTGTATTTCTTATCTCCATTTTCACCTTACCTCTGCCCAAGATTCCACCCGTAACATTGCATGGAAACAGCCTACACCAAAGCCGTCAATAATCTACAAATGGCTAAACAATGTTCTGTCTTACTTGATATGTCAACGGCTTTTCACACTCCCTACTTCTAAAACACAAATTTCAGTCTCCAGCAGAGAGCTGTCCTTGACTTCCACATCAATATACCCCGCTGCTTACTTGCTATCCCTGCTGATATCTCAAAAGCACATCAAACTGGACTCATGCTTCCTCCAAACCCATCCCATTGCAATGTCCTTTGTTTCAGTGAATGGCTTGATGATCTCATGGGAGGTCTGATAATCAAAAAGACATGACACAGATTAACAAGAGAAAATAACGAAATTTAATACATACATATGTACTGGAACTTCTACATGAGAGAGTCAGAAACCCCACATGCCTGAGAAATTCAGAAAGGGAAAGTGGGAGATAAGAGACATTCTGAGCTAGGGATGGGTTAACACACCTTGAAGCTTCATAAGGTCATTTCAGGGAGAGCATATGTGCAGTAATTAGTAGTTTCCCTGCCAAACAGGTAGGTCAATAAAGGTTATGTCTAACAATCTCTTATTATGTGCAAGGCCTCTAATTTAAGTTCCTTACGGGAGGGGTAGAAGTTTCCCTTGAGCCCATAGCTAAGGTTGCCTTTAGCTCAAAACAATCTACATACCACAAAAGCATATCTTGGGGTAACTCATTCTGAACCCCCACAATGAATACAGGTTGGCAGGTTATTGATCCATGAGTCCCTCTTAGAGCATCACTCTCCCTCAGCCCTTCCTGATTTTCCATCCCTATTGATTTTCTGTCTAGTCCTTCCGCATACAGTGTATGTGCCATATATTATGAAACATCCCAGCAGGGTATGGGACATCACCCTGTAATCAACTACATTTATACTTCTGCAGTGAAATAGTAATTAATATGTCACTAGATGGGATAAATAATAACTATAAATAACTTCGTGTTAGTTCGTTTCAGGCTTTGCTGCCATTTAATTCCATCAGGTCAGGTTTTCCATCATGTGTGCTATAATCAGAGATTTCAGTTATCAGAGGTGAATTTCAAAATTGTGGCTAAGCAGTTGTGAATCTGCACCACCTTTATGAAGAGTGATGTGGGTGGTGGTGCAGAGCATGGACTTTGGAGCCAGACTGTCTGGGTTCAGTCCCACATGCACCACTAATGAGACCTCTGGTGGTGAATTAACCTCTCTGTGCCTTAGTTTTCTCATCTATAAAATGAATAACAAAATACCTTCCTCATAGGATTGCTGTGGGGATTAAATAAACTAATGCATGTAAAGTGCTTAAAACATTGTTTGACAGAAAGTAAGCACTCAGTAAGTATCAGTCTCCAGAAAGTCTTTATTGTCCTATATAATAAAAGGCTTCTATGCAAATCGACCGACCGGCAGAATGACCAGTCGCTATGACATGCACTGACCACCAGGGGGCAGACGCTCAATGCAGGAGCTGCCCCCTGGTGGTCAGTGCGCTCCCACAGCAGGAGCACCGCTCAGCCAGAAACTGGGCTCACAGCTGGTGAGCGCAGTGGTGGTGGCGGGAGCCTCTCATGTGTATGTGTGTATACATGTACACATCCCCCGAGGGCTCCCAGACTGCGAGAGGGCACAGGCTGGGCTGAGGGAACCCTCCTGAGTGCACGAATGTCATGCACTGGGCCTCTAGTTACAAATAATGGTGTAGTTCAATGTCCTATACTTAAGCAACTTCCCAGCCATTAGATTATTGGGTCAAAGGAAATGTAATTGGAAATTTGGACAACTGGTAGAAATTGTCCTCCTCAAATTTTCAACAGTGAATAAATAACAATTAACTCCCCCAAATAGCATGTGAGTTTATCCTCATCCTAACATCCTCAAAAGCACTGGGTTAATTAAACCACTTTTTGCAAAATTGAAAGGTAAGAAAGTTAAATACAATTTATGATTCTTTTAATCATGAGACAGTTCTTTAAAATTTATCTGATTATGAGAGAACATATCCCATATATTTATTGGCTACTAGAGGCCCAATGCATGAAATTCATGCAAGAGTAGGCCTTCACAGCCGCTGCAGCTGCCTCGATCCCTCCCTCGCAGCTGTGGTGGCTGCCTCGATCCCTCCCTTGCAGCTGTGGTGGCTGCCTCGATCCTGCGGCTGCAGCCCAGGCTTCGTCCGGAATGTTGTCCAGAAGGACATCCGGTCTAATTACCATATTACACTTTTATTATTATAGATTTGTATCTCTGAATTTTCATGTCTTCTGCACACTTTCTGTGTGAGTCCTGAGGTTTCATTTTGTTATTGGGATGTAATTGACATTTAACATTATTTGAGTTTTAGGTTATTCAATATTTATATATATTGTGAAATAATGATCACAATCACTAAACCAAGAAACAGGTTTCTTGATATTTAAAAGTTCTTATTAAATAAATAATAGAAAAAATGTTTTATACACATATATGTGTGTATATATGTACATATATAAAACATTTGTGTATGTCACCCGTATTATTTATCACACATACCTCACTAGAATGAGCTTGCCTTAGAGCCCCTGCCATGCTCAGTAGGAGCAGCCAACATGGTATCAGTGCAAACACAGTGGTAGAATCAGAGGATGGCAGCAGGGACAACAGCAGGGACCATCAGTCAGTTATGATCCTCGCAGCAGCAGATCTCAACAGTACATTTCCATAGCAACCGTAGACCACCTTTATACCTTACAGATCTATTACTCCATGAAGGTTTTGAGAACAGCTCCCCCACAATTCCTGAGGAGACATTTAAAAGAGGAAGATTAGCCCTGGCCAGTTTTGCCCAGTGGTTAGAGGGTCACAGGTTCAATTCCTGGTCAAGGGCACACATCTCGGTTGCAGGCTCCATCCCTGGCCCAGGTTGAGTTACAAACGGGAGGCAACCAATGGATATGTCTCTCTCACATAGATACTTCTCACTCTTTCCCTTTTTCCACTCCCCTCCATTCTCTTAAAAAAAAAAAAAAATCAATGGGAAAAATACCCTGGCTTATCTCTAATTGAGGCTCAAACAGGAGGTAACCGATCCATGTTTCTCTCTCACATCAATGTTTCATGGATATTTGTCTCTCTCTCTCTCTCTTCCTTCCCTTCTCTAAAATTAATAAAAACATATCCTTGGGTGAGAATTTTTTTTAAAAAAAGAGGAAGGTTGGTGCAAGGAACTAGAACTTCATCACTATAGTTCCTCACAGGGCCACAACTGGTACTCATTGTCATCCTCCCCCACTTTCCATTCTAAATTCCTTGCACCTTCATCTATTGTCTCAGGAGGGATTATGACCTACCAGCGTGGCTTGCCTGGTAGTATAACCCAAAACCTCCTTCCTGAGGGGGTGACCCTCAGCATTCATACTTTTCTAGATCACACTGTGGCAGCTTGTCCATTCATGCATGATTCCAGTGTGCCAAAGGAGTACCAGCAGGCACCCAAGGATCACCTGAGCGCCACACGTATTTCTTCCTGCCCCATTGTATGAAAGTGCCCTACATCCTCTGGCTCAGTGGCTGGCAAACTCATTAGTCAACAGAGCAGCAAACGGTGGCTTGTGAGCCGCATGTGGCTCGTGAGCCGCAGTTTGCCGACCACTGCTCTGGCTGATCAGAGCTACTAATCCCAGCCATGATGATGACTCCTACCTCTGGTCCCTTGGCATGGAATCCCAAGTGCTCTGACAGCACATGTAAATCTCCTGTGTCCCCTGGCATGAGTTAAGTCTCCTTTGGGGACCAAGTCCCTCTAACCCTATAGAGTCTGGAGTTGGGGGAAAGGAAGCACAATGTCCCCCTCCGTGGGTCATTGGGAATGGCATGTAGGGCCACTCCTGTTTCAATTCCTTTGTTCCAGGACCAATTATTTTTGGTTTTTGCTTTTGTTTTTTGTTAATCCTCACCCAAGGATATTTTTCCCACTGATTTTTAGAAAGTGCAAGGGAGGGAGAGAAAGAGAGAGAAAGAGAGAGAGAGAGGTGAGACACGTTGATCAATTGCCTCCTGCACATGCCCCAGTCAGGGCCAGAAATCAAACCTGCAACCTAGGTACATGCCCTTGACTGACTGGGAATTGAAGAACCCAAGACCCTTCAGTGTTGGGACAATGCTCTAACCACTGTTCAGTGACCAGGGCAGGTCCATGTATTCTCACTGTGGAGACAGCATCATATGGAAGTCTCTGGTTGGATGCATGGATTGTTTCCTGAAAAAATGCTACTCATTCTTTCAGAGTTACTTCTGAAACTGTGTCTTTGAAAGGGTGCTTCAGCATTCTGTGATGACAGCTGCTTCAGCATGGCAATATGTGATACAATCTGTGTATCCCATGGACCTACTCCTCCACTCCTCCACTCCTCCACTAGGAAGGGGTCCCCTGGTCAGACATAATTTGAGTGGAATTCAATGCCTATGGATCATTTCATAGCCCCAAGATAGGATCTACCCCCATAAAGGCAAACTGCTAGCCATTCCAGGACAGAGGGTCTTAACGTAGTTCGTTGATTGCCACCAAGTAACCTCTTGGTCTCCTTTTAGAATCATGTCATATTGAGAGCTCAGCATTGGCTCTCAATTCTAAGACTTTACAGCCAACTGAGTGGGAAGTTAGTCTCATCCCTGTGGTCCTTGCCAGGGAATACCACCAAGTTAATTGAATTCCTGCTTGTCTTATCTTGCATTCCAGCCCCTTGATAGAGCACCCTGGAAATCTAATCCCAGGCATACTCCTACGACTCCTGTCCGGTACCTTATAACTAATTCTTATGATGCATTCACTGCCTAGTCTTTCCCTTACCTGTCCCAGCAGCTGCGATTTGCTGGGATTTAACCTTAAATATCCTGGAAGCCAGGAAAGGAACGAGGAACACTTCCTGAGGGGGACACCTGTTGTTTTACACCTGAGACCTTCTATCAAAGGCCTCTCATTTTTCAATCTCTAAGGATTTCAGAGGATTTCAAGAGCTAGCCTCCTTATGAATATCAACCCAAATGTTCCAGTCCATGTGTCAGGGTTCCAGGTTTCTAATCCAGAATGCTGAATGCCTTAGATGATGAGCATTCAAATGTCTCTGGAGCTGTGACTATCAAATCTTCATTTTGTTGTACATCTGTCTCTGCTCTTCTACTCAGAAGATTAGAGACTCTTTTTAAGCTACCAAAGAGGCCTCCTGGTTCCCACACTTAGCTTCTAACAGCTTTCAGATTCTCATTACCCCTCTGCAGATGGCAATACATGTTAGTTTAGCACTAACAAGCCAAGGCTGTCATCATTATAAACATTGTCCCCCCAAATATCTCCCAAACATTTCAATCATCACATTTCTGCAAGGGCATTTCCATGCACTGGCATGTTTTATCAGGTTACCACTGGTAGATAGTTAGCTATTGAGCCACCAAATTGTGCCAGGGGATGATCTGCTCAAGGTCATCTTCTTTACCCATTAAGTGCTTAGTGAGCTAGTTCCACATTGTCATCCTACCACCCATGTTCTTGCACCACTCTCATAATCACTTGTGTGAGTTTAGGTCTTGGTATGAGGAGCACATACCAAGATAAGATTACTCTACATGCAAAAGATTTATAGGGGAGGAAGCAGGAGGAGGAAGAATGAGCCTTCACACCTTGACTCATGTGGAAAGAGGTTGGGAGTAAGGAGGATTGGGCAGAAGGAGTCACGGATAGCAACACAGCTCAAAGAAAGGTTGACCCAAGCCAACAGGGAGCTCTTGACCCAAAAACAAATGGGAGGGGCCTAGCATCTTGAAAGAATGGGTTTGCTTTAATATCGTGGTTATGCTCAGCCATTGGCCGAGAGCAGCTCACAGGAAGTGTGGTCTTAGCATAAAGGCAGTGCTGATCCACTGAGGCAGCAGATGAAGCCATCCGTCAGTCATGCTCCCTGCAGCTGGAGAGCTGAGCAGTAAATTTTCATGACTGCCACATCTATAATTCTACTCTATAATCTATTATAAAATTTAATATTCCAGTTTAAAATAATAGGTAACCTAGTCTATTTAATTAAATCCTTATTTTAAGAGTGGCCTCTAGGTCATTCAGCTTAAAGCACAAACTCACATCTCTCCTTAAGAACAAAATATCTGTGTCTTATGGCAATAATTTCTCTCTCCTCTGAATACATTTTATCATGATTATGTTTTGAATTATGGAAGTTGAACACAGCTTAACTGTAGGATAAGTGGATATTTATTATACATGTTAGGATTTAGGATATGTTATTTTAAAAAAAAACAAAAAGCTCTCTAAAATAAAAAGGTAATTTGTTATACTGATTTTGTAATAATAGTGGAAGTCTGCAAGCTCCACTGAGGGCTTTCTTTATGAGGGTCCTCCACCAAACCCAGAACAGAGTTGATCATTGACCATGAACATTGCTGCAAAACGAAACTGAACTGAAATTTGTATCTGAATTTTAAGTGGATGTGATACTAGATTTTCCTATATTCCCAAGTTCTTTCATTCTCGGGAGCAATTTATACCATATTTAAATGGCATATGAGGCACTATTTATAACAGCTGTTGTTTTTCCTATTAATGCTTTTTAAACTGGCTTCTGTTTCTAGATTGACAACCTCCATTACAGCTCAGGTTTTGGGGGGACTTAAATATAAAAGGAACTCTGGTGGATAATTAGCATACTATACTACCTCCAAGAAAAAGTTATATTTTTGATACACACTTCTAAATACAGGCTGTATGGTTAGTATTTATTTTATGCTGAACTTAAAATTAACGCATGTGATGGGAAGCACAGCGATGAAAGGAGAGAGAGACAGAGAGACATATATAGATATAGATAGATATAGATATAGCTATAGATATAGATAGGCAGATAGATAGATAGATAGATAGATAGATAGACAGACAGACAGACAGACAGACAGACAGACAGACAGATAGATAGATAGATAGATAGATAGATAGATAGATAGATATAGAGAGATCAATTTGTTGTTCCACCTGTTGTTCCGCCTGTGTATGCATTCATTGGTTGTCTCCTCTACCTTGCCCTGACCGGGGATCACACCTGCAACTTTTGCTTATTGGGTGGATGCTCCAACCAACTGAGCCACCCAGCCAAGGCTTAATATCCTGAATTTTTTTAAAAGTTATGTTTATTGTTGAAAGTATTACAGATGTCCCCTTTTTCCCCCTCATTGATCCTGTCCTTCCCACTTCCCCTTCCACAGGCCTTCACTGCACTATTGTCTGTGTGCAAGGACAGGAAGAAGAAAAAAAAAGATCTTTCTTTTCCTTTGCAGTGGCTTTCCACAATTTATGAGAAGCACCTGCTAATTCAACCCAAGATTGTTAGCTCCTCCGATTCAAACTGCCCTTCTGTTCAAACTGAGGGACAGGATAAGGTACTTTCAAGGCTACGTTCTTGCATTAATACCCCTCCTCCCTGCTGGGATAATTAGTAAAAAATTCCCTGCCCTTCTTCCCCTTCAAACAAGCCTCTTTTGAACCCTTCATAACATTAACTCTAAGAATGTTTTACAGGCTTTGGAAAAACATTGATAAGACACCTCCCTAGGACCTCTGCCCCAATTGTCTCCTGGAGAACTAACAAACTACAGCCTCCTGATGTCTGCTCAATGTCAGCTCAAAAATCCCCCTCCCTTCTCGCAACAGCAGTCACAGCTTTAAAGGAGCGGGTAGCTGTTTGTTTCTAGCCCTTTGTATTGATTAGCAATGCACCTGCCCTTTCCCTACAGGGAAAGTAAAATAAGTTTTCTCTCCACTTCCATCTCTCTCTCAGTTGTGATTCTTTCACAGCCCACGTCACTGGCCAAAAACCTTAACGTTGTGTCCATGGATTATGCATATGAATTATTAGGTTAATCTCGTCTTCCTACCACCGCCCCCACCCCTTCCCTCTGAGAATCCTCAGTCTGTTGTGTGCTCCCATGTCTCTGGACCTATTTTGTTTGTCAGTTTCTTTTGTTCATTAGGTTCCACATGTAAGTGAGATCCTGTGAGATTTGTCTTTCTCTGGCTTATTTCACTTAGCAAAGTACTCTCCAGGTTCCTCCAGGTTGTCTCAAAGGGTAAGATGTCCTTCTTCTTTTTCACAGCTGCATGGTATTCCACGGTGTAAATGTACCACAGCTTCTTTTTTTTTAATTTTTTTTAATATATATATTTTATTGATTTTTTACAGAGAGAAAGGGAGAGGGATAGAGAGTTAGAAACATCGATGAGAGAGAAACATCGATCAGCTGCCTCCTGCACACCTCCTACTGGGGATGAGCCCGCAACCCAGGTGCATGCCCTTGACCGGGATCGATCCTGGGACCCTTCAGTCCGCAGGCCGACGCTCTATCCACTGAGCCAAACCGGTTAGGGCTACCACAGCTTTTTTATCCACTTGTCTACTAATGGGCACTTGAGCTGTTTTCAGCTCTTAGCTATCGTAAATAATGTTGCTATGACATAGGGGAGCATATATTTTTTCTGATTGGTGTTTCAGGCTTCTTAGGATATATTCCTCGAAGTGGGATTGCTGGAACCCAGAAATCAACCCAAGCCGTTATATTCAATTAGTATTTATTTGGCAAAGGAGGCAAGAGCATACGATGGAGTAAAGACAGTCTCTTTAATAAATTATGTTGGGATAATGGGACAGGTACATGCAAAAAAAAAAAATGAAACTAGTCCACTAACTTATACCATACACAAGAATAAATTCAAAATAGATAAAAGACTTAAATGTAACTCTTGAAACCATAAAAATCCTAGAAGAAAATGTATGCAGCAAAATATCAGACATCTCACATAGCAGTATTTTCATTGATATTACATCTAGGGCAAGAGATTAAAAAAAAGAAAAAATAAACAAATGGGACTGTATCAAAATAAAAAGCTTTTGCACAGCAAAAGAAACCAGCATCAAAATGAAAAGGGAACACACTGTATGGGAGAACATATTTGCCAATGATACATCTGATAAGAGATTAATTTCCAAAATATATAAAGTACTCATACAACTCAACAAAAGGAAGATAAACAATCCAATTTAAAAAATGGGCAAAGGACCTAAGTAGACACTTCTCCAAAGAGGACACATACAAATAGCCAAGAAACATGAAAAAAAAAAATGCTAAATGTCACTAATCATCAGAGAGATACAAATTAAAATGACCATGAGGTACCACCCCACACCTACCAGAGTGGCTACCATGAATAAATCAACAAACAACAAGTGCTGGTGAGGATGCGGAGAAAAAGGAACCCTCGTGCACTGCTGGTGGGAATGCAGACTGGTGCAGCCACTGTGGAGAACAGTGTGGAGTTTCCTCAAAAAATTAAAAATGGAACTGGCATTTGACCCAGTGATCCCACTCTAGAAATATATCTTAAAATTCTGATTTTAAAATAATAATTTAATAAGAAGAACCTTCTGTCAATCTCCATTGCCTCTGAGTCAAATGCAAAATGATTCCCTAAAAAGAAAGGGTGAGGTATCAATACTGGCAGAGACTGGACTTGAACTATAATTCCATGAGCCCATTGCTCTGATGAGGTATCAGTACCCAAAGCAGGCATGCAGACCACCTTGGTTATTAAAGTAAGGGCCAGGCCTATGGGAAAAGTGAGGCTTTTAAACTCCTGGATGAATGTTTTTTCCCTGTTGCCTCGTGAGCCCTCCCTTTGCGAGTTACCTGACCTACTGAATAAAGAATGCCATTTATTGTTTTTAATCATTTCTGAATTTAAATAATACTTCAACCATCCTGACCTTTTCTAACTTACAGTTGAAATGCTATGTAAATCTTTTACTTGCCACAAACACTGTGAAAAAGCAATATTATGGCTAAGACAGTTCTGATTTTTACCCTAAAATGCAAATATCATCCAGGTTATTAATGTTGAAGGTGAAACATATAACTCAATTCCATTGCCCAGGTGTTCAGTTTTCTGCAGTGACCCAAGAGTGTTAGAAACTGTTAGACTCTGGAGAAGACTCCAGAAGAGCAACTCATACCAAGATCATTTGTCTTCCAAACACAAGCATCAATCTATTACCCTCTTAAAAGATTTCCTCTTGAATACAGCATTTTAACTTCAGTAAGAAAAAGCATCTGAAGCCCATTAGTAATTCTCTAACTTCTGAATGTGTAGTTTATTCCAAATGTAAAATTTATCACTGTGGGAAAGCATTAGTTTTAATGAGAAAAGTCCCCAAGAGGAAAAATATTTTTTAGCAGTACACTGATCATTTAGAATTCCCAGAGTCACTCTACTATACATAATTTTGACACCTTATGTGCAATTCTGAAATTTCTTAGGACCATAAAATGAAAAACTGTTCCGAGTGAGTGTTACAGTCTTTATATTTTGCGCCCTGCATTCTCTGTTTTATCCCAACTTGAACTTAATGCCACTTACTAAAACTAACCATGAAGATGAAGCAGAAGATAATTTTTCATTAAAAAATTTACTTCAGTCCTCACCAGGAGATATTTTTACATTGATTTTAGAGAGGAAGAGGGAGAGAGAGCGAGAGAAACATCAATGTGAGTGAACACCAGTGATTGAACTTAAACTTAGGTAGGTGTCCCGACCTGAAATCAAACCTGCAACCTTTTAGTGTACAGGACAATGCTCCAACCAACTGAGCGACCCTGTCAGGGATAATTTTTTTTTTAATATATTTTATTGATATTTTACAGAGAGGAAGGAAGAGGGATAGAGAGTTAGAAACATCGATGAGAGAGAAATATCGATCAGCTGCCTCTTGCACACCTCCTACTGGAGATGTGCCCGCAACCAAGTTACGTGCCCTTGACCAGAATCAAACCTGGGACCTTTCAGTCCGCAGGCCGACGCTCTATCCACTGAGCCAAACCGGTTTTGGCAGGGATAATTTTTTTCTTATTATTTTTATTATTAATAATTGATTAGTATCAAGATGAAGAGAATCAAATGCAAGAGTCCCTTTCCATTAGATGAAAGAAAAATGTGCATCTCCCATCCTAAAAGGTCTTAGAAATCAGCTGTACCTTTCTCCTCGTTTAGACATAAGGAGTCTGAATCTGATGTTCACAGATTTGAACTGACTTTCCTACCAAAGATGACAAAATCCTGGAGGAGCATTTAGTGATCAAAACAGCAACCATGATCATCCCTGCTTCCCCGCTCCTATGTAGTTTTAAAACTTACGAATTTTTATTTGCTCCCATCTCCTTTAACAAATTAGATCTATCTCCACTTATAAAAATCTCAGCAAAGATGACAGGAAATACTTAGTCTTGTTCCATAAAATTATGATAATCAGACACATTTCCTTATAATCCATTTTCAATGCCGAGCTGCAGTGCTTGCTCTGAAAATGAACTGTGAGCAGTTCCGACACATAAAGAAGTGCAGGCTGTGTTATTGCAGATATTTCAAATCAGGTTGGAATAAGAAATCAACTCACAAAATAGGATGCTTTCGAATTTTCCCAGAGAGACAGTATATCGGAGCGTTGCACTAAACGAGACCACTGATATTCCTCTCCTGTGATGTATACGCATAAAATGATGATTAGAAATGGAAAACCTGCCCATCTTAGTCACTGTTTCTTCCGTCTGAGTTGTCACTAAGAGTTACTCTTCTTACTGGAGCCCAGGCCAGTGGTCGGCAAACTCATTATTCAACAGAGCCAAATATCAACAGTACAACCATTGAAATTTCTTTTGAGAGCCAAATTTTTTAAACTTAAACTTCTTCTAATGCCACTTCTTCAAAATAGACTCGCCCAGGCCGTGGTATTTTGTGGAAGAGCCACACTCAGGGGGCCAAAGAACCGCATGTGGCTCGCGAGCCGCAGTTTGCCAACCACGGGCCCAGGCAAACCTAAACCCTCACAGCCTTCAGACACCTGTCATTTAGTTCCTGGCCAAAGAGTTTATTGCACAAGAAACCAATAACACTGAAGAGCAATCAACCCTATATCCAGCATCTCATTTTTCACATTAGTACCACATATGATTAGCATTTGAGTCATATCCATATAATGGGAAAATATGATTATAAAGAAAACAATTTCTCTGCCTCGAAAAAGGTCAGGTAAATAGAAATGCAAATACAGATGTAGGATGAGAAGAAAACTCCAGCACTAGAGGAGATACTAATGGCAGCAAGAAGGGGAGCGGGGGGGAGAGAAATACTTCCTGAGAGAGCTGGCCAAGTCTGAAGATGATGTCTGAATTTTGAGGGTAACAATGAGAAGAACTTTGCCAGGTAAAGAAAGATAGAAATATCTTTCAAGCATAAGGTACTTAATTTAATGAAAGGTTAAAATTCAGTTGGCTGATGCTTAGAGAGAGAGTATGACCAGGGATGAAAATTATAGGTGAAGGCTATATTGAAGTATAGATTGAGAGGATTCAGTCCTATTTGAGTTATTTATTTTCCGTCTAAGAGTAGTTTTCTATTTTTCCTACTTTTGGCCATTTCAGAAATGTTAAGCCAGGTTTCACATGGGCATTAATTTCTACTTTCTAATAAATATGTATAAAATGCAATACATTTATACATAATACACTGAATATTTTTGCGTAATATCCTATTTCTTTTTCAATTTTTCTAAAGTGGTTTTTTACAGGTTTATTAGTGTAAAATTGGCATACAGTGAACTGCACATATTTATGTTTTGCAATTTGATAAATTTTTGTTTATGTATATACCTGTGAAACTATTCTACTTTTATCAGAAGCTTTGTGGTTTTAGGCTTTATATTTAGATTTATGATCCACTTAAAATTACTTTTTAGGTATAGAACAAAATGTGAATCATGGGTCTTTTCTTTTTTTAATCCAAAACTTTCTTCCATTAAATTACCTTGGCACCTTCTTCAATCTTCTTGTGTAAGCTGAAGAACAGGTTTTTAATTTTTCTTCTTTATTTTAAATAGCTAAGCTTTAAGGGCAATGACTATTCTTCTGAATATAGACTTAGTAGCATCTTATAAGCGGGCTTGTTATTTTCATTACTTTCTATGGATTCTGTAATGACTATTTTAATTTCCCTATTTATCCTTACAGTTATTTTAATGACTTAAGAGAACATTTTTTCTAAATTTTAATTTTCAATTTGGTGTTGTCATTAAGTTTTGGTAGTCAAAGAATACAACCTGTATTTGTTATAGCTTTTGGTATTATTGGAGTTTTCTTTGAAGACATGATTTAGCCTGTATGTCTTTTTCTTGCATCATCCTATCTTTTATCACATTGACCTGTTTAACATTTTTACAAAATTAATCAATTTCTAAAATTATCATTCTTTGTATGTCTTCAATCTCATTTTATTATATTGTTCTTATTCACCACTATGTCCCAATGGTTAGAAGAGTGACCACAATAAATATTTATGGGTGAAATCTATATATATAAAAGCCTAAGTGACCATTCCACATTCAACCATTTGACCGGTAGCTATGATGCGCACTGACCACCAGGGGGCAGATGCTCCAACCGGTAGGTTAGCTTGCTGCTGGGGTCTGGCTGATTGGGATTGGGTGAGATGGGCCGGACACACCCTGGAGCTCTCCCGTGGTCCCTCCCCGGCCCTGATTATGCACCGGTGGGGTCCCTCGGCCTGGCCTGTGCCCTCTCACAATCCGGGACCCGTTGGGGGATGTCGGAGAGCCAGTTTCCACCAAATCCCCACAGGCCAGGCCGAGGGACCCCACTGGTGCATGAATCTGTGTACCGGGCCTCTAGTAAATAAATACCAATATAATTTTAATTCTATAGACAATTCAAAGTAATGCAAGATTCTTATTTATTAAGTATTTCTTGTATTTAAACTATGTGTACAATTTGTGAGGTATATAAGTCATCAGAGGAAAGCAGGTAGGAAAGACAAAAAGAGAGGGATGGGAGGATTTCTCTCCCAAGGTGCAGGCTGCCAAGCAAAAGTGCAACTGATTGGCTTAATTTTAAAGCTTTAATTCTTTCTTGTAGACATAATAGCAATAAGGAACCTAAAGCTCTGACATTTCCAGCTAAGGAAAGGATGTTTAATAACCTCAACTCCTAGCTACAGAGATTAATGCACATTTATTACACAATAAACGTAGGCACCAGAAGGAGTAAGGGTATCATGGGGTTATCTATTCCTTAGTCATGTTGAGCAAGCAGAACCATACTAGCTGTTGCAATCTCTTGCTATGACAGGCTCCTTCGATTAATTAGATTTCAGTTTGCCACATAGAACGCATTGTAACATAAACCTTCCACCTCCCACCAAAGCTGATCTCATCTTCAAATATAATAATAATGTGGAGGAAAGTCTTCATTTTTTCTGAGTCAGGATGCCCCAATTCTAGAGAATAAGGTGCTGGTTCCCCAAATATTAAGGAACTAATTTCAAATATCCTTCCACATTCTCCCTAAAAATTCAAAAATCAGCTAACCAGCTCAGGCTGTCATAAATTTCCTGGGATGAGGGGAAGGAATGGCTGGCTACCTTTCCAGTAATAAGATGGAGAGGAAGAAAACTGCCTGAGAATTTCTGAGAATTTAGGAAGCGTCAGGCACTATTCTCAGTATTGCACATGAAATAATTCAGTTAATCCTCACAAGGACTCTATGGAATTACCCCTTTTGACATAAAGGAAACGGTAGAGCAGAGACGCTAAATGACTTGTCAAAGGTCGAAGTAAGTGGCAGAGACAAAGCTCAAACCCAACAGCCTGGCTCCAAAATCCCTGCTCTTAACAATTACACATATTGTCTTTCAACTCTCATGTTGAATTACTGTCACTGAAGTCGCAATGAAAGCGAGCTCTGAAAAGAAAAACATATTTAATATAAATTCATTTCCTATTCCTCTAAATTTGAAGGAAAAGCAAAACTAGACAAACAAAGGGCTAAGGAAGAGTGAAAGAGGGCTTATTTCTATCTTATTCTTTGTGCAATTTTCACAAAAGCTCTGGCTAGTGACCTTGGGCTTATACTGAATAATCAATTGTTTCAAAACTCTTTCAACCTAAAAGTCTCATTCAATTATGTAAGGTAAGGAAATAAGTTAAGTAAACATTATAAACCCTGTTTTACAGATAAATAATGTATTTATATAAAATCCACAATCTATTTTTAAACAGGCATCCCTCCATAAAATATCCTTCAGTGGTGTGTATGTACAAAGAACAAGGAGAGGTAGAGAAACGTTTTACTTATTTGCTGGAATTTGATTCCAAACTCTGATTTAGTTCCCTTAATGTATTAGCTGGACCACAAGGGAACTACTTTCGCCAAAGTTGGAGGTAGACCCACTGCTGGAGACTAGATGTTTAACCTTAAACATCCTCCTTCATCCTTTTACCCCTAAATTCACACCCAAATCTTAGATCTTCTCATTTGATGGCAAAGCACATTAGACTCCCATCATATGCTGCTGTTGCTCTTGTGTATCAACTGTGACAAATGAAATGGGAAGTACCATCTTTCAATATTTTAGTTACATATGTTTTCATATTATACCAGAACCTTCCAAAACATGCCAAGATACAATACTTCTATTAAGTTTATACCAAGATCGTTGTACTAAATTGGTTCTTCATCTCATATTCTAATTCCCTGCTAGATTAAGGCTCAGCTAAATTGCCCAACCAGTTTAGCAGACACAATACAATGTGAAACAGATGACAGAATGGCCCACATAGCAGGACGCTCTTCAAACAAAGTGCCCCAAATTTCATTCATCGCTGCAAAATTTAACGATGCTCATCTTTATTCATACAGGAAATAAGATCCAAGTGTGGATCTTCTTTGTCTGTAATTTCAAAGTATCCAGGAGAATCATCCTTAATTTTCTCAAATAAACTCCAGAAAATCACATCTCTATAACAAAAGTTCAATATCATTTTCCACATGATGGTTTTTGCAAACTCTAATCACATCACAGCAACCTGTCCACTTAGAAGTTATTACCCTTATTTTATGAATAAAGAAATTGAGAAGCAGAAGAGTTCAAAGTACTTGTAAAGCCACACAATTCAATCTCACCCCCAAATCTTTATTATTTGCCTTTCATAATATTATCCCATTTGAGCAACATAATATCTCCCTTAATTTGCTCAAAGTAATTTCTCTTTTTCTCCACTATTGAGTCAATGAATTTAAAAGTATATCCCCTTTCATATCTTTTGTAAATGGAAGGACAGCCTCTCACCTTTGTTGAATCCATTAGAAACACTTTACAAAATAATAAAAATGAAACTAAATGTAGGTTTTTTTCATAGCAAATATAGAAAGTTTAATAATGTTCTAAATTTTGAAAATGCCCAGTAAGAAGATTTATGGAGTTTATTAATATTACTTCTGTCTGATCTGTGATGATTTCAGGTATTACTCCAACTAGTATTCTAATGTTTCTCAGTTTATCAACTATGAAGACTACTTTGATATTAGGAAATTAATTCATTTTAAAAAGTCAGCTTAGTTTATTTTTTATGCATGCCTATATATTTTTAATATTTTTTAAATTTTTTTCTCTCACCTCCCCTTTAGCAACCATCAGCTTGTTCTCTGTATCTATGGGTCTGTTTCTGTTTTGTCTTGGTTGTTCATTTATTTTGGATTTTTAGATCCCACATATAGCTGAAATCATATGGTATCTGTCTTTCTCTATATAACTAATTTCACTTAGCATAATATCCTATAGGTTCATCTATGTTGTCACAAATGGCAAGATTTCATTCCTTTTTATTGTTGAGTAATATCCCATCTTCTTTATTCATTCCTCTATTAATGGCCACAGAGGTTGCTTCAAGTCTCTTTAATTTACTAAAAAAAAATAATCACAAATTTCCATTTTCTCCTGACTTGATTTATGACTCATTTTTGGTTTTATGTAGGGTTTTTCCATAAAATATATTTCCTTATATATTTTCTAGGGCTATGAATATTTCTCTCAGTGACACCTAGTAACTGAATAGTAGACTTCCAGTCTTGATAGATCATCAGTCTTTCAACTTAGAGTGTTCCAACTCTGGATTTATCTTTAGTGTCAAATTATAATGGCTTTATGTGAGTGGTGTTCTTATTTCAACAACAGTGGTGGCGTTGCTGTTAGACTTAGTTTTATCATCTCATGCCATCTAACTCAACCTGAGCTTCTGCATTCATTCTCTAGTCACAGACAAAATGTTTCAAAATATGAAGACAACTCAAAATAAGATAATGTCTTTGTTCTCTACCTAACTACCAACTTCTGCCTTGGTAATACAAAGATTTACCCTTTATGGCCTCTAATGCATCTTACAAAAATAAAGTACTGGTATATAGGAAGCACTTTCTGCCTTTATGAAGTAGTATCTAGCCTGCAAATGACTTAATTGTAGTGTTTCCTTAGGAACTGAAACAGAATTGGGGAGTTTCCAAAATCACACTTAGTTTGAGAGGTTCAAATCCACTCTCTTAAATGAAGATTTTGGATATGTGTTTCCTTAATTGAGTGTCTATATCCAGAACATATTAGAAAGGGATTAAAATTTGATGACATAATATCAGACTCTCTAAGAAGAAACTTCTAATTAGGAATCCCCCTACAAATAAGAGTGGAGCTTTATTAATTTTGAATCCTGCTCATTTTACGATGTTTCAGGATGAAACTGCTTTTCTCCAAACAGTTCATAGAATCTCCTTCAGCTTAAATTTGATTAAGCCAGTTTTTAAAAATATGTATTTTCAAAAGGTGACCCCATATACATAATTTTAAGACATTCCAATGCTCTTCTAATTCATTCCAAAGTTAGCAATAAAAGTAGAGTGATTCTAACTTATTTAGGAAGGTTTATGTAAAATCCTATATAATAAAAGGCTAATATGCAAATCGATCGAATGGAGGAATGACTGATCGATATGACGCGCACTGACCACCAGGGAGCAGATGCTCAATGCAGGAGCTGCCTCCTGGTGGTCAGTGTGCTCCCACAGGGGGAGCGCTGCTGAGTCACAAGCCGGGCTGAAGGCTGGCTAGCACAGCGGCCCACCTCCGCAACAGCACTCAGAATGTCTGACTGCCAGCTTAGGCCCACTGGCAGTTGGACATCCCCCGAGGGCTCCCAGGCTGCAAAAGGACGCAGGCCAGACTGAGGGGCCCCCCACCCCAAAGTGCACAAATGCTGTGCACCAGGCCTCCAGTAGTATAATTTAACATATGATATCTAAGAAAATGAAATTTTAATAAAGGGTTATAACAACTATAATTAGATTTACATAGGTCCAGTATAATGAATTTTTTTTAACTGAACCAATAAAACTTATTAGCTCTGAAGAGGTTGTCCCAGTAACTATGATAGAAAGAGAGGAAATTAATCTCCCCAGCTTTAGAGTGGGAGGAATATATTGTTCTTGGAAATTGTCCATCTCCTTCCTGCTATTCATTTAATTACCTACTTACTTTTACTTTTTCTTTTTCTTTTATAATATTCACATCTTTTCCTCAATAAATTATCGTCTTCCCTCTGTAGTTCTTGATCTTTCCATAATCTGCAGGTTTAGAAAATGTGGACTTCAGCATGGTTAATGATTTCAGGTGGAGGTTTTCTTGTTATGTTACAGAGATACATGTTGGAGTGTTAAAGACAGATGGCAAAAATCATGTGAACACTCCATGTGGCCAGCTCTGTATCCACCAATTTTCAGCTGAAGAGGCTAGTAGCTCAAGCAGCTGCAATGATTGGGAGAAGAGGAAATAAAAATGGAGAGGACTAGAAATGTTCATGCATTAAAAATGTGGTTTTATTTGCTCTGTCACCAAAATATCCTCAATTTTTAAGTTCTTCAGATGGTTGTGGTATAAAGCACTCCTACAGAGAAGCAACTATTTTCTAAATATGCATAGCTTATTTCTTCAGAACTGTGAGCTATGGACCTATACAGCCATTTTAATGTTTTATATTGCCAGTAAAAAACAAATAAACAAACAACAACAACAAAAAACTACCTATCAGATAGGATTGTTTCACAGATTGAGTGCAAAAAGGGGAAAATTCAAAATGAATAATATTACCCAAAGACCCTCCCTTTTAGCTGTTCTCACCATAAATTTAAAAATTTGCTAGGTGGTTAGGTCTATATTTCTGCCCCTTAAAACAAACTTCCCATTGTTTGTGAGACTGACCAAGTTCCTCTTTATCCTCGGGAATTCTGTTCCATCTGTGCAGTCCTAACTATAAGCCAGGCCTCTCCAGTAAGGTGGCTGCTCCAGTTCCCAGACTCTTTCCAAAGGCAGGCATGTCCCCAGAATCACTTATTCCAACCACGAGTCAGGTGACTGACACCTCTATCTCAGAGTGAAAGTAGACATATATACTCAAGCACACAAATGTAAGAACATCTCATTGTAATGCACCAAGTTTATACACAGACATACAAGCATACATTTCCACAGACATGCATGCACATACACATATGCACACATGTACTTTCTCACTATTGATGTAAGAATGTAATAAACTTGAGAGGATGAAATTATACAGTCCTATTGACTGAATATCTGTGTTTCCTCAAAATTCATATGTTGAGACCTAATTGCAAATATGGTGTTGGAGGTGGGACCTTTGGGAGGTTATTAGGCCATGAAGCTGAAATCCTCATAAATGGGATTAATGTCCTTTTAAAAGAAGCCTCAGAGAGATCCCTCACCCTTTGCCCCATGTGAGGACAAAGCGAAAAGATCGCCCAGTCATCTATGACCCAGAAAGCAGTCTCGCATCAGACACTGAATCTACCGATGCCTTGATCTTGGACTTTTCAGCCTCTGGAACTCTGAAAGATTTGTGCTTGTTGTTCCTAAGCCACTCACTTTATAATATTTTGTTATAGCAGCCTGAGTGCATCAAGACACAAAGTATGAGAAACAAACATTAGAAGAGACTTAAAAAGCTAAAATGATCAAATGAATGCCAAACTGTGGCAAGGTAATGAGTAAGAAAGACAAAATGTGGAGGAGACCCCTTGGGGGATGTCGGAGAGTTGGTTTTGGGCCGATCCTGCAGGCCAAGCTGAGGGACCCCACTAGTCCACGAATTCCTGCACCGGGCCTCTAGTAAGTTTATAATCAATATGTAATACCACTTTCAGTCCTAACTGATGACTTTTTCTTATTCTTCTCCACTCTGCTAGTCTAACCCTTTAAACCTGCTCTATGATCTCAGGCAAAACTCCGAATTAAAATTTACCAAGAAATCTTTTGGAAAACTTAGAACATGAGTGCTTGGGGAACATGAAATGGCACACACCCAGCAGAAACAACTCTTTCTCTAATCCCAGTTTTGTATCTCTTTTGTCTTCTCTCGTGAATAGAATCTTCTTTGCAGTGCATTAATTCTACACCTAATATGTGCCAAACTGGCTCTAATATCCACTTTTAACTAGGTAGAAGAGTTGCTTGTTTCAGAACTTTATAAAAATAAATAAATAATTGGTAATAACTGAATCCATAGAGAACAACATATTTTTAAAAGAAAAACTAAATTTAAATATTGTGGCAGAGACATCCTAAGGGAACCCCAATGTGTCACTTTAGGATGCTTGGACCACTGTCCACCTGCATAATCCCTTCACCTTGTGTGTGGGCAGGACTAGTGATTTGCTTCTTACCAATAAAATATAGCAATGGTAATGGGATGCAATTCTCTTGACTAGATTACATAATATGCTGAAGATGATGGATGTCACTCCCATGATGACTCTGACTTAGCCAACTGAATTAATTAGGTCTCCAAGTAAGGTCATAGGTCCAACCAACACCCAGATTTCAACCTGGTTAGACCCTCATTAAAGGACCCACTAATCCCAAGCCCCAAGTCCTAACACAGGGAAACTGTGAAGTAATAAATGTATGTTGTTTTAATCTCCTAAATATGTGGCAATTGGTTACATAGCAAGAGAAAACTTAGACATACACATATGTACATAAACTTATTCTTTATTGTTTTGCAACAAACTTCCTAATTTTAAACTTCTTAATTTTAAAGGTCTCCCTGCCTATCATATTAAGTATATTTGTAAAGCCCCATATTACACGTTAAGAATAGTTTTGCTGTAAACGTTTTAGAAAGAATTTTCATTATTTTGTCTATTTTGAAACAAATATTTTATTTTTCTCTTGTTATTTTTTTCCTTGTAACCTCTATCCTAATCCTATCTAATAAAAGAGAAACATGCAAATTGACCGTACCTCTGCTATACCCACAAGCCACGCCCACCAGCCAATCAGAAGTGAGTATGCAAATTAACCCAACAAATATGGCAGCGGCCACGGAGCTGGAGCAAGCAGTAGGCTTGGGTTGTCCCGGCTATGGAGGAAGCCAAGCTTCCCACCTGCTCTGGCCCGCCCTGACCTCCGCTCAAGGCTACAAAGTTTCAATTATAGAAGATAAATAAATCCCAACAAAAATGGTGGCAGCCACGGAGCTGGAGAGAACAGGAGGCTTGAGTTGCCCCTGGCGATAGAGGAAGCCAAGCTTCCCACCCTGGCCTGCACTGGCCTCCACTCAAGGCTACAAAGTTTCAATTATAGAAGATAGATAAATCCCAGATACCAGGGCCTCCACTTGGGTTGCTGAGGGGTGTGGCTGGCCTGCAAACCACCACAGACCCCTTGCCCAGGCCACCCCACGCCCCAAGGGAACCCCCACCCTGATCCGGGACACCCTTGAGGGCAAACCAGCTGGCCCCCACCCATACAACAAGTCTCTATCCTATCTAATAAAAGTGTAATATGCAAATTGACCATCACTCCAACACACAAGATGGCTGCCCCCATGTGTACACAAGATGGCCGCCACAAGATGGCCAGCACGGGGGAGCAGTTGGGAGGGACCAGGCCTGCAAGGGAGGGCAGTTGGGGGTGATCAAGCCTGCAGGGGAGGGAAGTTGGGAGGGACCAGGCCGGCAGAGGAGAGAAGTTGGGGGCGACCGGGCCTGCAGCGAAGGACAGTTGAGGGGGGGGGGGGGAACCAGGCCTGCAAGGGAGAGCAGTTGAGGGGGACCAGGCCTGCAGGGGAGGGCAGTTAGGGGTGACCAGGCCTGCAGGGGAGGGCAGTTAGGGGTGACCAGGCCTGCAGGGGAGGGCAGTTAGGGGCAATCAGGCTGGCAGGGGAGCAGTTAGGCATCAATCAGGCTGGCAGGGGAGTGTTTAGGGGGTGATCAGGCTGGCAGGGGAGTGTTTAGGGGGTGATCAGGCTGGCAGGCAGAAGTGGTTAGGGGCAATCAGGAAAACAGGCAGGTGAGCAGTTGGGAGGCAGCAGTCCTGGATTGTGAGAGGGATGTCTGACTGCCCATTTAGGCCCGATCCTACCAGGTACCAGGATTGGGCCTAAACGAGCAGTCAGAGATCCCTCGAGGGGTCCCAGATTGGAGAGGCTGTGGACACACCCCCATGTGCACGAATTTGATGCACTGGGCCTCTAGTATATAATAATTGAGTTAAGTTATGTTTTGTGGATATCTTATTAGGTAATTAATTACTTTTTCTTTGAAGAGTGTGGTTTTTTTCATATTCTTGAACTAGAAAGTCATTTTTCAGGTTGCAAATATATTCGTAGATCTTTCTAAAGTTAACAGGGCTAAGAATTGCTCTTTTAATACAGAATGGGTAAAATGACCCTGCACAAAACGAATTATAAAAAATAAAAGCCAAAGTTGTGAAATTTGCTTCTACTTCTACTTCACCAAGGTCTGATGAAACTTTGAGCAAACTTTGGATGAGAAAAAAAGTCCCTGCTGGTTCTCTTTTCATCATCTTTTTCTCACGGTTTGATTTGGCTTCTTCGGCAGATGCTACTTTGTGTTCCACCTCGATTCTCATTGCATGCACATCTGTACTGAATGATCACACAATTGCAAAGGCATTTCATTTTTCCTGAATATAATGCTCAGAATCATCACTGCAACATGTTTATAGTTCTGGTTGTTCCCAGTCCTATTACTTATTATACAGATCTGTCTAAAAACCAAAGTGATGGAGATCTTGTCTCTATTAATTCTCTTAAAAACAACTGTCTTAGCTACCAATTTTTCTGGAAATGATTTCTCTAACTGGACTGCATCATCCAGGCTTTCTGAATACTGCTTTTCTCTCTTCCAAGAAACCTGCTCTGTGGCAGTAGGAGGATTTTTATGTGGCTTTGTTAGGAAGGAAAAAACCTTCCAAGAGAAAGAACCCAACCCTCAATATGCCTACTCCCCTCAATAGGAACCCAGTTTAGAAGTTATTAACTCCATGTTTTCCTGGTGATATCAAACATCCTATTCCCACTACCCTAGCCAGGATCTGGCTATTTAACCATTTTTTATCAACTTTGTGCATCCTACATTTTCTCAACCTTTTTTTATAACCATGTCTATAAAATTGGAAAGAAACAGACCTCTTAAGGGCAGTTAGCATATACCCAAAGGAAAGGAGACTAAACAGAACCTTTCAATTTAAACAAATCTAAACGGAAAGATGTGGCAATGGATAATGCCATTTGAAGGTCATGAGCAAAAAGAGCACAGCAAAGGCATTTAAAGTGCAATGTGACGGAATGAAGTGGGCAGAGGATTGCTAGACGGTATTTGCTACATTCTACACAAGGGTGATTGGATGTGTTTTTCCATATGTCATTAGGAGGCATGCACTTCTCTTGGGTAATATACCAAGTCACTTAGGAAGACAGACCTTGATATCATTCATGTCAAAAAAAAGGAGAGGTGTAAATAAAAGATTTACTCCATAAAAGTTTCAAGCAAAGGTATAAATAATAGAGTTTTATTAATGTATTTATTTTTTGTTAATCCTCACCCAAAGATATTTTTTCCATTGCTTTTTAGAGAGTGGGAGGTAGGGAGGTAGGAGGGGGAGGGGGGAGAGAGAGAGAGAAAGAGAGACATTGATGTTAGAAAGACACATGGGTTGGTTGCCTCCCACATACAGGCAGGGGATCAAATCTGCAAGCCAGGTATGTGCCCTTGACCAGGAATTGAACTCCTGAGACCCTTCGGTGTGTGGGTCCATGTGCTAACCATTAAGCAACACTGGGCAGGGCAATAGTAGAGTTTTAGAACACCTAATATTTAAAAAATTACATATACCCTTGGTAAAGTGTAAATGTGCTACTACATCAAAAACCTTTGAAAATTTTACAAGAATAATAACAATAGTCATTTGTTACATATTACCATGAGTTTTAAAAGGCAGTAGAGTGTATACAAGGGTGGTTGGACTCCTTCCATCACGCATGAATTCTGAAGTCAGCTAAATCTATGTTGGAATTTAGTCCCCTCCATTTATCAGGGGAGAGCCATTGGAAGAGTCGATTAAACACTCTAAGCCTGTTTCTTCATTTGTAAAATATAAGAAACAACACCTTTTTCATGGGGAAGAATAAATTAGGTACTATTTAAATAGTGCTTATCATAGGGCCTAGCACATAGTAAGTGTTCAATATATACTACCAATTATTATCTACTTCAAATGTCTTATCTTATAGAAGAAATTATTTTTGATATTTATATATTACCTCATTCCAAAAATCATGTAGCTTTCAAAGTACATGTTGTGTATGACGAAGGTAGAGTGAGAAAATTATGAAGAAAAGTAAAATACCAGTAAAGCCAGAAATAATAAGTTGAAGACAGTGGTGAGATTAAAATACACATTGAAAAGTCATACACATTTTTGCTAGATATATACCATGGATTTAACTCAGAGCTGCCTAGAAGCTAGTGTGAACAGGAAAACATAATTGACTATATGACTTAAACAATAAAAATAGAAGACTGTTGAAAAGAAACTCAGATACTGAGAAATATGTGTCACACCTCTAGGTCCTCATTAAAAAAAAAAAAAAAAAAGGACACTATGTGAGGTGGACATGATTCCCTCATTATTTGTTCACAGTAAAGCAAATAGTAAATATTTTTGCTTTTCTTATACTCTCCCTCAAAGAAAAATTGGTCATGGAAAAATACTAAAATGCAGTTTAGTGAAAGTAATTGTAAATAGTGCAGTGTGGGTACATGGCTCTCTGATAAGAAAAAACATGCCAAAAAATCTTAGCAATAACCAACTTTGTGCAGCATTTGGAAGTTCATGATTACTATTTTTAAATATATTTTTATTGATTTCAAGGAGGAAGGGAGAGGGAGAGAGAGAGAAACATCAGTGATGAGAGAATCATCGATCAGCTGCCTCCTGCACGCCCCCCACTGTGGACTGAGCCCACAACCCGGGCACGTGCCCTGACCGGGAATCCAACCATGACCTCCTGGTACACAGGTTGAAGCTCAACGACTGAGCCATGCTGGCCGGGCCATGATTATTTTTAATTCTGAAAGCTAGGTGAAGCCAGTATATTCATCCTCATTTTACTAATATGAAAGCTGAGTCTCAAGGAGGCTCAATGATTGGCCCAGAATTACGTAGGAGAAAAGAACAAAACAGAGACTGAACCCACATTGTTTTTTCAGTATTATTAAGTGTATTGGGGTGACATTGGTTAATAAGAATATATAACTTTCAAGTGTGCAATTCTGTAATACATCATCTGTCTATTTCATTGGGTGCTCACCACCCAAAGTCAAGACTCCTTCCATCACCACAAATTTGACCCCCTTTACCCTCCTCATCCTGCCCCAACCTCCCTTCCCCTCTGGTAACCACCATTCTACTTTTCTGCATCTCTGAGGGTTTGTTGTTCATTTTGTGGTTTGTTTGTTACTTTCTGTTTCGTATTCCACATATGAGTGAAATCGCATGGTTCTTTCTTGTCTTTTTCGTCTGATTTCTTTCTCAGCTTGTTTCTCAATCTCACGCCCTTTTCGCTAATCCCATTCCCTTTTCACAGCACTGCTATGAAATGGACTGACAGCCGAGAAAGCATAGAAAAGACTCCAGCCTCCGACACTCTCAGCGATAGAAACCATCCTCAGAGGCCTGGGTTGATATATAAGGACCATACTGAAAAGTTTCAATCAAGCAGAGTTGTTTCCATGATGGTATTAACTTGGGTGGCATCCCAAAAGCAATTCTTAAAATGCAAGTCAAGCCATAAGGAAAGTATAACAATAATGATATTTGGTTTCATATCGCTACATTTCTCAGAGCACTGCCTACATGGTCCATAGTTCCCTAGAGAAATCTGCCTCTGGAAAGCAAATCAGCTTCTTTACACCAAATGAGATGCTAATCAAGTTTACCTTTTGCAGAGAACTGCAGATTAAGCAAGAGAAAATAAAATCTGATGATGGGCTCTGAAACGAGGCTCTCTTCCACAGAATAACCTTAATTGGAGGTCTTTTCACAAATACGCCCACATGGCATAGAAACTACTCATACATGGAAAGAAAATAGTATGTAGTGGCTTACCAATTTGTCACCTGATATTTTATAGCACATGACAGAAGAAATGGCAAATGTGGGCAAAAAATAAACACTTTAAAAGGAAGGAGAGCTAATAACCTATGTTCTGACCTCAAAAAAGTTGTAAGATCCCAATTGAAGTTTGAAAAACTTACACTGCTATTTTTTTTCCCTTTTTAAAAATAATTTTTTTTTTTTTAATTTCAGAGGGGGAGAGGGAGAGGGAGAGAGAGGTAGAAACATCAATGATGAGAGAGAATCATTAATCGGCTGCCTCCTGCACGCCCCACACTGGGGGCTGAGCCCACAACCCAGGCATGTGCCCTGACCGGGAAATGAACCGTGACCTCCTGGTTCATAGGTTGAAGCTCAACCACTGAGCCATGCTAGCCGGCTACACCGCTATTTTCAAATGCAACTCACAACTAAGTGAAAACCTGGCTTAAGGGAAAACATTTGCTAAATTCTTAAATTATGGAATATCCTGGTTTCTACAGGATGCAAATGTGTTTGGTTTTTTGTGGGTTTTTTTGTTTGTTTTGTTTTGTTTTGTTTTTGCAAATAAAATTAAGTTTCTGTGTTTCCTGTAGACAGCTGGTGCAGGGATAAAAAGTGGTGGTATGAAATTCAACAGTTCCTAAAATTGAGCAGCTCAGAATGAAAACGGACTTTATAAATCTTATCTAATATCAGTCTGCATATGGCAATGACCTAAGGATTAGGAATATGAAAAACATCTCATTTTGAGTCTAACATTTGGATGCGAGCACCTCATCTTTTCCCAAGAAAATCACATAATCGGTTTGAGAGAATCCAGGCAGAGCAAAGATTAGCCAATTTCAGCGAATGCTGTCTGGAAAGGGTGCACAGTGTACAAAAGGGGTTTCGTTCTCTGGGTGACACGTGCCTGGCGACAGGCATCTGACTTGGCTAATCATCACAGGCTTCCATCTGGTGGCTAAAGCGAGCTTCTTGTTCATTTTATACCCAGGCTGAGATCTTAAGCCAGTGTCTGTCAGACATCCGTCTTAAAAACAATCTATCCACCAAAACCATGACCTCTCTGAGCACCACAAGGTAAAAACATTGCTTTGTTGTCAACCAAAGCTCCAATAACCCCCCAGTTTTTAAGTTTTCAACTGAGGAAACAGAACCACTACCAAAACTGCATTTTAGAAATTATCCTTTTGCTATTCAGAGAGTAAGCTCAATTTAAAAAAAAAAAAATATGTTGATTGTGTGCTTAAACAATATTGAGCAAAATATATACTCAATGTATAGTGATTCCTCATGGCGTTATACCTTTCAGTACCAGACCTCCCTATGTTTAATCTGGGACAGATGAGAATATCATTTGTTTCCTTCGCTTGTAATTTTCCCCTGCTTTGTTCCTTCGTTCCTTTTGTTTGCTTTGTCTCTGAACAGAGTTATGTAATTAGCAGAGTAAATGTATCAAAAATTTAATGTGTTCAAGAAGCTGGTTCCAAAGGTGACAGAAAGGCTCACAGAAACACAAGTGGTTGGTTTTGTATTCAAAACTCATTTGGGCTGCCACATACTGTCTGACATAGGATACCACTTCTTGATCTAAACGCAGGCTCTGCTCCTATGACAACCTAAGCACAAGAGCTTTTTCTTTTCATGCCGTTGAAGTAAGTTCTGAGGGCTCTGTGTGGTAGCATCATTGTTCCCATGACCCCTGGTCTGGAATGCTTAAGTGCAGGTGACAATTTAAAATTGGATGACATTTTCTTGGCTTTCTTTTCCTGGAATCAATAGGAACAAAAGGGGCGTGGGGAGAAAAATATTTACCCGGCATCTAGGTCCTGAGGTTAGAATGTTAAGAGAAAAAAGAAACCACAAACATATATTTCCACTTAAAAGGGTTGAAGTAGCATGAAGAGAAGGCCAAGTTGCTATTAGAAAAAGCTGAAGGAGCTGGAAATGGGCGAAAATAAGATGAGGATAAAGGGAATTTTTGTACTGGCAGAACACACAGTGAAAGGGCTTGGGAAGCCTGTGCAGAGAGGAAAGCTGGGTCAGACAATCAAGGCAGATGAGCGCCGTATGAGAGTGACGTGGGGATGAGAGTCCTGGTGATGGCAGGTGAGTTTCTAATGGTGACTGTCAGAAAAGGCATGTGAGTAATAATGGGATCAGCCCTAAGAAGGTCAGGGGAGATGTCAGGCATGTTCATGTTGGATGTTTTGAGCCAAGGGATGAGCGAACTCCTTCTCGGAGGTCTTCGGACAGAACTGCCATTCACGGAAGAAGCTCTTTTCTCTTCAAGGAGAAGCAGCGTCACAGTCTAGGAAGGGGCCGACCCTAATGGAGTCTGCGGCCAGGAGCCATCTCTTTTCTGAGTGAGCCTGGGTGGTCGCTGAAGAACTGACATCACCGGAGTGATGGGAGCCCTACATCATTGCAGGGTGCTCTATTGCTGTATTAACGTGTATGTTATTTTCACTAACAGAACGCACAAAGGCATGAGTGTCAGCATTCCCTTCTCCTTCCCTCAACCGAAACTTGGTATTCTGCTTCTGAGCTCCACTGCCTCGGGGAATCTGAGATTTGAGAGTAAAAGTGGCTGTGCATGCCCCCACCAGTTTAATTCGAGGGGAGGATCCATAGCATAAACAGAGATAAAAACTATTGCTGGAAAAGGAGACCAGTGAAGGAAAAGTCTCCTCAGACAGGGTAAGGCCCAGGGGTTTGAGGAGACACCATAAGTGCAAGTAATATCCCTGATGGCAATTCATTGTGGGACCTCCACGTAGGCCAAAACTGATCAGAAGAGGTCTTCAGTGACCCTGCCTATGGTCGATGAACAGGATATTAGGGAATGTACTTCTGAGGCTGCAGAGAGCATCAGTGCTTGGTAGGTGATGGACGGAAATATGGAAGGTAACTTTTCCAGAAAAAAAAAATAAAGCTGTAAGAAAACAGAGTGCCATTCCACCTCCCACATCTTTTTACATGCACATAAGTATCCTTTCCCCCTCCAAACTTGGAATCCAAGGAGTGAGAAGACACTAAAAGCCATGACTGAGATTTTCATTTCTTACCTCCTTGGAGTGTAGAGGCACATAGATAGATTTTATTGACTTAGAAAATGAAATCAAAATAACATTTCTTATACTGATGTGGGAGGAGAAAATATTTATCTATTACACATATAAAAAGTCCTTGCAAGTTATTTATTTTCATTATTATTCCAACTCCCTCTTAATCTTCCAAAGTTGCTATCAAACCAGGAAGTACTAGAAGCCTATCATGGATCAGGACCAACACACATATTAAGTGATTAAACTGTCCCAACTTTCCTAAATAAGTAGCCCTCCCCATGTTTACATGGAGGAAATGAGCTCAGCCAGATTAAAAAAAAACTTGACGAAGGTCCACAGATAGTGCTAGTGAGGATTTAAGTCTAAGGTTGTCTAACTCAAAAATTCATGCTCTTTTATTTTGCCAGGCTGCTACAAAAACAACAACAATAAAACAAAACAAAGCATATATGGCAGTATTTTTAAATGCATAAAATGATACATAAGCACAATCATCATCATTATGTTACAGGCTCTGGGGAATTAGAGAACATAAGCACAGTATTCTCAAGGCTTTTCCTCACTTCCAGGAATAACAAGGGCACCTGTGCTTTTGAAGTACATAACTTTGGGAGTAGGATGTAAAGAATATATATCTTAAAATATTATCACGTAATGGTCAAATATGCTTTGATAAAGTCAGGTATTCAGACAGGCTGTCATTAGAATAGCTTCAATTCTCTTTTAAAAGAAATCAGATCAGGGTCAGTAATAGAACCAAGGTTATATAAAAAACTAAGTTTTACCAGTAAAAGTCAGTTTTAAACTTAAGCTACAGGGGGGAAATTCAATAAAAATCGCTCACTTCTAACTGAAAGTTCAGGGAAAGGAGGAAGATCTATCATTGTTCTTAATTCAATACTTGTGGTGGTGAGTATCCTACAGACATCAAGTTATAATCTTGTATACCTGAAACTTATATAATGTTATAATGCAATTTTACCTCAATTTAAATAGAAAGAACTATAAGTAAACATGTAGCTTATTTCTGGATGGGAATCTATTCACTAAATATAAATTAAGGGGCAAAGGAAAAAGAAAAAAAAAAAGATGTTTCTGATTTCAGAAAGGCTCATGAAATTGACACAACTTCAGTGAAAGTGAAACTGAGCCTGTGACAGGGATTAAAAATTGTGTCCCACTTAAGTCTGGAAGTTAAAATTTCGTATTAGTTAAAATCCTATTTTTATAAAGTATGAATGCTAGTATAGTTATACTTTATTAACTCAAATTATCTAGATGATGGAAAACCTACATGTGCCAGAAGGGAGGTGGAGAGAAGGAAGGAGGGGGAATAAGGATAGCACTGAGCTCCAAACAAGGCAAACAGAGTCTGGGGAACAGATTCCCAGGTTGTTCCAGAGAGGACCACACATGGTCAAGACACAGTGTGTGAGGACCCAACTCTTACAACAGAGGTTCTAGAAGTGATGAGCAATGAGATCTCCAATTGCAAAGGTGAAGAGAACACTTGTTTGTCAAGTAAGAAATAGTTGATTTACAAGAGAACTAGAAATATACACTATGGATATTTCTAGTTCTCTTGTAAATGGTCCAATCTAAGGGAAACTGGCCCAGCTGGTCAAATGATATATATTAAGATCAGGGCTCCAGTTCTGAAAAAAAAGGCACTAGACAGGGACATGACTTAGACGGACTGAAAAGAGAACCTGGGTCAATACCTAAACTTGGGAACTGGACCAAAAAAGTGGAGGGAGGAAAGCAGGTGAAGATGTTTGATCTTCAGAGCTACACCAGGGTTCTTCTCTTGTGGCCTAGATCCCAAGTCTATGGGTAGAAAAGAGCAGAGTCGAGCTGGGGAGGAATCATAGTACAGAGAGATAAAGAAGTTGAAATCAAGAGCCCATCGGCCATTATTAGAATGTCAGATTTATTCCAATCTCCAATAAGTCACGTGGGAGGTAGAGGAAGTTAGAGAAAGGGGAGACTTAACAAAGTTTCCAAAGTCATGCACGGGTCCTGTGAAAATTTATTCCCATTTCAGGGAAAATATGAGTTCATGGCCAGAAGCTATCAGGGATGTCAGCTTGGAATAGCTGGAGAAGACAGAGGTTGACAACAAATATGGTATACTAAATGAAATGGCCCTTATTTCCCCTTCAGATATTGCTCATCATAGATCCCATGTTCATTTAGACTATACTTCATAATTTTCTTTTCTTTTTTTCCTCATTGTTTCAAATGTAAAAGTGTCTGGAGATATTTAAAGGCAACCACTCACACGTGCTATATTACTAAGCAGATGTAACAGATGGTCTCAGAGTTCACTAAGAGAATGGAAAAAGCCATGGTCAAAGGCTACATCTGTGGCCCAGGCTCCTGACTTTCATCCAGTTGCCTACATTTGCCCATTACTGGGGCTGCTTCCTACTGCCTATCTTGCTTAGAATAGATTAGCATCTTCAGAGCATTACTATGCCATTTTACTTTTTCATCACATTAACTTTCTTCCACAAAAGAAAACTCTTGCTGACATAAATGTTTGATTAGAAGCTTTCATATAATTCCAATATGAAATGTTCCCTCTTAACCAGGGCTCATGAAATATACATCAAACAAGTTCTTTGTGCAGCGTAAAACAAATTTCAACTCCTCTTCAAGTAAAATAATAACAGAGTTAGACTGTTTCTAATTCCAATAATTGGCGTCTGGAGGCAGTTATTATAGCCTATGGGCATACGTGCAAATTTAATTTTTCAATAACTTTACCCTGCAGCCCTGTGAATTCCAAAAACCAATGATAACAACTTTCTTTGGCTTTGACCCAAATTATTTACCAGGGAACATTTTACTAGGATATTTTTTTAATCATCTTACTTGTAAAATTTTGCTAAACAATCCTTCATAATCCATTTTATTAATAATAACCTTAGCTCCCAACTACACTAAAAGTTGTGGTACAATAAGGTTCAGTCCCCAGGTCTTATCTCTTTTTTTTTGTCTGCACTCATTCTTAGACAATCTCTTACACTGTCAGAACTTTAAATATTATCTATGGGAATATAACTGGGCATTTATATTTCCAGTCCATACCCTCTCCTGAACTCCAGATTCACATATACAATCAGCTACTCAACACACTATTTGAGATACCTCAAACTGAACATGTCCAAAAATAAACTCCTGATCTCCAAAAAAACCTTCTTCTTTCCTCATTATTCTATGATTAACTTCATATTTCAGTTCAGGCCAAAATCTGTGGGTCATCTTTGACCCTTGACTCCTCTCTTTCTCTAACACTTCATATGCAATTCATCACCATATCCTGCAAACAATTATCTGGGGATATTTTCATAAGCTGACCAGTTCTCCCCAATTCCACTCTAAACCCTAACCCCAACACCTCTTCCTGAATTGCAATGATCTCTTAACTAGTCTTCTTGCTTCTACTATTCTTCCCTACTGTCTACACCCCACACTGCAGACAGGGTAAACCTTCTAATGTCAGATCATATCACTCTTCAGCTCAAAACACCCTAGCGGCTCTTGATGACTCTGAGTTAAATTTAAAGTCTTACTGCTGTCAATATGCACTTTGTGGTATGGCACAACTCTGCTCTAAATTCATCTGCTTCTGCTGTGCCCCCTTTTTCTGCTTCAACCACTTGTCTCCCTGCGGTTCCCTGACCAAAGCCAGGGGCCTGGGGCCCCCCAACCTGGGAAACCCACAGTGCCCCAGCAGAGAGCCATGGCATGGGTAGGGTCCCTGCCAAGCTGTGGGGGTGACACTGTCACCCTCTGTAGGTTTAGAAGGCAGACATTGAGTCAAAGAGACTTCTTTTTGAGACTTAAGGTCCAATGGAATTTTCCCATTAGGTTTTTGCACTTGCTTGAGAACCGTCACTTCTTTCTTCTGTTAAAAGATAATCTCAGGCATATTAAACTTTTAGGAGTCTATGTGAACAAAAATATTTAAGTCAGCCAGCAGCAAATCAGAGGTAGGATCACTCCACTGACAGGAACTAAAGGGAAAACTTTTATAAAAAAGATAGAGAATCAAAGCAAATAAATTATTTGATTGGCTATAGTTTAAGCAGTTGCCTTATTTGGGCAAGCCAAGTTGGTTGTGTTAAAGAGAAAATTACAGACCCCAATGGCTCATGCAAAAATCCATCATACTGGAAAACCAAGATGGCGGCATAGGTAATCACCTGTACTTGCTGCCTCTCACAACCACATCAAAACCACATCAAAACCACAACTAAACGGCAGGACAGCTAGCACCCAGAACCATGGGAAAGCTGGCTGAGAGGAAGTCCCACAACCAGAGAGGTGAAGAAAGCTCATTGAGACCGGTAAGAGGTGCGGAGGCAGGGAAAGTGCTGGCACCTGGATGTGCTGCTCTTTAAACGGGAGATACAAGCTCCCGCTTGCTCTGAACTCCAGTTCCGGGAGAGACTCTGGGGGACCCAGGCACATATGGGGAGAAACTGGACTGTCTGGCATTGGGACAGAAACGTGAGGGCGACTTACTCTTAGAGGAGCTCACAGCAATCATTGTTCCTGCTTGAGGGCGGGGGAAGCGGACAACCAGGGACTTAAGCTTCAGGGCAGCCATTGCTGTTTGCTCCACCCTGGTGATTCCCAGAGACCCCGCCCCACCCAATTTACAATCCCACCCAATCCGGCTTTTGCATAGGAATGGCCTGTTCTTTCCTGTAAAATAAACTGCAGCTGGGTCAGCGAGCCCCAGAGATTCCAAAAGAAGGCCCACTGCCTGGCAGCAGCAGCAGCCTTGCTTCACAGCTGGTCACCACAGCCAATTGGCCTGGAGGTCAATTCCTCCCAGTGATGCCAATAACAATCAAGGGTTAACTACAACAAGACCGTGCACACAGCCCACAAAGGGGTGCACCAAGAGCATCCACCTCAGGTGTCTGGGGAGGCTGAGACACTGGGCCCTAGAGGACACCAACCACACAAGGCCACTCTATCAACTCAAGGAGACTTAGCAGCTACCCAGTACATAAAAACAAACACAGGGAAGCAGCCAAAATGCAGACAAAGAAACAAGTCACAAATGAAAGAAATGGATGAAAGCAAAATACTGGATATAGAGTTCAAAACCACGGTTATAACGTTACTCAAGAATCTTCTAGAAACCTCTGAGAAATTTAGTGAGACTCTCAAGGATATGAAAAAGGGCCAATTAGAAAGTAAGCATGCACTGACTGAAATAAAGAATAATATGCAGAGATTCAACAGCAGACTAGAGGATCCCAAGAATCAAGTCAAATACTTGAAATGTGAAGAAGCAAAAAATACCCAACCAGAAAAGCAAAAAGAAAAAAGAATCCAAAAATATGAAGATAGTGTAAGGAGTCTCTGGGACAACTTCAAGCGTACCAACATCCGAATGGGGGTGTCAGAAGAAGA
This sequence comes from Plecotus auritus, assembly GCF_963455305.1. NCBI lineage: Eukaryota > Metazoa > Chordata > Mammalia > Chiroptera > Vespertilionidae > Plecotus > Plecotus auritus. Next base: position 20,140,966 of record NC_137777.1, on the reverse strand, counting down.
GAGAGAGCAAGATATTGAAAACCTATTTGAAGAAATAATGACAGAAAACTTGCCCCAACTGGTGAAAGAAATAGTCTTACAAGTCCAGAAAGCACAGAGAACCCCAAACAAAAGGAATCCAAAGAGGACCACACCAAGACACATCATAATTAAAAAGCCAAGGGCAAAAGACAAAGAGAAAATCTTAAAAGCAGCAAGAGAAAAACTGTTAGTTAACTACAAGGGAGCACCCATACAACTGTCGGCTGATTTCTCAACAGAAACTATGCAGGCCAGAAGGGTGTGGCAAGAAATATACAAAGTAATGAATAGCAAGAACCTACAACGAAGATTACTCTACCCAGCAAAGCTATCATTCAAAATTGAAGGTCAGATAAAGAGCTTCACAGACAAGAAAAAGCTAAAGGAGTTCATCACCACCAGACCAGTATTATATGAAATGCTGAAGCGTACTCTCTAAGAAGTGGAAGAAAAAGGTAAAGATAAAAATTATGAACAACAAGGTGACAACAAATGCATATCTATCAACAAGTGAATCTAAAAATCAAGTGAATAAAAAATCTGAAGAACAGAATAAACTGGTGAATATAATAGAATCGGGCATAGAAAGGCAGTGGACTGACAATTCTTGGGGGGAAAGGGGTGAGGGGGGTGCGGGAAGAGATTGGACAAAAATCTTACACCAATGGATGAGGACAATGAGGGGGGGGGTAAAGGCATGGGGTGGGAACCGGGTGGAGGGGAGCTATGGGGGGAAAAAAGAAGAACAACTGTAATAATCTGAACAATAAAGATTTATTTTTTAAAAAATCCATCATACCAAACCTAGATTTAATACCTAACTGAATTGTATTTTTAGCCCCTCCCAGAAATGGAATCTTAACCAACCTGTCTGGAGTTGTCCGGTCAACACCAATAAAGTACTCTGTCACATGGGTCCTCTCCCTCTCCCCATAGAAAGAAGAGGCAGTCTGCAAGATGAAAGCTATTCTGTTTCCTCCCCCAAAAAATAGATGTCAGGCCTAAAAATAATCCTTTCTTTCATTTGTTAATATCACCCTTGCCCCACCCTTCTTCCTATAAAAACCTTCTATTTGATGCAAACCCTCAAAAGTCCCTTCTATTCGCTAAATTAAATGCAACCCAATTCATGATTAGCTTAGTAAAGCCAATTAGATCTTCAAATATACTCAGTTGAATTTTGTTTTATTACAACTGTTTGCGATTGGCTGTCCTTGGGTTTCAATTCCTTGACTTTCACTCATTACAGGCTTAGATTTTGGTTTGCTTACACACATTACTAAGACATTAAAGCCATTCAGTGTAATGGCCTCCTTGTTTAATGAACATGTTTTCCCTATTTCTCCCTTTTGAAATGAGAATGCCTAGCCCAGTGGTCGGCAAACTCATTAGTCAACAGAGCCAAATATCAACAGTACAACGATTGAAATTTCTTTTGAGAGCCAAATTTTTTAAACTTAAACTTCTTCTAACGCCACTTCTTCAAAATAGACTCGCCCAGGCCGTGATATTTTGTGGAAGAGCCACACTCAAGGGGCCAAAGAGCCGCATGTGGCTCGTGAGCCGCAGTTTGCCGACCACTGGCCTAGCCTATGTCTGTCACTCCAGTGTACTTTGGAGGCACATAATTTAGTTTTTCACAGATTCACAGCTGGAGAGGAATTTTTCCTCAGAATAAATCAAACCTTAAGTCTCAGCTTTAAATGACATTTAAAATGAGACTTTGGATTTTAGACCTTAGAGTTGGTGCTAGAACAAGTTAAGACTTTTGGGGTCATTAGGGCTATTAAATAAATTAATGTATTTTGTATATAAAAAGAACATAAATTTTGAGGAGACCAAAGGCAAAATGCTATAGATTGAGTATTGCGTGGTCCCCAAAAAATCATGTGTTGAAACCTAACCTGAAAAGGTGGGCCTTTGGGAGATAATTAGGACATGAGGGGGAGCTCTCAAGTGTCAATTCTTTCAGTTTATCTGTCTGAGGGCTTTCTCCAATTCCACAAAGGTTTGGTCATCTTGGATGCCATGTAGCCTAAAATGCCAAGTAATTGCACCAAAGAGGGATGAAAATTGATGGGTAAGTAACCCAGTTTCCTCTTCCATTGATGAGACAATACTAAAGTACTTCAACATAGTTTCTCCAAAGATCCCCAAAGGAAGTGAGCCCCCATTGTCCATGCTGGTAACTCTGTCATGCTCTCTTCATTGGCTCTCTCATTTCTCCTCAATTTCCCCACACCTTCTCTTGTGCTTTCTGAGTTCGCCTCCCAAATCAAATAAATGTATTTATATCCTTGCCTGACCATCTGATTTGGGGTAAACCCAAACTAAGAAAAAATTATTCAACCATGACAGACTTACATATTTTTTAGGACTAGAAGTTAGATCAAAGGAAAATAGCCTGAGACATATTTAAAAAATAATGTAGGTCTGAAACATTACTTAAAAGCAGGTAGCATTGGCAAATATTGTAGAGACATCTTTGTATCAGATGCCTACTTATAGACAAGATCAGTTCTAAGCAGATATAGGGATCTTAATCTCAGACTTTTTTTCTTTGAATTAGTCATTTTTAGGCCACCTGGCATTTTAAAAAGTATTCCAGGAACTAGTACCATGGATTTGAGAAAAGGCTATGGTTTGGGGAACCAGACACTTATCTTGCTTTCAGCATATCTTTGTTCAATCATTTTAGGAGGCCTGTCATTTTCTGTGAGGTGTGTCATTGCTCTCATAAGCTTTTCCAAGCCAACAGAAAATGGAGACTACTTTAAATTTTCATTACCTTCATCATGCTTCATCCTGCTTGTCATCCTGCTTGCCTGCTATTAGAAGGCAATTACTTGATGAGCTCTTTTAAAAGAATGAAAATGCTAAACGATGTTCACTTAGCAGCAACTTAAAAATCTGACCTCATTTCAGACCCAGAGTTCCTGCTACAGGAGAAACCCAGAGAGAGGTTAGAGGCACTCCATCAAGATGAAAAGAAGCTAGTTCCTGCTGGAATAAAACATTGTAAAAAGTTCCTGAAGGCATGTTTCTCTCATAAATTTGACATTTACTATTCTCATAGTACAAATAATTCTTTCATTGATTTCTACATTGTTTGAACCATCTTATAACGTTAAAGTGACTTTATTTTGTAAATTAAAATTGGCTAACACACGTCTTCATTTTATTCCTACTTAAACTAGACTTACTCTTCCAGTTTGTGATGCCCTATTTGCAACTCATCATTTTGACTTTTCTATGACTTTCCGTGACTCCTCCTGAATAGTGGCCACAGTTTTTATTGTTGAATTGACATCCCTTCCTCTTTTAAAGCATAATAAATAGAAATTACTAAGCCAAATGACAACAGAGAAATCAAACTGAAAGCTATAAGAAGACTCCTCAGAATCTGCTCAGCTAGAAAGAAAACATTGCTGCACCAGATTGGACAGATGCTGTGAATCATTGGCATGTTTAAACTTTGGGGAAACCCATTTCAGCAGTTGCTGATTGCTTAAACTTACCCGGAGATTCAGAGTAAAAAGAACACACACAATTCATAGACACCCCATCGGAAAATAGGTATTATACATCCAGAAAAGAAAAGAAGATCAGGATTGGACCCATGGAGCAAATGTTATGTGCCATGTGTGTGTCATTAGTAGGGGAACTTCCTTATAGAGACAGCACACATAATTCTGCACAAAGAGAAGTAATATTAACTGCATGCCTACCCAATCTGTCTGCGCCTCAGAATTTCCAATCAAGTACGAGAAGAATTACGCCATTTGGGACAGGACTTCTGAACCAAAGTCTTATTCTGAATGTTACTATTTTTTAAGGCAGTGATTCAAAAATGGAGTGTTAGAGTAGACTAGATTACACTAACAGCTCCGGCCAAGCAAGAGAGAAGGAAGTGCTCTGACTTCCTTCCTGATACCAGCCTTCAGAGCGCAGAGAGTGGGAGGGCTTGAATCGGGTACCAGATACATTAATCAGAGTCATCGAGCTGTAAGTAAACTCACCCAATTTTATATACCTCCATGTTAATAGAAAACAAAAGAATGAAAATAAATTAGCAGTGGAGTTCTACTGTGTAAAAGATTTTATTCACTCTATGAATCTTTAACATTTTAAGTAGTGTATAGGTATAATTTAAAATTTTAAACTCATGTAAGAAATATTTCCTCTATAAGGTAAACTACAGCATTCATGGGGCTAAAGAGGGAAAAAAGTTGTGAATCATGTTTCACATAATGGTTACTTTTATGTATCTATTTGGTAAGACAATAGCTAGTTATTGAATGGAACTTTAGAGGTGTGTGAGTGTGTGTGTGTGTGTGGGTGGGTGTGTGTGTGTGTGTGTGTTTATAATTAAAAATTTGAGAGAGGAAGGAGATTTAAAAGAGAATGGAACCAGTGTTTCAAAATTAGCTAAATGCCACTTATCAAGATAAAGGCTAATTCAGTTAGAAATAATAACCACCGCTTCTAGACATGTTGAATTTCAGGTACTGTATGTAGAAAATTCCAGCAGGTACATAGACATAGAGGAGGTAGATGGCCATAAGAGTCTTACATTCATTCAAGAAGTTGTTATAGTCAAAATATATTATTCAACCAGAATAAATAAAGTTTCTGGCTGCCTAGACACCACCTAAACACACATTTATAGTGAGGTTGAAATTTACACACTGTAACTCAGAAATATAAAAGAAGTACCTAGGGCTAGTGACTGTCTGAGCATAACGTACCTTCTAACCTATTCCACTCAAAATGTAAAACTTGCCTAGTAACACAACTCAGTGTCTTCCTAGTTAAAGCAATTTCTTCTGTAAATGTCCTCCCAAGTCAGAGTTACAACCCAGTCAGGGCCCGGGACTGGTTCTCCCCTCCGCTGACTTTTCCTTCCCTGAAGCAGTGAGGTGAAGGGGAAGGTTGCCTTCAACATAATTTGATGAACAAGAAGAGATCCAGCCCTGTCCATTTCTCTCTGTTGCAGGAATCCACATGGTCTTGGAGATGTTTTCTGAAAATATACAAACATATTCTCGACCAAAAGTTAATAAAGGAATCTTTTCTATAAATTTGACTTGGGATCCTTTTTCATTTTTTGCCCAAATGATTTTCCTTTGGCTTGTTTTGACACCATGTGTGTTTTTCATGGGTGTCTTGCTGTTAGCATTACAAATGAAAGTTAATTTTCTAAAGTCAAAATTTTCTAGATGTAATTTACTTACAGGATATTTTTCCTTACATGATATTCTTCTACTATCCCCCCTTTTTTAATTTAAATATTAGGAGGCTTTTGGAAATTTTGACAGGATTGCTCCAGCCATGAAGACAGAAGAGAAACAGTCCAGAGATGGAAGACACTGACGACGCCTTGCCATACTAGCAGTCAGCAGCTGTGCGCTGCGGCAGGTTGCCCAGGACCAAACCAGAGAGGGTCGGACCTGCATTACCACCATTTGTCCACCATCCAGAACTGAAATATCATTGCTGACATGTACACATAAGGAACTGTTTGACATTGAAATTGGGACTCAAAAGAACTGTTGGCCCAGAAAGAAACTCACTACAGACTGATTCATTTGCCTCTCAACATAACCATTATTGCTTGTCTCATTTTCGGTTCTTATAAGTGTATTTCTAGTATCACATGATCTCACTCATCTAGGGGAAATAATGAACAACATAAACTGATGAATAAAAACAGACCCAGAGACAGGGAAAATAAAAAAACAGATCCAGAGACAAATGGTGGGGCGGCGGTGGGGGGTGGTTAGAGAGCAACCAAAGGACTTGTATGCATGCATATTAGCATAACCAATGGACACAGACACTGGGGTGGTGGTGGCTTGTCCAGGGTGGGAATGACTGGGGGGGGAGGGGGGCGGCAACTGGGGAAAAAGAAGACATATGTAAAACTTTAGACAATAATAAAAAAAGGGGGGGAAGGTTGCCTATCACCAGGACAGTCAGCTGGGGGGGAGAATGAAGGTTGTTTCTGTGTCCCACGAGCTGTCCTCTAGGTTCTCACTGACCTTCACTGAGAGCCTCTTCCTGCCTAGTTATTGGATACTCTGTGCCTTTGTGGGCTTGGAAGTGAGGCCTGCTCACTTGAGACAAATTTAGAGCCAAATATATCTGGAACACATCTCAGGTAAGTCACTTATAGCAGCAGGTCTTTGGAAAAGCTGCTTAACTTGATTGATTTTACCTTACTCCTGGGTGAAAACAGGATTCGTTCCTACATTCTAGGGTAATAAGAAAATGAGAAAGCTATTATTCCTAGAAGGGCCACCTCCCAGCAGAGCCATTCAATCAATAGCCACATGGACAGTATCCTCCTTAGAGAATCTCAGTGATAATGAAACTTTTAAAAGTTACTTTTCTCAACTGAGGCTCTCTATAAATACTAAGATTTAGGCACTGTACCTATTGTTTTGTATTTCATTCCTGTATACATTCCTATAGATGATAAAAAGAAGCTAAAGCCATAAGAGAAATTTAAGTCTCCTAGTACACAAAATGTTGTCCACAATCCCACAGGCCTAGACCCAAAGACTGTGCTTGGAGAAGACAAACACTTTTGGGGATGATGGAAGCAATGAGTAATCTCAGATGTCATATTAAAGGGCTTTGCCTGGATGATTCTACTGGCAGACTTCAATGGCGGTTACCCTTTAAGTAAACCAAATGAAGTGCAACCATTGCATAACAGTAAGATGCTGTCTTTCTTCATAGCTTCTCCACAGATAAAGCATTCTTTATACAGCATCCAGGATTCAGCAAGCCAGGCAGGAGACATCTGTGACACGTCTCATGAATTCACAGCAGTGACATCTTCATGAATTCACAGCAGTGACACCCCTGGTGCTTCTCAGTACTTTCCTAAGTCCAGACCAGGATGTTTGCTGATGGTCAGCTGAACACAGATGGTATCAAAATTCCTACCAGGGAGAGCAAGGAAACTTCACAGACTACAGCAGCAGGCTTTCTCAGGGGCATGATTCCTGCACATTGTGGATATAAAGGGGCTCTAATAAGTCTGGCAGCCAGCTCACAGGGTGATCTGATCATAAACTCCTAACCAGGTAGGTCACGGTGGCTAATGCCCAGGCATGTAACTTCTTTAATAAAAGGCTTACTATTGCCTTAAGAAGCCCTGTCCACAGTTTCTGTACATCTAGGTTAACATACCTTTGAAACGGCTCTTTTTCAGAGCTCATTCTGATAGTGGAATAAGTCACCTAAATACAGCAGGAAGCAGTGGCAGGCCATTCGTGCCCAGGCCACCACTTCCTCTGACGTGGGGCCTACCTTCCGGCAACCGATTACGTGGCTCTCACTGTGAGGCCAATCGGTATAGCTCAGTGACCTCAGCTCGTAGTGATCCTGAAGGAACAGGAAGAGAGGTTCATAGAATGTGAGGCCGCCCTTCAGGTGAGCCCCCAAAGGGCCTTCCCATATTGGAAAGTGTCCATATGTTTTCTGCTGGTCTTCATGAGCAGCACAGCAACATCAGAGCACATTTTCTTCCCTAAGATTCTTCTGCTTTCCTCGCATAATCCACTGGGTGCAGGACATGAGTTTAATACAGACTTGCTGAACCATATCCCTAAGGGCCAGGACATGAGGTTTGAAAACCTCTTTGTGGACATTTTCTTTACAAAGAGAAAGGTCAAGATGCTGAGCTGCCAAGCACACGTCCTGGTCGAGGAGTTTGGCCTTCAGGGCTTCTGTCTGGCTTCTCTCCATGGGACTGGACCCTTTCCCATGATGCTTATGTGTGCCCTGTGAGAAAAGATAAAAACCACCTAGTGGTACTCACCGAACAACAGCGTGGGGCTATATACGGCTCTCTTGCATAAACCAGGCAACTCCTGCTCATCCTACAAATCTCAGTTTAAATATTTAAACATCATTTCTTCCAAGAAGCCAAATCCCCTTCCACTGTGCTGGATCCTTTGGGTTTCTGGGACTCAAATGGCTGTGGAATTTTCTAGACTATGTTTCTCCTGCCATAGTACATCTGCTATAATTACCTCTCATTCTTTCTCCCAAACCAGACCACACGTTCTTTGAGGGTAAGGTTGGAGTCAGTTCACCACTTAGTCCCTGATACCTAACAATATTTAGTTCAAAAAGATGCTCAGCCGTAACCGGTATGGCTCAGTGGATAGAGCGTCGGCCTGCGGACTGAAGGGTCCCAGGTTCGATTCCGGTCAAGGGCATGTACCTTGGTTGCAGGCACATCCCCAGTGGGAGGTGTGCAGGAGGCAGCTGATCGATGTTTCTCTCCCATCGATGTTTCTAACTTTCTATCCTTCTCCCTTCCTCTCTGTAAAAAATCAATAAAATATATTTAAAAAAAAAAAAGATGCTCAATAAGTAAAAATAAATGTACGAAGTTAATTTCAAAAGTCATTTCCTTAAGTATGATTTTAATTCAATGATGATAACATATAAAAACACTCCATTTTACTATTTAAGATACATGTCTAATAATGAAATAAAATTTAATGTAATCTCCGTTAACTGCAATACAAAAGAAAGAAAAAACTCCCACACCATTATTTAAATTTAATCAAGGTTGTAGTTTTTTTTGAGAATTCAACCTAAATTCTCATTTAAAATATTCATAGTAGACATATATTAAATATATCTAATGTATTTATAATAAATAAGTTTAAATGATATGTATAGAAAAGTTATAAAATTCTTTTCCTCTGAGTAGCATTTTCTTTTAAACATTTAGGATAGAGGGAGAAGAGAAATATACTTTATAATATAAACAGAATTCATATAAAAGAAAATACAAAACAAAAAATGGGAAATCTCATATACCTGTGCACTAGTTGACATCTAAAAAATATTCCTAGCAACATTATCTTTAAGTTTTAAAAGCAAAAACTTGAAATAACCTACTTTTATATCAGTAGTAAGTTGAATAAATACATTGCAAAATATCCATACAGCAGTAAAAATAAATAAAAGACACTACACATATCCATGTGTTTATTATGCAAACATAGTGTTGAGCAAAAGCAGTGAGCCATGGAAAAATATATAAAATATTCTATTATTTATAATGCCCCAAATAAACAAAACTAAACAATTGTCTGTAGATACATACTTAAATAGTAAAAATGAAAGAAAAAAGAGGGAGTGGTTATCACAAATCTATAATTGTGTTCTGAACAGGGCAGTCATTGGGAGAAGGGCTGAGTCAAGATGTGTATCCAGTGGAAAGGGGGTGCCTGGTAGGGTGTTTATGGCACTAATAATGTCCATTTCTTCTACTTTGGGGGGGTGAGGGAGATATATATAACATATTATACTTGTATGTAATTTCACAATTTAAAAAAATCTTAAAATACAATTCATCATATAAAAAAGACAAACCACTAAGTATACCACAGATTTTTATTCTCATATCCTCAGGGGATTGCTAGATTGACTCTTGTGGCTAACTTGAATAATAAATGTCTTAAACATTAACTGATTTTTGTTCTCATTAAATAGATTAATTGAATCCAATCAAGATGTTCAAAATGATCAAAACAATTATCTGTGTAGAGTATGAACTAGGAAAAAAGTAAAACAGAAAAGTAGAAGCATAGAACCACCTCTCAAATAATCCTTCCAAATACAAATGACTCTCAGATAGCTGAGATAAATTAAAAGCGGTCAGTCATCTGTGCAATTAGGAGGGTATGTTATGTAAGTATAAGTCTCATATGCTTTACAAATAATTAAGCCACAAGTTTTCTAGGCACACAATACTGCCTATTTCTAGTTATAGTATGTTGATAGATTCTTGATCATATTTTATTTTCTCCACTATGGGCCATGAAATTCAAGCTGCAATTAAAAGCTCTCAGGTGTAAATGACAATGTATTACCTATTACTATAAACCATATTCCTACTATAATCCATATTCCCTATTGAAAGCACTGTGGCTTTATGACACAGTCTTCATAAAAGAGTTCAATAATTACTGATTTTATACCTAACCCTTGTATGTAAGGTGGCATCTCTCAGCAACTGTGTTCTAGGATAAGACTGTTGGAAATACTAAGTACCTATAGGTATATCACAGGGAAATCCTACATGATAAAATGTGAAGAAGTCTCTAAGATATTTTTAAAGCAAATATCTCAAGTCAAGGTCAGTGGAATGTAAAATGGTTTGTTCCACTGTGTCTGTGAGCCACTATTCTCCATTCTATAATCCTTATTTTAAGGACATGGACAAATAAAAAAAAAAAACACCCAGGAATATATTTGAGATGATTAGGGATATAGACATCAGTATCTTAATTTTTTAATCCTACATGGCTTAAGTATATTTATATTAAAGAATAGGAAAGAGAAGACTAAGAGGAAACTTATATATAGTGGTCTTCAACCATTTGAAGGACTATGATAAGAAGAAATATGCATTTTTCTGTGTAACTCAAAAAAAATTCAGTGTATCTTTAAAGAGATGTTAAAAGGACAGCTTTCAATTCAAGAAAAAATAAGAGAGAATTACAGCTGTCCAAGAATAAATGGACTCTCTGATGTGATAGTAATCTTCTAGACATGCAAGGGGTTTAATAAAAAACTGATAGACCATCAGGCACATTGTAAATGAGTTTTGCTTTGGGCTGGTAGATCGACTTAAATGACTGCTAACATCCTTTTTTAAGTCAAAGATTCTCAAGCTTCCTCCCATGATGATTCATTAACCTATTTTCAGATGTTGCTTACAAAATGCGACGAGTTTATATAAAAACTAAAGTCATGTTATGTGAGCATTTCTTTTGGACAAATAAGTTAGAAAATAGGTGGTTTTCATCTGATTATTTTGATTGCACTCAATAGGGTAATCATCATTACCAAATTTGGACAGGTTTAATGTAGAACACAACCTGAGCCTTTTAAGTAAGAACTGCCGTGGTTTTTAAATAGTCCAGATGAACAAAGGAAATTGCAATTTCAACTCAAAAAAGAACTGACACTAGCGAGGACCTGTGTGTTGATGGAAGCGTATGTGCAATCATTGTCTGGAGATAAACACTTCCATCAAAGAGAACTACAAGGACAGACTTCTCTCTTTAGAGCAGGAAATCTGAGCTTTGCTGTCAGTGACAAGGTTAGAGCGGCATACCACCCACTCAGAAAATGAATCAGACACAAAGAGCCAGATTCTTCCAGAATTCAAAGCACTCCTGGAGGCTGCCTTAACTCTTTCAGAATACTGGGAAACAATAATAAAAGAAAAGCACCCAAAAACACATTTAATGCTGCTACTCGTGTTAGGACAACAGAAAGCATCCCAAATGTCCAACAGTAGGGGATAATTTTAAAAATTATAGTTTATCCAAGTAATGTATCACAGTACTCTATAACCATTATGCTCTTTATGTGTCATAATTGTGAACCAGAAAACAGCAATGACAGGTGCTAAGTAGACAATAAAATATTACAAAACTATAGGTGTGCTATGTTTAAAAATCCTATGCTATGTAAAGATACTGGGAGGCCAGATAAGCTGGCAAACTACCATTAAATGCTATCTCTGCCCCTGTTTGATCCTAAAGAAACTGCAACAATGAGAGATTGGTGGGTCTCAGAACATAAAACTGCAGTGACATGATCTTATATAGTAAGCCCTAAAGACTAACAAAACTGTTATAACTAATAAATCAATTCAGTGAAGTTCAGGATATAAAATCAACATAGAAAAATCAGGGTTTTTTTTTTTCTATACACTAACAACAGAAAACTATAAAACATTGATGAAAAAATTGAAGACACAAATAAATTAAAAGATATTCTGTGTTCATGTTAAAATGTTCATTCTACCCAAAGTGATTTATAGATTCAAAGCAATCCCTATCAAAATTCCAAAGGGATTTTTCATAGAAAAACAAAGCAATCCTAATATTTGCACAGAGCCACAAAAGACTTCAAATAGCTAAAACTTTGAGCAAGAAAAACAAAACCAGACACATCACACTTCCTGACTTTAAACAATACTTCAAAGATATAGTAATCAAAACAGTATGGTACTGCCGAAACCGGTTTGGCTCAGTGGATAGAGCATCGGCCTGCGGACTGAAGGGTCCCAGGTTCGATTCCAGTCAAGGGCACGTACCTTGGTTGCGGGCACATCCCCAGTAGGGGGTGTGCAGGAGGCAGCTGATCGATGTTTCTCTCTCATCGATGTTTCTAACTCTCTATCCCTCTCCCTTCCTCTCTGTAAAAAATCAATAAAATATATTAAAAAAAAAAAAACCAGTATGGTACTGACATGAAAACAAATATGTAGGCCAATGGAACAGACTAAAGAGCCCAGAATTGAACCCATACATCTTCAATCAACTAATTTTTGACAAATATGCCAAGAATATTCAATTCAGAAAAGGATAGAATAAGAATTTTATGTAATAATTTTAAAATAAAACACATCCTCAGAGAAACAGGATGAATATTACAAATATGAGCCAGGAACAGAGTCATAAGGAGGTAGAATCTGGAGATTCTGAGTATGAAAAATCTAATAGTTGAAATAAAAAACTCAAAAGGAGAACTGAAGAGCAGAAAAATAGTGCTATGAAGAAAGCATCTTAGCCTGGCTGGAGTGGCTCAGTGGTTGAGCATTGACCTATGAACCAGGAGGTCACAGTTTGATTCCTGGTCAGGGCCCATGCCTGGGTTGTGGGCTCGACCCCCAGTTTGGGGCATACAGGAGGCAGCCAACCAATGGTTCTCTCTCATCATTGATGTTTCTATCTCTCACTCTCTCCCTTCTTCTCTGAAATCAATAAAAATATATATATATATAAAAAGAAAACATCTTAAAAATATAGGGTGAGGTGAATGAATCCTGTATGATACCATTTACCTTAAACAAAAGCACAAACAAAACAGCACTATATATCTTTACAGATTATGTATATGTACATGTCTCAATAGATTAGAGTGACCAGGTTCATGATTAACATAGATTTTTCAACCAGGTTCATGATAAACATAGATTAGAGTTACTAACGGGGGTATGAAATTAGTATGAGGAAGAAAATTAAGGAGAATATAATTAAATGAGAAATGCCTTGCACAGCCCACTGATGTACTCTGCTATGACAGAATATGATGAACTCAATTCTCTGCCTCTGAGGACCAAAATTATTAATATTGTTTTTACAGAATGACACATTTTTTAAAAACTGTAAGAAAATACACAAAATAGTAATAGTTGTGTTAATACAGAATAAATTTATGGGTGTGTTTTCCATGATTTGAAAATATTATCATTTTTGTTTTATAATAATATTTAAGGAAAAACATGAATGTTGTCCTCCAGGAAGCAGTTTACATGCTGAGGTAACCTAACCTTAATCAATTCAGACATTTGCAATCCTGAACTGATTTTTTTTTCTGTTATGAGTCACATGAAAAACAATAACTTCCACAATGCAATGCCATTTTACATTAATCCTCCAGATAACAATACAGACTTTGAAGTCAGTAAATGTCATCAGAAAAAAAAAAAAATAGAAATTTGTCTTCGTTTAAATTATATAAGCTTCTGAATCTTTTGTATCAGTTGTTTTGTTTTATTCAAAATTTCCATTTCTAGTTTTCAACCAGGTTCATGATAAACAGCCTTTATGTTGTAAGATTCAAACGCTCAGAGAGTAACCCCAAGATCTATACTTATACCATCCCCTCTGTTTGTAACAGTCTTTTCATGGCCCCCAGGAAGGCCCTTGAGGCCTTCCTTTTCAGCCCTGTCTCTTGAAACTCTTCCTAAAATAGGGCCCACCCTTACCATCTACCTCTCTCCTTTGTGTTAGGCACTCTTTGTATTAATTATCTATTGCTGCCTAACAAATTACCCCAACACTCAGTGGCTTAACACCGTACAGTACACGTTAATTATCGCATAGCTTCTGTTGGGTCAGGAGTCCAGGTATGACTGAGATGGGCCTCTCACAAGGCTGTAATCAAGCTTTAATCCACTTCCAAACTCACTCAGTGGTTGCTGGCCAAATTCTTTTCCTCTAGGACTGGACTAAGGGCCTCTGATCCTTGCCACATGGGCCTCCACAACACATCACTGTTTCATCAAAACCAGCAAAAGAGAAAGTCTGCTAGCAAGATGGCAAGTCACAGTGTTTTGGAACCTAATCATGGAAATAACATCCCTTCATATCTTTGATTAGAAGTGAGTCACTAGGTCCAACCCACAGACAAGTGATGAAGTTAACACAAGGTCATGAATACCAAGAAGTGGAATTATTGGGGAACTATCATATGGTCTTCAGCATGCTTCATGTGCCTGAAAGTATTCCTGTAAGCGAGATTCCGCCGTGATTTTTTAAAAATATTTTTCTATTGATTTCAGAGTGAGTAAGAGAGAGAGAGAGATCGAAACATCAATGATGAGAGAGAATCACTGATCGGCTGCCTCCAGGGCACGTGCCCTTGACTGGAATCGAACCTGGGACCCTTCAGTCTGCAGTCTCAGTGACACTATCCACTGAGTCAAACCAGCTAGGGCTCCGCCATGATCTTAATGATCACACTATCCTACCAGATCTTCAATATGTTGCGATTTTAGAGTTGAACCTTTATAAAGAAAGTTGGTTACATTAACCCTTTCATTAGCCAACCCCATCAACTTCTTTATTATGATTTCTAAATACCTAGTTCCTATGACCTCAGCAGAAATGTACCTAGGTGTTTAGAAACCACAATATCATCAACTTTGGTGTAACAGTTGCTCCGTTTAAATGAATGATAATCATTTCCTAAATGGTGAAAATGACACTCAAGAATGAATTAGGAAACATCTGGTTTTGTCCCAGAACTCCATTGGGCCTCTCTTTTCTGCCATATGTTTGAAACTGAATTAGAAGTCCCCTTCAGGCTCTTATGTCTTAATGATACAGTGTGATGCTGAAGACATAAATAGATAATAGATTCGACTAACTCCCTACTCCCACCCTGATCCTGACTCTGAACCCATCAGGACTATCCACTCCTTCCGTTGAGGGAGGGTGCAGAGGATATAGTTACGCAGATACTCCTCATGGTTTTTTGAAATTATTTACCAAGTCAACAGAATTTCCGGCTGATGGTATCTATGGCCTTATGTCCAATATGAACTTAACAGGGAGATGAAGTTTAGCTCTTATTTTTTATTGTTTCTAAATTTCTATTTTATCTTATTTCCTGGGGAAATTCCCATATGCTTTTCAATTGAAAGAAGCTGAAGACTGAGGGACCATTATTTCCCAGGCCCGCCTTCATTCCCACTTGGAACTCTTCTTTTCAAAAATGTATGTAAGTCAAATAAGAGGAAAATAAAAGGAGACCATTATTGCGTATGTCTTTCAATTTCCTTCAATTAAATTTCTTAGAACATATATCTCAGAGACCACATGTATGTATGAAAGTATGTACGATAAGGCCAAATGGTTATTCACAATTAAAGTAAAATCCAACTTTACTAGACTGAACTCAATCTTCCTAAAAGTGATACTAATTTTGGGGTTTTCAACCTGATTCAAGACTTTTTTGAATTTAATCAAGTGCATATCTTATTTCAAGAATAAATAATCAGAGGGAAGATACATTTCAGAGCACAAATACATATAAGAGCAAAGATACATTTAAGAGCACATTATTTCAATTGCATAACCATCACAATTACCCACTTTTCACACAAGTAGTTCAGTTCAAATCACTATTAAATAACATGCTACCAGCAAAAAGAATTTTTTTATGCTTGAATGGTTACCCAACAAAGCAATCCAGCAAAAAGAAAACACAATTTGACTAAAGCTTTGTATGCAGCCCAAGTGAAGTGCAAGTTTTGTAATTATAGTGTCTTGCACATAATAAATGCTCAAGGAACACTGAATATTTGAAGAAACATGAGAAAGACTACCAAGGAATTTGTGATCTAATGTTTGTTTCCAAAAATGTTTCTGGAGTGCCTATTTAATACCAGCAACTCTATTGTGCTGGGAAACTAAAACACACACACACACACACACAAAAAAAACAATAATAATAAAATAATAAAAATTAATCAATAAGACAAGGACACTCTCCTCAAGTAAATAGGTAGGCCATATGGAGTACTATGTAAAATGTAAAGGGAGTGTAGGACATTTGTAGCTCACCCTGGTTTCAGACACTACTTGAGCCACTTCTTAGAAGTTAATTAGAATTAGAACAAAAATGAAAGGAAAAGTAGACATTCCAAAAGGAAAAACAACGAAGTTGTCAAGAACAAAGGGTAAAGAACAAGTAATAGAAACACCAAAGGCCAGTGCTTTAGACAATGTGACACATTATTCAAATATTTGTTTATTTCTTTAATGTGGAATGGGTAAAGTGTGTGTGTACCCTTTAAGGAAAATATAAAATAAAGAAGATTTAGATATGTGCAAATCTGATGAAAAATATTAGTGTTTTAAATATTACATTAGTTGGCTAAGGCTGCCATAACCAAGTACCACAGATGGGATGGCTAAAACAGCAAACAGCTGTTTTCTCACAATTCTGGAGGCTAGAAGTTCAAGATCAAGATGTCTTCGGAGTCAGTTTCTTCTAAGGCCTCTCTGGTTTATAAATGGCCTTCCCCCTGTTTCTTCAAACGGTCTTCTCTCTGTAGTCTGTGTCCTGATCTCCTCTTTAAATGAGGGCACCAATCATATTGGATTACAGACAACCCTAATGACCTCATTTTAATTTAATTTTCTTGTGAAAGATTGTACCCCCCAATATGGGCATATTCTGAAGCACTAGGGATTAGGACTTCAAAATATAAATAAAAGGAGGGAACCAATTTGGTACATAACATATACGTTTACATTGAGCTTAAGAGTAGAATATCAAAACAGAGAACCTGACATCATTTAATTGGAAAACAAGAGTATGTGTAAGAGGTCATATGCAGAGATTTTGAGTTGACATGTCTCTCCATGGAGATGATCACTGAATTTACGAAAGCAAAAAAAAATGCCCACCAAAAAAAAAAAAAAAAACGCAAAAATCTGCAGAGAGAAAACAGCAGCAAGCCGAGAAAAGTGTATTCTTGATTTCTCTGTGTTCTTCGTCCTAATTACTTCAAAACTATCTAAATATAAATTGTAAAGTGTTGAAAGTTGGAGAAAACATTTACAGGCCACACTCCACTTTATTCCACTGAGGAAAATAAAGACCTAAAGGTTTAATGCTCCCCCCCCGAATGGTTAATTTAATAACCCTATTCCAATTACGTTTTTATGGACTTGGAATTTTCTAAAGGCTTGGTATATGTAATTTCTAAGTCCTATAGGGCTATAGATGAATTCTGAATATACTGTATAGAACTGTACTGTCTAATTTGGTAGCCATTAGGTACATGTACCTATTTAAATATAAATGATTAAAATTTAATGAAATTAAAATTCTGTGTCTATCACAATACCATTTCAAGTACATATGTAGTAAGTGGCTCCCATGTTGGACAGCATTGACATAGAATAGTTTTGTCAGTGCATAACGTTTTATTGAACAGTGCCAGTTCAGAATATTCTGGAAATCATGTAGATACTTTTTCTACAAAGTTTGAGGGAGTTCCGTTTTTTAATTCTCTCAAATTATACAAAATAGCAAGGGGTTATTCAACTTCAAACACCCCATATATTCTTAGGCAAAAAGAAGCTCCTTTAAAAATTTGCCTTCACATTTTTCAACTTCCCATTGACCTTCATTCGAGTGAGGCTAGACTTGATTTTAAAATATCAAAAAGATAATAAAGACACATTACTGATTTCAATTAGTATAAATTTTAGATTATTCCAAAAATTATCTTTTCCTGAAGAAACACTGTGGATTCTTCCTCCATTTCTAAAATACTGTGGTCAAGTCTGTGAATAGTGGGTGATTATTTACTATTTCATCGAAATGTTGAATTCTCCCTGAGAAAATTCTTTATTCATAGGCAAATCTTAAACCAAGAAATTGACGTCATAAAGGCTATTCCTAAATTCACAAAGAATTATATAACAATATGAAAATCACAAAAATAAATCACTTTATATTTTAATAAGAACATACTTTGATCAAGTTTATGTTTGTGCAGAGAAGAGTGATTATTATGAGAGGAAGTAGGTATATTGGAACAGTGAGCATGTGAGTGAATTTTGTCTTAAAAGCAGGTTTGTTTTTCAAAAGGTAGTATGAGACTCCCCAGGAACAGTAAAGAAAAATGCAGATTCCAAATCACACCCCACACCTACAAAAAGAGAATCTCTGCAGATGGAGTACTAGAATTTTCATTTTGAAAAATATGTTTTTATTGATTTCAGAGAGGAAGGGAGAAGGAGAGAGGGATAGAAACATCAACGATGAGAGAGAATCATTGATCGGTGGCCTCCTGCACGCCCCTTCCTGGGGATGGAGCCTACACTCTTTGGCATGTGCCCTGACCGGGAATCGAACCGTGAAGTTCTGGTTCACAGGGCCACGCTCAACCACTGAGCCACGCCAGCTGGGCTCATCCACACTTTTTCCCCATGTTTCAGGGCATCCCCGAGACCTAGCCAAGGCAACGCTGGGCTCCATCTTGTGCCCGTGAGCGAGCCAGGAAGAAATGCCCAGCAAATCTCATTTACACTCTGAGGTACGGCTGATGTCTGAGTCGACATCTGCTTTCAGGGAGAAAGGGGTGGAAATTGCACTTGTAAACAGCTTTCCACCTGCTAAATCATTTTATTTGGCAAGAGCTCTCAGTGTTGCTGACAGAGCCCTAAGACTGGTGAGTAATAAAGAAGCATTTTTTTTTCCTTCTTTTTAGAAGCCTGGGTCTCTCTTCCTCAGTTGATTGCTGTTCAAATAAAATGAAATGATGACAGCAGTAGGCTGAGAGGGTTCATTCTGTTCTCCTTTATCAATGCTGGCAAGAGGATCTATCACCCATCCGAAAGGCATTTGGTCCCTGAAAATGAGATCTTAATGCTTCATCAAAGCCTGAGGTAGCCTGAGGTAGCATGAGGACGTTTCTGGAAGTTAGTCAATTGGGTGTCTATAGGGTTTCCCCTGAAGCTTTCACTTCTTTTCTCCTCAACTGTCTGAGTTCTGTTATCCTTAGCTACACAGCAGCCAAGTAGCCTGAAGCAGTAAATAAGATCTGAAAATACCCATTAAATCTCCTCCTTTACATAGACGGCACATCACAGACTTGACCCTGATCCAGGTCAGTCAGTTTACCATTAAACACTATGAAGCACAAACTCAGGGGGGAACTGTGGATTATCAGAAAAAGTTACATAACTATCAGAAGGAAAAATCCTCTAAATGTATGTAAATATTTGTAGGGAGCGGTTATAGGGTTAAGCCTCGGACTGACCTGCTGGCAAAGTCGCAAACAAGTCCCAGCTTGGAGGGCACAGTCCTCTAAGCATAAAGCTTGATCTTGTGACTGCTCCCTAGATCTTTCCTGGGTAGCTAATGGGCTGTGGGAGGGGCAGCAAGTGCTGCCAACACAAGTGAAACTTACAAGAACATTGTAGATTACCTTGTTTGTCCCTGACTATAAATAAAGCATCAGCTTTGCAGTCTGGATCTGTTCTGTGGCCTCAGAGAACAGAAGACCCACCTAGACCCAGCTTATTCTCTTGTTCTGTCTTATTCTTCATCCTTCATCGCCCTCCCTCAGGCTCCCCGAACCCTTGGCTGTGCTGGCGCGGCACAAATATTGACTTATTTTTTTTTTTGTCTCCTTTTTGGGTTCCTTAGAGGCAAATATCCCATCTCATTCATTTCCCAAACCTAGGTAGACACGGGTTGGCACGTGGTGAATGCTAAAAAATGGCTCAAGGAATAAATGGGAGTGAATTAAAGATGCAAGCCTTTCCCTCTCTTACTTTAAATAACCTCTTTATTTTATTTTGTTTGACTGTGACCTCACAGCCAGAAATGCTAGCTTCCATTCCATTTTATCCCTCAGTAACTCTCAATTAGGCTATGCTAATTATCCTCTAGTTAAACACACAGAGTTTTTCTATCCTCGGTTCTACATACCGGCAATAAATTTATCTTCTCCAATACTGCTTAAATCATGTTAAACCTCTGCAGAGAGGCATTGCATGGTTTCTCATTCTGTGGCAAATGAAGTCCAAACTCCATATCAAGTGTTTAAGATGCATTACTCATCCAGCCAGATTTCTTGTTTCAGGCCTCTCCCCCCATTTAACCGAAGTTCTTCTCGACTTGGCATCAGTCTGCGAGCATGCCCTGCGATGCCCATTTTACTTTATTTGTTCAGCAACACACGTTTTCCAATGCCCATGATTAGCAAAGAATTGTGCTAGATGTTAATGTGCTTGAAGACATACTTACTTCAAATTTTCATCAGTAAAATTTAAAATTATACTCACTAACGCAATTTTATTTAAAGGAGATCTACTGTGAGTCCTGTTATGGATAGAAGGTTCCTTATGTATTTTTCCCTTCTCTCTCTCTCTTCCCCTCTCCTCTCTCTCTCTCTCTCTATATATATATATATATATACTCTCTCTCTCTCTCTCTCTCTCTCTCTCTCTATATATATATATATATATATATATATATATAATTTTTTTACTTAATTTTTACCTAATATTTCCTATAAGAAAACCATTGTGGTCCTGGCCAGGATGGCTCAGCTGGTTGGAGCATCATCCTGGAAACCAAAAGGTGGCTAGTTCTATTCCCAGTCACAGGCCTGGGTTTCAGGTTTGGTCCCCAGTCAGGGCATGTGCAGGAGGTGGCCTATCGACGTTCCTCACATCAATGTTCCTCTCTTTCTCTCTCTCTCCCCTCTAAAAATAAATTTTAAAAAATCATTATGAGGTGGCTTTTATTTATCAGGAGTGCTAGAAACTGACTGTGAATCGATAAAAAATGAAAATCTATAAAACATAAAGTGAAAACACAAAGACACGGGTAGAGGTGAAATTTCCCAAAAATTTTATCTCCGGATATGCTATATCAGGTTTCATGTCTTGTAATCTTTGGAACCTTTTATACCAACTGTAAAATTGTAATCATATCAGAAATAGAAACCTTTAGAACTTAACAAACAGGAAAAATTTTTAAATAGAATCACTCAGAATTCTAAAATACAAATATTATTAGCAAAGGGTATCAGATATATCAAACACCAAAGAAAATTTTAGTATCTTTACTTATAGCAAATATTGCTTTCATATCTCTAGGTGAAATTAAATGTGTATATATCTCAGGAGTAAGTAAAAGCCCTACATGACAGTGTAATCATGAGTAGTAGCACTAGTAATTTTCCAAAAATGTATTAGTGATACTAATTGTTTTTCAGCTTCATTCTCAAATCTGTGGCTTTTGTGGCTCTTTATAGGATACTAGTGGCCCAGTGCACGAAATTCCTGCACATTAAAAGGGAATTAACTAGAGGAAATATTTTAATATTGATACTTGCCTTTTCTCTATAATAGAAGTGTCAGAGATGAAAGAAAATTAGTAAAATATATATGAAAATTTCCCTCCTGTCAGTCTGGGGCGTACCATGGGACCCAGAGTCAAGTCCCCCACCCATCTGCACGTGCCTTGAAATCCTGCGAGACCCAGACCCAGCCGGCCCCACCCCCGTCAAGCCCTGCAGGGTAGGGGCAGAGCCTCAGGTTCCCCAGCCCAGCACTGGGTGGGGGCCTGACCTCAGGTCCCCTGGCCAGGCCTCAGGTCCCCTGGCCCCAGTGCCGGGGCGGGGGGCTCAGCCTCAGGTCCCCTGGCCAGGCCCCGGGGTGGTTGGCTCGGCCTCAGGACAAGAGTGAGAGGGCATGATGACCATTTGCATGTTAGCTCTTTAAAATATAGGATAGGAAAACTCTGGATATAAGAATCCATTTTCAAACTATAAATACTGCTGACCAAAACACTTCCAGAAACTCAAAATATTCCTTACTTTTGAGTTTCAAAAGGTTGTAAAGGATGTTCATCTATCCAATTCATTCAGTAAATATTTATTTGATACCTATTATATCCAGGTAGTTGACCAAAATAAAGTTTCCATTTTCAAAGAGCTTACTATCTAGTGTGATCATTACAAACTGATAAGATAGTATCCACAGTCATATCTGAACAATGAGCTTTTGGTCTACTGGGAATAATATCTACACATCAGAAAACTGATTAAAACCATCAACTCACAATGAGTCATAGGGGATAGGAATACTGATTCTTAGACGTGCTCTTTGTGTGACCTAAACAGATCACTGGACTTCTCTGGTCTAAGTTTCTTCACCTGAAAAATAAGAATTTAAGAACACCTACCTTGTAGGGTTGTTCTGAAGACGAAACATTTCCCAGCACAAGGCAATTGCCCTGTATATTATTGTTGGTGGTGTTTTTTGTTGCTATTTTTAGTGGTGGAAGTGGTAGTGTTTCAGAAATAGTGCTGGGCTCTGGAGAACACATGGGGTTTCACCTAACCCAGAAGAGAGGGAAATGTATGTCAGATAAAGGGAACAGCAAGTAAAAAGAGGTTTGGAAAGGTATATATATATATATATATATATATATATATATATATATATATAGTAATTCTGTATTCTCATAGTGGGTTTTTCCAGAACACTGCCTGAGAAAGGTAAAAGATAAGTTAAGGCAAAATTGTGAGAATTTAAATTGTCATACTCTCCATCCAGTTCAGACTGGAATTTCCAGTTGTTAGACTAAGGATACACAGGTGCCTAGAAAAGTTGCTACACTCAAATATAGGCAACAGAACTTTATTGGGATGGCGGGGGGGGGGGGGGGGCGTACATATCAATTCTATTCCCTCTATTCCACAAGGCAGGCTTACATGCACTTGGCATCTCAGATATTTTGGGGAGAAAGAGAGAGATCTGTTCTCTACACCAGATGGGAACCTCTAAACTAAGGTGCACTTGTACTAAATGTGGGTATTTTTGCCCCTTTTGAAATAATTAAAATTTCTTCCACTCTCATCATTTTCTTTTTTTAGAATTGCTATTACTGTTGACAAGGTGAAAAATGAAAACAGAAACACTTCTGTCTTGTTGATAGAGCTCTACAGACAGAAGCATTGGTACATATTCATTTGAACAATTAACATCTCAAATAAAAAGCATTGTGCCAATATATTTCATTGCAAATCAAAACTTTTACTCTATGTCAATGCTCTGGGAATAAAAAGGGATGTGTTGAAATCCTTAGATGACTCTTCATTTTCATTGTTTTCAGTTTTATTAAGATACTAGAGGTCCGGTGCATGAAATTCATACACTTGGGTGGGAGGGTGGTCCCTCAGGCCAGTCTGTGCCCTCTCATAGTCCGGGAACCCCGAGATCAATCGACCCAAGAGGTAGGCCCCACCCACCCCGCCGGGGCTCCTCGATGGATCACTCTGACAGAGGGAGGCCCCACCCACCCACCACAGCCCGCGGGTGAGTGGCCTGAGCCTCCCTCTGCAGGGCAATAATGGGGCGATGGCCAGGCCCCTGAAATATCCAGAATTTTAGAATCCAACCACTTCTCATTTCTGATATTCTGGTTCAAGACACCATCAACTCTCACCTGTATTGTTACAAATTTCTCCTAAATGATTTCTCTGCTTGTGCCCTTGGCTCCCTACAGTCTATCTCTCAAAACCACAGTGAGACGATCTTTGTAAACAGAAGTCAGGCCTTGCCATTCCTCAGCTCAAATCCTTCCATGATTCCCCATCTTGCTCAAAGTTAAGCCAAAGTATTTCTACAGCCCACAAGGCCCTACATGACCTGCCCACAATGCTACCTCTCCAGCCTCATCTCCCTTGCCTTTCCCCCACTGCGGTCTCCACTCCAGCCACACTGGCCTCTTTGCTATTTCTGCAACATTCCAAGCATGCATCTGCTTCAGGACCTCTGCACTGGAGTTTCCTCAGGTGGGAATACTCTCCCCCCCGATATCCACAGGGCTCACTCCTTCATCTCCTGTGCTCAGCTAGCAACTTCTGTGAGGGCTTCTCCGTGAGACCTTCCCTGTCCACCCTATTTAAATTGTATCCCACCCCAGCACACCCTCTGCTCCTTCCCTGTTATTTCCTCTGTCTGACAAACTTTATATTTGGCCATCCCCAGCCCCACATCTGCAGATCCTACTCATCCTTCAAACCCCACTAGGATGTTACAGCTAAAACAATCATGTCAATGGTGCGTGTGTTGCTTCACAATTTGGATGTAGAACTGTTGGAATGAACCATTATACCCCGAATTCCCCGAGCTTTGTTGGAGCTAATGGACTTCATATCAGTGAGTTCCAGGGATCCCAGAAATTAATTCACTAACATCTTATAGGGTCCTGGTCTTTAACTTCTACAACCAGAGAAAATGGAATCAACAGGGTGATAACAGTCACAACAGGAATTTTCATAATCTCATTAGTTTGGGCCAGGTTTAATTTTAAACTAGAATACCTGTATATATGTAGATCTAGTGCACACTGAGTGTGTGTGTGTGTGTGTGTGTGTGTGTGTGTGTGTGTGTGTATGAGAAAGAGAGAGAGAGACAGAGAGAGACACAGAGAGAGAAAGACAGAGAGAGAGAGAGAGAAAGAAGAGAGACAGAGAGAGTTATGGCTCTTCCTCAATTCCTTAATTCCTAGAGTCTGAAAAAAATCTAACCGTTTCCCTTATTTACCAAGAGTGGTCAAGGAGCACCCCCAAGAGGTCTTGCTAACCTCTAAGAAGCTCTTGAAAGCCTGCCTTTGAGTGATTAAGGGATAAAATTCATACTCTGTGCTTAAGAAACCAGAACCCTTGTTTTCAAAAGAGAAGCCTTCAAGATTAGAAAAATAAATTTTTAAAGAAAGGGAAGATTTGCAGAGCAAGAACAATGACTTGCAGAGAGAACAGAGAGCCAAAATCACACATCTCAAACATGGGGCTCACCCGCATGGTTGTTTTTCAAACTGATGAACTCCCCTCCATTGAATGGATGAAGAAAGTGGTAGCTCATTTCTCCAAGGCTGCCTGTGACCTGGTTATGCTGCCGAATTTGGGGGATCAGGTTTGCTTTTATTAAGAAATCACTTCAGCACAGCACCTTCATCATCTTGGACAGTATCACCGAGAAGCGCTGTGGTTTACGGGTTCACCCAGCACTCCAACGGGCTTGGTGCTGCTTCCTTCTCTTGGGTTCGGTCCTGCTCCCCTGCACCCCGCACGCCACACCTGCCAGTGTGAGAGGGCGGGACTGAAACAGGAGGCTTCCTGAGCCCCCAGAGCCACGGCGCTTTCTCCCCAGCTCAAGCAGAAGCCGTTATAAAAGACTTCTTGAATTAGAGAAAACAATTTGTGCTTTAGTAGTTAAATGGTATGTACCTGGGACTGACTGGTTTTCAGACCTGACTCTTTGGAATTAGTTATGTGATTCTTGAGAATCAGTTACTTAAGATAATTAGAAATATAGACACAGTGAAGGACAAAAAGAGGGAAGTGAAGAAAAAAAACAAAACAACAACAACAAAAAAAAAAACGACCGAAGACCAGCACTTACAAGAAGAGGCGGGAGGAGGAGAGGACAGGAGAGAACATACAACTAGTTTTTCTGTTAGAAACGATGTTGTACTTCTGCTGTTCACTCCTGCCATCTAGTGGCTCTCATATGGTCAGGCTTTAAGTCTGCCCTGTGAAATCACAAAACAATGGAACTTGCAAAATAAAGATGTGATGAACCAGTCACCCAACAGTTTACCCGGGCGACAGGTTCCGTTCCTTTCCATCTTGAGATGAGTGCGGATGTTCCACATCTATTCACGTCCACAGCATGCCAACAGAAAGCTACAGCTCCAAGTACAGAAGGAATTCTAAGTTCCATGATTTCCACTCACCCCGCGTCCACGTTGGTCAAGTCCCTGGAAAACTGCCCCATTTCCCTTTCCTAAACACGGAAGGACTCAATATAACAGTTTCTTCCTTGCAAGACACTATCACACTCCAGAGTTAAATATACTCTCATGGGGAGAGTCCGCCACTCTGTCTGTGGAGTGGCTTTTCCAGCTTGTCCTCTCTGCTCCACAAATCCTGCTTTTCCACGTTAACCTCTTGTCTTGGCTTCCTGAGTGAAGCCAAGACACCCTTTGGCTCAGGTCACGAGTCCCCTGCAAGGGACTCGTCCCTCCGGCATCAGAGGTGCATGTCACCTCATCTAAAATGTTTTCCCTGCCGCCTATCTAATGCTGCCCCTCACCTGACACCCTAATTTCTTTCTATCAAATAAAACATTTCATTTTTTTTGTTCCACAAATATAATATCACTATTATGATTTTGCTTAATTGTCAATTATCTGTCTTCCCCCTCCTGAAGGCCGGCTCCCTGAGAGCCAGGTCTCACGTGTCTGGTTTATGACTTAAGGCAATCAGGGCCCTGATGGGAAACGAAAGAGTAATGAGAAGCAGTTTAATAGGGACTCTTTACAAGTGACTGTTGTATGACTTCTATTGCTCTGGGACAGTGTGACATTCAAGAGCTACCACGGGCATGGCCTTGCCCCTCCTAGGCATGCAGTGCTCTGTAGAAGCATCACTGGAACCCAGAGACGGCGAGGCCGTGTGGAGAGGGCACCTAACAAGGACAGGGGCCTGCAGGGCTGTGGCACGGCCGCCGTGGCCTCCGTCAGAAGGGAGCTGGGAGAATACGCCTCCACTCCCCGCTCCTCCATCTCTCAGATCACCTGCTGGGCGCCCTGGAGATGAACCCCAAAGGAAGCCAGCAGTTCCCGCAGATCAGTCTGCAGGCACAGAGCAGAGCAGAGCAGAGCAGAGAGGGCTGGAGAGCCGATCTGCAGGGGCAAAGAGAACACATCCAGCCCTAGCTGGTCTGGCTCAGTGGATAGAGTGTCGGCCTGCAAACTGAAGGGTCCCAGGTTTGATTCCAGTCAAGGGCACATGCCCAGGTTGCGGGCTTGATCCCCAGTGGGGGGCGTGCAGGAGGCGGCCAATCAATGGTTCTCTCATCATTGATGTTTCTATCTTTCTCTCTCCCTCTCCTTTCCTCTCTGAAATCAATAAAAATATATTAGAGAGAGAGAGAGAGAGAGAGAGAGAGAGAGAGAGAGAGAGAGAGAGAGAACACATCCAGTGGGCAGCCAGGCCTCAGGGCTGAGAGTGAGGCCTGACCCAGAACAGATGCTCAGTAAGTAGGTGTGTAACCAATGCACAGCGTAATCATGAGGAAGTCAAGCCTGAGTGACATGTGGTTTCAGAAAAATCAAGTTTTATTGTCTCTGAAGATCGCTGTAGGGGAGGAAAAAAATGACTTTACTCTTAACCCTTCTAAGTGCTTCTCTCTGGTCTCATAATCAAGTTGACATGAGACAGATTAACAGGAGAAAATACAGGAACATCACGTATGTGCATGTGGGGGTTCCCTAAGGATGTGAGACCCCTGGACAAACCGGGCAGGGAGGCTTCTGGACTAGGGAGCGGGAGGCAGGGGTCAGGGGCTTCAGGAGGAAAGAAGCCGGTTCACTGGTGGAGGAGGAAGAGCAGACAAGGCACATTCCGGCTGGGCCGCCAGAAACAATGGGACAAGCAATCAGACTTAGCAGGTTCCCCCCTGTGGGCCACGCTCAGCTGATGTCATATTAACTCGATAAGCAGCGTGGCCTACCTGGATTCCTTTAGACACCTGACATGATTGCGAATGTTCCACATCTATTCACGTCCACAGCATGTCAATCAAAAGCCACAGCTCCAAGTACAGAATGAATTCTAAGTTCCACGATTTACTTTTGGAAGGCAAAAGGAAAAGGCTCTTCTCCAGTCTCCCATTTTTAAAAAATACCAGTTTAAAGCCATCAATATCCCAAAAAGGCACATTCGGGGGTCACAAAACTCTGTTCCCCCTCAGAGCCTTCAGACAGCCGCAGGCTGAAGAGACCCACTTCCCAGGAAGGCAGGGGGAAGGCAGACCACGTGGTAAGCCGGGGACAGATGCGTGGGTATGCCGGGTGTCAGAGACCACGGGAACCAAGCGGAGATACTACACTGCGAGGCGTCACGCTTGGAAGTGAAGGAATATACCTTAGAGAGCAGAGCAGGCCGCTCACTAATACTTTATAGGCATCGACAGAAGGCGGCACAGTTTCCACAGAACCCCATCTATGCGGTCTCATTCAAACCTCGAAGTCTCCTGGCAGGTGGCAAACCATGTCCTCATTCTTTAGATGAGGAATATTTGCCCTAGTCAAGTTCGCTGTCTTTTTTTTTTTTTTTTAAATATATTTTATTGATTTTTTACAGAGAGGAAGGGAGAGGGATAGAGAGCTAGAAACATCGATGAGAGAGAAACATCGATCAGCTGCCTCCTGCACACCTCCCACTGGAGATGTGCCCGCAACCAAGGTACATGCCCCTGACCGGAATCGAACCCGGGACCCTTCAGTCCACAGGCCGACGCTCTATCCACTGAGCCAAACCGGTTTCGGCCAAGTTCGCTGTCTTGTCCAAGGCCATCCAGCTGGCTGGAACACACAGTCAAATGCAGAGAAAGAGAAAGAAAGGCAACTTCTGGGGGGGCCAGGGGGGCGGGAATTCCTTTGAAAGATGTAGGAGATGAGGCTGAGGGGACATGAGGAAAGACCTAATCTGATCAAGAGTTGTAATACACTGTTCTCCTCCTCTATTGCAGTAATGGCCTCCTTTCGTGGGCGTCTTTAAATCAAGACTATTAGGCTGCAAAATAAAAGTGAAACAGGACAGACAGCATGAAAGGAGAATAAATCAAGAGTCTGAACCACACAAAGCCTGGGGCGATGACACCTCAATAACCCAAATGCCTCTGAAAAAAACTGCTCTGCTTCCGCAACCTAAATCTTGGCCCCGGGAAGACAAGGTAAGGCACAAAAAAGACGATTTTAACTGACAGCAATCCCCATAAAACGAGGGAGGGCAGGGGCGGGGGGGGACAGAGCCTTTACTTCTCAGATACTAAATCTCTTCCAACAGTGGAACTCTGAACCAGGAGAGGCCAAGCAACGAAACAGAAAACTCGTTCTTTAACTACTTGTATTCACCTCGTGGTGATAGATTAGATGTTTCTCCTCATTATTTCACCATCAAGTCAGAAGGTTATTTTTCATGCGCTAGCTGCGGAAGGAAGCAGCATGTTCTTATTGGGACTCAAACTACCCTCCACAGAAGAGTTTTCGCAGTGCAGCCTGCTCCAAAACACCTGAGTGGCGAAGGAGACCAATGGTACGCACTCCCGGAGGTTTTGAAAGCGACGGCAATGAGCCACGTTCTCGGCCACAACAATCAGAATAGGACCTTTGGCCTAGCCCCCATCGCTACGCTTCAGGTTTTAGTGCGCCAGGCTTGTGGGTAGATGAGGTAGACTCGTGCTCAGCCATCAGTGAAGTCCATTGATGTGGCTAACACTGACTGATACTTATTTAAAAATCCCCCAACACAGAATTATCAAATGCACTTTTTTTAAAATTATATTTTATTGATTTTTTTTTTACAAAGAGGAAGAGGGATAGAGAGTTAGAAACATCAATGAGAGAGAAACACCGATCAGCTGCCTCCTCAACATCTCCCACTGGGGATGTGCCCGCAACCAAGGTACACGCCCTTGACCGGAATCGAACCTGGGACCTTTCAGTCCGAAAGCCGACGATCTATCCACTGAGCCAAACCGGTTAGGGCCAAATGAACTTTTCAGTAAAAAAAAAAAAAATAAAAAATAAAAAATCTGGATGTAAATCCTCGAGGAAAGTGTTTAAAATCTACTTTAGAAAGTGAGCAATACGTCCAAGACCTCATTATTCAAAGTGTTCTATCACAATTCACCTGAAATCCTTGCTCCCAGGTCTTCCCGGAAGCTGAATAGCAATGAAATGAAACAACTGGAAAATGAACCCTCTCGCTTTATTATTCATGAGCTGTGTCCCATCGTTGTATCCACAGATAAGTTTTCTTCTGAGACCAAAAATAATTAAATGTGCAGAAACTTCGTTCTGAACACTAGGCAACAGAATTAAACACTTTAAATAATTTACCCCAGACTGAGCAAAATCCTGCTTGGCCTCTCATTTTCTTTATGATATAGACTGGACCTTCTGCCCCTCCTCTTTCCAATCTACAGGTGAGAACGGTTTGATTTTGCACGTGTTCGATACCGTTAGCAGGATCTGAAAATGAACTGTGAGCCCAGGAGATTGACACGTGCCTTTTCTGTGCAATTAAAAATAATGTTGCCCGGCTGGTGCGGCTCAGTGGATTGAGCATCATTCTACTGACCAGGAGGTCTCAGTTTCAATTCCCAATCAGGGCACGTGCCTGGGTTGCTGGATCAATCCCCCGTGGGGGGTGTGCAGGAGGCAGCCAATCAACGATTCTCTCTCATCATTGATGTTTCTATGTCTCTTTCTCTCTTCCTCTGTGAAATCAATAAAAATTAAAATTAAAAATAAAACCAGTGTTGTTCCCTGTCCTGGGTGGCTCATCCAACTTGCATGGCCATGGCTCTAGGAGTAGGCTTTGGATTTGAGCAGGGTATCGGATTAAATACCTCTAGCAATTACCAGCAATCAACTCAATAGCCAATGAATAAATAACCTAATTACAGAATGGGCAGAGTACCTGAATAGACTTTTTTTTTTCAAAGAAGACTTACAAACTACTGTCAAGTACTGAAAAGGTGCTCAACAGCGTTACTCCTCAGGGAAATGCGAACCACAGTAAGAGGTCACCTCGCACCTTGTAGAAGGGTTATTACCCAAAAGACTAGAGGGAACAAGTGCTGCTGAGGGAACCCTAATGCACTGCTGGTGGGAATGTAAATTGGTATAGCTGCTGTGGAAAACACTGCGGGAGTTCCTAAACACTTAAAAATGGCACTACCATGCGATTTGGCAATCTCACTTTTTAACTATATATCAAAAGGAAATGAAACTGGATTTCAAAGAGATCTCTACATCCCCATGTTCACTGTAGCGGTATTCACAATAGCCAAGATTTGGGAAAAACCTGTGTCCATCTACAGATTAATTGATGATGAAAATGTGACAGATATAGATATAGATATACATATACATATAGGTATAGAGATACAGATAGAGATGTATAATGGAATATTATTCAGCTCTTAAAAAAGGATGTGTGTGACAACTTGAATGATGTGTGTGACAACTTGAATGGACCTTGAAAACATTATGCTGAGTGACATAAGTCAGACAAAGACAAATACTGTATGACCTTACTTATATGTGGAATCCAAAATAGCTAAAGTCAAAGCCACTTAATCACTCTGACCTTCGGTCTCCTCACTTGTAAAATAAAATAACTGGGTTAGACAATCCTTATTGTTTCCTCTAGATCTTAAGAAAAAATCCTTCAGTCTTCAACTACATATTCTTCATCCTTTAAATCATCACTGAAGGACTATCCCCTTCAGAAGACGGCTTCCCAGGCAAGTCCAAAAATTCCCTAAAGGAGAGAACAAGAATCTCCTATTTCCATGTGGTGTTGTTAGCATTGTGAACTTCAAGCCCAAGCTATTAGTGTTCTATGAGTCTGTACAACTAATACTGAGGTCCGTACGTTCTATTTGAAAATATTGGTAGCTGATGAGAACAGCATTATGCGAAACATTCTAAGAGTCCTTGGAAGAGAGAGAAAAAAAAAAAAGCCCTGCAATTTTAAGTTTTACCACAAGAGGGCAGGGTTGATCCAGTCCTGGACACCTCACCTCTTTCTTTCTTTCTTTCTTTCTTTCTTTCTTTCTTTCTTTCTTTCTTTCTTTCTTTCTTTCTTTCTTTCTTTCTTTCCTTCCTTCCTTCCTTCCTTCCTTCCTTCCTTCCTCCCTCCCTCCCTCTCTCCTTCTTTCTCTCTTTCCCCTCCCCCTCCCCTCTCTCTCCCCCATCCCTCTCTCCCCCTCCCCCTCCCCCTTCCCCTCTCCCTCTCCCCTTCTTCTTTCCTTCTAATAATAAAGTAGCCCAATGAGGGAGCAAATAAATTACAATATTGTATGTCCACATTTTAAAATGCTATACAACCTTTTGTAGGTTCTGACCTGTAAACACCTCTAGAGTTCATTGTTAATTTTGAAAAGCAAGTAGCAAAAAATATGATCCCATTTATTGAAAAAAAAGATATATATGTTAACAAGCATAAAGAGGACACTAGGAGAATGCACACCAATTTACTCGCCGTTCAATGGCTACCTCTAAGGGAAGAATGCCCTGTGTGCCTGGGTACTGTTTGTGTACAATTGTCACTTGTGTCATTTAAGTATTTTTCAAAGGGCTCAGTGTTCCCCTCACTCAGTGAGCTTGTTTGGGCAGAGAGTTCGCTGCTAAACACAAACACATTGTTCTTAAGAAATACTATACATGTGTTTATATGAAACTTGGTTGAGAACATAACGTTTTTTAAAAACGTTTTTGAAAAGGGTAAAGCATATTTGCTAGTATTCCTGCAAAGCGAGTAATATAAAAAGTTGTTTGGGTTTAAATAAAAGCCAGTGGAGTTGCCCTGGCCAGGTAGCTCAGTTGGTTAGAGCATTGTCCCCATACACCAAGGGTTGCAGGTTCAGTCCCTGTTCAGGGCACATGCAAGAATCAACCAGTAATGCATAAATAAGTGGAGCAACAAATCCGTGTTTCTCCCTCTCCTCTCTCTCTGCCTTCCTCGCTCTCAAATCAATAACAATTTTCCAAAAGCCAACGGAGCTAACACTTCCTGCTGCTGCAGCTCTCTTTCCCTAGAAATCCTAGCATAAAAGCAAAAGTGGTGTCACCATACCACCCCTGAGCCTGAGTACCCACCTCCCTGAATCTACAAAGGAGGACCCTGGATTGGGGGTTTGCAGACTGCAACGCGCCTCCCGGCAAGAAGGACGTCCTGCTAGCAGGTGCCTGACATACCAGCTGAGAGCCAGCAGCAGCCAAGGTAATGAGACGCTGCCCCATCCCCAAGAGGAGTGTCCCCATCTGTCTTTTCAGGGCCTCGCCGCCTGCTTCAACAATGAAGGAATTAAATGCAAGCATTGCACTAACCTCAAGATTACTGCGGGTGTCATCAGTAACTTCTCTCGGGATTGCCTACCCTTTGAATCCTAAACCCAAGGATTTTACATTTAACCTTGACTCAGAATAAAACAGCAATGCAATGCAAATGCTTATTATTTAATGACAGTGGGAGAGAAGAAAGAACAGACAGACAGAGACAGACTCCAGGATCCATCAGACACAGGTTCAATTTCAGACTCTGCCGCTTAATTCCCCGTGTCCTCAGGAAATGAACCTAATCCCTTCATTACCATATAAGTAAACGTGGTAGAAAAGTACCGCCCCCCCCCCCACCACCACCACCACCACACACACACAGAGATATCCAGGACCTAGTCCCAGGACTTAAGAGTGTGACCTCATGTGGCAAAGTCTTTGCAGGTGTGAATAAATTTAAAATGTTTGAGATGAGGAGATTATCCAGGTAGGTCTGAAAAGCAGTCCCATCTATCCTTATAGGAGGGAGGCAGAGGGAGATGTGATACAGAAGAGGCACTGTGACCACTAAGGTAGAGCTTGGAGGGAGGGAACCTTCAGTCAAGGATGCCAGCAGCCGCCAGAGTTGGAAGAGGCCAGGCCTGGACTCTCCCCAAGGGCCTCCAGAAGGAGTGGTGCCACATGTGCTTCACCTTGACCTCCGCCCAGTGACACCGATGATGGACCTCTGGCCTCCAGAACTTTGAGAGAAGAGATGTCTATTGTTTCAAGCCATCCCGTTGTTATAGCAACCACAGGAAACGAATACAGTGAAGAACATACCGGCTTTCTGGTAGAGAGGCTGTGAGAAGTCTTGATTAACTACACAATGTCTACAGCACAGTAATAGTCACACAATAACCAGTGATGGTTGAGAAGGGTTAAAAACTGGAAAAAAAAAATTAAAAATAAGATAACCAAAGGACTTACAGGCCCTGCAAAGGCTTTTGTTTTGCTTTTTAAACTTTCATGTTTTTCTTATAAGAATATGCATATGTATTCAAACTATTCAAGAAGATACAAATAACTCACTTCCTATGTCCCAGCCCCACTACCATTTTTTAGAATATATTTTGATTGATTTCTGAGAGGAAAGGAGAGGGAGAGCGAGATAGAAACATCAGTTATGAGAAAGAATCATCCATCAGCTGCCTCCTGCATGCCTCTTACTGGGGATCGAGCCCACAACCTGGGCATGTGCCCTGGCCAGGAACTGAACCATGATGCTCAACTACTGAGCCACACCGGCCGGGCCCACTACTATTATTTATTTTCACCCTTTTCATGGTCACTTGAACCCCCCAAAATGCACATTTATTCCTATTTATTCCTATTTTAATAAAAAATGAAGTGGTTTAAACATTACATACTGGTGCCTCACAATAAAAGATGTAAAAGCTAGCATTTTGCACTGCCTTCCTCCAACCCCCCCTCCCTACCTCCATGAATCACATCTTCAGTTATTTTACCGTTTATGTTTATGCTATTTATTATATGCTTACACCTCTTTTCTTGATCCATCAATTTTAGAAGTATCTGTGACTACCTTCTGTATATGATGAATCTAAACTCCATGAGAGAAGAGACCATCTGTCTTCATCTTTTAACAGCAATACATCACAGCTGCGTGGCTTGTAAAAGTAGGTGAGCTATATATGTAATTCAGAACATATCCCCCTGCATTTCCCCCTATCTCTCTCCTTCCATCTTTCATCGTTTCCTTTGCATTATGTCATTCCTTTACATTGTCTTAGGTATATAACCTGTTTTCCCTCTGAGTTTTAAGATCTGCAATTTATCCATGGTGCTCGAAGCTTCATAAGGACATGTTGAAATGAAGGTCTGCTTAGACTTCTCTGCTGAGCACCTTCTTCGATCGGAATATTTTAATCTCTCCTCAGCCCTGGGGAGCTGATTTTCACTTGGGTTTGATTTGTTGTTTTCTTATTTATTTGCTTATATTCCTTCAGTTATTTCTATCTTTTCATTCTCTGTGTTCCCTTTTGAGATTGTTATTCAGATGTTGGCTCTCCTGTATTGGCCCTTTTTTTCTCTCTTATAATTTGTCCGTTTGTTCTGCATTCTGGGAAGATCCTTGACTGTTTCCTCCAGCCCTTCCATTATTTCTTTTTTTCCTGTGGATTCTTTGCTATTTCCCACTCCTTTTCATAACAGTCCGTTCTTGCTTTACAGGTACGATATTTCTTAAAATAAACATTACTTTAAAATTTTCTCTCCTACTATAAATAACCTGTTTTCTCAGAGATCCATTTTTCTGTCCCCCCCCCACCCCCCTTGCTGCTCCCCTTTCAAACTGCTGGATGTCCTCAAAAGGCTGCTGAATTTTGGTCACATGTTCATGGTTATGAATGACGGTTGGCTGGCGCGTGGACCTGGCGTCACAGGCTGCGCTGTAGGTGGATGCAAACTCAGTGTAGGAGACCACAGACAGGCATCAGTTGGGGGATGCAGGTGAGAGCACAAGGCAGACTGCTCCCCAAATGCCAGGATAAGAAATGTCCTACTCAGAGTGCTAAACCCCCTGAGATACCTAATTCTTCCCAGGAAGAGTGTTCTATTTCTTTAGGGTCGGGGAGGTGGTGGTAATCTATCTGGCTTCAATCTGAGGGGAAATACCAGCACCACACACACAGCAGCGGAGGAAGAAGATGGGATAAACCAATGGGAGCTGCCGGTCGTCCGTTTTTGGTGAGCACGTCAATCATCTGATTTCTGTCCCTCCTCCCACTGCTCAATCTGATACACTCATCATGAAAAAAATAGGTTCCGCTTCCACTATGGTTTCATCCTGCGTAAACTGAACCATGAATCCGTACTTCCTGCTTTAACCACAAAGTAAGCCTGTCCACTTTTAGTATCCCAAAATTGGTTAAAATTT
This sequence comes from Plecotus auritus, assembly GCF_963455305.1. Classification (NCBI taxonomy): domain Eukaryota; kingdom Metazoa; phylum Chordata; class Mammalia; order Chiroptera; family Vespertilionidae; genus Plecotus; species Plecotus auritus. Next base: position 20,104,986 of record NC_137777.1, on the reverse strand, counting down.
TTGGTTTGCTGATTTCCTTAATCCAGTTCTCAGTACTCATGAGACTGTATTATCCTTTCTAGTTTCTACTATCATTTCACTGTTTTTTCAGAAGGAAGAGAGGTAAACCCTTGTCTTCTACTTAGCACCTGAGCCATAAGCCAAGCTTAGACATCCTGTGGGCAACTGAGCCCACTGTGGCACATTTATAGGGTAACCAGATTTGTGTCTGCAGCTTAGTGAGGAAAAGAAAAAGTTCAGGGCATGAGGCATGGAGAGACATGTTAATAACTTTCAAAGGACTGACAATGCATTTATTCGTCGATCCAGTGAATGTTAGTTAACTACTCAAGGCCAGAAATGCTGCTCAGTATTTTCATGTGGAAATGAAAGGTGGTTCTTGATCTCTGGGAGTCAGAGTGTCCAGTGCAGTCAGGTAAACCAGCAGTGACGTTATATGCCAGCTTCAAGGAAGGCTTCTAGAAGAAGGAACATCTGAGCCTGCCCAGCAAGGCAGCCTGCATGTTATCCTGAACAAAGAGGGAAGTGGTTGTGAAAGAGAAAGATGCATGTGCAAAACTTCATCCATGTAATTGTATCCAAGGATAAATACATGGGAGGAGCAGGAAAAATGACTAGAAGTTGGCAGAAGTACAATTTCACTAGAATGCCACACTAAGAAGTCTAAACATAGTTCAGATGGCGATAAGATGATATGACATATTCCAAGTAGGGAAATAATTTTATCAAACTTCCATTTCGTTATTACCTCATATTTTGGAGGAAGAAATGAAGGTGAGGTGGGGTGAGATTCGATACTGTTAAGAAACTCTTGGAGTAATCCGCCTGAGTGATAACTCGAGATACAGGTAACATGCACCTGGCAATTTCTTTCTTTTTTTTTTTTTAATGTTTTTTTTTTAATGTTATTGTGATTTCAGAGAGGAAGGGAGAGGGAGAGAGAGATAGAAACATCAATGATGAGAGAGAATCATTGATTGGCTGCCTTCTGCACGCCCCCACTGGGGATCGAGCCCACAATCCAGGCATGTGCCCCTGACTGGAATCGAACCTGGGACCCTTCAGTCCGCAGGCCAACGCTCTATCTACTGAGCCAAACCGGCCAGGGTGCACCTGGCACTTTCATTGTTCCAACTAGAGACGTGTATATAGAGCACTTACAACTGTGATGAGAACAAAGCAGCCATTGGAAAATTATAGAAGTGCACAAATATTCTTCTACTTAGTTCTAATAGCAATCATATGAGTTGTTATTGAAAACGTACTACAGACGAGGACACTGAGGCTCGGAATGTTTAAGTGACTTATCTGAGGACTTACACCTCCAAAGTCAGATCCACAGTACACTGACTCCCACACTGGGGACCGCTGAACCATCGCTAACTGCCTCTGAACACATTGCTCAGTCTCTGAACGACTCATTTGAGATCTAGAAATCCAGTCTGCAAAGATGCCGACGGAATTCAAACACATGAGTACAAACACCTTCAAAAACTCTGATTCTGTGTGTCCGTTGTTCTTTACCATACAGGGTGAACCTGCAGAACCACAGCTAATCCAGAGCAAATCTGACAGCAGGGAGGGAAAGAGGTGATGTGGGCACTGTAGGCCCTGAGATTACTTGATTTCCATTCCCATTAGCAGAACATCTACCGCATTATTTAGGATAATTAACTATGAGTCTCAAAGGAATACGGTATGCCTATTCTCTCTCCAGCCTATTCTCTCTCCAGCCTCTGTGATGGGCATCAGGATGAGTTTAAGAGAAATGACAAAATGTCCCTATGAAAATGAGTTCCCAGTCTGAGCTCCCACTATAAATCCATTTTCCATTTTTTTTTTTGGTCTCCCATCCTCCAATACTTTGATAATGTCATGGTTTTAATGTGATTTCTGAGAGCAAAGAGCTCTAGAGGCACTTGCATTAAGCAGTTACCCTAGGGGCCAGCAAACACAAGCTCATGATATTTACTTAAAATTCTCAATTCTGTGGATATGTCAAAATCTTTATAAACACAACGGACTTTTTCAGGGTTGGCAAATTAGTACCGTGTCCAGAATAATCATTTCCACAAGGGGCATGACACGTCCTTATTTTCTATCCCTGTTCATTGGTGACAGGTGCCATTTCAAGTAATTTGCAAAGTAAATTCTGAAAACTGTATAGAAATGATGCTTAGGAGACCTTGTTCATGAAGTAAAAACTTCTGTGTGTGTCATGAATGTTGAAAGAGAAAAGGATCTATGAGATCTATACTCTAGATAAATTGGGGGTGGGGGTGGGGGGAAATTATCTTCTTCTTTGGTGGATTTTGTTTCCCCGTGTTTCACAGGCAAGACCAGGAGAGAAATACTTGTAATTGGAAAACGGGGAGATCACGGAGACCACCCAGGTGGATTCACATGAGAGGAGCTACAAGCAGCCAACTGACTGGGCAATAACATCTGACCTTGAATAGTTCTGTGGCAAAAACTCCTCTTGATGGTGGAAAAGAAGAAACTAACTTTAGATTTTTAATCTAATAGCAAGAACTATACCCAGCAATTCCACTGCTAGGGATAAATCCAAAATAATTGAAAGCAGGGATTCCGATACTTGTATCCAATGTTCACAGCAACGTCATTCCCAATAGCCAAAAGGTGCAAACAACCCAAGTGTTCATCAGCTGAAGAGTGGATTACGACATGTGGCATATACACCTGATATAATATTATTCAGCCATAAAAGGAATGAAATGTTGATACATGCTACAACAGAGATACTTAGTGAAATAAGACAGACACAGAAAGACAAATATTGAGGTACCTAGAATAGGCAAATTCATAGAGACAGAAAGTAGAACAGATACCAGCAGGGACGTGGATGAAGAGGGTAATGGGAGTTATTGTTTAATGAGTACAGAATTTTTGTCGGAGATGAAATATTTTGAGTATAGACAGTGAAGATAGTTACACACCATGGTATATATATCAATGCCACTAAATTATACAATTACAAATAGTTAGAAAGATAAACATTATGCTATGCATAAAGTATCATAATATAGAAAAAAGAGATCTTAGCAATCTCACTATAAAAAGAATTAGAGTCTACATAATGTGGAGACAGTTGTTCTAGGACTACAAATTACAACAAAATGGGACATTACAGGAGCAGTTTTCAACGTATTATAAATTATTGATAGAGAATTGGATAAACAAGATGTCATACATATACACAATAGAATACTACTCAGCCATAAGAATGGAAGAAATACTGCCATTTGTGACAACATGGATGGACCTTGAGAATATTATGCTGAGTGTAATAGATTAGTCAGAAAAACCTAAGAACCATTATTTCACTCACATGTGGGATATAAAACTGAAACTCGTGGACACAAACAGCAGTGTGGTGGATGCCAAAAAGAAGGGGGCAGGGATGGGTGAAGGGGGAGGGGACTAATACCTGGTATATGGGGACGAAAGATGATTTGACTTTGGGTGGTGGGCATACAATGCAATATACAGGTCTTGTGTCATAGAAGTCTTCACCTGAAACCTATATGATCCTACTAACCAATGTCACCGCAATACATTTAATTTAAAAAATAAAATTTTAAAAATAAATAAATTACTGGACCCTTGCGGAATCTTCTGGAAGTGATGGAACCCCAATACTGTCATGTATAATTTGGGGGACAGAAATTACAGCACCCTGAGGTGTCCCCACTGACCTCCCTGCAAGAGCAGTCATGTGAGACTCCACCACACGGTGTGGCCAGCTGCTGAGGCTCCAGATGGCTTTCGCTGAAGGAAGGGGAACTCCCGGGCATGTGATCGCCAACGTCAGCGGAAGGTCTAGAGAAATGCTGAAGTCACAGACAGAATTACAGGACAAAGGACAACCGTTACCAGCCCCAAAGCTCACGGACTCAAGCGTGCAGTTTCAACTTGGTCTCAACTAAATGCCTTTCTCCCAACTGAAGATCGCAAAGGGTGAATGGCAATGAAATCAGCAAGAAGGATAAAGAGTTAAACAGTTTGACTTCAGCTCATTAAAATATAGAGCCATGTTAATAAGCTATTACATTCAGCTTCGGGCCCATTTTTAAGAGCTGCTTGTGCACAGCTGGCTTTTCTCTCTCTCTCTCTCTCTCTCTCTTTTTTTTTTTTAAAGGAAAACTTAATAACATCCTTTCTGAATAAAAAGAGTTGTTTTTTTTTTGTATCCGGTTGTAATTTGAAAAGAAACAACTGAAATTATACATTTCGGAGTAATGTAGGAAATAAACACCCCTTCATTACTGGTCACAAAGTTCTATTTTTACACTCCTAGTTAATGCTTACTATTCTCTGAAATTTCGAGGGTTGGCAGCACTTTTACGCATTTAGTAGAAACTGGTATTTTATAAGTCTAGGATGAGAAAGGTAACAAACTTAAAAAGTCTTAAATAATAATTTTCTTTTTTCTAGCTCTCAACTTAAGTGTTCAGCTTCTATGCGAACTCATCTTAACAAATCAAATAATAACAGCGTTTGAATGTAGACTATTTTTACTGCATAGCTACTAAATGCACAAATCAACACCAAGAAATGAAAAGGAAAAAGAGATGGAGTTATTAACAGTGATGTAAATTGTATATTTAAACTTTTACAATGAAGAATGGATCCCTTTGAGATTTTTGTTAATACAGTCAAATGGTATGTGTAATTAAGTCTAGACCAGCAGTAGTTCTTGACCCTTCCCAAATCTAAACATAATACTGTGTTTTATTCTAAGGTCATATTCATCCTACCATATAATCAAAAAAATTTAGCCTGACAGAGTTTTCTGCAACAACATCTGTCCCCTGAGGCACAACACCCACTCTCACTGCCCTGTGATCTCATTTGCTCTTATCTGTATTTAATACTTTCCTCCTGAATTAAGGCAAGGGTCATAGGAGAAATGTGCTAAGAAACACTTTTAAAGCTCCTCCCAACACTATTTAAAATTGAGTTAGTCAACCAGGACTTGTTCCATTGCATGAGGTTAAGATGAACACTTCTTACTGTGACAATAACTAGAAATATATGTGATTATTTCATGATACGTTCAAGCCCTTTTACAAACATGTGTCTCTTTTATAAGCTACAAGAGTACAATGGTCTATAAATCTGCTCCAGAAAATCTCTCTCTTTAAAAGTCTACTTTTGGGTAATTTGGTAAGTGATACAACCGGAGAGTGCTTTCCAAAAGTTGTTGACGTGCAAGATGATTTTACATGGGACACAGGAAGATTGTTGTAGTAGTTATGCCTTTATTTTTATGGTCTTCTATCTATTGCAAGTACCACTGCATCTCCATTTATAGCAGAGATATAAAAGTTCCTTTTGGTTAGTTTTATTTAAATTAAAAATGGGTATTAAAGAAAGCTATCCTATATGATAAAAGCCTAATATGCAAATTGTCCCCTTGACCAGGAGTTCTACTAGGAGTTCGACCGCTCGCTATGACGTGGGCTGACCACCAGGGGGTGGTGTGGAACATGGCGGGCGTCGGCAATGTGGTGCTGGCAATGGGTGGCAGTGAAGGTGCTGCTAGCCCCGATGGGCCCCGACAAGAGCGGGACCATGGCAGGATGGTGGAGCAGGTGAATGGGTGGTGCCAGGCCAAGGCGGGTGCAAGCGGGGCCCAATCACACCACTGATCACCCCGCAGATGGCGACCAGCGGCGGCAGCGGGGGTTGGGGCTGCCACCCAGCTCCCAAGCACTGAGGGAGCCAGGTGGGGGCCCAATGACTCAGGTGGAGAGGGGTGTATGGAGGCCCAAGGGCCCAGGTGCTATCCAGGGTCCAGAGGTCAGCTGGGATCTGCCCTTCCATGCCAGACACTCACGCTTCAATCTCCGGCCAGGCCTAGGGACCGCACCTGTGCACGAATTTCATGCACTGGGCCTCTAGTTAAGTATATACGATCTCAGGTACATTGCTACAGTAGAAATTGAGAAAATAGTGCAAAGAGGAATGGACACTGCATGATGGCATAAAGAAAGGCTGTTATAAATATCCAAATGGCCCTTGGAAGAAAAAGGTTCCCTGCCCCTGAGTTAGAGGAACATACAGGAAATGACCAAGAGACTGAATAAAAACCACACACACATTATTTGTAAATGATAAAGCATGAAAAGGCAAGTGGCAGAATAAAAGGAAAAAATTACTACACACATACCTCATCCCAGAAAAGATTCATATGCTCCACATAAAGAACTCTTCCAAATGGAAATTATATTGAAGTTTTATTGTATTATCATGAAAAATTCACGAGGTAACTCACATAATAAAAAACGGAAAGGAATAAAATGCATGGAAATGCTAGTAGTTATTGGTGATCATGAAAACATAACTTCAAGAGAATGAAGTACAGTTTTTTGCCCATCAACTTGTTAAAAACTGATGATTTTTAGAGTTGGCAAGAATGTGCATAAAAAGACACTTTCATATAATGTTAGTGGGACAATATATTGACACAAAGAACATACCATCAACAGGTAAATGGGTTGTCATTAAATTCAAACTAATGTACAATCTTTTAAAATTATATTTACAGAAGCTTTATAGCAAGAAGAAAAATGGTGATGTTAGTATATCCAGTGTCTTACTAGCCTACAAAGAGTGTGTACTACATCTGTGAAAGATGCTCACCTTTTGCCCTGCCTGGTTTTGATCAGTGGTTAGAGCATTCCTGAGCCCTATTCCTCAATAGGGCTCAATTCCCGGTCAAGGGCTCAAGTGGGATGCAACCAATCAATGTGTGTCTCTCTTGTTGATGTTTCTCTCTTTCCCCCTCCACTCTCTCCCTTCCACTCTCTCTAAAAAATCAATGGAAAAAATATCCTCAGTGAGGATTTAAAAAAAAAAAATGCTCATCTCCCAATCCATTCACTTCCCTCCTCCACAAAATAATAAAGAAATTCACAAACTTATCTAATGTGGTAGAAGTGGTCATGGAAAACAGAAGAGGAATATGAGATATAGTTAGGAAAAAAAATTTATAGAATTTAGTGACCTGGAATATGGGGGGTGACAAGAGGGAAGAACCCATTATGGCTCCATGTTTGAGAACTGGATGGTATCTCTCCCTCAGATAAGAAGCACAAAAGAAGGCATGTTTGAGAATAAAGATAATTCGTTCATCTTGAGACTTGATGGTTTTGAGGAACAATGGTGTATTCAAATGAAAATATCCAATAGAGTGTTGAATATTGGAGTCTGCACCTTGGGAGAGGGTGTTTATGAAGCTCATCAGGAGATGACGAAAACCATGGCTCTGGGGAAATTATCAGGGAGTTTATGTAGCATGAAAAGAGAGGAAATCCAAGGAAGGGGCACAGCCAGTAAAGACAGGGCAGAGGAAGAAAGCACACTGCTATGATCTGAATATGTGTGTTCCCTGCTCCCTCAAATTCATATGTTGAATCCTAGCCCCGAAGGTGATGGTATTAGGCAGTGAGGGCTTCGGCAGGTGATTGGGTCATAAGGGTGGAACCTTCATGAATGGGACTAGCATTCTTATAAGGGACGCCACAGAGATGCCCAGCCTCTTCTGCCACGTGAAGACGCAGCAAGGAAGTGCCTGCTGTGAACCAGGAAGAGGGCTCTCACTAGAATGCGATCATGCTGGAAACTTGACCTTGGACTTCCCAGCCGCTGGAATTGTGAGAAGTGAATTTCTGTTTGTTTTAAGCCACCCAATCTGTAATATTTCCAAAAAACTAAAACACACACCAAGGAGGGGTGTGAGAGGCCTCATGGACCCACGCCCAGGCCCAGACAGAGGGCGTGCATGTCCTTCCCTCGGCCGACTGGCCTGAATACCCAGGCCTCGGTTCTGCCGCCCTAGTGGCCAAGTGCGAACCTGTGCCTAGGAAGGCAGGTGTGAGTGAAGGTGAGCCAGTGCATCTTCTTTGTCTGAGCTGGAGAATGTATCCTCGTTTCCAAAGGAAGGCACAGCGCCATTTGTAAGGGAAGTCTTGGAGCGAGCAGCCACCAGGGTCTTAGCTCACCGACACCTTCGCCCCGGGATCCAGATGCAAAGAAGCAGGGAGGAGAACTGTCACCTCCCTTTTCTCATATGTTATTAAGCAATCGATGCCCTTTTGCATACACACACAAAAATAATCATATTACTCCAACTGGATTAGTTCAATGCATATCATTTGTAAATCTCCTGGGAAAACGTGAAAAATACTTTCCTTTGTTTTCAGGAAATCTGATTGAAGCAGATCATACATATGTTTACAAAGGATAAAGAGCCAGATTAATTTAGAGGTGAAGCTACCGGGAGCCTTAGTCACAGACGTTAATTAACAAAAGCCATCTGAAAGATTAGAATAAACAATCACCAATGGGTAGTTGAAATTCATTAAAATACATCCTAATCTACAGTCCTTACATGGTAAATCCCAAGGTAAATTTATTTATAATCTCAAATCCTATTCAACTATCCTTTTATAATAAACCCCAGGGTAAATTTAGTTATAAAAATCAAACCCTAGTGTGAGGAAAAAATTAAGCGTATTGAAAATTAAATACAAGTTTAGCAATTATGGAATGGTCCGAGTAACAGAAATGAAATCAAATATTTCATTCATTATGTTATCTATTTTTTTTTCTTATTCTTAAACTTAAAAAACACATTTTTATGATTCCCAAATTCAGTATTTGCTGTTATATTAAGTAACAAAATAAAAAATGTTAGTTGTTAGAACCATCATAGTTTCTACATATAGATTACCTAGTCTTTTAAAATAAAATCTAGTAAAAACAGAATTTGGATAGGATTCTTAAATCTTTCATTACATAAGATGCTTGTTATGATATGCTTTATTGCAACTGTACTTAATGTTCAATTCTTCATGAAAAAGAAGACTTTTTTCATCCAGGAACATACTGAAATTCTATGCCCAATTTACATTTTTTCCCCCTCAGAACACAGATATAAAATCCCTTTACCCCTGTTAAATCAAGAAAATGCAATATTTCAAGAGAAGACAATATATTTCCATCTCTGCTGGATGACATTTAAAAATCTCTGTCCTCTTGGTCTTCCAAATATATGTGGCGGCTCACAACATGAAAGAATCAGAAACGAAATGAAGACTAAGGGGGAAAAATGAGGCAGGATGACAGGCTCATTAAAATGTGCAGAAAGCATCTCCGACTCCCTCGAGGAAGCTGTTATCGTGAAATGATCACATGGACGAACACGGGAAGAGTGGACTCCGGCAGGGCCTTATTTTGCACCCAAGAAGTTGGTGATTACATCCTGGAGATGTGACCCCTGTGGAAGCCTGGCGGCTTTGTTGCTTAATAGAGTTCACAGAAAATGCTTGTCTCCAAAATGAGATTTCTCCCCATTCCCTGCGCAGCCTGGGAGTCCTGGCAGGATGAGCAGGGGGCCATTTCCCCTCATCAGGGTGGGGGGAGGGGGACTCCTGGGGGTGGAAGATTGTAAGCAATCAAGCTCAACTCTTGCAGGGAAGAGCTCTCGCCTTCTGTTGGGTTGTCAAGTAGCCATAAAGGAAGGGTTAAGGAAACAGCTAGAATGTGCTAGAAATAAGGGATAATGGGTGAAATGAACACATTTTTCTTAACAATTTATCCCATTTCTTATCTTCCAGGCAACAACAGATATTCCCTTGCTGCCTAAGTAGCCTATCTCTGTATGCATGTTTAGCTTTTAATTGAAATATTTGCTAGTGTTTCCACTTTTTCACTCCCTGGGTTCAAAACTCTGATGTATCCTTTCATCTGAACACACAAACAAGGCTTTCTAAATAGCTGCACTGAATAGAATGTTTTCCCTCTTGTGGCAGCTGGACAGGGAGACAATGGGCAGGATTGGGGTAGGTGGGGGCAGGGGGAGGCAGGGAATGAAATAATACAGTCTGAGCCACAGGTGAGGGAGGCCTTTGAAAAACTCCAATTCGGGGTTTGTAAACAAGGAGGGATCCCGAACCCTGAAGGTGTCTGGTTTAAGCATAATTGAATTATTTTTAATAAATCATTAAAACCTTAGGCTTCACAAACACAACTATGACCCAGGGAAATTTTCAAGTGCTTATTCCACCCCAGGCAGCGTCCTGTCCCCCTTCAAAGGTCCCCGGGGCTAGGTCAGAGGTCCTTATAGTGCTTAAAGGCCACATGGTTGGCTATCTGTTTACCAACATGATCATATTTGCCCTGGAACCCCACAAACGTCCCCGAGCAATAGTAAACAAGCTCTTGTTCTGAAAATGTAGGCCCATCCTTGACATGCTGCTTGAGTTCCTACCAGAATTGGTGTAATTTCCTTGTTGTGGGTACACACTCTGTATATCAGAGACTAGAAATGTTATTTCATACCAACACTTCTACAACCCTAGGGACTGGCACATGGGGGATGAATAGTTCAGAAATATCCTGAGAATTCAGGCACAGCTCACTTCCTAACAAGACTAAAAACTGCCTAACAAATCTTATACTAGGTTTACCGGTTAATAATGGAATTTTTTTTCAATAGATGGAGTTACACATACTAGTATGTTGATATATATGCGATTTGATATGTATGCTATTTTGTTGTATTGACAACAAGCTTCAAAAGTTGGTTGGTCTTCAAACTTTTTTGGTTGACCTGGACGTTCTTTGTCTTTCACATCGAAATCATCACTTTTAAAGCATTTAAGCCAGCGCTCACAAGTATCTTGAGGTGGAGCATGTTCACCATAAGCTCCCCGAAGTATACGATAACTTTCAGCAGCACTTTCCTTCAAAATAAAGTAATGAATTAAAACTTCCCGCAAATGCTCTTTTTATGGCATGAAATTCGACATTTTTAAGCGTAAGACTATCTATGATGTTAACACCTTCAGAAAACTTGACATATGAAGTTTTGAAGCTTGTTGTCAATACAACAAAATAGCATACATATCAAATCGCATATAAATCAACATACTCGTATGTGTAACTCCATCGATTGAGAAAAAAATTCGCATTATTAACCAGTACACCTCGTACAACATGTGGAAATGCAAGCTACGAGGAACTAAATGAAATATTTCTGATGTGGGATTTCAGCCTGAGAAGTAAGCTCCAAATTTAGTGCAGCCTGGAGTCGATAACTTCCTACAAATATTTCTGTTTGTTGGAGGCAGGCCGGCCCTAAGCCCTGCACATTCACACCAGCATGTAGGCTGGCAAAGGAGCCAGGAAATGTAAAGAACTGCAGCCAGGCGGCCCGTCAGCCACACAGTCCTCCCTCCAGCTTCAAGGGGCAGATTCATACAAAGCCTCTAGAATAGGGGGCCAAATGGGCCCAAAAGTCTAAAATCCTTTTAGCTAGACCCATTATACTACTATCTGACAATTAGGAACTGAGTCTCATTTAACATGCGTGAGTGCTCTCCCTTACTGAAAGGCAAAATCACTTGAAAGGAGTGAGCTGTAGAAACCTATGGCCCAGCCCTGGGTTGAAAAGACACCCCACTGGGTATAATGCAACCATCAGGCAGACCTTAGTATATTTAATGTTGAACAAATTACCCTTTGTTAAATGGCAGATGGAGGGTTCGCACTGTCAATCTAGCTCTCCACTCAGCTACATTTCCATTTCACGGGACATCTTGAATCTGACTGGGAGGTAGGAGTCCCTAAAAATAGAGAGCAAGAATAAATCCAAAAGAAAGAAAGGAGTCTCATAAGAACTGCTCAGCTAAACTAAGGACAGTAAAGCATCCTTTTGGCAAAAAGTCCCCACAAGGGTGACTTCCAGGACCCGTAAGGTGTTTGCCTCTGCGTCCAGGGCGAATGCATCAAGAGGAATGGGCTTCGGAGGATTCCCCCGCCAGGGGGCAGAGTGGTTTGTACTGTTCTCTTTCAGGGCCTGTTTCCTAGTAAAAATATTTAGAATTTCAACTGCAAGGCCCTGTTAGAGGTCATGGGGTCTGACCTACTGTGCCTGTTTCTATTCAAATGGAAATTCAAAGTATGTGCAATTATTCATCATAAAGAGTCGTCCAGACCCCCTGAAAGGAGTCTTTGCATAGTTGGGCAGCTCTCTCTGCATGATCTTAGTCATGAGCCGCACCTGCAGCCTTTTAATACCTTCTTATTTGCAACCTTCAGAGCAACACACGCCAACTGATTTTGAACCATAACCCTCTTTTGCTGAAATGTAAAAATCACATAATCCCCTTAAAAATGTTTTAAATCATGCCATCACTTAATGAGGAATAAGATAAAAAGTAATGTTAAGTGACTTTCATTTTTAATATGAGAGGATTATTATATATTCTATTAGCAAGTTTATTATATCAGGCATACTGAGTAAACACGTGATGATAAATTTTTATTGTTGCTTATTTACAAGTTCTATACACTGTGCAATTTACTTTAATCATATGAGGCAATGTGTTCAAATTAAAGTGCACATAGTTTGGTGAAAGAATGAATCTTGAACTGAAAATTAAATTTTAAATATCTGTGTCAATATGAAGAATACTGCTTATTAGGCGCCGGGGAAACAATGATGAACAATATACAGAGCCAGCTTCTTACACACTTCCTTCTAGGCCTGTAGATGGAAACAAGTAAATGCATGAAAATGGGGAAGGTAAAGCTTATGGGAGCAGGAATAGCACAGACCACTGGTGAATAATGCCAGACAACTACAAAGACGCAGAACCACTGAGAAACAATATGTATATTACATACTACTAAAACGTGATTTTATATTCAAGAAACTATGAAATATAACTGAAAACATATGTCAGGATAGTGTGATTTTTTTTAAATGGTGATGGAAAAAAATAAAATAAAATTTTAAAAAGAAAAAGAAAAACTGCCTGGCTGGTGTGGCTCAGTGATTGAGCATCGACCTACAAACCAGGAGGTCACAGTTCAATTCCTGGTCAGGGAACATGCCCAGGTTGTGGGCTCAAGCCCCAGCAGGGGGTGTGCAGGAAGCAGCCAATCAGTGATTCTCTCTCATCATTGATGTTTTTCTCTCTCTCTCTCTCTCCATCTCTCTTCCTCTCTGAAATCAATGAAAATATATCTATAATAATAAAAGCATAATATGCAAATTGACCAAACGACTGAACAGCAGAACGACCATCCAGACGACCTTCCGGACAACCACGCTATGACACCCACTGGCGCCAGGCCAGCCAAGGCGGGTGTAATGCAATTGGCTGGGGGCCAGGCCATCGCCCCATGATCACCCTGCAGAGGGAGGCCCAGGCCACTGGCCGGTGGAGCCACTGATCATTCAGGAGGCTCCACAATCTCCCCAAAGAGGGAGGCCCAGGCCACCGACCAGCAGGCTGCAGTGGGTGGTTGGGGCCTCCCTCTGCGGGGGCAATCCATCAAAGAGCCCCGGCCGGGTGGGCGGGGCCTACCTCTTTGGGGCAATCGATTGCAGGGCTGGCTCCCAGACTGTGAGAGGGCACGGGCCGGGCTGAGGGACTGCTCCCCCCCACCCCAGTGCATGAATTTTGTGCACCGGACCTCTAGTAAAAGCATAATATGCTAATTAGTCTAGACGGCTGAACAGCAGAACGACCGTCTGGATGACCTTCTGGACAAAGCCAGGGTTGCAAGGGCTGAGGCAGCCACCACGGCTGAGAGGGCCCAGCCCCTTGCACAAATTTCATGCATCGAGCCTCTAGTTTAAAAATAAAAGAAAAATGGAACATGAAGAGTAATTTCATTCATTCATTCAACCAAATAACAATTATTGAATGCCTTCAAATGTCAAGCCTGTGCTAGGCACTAGTTATATTGGAATGACAACAGAGTCTCCAAGGATCTATTGTCCAGCAGGAGCAACAAAAATACAATTATTAACAATACAATATGCATTAAGTCCTATGACACAGTTAACATTAGGGTGTTAGGAAAGATTTCTCAATGAAGCTTTGAAAAATTCACAAGAATCAGTTAAGGGAGAATGTTATCTACTGTGAATGAATAGCATATGCAAGAACAAGATGGTGAGAGAGGACATGGCATGTTTGCAGATTTGGAAATAATTCAACATGACTGGAGCATATGTTATGAGGTTAGGAAGCAAGGAACGTTGAGGCTGCAGAGATAGAGGAACTCTAATAAAACGCTATATTAAAACATGTGGATTCTATCCAAAATATAATCGTCTCTGACTTTAAAATAATTTTAAGTAATATATACAAGAATCTATCACACCATAAAAATCAAAAGATAAGCAAATATTGGCCGTCAAGATAATTTTATTAAGAAAATAAAAACTGAATGATGGCTTTACACATATATCTTAAAAATAAGAATAGGAAGCCATTACCATTTAAGTTCAACATAGAGGTCAGGTTTACTTAGACAGATAATGCACTAATAAAAGTCCATTTCTGCAGCTCTGAAATGGATTCGAGGCACATATTTGGACTTTAATAAAAGAAATAACAGTGTGGTCATGAACACCTTCATTTTAAAATGCAGACATGACTGAAGCCTCAAAATGAGAAAAGATTCCCCACTGTCTGGACAAGATGCTGTTGCTATGGTGATGGTCTGCTAGCCTGTGGCTGAGCAACTTCAGGTGGCTTTCGTCTGGGGGGACAAGCTAAGACACCTTTGAACCATCTTGCTTTGAAGCACCATAGCAACCTGACCAACGTTTAAACCCCCACAACCTAACCAAAGAAAACTTTTTACATTTAAGGATAAGTTATCCAGCCCTAAGCTGGTTTGGCTCAGTGGATAGAGCGTCAGCCTGCGGTCTGAAGAATCCTGGGTTCGATTCCGATCAAGGGCACATGCCCAGGTTGTGGACTCCATCCCCAGTAGGGGATGTGCAGGAGGCAGCCAATCAATGATTCTCTTTCATCATTGGTGTTTCTTTCTCTCTCTCCCTCTCCCTTCCTCTCTGAAATCAATAAAAATATATTTGTTAAAAAGCATAACTTACCCATTTTTATAAAACACCCCATGGCTTGAAATCTGTCTATGTGATGAAGACTCTCAAATGTTTATCTGCAGCCTGGACCTCTGCTCTAAGCTCCCAATTTCTACTCTACACCTCCATTTGGGTGCCTGATTGTTATCTGACATTTCACATGACCAGAAAAGAGCTCATCATTTCTCCCATCCTCACCCCAACCAAACCACAACTACAATCCAGTCCCATCAAAGTGGATTGCACCTCCATCCACCCAGTTGTTCAGATCAAAAAACATCATCATCACCACACTGCCTATTTTAATTTCTTTAAAACACTGAGAGCCTGAAAGACCTTGTTGGTTCACTCATCTTTGATCTGGCTCTCTCCATTAGAGTATCAGATCTTAGAGAGCAGGAATGCTATCTGTTTTGTTCTCCACTTTATTCCCAGCATCTGAAACAATGCCTGATATGTTGTAGGCACTCAATAAATATTCATTGACTGACTCTGCCTGTTTCCATGGTACTACTTCCTTACGTTAGAATTTGCAATATTATTAAGGATGTGATGTGACTGCAAGCAATTTACTTTCTCTGGGCATTTGTTTCTTCATTTATTGAACGGGGGAAATGAATCTATAAATTTTCCATTTGTGCAAAAACTTCGTGGCTGTGATCCAAACTTATGTAAATTATAAAATATTCCCTTTCCGCCGAAGCCGGTTTGGCTCAGTGGATAGAGCGTCGGCCTGCGGCCTGAAGGGTCCCGGGTTCGATTCCGGTCAAGGGCATGTACCTTGGTTGCGGGCACATCCCCAGTGGGAGGTGTGCAGGAGGCAGCTGATAGATGTTTCTCTCTCATCGATGTTTCTAGCTCTCTATCCTTCTCCCTTCCTCTCTGTAAAAAATCAATAAAATATATTTAAAAATAAATAATTAAATAAATAAATAAAATAAAATATTCCCTTTCCACTCAATTCACTGTGTGATTTCCATTTAGCTATTATTGCCATATACAATAATGTATATGTAGTTATAGTTTTCAAAGCACTTAAGTGTCCATTATTTTCTTGACACCTCAAACTCCCGGAGAATTATGCTGATTACTTCTGTTTTACAGATAAAGAACTACAGGCCCTGAGAGAGTATATGAGTTGCTCAAACTTACCATGTATCTCATGGTATTCACAAACCAAACTATGATGGATAAAAGTTGTTGGCCTGGCTAATACTTTATTTTTAGCCATGGTATAGACCAAAGAATGATAATAAATAATCTTTCTCCAAGGTATTTTTCAATAAATATTCACATCATGTATGTGGTTAAAGAGAGTCTATCATGGTTTTCCAGTCTTCCCAAGGGTTCTGATTAAACTCTATTAAAAAATGGGAAAGCTATTGGCATCTTTGAGTTGAGTGGACAAAATATTAACAAATCTATTCCCTGTCCATCCTGCAGTAGTATCTCATATTTCCCCCATTTGACTTATTATTTTTGAATAAAGGCATTGTTTTCAACCACCACAGCAACATGACCAATGTTCTAACCACCACAATGACTTGACCAAAGAAAACTGTTTACATTTAAGAATAAATTATCCACTTTTTAAATGCACCCCATGGTTTAAAAGCTATCTATGTGATGAAGCCTGTGCAGTGAATAGGAATACAGAAAAATCAGAAATATATTTGGGTTCAAATCCCCCACTTCACCATGTGCTAGCTTTATGACTGTAAACAAGGCAAGGCTCCCCTATTTGTCATCAGTAAAGTATATAAGGAATAACTAATTTTTAAGAAAAATGTAACAAGTTAGATGATATAAATTGGTATATACACACTCAGCAAATGTAAGCTCCTCTCCATCCTGGTAATGGAGGAGCACATATATCAGCCTAATCAATCACACTTTGACAAATGAGCCTTAAGAAAATGAACAGAGAAAAAGGAAAAACAACATAGGTTTGGAGTATAATACTGGGTAAATATTGTTGAATGAATAAACTAATTATAGATAGGAACTAAGATACAGTCCCAAGAGACCATGAACCAAGCTGGTGAAGGAAATACTAGTAGTTTTGACAAGAAGCCAAAGGGGTGGATATATCTGTGTTGAAGGTCAAGAAAAGTTTAAATTCACTGGTTGGCTCTTGAATGAATGGCGGTGGACAGGGTAAGGTACATACTAAGATCTAGTAATGTCAAGAGAAGAATTTTTGTTGTGATGGGGTTCCATTATGTTACGAATCTGTATTTCCAATGGAGGAAGGGGTTTCCAAGACTTAGAAAACACCAAGAGAGAATAAATCTTAGAATCGGAGCATTAAGATGAGAGAGAAGTAGGAGAAGAGATGACCAGAGGAAAATGAGCTGGGATAACAGAATGTTTCATGCATTTAACAGATTCCAAGTTAAGGAATGCTAGGTTGGTGGGTTTCAATTGTATAAAGTTTGCACTGCAGAGTTCTTGCACACATAAAAACAGGTCTGTTGCACTCTAAGCTGATTGTGTATGCTAAATTCAGGTGACTAGGTAAGAAGGGGAGGCAGGGGAGGTGAAGGGGGTCATGGTCAGGGCAGGGATTGCTATTCTGCAGAAGCAGACTCTGTACAGAGAGCTCTTTGTAAGTGTAAAATGAAGATTAAATTAAGAGCAAGCAAATAAACATAACAAGAAAATTCCCTGGAAGAGCCACGGTGGTGGCTGCCCTTTGACCCTTAGCTATGGCAGGACAAGATAATGCAACCAGCTTCATCATCAATCTCTTTAGTTAAACTGAGTATTCTAGATGGGGCTACCTGGGGCTCTGGCAATTCTAAGGGGGAAAAAGTACCTTCCCACCAATCTCTTCAAAAACCTACCTTCCCAGAATAGCAGGTAGGGTGTCTGATGGATTCCTTTGCATTTGGACTCACAGATTGGAACCGTTTTCTTCCCCGTCCTGAGGTTTCCTTCAATTTTACCTAAAGTCAATATGAAGTATATTTCTATTGCACTTGCTATTAAAGATGCTTGGGGTGTTTTATCTGGTCTAAAAGCATTTTTATTAATGAGGGGAGAGAGAGAGAGAGATCCAACCAGCAACCTTGGCGCATTGGGTCGATGCTCCCATCAACTGAGCCTCCAGGGCTTATTTAGTTTTTAAAACCCAATCACTATGATCTCTTGAGGACAAGAAAGTGAATGGCCACACTGATCCCCAGGATCGGGAAATTTGGATCAAGACACCTTATTTAGACCCCGCACTCAAGGTCACTGGTGAAGTGGTGACAACTGTGCCCGTGGGTAAGTCTTCATCCCAGTGGTGAGCCTGGTCTCCTGGGCGGGAGAGGCATTGTCCCAGGGAGCAAACGGCCTAAAGGGCACCTCCGTCCCGGCTGCGGCTCTCAGCGGTTCCTTTGCAGAGCGCGACGGAGAAGACCACGCGGCCGCCCCCGGCGTCGTGAAGCGCAGAGCCTCCGCCCTGAGCCGCTTCCTCCAACAGCGGGCACCGCGCCACCGCAGTGCGCCGCCCGCCGCGCCCGAGTGGCTTCGGGAACCAGCCCGCGGCGCCAGCGGCAGGGGCGCTGCGGACCTGACCCGACCGAGCCTGCGGGTCCCGGGCACGGGAGGCAGGACCCCGGCCGGCGCCCGCCGCCTGCGGCCCTCACCGCGCCCGCGTCGCCGCGCCCCACCTACCGGCGGCCCCGTGGTCCCCGCCCTTCTCCCGTCGGTTCGCTGCCCCGGCCTGGCCCGGCGGCTGCGGAGCCCGAGGGGCCGCCGAGACCCGAGCGCGCGCGGCGGCGAAGGCACCACGTGTCCGGCCGGGGCTGGCGCGGGTGGAGCGGGCCTGGCCCGGCTCCCCGAGCCCGAGCGCACCCCCGCGGAGGCGCCAGGTCGCCTCCGCACCCGCTCCAGGCCCCGCCGGCCTCAAGCTCCCCGGGCGCGCGGAGATGCCGCCTCCTGGACGGCGGGATGGGGCTCCTCTGGGAGAGAAAGGGTAAGAGCCCCGGCACCGGAAGGCGACTGATCCCCTGCGGTTCAATGGGGGCAGAGATGGACCCGCCATTCCCAGGCGGGGTGGGGCGGGGAGGAACGGGGGTGGGGGGGGAGGGGTTAGTACAGGGTGCACAGGTGACCCACAGAAGGAAGTCCTGGAAAATGGGGACGGTCAGCAGAGGGAACCTAAGGGACAGTGCCCCTGTTTGATTGGTTTTTGAGATGGTTGGGCTGGAGTTCTTGCAACAGATAAGCTTAACCCAGCAGTCTTTTGGGGTCTCCCTTTACTGCTTGTCCGCGGGAGTGGGCTTGGAAATGGTGCCTTTTGATAAGGTTTAGCCATGAATTGGTGGTCTCCAAAAGGAAAGCCGCTGTAGATCTCCCCAAAGACGGGGCTGGTCCAAAGTCCCCAGAGGACACTTAAAAAAAATGTTTTTTAAAATTGATTTAGAGCAAGGGGAAGGGAGAGAGAGAGAAACATCCATCAGTTGCCTCCTGCAGGGCACCCCCACTGGGAATGGAACAGGCGGCCCTTTGGTGCACTGGGCCAGGCTCAACCAACTGAGCCACACCAGCCAGGGCCCCCTAGACTCTGGACACTTGTCAAGTTTCTGTTTCTCCCGGGATTTTTCATACAGACGATTTGAGGTGAGGAGGGAGGACCCATTTTTCATCAATATGTTGTTAAAGGGCTCAGTTGATGAGTTCAAAACGTCTTTATATTGGGTGGTATCAACAGGTTTGAATTTAAAATAAGAGTGAATTGGGAGACGAAGAGATCTCTGAGCCTAAACTGGTGCATGGCAAGAGATTCTTAAAGCTTTCAATGGAAGGGGTCACTTGGGGAAAACTGCTTTCCTGTCTTTATCTTGTTCTCCTGTGTCCAGCAAGTAGTGACGTCAATGAACGCAGGGCACTCCACGGCTAGGTTCCTTGCAGGTCCTGGGCCCTGACTGACCCCAGACCCTGGGCAGCAGAAGCAAACAGCAGCTCCGGTGTCTCAATCTCCCCGCTCAGAAAAGGGCCAGGTTTGGACCCCACAGTTCCGAATCTCAAAGTTTCTGCTGCACCATGGCAAGTTCAGATACTTGACCAGGTACAGTTTAGGGATGTTTCCTTCCTGCCCAAAAGGGTGCCGTTGGAGGCAAAGGTAGCCAGGTAGTGGCTGTGCCAAGTTGTCTCCACCTGTACATTTGGGAGAATAGTGGTACCTGTCCCCCTTGAGAGATGAGCCCAAGTGAAATCATGTTTTTCACTTGCTTCAGATGTCACAACAGTAATACGTTATCATAACACAGCTTTTGGTTACTTAAGTTCTTTGACAATGATGCTATTTAATGCAGAATATATTGAAAGTATGTCATTCAATCCTCCTTGATCTCCACATATTTAGTAGTAAATCACCCAGTCCTGTGCTTTTCTCATATTTTAGTAAAGGTTCCCCCACAACCTAGTAGCCATTTGAGAAATTACCTATTATTCCTTCTAGAAAAAAAAAATTGTCACTAATCTTTTAAAATTATAAAATATTCCTGAAATTCCTTTATTCTTTATCAGAGTGGAGCAGCTCAGCAAGTATATTTAGCTCTGTAGAAGCTAGAAGCTATATTTGGTCTTTACATCTAAAATTTATGGTAATGATTATTCAAGTTGTATGTATGCATGCTTTTTCAGTCTCTTTTTCTCAGAGGACGTTAACTCAGTTTGCTTAAACTACAGCACTCTTCCCTTATCCACGGGGGTGGGTTCCAAGATCTTCAGTGAATGCCTAAAACCAGGCATAGTACCAAACCATATATATACTATGTTTTTTTCTATGCATACATACCTATGATAAAGTTCAATTTATAAATTAGACATGGTAAGAAATTAACAATAATAAATGTCAATAAAATAGAAGTTATAGTAATACTAGAGGCCGTCTCTCAGCCCAGCCTGCACCCTCTCCAATCTGGGACCCTCGGGGGATGTCCTGCAGGATCAGGCCTAAACAGGCAGTTGGACATCCCTCTCACAATTCGGGGCTCTTAACCGCTCCCCTGCCAGCCTGATCACCCCCTAACGGCTCCCCTGCTGGCCTGATTGACACCTAACTGCTCCCCTGCTGCTCCATCACCCCCAACTGCCCTCCCCTGCCGGCCATCTTGTGACAGCCATCTTGTGATGACGTGGGGGGCGGCCATCTTGTGATGACATGGGGGTGGCCATCTTGTGAGGACGTGAGGGTCAATTTGAATATTACCTCTTTATTATATAGGATACTGTAATAAATGGTGTGTGAATGTGGTCTCTCTCAACATAACTTACAAAACTGTATTCACCCTTCTTAGGATGGTGTGAGATGATAAAATTCCTACGTGATGAGATGAAGTGAGGTGAATGACGTAGGCATTGTGACTTAGTGTTAGGCCAGTGGTTGGAAAACTCATTAGTCAACAGAGCCAAATACCAACAGTACGATTGAAATTTCTTTTGAGAGCCAAATTTTTTAAACTTAAACTTCTTCTAACGCCACTTCTTCAAAATAGACTCGCCCAGGCCGTGGTATTTTGTGGAAGAGCCACACTCAAGGGGCCAAAGAGCCACATGTGGCTCGCCAGCCACGGTTTGCCGACCACTGTGTTAGGCTATTATTGATCTTCTGAGGATACATCCGAAGGAGGATCACTTGCTTTGGATGATCCTGGATCACTGAGCCTTGATGTCAATGGTCAGAAGTCAGGAGCAGATGATGTTCATGGTTGGGTAAATTTAATATTTTTCCCACTGTGGTTGACCACGGGAAGCGAAAACCACAAACAAGGAAGCAACCACTGTGTATGCGGTTGGTTTGGAGTAGACATTCCTTTGGGGGGAAAAACTACAGATGAGAACAACTTTACATTCTCCGAGTAAATTTTTTAAAACTGTATGAGAAAAGATAGCATGGAAGGACAATAACAACAATCCTTAGGATGCTTTCTCTGTGCTTCTGCTGGTTCCAAAATAAACTTTTAAGACCATCAAACTTCAGTGAGAATGTTCACTCAGCAGTAAGGGGGCGGGAGGAACACTAGTATGTTTATAAAAGCATTCTTCAGGGCCATGATTATTTTATTTCTTTTTTTCCCCCATCTATTTTCAAGCATTAGAATGATTTGTTGCATTGTTTATAACTTTGGTTCTCAAGAAATATTGGCATGCCTTTTGGACAATTGAAAAATACCTTATTAGATCTTAACCTACTAGCAAAATCCTGGTTTCATAAGAAGGGATGCTGGTTCTTTGGCCAGAACTGAATCAATATAGGAGAAATAAACTCAGTCACAACCTATATCCCCAGTTATTTGTGACCCTTTGTTTTTAAAATCATAAGTTATTTACAAAATCGGGTGGGATTATATTTAATACCTGGTAATTTCTTAAAATATTTTTTTCTTATCCCATCACCAATACAGATATAACAGCAAGAAATTGGGTTGGAATAGACTTATTCATAGTCTGTCACTAGAATTTAACATAGTTGCCACCTCATTTTGAATTACAGTCTTCTGAAGCATGGTGGGATTTGTAAACAAAGACAAGGTGTTTTTCCTTAGGGAGAGTGATACTGATGTTGGAACAACCACTGTCAGATGGCAGATGATTTCATGCTCTTTTCTAATTTATTTAAGTTGTGAAATGGTAATTAAAGATATTGTAGGACATTTGGGCTGCTGAGTCACCAAAGTATTCAACATGTTGGTGTATGTAGAGTGTGACCACATATCCCAGGCTGTACCTATTGACACCATATCCCATCTGGTTTAGCATTCGGCAGGTGTATAATATTTTAGAAATAAAATTTAAATGAAGGATTAAATATATTAATTAACAACACCCATTTGCCACAGTGTAATGTGCTTTTTTTTTTTACCCAAAGTAATTTCATGTCTTAATGCTGAATGCATAGGAAAATTCCAGAATGAAGTTAGCACACAAAGAGACACATTCGTAGAATGCTCATGTAACTTAATGTCCAAACTGGGGCAAATATAAACTCCATAAGAGCAGATATTTTTGTTCCTATTTTATTCCCAACACCTAGAACAGTACTTGACAATAGTAGGTTTTGTGGTTGTTGTTTTAAAGATTGTTAAAATTGCCCTGACAGGTTTGGCTCAGTGGATAGAGCGTCGGCCTGTGGACTGAAGGGTCCCGGGTTCGATTCCGGTCAAGGGCATGTACCTTGGTTGCGGGCACATCCCCAGCAGGAGGTGTGCAGGAGGCAGCTGATCGATGTTTCTCTCTCATCGATGTTTCTAGCTCTCTATCCCTCTCTCTTCCTCTCTGTAAAAAATCAATAAAATATATTTAAAAAAAAAAAAGATTGTTAAAATTGATTTTTTATTGAGAGAGAGGAAGAAAGAGAGAGAGAAACATCAAGGTGAGAGCAAAACATCAATCAGGCTGCCTCCTGCACACCCCCTGTCGGGGATTGAGCTGACAACCCAGGCATGTGCCCTGACCAGGAATTGAACTTGCAGCCTTTTGGTGTACAGGACGATGCCCAAGCAACTGAGCCACTTCAGCCAGTGCAACGATAGTAGGTTTTTAATAAATATTTTCAAATAAATGACTGAATGTAAGTAGACATGTAATATAAGTAGACACACGTAAGTACATTCACATATTTGAGAAAATATTAACATTAAATTCAAAGTCCAGCCCCAGGATTTTTTTTTCATATGGTCTAGGGGTGGGCAAACTTTTTGACTCGAGGGCCACAATGGGTTCTTAAACTGGACCAGAGGGCCGGAACAAAAGCATGGATGGAGTGTTTGTGTGAACTAATATAAATTCAAAGTAAAGGAGCGGAGGGGAGAGGAAGAGAACCGGATAGATCAGCCGGATCCGGCCCGTGGGCCGTAGTTTGCCCAAGGCTGCCAGATTGTGGTTAAGGTAAATATTTCTAGTGTAAGAGCAATCTAGGTCATCAATAGGAAGATCCAGTTATTCTTATGTTGAGATTAAATTTGAACTCACCTACTTGCAATGTCTCTATTGCCACCCAACCAGAAATTCTCAATAATGATACTGTGTAAAACTTTGCCAGATGCCTCACTGCGGTCCATATGCTTCTCCACGGGTCCCAAGCTGGCAGCGTACAGGTCAGGTTCAGTCTCCAGATGTAGTTTGTTTTGTTTTAAAAATCGGGCCAGTGTTCATTAACAAAATTTCACAGTTAAAATTTTTTTTAATCAAAAAGATTCACCAGCATAGGGAATATAGTCAATAATATTATAAAAACTCTATGGTTGCCGGGTGGGTACTAGACTTATCAGAGGGATCACTTTGTAAGTTATATAAATATCCAATCTCTATGCTGTACACCTGAAACTAATAATATTGAATGTAGTTGAAAATAAAAAATAAAACTTATTTAAAAATATAAAAATCCCAGATTTCCAGCTTCCCTGGGAAAATGAACAATAAAGTTAGAGCTGAGTGGTGGTAGCTGGTCACAGTCTCTTCCAGTCACAGTGCCCATTATCATTCCATTTAAACTCATACTGGGCCCCTTAACTCCTGTGTGTTAACTATCTGCACTAAGCAAGCTTCTACATTGGTGACTTCTGTCCTAACCATTTCTCAGATTTACTAGTATTAATCCTGTTTTAAAAAAAGAAGAAAAGAAACTAGCCTTTCCCAAGTTATTCTTTGGAGCCCAAGCTGATTGCTTTTTCGAAGTGTTCAGAAACCATCTTTTTGTTGTTTTGTGCCAGAATATTGCCTGATATTTCATTTCAGTCTTACCAGTGTTTTAGAGACTCTCTTAATTTTTGAAACTCAGAACTATATGCTTAATTGCTAGATTTCTAACCTCATGGCATCTCTCCTTATCCCCAGGATTCTACAATGATATTAACAGTATTATTAGAATCCTATTTGTAAAAGGTGAGATTATATAGCCCGAACATAACTTGTCTGTCAAGTGAACTAAATGTCTTGGAAGAAGTTAGTAGCCTTACCTGGTCTGAGCTTACCTTTTTAGTTTGGATATTATTTTGCTTGATAGAGATGAAAAGAGTAGCTACAAAGTTCTGTTTTCTCTTAGTCACCCATCAATATTAAATGAACTGCAACAAGTGGTGAACTTGTACTTTTCTTTCTC
Organism: Plecotus auritus; assembly: GCF_963455305.1. Classification (NCBI taxonomy): domain Eukaryota; kingdom Metazoa; phylum Chordata; class Mammalia; order Chiroptera; family Vespertilionidae; genus Plecotus; species Plecotus auritus. The sequence continues at coordinate 20,079,955 of NC_137777.1, read as the reverse complement.
CAAACATAATTTAAATGAATCTATTTCTCATTCTTAATGTTTTTGCAAGTCATTGTTCAAAATTATTCTACTCCTGTTGATATTATGAAGCAGCATTTTGGTATATCAAGTGTTCTTGGGACCAGAACCATGGGTTTTCCATTTTTTTCACATTAATACTAATAGTATTATCATATTATTTAACTCACTTAAAATTGATTAAACACCACTATTTTGTGTGATACATGGTGATAATGTGAGGGAGAGATTACAAAATAAAAATATCCTGAATGACCCCTAAGTTGAATTTGTAAGATGAATTCAGAAAAGGAAGGCAGTGACATGTTATCTATTTTCCTGAAATTACTGAATAAAATATCAATTTAATATCAGAAATGCACATATCTTCTTATTCCTTGAAGAAAACTGCAAACCTTTGGTAACCCAACCAAAGACAGTTACCTGAGTTTAAACCTATAAAAATCAATTTAAGTTCAACTAACAGTGATCTTTTCTTTCCCAAAGGGCAGGGCTGACATCTTTTGTAGCATGGGGTGAAAGGTAATATTAACCTGTCTTCTTCCTTGATTTAACTTTTGCCCAGGGAAACTCTACTCATAATTTCATCAATTTCACACCATTAATATGCATTAAATTAACTTTAAAAGGTATGGTATAAGAGTCTGAGTGAGTAGGAGCCATTAAACCTAATGATACTTAAATGCATTTATCACAGAAATGCATGTCTTTAAAAGAGCCATTATGTTTTTCCAGAGGAAAGTGTAAACTTGATATAATTCAACTGAACATTCTTTAGCACTCATTTGGTCCTTAAAACATATTAAAATGGAAGATGGCTGCTATGAAGTTATTTCTTACATTTTAACATCAGGGGAACATTTCCTGTAGACCCCAGAGTAAGGCTGAGTGCTTTGTCCATGGTGCTGAAACTTCTCCTGGTCAATGATCCCAGGGTCAGACAGAGGAGGGAAATTGATTGATACTTCTTTCAGTTAATGACTTGTAGAATACAAATATTGTCTTAGAAATGAATGTATTGTTCAACTTTGTAACCAGCATAGCAAGAAAATTTTCACACATTATAAGCTTGTGTATTTGAACGACGTGCAACATGGAGGCTGAATTGGCAAATGCTTGTTTTTAACCTCTTCGAACTACAGCTTGCGAATTTTCATCACTTTGCTCCTACACTTGATTTATTGAGATATACCAATAGCAATAATATTCAACAGTTGTCAATTTCTATTTGACTTCCAAAAACTCTTTATTTTGGATTTTCTTAGGCCTATAACCATGCTTTTCTCTTTGACTTGTTTTATATTCCCCCAGTACAATGAAAAAGAGCATTAAAATAATTTGAAATTAAACGTCTTCTATACTTTAAAACATATCATGTTAGCACATGAATAAATTACACTTAGTTTTTTTAAAAATGTATTTTATTGATTTTTTACAGAGAGGAATGGAGAGGGATAGAGAGTTAGAAACATCGATGAGAGAGAAACATCGATCAGCTGCCTCCTGCACACTCCCCACTGGGGATGTGCCCACAACCAAGGTACATGCCCTTGACCAGAATCGAACCTGGGACCCTTCAGTCCGCAGGCCGACACTCTATCCACTGAGCCAAAATGGTTAGGGCTGCACTGTTAGTTTTGTTTTCTCTTATGACCTTAACTTTTTCATAGCATTTTTCATTTCGTTATTCTATGCCTTGATCTATATTTCACTGACTTAAGGAATTTCTTTCTCTTTTTACACTGCCCAATTTTGCCTGCCAATGAAAATTTTGCACACGAGGGAGAAGAGAAAAGTAAAAAAAAAAAAAAAATTCAAAGATACACACAAATTCCTTAGTTCACAAGACATGGAAAATTTATTTTCTCAGTATCTTGATTACATCTTTCAAAAGAGGTGAGATAAAACTAATATGACCACAAATTTCCAACTGTTCAGATTTGCACATTCATCGTGTGGCTTGTTTTACTAGTACACAGGCAAGTTCCATCTCTGGGACCTATTTTTTTCTTTTGGATATTTAAGCTGGAAGCTTTGTCAGACTGCATCAGTGTTCCCTGAGCAAGCAGGCATTCAAACTGCGGTATTAGCATTAGCATTCTACTTAGAACAAAGGGAGACACCAGGAAGCTCTACCCACCAGTGCAGATTCCAGCCCTCTGACTCGGGTTCATTTCAATAAGACTCCAACCTTGGCTCCAGAACTGAAGCCTCCTATCGCTCTTTATATTTCCCTACCCAGTGCTTTCTGATCACTTCTCCTTGCCAATAGGTAAGTTTGCTTGTGGTGATGAGGGAGGAATATTTGTTTTGCTTGGGCGGGGGGGACGGGGATATATTTTTGTCAAGGATTTGTCATAAAAATACTAAGAAAATAGTGGTGAATAAAACCACATTTGGAAAACATTGCTGACTTTTCCAGAGAGCCTACTTTGGGAAATTGGAAAGAATCTGAAGAAAATTTGAGTTTCCAAATGAGCATTGAAACAGCAAAGAATTCGCTCCATCTGATTTTTGATTCCTGCAAAACAAATAAATAAACCATGTATTATAAAAAGTAAGCCTAATTTTTCACTTTGGTAGAATGCAGCTTACCTTTTACCAGACCATACAGAGCTGTTTCCTGTGTTCTTCACTGAGTATTTCTGATCTGGTGGACAGGAGGTCACTGCTAACTACAGTGGCATGTAGCCGTTCCTACACCTGCTAGCTAGGTAGCAGTTGAGTGAGTTAAATGGGTTTCTATCCAGATTTATAGCATGTAACAGAAAGATTTCTCTTTGATCTAGAAGCATTGTAATTAAATTAATAGTAACTTGATGTTAGTTGTACTGCAGCTGTGCAAATTGAATGCTTCTGTGGTCTATGAGAGTTTACACACACGCTCTCCTGGTTGGGAGCTGTCACAGATTCGGATTAAAGAGTCAGACCTGCTGTTAAGTAGAAGTGCTGTACTACTTATTGCTAAGCTATCCAGTATGTAGATGTTCAGAGATAGCTGCCATGAATTTAATAGTCTAGTAACAACTTGATGGAGACTCTTGCAGGTGAAAGTGGATTTAAATATAGCTGTTTTCTGATAGGCTCCAATTCCAGTTGTCATTAAGTAGATGCCAGTTAAACTCCCCGCCTCAGCAAGGCAGAAAAGGTGTGTTGCCTGCTACCTTAAGACTGCCTCTCTCCAGTAAGTCTTATACTGTTTGTATAGAATCAGGCATCTACCCCAAAGTGATGGTGGTTATTGTTCTATCCAAGTTATCTCACTCTAATAACATTGAAAGCTGTCATTCTTGTGCTGTCCCGAATTCCTCACAACGACCTGGTGCCCCAAAGTTCATTGTATTTGACATCACATTGGTGCAGTAGCAAAACAATTGCAAAAAGAATAATGCCACTGGTGTGGATGGAAACTAAGAACAATGTTTTCTGACCTTAGCTGCACATTAGAATCACATGGCGGGCCCTAGGCAACAATATTTTTTCGTTTCCTAGGTAACGGATCGGGCCTAAACGGGCAGTCAGACATCCCTCTCACAATCCAGGTCTGCTGGCTCCCAACTGCTCACCTGCCTGCCTTCCTGATTGCCCCTAACCGCTTCTGCCTGCCAGCCTGATCACCCCCTAACCACTCCCCTGCCAGCCTGATTGATGCCTAACTGATCCCCTGCCAGCCTGTTTGCCCCTAACTGCCCTCCCCTACAGGCCTGGTCACCCCTAACTGCCCTCACCTGCAGGCTTGATCACCCCCAACTGCCCTCCCTTGCAGGCCTGGACCCTCCCAACTGCCCTCCCCTACTGGCCATCTTGTGGTGGCCATCTTGTGTCCATATGGGGGCAGGATCTTTGACCACATGGGGGCAGCCATCTTGTGTGTTGGAGTGTTGGTCAATCTGCATATTACTCTTTTATTAGATAGGATAGAGGCCTGGTGCATGGGTAGGGGCCAGCTGGTTTACCCTGAAGGGTGTCCTGGATCAGGGTGGGGGTTCCCTTGGGGCATGGGGTGGCCTGGGTGAGGGGCCTGTGGTGGTTTGCGACCCAAGCGGAGGCCCTGGTATCTGGGATTTATTTATCTTCTACAATTGAAACTTTGTAGCTTGGAGCGGAGCCAAGCCTTCTGCTTGCTCAGTGGCTGCAGCCATTTCTGTTGGGATTTATTTATCTTCTATCATTGAAACTTTGTAGCCTGGAGTGGAGGCCTGGGCTGGCCAGGGCAGGTGGAAAGCTTGGCTTCCTCCATTGCCGGGGGCAACCCTAGCCTCCCTCCTGCTCTCCTGTGGCCACAGCCATCTTGGTTGGGTTAATTTATATACTCGCTCCTGATTGGCTGGTGGGCGTGGCTTGTGGGTGTAACAGAGTGATGGTTAATTTGCATATTACTCTTTTATTAGATAGGATATATATATATTATTGATTTCAGAGAGGAAGTGAAAGAGAGATAGCGATGGAAACATCAATGATGAGAGAGAATCACCAATTGGCTGCTTCCTGCATGCCCCACACTGGGGATCAAGCCCATAACCCAGGCATGTGCTCTGACCGGGAATCGAACCTTGACCTCCTGATTCATAGGTCAATGCTCAGCCACTGAGCCATGCCAGCCAGCTCTGTATATATTATTTTTAAACTATTGTAAATTATTTTCGTTTTTTGAACAACCATTGTGATTTATTGACACAGTTCTTTAAAAGGCTTCCAACTCAAATCTTAACTCATCTGTATACCGCTTGCCTCTATCCAACCGAAGACATATTTCTAGCTTTTTTTTTTCTTTTTATCTTCCTTAACAGCGAGTGGGAGGACACTCCTAGATCTTAGCCAATTTAAATGTTGACAGCAACTGGTTACTGCCAAAGCAATCCACTGAATGCCAAATGGACACTCTCTTAATTACCCAGAAAATCCCATTTCTTCTTGGGTGCCATGTCCACAACTCAATTTATTAAGAAAACATTTTAAAAGCCATTTTAATCCTCACCGGAGGGTATGTTTTTATTGATTTTTAAGAGAGATAGAAAAGGAGAGAGACAGAGAAAACAAAAAAACATGGATATGAGAAACATCGACCGGTTACCTCCTATACATGCCCCAATTGGAGACTGAACCGGAAAACGATGCATGTGCCCTGACAGGGAATCAAACCCCAACCTTTTGGTGTATAGGAGGACACTCAGCCAACTGAGACCCTGGCCAGGGCTGACTAATTTTTAATCTTACAATTCCTGGACATCAAACTATAAATCTCAATACTGAAATTACTTATGCTTTTTCTATTTCAGTTGGATTCTTGCTAATTTATACAGGTATGACAAAAGTAGGTTTACCATTGTGAGGAAGTGAAACAGAGGTTATTCTTGTATTATTATTTATTAATTATTGTATTATTTTCCATATGAACAACTATAAACCTACTTTTGCCCCATCCTCTATTTTGTGTATGAAATACTAGTATGTGCTCTGTGGTGAAATTGGAGTTAGACAAATGCTATTGTTATTAAGACCCCAGATTAGTTGCTCAACTAATTTATTAAATGCGCAGCAGCCTGCCTGGCCAGTGTGGCTCTGTGGTTGAGTATCGACCCAGGAGCCAGGAGATTCAATTCCTGGTCAGGGCACATGCCAGAGTTGTGGGCTCAATCCTCAGTAGGTGGTGTGCAGGAGGCAGCCAATCGATCATATTTCTCTCTCATCGATGTTTCTCTCTCTCCCTCTCACTTCCTCTCTCTAAAAACCAATAAAAACATATTTAAAATATAAAATAAATAAATGCACAGCACCCTTAAAATCATATTACCATTTGATATGTTCCTTCTAATAATAATAATAATAATAACTATATAAGTAGTATAAGTAGTTTACTAATGTCAGTGTTTTCCTGAGATAACTATGAATCTATCTCAGATATATGCAGAAGTGAGGTGTGGGAAGAAGTTACTTCTCAAATTCATTTTTATTTCCTTGTTTTTACGTAACTTTTTGTTTAATACTGAAAGTATGCAGGTGGATCAGGGAAAATATATAATCTAATATTAAGGAAAATGGTTTTCATTCCTATTCTTAGATTACATAGTACATTTTAGCAACCAATTTATTAGTTCATGTAGACTTCATAAATGAGTTTATCGAAAATGGTTTACACTAATACCTCCTTTAATTCGAAAGGCAGAAAGAAACATGCTCTCCTTGTTTTTATAATTAAAAGTTTATTAAGTACCCACAGCATCTTTGACACACATTAATAAATGCATAGGCCTAAATCGGCTGTACATTCTTCTAAGAAACATGAATCCAATTTATATTAAGTAAATAAATGACATGAACCCTCCCAAATTTAATTAGAGATTGTTTTATTTTCATATTTCAGAAAATAATATTCCTGAAACACAAAGTACAAAATACATGGGAACACATCGTTTGGAATTTTTGAATACTATATTCACTCAAATTATTTTAGGATAAAGTGCCATTGGCCTAATTCATGTGACCAAAGATTGATTCCCAGTGGAACTTGGAACCCACTGGAGCATCTCTATGAGAATATGTCTGATGACACCACCTGCCCTCTGCCCAATCTGCCCTCGAGCCCCACCGAAGAGCCCCTTTGAGGTTTAGGCTGAGTGTGCTCCTCAGAGGACACATCTGAGAGAATGCTCCATGTGTGCACACTCCTTCTGTCTACTGGTATGAATAATGAATATGAAGCCTATGAAATATGCACTCACATAGCCTTCCTCCCTTTTTAAGAAAAGCACTCTGCCACACCCAGGATAAGGAGAAAACCTGATAAATCTGAAATAAAATGTATCTTGAACTTCATGTGACTTTACCGTGAAGAATGGTTTTCTGCATATAAACTTGAGTTCACTCTATCAAGAAGAATTCTAATGGGAAGAAAAACCAATATTGCACATTTGAAGTCGGGATTTTCATATCTAATTACTATGCTATAAATTTCAAAGAGCAAGTAGCTTTATCTAGAAGGTTTATACATTGAGAGGTGTTGTCTCAATCTCTTCTTTGAAAACAACCTGTCTATAATTATATTATTCCCAGAATGATATAATATATGGAAGAGAGGGAGGGAGTGAGGGAGGGAAAGGAACTAAAAAAAAAAGGAAGGAATCGGGGTTGTTTAGTAAAACTGATATTCTGGCAGAGATAAGGCAAATATTCTTTAATCAGAATTTTAATTTAAAGCTATTATATTTAAACACTAGTGATAGACATGAACCACCATTTCTATCTTCATTCAGTAGTATCTACAAAACCAAAAAATAATTACACAATAGGCTCATTAAAAATAGTACAATAAGGGTCAAGAGGCATTTTGAATTTAAATGAGCTAGTATACATGAAAATGGTTTGTAAAACTAAAATATATAAGGTAATATTTAAATTGTATTTTTCTGCAATTTTCTTTTTATAAATATGAAATGTCTGATTTTCAAAACTTCATTAACATAGAATTTTACCTTCTTAGTGCTCAATTTGGATATTTTTGTTGGTATAGTGATGCATACATATTGTATTGGTAATAGCCAATTGTAGAAGCTAATTTCTACATCATGGAAGTTATTTATTAGAGTTCTGTCCATAATTCTGTTACTTTCACTAATCATTCTTTTATTTGGCTGCATTTACACTGAAAATAAATATGCCTATAAGCATTCATCACTTATTGAAGGATTAAAGTACTTTGACTGCATTAGCATGTATGGATTTCCCAATTTTTACATATGTAGCTGGGATCTAGGCTCAGTCAATAATATGTACACAGAGGCAGTTGTCATTAAAGCATAATAAATAAATATCCTTCAGCTGGAAACTATAAAACCAGTGGACATGCTTTTTCCAGTTATGAATAATAACCTCCGGCTGCCTTACATTTTCTTGGACAGAAAGAGAAGTGGGAAAAGGAAAGAATCAATCCCAAAAAACTTTTCATTGGTAGAATCTCTAACTTGCACCCCAGAAACTAAAACATGGGGTTTGAATAAAACCTCACATGATATTAAATGAGAAATGACAATAAGATGTTTTCTGCTTGAAATTCCAATACATTGATATGTTTTATATATTCATACTGTGTAAATATAATGTACTCAATGAGATTTAATAGGTGTTTATGCTAGTGCCAATACTTTCAATCTCTTAGATTAGTTGCTTCATAGACTAATTAAATAGGTCATGGAAATAAGTCTGCATGTGGATTCTAGGTCCATTTTGTAACTAAAATGTAATGTAACTGAATTAAATACACATCTTTTCTATTTTTCACAAAATACAAGTAATACAAATCAGGGGGATTCCAAGTTATAAATTATGGAGCTTGAGTGAGCAGCATAATCTTTTTCACTATGATTCTTTTGAAGCACTCTTCAGCCATTCAGTGTTGCCCTGGCTCAGTCTGAATTGCAACCATCTTGGGAACCTCTAAAATATAGTCATCTTTGCCAGCCGTGGTCTGAAAGAGCAGGATACTATTTTTCTATCGTAAATGATACCATGAAGAATATGGCTTCATTTATCTTACTGGAAAACTGTGACATCCCCCTAGAAATCACCTCTTACCCCTAGCATCCTGCCATGCATACACACGTACAAAGATAGAATCACATTGTTTGCTGGGTTGAAGTTTTAAAGAAGCATGCAAAGTAAACAACAAGAATAATGAAGTTCAGTTAATCTTTGAAGATCCTTTAATTTGGCCATAAATTCACTATTTAGCCACTTTTCTTCTGGAGTCAGAATAGGTCCACTTTTTGTTAGCTATATACCAGAGATGAACCTGTTGGTTTAAAATCAGAACTCTTGTATAAAGATATTTGTATCTTTAAGCACTAGAAACACACATGGTTCAGTGAGCCACGAAAAACTATAGAAATAATAGATTCACATCTCCCATTTCACTTTAACTTCCAGGCCTAAGCTGGAAAAGGCCTACACTATTAAAAACCTTTCTCTCCCTTCTCTCCGAAATTGAATAGTTGAATATGATTAATTTAAATGAGAATATGACTAGACTCCTCTGTTTTGCCAAAAAGTCCATTAGCCTCTTCAACTTACAAGGCTGATGGTATTCGGCCAGCTCTCATTAAGAGTTGCCCAGGAAACAGTAACACACACACAGTGAACTTGAGCCTTGAATTTGAATATCATTTCTACCAGACACTTCAATTTTGACAAGTTTCTTTAACACTTGGAGCTTCAGTTTCCTTCATTTTCAGATGTGGGTCATAATACCTACCTCAAGCAACTGTTAAGGGTTAAATGACAGAATTTTCATTAAGCCTACAATAGTGTTTACCAAGAAATGGTGGCTACTGATATTATCGATGATAAGAATAATGGTTCTTTAAGGTGTTTTTAAAAACACTTCCTTTTTTAAAAAATTTATTTTTTTAATTGTTTGAAGTATTACAAATAGTAGTACATATGTCTCCTTTTTTTTTTCCCCCATTGACCTCCCTTCGGCCTCCCCTTCCCCCCAGTACATGCCTTTACCTGCCCCCCCCCCCCCAGTGTCTTGTATCCATTAGTTATGCTTATGTGCATGCGTACAAGTCCTTCGGTTGATCTCTTACAGCCCCCGCCCCCAACCTCCCCTGCCTTCCCGCTGTAGTTTGACAGTCTGTTCAATGCTTCTTTGCCTCTGTATCTATTTTTCCCCCTATTTCTTTCCTTTAAAAAATCTTGCCTCTGCAACACTTCCTTTTTTAAAAACAAACCACCAGAGGGTAGTAGAGAACAAATAGTTTATATACATTGTTCCAGATGCTGCCTTTGTGAAATCCCCATATTCTTGCCCTCATAATACATCTGTCTGCCTTTACTGTCATTTCAAAATAAATGTATAAGCCTAAAAGCTTGGGATATGCTTTCGCTGTTCTTAAATTCTCCAAGTTTTACACATGACAAAGAATAAGCTATACTAGTTATAAGATGCTGTTAAATGAGGAGAAATATAAATCTTGCTTTGAAGAGTTTTATGTGGTTGAAAAGGTGTTAGGTACTACTGAAGCCATGAATTACTGCATCCTCCTTGTGCTACTATTGAAAGATACCAAATTGAAGGTGATGAAGTTTTGGTGTCCATCTTGCTTATTTAGGGAGTTCAGGTCATTATAAACACAATTTCAGTAAACACCCTTGAAATATATCTAAGCGATTTCAAACTGCTACATCTATTCACTCTGTTGCATGTAATGATTGTGTATGAAAGTCGACATTATCGTGATAGTATAGCAATTTCAGGTAAAAATGAGGTGGGGTATTTAAATTAAAGGGCAGGCTAAAACAGGATCATTGAGATTGAGAAGAATATTCTACGAATCTAAATCCATTTTCCCAAGGCTACAAGCTCTTAGGCAAAGCAGATGTAGATACTCATGTTAATGGGTATGTACTCTGAAACTAGAGCCCATACTATATTTGTACATATATAATTTTCAGACTTAGAATAGAGCAGTAGTTTTCAATCAGGGGCAGTTTTGTCCCCCGAGGACATTTAGCAATGTCTGGAGGTACGTTTGGTTGGACAAGACCTGGATGGGGGAACCGGGGGAAGATGCCATTGGCATTCAGGGAGTAGAGACTAGAGATGCTTTTAAACACCAAGCAATGTAAAAACAGTCCCTACATCAAAGAATGATCCAGCCCAATATGTTAATAGTACTGACGTTCAGAAACCCTGGATTAAAACCATGAACTTTCAAAGACTACGTTGTGTTGTTGAGTATTTTCCATTCCTATGCCATGCCATTAGAGAAGAGCTCTCCACTCAGAAGCACAGCAGTTGGCTTGGCGTTCATCTCCCATTTTCAAAGCAGCAGATTCTGCAGGGCTTTTATTTAAAGAATGTGCCATGTTCACTCAGCTTCTGACGGGTATTGAATGTGCATTGGAAACTAAGCAAGAAATGTACAAGCTCTCAGGAAAGAGAATTTGTAGAAAACATAAAGAAGAGCAGGTTTCTAGTTTCTCTTCCCCCAATATGGCCTTTATGGACTAAAAATTGAACAGAAGCATTTGGAAGTATTGGTACAATGCCTGCAGGACATGAGATCTTCGTTACTCATTTAGAAATGTGATGAAGTGTGAAGAAACTGCACCAGCGGGAGGAATCATTTACAATTTTAAAAACCTGAAAAAATAGTTTCATAGAGCATGTGTGTGGTTACAAATCAGTGGTATATATAGTAGAGCCTTCATGTTTAACTGTCACAAACCTACAAACTTTTCTTAACTTATTAATAGTTAAAAGAGCCCTGGCTGATTTGGCTCAGTGGATAGAGCATCAGCCTGCAGACTGAAGGGTCCCGGGTTCGATTCCGGTCAAGGGCACATGCCTGGGTGGCAGGCTCGATCCCCAGTGGGGGGTGTGCAGGAGGCAGCCGATCAATGATTCTCTCTCATCATTGATGTTTCTATCTCTCTCTCTCCCTCTCCCTTCCTCTCTGGAATCAATAAAAAAAAAAAAAAAAATTTAAATAATAGTTAAAAGAGAGCCAAAAAAGAGTGAGAAGGTAATTTATTTAGATAAATTAGCTGATATGGAGGGAAAATGGAGATTTTTACTTTGAATCTATAATTATACCTTATTTGACTATTTTAAGTACAGCTAAAAAATATTTCTAAAAGCAGTAAAGCAAATGTGTCTTAGCCATTTAAATAGTTTAACATTTTCCGTCGTGGCCTCTGGTATGCATAGAAGATCTTTGGTTAATCTCTTCCTGCCCTCTCTCCTCCCCCCTCTCCTCCCCCTTCCCTCTGAGATTCATCAGTCTATTCCATGTTTCCATGCCTGTGGTTTCCACTCCTGTGTTGAGCATCTGCCCCCTGGTGGTCAGTGCGCGTCATAGCTACCAGAAGGTCTGACAGTTGGACAGTTGGTTAGGCTTTTATATATATACTAGAGGCCTAATGCACGAAATCTGTGTAAGGAGCTCAGCCCTCACAGCCACAGTGGCTTGCCTCAGCCCTCACAGCCCTGGAGCCCCGGCTTCATCTGGGAGGTCGTCTGGAAGGATGTCCAGGAGGTTGTTCGGCTGTCCAGTCTAATTAGCATATGAGGCTTTTATTATTATAGGTAGGTGGGGGAAACATAAAAATACAGTTTCCTAATCATTCTGTTACGTAGCACCATTTACAAAATGTTTCTCCATTAACATAATATCACTGCTTCTCTGTTTTTCTATTTCTGCCCCATAGGAATCTTCTCATTCCCCCAACAGGTTCTTCCAAACCTTCCTGGAACAACCTAGTGTTCTCTCCTCTGTGTCTTTCTGCTCACAGTGTTCCCTTTGTCCGGGATGCCTGCCCCCCGCATCATCTCCACCTCAGCCTGCCAAGATGTAACTCAACATACTACCGTAGTAGCTCTCCTTCACAATGGCTTTCCCCAACAGCAAGTAGTCGCTCCCATTTCTCAACTCTGGCACTTACTCTGTCCCCTGTGGCAGCCTTTCTCAGACTGTGCTGCTTCTGATGCTGGGACTGCCAGAGTTACAATGGGAAATGCTGAGTTAAATGCAGTCAAATTGCTCTCTTTACCTCAGGATTTCTTAGGGCCCCTAATAGCTTAATCTGAGTTGAGAACTTTTAAATAGCCATTTGGTACACAGCATTGCCCAGACCTTTTTGACAATGGAATGCTTTATTTTTCTCTCTGCACATTTCACAAGATTGAGTTCCTAGCAACACTCTTTGAGAAATAATGCACATACCGTTAATCAGCACATACTCTTATGTGATTTTTTTCTCTTGATTATAGCCGTTACTAGTATATAAATCTTATATCTCTACATAAATTTTCGAAGTTTTATTTCTTGTTTCCTGCCATATACTGAATGCGATTTTTTTAAAGCCAAAAATCATCTTGGTTTGCACTGTGCAGAATTACTAATTTCCTGTTGATTTAGCTTCATATATTAAGTGATCATGCTACATGTGTATCAGCCCTGTTAATGATAATGGCAATACTAATTGGACATGATTAAGCAAATCCCTATAGTTCTTACCATTGTGCAATACTTTCAGATTTAAACTCTAATCACAGAAGCAGTAATATTATGTTAACTCTAAACTCTAAGTCCAGGGCAGCCTGCAACCTGTTCAGTACGAAATAGCACAGCAGCACTAAACAAAGCCAATAAATAACTTGGTATTTCTTTGCAGGCAAAGGGGGTAAAGTCACTAGAAAATATAAGCGGGGATTCAACACAAGACTAGAAAATGTAGTGAAATAGAGGATTTGAAGTAACAAGTGTACTAGGGCAGTGGTCGGCAAACTCATTAGTCAACAGAGCCAAATATCAACAGTACAATGATTGAAATTTCTTTTGAGAGCCAAATTTTTTTAACTTAAACTTCTTCTAACGCCACTTCTTCAAAATAGACTCGCCCAGGCCGTGGTATTTTGTGGAAGAGCCACACTCAAGGGGCCAAAGAGCCGCATGTGGCTCGCGAGCCGCAGTTTGCCAACCACGGTACTAGGGAGAAGGAAAGACAAAGATGAATAATAAAGGGCCACCAGAAATACTTTTATTGCAATCAGATGACACCAATAGGGAAAAAAAAAGCGCTTTCATAAAAATTGGTTAGGTCATATGTTAACTAACTCATTCTTTTCAAAATTATGCACTCAGCGGCCAAATTCCAAAGCCTGATTGATTCATTACTATTATACACACATGCATTGTCTAATCAAAATTAGAATACAAATGGTCCCTGAGTTAGGATAATTTAACTTAGATTTTTCCACTTTATCGTGGTATGAAAGCAATAGCAATATGCATTCAGTAGACACAGTACTTCAAGGTTTTTGGTTTTTTTTTATCTTTTCCAGACTAGTGACTATCCTATCCCATTCTATCCTTTCTTGCTCCTATCGATGTCAGTCCTTTCTCTGCCCTGCCCTGATTCTTCTTTTATTTGTAAGATGAGTGAAGGAGACAGAAGAGACTGTATTTTATGCCTCATTATACAGGGTATCCCAGAAAAATGTACACACATTTTGAATAATTATTAATTCCAGTGGGTTTAATCTGAAAAGAAAGAAACATCGAGCTATCCAGCTGTTGAAGTGTGTATACACTTTTTGGACACCCTGTATTTCTGGTGCCTACTATAATTCACTTACTATTTGCAGAAACCCCAACCATGGCATCAAGCATTGTGTTGACCCAAAAGAGTAGTAGCTGTTTTGTTTAATTCCATCTCAGAAACCAAGAGTGTATTTCAGAACCTAAATTTCCCTTAATCCAGGATGCATGTTATTCATGACTTCTTTTATATTGTAAAATATGTTAATCAACTGATGAACAAGTGTTTATTTACAATCCGATCACTATGTTTGGGGACAGGTGCTTTGGGGAGGGTAAAGAGGAAGTAAAATACTTTCTTCCTTAACCTTCAGGATTGAGAAGAAAAGACAACAGGTTACTAGAAAACAAATGGAGAGCAAGTGCTAAGTTCTGGGGCACATACACTCCAGTTCCGAAATGGGAGCTGAAAGCGGGCTGGAACAGCCAAGGAAGTATGCGAAAGGAAGGACAACTTTGCAGGTTATGAAAGCCAGGGGCATGGTTTACATTTTGTTCTAGCAGACATCAGAGAGCCCATGAAGATTTCTGAGGAAAGGGCCCACAAGGTAAGTCCTATGGTAAGATCAGACTCACATAGCCCAATCCGGAAATAGATTAGAGTTGGGGAGAGGCTGCGTAAGCAAAACCATGTCAGAGACTGTTGACTTCAGCCTAAGTTGGAAGGATGCCCATCTCTCTAGGGCAGTGGCTGTGCACTAGACCAGGAGCAGCGTTTGAGAGGAGAACAGACAGGACTTGGTGCTTGACTGGAAACAGGAAATTAAAAGATGTGGTTGAGGTAATAATAAATGACCCCAGGGTTTTGAGCACAGATAAAAATAATAATAGCTAATGTTTTTGAGTATTTATTCTGTGCATGTCAGTGTTTGTGTGCTTTGTGTGAATTTTTCTGAGTTTCATGATGCCTTTATTGATGTAATTACTAATATTTTCCCACTTAATAAAAGAGGAAACAAATTTATAGAGGAAATGTATCTGTCCAAAGTCACAGTTGAGTAGAAATTTTAACCCAGGAAGTCTAGATCCAAATCCCATGCACTGAGCTTCTATGCTATTCTCTGTCTCACGTCTTAAAGAAATGAGGTTGACATAGAGACATTTGGGATGAGTTGCTAAAATGGCGAGAAGAAGAAATAATGACTTATTTTTTGAAATAAAGTTTGGGTTTGGGACAACAGTATTTGCAAGTAGACAAGTTCAGATGAGATCTGGGAGATGAAAGACCTCAACTTGGACAAGATGGAGACCTAAATTTAACAGTAAGCATCACAGAGAAATTAAAGGTTCTCAAGAGAAGAGAACACAGCAAAGGTATCAAAGATCGCAATTTTTCAATAGCTATTACTTCTTGGGGGTAATGAATTGGATAACCATGCATATTGGTATTTCATGATCTACGACCCCAGACCGGTGCTCCACAAACATCTTCAACCACACACCTCTATTATAACACAGTTTTTGAGCATACATCCTTAGTCTCTGTAACTTATTCTCTGCTGTTTTCACTCAATAATGTAGCTAATAAAGAATTCATACTGGGGAAAGAGGCAGCGCTGGCATTTCTGATTTGCTTCTCTCTTTGCACTATGAGCATGAACTTCAATCTGTACTTCTTTTGCAGGGCACTTTTTGAAGCCATTTCCTTACTTCGTTGAATTTAAACTCTTCTGTATTGTCCAGGCACATGTAAATTGCACTCTTTTACAACACACTGTACTCAAAAGGACACCACTATCTAAGCCTGCGAATGGCTCTCTCATTCTCACTGCATTTATAAAGGTGGCACCAGACATCCGATTTAAGAGCTACGTTATGGCACTGGTTTCATCCCGTATATGAAATACCATATTGTTAATTTATAGATTGCGACTCTCAGCATTTCCTTTCCACTCCCAACAATTCTTTAGTTGTTCTCCACCCGAAAAGGGGAACTTCTCTGCACCTTAGAGACCACTGACTTAATCTTCACATTCTCAAGAGTCAGAAGGTGCTTCCTCAATGCTCATATTCCAGCATTTGCTAAGTAGAGACGTCTGAGATCACTGTGTGTATACACTGTATGGTGTACATGCTTCTGTTTTCCTTTTTTCCTTTTAATCACTGTAGCTTCAGCCCTCTCCTGTTTCATCTTATAGTTCTTGGGCTGTGATATCGAGAATTTCACAGTCTTTCCAGAGTCAGCCACTATAAGTTAGTACATGGACAGATCCATGTTCACGCTCTGTGTCCAGAGTTTCCTTCAGAAATACCCAGAAATTCATGTCTTTTCCAGCTCCACTCACTGTGGAATGAGTAGTTCCCCTTTATTTGTCGAAAGTAAAAGTAGTCTCAGTGTCCATAAACGTCTGCTTAGTGAGAAATAATTTGGAGATTAGAGTCAAATGGTAATGTCAGAAATATTTATTAATTCTTGTCAAATGAGCAGAAAAAAAATAATGTCTTATTTATGTTTATTTAGGCTATTGCATTTAAATTATTTTTAATTCCTATCCTTTCTAGTTAATCACTTGTTTTGTTTTGTGTGTGTTTTTGAGCCTTAAATTAAAAGTTTTCCTATGGCTAGGCAGCTGGTAATCATACAAATAGTTACGCAGGCTGGCGGCACTGCACTTGGAAATAAATTCTCATTTGAGCCATAGAAAATAACTCATAGCATTGAAAAATGGTGATTGTGAGTATTCAGAAAACTGGGAACCCTAATTGGATTATTTGAGATAAGACATGATACAGACATAGTCCAGAAAGTTTATGATATACTCATCTTTCCAATAAATAAAAATAATTAAATGGATGTTAAAATAACGTAATTTTTACCATATACTGATGGGAGCCTTTTATTATGACTGTAAATGGGGAAAAATTAAAGAATTTATAAATAACTGTGGAACAACTTTCTTCCTTGACTAATAGGAAAAAGGGCTTTTACTTTTTGGTTTGTAAACAAAAATATGGTTCTGGTTTTATTTTAAATTTGACATTAATTTGGAGGGATGTCTTTCCATATATTTTTTATTGAAATAAATGAAACCAAATGGATACTGCCAGAAGATGACTCAGAATTAGGTATATTTTAGAGCATTTCATCACAGCTGTCTAGCTAATTGGCTTTTTGGCTGCTGGATTCATAAACACACCGTTTGATATTGAAGTAAAATTAATTTTTCTGTCCTTTTCCATGCAGCATTTATATTTTCACATTTCAAATGAAGTTAGGATCCTATCAATATAATTTTTTTTAAAAACCCGGTTTGCTGAACAGTTTTACAAAAACACCCACCTCTCTTTTCTAAAACTAACTAATAATAGTAAATACATATTTTTCCCTTCTCATACTAACAGTTCACTAGATTGCACCTACTTAGAGGGAAATGAGTTGCGGTTATTAAATTTGTTGTTCTCTTTGTACAAAAGAAAAAGAAAAGACAAATTGGGCCACTGTGGACTCAGTGACAGAGTGGGCTCCTCCTTTAAAAAGGACAATGTAAACAAACACGTAGGCAGTGAAATGCAACAAAGGGCTATCAGCCTTGAAACGTTCCTACCAGGACACACGGGAGAATTCAACTTGGAAATCATAATCAGAAGTGGAGGTGCCGGGGAAACAGGAGGCGGCAGATTTGCCAAGCTGATGCGATTGCCTACACAATGGCCACACTGGAAATTCCCTTGGCTACTTTTCTCTCCTTGCTCAAGTAGATGTTCACCGGCAGTAGGCTTGGGGCAAGACTACTTTTCTGACAGTAAATATAAGGCTCACCCACATCACTGGAAAAGCCGTCAGACTTGATCTATGATCACTGTTTAGCAAGCTCAGGACTTTTCCATCCTTATTAATGGGTCTGACCGCAAAACGATGTATACATTCTGTGTGGGTAAGATAGCTTGGCCAAACGTTAAGTTATTGAGTTCAATAGAGGCCGGGCAGGCAAATGCAGAAGGTTTGAAGGATATAATTCTTAATCTAGTCTCAGAGCTTAGAGCGATGTAAATGGCAAGCATACTGGTTTAATGGGTAACAGCATTTGATCACTCTAATCTCCAAGTGAAGAAAGAAGTGTCTGACTTGCTCAAGCAGGAAATGCTCTTCTTATTTCAATACCTTGTCTTAATCACCATTTAGAAAAAGCTAGCAGCTATGGACACATTTAAAACACTGGCTTTGTTGACTTTTTTTTTACCACACTTCTCCTTAGAACTTATATCAAAGCCTCTTTTTTGTGTGAATTAAAAACCTTAGCAGAGTTTGTGGAAGATCATTTAACAACACCGAGGAAAGCAGATGGAACACACTGGTTATAGCATAAAAACAGGACAGGTCAAGCCTTCCTTCATTTATTTCCTCTGTTAGTGCCTCACTGTAAAAAGCATGGTCAATGGGTGGCCCAGTTGGTTGGAGTCTTGTCCCGTACACCAGTGGTTGGCAAACTGCAGCTCGCGAGCCACATGCGGCTCTTTGGCCCCTTGAGTGTGGCTCTTCCACAAATACCACATGCGGGCACCCATGTATAGTGCTACTGAAACTTCGTGGCCCATGCGCAGAAGTCGGTTTTCGGTCTCAAAAGAAATTTCCATCGTTGTACTGTTGATATTTGGCTCTGTTGACTAATGAGTTTGCCGACCACTGCCGTACACGAAAAGATTGCGGGAGGCAACCAATCAATCTCTCTCTGTCTCTCTCTGTCTCTTTCTCTCTCTCCCTCCCTCTCTCCCTTCCTTCTTCATCCCTCCCTCCCTCCATCTCCCTCTTTTCTCTAAATCAATGAACATATCCCCAGGTGAGGATTATTTAAAAATAATAATAAAAAAGCATGGTCAGTGGGAAAATCACAAGTTCAGGCCTACAAATGAGGATGTTAACTAGCTGAAAATTTCTCCTACACCTTGCACTCATCATTGAGGTATTAGAGCTACTCTCCAAATGGCCTTGTCTGCCTGAAGGACAGTGTGGTTGGCTCTTTGCCACATCACTTCTAAAATGGTGCTGCTGTACCCTCAAGAGGATCAAGACAGGGAGCTAGTATGCTGACTCCGTGGTTTACTGAGAAACCCAAAGGCAGCGTCTTTCAGTAGGATCAAGCTAAATGGGGGATGGCATTGTGATTAAACATTTTAGGGAAAGAGTCCTCCTTTATACTATTACAATTCAGAACTGAGGGTATCCCATGTGGAAGGGACTCCATAAGGAAGATGCATCTGGTGAGGTTAACATTTTGGGATATAAATATATGGCCAACAAATAAGCAAGCCTTAAGAGAACTTTAAATGTTCCTTAATCCCTGAGGAAGGGCTGCTACCCAGTTGGCTGAAGAATGGGATCACTCACAGGTTTCAGATTCAAAAGCCTCACACAGCTCTCTAGGCAAGAAGTTTGGCAGAAACGCTGGAAAGCTACACAGAAAAATTCTCCAATACTTATCATATGATTTGTATTCTGCAGTCATTTCCAGTTTCAGTGGCAACGGTGGGAAGGAAAGGGGGGACTCAGGTTGCAGGAATTGAGTGCTTCAGAAGGGCTTGGCTATCTGACGAACATTTTTATGAAAGGCCCAAGGCCAGGAATGCACAACGGCAGACCTTTTTATAGTAAAACTCATCAGAACAGACACATTACCTTCTGGCCAAAGACCACCAGAAAACTCCGTTTTGAAGGAGAGCCATATTCCTTCTGATAAAAAATAAACAGAATTTTCTGCTTGAACCCCCTCTCTCAGTCACCATTGTTTCTGGCTATATTTGTCAATTATGGAGAAGTGACTATTCTGTAGCAACGTGTAAAAATAGAGCTATTATGGCAAAATAACATGATGAAGTGAGTACATTTCCGACCATCAAGGGGTTGTTGTGTGTCTGCTTAGTTTTTAATGTTTATAGGAACAGCAGTGCTCTGTGGAAAAGGCATTTAAGGGATTCAGCCAACAGGGAAAAGACTTGCTTAATTTTCGCTCTACTGCATTTCTTAATTATAAAGAAAAAATGCAGCATTTATTCTGTATTAATAAATAGGTTTCTTTTGTCATGTTTATTTCTGTGTTTTTATTCTTGGTTTATCTTAAAATGGAGTTTAAAGATTGAAATTGAAGTATTAATATTAAATGAGCCGTCATTACCCTGTAAGTGTTAAAAATGATCATGTTTTATTTTATTATTTTAAACTTGCCCCAAAAGAGTGCTCATGGCTTAATATTTAGTTGGAGTTCATCATTCCAACCTTCTGATAATTGGCCATATAACAGGCCAAACACTGCTTAGGGCATCGTGCGAAGGCACAACGTAAAATTTGTTTTTAAATTAATTTCTTTATTGATTAAGGTATCACATATTTGTCCTCATCCCCCCATTCCCATCTCAAACCCCTCCCCACACATGCCCCCACCCCCCTGTTGTCCGTGACAACGTAAAATTTTTAACAATCACACCTTTCCTACTACAAAGGCAAATTACTTAAGATTTCTTCCAGTATTTGCCAGAATTCTTGGTGCATAGCAAGGAAAAATTGATTAATATTTGTTGAATAAATAAAGTCACTTATTTATAAAAAGCCTGAAATTCACAGGATAAAATTTGCATCTGTAAAAGGATAGCTCTGTAAGGCAGTTCTTAGGTGAGCATTACAGAAACTGCCTCATTATTACTTGCATCAGCTCCACTGTATTTAGGAATGAATAATCTTCATATTTTAAAACAATGTTTCAGATATCCATTAATGCATAATTAAAAGCCAAAAACGAAAAACAGGAGATTCTTAATTCTGTATTTATTCCCCATTTGCAACATTTCACAATCCTTTACTAGAGAGGTATTTCTGAAGTTAGAACTGTAGAGAACTACTAACAGTGTTGGCAGGAAAAAAAAATGAGTAATTGATATGCAAAAATTACAAGTGTTTACTATGGGAAACATAGCACATTGGTTTTAACGAAGCCACAGTTCTATACTTAGATCTCAAGCATTAGGACATTGGCTGCTCTCAAGGGTATTTAAAAAGATTTTGTAGTGTGGGGGTCGTAATGTTCTCTTTCCCAAGTAGCTATTCATTATAAATCATAAGTTTTGAAATAGTTCTACCTAAATCGTAGATAAGGTAGGAACTATCTGAATTTGACTTAGCCATATGACTTATACATATGCTTTACCTCGCTTGTCTGCAGTGGTTCAATAGGTAAAGAGAAAGAGAGAATTTGGAAGCAGTGTCTGTCAGACCTCAGAGCACCCGCCCATTATTCCATACCCTCTGAATATTGATTATGTTCATTGATATTATGTGAGGTGTATCCTTAAACTTCGAGTGTGTTCTAAAAGTTTGAATAAAGGCACTATTAACATTAGGGTTTGTTGTGAAGACCTTGTTACAAACCAAGAGACTGTCCGAAGAATAATACACTAATGAACCAATAGGTGGCAGTATAACAATGTTCTTGAAATTTTAAATAATGTTGCTAATTAGCAAAATTTTATTGAGGTACCAGGTGCTGTGCGTGATGCTGCGCAGGTAATCGAAACTCTAAGGCAAAATGCCTTTCTTCCAGAAGGTTATGTCAGACCAGTAAAGATTCTCTCTACATCAGTCTATTGTGGAACTATCTGAGGTCCACTTTGTAAAGTATGTGATTATCACACCACCGTGCTGTACACCTGGAAGTAATACAAAGTAATAGTGAATATAAACTGTAATTGAAAAATAAAATGTAAAAAAAAAAAGAAATTGTGGACCAGTATGTAGGGCAGCAGAAGTCTCTCAAAGTAGAAAGAAGATCTGGGGGTGGGGGAAGGAGAGGAAGGAAGGGGAAGAAAGGGGAGAGATAAAGAGAAAGGAGCTCTGGAGGGGCCAAAATTATAATAGGGCCTATTTATCCTTCGAAAATCATCTCACAATTCACCCCTGAAAGCCTCCGATCCCAGACTAATTCAGAAATTATCAAGCTCCCAGAACATTCGTCTGTCATGGCAATAACATAGTATGTAATGATGCTCATGTCCATGCCTCTGTTAGACTGAGACACTTGAGGACAGGAAACACTGTTCAACTTTGAATTCTCTGGAACCAGAGCCTGATCCAGGGCCTGGCTCAGAGTAGGAACAAAATAAACATGGATGAATGAATGAATGAATGGTAGGTATCAGGACATTTATCAGGACTTTTACCTTTTTAATCTACCTTTGGGAAGAAAGTCCTGACAATGTATTTTCTAATAAGAAATACAGTTTCTTTATATCTCATAAGTCACCTGAAAAAAAAAAACACCTTACAATTTACATTTAATAAAAGTTAAAAAATTAAAATCTTTAGGAAGAGGAGAATGTGAAACCGCAAGTAGGGGGCAGCAATGCTGGTGATCCTGAGGGAGAAAGGACATACGTTAAATTCTAACCATGTGTCAGACATAATTGGTAGGCTATGCGTGTATTTTTATCAAATCCTTACAACTGGTGCAAACTTAGCTCCCTCCCTCCCTCCCTCCCTTCCTTTTTTCCTTCCTTCCTTCCTTCCTTCCTCCCTCCCTCCCTCCCTCTCTCCCTCCCTCCCTCCCTTCCTTCCTTCCTCCCTCCCTCCCTTCCTTCCTTCCTTCCTTCCTTCTTCCCTCCCTTCCTTCCTCCCTCCCTTCCTTCCTTCCTTCCTTCCTTCCTTCCTTCTTCCCTCTCTTCCTTCCTCCCTCCCTTCCTTCCTCCCTCCCTTCCTTCCTTCCTTCCTTCCTTCCTCCCTCCCTCCCTTCCTTCCTTCCTTCCTTCCTTCCTTCCTTCCTTCTTCCCTCCCTTCCTTCCTCCCTTCCTTCCTTCCTTCCTTCCTTCCTTCCTCCCTTCCTTCTTCCCTCCCTTCCTTCCTTCCTTCCTTCCTTCCTTCCTTCTTCCCTCCCTTCCTTCCTCCCTCCCTCCCTTCCTCCCTCCCTCCCTCCCTCCCTCCCTCCCTTCCTTCCTTCCTTCCTTCCTTCCTTCTTCCCTCCCTTCCTTCCTCCCTCCCTTCCTCCCTCCCTTCCTTCCTTCCTTCCTTCCTTCCTTCCTCCCTTCCTCCCTCCCTCCCTTCCTTCCTTCCTTCCTTCCTTCCTTCCTTCCTTCCTTCCTTCCTTCTTCCCTCCCTTCCTTCCTCCCTCCCTTCCTTCCTTCCTTCCTTCCTTCCTTCCTTCCTTCCTCCCTCCCTCCCTCCCTCCCTTCCTTCCTCCCTCCCTTCCTTCCTTCCTTCCTTCCTCCCTCCCTTCCTTCCTCCCTCCCTCCCTTCCTTCCTCCCTCCCTCCCTCCCTCCCTCCCTCCCTCCTTCCTTCTTCCCTCCCTCCCTTCCTTCCTTCCTCCTTCCCTCCCTCCCTCCCTCCCTCCCTTCCTTCCTTCCTTCCTTCCTTCCTTCCTTCCTTCCTTCCTTCCCTCCTTCCTTCTTCCCTCCCTCCCTTCCTTCCTCCCTTCCTTCCTCCCTTCCTTCCTTCCTTCCTTCCTTCCTTCCTTCCTTCCTTCCTTCCTCCCTCCCTCCCTTCCTTCTACATGCAAGTATCACATGCTGGGTCCTAGAGGGGTTAAGTATCTTCCCACAGTCAGAAAGAGGTAAAGAGGGACTCACCATGCCTCTGGCACTTGAGAATCCATGTTCTTCATTAAACTACTTTTTTTTTTTTCATCACAGATCTCTTTGCAGACTTTTGAATCAGCATTGCATAATGCAAGCCAGTAGCTGGGCTTCTAATAGAAAGGGGCAGAGTTGTATTTCCTACCAGCTTCTGAGTTGAGGTCATTTCTCCAGCCTTGGATTTGCTAATTCACCATATTACCGGTAGCTTTTCTTGAAACTTTTGGCTGGTACAGTTGCCACCAGGGCCAGGGACCTGGGAAGCTGTCCTTGAGCTTCGAGTTTCTTTTCAGTAGCCCCAGCAGTCTGTCTGCAGTGCTAAGGACTGAGTGGCTCGTACCCAAGATTAGTGCCCACTCCGAGAACAGAGGTGGTAACTCTGGGAAAACGATGGGCATGGGAGCCTACCACAGCCACCCAGAAATAGCCAGGTGCGATGGGGTCAGGAGGCCCCAAATGCCATCCAGTGTCACTTAGAATTTTATTCTCACTTTAACAGTGCTGCACTGAAAGATAAGCCTGAAAGCACGTACACAGAAATGCTAACGGAAGGACTAGGATCATTGATGTTAGGGTGAGGAAATGATGAGTAATATTTTTTCCCAAAATTTTGATGATGCAGTTATAGTACCTTTAAAAAGATATTGTTAAAGTTACCTTTTTTTAAAAAGTGCTTCTCCCCCCCAACCCCCCCACCCTTTTTGATTAACCAGCATTTTATAAATAGCTAGAGAGGACACATGAACAGACAAAACAACAAAGGCCAGATTCCCAAATTCTGGGTTTATTTTCCTATGGACTTTTCTGCTCCCGATTGGAGAAGAGCTACAACTACATAGCAAGTGCTGTATTTACGAAGTCAGGAGATTTCAGGTGATGAAGGAAAAGGATTCACAAGAATGCCTAGGAGGTAGAAATAAAGTAGCAATCAGAACTTCATTTTCACAGATGCAGATGTCAGTCCTCCACCCCCACCCCCACCCCCCACCATGCCTGTCCAGCCAGTGCACGTGCCCAAGGTTTCCCCAGGGTTCCCGTGGCTGTCTTATGGCAGTTGGCCTCTGCTCAGCGCCCCATTTTGCAATACTTGCTACTCCCGTCCTTCGAACAGACAATCTCAAAATCCTCCTCTTTCTCCCTCCCCATCTTTTTGCAGAAATAAAAGCAGAATTATTTTATTTTTTAGAAATTCCAAAGCATGTTCACCAGAAAGTTGAAGGGAAAACAGGTACACAATCGTGGAAATAAATGATAGGAGGGAGAACAGATTCCTTTCCTTTAATGTAATTAAAATCTAGTCACAGAGCTGCTTTCTGGGAACCCAGGTCATGAATTCCTTGTCTAGGCCTCGGCTGCTGTGGTTGCTGAATGAATCCCTCAGAGCCTCTGACCTGGACCACTTGCTCTGCCCCCGCAACATCCGAGAAGAGTTCGGCCCTCATTCCTCGTCTTCTCTCTAGGGAGCTATGTGCTGTGTTCAGGCAGCTTTCAACTGCCCTGTCCTTCTCATACTTTCTGATCTCAGTCTCTTGGGAAAGGAAGGTGCTTTTCTCTCAGGCTCAGAATTCAGCGTCCAGACTTGGGCCTTCCTATGTCTACTTACAGGCAACATCCTTTGCCCTTTCTGTGAGTCTGTAAGACCCACACATCGGCCTGTCTTGTCCGGTCCATGGAAGCATCTCATTAGGTAAATGTCAAGACTATTTCTCCTATCTGGATGGCAACCTTTACATCAGACTTTCCAGAGCATCTTCATTTCAGTCATTCTAATCTGCTATCTCAATAAGTCAATTACTTATCCAGCCACGTGTCCCCAATTTGTTCAATCACCATACTTATGTCTTTGGCTAGTCTCTTTCTCTAGTCTCACAAATGGGCCAAAGGTCACAAACAGCAGACGGCATTCTGAGAGGATACCTCACGTCAGCTCCCCCATCAGGCGCAGAAGACGGTATCCTTACCAGTCTTTAAAGTCCCCAACCCCCAACCTCTGCCTCCTCACGTGGACTTGCCCTTAATGCCTGTGACTAAAAACTCACTTGCAGAATAGAGATAAAATTGACACACTCCAAACCCGATGGATGTTCTAGCCGACCTTGCCTCAGGTTACCCACTCCCCCTCTGGGCCCCTGGTCAGGGAGTGATTTTGCAGAATTCTACTCATTATAGTTTTCCAACATCAAAATCTTTAACCATTTAGAAACAATAACACACATACAATAAGAGAAGGGTTGATCATTCACACAGGCTCCTATGTGGGAAAATGGGCTCTCTCCCTGGTTAGGAAAAACATGGGTCTGCACCCTACAAAAAAAAAATAAAAATCCCAGGATGCCCAGAATGCAGTTTCTTTCTTCGTGACGTGTTGCAGAGCACGTCAGCTGCTCCTTGTTGCTGTGCAGATCACCCAGCACCGGGTCACGCAGACAGAAGGCAGCGCTTGCTTGCACAGCTGATAGGATTAGGAGGTGGTGCGGTGTCAGCCCGGACTGAGTCCCAGAAAGCCCCCAGCATACTGAGGTGAGCTGAGGAAGAGCGGCCGGGGGGACCACGAGGTGTCTTGCTTGTACGGTGCAGACATCTTCTCTTGGGCAGTGTGTTTGTATTGTCTTTTCTGTGAAGTTTGCAGTCTGGTTGGGAGCGGGGGTTCCTAGCCATAGAAACCTGTCCTTTATCACTTATCTGGTTTCAGGGGGTGGCCACATACACCTCACAGGATTCTTGTGAGCCTCAAATAAGATTATATATGTGAAAGAGCTCTAAAAAATATACAAAGTTGTGGGCAGAGGAAAGGTATGGGCCATTTAATCACAAATTTCACATAAACAAAGAATCAAATAATTCATACTAGATTTGGAGGCATAATTACATGGACACATTTCTTTTCCCCCAATCTGCAATGCCCTCTGCCTCCCCAGGCCTGGACAGGAATGCTGTCTATAATCTTAAAGGGTTGGTTCTAGCCTTCTAAAGCAGCTGATATTTTCTAAAAACCAGCATGACATTCATTTCTAAAGGAAAAAGCCACAAAATTACAAAACCAGACCATAAAATAAGTACGTAAGTAGAAACTGGAAATGATGCATGGGGCTATTTTAAAGCAGATGAAAGATGAATATAATATACTGTATTAGATTATATCTCTTTGATGGTGTAATCCAAACGTTGTAAGACATTTCTCTTTATGACACGGGAAACAAATGAAATTAAAGGCAACATAGATGCTATCATTTGTAAAACTTGCCTTTTAGAACAGTGGAAAAACAGGCTCCGGCTCCAAAAGTACAGAGCTAGGAGGCATTTGAGCACTAACTCATCAGCCTTTCCCTCCGCAGGGTTGCTATGGTGACGAGAGGGAGACTCTCACCGCCCAGCCTCTCACTGCCTGCACTTCGGCAGTAAAAGCTTTCACTGAACACATGTTGGATTTTTTTAGGCAACCACCTCATCATCAAGTACAAAGACATAATGGAGGCAGCTCTTTCCCTGCGTCATTTTCAGAACAGAAGTTGTATCTATGTTCTTTCTGCTGTACTGACGGGCCCCTTCTGGGGTTATAGATTTCACTCATTCATTTGGCTGGTATATACTGAGTGCCTACTGTGTGACAGGACCTGTACTAGGCACAGCGTACAATCCCTGGTGAAGACAAAAAAATAGGGAATTCTGATGCAAGAGCATAACAGCTCCCCTGGGGGTAAAATAAATACAGGTGTCCTAGTATGTAAGGGGGGAATCTGACCCTTCTTGGGGGATCAGGGGAGGTTTCCTGGGAGAAGCTGTCTCTGAAATGCAACTTCATGTCTCTTTAGGAGTTGAGGAGGATCTGTGGGTGGGGTGCAAGAGTTGCTCTACAAAGGGACCAGCATATACAATAGTCTACAGAAAAAGAGAGCGTATACCTCCAGAAAATTGAACATTCCACAGTTTTTTTTGCAGGAGTGTAATCCATTTGTGGAGGGAGGAAGTAGTGAAGGAGGGGAGGAAGGGGGAAGGATACCTGGTAGGAGAGAAAGGAGTGGCAAGAAATGAGACTGAGGAGGTAAACAGGCTAGATCATGAAAGGCCTTTGTGCCACATTAAGGAGCTTGAATGTCCCTTGGAGGACATCTGGGAGATCATTAGCAGGTTTTAATGAAGAAGCATGTCTTAATTTGGCCTTGCAGAAAGACCTTGTGCAAAAATGAAAAACTGGCAAGAAAGGAATAAGAGGCAAAATTGCTAGCAAGACAATTTTCGTTAGACCACTCTTGCAGTAATCCAGAATGTTTGCGGCTGAGACTTAAACTGAAGCTAATGCAGTCGAACCGTGGGCAGAAGTAATCAGATTCAAGGCATTATTACCAGGGTAGCATGGAGATCACTTGGGGTTGATGTTATGTGGACCACGGGAGGGAGGAGAAGTCAAAAGTGACTCTTTGGTCCCGAATTGGCTAGCTCAGTGGAGGATGTTTCTGCTATTAGGCCCCCAGACTCCATTTTCAGTTCTCAGTAAGGAACTCAGAAGCACCTTCTGACCTTAGCAGTTCATTCCTATCTAACAGTATATGTCCTCAGGCTCGTAATTTTGGAAATAATAAACTGCAGGAATCATCTTGGACCATCACTTTCCTGAAGTCCATTATCTGAGATAGTGATAGAAAGTTTTAATTAATCTACCTCTTCCCCCCAAATAAAGAATTCTAGGATTACCAACCTCATTACTTAAGAGAGCGAAGTAGGTTAAAAAGGCATGAAAATGTATGAAGTAGAATTTCTTTAGGGGATAGTAAAAAGGCCATTGATTCCACAAATCTTCTGACTTGAGGCTCTCTCTAGACTCACACTGTACTTTGTAAACTTGGCAGTTGAGGGCTGAGAAAAATGCTGTGTGGAGGACAGACAAATGGGGGATGTTGGAGATTCAAATATGACTTTTATGGATCATAGTCCTCCCATGTAGGACAGACACTTGGCTGTAAGGATCGGTCTGTTCCCCACCACATTGCTACTTACAATACTCTCCAATTCTGAATAAATTTATTATACATGGAGCTCCATCACCGGATAAGGTTTAAGTATACCCAGTGTAAACATAAACCAAGGCCCATGATCCAGCTGATGGTGCCTATTCTAAGGCCTCAGTTGGATAACTTTTGGAGCTTTTTTGAGTAAATTTGTCTGCCTCACAAATGATTTTTCTGCCAGTCATGTAAGAGACAAATATTGAATGGACAACTTGGAGGGGGCGTAACTGCCCTTTGGAAAGTTCTGTTCTATCAGTTGGGCACAGCTCTCTTGTATTCTTCATCGAATCCTCAGAGCTATCCTTTGAAGTAGATATTACTATTATTATTATGATTGTCATCCCTCAATTTCACGAGGCATATCTGAAGTCCAAAAAAGGTCAAGGTTCAGACGCCATTTATTCAGAGTTGGTCAAGAATTTTAGGCATAAAGGTACTAAAGGGAGTGGGGTGGTGCCTTGACCCCGGCTTTCTGAGTTCAAGGGCAGCGTCCTTCCTATAGCAGTGATCCTGGGCTCATTCCCAGGCGGCTGCGGGCAGAGTTGGAGAAAAGGCTGCTCTCGCCCAGCACAGCCTAGCGCCCTGGTCCCGCAGGAACCACCTTGCTCTTTGCCTGGGGCGCAGCACTGCCAAGCCAAGGACGTTCCGATGCGAACCCCCCAAGGAGAATCGCAGCCCTTGCGGTCCCGGATCCCAGCTGGGGTGTCAGCTCTGCAGCGCTGGCTTGGCTGGGGCCCGGGTGGAGAGGGACCCGCCCTGTCTCTCGCGGGCGAGGTAATTGTGGGGAGCTGTATGCTGACTTAGGGCAGGGAGCGGCCGCGGGGGGACAACTTTCCCCTTCTCCATTTTTGGCCCGTAGTGATGTCGCAGCTTTTCTCAGCGCTCCCATCCGACGTGTAGAGCCTTCAAACCGGATCCCGGGCACCACCCAGATGCAGAAGTTCCGAGCCTCGCCTGCACCCCCTCGGGTCCGGGTCCGGGTCCGGGTCCGCAGAGAGGGAGGGGCGCGCGGCACCAGGGGCGGTGCCCGCGGAGAAATGGGGCGGGCTGGGCAAACCTAGGCGCGGAGGAGCCGCGCAGGGGCTGGCAGGTGAGGGAGGTGGGGGAGAGGGGGCGGCGCCCCGGGGGCGGCCGCGGCGGCACCACGTGTCCGGCCGGGGCGGGGCGGCCGGGCGCGCCCTCGGAGCCGAGCGCGAACCGCGGCAGTGGCTGCGGCGCGTCAGCCCCGCAGCAGCGCCCCGCACCCGCGCCGGCTCAACGCAGTCCCTCGCCCCCGTGCGCGCAGGTGCCTCCTCCTGGACGGCGGCAGCGGCAGCGGCGGCGCGAGGAGCGGGCGGGCGGCAGCGCGATGGGACCCCTTCGAGAGCCCAAGGTAAGGAGGGCACGTCGTGCGGGCGCGGGTGGCAGTGCCCCTGGGCGCCGGATGGAGTGGGAAGGTGGCCACTGCGGGGCGAGAAGCGGCCAGGTGTGAGCTGAGGGCGGGGGGCGGGGGGTCTGGGGGGTAAGCGTTTAGAGTCCGGGCAAACGGGGACAAGGGTGGTGGGACGATGGGGAGACAGGGGACCATTTGCTCAGGTGAAGAGATGGGTAGATGGTACTGGAGGAAAAGATTTGGGGGGTTGACAGGAGGGTGAACAAGATTGCCTTTGGAGGGTTAATGCCATCTCCGGAAATTGAGGATTTGCGATCTAGCTCTCAGTTGAAATCCGGTGTGTGCCTGTGATGTGCTGAAAAACCATTTGATGTATTGGAGACTGAGAAAGAAGGACAGCATGTGAGCGACCCAGCTCCGGTTCGGGTCTGCAGTGTGCTAGGCGGAGCGGCTGGCTGGCGTGTGCTACCTGCTGGGGACTGATGTGCAGAAGAAATGGGAGGCTGGGTGGGGCTCTCGCCCCTGGGAGGGCTGGATGCCTGGGCGACCTCAGGAGTTCCCGCGGCTGGGCTTTCCCTTCACGCCTGCCCTGTGCGGGCCTCCCAGAGGTGTTGACTTTGGCAGCGACCCTTCCCGGTAAGCAGCCTGGAAAGGAGCAAGAGGTCATGTTTCGAAAGAGGGTTTGTTACCTAATCCACAGCCTGTTTTCAGTTGCAGAGGTTAGAGGGAGCGGTGGCTTTTTTTGCCAAGAGCTCCTCCTAGGAATCCATTTTAATAAGGCAGGGTGGTGGTGACTTCCGAAAGCGCTGGACTTCAGGCCCCTTCTGCTTCTAGATGACGTGCTGTGTGGGCCAAGCATCTATATTGACCTCTTTTAGCCTCAGTTTTCTCATCTGTATATAGGGATATAAATTAGTATTCTCTCTGTGGCCTGGTTCTGTCTGGGATAAGGAACAAATGAAATAATGGTTGGGAAAAACACCTTAAAATTGGAAAGACATTGCCAAGATATTACTTTTTAATGCATTTTTTTTTTTTAAAAACCAAGACATGGCCCTCTGTATTTAATGCTGTGTTTTTAAGGAGACAGAAAAATCTCTTCCTGTGGGTACCCTGTAGGAAAACAAAAGCTGACCGTGGTGTAAAAGGTGGAGCCATCGTGCAGAGTATTGGATTTTTGTTTGCTTGTCTGTTGGCAACTAGCCTCGTGTACCAGGATATTAATGAATAATTAAGAGCTTGGCTGGAAGAGGAGGGGTTGGAAGACAAGGCTGCAGGACCTGTCAGGAGGGAATTGTTCCAGGTGTAGGGGTCTATGTGAGGAGGTAGGATGACGGAAGTCACATTGTCACTGCTGATTCAGGGACAGCAAAATGGAAGTCCAGAGGAAATCAAGGAGTGTGCTGAGAGTAATAAAAAGCCTCTGAGACAGCCACAAGCTTGGATGTGACAGAAAAAGCCAGTGGGAAGGTGAGTCAGATATGTACCTGCCAGTGGTGGAAGAGTACATGGTTGTGTGTGTGCGCACGCACATCTTGCTGGAGTGTGTGCTCTTCAGGAGATTAGAAGGGTTAGCTCAGTGGAAGAGCTTTGGAATTTATTTCAGCAACTGAGATAAGGGCTATGCAGTGAAGATTCGGTATTCAGAAATGGGATTTCTTAGGAGCTGAGCCCAGAAGGAAGAGACTGGAGTTCAGGCGGGGAAACAAGTTTCCTTTTTTCCTTTTGCTGTCCGATTTTGAGAAGGAGCAGAGAGTGCATCATGAGAAGGAGCTTTCCCGAAGCCGAATTCCCCGTCTGATTCTTCGGCCCCATCTGCCCCAGCAGCAGCACAAAGTGTCCCCAGCCTCGGAGTCTCCCTTCTCTGAGGAAGAGAGCAGGGAGTTCAACCACAGCAGCTCCGGGCGCTCAGGGCGGACCATTAGCAGCAACAGCTTCTGTTCAGGTACAGTATGAAAAGTGTGCATTGCAGTACATGGTGAATGGACCAGGAGTATAAAATGTGTGCATTGCAGTACATGGTGAATGGACCAGGAGTATGAGATGTGTGCATTGCAGGTACATGGTGAATGGACCAGGAGTATGAAAAGTGTGCATTGCAGTACATGGTGAATGGACCAGGAGTATGAGATGTGTGCATTGCAGGTACATGGTGAATGGACCAGGAGTATGAAATGTGTGCATTGCAGTACATGGTGAATGGGCCAGGAGTATGAAATGTGTGCATTGCAGTACATGGTGAATGGGCCAGGAGTATGAGATGTGTGCATTGCAGTACATGGTGAATGGACCAGGAGTATGAAATGTGTGCATTACAGTACATGGTGAATGGGCCAGGAGTATGAAATGTGTGCATTGCAGTACATGGTGAATGGACCAGGAGTATGAAATGTGTGCATTGCAGTACATGGTGAATGGACCAGGAGTATGAGATGTGTGCATTGCAGTACATGGTGAATGGACAAGGAGTATGAAATGTGTGCATTGCAGTACATGGTGAATGGGCCAGGAGTATGAGATGTGTGCATTGCAGTACATGGTGAATGGACCAGGAGTATGAAAAGTGTGCATTGCAGGTACATGGTGAATGGGCCAGGAGTATGAGATGTGTGCATTGCAGGTACATGGTGAATGGGCCAGGAGTATGAGATGTGTGCATTGCAGTACATGGTGAATGGACCAGGAGTATAAAATGTGTGCATTGCAGGTACATGGTGAATGGACCAGGAGTATGAAATGTGTGCATTGCAGTACATGGTGAATGGGCCAGGAGTATGAGATGTGTGCATTGCAGTACATGGTGAATGGGCCAGGAGAATGAAATGTGTGCATTGCAGGTACATGGTGAATGGACCAGGAGTATGAAATGTGTGCATTGCAGTATATGGTGAATGGGCCAGGAGAATGAAATGTGTGTATTGCAGTACATGGTGAATGGGCCAGGAGTATGAAATGTGTGCATTTCAGTACATGGTGAATGGACGAGGAGTATGAAATGTGTGCATTGCAGTACATGGTGAATGGACCAGGAGTATGAGATGTGTGTATTGCAGGTACATGGTGAATGGGCCAGGAGTATGAAATGTGTGCATTGCAGTACATGGTGAATGGACCAGGAGTATGAAATGTGTGCATTGCAGGTACATGGTGAATGGACCAGGAGTATGAAATGTGTGCATTGCAGTACATGGTGAATGGACCAGGAGTATGAAATATGTGCATTGCGGGTACATGGTGAATGGACCAGGAGTATGAATTGTGTGCATTGCAGTACATGGTGAATGGGCCAGGAGTATGAAATGTGTGCATTGCAGTACATGGTGAATGGGCCAGGACTGGGCCCTGAGAGCCTAGAACTAGATTTCTGTTATTAGGATGAATTGTCTATGGTTGCACCTTTTTGGCCGTTTGACCCACAAATACAGCAGTTCCATGTGGTTCAACCAATGGAATTTCATACCTGTTCTTATATGTTATTTTAGTTGATAATTTACCATGCAAATTCTAACTTCCTGTTTCTATGACTGTTTAAAAGTGTATTCCTTTGTTGCCTAGCCGATGTGGCTCAGTGCGTTAGAGACTCATCCATCCCATGCACAAGAAGGTCTCAGGTCCCATTCTGGGTCATGACACATACCTGGGTTCAGGTTTGATCCCTGGCCCTGGTTGAGGCATCCATTCTCTCTCTCTCTCTCTCTCTCTCTCTCTCTCTCTCTCTCTCTCTCTCCCACTCTCCCTCTCCTCCCTCTCTCTCTCTCTCCCTCTCCCTCTCCCTCTCCAACTCCCTCTCCCTCTTCTTCTCTCCCTCCCCCCCCTCCCTTTCTCCCTTCCACTCTTTCTGAAACCAATGGGGGGAAAATATCCTTGGGTGAGACTAAAAATAAAAGTAAATGTATTCCTTTGTTAAATCTGGAAAACATACCCACTTGCATTTTAAACTAACAACCTTTATAAGCCTGTGGACTCCTATTGGTGGAATCCTCAAAGATAAAGCAACTCCTAAACCTCAGGATCCAGGAGGTTTCTATTCCCAGGACCGGCCTTGGAGTTTTGACAGAGGGGAAGAGGACAGGCTTTGTCATCTTTCAGGCCTGAGTGGGGAATCCCTGGCTTTTCCTCCATTTACAAGCTGTGTGCCTTGGGCAAGTTGCTTAACTCTTTAAGCCTTAGTTGTTACATCCATAAAATGGGATGATAATACCCACCTTGTACAGTTGCTATGAGGTTGAATGAAACCACACACCTTAGTGTTCTCCTAGCTCAGTGCCTGGCTTACAGAGGTGCTTAGCAAATGATGGTTCTTAATAGGAAGATCGAGGGATGTCAGTTCTGAGCATATTTTTTTTTTTTTTTTTTTTTTTTTTTTAGTTCTGAGCATATTTGATAAAAGTACAAATCTCTTCATAGCTCTGGAAGGTGCTGCCACCATAGTCACTCGACAGAGCCTATTATACTTCCTCGTTGAAGCACATGACTTCGAAGGATTTGAATTATCTCAGAAGTATTAGGAATTTGGGTAAAAATTAAATGAGTGACTATCTTATGATTAATGAAAAATGCTTCATAGTGGATAATTTTTAGAACTTTTAGGGAAAATGTAATTTGAAGATTAAGCTATTATTAGAAGGGATATGTGAATCAAGATACTGTGATGAATGCCCTAATTTAGAAGGCTATAATATTTCATTATATTTAGTATTGGTAAACTACATTTTTCAGGGATTTTAAAATGGGACTTTGGATTTATTATATACTTTCACAAAAGAATTCCATCCATAACTTGTATATTAGAAATACTGTGCTGCCTATTTTTTTCCCTTTGTAAAGCATTAGATTATCTGCTTGTTTCTGAAAGAAAATTCTATCAAAATGTTATATTTTAATATTTATTGCTATTGGAATGATATGAGTCTAGATTAAAATGGAAATCCACTGATGGGTCTGCTTGATAAGGAAGACAACTGACCAGCTGGAGCAGTTAAGATCCTTAGAAACTGGAATCGTATTTGCAGAATGTAATGCTGTTTACTTTCGCTCCATTTGGAGCTCAGGAATCACCAGGGGATCTCATTTCAAACTGACATGGCTTTGTTTACATAACTCAGTTCCACATTTATTACTGATATTCTCTCCACATAATCATTTTCTCTAACTGACTTCAGGGTGAGTAGTGTTATCAGAAAAAAAAAGTGAAGTCAGTCAAAACGAAAGAACTCCAAATATATTTTAGAAAAATACATTTGACAAACCAATAAAATTATTACTTTGGGTCATGAATCACTCTCTCCAAGACCCATCCCTTGGATCACCCCTCCTTCCCAGGGGACCCGTCTCCCACTAAGGCCATAATGCTGTACATGAAAATCGAAAGTAGATATTGATCCTTCTGCCACTAACTAGCTGAGAATTGAGTGGTGGAAGCGTCTAATGATGGGTGTCTGTAAACCTGCCTTTCCATCTTCAGCCTCGCATTCTGTCTCCTGATGGGATCCCCTTCGTTCCTGGGCCTCATCCTCCTGTGTGGGTGACTCCCCAAGGTTTGGGCTGGTGCTTTTTCCTTCTTTGCTTGCCTTTCCTGCAGAGCCCTGACAAACCCCACAAGGACTCTGAGTGCTGCGCTGACGAAAATGGACAGGAGCAAGGCCTTGGGGGGCGTGTTAATGATGCTATAGGCGGTCAGTCGGTGGATGGGAAATAAATGGGTTGGTACTGTGGGGAGCATTAAAGCTGCAGGCAGTGCGGTAGAAAATGTAAAACAGTCCAACCAGCAGATGGGAGTAGCTGGTTTTAATCCAGCCACTTTAACACTAAGGCCAGAATATGTGTTGGTTGCTTAATCATGGCAGTTAAGTCAGAGACCAGGTGTACCTGCAAACATTGCAAAAGCCATCCTCTGCTAGAATGAAACTGTAATTTTTTAGAGGTGTCTGTTACCACCATAGCTTCGTAAGTTTATAGTGGTCATTCTGCAATAGCTTGTCTCCTTCATAAATCACCACATTCACTAATGGGAAAGGGGACATACAGAATTACGGGGAGATGCAGTTGAATTTGAAAATTACCTTTTAAGGACTGCAAACTAGAGACTCTTTCCCCAAATCTGTGTCAAAGGAATTTCATTAATTGTTAAGAGCATCATATATTCTAAGATACTCAGTTATTAAAAGAAGGATAATAGGGAGTTTACACAAAGTTTAGTTTATTTAATATTAAAGGATTATCCTTTATTTTGAGAGTCTGGCTCTGTGTTATAAGAAAAAAACCATGATAATGAATTTGTTCTCCACCCTCACCCTCAAATTTTTCTTTTCATTTTACAGATCAGTGAAATTGAAAAACTGGGAACTGTTTTCAAAGTGACTTGTCCATTTTTACTTTTCTCTATTCCTTCCCACATGCCACTGCCTTCCCCCTTTCTTCCCATGGGAACCTTGACAAGGAACATTTAATGACTTGATATTCTGTATGCTAATTTGTATGTTGTATCTATCTCATTTCAGGAAGGAGTTGTGTGTGACCTTTTGCAATTCATTTGGGGTGTGTCCCCAAAGAGCTCTTCTTTTAATAGCTTCTTATGAGCAGAATTTCTTTGAAGATGTGTGTGTGTGTGTGTGTGTGTGTGTGTGTGTTCTGCAGTGTACTCAAACATCATTCTATTAAAAGTCTACTCCTTACAGTTGGTATTCATCTTAGTCACTGAGTCCTTAGTTGGGTTATTACAGTTAAATTGATATTGTACATATTGGAGGCCAGGCCCTATTTTGTGTACATAGCGATAAAACATATATTTTTAGTAAATATTAACTAACACTTTCTTTAAAAAAGAATATACAAGCTAAGGAAATATAGTTAATAGCAACAAAACATCTGCTTTTATGTCTTATTTTTTTATTTTTAATCAGTTTTTAACCAATGTTTTGGCATAAATTTCCCCTATCCTTTTCCCCCCTAAACCCCCTGCCCGTGTTTCTTGTTTTAACATCCCCATGAGAAGTGATAAAATCCATATTTATGACTTGTGTCCTGCGTATGGCCCACTGCATCTAGGTCTCTGTCCATCTCTCTCTCTCTCTCTCTCTCTCTCTCTCTCTCTCTCTCTGTCTCTCTCTCTCTCTCTCTCTCTCTCTCTCTCTCTCTCTCTCTTTCTCTCTCTCTCGTTGGTTAATTGTGTTTGTCGTTGTACCAGGACTCCAGCCACTATTAGAAAAGCTGATGACCTGGGTGAGTCAGTCAGTCACATACATCAGTCACCTGACGTGGTTAGCAGCATGCTGGGCATTCCTCTTTGCTTAGTTGAGGCAATAATTGCCCCCTTAGAACTGGGAGGCAGATGGATCGCTGGGTTTTAAGCTAGTTCTCCTTGGGGTGCCTTGTAAACATGGCAGGTGGAACAAATTATGCATATAGAACACGGTTTTATGGGAGACCAGTGATTTCTCTGAGTTATTTCCATGTTTCTAATCTGCACACACAGATACATAGGCAAATTTATGACTGAACCCATGGAAAACTATCTACCCCATCAATACACTAAACGGTCAGAATCCAAAATTCTTTGCAGTCTAATCCTGAGTAAGATATCTGCAGAGAGTGTTTTGGTTTTTACAGTGGCTGTGGATAAATCCTTCTTTGAGTGCCCATGACCTAGAAGTCATCATTGCTGCTGTTTGTGGGAAGAACAATTAAGGCAAATTACAACCTGACCAGTGCTCTGCCATGGCATGACAACGCTTCCAAAAATTTGCCAGGCCTTGCCAAGCAGAAATATGTCTGCCGTGCTTTTGTCCAGGGGAGGAAACTTGGCATCTGGATGCAGCGGGCCTTTGAACATAATGAACAGAATTGAGATGAACGGCTTAGAGTAACGTGAGCTGCCGTACCGAATTACAGCGTAATTGAATGACTGCCAACCTGCTGTGAAGAGAAAAAACCAAGACTTCAGTATCATTTTAATGAGGGTAGGACTGAGGCACAGTTGCATAATATGTATTTCAGGTGCTTAGCTGCCTCCGTCACAGAAATAAGTACCTAGTGAAATAGGGTCCATAGGCACTATTTCTGTGAGGATGTGGTAACTGCCATGAGCAGGAAGAGCAAACTTTTCTTGACATTTAATTAAAAACATATAATACTTAGCAGTAGGGACTGTGAAAGCAATCATGACAGAATTGGACCATGCCTGAAAGCAAATGATGGCACCCAATGTG
The DNA here is from genome assembly GCF_963455305.1 of Plecotus auritus. NCBI lineage: Eukaryota > Metazoa > Chordata > Mammalia > Chiroptera > Vespertilionidae > Plecotus > Plecotus auritus. The sequence continues at coordinate 20,041,700 of NC_137777.1, read as the reverse complement.
AAAATCTTCTAGGTCCCAAATTACTCATTTTTATGACAATATTTCTCAATGTCAGAGTATGGTGTTTGTCTACTTTTAGAACCCTCAGGAGAATGGGTTTAAAATGTGGGTGCCTTGGCCCACCCTATGATCTCAGAATGGGAGGGCCCAGGAATCTGTATTTTACAGGTTTTTCCAGATGGCTTTTAAGTCAGGCTCGCTGCTCTGTGGTCTCTGTGTGTTGGGGGATTCTGTATGAGAAATGCAAGGGGTGTGCCCAAAGTGGCATCACAGGATGAATGAGGGTCACGATGGTGGAGGCGGTGCCCAACCAGGCCACTTAAATCCATGGCGTGGGCACGGGAGATGCCTGCACAGTCCTTAGAAATTACAGCTTCTCCTCGTTTATGTACAACTCCTATGCCATTAGTCTTAGAAATAATATCATTTATCTCGACGTAATGGACTTGATTTGTGTTTAAATAGTAGAAAAGTAAAGGGAGGAGTAAACATTTCTCTTTATTTTCCTAGAGAATCCTTTCTTGCTGGATTTACTATTTTGAGCCCTGGCTTGTATTCTTTCGTATTCTCTCTCTTTGGTGTTAGGATGATGTGGGTGCACCGAAAGTGCTATACTGGGTACACCATGCATGTACCCAGAACAGTGAGTGGGTACACTGAAAGAGACAAAACAAAAGAGAGAAACTGTGGCCTTGGAGGAGTCAGACATTCAGAATTTGGTAAACTTCCACAGAAATGTATTATCCAATAGCCATTTATTTAATACCACTAAGAATCAGGAAGTGTGCTAAGGCTACAAAGATGGAAAAAAGCACAGGGATTGTCTGGCCATTGTGGCTCCATGGTTGAGCATCGACCCATGAACCGGGAGGTCACAGTTCGAATCCCGGTCAGGGCACATGCCCAGGTTGCAGGCTCCATCCCCAGTAAGGGGCCGTGCAGGAGGCAGCTGGCTAGTGATTCTCTCTTATCATTGATGTTTCTATCTCTCTCTCCCTCCCCCTTCCTCTGTCTGCAATCAATAAAAAACATATTTTAAAAATATATGGATTAAAAAACAAAACCCAGGGATTGGAAACATCTATTACTTTACTGCCCTAACCCTGGCACCAACATACATGGAGAGCAAGTCTTTGAATGTGATTCCCACGTGACTGCCTTTACTCACCTGTTTTGTTTCCCTGCCCCTTTCACCTACACCCATCCACACACTCTCTTTCCTTGTCATTGAGTTTGTTGCTCCACTTACGATCCCATTAGCCTCTCATATTTCATAAGCCCAGGGATTCAGAGAAGTGACATTATTAGTGTAGTGGATAAGCATGAGCCTTGGCATCAGTGGACCTAAGTTAAAAGCATGAAATGAGATTAGCAAAGTGGGCAGGTCCCGTCAGAACTTGATCCATGAGATGGATCAAGTTGGCATTGAGAAATATTGTCATAAAAATGAGTAATTTGGGACCTAAAAGATTTTCACATTGGGTGCCATCATTTGCTTTCAGGCATGGTCCAATTCTGTCATGATTGCTCTCACAGTCCCTTCTGCTAAGTGTTTTTTTTTTTTTTTTTTTTAATTAAATGTCAAGAAAAGTTTGCTCTTTTCCTGCTCATGGCAGTTACCACATCCTCACAGAAATAGTGCCTATGTACATTACTAGAGAGTCATGTAAAGAGTGAGGCTTGCCTGGGTGGATGACAGTCGTGGGGGACTCTAGAACTGGTTGGTAGTCAGAACACCTTCTAACGGTATTCAGACATTTAAAAACTCGGCTCTTTAACCAATTCTGCAGGCAAAGTAGCAGACATAAATAGTGGGATGTGGCCCATGGCTGCCACTGTGCAATTCACAAAGGTCTTGCGGGGCCAGTGAAGGGTTTTCAGCAGAGAAGGGTTCTAACCAGATTTATAATTTAAGAAATCTTTCTGGTTATGTGTTGGGCAGTGGATGGGAGGGGCAGCCTGGTTGAAAGGCCATTGTGGCAGTCGAAGCGAAGACTGATAAAATGGTAGGTGTGAGGATTAGGGGCTGGAGCATGTGGGTCTTAGTCACCAATGGCAAGTGGAAGGGGAAAGGATGGTGTCCAAGTGTCCACTGGATGAGCACCCATGGAGCAGCAGGACTTGCGAGAAGGACATTGAGTCCGGTTGATGAGCTCAGGTTAGGCTCTGTGGCATCTGAGATAAAGGTGGAGATCTGGAGTGAAGAGAAGACAGAGAAATTGGTCGCTGAAGTTAAGGAAGTTGATGCTATTACCCAAGGAGAGTGCATGGAGGAAGAAGCTTAGAGGACCAGGGCTGGAACTCTGAGATAAAGCAGGAGTAGGCAGAATAAGGAAACCTGAGAATGAGCACTCAGAGAGGAAGGAGGGGAGCTAAGAGTGACAGTGTCTCCAATCCCAAAGGAAGACTTTTAAGCAGAAAGTAGCTGTTAGGCTCAGAGGTCACAGCAGGGTTAGGAGGTGTGCACTGAACGTACTCGGGGAGAAGACCACGAGGGCATCAGTGACCTTAGGCAGAAGCAGTCCCAGGAAACTGTGGGGATGGAATCCAAGTTGCATCAGGCTGAGATGTGACTGGGAGGGGACAAATGGAGTACAGACGGCTTTTTTCAAAAAGCCCAAGTGGGATGAGAAAGAGGAAATAGAATAAAAACAAGTGTTTCATGTGTAGTAAAGATAGGGTGTTCATCAAGTGACAGGTACTTTGATAATGTTTTTAGGCCGAAGGGAAATGCGCAAGAGAGAGAAAGAGAGAGAGAGAGAGATTGATAATAGTAAAGAAGTGATAACTTTGTAATGAGACTGGGGTAGGCCAAAAAATGACATATAAGGAAGAACAGAAAGGCCAGATGTGAATCCAGCACAGGGGTTTGAGGCTTCCTCTGTTATCCCGCATGACCTGGTTTTAAAATTTCACATTCAATTCCCTGATTCCCCGGGAGGCTGACTGACTATAAGCTCCATGAAGGCAGGAACAAATACTTACTAAGTTACTGACATGTAGCAGTTACTTAATCAGTATTTGTTGGAATTTGGAAGAAGGCATCATTATGAGAATAGGGCAAGTGATGTATTCATTTAATACAATCTATTGAGAATAGAATACCACCTTAATAGTTGGGGAAATAAAACAACTAGGACCATACCCAGTACTCAATTTAATAGGCTTATTAAATGAAGAAAACATTCCTGTCCTGAGAAGTTCCTGTCAAGCAGGAAAAAAAAAATGAAAAAAAAATCTCCATAATAGAACTATGCCCCAGGGCTGTGGGCAGCTGGGAGAGAAATTTCTTGCTAAGAAAATCAGCAAATGCTCCACTAAAGAGTTGGCCCTTGAAAACCAGGGGGAAAGCCAACAGCCCAGTCTAAGGTGAAGAAGGAATTTAGCACCGAGCCACATCCCCACTTTCCCAGGACTCCAACTTGACACCAGCCACCACCCCACCTTGCTCCACAGGAGCTTTTGATTCTGAGAAAGCGCTGGTCCCTTCCCACTGACCCACGGGAGGCTGGTGACTTCAGGAATGCAGGACTGCAGGTGCGCCCGCCCGTGTTGTTAAGTGGCTTTGCTGGCTCCTGGATCAGTAACTGCCCCCAACCTCCCCTGCTGCTCAGCTTGTCTGTCTCCTGCTTTGGAGACACACCCAGCCCCTCTTCTGCCCAGCAGAGACTCCTACCCAGCTGCTGCTCACAGGCGGGATAGCCACCCTCATGCCCAGGCCCTCCACTGCCCCGGTGCCACGATCTGGCTCCAGAAGGGGGCCCGGCATTTCAGACTGACTGCTGTCTCTTTGGAGAAAACCCAAACCGAGAGTCCCAGTGACCCCAGTGCTCATGAGGTGGGCTCACCCAGCGCTTGTCCCCCTCCGATGAATTTTCCCGGGTTCCTCTTCCCTGGCGGGCTCAGCCATTCTTCCTCCTGCTCCTGTGTGGACGGCCCAGCCATGCAGATAGGATTCCTCTTAGATGCTGACAGAATTCTTGAGACCCTGTGGATCCTAACCTGCTGTTCTATTGATTCTGAGGTGTTTCTGAGGACTATATATTTGTTTCATGCTTGTTACTAAATATATTTTTTTAATTTACAAGTAATAGAAATGTGCAAACACATGTCAGAGTGGAGGTCGTCACATTTATAAGATTTATTTATTTTGTTGTTGTTGTTGTTAATCCTCTCCCAAGGACTTTTTTCCATTGATTTTTTAGAGATAGTAGGAAAGAGGTGGGGTTGGGGAAGGGAGAGAGAGAGAGAGAGAGAGAGAGAGAGAGAGAGAAACGTTGATGTGAGAGAGACACATTGATTAGTTGTCTCCTGAACGCTCCCTGACCAGGGCTGGGGATCGAACCTGCAACCCAGGTATGTGCCCTTGACTCGGAATCGAACCCGAGACCCTTCTGTGCAGGGACCAGCGCTCTAACCACTGAGAAACACTGGCCAGGTCTATAGGATAGATTTTGTTTCGGTTTTTGCCAAAGTGAGGTTGTGCTCTATTACCCTGTGGTCCTTTCTGTTCATGTGTTAAGTAAATATTTACTGAACCCCATTGTGGGGGAGGGACAATCCTAGGAGGTGAGTAGAGCGATGAACAATACTGATGGGACTCCTGTCCTGGAGTGTGGCACGGTCATGGGGTGCCAGTGCATGGCTGTGCCCTCATCCATTGCGGTGACTACATGCGTCCCACTCTACGGAAGGCCATCACGTACTCAGCCATTCTTCTGTGGATGGACATTTTACCTGTGAGGTTAACGTTCAAAATTCAGAATTTTAGTTCATGAGTGTCGCTGGGATTAGACTGTTTCTGAACATTGTCTTTCTTTTCTCTCTCTTCTTTCTTTGTTCCTTTCTTTAAAATGAAGTAAATACCATGATAACACATATGTTATCTAAAACAATTTTTTTTCCAAATAGAAAAACACACAAATGTAGGGAGTACCAGACTGTGCGATGAGCATTGTTTTTTTCCTCAGCCTTCTTCCATTTTTATCCCGACAATCTTCAGCTTCTCAGTGTGGGGAAAATAGATGGGGGGGGGGGGGGGCGCTACATTTACATTTCTAGAAGGGAGCCAACTGTAATCCGGTGTCCTTAGAGTGGTTTGGCATTTCCTTGCTGTAAGGTTTTCAGGAGAATAAGCTATCCTAGCTTGCCAGTTCTCCCTGCCTCTCCCTCTCCCTCTCTGCCATACTCTCCTGCCAAGAAACCTAAAACACAACAAAACCCACGCTGTAAAAACAAAACCAGAAAAAAAAAAAAAAAGAAAGAAAAAGCTGAGTCTTTGAAAAGGCATGGCTTGGGAACGGCCGATGAACTCATTGCTAAGAAGGTAGGAAGTCTGGAGTGTCAGTGACATGCTTATTTTGTAAAGATCATGCCCTCGGAAAGAAGGAGCAAGCGGAACGAAGGCTTGCACCCGCCCGCCCCCCCCCCCCCCACCACCACCACCACCCTTGCCGGGCTCACCTGTCTTCTGGCAGTGATGGAGGCAACCTGCTCCCCGATTTCTGCATCGGCAGCTCCCCCCCCAAAACTGGATGGATTCCTTACTCACACTACATGACATATATGAACCAAGCAATTTTCCTCTCCAGATTCCTTCTCCTTGGGCTGCTAACGCAACTCGGACACTTGGTATAGGAAGACCAGGCGAGGCCCTGGTTTCAGGGAGAACAGGAGTTCTAGGAAGGAAAAGAGCCCTCCCTCACTTCATTTCTTCACTTCCTCCTGCCCTGCCGGGGCTGCACCAGAATGACTTTTATGGGAGCACTCAAGGCTCCAAATAGCTCAGAAATCCCGGCAATGTTTATATTTCAAATGATTATTTTGTCTCCAAGAAACCAGGGAGACATTTATTAAATAATGACGTCACTCTCCACTGTATTTCTATGGATGTAGGTTGCCTGTCTTAGTGGAGGCGCTTCATTTGAATTGCCATCAACCACACACCTATGCTCAAGTACACACATCTTTTGTAGAAAATAAGCCCCCTTTGACCCCCTCATCAGCTTGCAAATGCCATCTTATTTCTCTGCTCCTTTTCAGAGCAAAACTTCTCCAAAATCCTGTCTCCATAATTTGCCCTTGTTAAACATGTGAGTGACCATGTTGGCAAAATCCAGTAACATTCTCTTGTCTGCATTTATTTTCCTCAACTTCTCAGCAAAAATCAGCACAATTGAACAAGCCCCTGTCTTGGGAAATATTTTCCTCCTGCCTCTCATCTCAGTCCTAAGTCACCTTTGCTGCCTTCACCCCCACCTCCTTGTCCCCACAATGTGATAATGCCCCACACCCCGGTCCTCAGCCCTCTTTTCTTCTTGTTCTCCCCCCACCCCCCAACCCCCAGGATTCACATCTGTAAATCCCTCACCTGTAGGATGGTGATGCTACCTGACCTCTCCCTTGAGCTTCAGGCTCACATATCTAACTGCCTATTTGATATCTCCAAAGTTGTAGATAATTTGTGCCTCAGATTTAACATTATCAAAAACAGAAGTCTTGATTTCACCCCCTATTCAGAAATGACCACCATAGTCCTTGTTGTTTTAGCAAAGAACCTAGCAGACATTCTTTATCCCTTCTATTTTTCATGATTATAAACTATGCTTTCAATTATGTTTTCAAAATCTATCCCAAATCCATCTACTTTTCTCATTTTTCAGTGCAACTACCATCATCTAGTCAAACCACCATCATCTCACACTTCTACGATGGCAATGGCCTCCTCATGGGTTTATTTGCTTCTGTGTTTTCATTCCTGAAGCATCCACACGGCATATGGTTAAGAAGGAGGCTCTGGAGTCAGCCTGTTTGATTCATGTCCTGGCTCTACCACTTCCTGGCTGTGCCCTCGGCAGGTGGTTTAAATGTTAGTGCTAGCATTTCATGCCCTCTGCACAGCAGGACGATGTTTGTGCCGATCTCAAGGGGATATTAGATGTTAAGATTGGTGTTAAGTGTTTAAAACATGCCTAGGACTTAGTAGCACTCAGTAAATATTAGCTAGATAGATTATCACTGGTAGTCTGTTCTCCCACAGACAAGATGGTTGTCATCTGCTTAATGCATGCCATGGCTTCCACTGCACCTACTATGCACTTAGGATTCCTGGCTACAGGTCTGCACACACTCGAGCTTCGACTTCCCTTCAACGTCATCATCAATCCTTTTCTCCTACCCGCCTTCCTGGGCTCCTCCCCGTTTCTTCAAGGCACCAGATTCCTTGTTGTTCCCACTGCGTGGAGTTCTTTGCCCTGCCTTTTCCATGACTGGCTGCTTCTCATGTTTTAGTCTCAGCTCAAATGGCCTCTTCAGGGCCTTCCTTGGCAACCTTTCTAATGAAGCACCTTCCCACCTCCCACCTGGATAGTCTTTCTAATATCACCCAGTTTGTTCTTTAACAGTAAGTCCATCACAATCAAAATGTCTTCTCTGTGTATTTTTCACTTGTTCACTAAATGTCTCTCTCCACCACTAGAATGTGAACTCCTTGACAACAAGGATCTTAGAGTCTTGATCATCATTACACCCCTAATATCTAGAAGACTACCTGGTATAGGAAGTCAGTAATTATGTGTGGAAAGGATGGATGAATGGATGGATAGATGAATGAGATTCTTAAACTTCAACATTGGTAATTAGGTAGTGTTTCATTGTGCTAAAGCCAAATTAGTGTAGAGCCTTGTAGACTTGTGAATTCTCACTCCAAAAGGTTCTAAAATTAAATGAATAGAAGTTCAAATTTTGCTATTGGAAACCTAGAATGCAAAACTATTTGAATGTCAAGCACTTATATGGTTACTGTGTTGAAGCAAGAATATTGGAAAACTGGAAACATCTAGAGTTTCTTGCCTCAGATTTTTGTGGTCTGCTTATTATGGGATGGCTCCTTTTAACAGCTTCCTTTGTCTGTTTTTAATTTGAGCATTCCCCAAATTGCTGCTGTTTCCTCTTGGAACAAAGGCATAGAAAATTTTAGAAAACAGCTAGCTTGTGGTAGTTAGAAAAAAAAGGACTTTGTAACATTTAGACAAACCTGAGTTTGACTCTTGAGTCAGTTACTTGGTAGATGAGTGACTGAAATGCTTAACCTCTCTGAACCTCCGTTTTCCCACCTATAAAATAAGATATTATTAAGTTATATGATAAAAAGAGTGTTCTTGCCACGTGGTAACTACTTAACAAATGTCACATTTCTCACCTTACCTATAGTCAGTGCATTTTAATTCTTTTCTTACTGTAGCTCTTTTCAGTGCATTTGAGTGGTTTGTGGTGTTTCACAGGGTTCAGATTAACAGTGAGTGTAAACTGGCATTTTATCTGTCTTCATCAGACTATCTTCAGAAATGTCAGTATCTAAAGTAGTAAGAATAATAACACTTATCACAGTGTCTGGCACATAGTAGATACTCAATAAATATTTTAATGGATGAGTAAGTAGTCTGTAAACATTACTGTCATTCACGAGAATCAATTAATTTCCATATAGTTTTAAGTAATGTTTCCTTAAAATAGCAAAGATTTTCTCCTCAAAATGTGCAGCTGAACATTGAACAGCATCAAATCATAACTGAATGTTTCAAGACATTATGGCGCAAAACCACGTTTTCCTCTGCCTAAATTCAAAAATTTAGAACCAAAAGTTTTAGAGATGTTTCTTGGATTTTAAAGAAATATTTTATGGGTAGAACCTAGTGTTTTATTCTTGAATGTAATTGATTCAAGGAGTGTAAATAGGGACTCAGTCATCATAATTGCCACCAAATGTGCTTCACAGCCCTGGTTGTCGGGCACGTTAGTTAAACGTTAGGAAATTAGGTATAAAATATACACACTTTGGACAATCCTAATATTTTAAAATGTAGACTTAAAAATATATGTAGATTTTTTGCTTACTTTGCAAAGAAACATTCATTGCTATAGAAATTTCATCAGAGAAACATGCACAGTAATATGGAGAGGAAAAATTTCCTAAAAATTAAAAAAAGTAATGTTACCATCTAAACTCATTAAAAAGGTAAGCTATAAAAAGATAGAATAAAGAATATATAAAACTTAGTTGATTTGGAGTAGAGAAAGAGTATAAGCATTAAACCATTAGAAGAAATCAAAAGAAAAATATGGAGAGATTTGGCAACTAGAAATAAAAAAATGTTTGAAAATCAAAAACATTATGAAGTTAAAAGCAAACAACATACTGGATGAGAGATGACAAAGGGCTAATGCCTTTCACATACAAGGATTTCTTCCAGGTCAGGAAGAAATTCTTAACACTTCAATAGAAAAGTTGTCAATGGACATGAATATTCATAGAATAAGTAAAAAGTCCAATGAACATGTGAAAGACAGGAAGCCTCACTGATAACTAAATACATGCAAACTAAAACATCAGAAATATATTTTCCATTATTAACTCGGCAAAAGTGCAAGCAGAATCGTATTCAATACTGACCAGAATTTAATAAATGGGATACTCTCATACAATAATATAGGAATGTAAGTTGTCTCAAACTTCTTGGAAGTCTTAGTAATTCCACAAATTTTAGAGATAAATTCTTTAAGATGATAAAAAAAAACTTGACCAAATATTTATCTGTAAAAATGTTATTAAAGGAATTTTAATAATAGTGAGAAAGTTAGAAACAACCTAAAGTATCCCACAAGAAGAAATTGATTTTTTTAAATGCAATGTTTACATCTATTTTAAAGTTACTCATTTAACATTTTTTATAAAATATTTTCAAACTTTGTAAAACGTATTTTAAAGCAGAGAGAATAAGGCAGTGATTCCCAACATGCTGCTTATTCACTTTATTTTTTTTAAAAATATATTTTATTAATTTTTTACAGAGAGGAAGAGAGAGGAGAGGGATAGAGAGCTAGAAACATCGATGAGAGAGAAACATCAATCAGCTGCCTCCTGCACACCTCCTACTGGGGATGTGCCCGCAACCAAGGTATGTGCCCTTGACCGGAATCGAACCCGGGACCTTTCAGTCCGCAGGCCGACGCTCTATCCACTGAGCCAAACCGGTTTCGGCTGCTTATTCACTTTATCCACATTGAACAACAGCAGGATATCATCGTATTTGCTACATTTATCCCCTTTTTCTTTTCTTTTTTACTTTGCTGAAGCATTTTAAAGCAAAACTCCAGACATCATGTCATCTTATGCCTACCTACATACATCAGCATGCATTTCTTTTTTTAAAAAAATGAACAATTCCTTACATAATCATAGTGCCATCTTCACTACTAACACAATTACCATAATTCCTTGATGATAAAGAACATTGAAATAGCCTCAATTGTCTCAAAAGTGTCTGCTTGCTCCTCATGGCATCATTTAGCCCAGAGGCCGACAGTCTTTTTCTGTAAAGGACCAGACAGTGACTATTTCCGCCTTTGCTGGCCAGATGATCTCTGTCACAGCTGTTCAGCTCTGCCATTGTGAGCTTGGAAGCCACAGGAAACATGTAAAGGATTGGGCATGGCTGTGTTTCAGTGGTATTCTGTATACAAAAGCAGACAGCTTTCTATGATCCTCACTTTTACCTGAGTTTCACCAGTGGCCCTGCAGGCTATAGTTCACCAAGCCCTGATTTAACTCATTATTTCCTTCTCCATATATTTTATAAGGCGGACATTAGCTTTGAAAGTTGAATAGATTCGGGGGAAATGTTTTGTGGTGAGAATACTTCATGGGGAGTGCTGTGGGCTTCACCTCCCATCCCATCAGAAGGTACCTGATGTCTGTCGTCCTACTCTGTTATTGGTGATAATCAGAATACTTATCCCTCTACTGTATCGGTTACGTTTATTGCCCAGATAATTTAATTAGACATAATTACAGAATAGCCCTGACTGGGTGCGCAGTTGATGTGGTCCCATACACCAAAAGGTTTCAGGTTCTATTCTCTGGCTGGACACATACCTAGGTTGTGGGTTCAATCCCATGTTAGTCTAGTATGGGAGGCAATCAATTGACATTTCTTTCTAATATTGATGTTTCTCTCCCTTCCTCCCTCCCTCCCTCCCTCCCTCCCTCCCCCCCCCCCCCCCTCTCTCTCCCTCTTCTCTCTCTCTCTCCCTAAAATCAATTAACAAATTTCAACATACAGCATGGTCCCTGGCTCACCTCCCATGATTTCCAGTGGGTTGGGATTCTTGTGAGTGAAAGGGATATTTCTTCTCTCTTTAGTTTTGCTTTTCGGTATGACTGTGAACTAAGATTTTTTAAAATATTCAATGGTTATCAGTCAGTAGCATTTATTATTCTTTTTCATGCCCAAATTATTCCATCTTTGGCCAACTGGGACCCCTTTGTGTTGGCTCCTGTTAGTCATTAATAGCTTTCTTTCTAGCCTAACAAATTCCAGGGAGAAATGGTCAGTAGCAGAGTAATAAAACTGTCTATAATATATGTTGAAATTTTAGCAAAACAAAAAGCAAGCAACCAGATACAACCATATGTATTTAAGAAAAGATTAATAAGAAATATGCCAAATTGTTAAATATTTTTTGTTGCTAGTACAGTTATAGGAAAATAGTCTCTTTATTTTTTCTTTAGCGTTTTGCACTTTTCTGCACTCCAGATTTTCCACAATGAGAATTATTACTTTTATAATAAAAAGATTAAGTTAAAATTTTAACAACCCCAACAGATTTTCTTTACTAATAAGTTCTTCTACTGCATTTAAAATAAAATTGAAATTATTTTAAAAGATACTTATGCACCCCTTTTTTAGAACTGTAAATGGAGTGATTATATGATTAATTATCTCCCATATTTTCAAAGAGCTGTAATGTATGCAAAGAGGAAAAAAAGATAAACAATTTTTAAATATTCTCTTTGTTGTTGAAAGTATTACAGATGTTCCCTTTTTTCCTCTCTTTGAGCCCCTCCACCCCGCACCCATCCCCCACCCCCAAGGCCTTCACCATACCATTGTCTGTGTCCATGAGTTATGCATATAAGCATGTAAGTTCTTTGGTTAATCTCTCCCCACCCACCCACCTGCCCCCACTTCCCTCTGAGATTCATCAGTCTGTTCTGTGCTTCTGTGTCTCTGGATCTATTTTGTTCATCAGTTTATTTTGTTCATTAGATTCCACATATGAGTGGTGCCTGGTTTTCCCATCTGTCTTTATAGACCTTACATTTTTTTCCTTTAACAAAAATTTGGAAACTAGTCAGTAGGTATATCTCTTGCAACAGTTTAGTTAGGACTCAACTTCTGGGGGTTCCTGGATCTGGGAATATTCTTTCTACTATTCTCAGTCCTGCATATTGACAGGTTCAAAGCAAATAAACAAGGACAACAACAGCAAAATAACTTATGCCTTAATGTAAATCAGGGAAGACATGTAAATGTGCCTCCTTCACTGTAGATAGTGGTCCTTTAGATGTGGACTCGATGAGGGTCACTTGTACCTGAGCTTCACCAGTGGCCCTTGTAAGTGGGATTTTAAATGTTGACCCCATGAAAAAAATCATCCTATATTTTTAAATGTATCACACATTGTATAAAGTATAGAGCATGATTCTGGTGTGTGTGTGTGTGTGTGTGTGTGTGTGTGTGTGTGTGTGTGTGTGTGTGTGGTAGAGTTATTCTTACCATGAATAATAGAAAAAGAAGTGTAAAAACACAATGTAAGAGCTGCTGTGTGAGTGGATGTGTGCACACGTGCCTCTATGTGTTTAAAAAAAAACAAAACTTCTCCCTCTCCAATGCAGACAGCCTTCTACACCCTCTTCCTAAAGTCCTTGTGCCAAAACCGGACTAACATGCTCTTACTTTTCTCTGGCACTCTTCTGGTAATTTGGAACAACTCACACTTTTGGGGTAGATCATTCAGGATTTCTGCTGTTTCCTGCCCAGAGACAGTTTCCTCATGGAATCATCGTAGAACTACTTTTCACTAATAATTTCTTTATATGAACCTAACTAACAAAACTTACCATTATAAATGTTGTGTTTCTAAATCTCTGGATTCTACAGGACAAATGCAGGAATCAAGGTAGTAGCAGGAAACAAGGCACAGGCAAAGTGAAGCCGGTTCAATAAATAAATCTCTTCAATATGTGCTTGATCCACATGCAGCTCGGCTCATGGTAGAGTAGGCATGAGCAGCCAGAGAACATCCACTTGTCTTCCCTATTCTTGGCATGAATGTGAATGAAGAAGATTTTACATAGACTTTTGGAAAGGAGAATTATCTTTATCTGGACTGGTGATCGGCTTTCAACTGGTGACCAGGAAGATAAAAAGGAGTGGGAGGAAGAAGAGGAAGGGGGAGAGTGGAAAAGGGGCCTTAAACATGACGTTGAAAAAACAACCACTTCTTCAGTGCTGCGTGGAGGAAAATACCTCAGGTGTCACTGGTGATGAGATAGCCCTCCCGTATGGGAAGTTCTGTTGCCCTGGCTTTGGCCTGACTTTGCATAACTTGAAGTGTGCTCTCCGTGGTAGGAAAATTTATGGCCCTGCCCTTTGCAAAGCCAGATTCCTTTGTTAGTGTTGGTCCCATTAGACAAAACAGGCAAATGTCCCAGCTTCTCTAACTCTCAGATTTTCATGGCTATGGATTTGCCTTAATAGGCTTGCCAGTTTATAGGAGCTATCACTTGCATTGTAAGTGACATTGACCCAACTTCTTGGGGCTTATTTATATGCGCCCTCGGTATGGGGACTAGGCATAATGCCTGTGGGCTGGTGCAGTGCTGAGGCTTGATATATATTTGTTTAACCAATGAAATGCCATGTCTTGTATTCCTATTGTTTCCTGTTTAATATGAAGCACAATATTAGAGAGGTAAGAGCTGCTGGGTCAACACTCATTTATGTAGTGATTCCAATGATGTATTAGATAACTTAAGTTAAAATTTTATTTAGATAGCCCTGGTGGGTGTGGCTCAGTTGGTTGAGTATTGTCCCATGCACTAAAAGGTCAGTGGTTCCATTTCCAGTCTGGGCACATACCTAGCTTTTGGATTCAATCCCCAGTTGAGGAGGCAGCTGATTGATGTTTCTCTCTCACATCAATGTCTCTCTCTCTCTCTCTCCCTCTCTCCTTCCCTCCCTCCCTCCCTCTTCTCTCCCTCCTATTCCTTGACCCTCTCTCTAAAATCAATAAAAAATACGCTAAAATTTTTATTCTCAATACAAGATACTGGCTGTACATGTTAGTGACAGGTGAGGTACAGACTCCAAGTGAAAAATGAAAAATTGTTATAGCCTTCCCTAAATTGTTGCCACTCTAAGTAATTTCAGTTTCCAACCCTATATAATAAAAGCCTAATATGCTAAGTGTCCGGTCGACTGGTTAGCTGTTCAACCAATCAAAGTGTAATATGCTAATGATATGCTAAGGCCGCTCAACCGCTGCTATGACGTGTACTGACCACCAGGGGGGCAGACAGTTGGCCAGTCGACCAGTCACTATGACATGCACTGACCACCAGGGGGCAGATGCTCCGACTGGTAGGTTAGCTTGCTGCTGGGGTCCAGCTGATAGGGACTGAGCGAGATGGGCCAGACACACCCTGGAGCCCTCCCGCAGTCCCTCCCCAGCTGGCCAACCTCCCGCATTCCTCCTTGGCCCTGATTGTGCACCAGTGGGATTCCTTGGCCTTGCCCGCGCCCTCTCACAATCCGGGACCCCGCAGGGAATGTTGGAGAGCCAGTTTCGACCTGATCCCGCAGGCCAGGCCAAGAGACTCCACTGGTGCATGAATTCATGCACTGGGCCTCTAGTTTTTAATAAGACCCAAGCACTTAATCCTTGAAATTACTAGCACTGAAGACATGGTGTGAACATATTCTTATTTAACTTTAACAAAAATGATAATAGAACCAAACAGAACACATATGCTTTCTGTTTATTTAAAGCATACTTTTGATAGTTTCTCAATACCAGGAATTATTTAATAGTGTCACTTTGAGTCTAAGATTTTCCAAGAAAAAATTACTTTTTAGGGTCGAAAATCTGAAGCATGGATTTTTATTTATTTGGGCCATCTCTCTTTCTAAAGAAGTATTTTATGGAACTGACTCATAAAGAAATGTCTTTAAGGGCAATGGGTAATTTTGAATGATTAGGCCTCATTTCTTTGGGTTTATCTTCTTTGGGATAGGAATCAAGGAGAGACTCTCCTGAGGCAATGTGCAGACCTGTTGAGCCTTGTCAAAGTGCTGGAATCTGTCTGAGTAATGGCTTTGCACCTTTAGAGAAGGAGCTCAGATTTCTTTGGGGTGAAACATGGGACCTGCAAATGTAAGAGAAAGGCAGGGATGATAAGCCATGAAATAGCTGAGCAGTAGCAGCCAAGAGGGGTTCTCATCACTCTGTAATTCATGAGTTCAGGAAGAACATAGCACATTGAAATGAGCAGCAAAGGCAGTAGGCACGGACAATGCACCAAGCACCATTCACTTCCAGAAGTAGACTATTGAGGTCCTATGTACACTATGTCCAAAAGTTTAAAAAAAAAAAGATATTAGGAGAAATAAATCATTTTACCAGTACCAAGTTCACTTATTCCAGGAACTAGGCTATTTCATAATAAAAACTTAAACGAAGGCAAAAAATGAAGCAATGGCAGTTCTCTTTAGATGGATTCTAAATTCAGGCAATCGGTATATTTTATTCAAGCTTAGTTCTATTTCTGTCTTTAGTCAAGCTGTGGAGTTTTATGATAGATTTTCATAGATGGCAAGTTATTTTTAGTTCCTTTAATATTCATAAAAATAAAATACTTCTAAAAGTTGTACTAAATGTCTTCTTTTTTTTTTTTTTTGTCTAACTAGTTACTAAGGTAACTCTGGCATCAAAATATGTTTGTATAACTAAGATATATTTAGTAATGAAAATTACCACTGACTGATTAGTTTGAGTGGACATACTTTTAAGTAATATTGATTTGCATTAAATTCCCATAAAATTCTCCTCATCAAAGTATACATGAATTAACCAACCATCATAAATATTTAATAAGTGTGGAAAGCACTTATAGGAGGCAGCAGCACAACTTTCCTGTTTGCTGAATAAGCGTCTACACAGGTCACTTCCCATCATGCATATTAATTTATAATAATGACAGTGGTAATAATCTGTAACTTGAAAGTTAAGAGAAGGTTTTGAGTATCAAAATTCATTTTACCTATTTACCCCAGACAGCAAGACACTACTAATTAATATACTTTTGGATGTACATAATAATAAAACAGGACCACTTCTCTCTGCTTCCTTGAACTCACAATGCCTGCTCTCTTATCTCTCACTCTGTTAACCAAATGACGGGCCAAGTGTGATCAAAAACTGGGTGTGGTCAATAATATTCAAGTAACTTTTTTTCCTAACACAGGCAACTCTGAAGCTTTCCCATTAATGAACCAGGTTCTGTGCTGAATTTTTACTAACCCCATCAAAAATCCATGGATGTTTATGACCCAAAAGTAGATTACCTAATGTGTTAAAAAGAGACAAACCTTTAGGTTTTGAGAGCATGAATGTTACAGAAATATTTGTGATCCAAAAAGCTTATAAGATATTGCCTTAAAATATGTTTTTTGATCATTGATATTTTTTAATTTGTATTTATTTTATTTATCTTTATTGTTGAAAGTATTACAAATGTCCAATTCCCCATTGACCCCCTCCATCCCACACCCATCTTCCCCTAAGGCCTTTATTACACTATTGTCTGTGTCCATGGGTTACGCATATATGTATGTAAGTTTTTGGTTTGATCATTGATATTTTCTCTGTTAAAATGATTGACCAAAATATGGAAAACAAAAGGAGAGTCATTTACAGGCATTAGCCTGGGGCTTGATAAGGTGTGTGTGTGTGTGTGTGTGTGTGTGTGTGTGTGCGCGCGCGCGCGTGTGTGTGTGAGCGCGCATGTGTGTGTGTGAGCACATATGTGCATGGCTCACTGTATGTTTCTCTCGGCCATCATTGATTTCCTCCTCCTCACTGAATACTTATTGGTTTCTGTCTTCCAGATGACACTGGCTGTCCTAGTAGCCAGTCCGTGTCTCCTGTGAAGACGCCCTCGGATACTGGAAACAGTCCTGTTGGCTTTCGTCCTGGAAGTGATGAAGACTTTACCAGGAAGAAATGCACAGTTGGAATGGTTGGTGAGGGAAGCATCCAGTCAGCTCGATATAAGAAGGAACCCAAGTCAGGCCTTGTAAAGCCAGGTAAATGCACTTATATGCATGTTGTGATCAGCGTGGTATGACACTTGAAATGAAACACCTGTATGTCAAGACAGGGAGCACTAATGCTGTACCCAGAACCCAGAAACATCTGTTTTCAAAAAGGATGTGGGACAGAGAGTGGAATATTTTTCTGCACTAGTTGTTAAAAATTGAGATATTGTAGGGATATGAGTATATTATAAAGACATAGAAGATGGAGCAACGTTGAAGAAATGTAAACTGGATGATCTAGTAGACATTTAAACTCTATAATTAATCCCAACATAAATTATATTAACAAGTTACCAACTAAAGTGCCCACAAATTATGAAAAAAAGAGGTTAGCTTGATGCAGATCTTTAGGGCTGAGCATACTTGCAAACCTAGTTATTTTATTTGCTTTTAAAGATTGAAATATGAATATGATGTTATATGTACCAATTGTACCAGTTACTAATGCGGATTTTCCAATCAAAGAAAACATGATAATTTCAAAAGAAACATCAAAAGTGCTTTATTCAAAGTAATGTCCATTGCTAGCTACACATTTCCCCCATCTTTCAGGTAATTTGTGGATACCGTCCCAATAGAACTTTTCTTGTTTTGAGGCAAACCATTCAGAGACCCAACTTTCCACTTTTTCGTATGTTTTGAAGTGCTGCTCAGAAAGTACGAGTGCCATTGATCAGAATAAGTGGTAATCTGAAGGAGCAAGGTCTGGTGAATACGGCGGGTGGGTTAATACTTCCCAGGCAGGATCTTTTAACCTGTCTTTCACTAGTTTTGAAGTGTGTGATGGTGCGTCATCACGAAGCAAAAGTACTTTGCCGTGTCTTCTGGCCTAATCTGGTGGTTTTACGATCAAAGCGTGGTTCTAATTGATTATTGTGTTGCCGGTAGTGATCAGTATTAACAGTTTCACCTGGTTTTAGAAGCTCATAATACAACACCCCTTCCTGATCCCACCAAATGCAGAGCATTGTCTTCTTTCCGGAGTGATTTGGCCTTGCAGTCCATGTTGATGGTTGACCTGGATCAATTCATGATTTTGTGTGTCTGAGATTCTCAAAATAAATCCACTTTTCATCGCCAGTCACAATTCCATGCAAAAAGGGCTTTCTTTTGTGCCATTGAAGCAACATTTTACTGATGACTTTTCGGTTTTCCATTTGTCTCTCATTCAGTGGATGTGGCACCCATTTTCCTTCCTTTGAAATCTTTCCCATTGCTTGTAAATGATCAGAAATTGTTTGCTGAGCAACGTTTAATCTTTCTGCAAGTTGTTTTTGAGTTTGACACACAAATTCATCCAATAATGCTTGTAATTGTTGGTCTTCAAACTTTTTCGGTTGTCTTTGACATTCTTTGTCTTTTACATCGAAATAATCACTTTTAAAGCGTTTAAACCAGCGTTCACAAGTATCTTGAGATGGAGCACGTTCACCATAAGCTTCCCGAAGTATACGATTACTTTCAGTAGCACTTTTCTTCAAAATAAAGTAATGAATTAAAACTTCCCGCAAATGATTTTTTTGACCAGAAATTCCACATTTTTAAGCGTAAAAATATCTATGATGTTAATTCCTTCAGAAAATTTGACATATGAAGTTTTGAAGCTTGTTGTCAATACAACAAAGTAGCATATATATCAAATCGCATATATATCAACATATGTGTAGCTCCATCTATTGAAAAAAATTCGCATTATTAACCAGTACTCCTGGTATATATATATATATATGCATATTCAAGGATTACAAAATATTAAAAACTATTCAATGAAATAGAGATCATTATTGTATTGGATGAAATACCATTAATATTAGAAAAGGTCAATTTTCAGAATTTGCAATATATAAATAAATATTTTATATCTCAGAAATATATACAGTAAGTGAGCAAATAGTTTTAGTAGAACTGAATTTCTAACCTTACAGTAAAAGGACATGAGCATTGGCATTGTGAGACAACTTCTATATTGCGTTATTTTCTTTAACATTCACAGTTACCCTATACATATTTATGAACCTGAAAAGACAGATTAGTAGCCTGCATGAGTCCTCATTCCTTACATTTGTCTTCTCATTTTTGTTTGGTGATGACATTACTGTGCAAGGAGCTATAGACAGCTTTATTTCAATGGAGGCAACGCTTGGCAGGGGTCCTTTTCCATTGGGAGGTCTGGCATCCTCTTCCATCTCTGTCAACTTTTGTTCCTCCTGAATGATTGATGTGCACAGCATATCTTAATGGATTATTCTTCATCTTGCATTTAGTCAACCAAAGAGAACGTCATTTAATCTCAGAGCAAAACTTAAACTGTGTGAAAAGAAGTCCCCTCTTTCCTGGGCTCCTGATAAATGATAGTTGTGATGAATTTGTTAATAATCTATTGCTTTGGAATCATATGAAAAAGAAAAGGAATGATACACAGCGGGGAAGACAGCATATGAAAAAGAAGGATGGATATGGTAACAAGGGTGTTGGGTATCCTCAATATTTAGGACAGAGGCAGTGAGGTAAGGAATGTCATGTAATTATAGACAAGAAATAAAACCATTACCTTGTGTACGGTGTGGGAGGAAAAACAATTTTTCTTCTACTCTTCTATGTGCTTCTGGCTGGTCTGATAATCAAATTGACATGAAACAAATTAACAGGAGAAAATAACCAATCGTATTACGAATGTACAAACGGGGGTTCCCTAAGAATATGGAACCCCTGGGCAAATCAGGCAGTTGAGGCTTTTATGCACTTCTGGACAAAGAAGAGGGCTTCAAAGGGGAAGTAAGCAATTCACAGGTGTACAAAAGAGAGCAAATATTTGTTAAACAAATTCTTGCCAGGCCACCCAGAAACAATGGGACACAGATGGGAGTCGAACAAACAGACTTTGCAACTTTCTCCCTGTCTGCCACACTTAGTTTATATTACACTAAGGTGATAGTTTCCTGAAAAAGCAGGTTTTTCCTTGCAAATTCCTTTAGGCAGGTGAGCTGGCGGGGAAGGGAAAGGCTCTTCTTGACTCTTTTGGTTCTTAAAAATAACCAGCTTAAAGTGATATCCCCAAAAGGCATATTTTGGGTATCAAACCTTGGGCTTCCCCTCAGGACCCAAGGACAAGACCTGCCTCCCTTCCTCCCTCCCCCAGCTCAGTTGTCCTTTTAATATTGAGATATAATTTACATGCCGTAAAATCCACACCTTTGAAGTGCACAATTCAGTAGGTTTTAGTATATTCAAAACGGTTGTGCAACATCACCACTGTCTAATTCCTGAATATTTGTATGACCCCCAAAAGAAACCCCGTACCCACAAGCAGTCACTTGCACGCTCTCTTTCCCCCAGCCCCTGACAACCACTTACCTAGTCTCTGTCTCTGTGGGTCAGCCTGTTCTGGGCAGCGCACGGAAAGGGAGTCATGCAATATGCGGCCTTTGGTATTTGGCTTCTTTCGTTTAGCACAGTGGTCGGCAAACTGCGGCTCGCGAGCCACATGCGGCTCTTTGGCCCCTTGAGTGTGGCTCTTCCACAAAATACCACGTGCGGGCGCGTATGTACAGTGCGATTGAAACTTCGTGGCCCATGCGCAGAAGTCGACTTTCAGCTCTCAAAAGAAATTTCAATCGTTATACTGTTGATATTTGGCTCTGTTGACTAATGAGTTTGCCGACCACTGGTTTAGCATGTTTTCAAGGTTCATCAGTATAGCATGTATTCGGATCAATAACATTCTCTTACGTTGATAAACCACATTATTAAATAGACTTTTTTTTTAAAAAAATTTAGGTTTATAGAAAAATTGAGTGGAGAATACAGAGTCCCCAGGTACCCTCTCACCAGGACTACCTCCAGCTTCCCCGGTTACTAATCTCCTGCCTTGGTGTTGTGATATACAGCATCTTGTTTCTCCATTCACAGTCGATGGACATTTGGGTTGTTTCTGCTTTTTGTCTCTTAGGAATAATGTGTTATGAACATTCATGTACAGGTGTTTGTATGGACATGAATTTATTTCTCTTGGGTATATAGCTAGGAATAAAATTGTTGAGTCATGTGGAAACTCCATGTTTAACTCTTTGAGGAACTGCCAAACTGTTTTTTCCAAAATGGCTGTACCATTTTACATCCCCACCAGCAATGTATGAGGGCTCTGATTTCTCCACATCCATCCTTGTTAACAATTGTTATTGCCTACCTTTTTTTATGATAGCCATTCTAGTGAGTGTCAATTGGCATTTCATTGTGCTTTTAAATTTACATTTCCCTGATGGATAATGATGATGAGTGTCTTTTCATAACACATGGGATGTAAGTTTAAGAGTAGGAGCCCCTGTCATCCTTTTTCAGTTCTCCTAGTACACAGGGTCGGTATATATTGGGGGCTTGGTCAACATTTGTTGACCACAGCAAAGGGTGGACTCTGGGTTTGAGAAGATAAAATGATGCTGGAAAGAATGTCAGCTTCATGGATTGTACAAAAAAGGTAGATTTCATTGTGAAAGTAACGTAGGAGTGGAATGCAACCTGAAATCATTTCATTTTTGCTAACCACCCCAAGTTATTCTACCAAAATATCCACCGCTCATTCTAAAATCATTTCACGTGGTAACAGCACAAGGAAATAGTGAAACACGAGACAAGTGTGGTGCAAAAGAGAACAAACTAAGTTGAAATAGCAGTGAAGATTTTCATTTGACCTTCCTTGTTTTAACAAATCATAATAAAGAATAATCATGTTGCCAAAACCGGTTTGGCTCAGTGGATAGAGCGTCGGCCTGCGGACTGAGAAGGTCCCGGATTCAATTCCGGTCAAGGGCATGTACCTTGGTTGCAGGCACATCCCCAGTGGGAGATGTGCAGGAGGCAGCTGATCGATGTTTCTCTCTCTCATCAATGTTTCTAGCTCTCTATCCCT
Source organism: Plecotus auritus (assembly GCF_963455305.1). Lineage (NCBI taxonomy): Eukaryota > Metazoa > Chordata > Mammalia > Chiroptera > Vespertilionidae > Plecotus > Plecotus auritus. The sequence goes on along the minus strand of NC_137777.1, from coordinate 20,019,575 downwards.
CTTCCTTCCTCTCTGTAAATATCAATAAAATATATTTAAAAAAAAAAAGAATAATCATGTTAACATAAGACGTAAAACTCTACGTGTGCACACAAATATTCACACCTAGCAAGTTCCTGATCCTGCAGAAGGTAACTGACTTGATAAGGATCAGCCACTTGTCTTGCTGAGAATGTTTAAGGCCTTAGGTCTTTATGAAGAAAATGCAGAGACAAAAAAAAAGTAATAAGGGAGGGAGGAAAA